>NC_064640.1:934406131-935656131 GCF_023864345.2 Schistocerca serialis cubense | reverse complement strand
TGTCAGTATGACTCTGTAACATAACTTTCCATCTTTTCTCTATAATTATACCATCATTATCACCATATGGTAATTATGTTGGAGAAAGTAAAATGACATTAGCTCTCTGTGTACATCTGGCCCCAGAATCTAGTGAGTGACCTATTCTGGGATGCACATTATGTGTCTTGTAATATCTCCAACAGCAGCCTCTATTTAATCACGTATGTCCTTCTAAGATTAAAAAATTCTGTTCGGGAGCTGTAAAACTAATTCCAGAAAAACAGATTACCCAAAGCACTTCGTCACGGACTTCTCACGAAGAAGGCCAAGGACCTCTCTGGTTTCTAGTAACCAGACAAAATTTATCATTTGCTGTATAGTCTTCCTTATTCAGGGAGTTAAAGCACGTATCATAACTAGTGACACAGATACACAACTTCCTTGTGTAAAAAGGAGAACAAAATTGGCTCCCTCAAGAAGTTGAGAAATTGTTCTGGTGACCACCTGTATCTATGAAGAATAACTGTAATTTCTTCTTCAGTAGACAAAGGGGAACTGTGTATGTGACTCAGAAACCCTCAAAATCACATATTTGTTATCTTCTTAACTGTTTTCTGGGCCTTGGAGTTGACCAATATTGAATTCGTGGAGCCTGATTGCACACTCTTTTTGACTTACAGTAAGAGGTCGTCTCGACGTTCAAATACAGTGAGCCTTTTGAGTACTTGTTTGTCATATGCATACAAAATAGAACTGATTACTAGACTGGAAATAATCACTAGCTTTCCTTTGAGGAGGATCAGTGAAGGAATTGGAGGTGTGTGACTAGGCATGATTATATAGCAATGATGTTAGGTGAGTTCTTCTTACTGAAAAAGAGCATGCTGTTACTTTTTGCAGCATGTGAGTTTTAACAGCAAATGTCTGAGGAGCAGTACCGTGTATCATTTCTCTAACTGCTGACAATCCACTCCATTCCAGCCCATTGCATTGCATTCCACTTTCAACTGCATACCACATGGGGTGGTCGTTTTGGCACAAGCTCATACTGAGTAGTAAAAAAAAAATTTTTTTTAATGTGTTTCACGCAAACACAATCACATGTTTCCTTTTGCAGCAGTGTCTCATCAAGTGCTGTGAACCCACGGATGTGCCACTGCAGTATGGAAGATGTGTTAGCAAAACTTATTTTCCTTCTTTCTTTCACTTCATGTGGAAAATTGACTGTTGCTCTAAGTCTGAGGGACTGTTAACCCATTCAATCTTCTAACGTTCATACGCCTTATTGGATGGTCATTACCCGATTCCTTTAGCAGCAAAAACTATTTGCACAGAGAGCTTTCATGTGACTTACAGTTGAGTGTTTTATACCTCTTCATTTCTCTGGCATGGTATATTTATCACACACTCACACATAGATCAACATGAAAATCTTTCACCATCATTTGTTATGGGAAATTCAGCACAGGGCATTTTTGAAAAATTCATACTTACACAAAATGAAAATGTACAAGGGATGTTCAAAAGGAAAGTTACAAAACAACACTGTGGATATAACTGAAGTCTTTATTCAAAAGTAATCACCATAGGCCTGTGCACAACTATCCTATTGTTTCACAAGTCAAAGGATTTTAGATCCCAGAATTCCAGCGGCTGTGACAGGAGCCAGTCCTCCACTGTGTCTTTCAGATTGTCGTCCAAGTCATAGCAGTTCCCTCTGAGATGTTTTTTCTAGCGAACCAAACACATGGAAGTCATAAGGTGATGTGTCTGGGCTGTAGGGCAGATGCTCAAGCTGCTCCCACTTCAACCTGAC
Organism: Schistocerca serialis cubense; assembly: GCF_023864345.2. Taxonomy (NCBI): domain Eukaryota; kingdom Metazoa; phylum Arthropoda; class Insecta; order Orthoptera; family Acrididae; genus Schistocerca; species Schistocerca serialis. The sequence goes on along the minus strand of NC_064640.1, from coordinate 935,654,333 downwards.
CATTATGCTTTCTGTGACCTTGGAAACGAGTGGACGTTTGTTATCATGGAGCTAAATTGCTCACTCTGTGAGCAGCCCAGGCCACTTACTCTTGATGGACTTGCATAGGTTACAGAATGTCTGACAGTGCACTGCACCATTAATAGTTTTTCCGTGCTTGAAGAATTTGATGAGTGTTTGACATAGAAAAAGCTGAGTATCACCATGCCTGTTGAGGGCACAGCTTTGAATGCCCACAAGCACATCAGACACTACATTCACAACCATAGATGTGTCACTACATTATCCCAAAAGGTGGCATATGCAAATTTCAACCAGTTTGGTTGTTGTGAAATTTTGTACCTTTTCATTTGAACACTCCTTATATCATATACTGATGTATTTAATGTGTGATGGTAAGAAGATGGGTGTCAAAACATCTGTTTACCATACTTTAACTTCATTTAACTTAACAATCCTGAAATTCCTGAACCATCACATCTGGTGTTCTTTCAAACTAGTACTGGTACAATAGTGAGGTAGAATGGTGGAAGCTAAAAAATATGAATGTTACCTTAAATAACAACAAGCTTTCAGGAACTCTTCCATTGTGGCAAAGGAATATATTTGCATGAAATTCTCAGATGTAAGTGTTGTGTGTGAGTAGTAACAGAACAACATAGATGAGAAATAGCAACAGATAAGATTTTAGTTGATCTCCTCGGTTGTGGAGTGTATCTGTATGTTACTGAGGCTGACCAGTGCACAGTGTTTAGTTGTGGTCATTCAGACTTAGTGTACATCATGAATTATGAAAGCGTGTACTTTTTACAGTTACAAGAACTGATTTTACTTACTTTCTCATTTTTTGTCCATCATATTTTGGCATATATTGACATTCACTGCAATGTTGTCATCAGGACAGGCTATTACTCTTTTCATTTCCATGTGGCTGACAAATTTAAATCTACACATTCCTGTCTTTTGCTGCAACATATGTCCTGCTGTGTTAAAATTTGAAAGTAAGCTACACATCAACTCTGCAAATTTGAGAGATGAAATGTGTGCAACACATTGTTCCCAACACTAAAATTTTTTTATGAAACACAGAACTACAAACAGTCACTGATCTCACACTTCAACCCTAGGTGAAGGAATTTATTATGTTGACAAGCTGTCCCCAATTCAGAATACACTTCCTACCAACATTTACCATTAGTCATTGTTATTTCACTCTGCCCTCTCCTCAGCAAATCCTGATATAAATCAACTGAGCTTCATAACCCTTGTTTTGTCTTTGTTAATGTCCATCTTATAATCTCTTTTCAAGACACTACCTATTCCATACAGGTGCCCTCTGAAGTCCTTTGCTGTCTCTGATAGAATTACAATGGAATTGGCAAAGAAAGTTCTTATTTCTTTTCCCTGAACTTTAATTCCTTTCTAAATTTCTCCTTGGTTTCTTTTACTGGCTGCTCAATCTACAGACTGAATGACACAAGGGACAGCTACATCCCTGTCTCACTCCCTTCTCAACCAGTGCTCCCATTTCATGTCCTTCATTCTTGGAACTGCCATGTAGTTTCGGAATAAGCTGTAGATTTGTGTACCTCATCCTTGCTACTTTCAGAATTTCTGTGATTGTATACTTGTCAAAAGCTTTATCTTAATCTACAAATGCTATAACTGTAAAACTTCCTGGCAGATTAAAACTGTGTGCCCGACCGAGACTCGAACTCGGGACCTTTGCCTTTCGTGGGCAAGTGCTCTACCAACTGAGCTACCAAAGCACGACTCACGCCCAGTACTCACAGCTTTACTTCTGCCAGTACCTTGTCTCCTACCTTCCAAACTTGCAGAACTAGCACTCCTGAAAGAAAGGATATTGCAGAGACATGGCTTAGCCATGTCTCCGCAATAGCCTTTCTTTCAGGGGAGCTAGTTTTGCATGTTTCGCAGGAGAGCTTCTGTAAAGTTTGGAAGGTAGGAGACAAGGTACTGGCAGAAGTAAAGCTGTGAGTACCAGCCGTGAGTCGTGCTTCGGTAGCTCAGTTGGTAGAGCACTTGCCCGCGAAAGGCAAAGGTCCCGAGTTCGAGTCTCGGTCGGGCACACAGTTTTAATCTGCCAGGAAGTTTCATATCAGCGCACACTCCGCTGCAGAGTGAAAATCTCATTCTGGAAACATCCCCCTGGCTGTGGCCAAGCCATGTCTCCGCAATATCCTTTCTTTCAGGAGTGCTAGTTCTGCAAGTTTCGCAGGAGAGCTTCTGTAAAGTTTGGAAGGTGGGAGACAAGGTACTGGCAGAAGTGAAGCTGTGAGTACAGGGCGTGAGTCGTGCTTCGGTAGCTCAGTTGGTAGAGCACTTGCCCGCAAAAGGCAAAGGTCCTGAGTTCAAGTCTCGGTCGGGCACACAGTTTTAATCTGCCAGGAAGTTTCATATCAGCGCACACTCCGTTGCAGAGTGAAAATCTCATTCTGGAAACATCCCCCTGGCTGTGGCTAAGCCATGTCTCCGCAATATCCTTTCTTTCAGGATTGCTAGTTCTGCAAGTTTCGCAGGAGAGCTTCTGTAAAGTTTGGAAGGTAGGAGACAAGGTACTGGCAGAAGTAAAGCTGTGAGTACCGGGCGTGAGTTGTGCTTCGGTAGCTCAGTTGGTAGAGCACTTGCCCGCGAAAGGCAAAGGTCCCGAGTTCAAGTCTCGGTTGGGCACACAGTTTTAATCTGCCAGGAAGTTTCATATCAGCGCACACTCCGCTGCAGAGTGAAAATCTCATTCTGGCTATAAATGTAGGTTTACCATTCTTCAACCTATCTTCTAATGGAAGTTGTAGGGTCAGCATAGCTTTACATGTTCTTAAATTTCTCCAGAATCCACATCAATCCTCCCCAAAAGTTCTCTTCTATCAGTCTGTGTTGTTCTATAAATAATTTGTATTAGTATTCTGCAATTACGACTAATTTAATGGATAGTTTGATATAATACTCACACCTGTAAGCACCATACATCTTTGATGCAGGAATTATTACATTCTTCTTGAAGTCAGAATACTTATCCTATCTCATATCATACATTCCATGTGGTACAGTTCTGTCATGGTTGGGTCTGCATAGTTACTCTAAGGTAATGTCATCATGTTAAGTGCTCTGTTTTATCTTAAGCCTTCTAGTGCCCCTTCAAATTATTCTCTCAGTATTGGCGTCATCTGTTGTTCCCCCCGCCGTGCCTGCTTTTACAGCTTTGCATTTCTCCTTTAGCCTTTCCTATTCTGCCATTTTGTACTCCTGACAATCTCATTTTTGAATCATCTCACTTGCTGCAGTCTTATATTTTATGTTTTCATCAAACAAATTAAATATTTCTTGCATTAGCCACAGATTTCTACTGAGCCTCGCCTCCTTGTCCAGTTGCTCCTGTGCTACCCTGCTGCCCTCACTGTTTCAAATCTCAAAGTGACCCATGTGTCTTCTATTGAATTTCTTTCCCCATCTCTGTAAATTGTTGCCTCATGTTCATGTTGAAATTCTGAACAATCTCTGGTTATTTCAATTTATTCACATCCTTCTCCTTAATTTCCTACTTTTTTGCAATTTCTTCAGTTTGAACCAGCAGTTACAATCAATAACAGTCAGAGTCCACATCTCCTCCTGGCAACATTCTGCATTTTAAAACCTGGTTTCTAAATTTCTGTTGTATCTTCTAGGGGTTTCCAAGTCTTCTCCTCACATACAGCCTTCCTTCATAGGTCTTAAAGCAAGTATTAGGAATGATTAGTCCATCTCTGTAGCTGAGTGGACAGCATAGATGGCTGCCATACAGAGGACCCGGGTTTGATCCTGAGTGATACCAAATATTTTTCTCTGGTGGGAGGACTGGTAAGGGGTGCATTCAGTCTAATGATGCCAACTATGGAGCTACTTGAATGAGCAGCAGTGGCTCCATGGTCTGGAATGTTGGCAGAACGGCCAGGAGAGTGATATGTTGACTACATGCCCCTCAATACGTTAGCTGTGTGTTGACCAAATGCCCCTCCATACTGCATCTGCATGATGCTGAGGATGATGATGATGATGATGATGATGATGATTGGTTTTTGGGGCACTGAACTGCGCGGTTATCAGCGCCCATACAGATTCCCATCCTTTGCTCAGTCCAAACTCTTCACATTCGTGACTGATGCTGAAATGATGAGGACAACACAAACACCCAGTCATCTCGAGGCAGGTGAAAATCCCTGACCCCGCTGGGAATTGAACCTGGGACCCCATCCTCGGGAACCGAGAACGCGGCCACAAGACCACGAGCTGCGGATGCTGAGGATGACATGGCAGCTGTTCGACATCCCTCAAACCTTGAGAAGCCTGGACAAGGAGCCTATTATTAGCAGTTATTGCACTGTGCAAAATTCTATCTGGCAGCTTGCCCTTTCATTCCTTTACCCCACTCAATGCTCTGCTATTTTTCTTTCTGTTACTTCTCATACCACCTATTCCTATCATCCTTAACAAATTCTTGTCTACAATAGCATACCAAATAATGTTTTCTCATTCTACATTTTTTTCAATCTCTTCATCTGTAGAGTTATAAGCATATATACCTACACCACCCTGGTGGGTCATGATTATGTGTTTATCTTTGCTATAATAATCAATTCAATTTGTTGTTCATAGTAGTTAACACTAATTCCTGTTTCCTATTTTGTTGGCATGTTTCCTGTTTACAAAGTAACTTGAGATGAATGAGTTTTGATGCACCTTAGCTATATCTAAATGCCCTCACTCTCCAGTTGAGGGATTGAGTAAAATTCCTGGGCCTCTTACTTGGGGAAAGGTCACAGGGCTGCCAAAATTCAAGAACCTTAAAGCAAGTGCACTGAAAGCAATAGATTTTTTAATTACTTTAGTGGAAGGTTGTGGCAGTGGAGGAGGTGTGTGTGTGTGTGTGTGTGGGGAGGGGGAGTTAGTTGTGGAGAAAGTAGACATCCTGGTAGTTGAAGGGCAGCCATTTAATCTCAAATTACACTATGTGACCAAAAGTATCTGGACACCTGGCTGAAAATGACTTACAAGTTCGTGGCGTCCTCTATCGGTAATGCTGGAATTCAGTGTGGTGTTGGCTCACCGTTAGCCTTGATGACAGCCTCCACTCCTGCAGGCATACATTCAGTCAGGTGCTGGAAGGTTTCTTGGGGAATGGCAGCCCATTCTTCACGGAGTGCTGCACTGAGGAGAGGTATCGATATCGGTCCGTGAGACCTGGCACGAAATTGGTTTTCCAAAGATGTTCTATAGTATTCAGGTCAAGACTCTGAGCAGGCCAGTCCATTATAGGGACGTTACTTTCGTCTAACCACTCTGCCATAGACCATGCATTATGAAAAGGTGCTTGATGGTGTTGAAAGATGCAATTGCCATCCCCCAATTGGTCTTCAGCAGTGGGAAGCAAGAAGGTGCTTAAAACATCAATTTAGGCCTGTGCTGTGATAGTGCCACATGAAACAATAGGGGATGCAAGCCCCCTCCATGAAACACACGACCACACCATAACACCACTGCCTCCGAATTGTACTGTTAGCACTACATATGCTAGCAGATGAAGTTCACCAGGCATTCGCCATACCCAAACTCTGCCATCAGATCGACACATTGTGTACCGTCACTCTACACAACGTTTTTCCACTGTTCAGTCATCCAATGTTTACACCCTTACACAATTGAGGCATCGTTCAGCATTTACTGGTGTGATGTGTGGTTTATGAGTAGCTGCTCGACCATGAAATCAAAGTTTTCTCACCTCCCACCTAACTGTCATAGTACTTGCAGTGGATCCTGATGCAGCTTGGAATTCCTTTGTGACAGTCTGGATAGATGTCTGCTTATTACACATTATGGCCCTCTTCAACTCTCGGCAGTCTCTGTCAGTCAACAGACAAGGTCGACGTGTATGCTTTTGTGCTGTACATATCCCTTCACATTTCCACTTCACTATCACATCAGAAACAGTGGACCTAGGTATGTTTAGGAGCGTGGAAATCTCACGTACAGACCTATGACACAAGTGACACCCAATCACCTGACCACGTTCGAAGTCCGTGAGTTCCATGGAGCACCCCCATTCTGCTTTCTCTCAGTGTCTAATGACTATCTATATGCCTCTGTATCAGCCCTAATTTCTCTCACATTCACGATCATTACACGAACTGTATGTTGGTGGCAGTAGAATCATTCTGCAGTCAGCCAAACTGCTGGTTCTGTTAATTTTCTCAGTAGTGTTTCAGGAAAACAACAGCTTCTGTCCAGGGATTCCCATTTCAGTTCACTAAGAATCTTCCGGCAAATACATGCATAGCATGGGTGACTGTTAAAAGGGGGGGGGGGGGTTGCTTTAAATAATTTGCTAAATTATTCTGCCTTTTTTTCCTAAAGGTGTGTGACATGCCTCTGAGGCCCCTTAAGTTAAGGTGGCCCTTTTGCAGAGGATGCTGGGAGCCAAAGCTTGCAATTGGCTAGGCTTGTAGCAAATAGGCTGCTGGACAAGGCTCACCTTGTTTCCCTGGGCAAGTAGCTTATAGCTTATAAAAGGAACGAACATGTAATGGGTTAATGCCTCACTAAATTGAAACCAAAGTTGATGGCGAGCTGATAGAAGACCAGTACAACATTTTCGCTCATTTTTCTGAATCGTAGACACTTGGTAGTGGCCCAAAATCGGCCGACTTCCACCAATGAGGAAAGAGCCAAGTCTACTATTAGTACCTTCAAGCAGTTGAGTTTTAATACTTGGAATGATAAAGTAATAGTTCTGATTGTGTTAGTAATTATGACGACAGTAACTATGGCAAATTCAAATTCATAAACGATGGAGAAGTACAAAGTAGATATCTGTGACCAATGGGAATAATTTTGCTCTTAGCAAGCCGTGTGTGGAAATTATTTGTGGCAGCGTAATTCACCCGTTTCAGTGCCAAAGTCAGAGTTAACCCACAGGAGTGGAGATCATCCTGTCTCCTAGTGTTGTGTCTATGTACTTTGTTATTATCTTTGTATTGGGATGGGTTATTAATAACAAGTTTCATAAGTGAATACATATATTGTGAAGGTACTGTGAATATCTTGAGTTCCTTAAATAAATATCTACAAGGGGATATCAGCTTGTAAGCTTTATTTTTTTTATGTTGACAGCCGATGACGAAATATTATCATCAGTTTAAGATCCTCTTCTCCCCCCCCCCCCCCCCCCCCCCCTCTCTTCCTCTCTCTCATGTGAAATGTGTGCTTTTGATTGGAAAACCGGGAACAAACTTTCTACATAATCCTTTGCAATGACAGTTATCATATCCAAGTTGCATGTCAATTAATTCTTGATTGCATTGTTGTAAGTGATCTCTGTGTGATAGAATCCAACAACTTTCAACAGTATAGTACTGAAAATCCATTGTGTGGACATTACATTAATACTTGTTCCATAGACTTTGTTATTATCTTTGTATCGGGATGGGTTATTAATAACAAGTTTCATAAGTGAATACATATATTGTGAAGGTACTGTGAATATCTTGAGTTCCTTAAATAAATATCTGCAAGGTGATATCAGGTAGACTCCAGCTAATATTCTGATTACACACTTTTGTGCAATGAATACTTTTTCTCGTAATGATGAATTACCCTCAAATATGATGCCATAAGAAAGCAGTGAATGAAAATAGGCATAGTAGGCAAATTTACTGATATGCTTATCACCAAAATTTACAATACCCTACTAGTGAAAGTAGCTGAATCTAACCGTTTCAGCATATCATCTTCCAGTTCCAATTTCTCATCAGTGCACACACCCAGAAAATTTTGAATATTCTGTTTTAGCAACAGACTTCTGTTTAAAGTCTATATTTATCAGTGCTGTTATGCCATTTGCTGGAGAGAATTGTATATACTGTGTTTTCTCAAAATTTAGTGAGAGTTCATTTGCAGAGAATCACTTAATAATTTTCTGAAAGACATTATATACAATTTCCTCCGCTAAATCTTGCTTGTTGGGTGTGATTACTACACTTGTAACATCAGCAAAAAGAGCTAGCACTGTATCTTCATGAATACAGAGTGGCAAGTCATTAATATATATGAAAAACAATAAGAGACCCAAGACTGATCCCAATGGGACATCATTCTTGATACCTCCATAGTTAGAGGATTCTGCTGATTTTTGCAGACTATGTGTACTTTTAATTTCAACCTTCTGCATTCTTCCAGTTTAATATGAATTAAAACATTTTGCAATGTCCCACTCATGCCACAATACTTAAGCTTATCTAGAAGAATTTCATGATTCACACAGTTGAAAGTTTTTATAGATAACAAAATATCCCAGTGGGTGATGTTTGGTTATTCAGAGCATTTAATATTTCATCAGTGAAAGCACATATAGCATTATCTGTTGAAAATCCTTTCTGAAAATCCAATTTACATGTTGCTAGTACTTCATTTTTACAAATATGTGAAGCTACTCTTGAATACAGTACTTTTTCGAGAATTTGGGGTACATCTGTCAGAAGTGAGAGTGGGCAGTAGTTGTTGGCATGAGAACTATCCCCATTTTTATGCAATGGTTTAACAATTGCATATTTTTGTCTATCTGGGAAAATGCCCTGTTTCAGTGAGCTACTACATATGTTGGTGAGAGTCCTACTTATCTATTGGCAACAAGCTTTTAGTCTCTGTTGGAAATGCCATAAATTCCATATGAACTTTTATTTTTGAGTGAATTTGTTATTTTCCTAATTTTAGTAGGAGAGGTTGGTTGAATTTCAGTTCTATCAAATTGTACAGGTATTGCCTCTTCCATATACAGCTTTGTATTTTCTAATAAATAGCTGAATCTTATATTCTCCACATCACTTAAAAATGATTATTAAAAATATTTTCTACTTCTGACTTTTTGTTAACAAAGTTCTCACCGAGTCTAGAAAAACAGTCTTTCTGTGCTCTCGGTTGTCCTGTTTCCCTTTTAACATTGTTCCAAACTGTTTTAATTTTATTATCAGAAGTGCCTAATCTCAGACATGCAGTAGTTTTTATAATGTTTGACTGTTTCTGGATCATTACTTTTTCTAGTTATGAGATAAATTTTCCTTCTCTGTTTACAAGATACTTTTATTCCTTTAGTAAGCCATGGCTCTTTAGACAGTTTCTTACAATTATGTTTCACTCTTTCCTTAGGGAAACAGTTTTCAAATACACACACAAAGGTATCAAGAAATAGGTTAAATTTTAAATTAGCATTAGGTTCCATGTACACCTCATCCCAGTGTAACTATTGCTAGCTTTCCCTAAAATTTCCAACTGTTAAATCATTAATTGAGTGCACTATTTTGGAGAAGTGCTACTGTATGGGGGCTATGCCATATATTGTAACTAGCTGTGATCAAACAGACTGTTCTCAACAGGAAAAGTTTTTATTTGATTAAATTTACTGTCTATAAAAACATTATCTATCAGTGTGCTGCATTCCTGTCTAAAACTAAAAACTAAACTCCTCCCGAACAGGGCACGAAGGCCCAACAGTACCAACCGGCTGCTATGTCATCCTCAGCCCACAGGCATCACTGGATGCGGATATGAAGGAGCATGTGGTCAGCACACCACTCTCCCGGCCGTATGTCAGTTTTCGAGACCAGAGCTGCTACTTCTCAATCAAGTAGCTCCTCAGTTTGCCTCACAAGGGCTAAGTGCACCTCACTTGCCAACAGTGTATGGTTCATTGAAGGTGCTATTTTTACCAGGTCACACTCAATATTGTAGCCCTGATCCCTATCAACACTGTTTCCTGCTCCACCCACTATCACAACATGCTGCTGCTTTGTAAAACTCTTGCACAATGATTCTCTATCACAAGGCTAAGACATGCCCATTTTTCCTGCAAGATCTGGCCCGCTTCTCTTCCATGGCTACTACCTAACAATAGAACTTTCCTTATACTTTCTAAGTTTTTGGAAACAGTTGGTTTCCTGGTGAAAGTTTATTGAGTATTAACTACACTTACATCTACCCGAGTCTCTTCCTTAGTTAAGTGAGGTAGCAAGGCAAATCTTGTTTGTGCCAATGATGCAACTGTCAGATACTCTCTCTTTCTGTGGCTCCTGTTCCTTGCTACCACTTTCCACCTGCCTTCACCTTTCTCCCCCCTTAACCTAATCAGTTTCACCCTATCACTATCCAGTTCAGCCTTAAGGACTCTAATCTTCCTGTTCAGCTATTTTCCTATTTATTGAACATACTCTGCAATACCATGGAAGAGACTCATTTACTTCCCCAATTCCCATGCCACTACATTTCCCCCAATGTAACCATCTGTCACTCACAACAGCTGCATAGAACCCCAGAACTAACTTTCCTATGGCAGCTCAAACACTTCTCACTCATGGTTATTTACAATATTTTTACAAAATTTATCTAGACAACGACAGTAATATTTTTTTAAGTACAGATGACAAACGTAGAACACCACTATATGTGTATACTATTAATATAGTAACATAATGCACTGAAAATAATGTTAGAACTCAAAACCTGAATACCCGGAAAATAGGCCTAAGATAATGTATGCATACAAATAACATTTACTTTAATCATTTTTGAAACATTTAAAATTTCCCATTTTGCACAGGTGTAAAAATGTTTCAGACGAGCATATTTGAAACACAAAAGCTGAAAAGATCTGTGTGTAATTTCTCATGGTTTGTGTTTGTTGAGGAAGAGTGAGTGGTTTGTGCCTGAACTCAAATGTGTAACTTGAAATGTATTCAGTACGTTTGGAAAGTGTTTGGATTTGTGCTATTGCTTTCAGTGTGTTTTAGCTTTCCAGGTGTTGAGTGTCTGATATATTACCAACTTCGATCATATCGGAATTTAATATTCGAGGATCATACCAAATTTCAGGAATTACCTCTCACCACGTACAACATGGTGGGCGACGGCCTTCAATTAATGACCGAGAGCAGCGGCATTTGCATAGAGCAGTCAGTGCGAACACACAAGCAACACTACATGAAGTAACTGCGGAAATCAATGTGGGATGTATGACTAATGTATTCGTTAGGACAGCGTGTCTAAATTTAACATTAATGGGCTGTGGCAGCAGATGACCGACGCGAGTGTCTTTGTTAACTGCACGACATCGCCTGCAGTGTCTCTCCTTGGTGGTGACAATATTGATTGGACCCTAGATGACTGGAAAACAGTGGCTTAGTTGGATGAGTCCCGATTTCAGCTGGTAAGAGCTGATGGTAGGGTTTGAGTGTGATGCAGACCCAGACCCCATGAAGCCATGGACCCAAATTGTCAACAAGCACTGCGCAAGTTGGTGGTGGCTCCATAATGGTGTGGGCTGTGTTTGTATGGAGTGTACTGGGTCATCTGGTTGAAATGAACAGATCACTGACTGGAAATGGCTATGTTCTGCTACTTGGAGACCATTTGTAACCATTCATGGACTTCATGTTTCCGAACAATGATGACATTTTTATGAATGACACTGTGTCATCTCATCAGGCCACAGTTGTTTGCTGTTGGTTGAAAGAACATTCTGGACAATTCGAGCAAATGATTTGGTATCCATATCACCTGACATGTGTCCTGTCGAACATTTATCAGACGTAATTGAGAGGTTAGTTTGTGGACAAAATTCTGCACTTGCAACACTTCCCCAATTATGGAAGACTATAGAGATAGCATGGATCAGTATTTCTGCAGGGAATTTCCAATGACTTTGTGAGTCGATGCCACGTCACGTTGCTGCATTATGCCAGGAAAAAGGAGGCCTAACAAGATATTAGTAGGTAGCCCATGGATTGTCACCTCAGTGTTTGTCGACTGTTCTGCTGGGCATTTCCAGCTGTATCACTTACAGTTCTGATAGCTTTCATGCTAAATACCTGATGTTTGAATATTAGTGGATGTTTCTTTACCAAGTTTGTTTTGCGAGTTTTCTGTTTCAACTCAGTACTGAGGACCACATAGATAGGCCACCAGCTTGTATCTGGTCCTCCTGTATAATAAGAAACAACTGTTATTTTAATATTGGCACTGTAAAGATGTGTTTCAGAAACTGTTCAGTTGTCTACACATATAAAGTATTCCAGACAGCAAATATTACTACTGTTGCTGGTTCTGGGATGACTTTTTTTTATGCAATTTGTAAGGTGAGCATGTTTTTGCCACCTTAAACAATGCAGTGTTGGGTGAGAACTGCTACCAAATGGTTGGACAGTTAGTATGTGGTAATTATTGGTCTGATAAATGTCTTGTATTTTGTTGATGTTTCATGGTTTAGGTTTCTCCTGTATTATTTTTTTCATTATATTTATCTTTAAATTGTAACTGTTTTACTCTTGAATAGTCCTTCAGATTTTAAGTGGGTCCAGATTCAGCTAAGGGGAAAGTAGATATACCAGCAATAATTTTAACTCTCACCCAAAACGGGATAATGTATTTTATGAGGGGAGGGGGGAAAGTATATCACTTCTTCCCATTGTTGAGAATAGAACCCATTTCACTTAACATTATACGGGCCGATTAACGAAGATATGCTAATATTTTAATATGTTATTCTACAAGTAAAACTAAAGAAAAAGTACATATGAACATAGGTACCCCAATGTTTCATTACAGAGTTACGGTTATAAAAGATTTTGCCCGAAATTTAGCAACTTCGCTAATATGAAGCCATGGAAAAACTGTACGAGGCTAAAGTAAAGCACAATTTCCAGTTATTTTGTTGTTATTGGTCTGATGACTCTAATAAAACATGTCCCCGACGTGTATCTGCAGTAGTTTTCTAGAACATCCAGAGAAGCAAATATTATTATACAAATAAATTTGTTTAATTTCCATTAAGAATGTAGGACGTTTATTTTATTGTTGGCAATAGTTAGTGAGTTGTTTCAGTCATTTCCTAACCTTGAAATGAGTTAGTTTTCTGTATTGTTCAGTGAAAGAACATAATAACAACAGAGTATTTAAGTGGAACCATATAGTAACTGTTGTAATTTATTTCACGTGTGCCATGGTATTAAAAAAGCAGATTATATGACCCATTCATACGGTTTTGGTTAACGTTATTACCATCATTTATCCAAAATTAAATTCTCTACAACTTCTGTTGAAAACTTTTTGTGCAATTGTCTGAAATTTAAAAAACAAATTGGGGCAACTAGTTAATAAATTAAAAATTTTACGAAATTACTTTTTTGATTCTCTGGATGTCCTGGAAAACTACTGCAGATACATATCTGGGACATGTTTTATTGGATTCACCAGATCAATACCAACAAAACAAATGGAAATCCTACTTTACTTTAATCTCGTATAGTTATGTGATGGTTTCATATTAGTGAAGTTACTAAATTTCAGGCAAAATCTTTTATTAGTCGTAACTCCATAACTAAACATTTGCAGACCTATGTTTACATGAACTTCTTTCTTTAGTTTTACTTGTAGAATAATATATTAAAATATTTGCATATCTTTGTGAATCGCCCTGTATATAAATTTCGATGTAGCTTACATTCTCTTGGCAAGAAGTAAAAATATTGCTTAAGTGCAACTCTAACAAGCGCACACCGAAATTTCAGTGTTCAGCCATCCACCTGGTCCATAAAAGATCCTGTGGCCTCACCTATGAATTCAGTTTCCCAATATCGAATACGTAATGGCCTAAATCATTTCACAGCAGTTACTTTCGAGTGGTCCGCGACTTGGCGAAACCTGAGGATTCCAAGGTCTGCTTTCCCCTTGATAGTAATTAGATGTGATCATCAATCTTGGTAAGGTAGACATGGGCAATGGTTTCCCTTATGGAAAATCAGAACATACCTGCCAATCATGTTAACTAGGTACTGGTTTCCTACAGAAACGATGCAAAGAAAAAGACAATTTGAGTCCCATGTTGTGCATCATCTGCTGCATTTTCTCTGTAGTTCACACTAGGGTTACCACCTTCTACAACACCACAGTAAGGGATATCAATAAGTCTCACATTCTACTATGATTGTCTATTATTTCATTAACCCTTAAATGGTAACATGAGTGAAAATTCACCCTAGGGAAATTAGATATCTCTGTTGTGAAATGAAAAACCTGCTTAGAGTATTGTCCACCTTGGTATGTTGATCTTTTAGTAGTTTAAGATTAGCTGTTGTTGTTTATGAGTTGCTTCAGTATTTCTGTACAGAAAGCATCTGTTCAGCAGAACAGTTGACATAATACACGAAGAACACACAAGTACCTGGAAGTACAAAACTGCCCATTTGACACTAGTGGAACTTTTAAAGCAAGTAGTTTATGACAAACACATGTGGATATAACTGGAGTTTGTTCCATAAGTGAGAGTTTGTATTTGTATCATATTTTTGAGAGTTTAGTATTATTTCAGTGACGGTTTTGTGAATATGGAGTTCACTATTATTGGTGGGAAGAAATATACAAATGGTGAATTACGATGTTGTTAATTTAGATGAGCCGTCAGACGAAGAATGTAGTGGGCAGGGAGACATCTGTGAATAGGATGATGCTGAAGATGATGACACTGCTGGAAGTGACAGTGCTATAGATTTTAGTCCAGAAAATAACAGGGATGCAAGTGAAAATGAAACTGAGGAAATGCAAAAGCCAAAAAAATGTAGAACAGAAAATTACTGGTTTGAATTCAAGGGAGTGAAAGTTATTCCAAAGAAGACTATTGTAAAGGGGGAAAATGGTAAAACTTTGTCATCGAAGCATCCTGTGAGGCAAAATACTCTGAAGTATTTATGTAGAACAGCTATGCCAGGTCCACATAGCGATAATCTCAAAGTTCTAAGTGCTGAAGAACATTGGCGTCTCTTTGATGAAAATAGGCTGAACGATATCGTTCGTCACACGAACCAAGAAATAGCTTTACAAAGCTAGAGAGATGCTCCCGAACAAAGATTTACTGGTGACATCACTCCACTGGAGCTGAAAGCATACATCGGCCTACTTTTTATCATTGGTGCTAGAAAAGATACTCATTTGATTGGTGATTTTCTATGGAGTGTTTAGGGGAGTCATACTTCAGTTATGTTACTGGTGACATTCAGATTGATTACAAATTGTCTGATATTTGATGACATACACGCTATGACAGCCAGAAAAGGGAAGGATCTTTTTTACAAATATTCAATATGTCTAGAACAGTTTTTTCGCTCCATCAGTTGAATGCAGCATTCATGAACAGCTTTAAGGATTCAGAGGTCAATGTAAATTCTGGATGTGTATTCCCAACAAACTGGAAAAGTACAGTCTAAAACGTGTGTTCTTATATGACTCCTGTTCTAAATATTGGATCACAGGAATACC
Organism: Schistocerca serialis cubense; assembly: GCF_023864345.2. NCBI lineage: Eukaryota > Metazoa > Arthropoda > Insecta > Orthoptera > Acrididae > Schistocerca > Schistocerca serialis. The sequence continues at coordinate 935,638,985 of NC_064640.1, read as the reverse complement.
GCACATAAGAAAAGAAACACAGTGGGCCTGCACCTTTGGCACAGAACTTGGTGAACCAACTAACGATACCAATTTACGGCACCAATTCAAACATAACCTTACGTTATTGGTTTACATCGTATTCTCTTCCATCGGAGATGTTGACTCATGGTATAACACTGGTTTGAAGAGTACAAAGGAACAAAAAAGAAATTCCCAAAGACCCTCTTCAGACTAAACTATGACCAGAGTCTACAGCAATGTTTCTCTTAATACAAATGAACAGTTGGTATCCTTTTCACCAAATAAGGGAAAATTCGTCTTAGTGGCTTCAACCATGCATTATATACCACCTATTTCCCAAATTAAAAAAGAAACAACATTGAATTTGACAGTGAAATGAAAGGAGGGATCAACTCATTTGACAAATGTGCAAGAATTATTTGTGCAGCAGTTGCACAAGACATTGGTCTATGGCAGTATTTTATGGGTTGCTGAATGCAAGTGGAATTAATGCATATCTAATACAACAATATGTATATGTAACTTAAGGAGTGAAATTGCTTAAAAGACTGCAGTTTCATCACAAGCTTGGGCTTAATTTAGGAATAAAATTTATGCAACAGAGATTTAGTTAGTTAGTTGGTTGCGTGTTCCATTGATCAACTGCACAGTATGGTAGCCATTATGATGTGGAACATGTCAAGTACACAAGAAATGCACATATGAAACAAGATTTTTTAATATATATATTACAATACAGAGTTAAAGATTAATATTTCTGTTACTTGCCACATTCTCTTAAATGGCACAAAATGCATATATTGTATTTATAGATTTATTTATTCTTATTCAAGAATTCATCTATGGTATAGAAGGAGATGTGAAGGAGATATGATTTCAATTTAATTTTGAAGGTATTACTGCTGTCTGTCAGACATTTTATTTCAACTGGTAATTTGTGGAAAAATTTTATAGCAGCATATTTTACCCCTTTCTGTGCCAAAGATAGGTTGAGTCAAATATAGGTAAGTCTTTCCTTTTTCTGGTATTATAATCATGAATGTCACTGTTGTTTTTAAGCTGGTCCATGTTGTAGAGAACAAATTCCATTTGTGAGTAAATGTACTGTGAGGCTGTTGTAAGAATTCCCAATCTTTTACAAAGATGCCTACAAGATGTGCTACTATGAACCCCACACATTATTCTAACCACTTTCTTTTGAGCAGTGAATACTTTTTGTCTAAATGTTGAGTTAACCCAAAATATTATTCCGTTTGACATCATAGAGTGAAAGTATGCAAAGTATTAACTATAAGGTATCTACCCTACAATCTGCAGATGAAGATATAACATGTACTGAAGGAAATTAATTCTTAGTTGATTAACTGGTCGATGGGAGATAACAATTTATCTGCATCGGTTCCAAGACAAGGACGATGCAAACTCTGCAAAATCAGTGATCAGAAGTACACCGTCAAGTGCAGTGCCTGCAAGAATTTGATTTGTGCTGACCGTAGGGAAGTTGCAAAAATAATTGGTTCATAAATTACTGTGATTGCCATTTAAATTTCAGCAAATGAACAACTGCTTAGCCAAATATGTGTTATTTTTATCCTACAACGAACTTATAAATAGTGACTTGTAATGAATTACTTGAACATTAACATGTATTATTATATCACAATGCTACCCTCTTAAAAAAAAGTCTTGTTGTCCTATTTCTTTTGCTTACTCAACAGAATACCATTCTTAAATTATTTTTAAAATCCTGACAACTCTGACTGTAAGTTACAACTCCAGCATTTCATCTCCAACAAAATTTTATTGACACCTACTAGCTATGGACTTAGCTTTTCTCATTTTCCTAAATAAACACAAAGCCCTTTATCTCATAAACATTGTCACTTCTCTGTTGAAAGTACTCGTACAACAAACAACTGATGTCAACTGTTGATGAAAATGTCTATTGTCTGCACCTACTTGCTGCTGATACGGGGCTGCAGATAGTATTTCTCGCTTAAAGTGTTGTTCATTGTTGTCGCAGACTTTCAAACTTCAAAGTATTGTTTATGTAGGTCACTTTCACAATTGGCTTAGGCTACAGTTAAAACAAGGACAATTTAAACAAATGGATAGTTGGTTAAGTAAATTGTGACATATTGTACCGTGACTCCGGGTAAGACAAATTCATACAACATATTGATCAGTAACATATAGGCTTAACATTGATGTAATTTCTACAAATGGATTACATGAATAAGATAAATTAATGCAAAAATCAAATACAAGATTCTGAAGATCCACGCAAGGTACATATAGCATACTTTTTTAATCCTCAAATATGGGAAAGTTGGCAATCCTAGTTCACAGATGGAATGCCGTGGAAGTTACTTTTTTCAGGATCTATGGTTACCAAATTGTATTACGATCATACAGAGTGTATATCATCTGTGTCTGTGTGTGTGTGTGTGTGTGTGTGTGTGTGTGTGTGTGTGTGTAGTGGGGTAGGGGGTAAGCGTGCACAACACACACACACACACACACACACAGATGATGTGTGTGTGTGTGTGTGTGTGTGTGTGTGTGTGTGTAGTGGGGTAGGGGGTAAGCGTGCACAATACACACACACACACACACACACACACACACACACACACACACACACACACACACACCAGTACAGTAGCCCCAGAGTAGCATCCGGTCTAGATTTGATGTCAGCGGTAATCCTGCATGCAATCATGCTCGTTGATTCATCTGCAAATGACGAACACTACGCACCACCTGTGCAGAACATCTTCATCAAGTCAGGCGGCTTAGGCAAAACCAGTGTGACACCAGAAGCAATGCACCAATTACCAGTCTGAAGACTAATCACATAGATCCTTACAATATGCACACAGTGTAGATGTAAAATATCAAACATAGTTGACTCACATGCCAGACAAAGTAGATCTCAGTCATGCACTACATTGTATTTTAGTTGTACTGAGTGCTAACAGAAAAGTGAGTCTTTTAAAAACCATATTTAGGTGAGCAGTGGAGGAAGAACAAACAAAATTTGTCTCCTCCACAATGATCCTATAGCTTTAAACTGTTTTCTTTGTGGTGATCTTAATCGCCTCGTTCACTAACGCTTTTTTTTTTATAACAAACAAAAGCTAGCAGACAGTTCTACCTACTTACCTACATATGTATCTGTATGTATACTCTACACGCCAGCTATGGTGTGTGGTGGAGGGAACTTCGTGTGACACAATCACTTTGCGCGTTACCAGTTCCAGTAGTGAAAAATGGTGCAAAGTAATAGAAGTAGCTGGACGTGGTAAACCTCCGAGCAAAATCTAATTAATCTCCCCTGTTTTACCTTAACGATTTTTTTCTTGCATGATACTTGTAGGAGAATGCAATACTGATTGATTGATCTAGGATCGCAGACTCTCACAGTTTTAACACTGAACCATCGGTGATGCACGACATCTCCCCTGTAGCATCTGCCACTGGAGTTTAATGAGGTGTTCTGTGACGCTTTCGCCACTACTAAGAGAAACCGTGACCAAATATGCTTCGCTATGTCTTTGGATTTTCTTTATTTCCTGTCCCAATCTTAACTGGTAAGGGGACCACACTGATTAGTGATACTTGACTAACAGTGGAATGAAGGTTTGTAAGGCACCTCCTTCGTGGGTCAGCTACACTTCCTGTGGATTCTTTGCAAAGAATCCCAGTCTGGCCTCTACCTTTCCTAAGATTAGTCTAACGTGTTCATTAAGTCTTCAATCGCCGCGTACGCTGACATAAAGAAAATATTTTGATTATACTGGTTGCCCTTATATCCATAGGTGATTTATTCTAAGCATTTTCTACATTGTGTGTGATTTTCTGGTGACATATAAGGAATGCATGGCAGTCATCGTGACACATTCAGATGCCGTCCATTCTCAGATATCAAAAAGTGTCATAAATCTCCATCAATGCTTATGAATTCCAAATGGCATGCAGATGGAGTTGAAAAGTTAAGTAATTTTGTAAATTCGAGGGTTGGAACTTTAATAGTGCCAACAATTTATTTAGGCATAAGCTCGTACAAAATAGATACGAGTTTCAAAGTGTTACTTACCTTCACAGTAGTCACCAGCATTGTGTATAACCTGTTTTCAGTGATGTGGAAGTCGTAGGATACTCTTAGCAGTACCAGTTGTGTTGACAGTTCGAGCGGCGCGGTCTATTGCCCGACGAATCTGTAGCAGTTCTGAAGCGAATGCTGTTCATTTTTGGAACACAACCCACGACCATCATTTCATTTTGCAGGACAATGCTCAAGCACGTACAGTGCAAGCTGTTACTGATTTGTTTGACTGATGGGGCTGCTAAGTGCTATACCACCTACTGCACCCCCCCCCCCCCCCCCCCCGATTTAAACCCTCGTGCGTTCAACTCGATTTCTAAACTGAAGGAAATACTTCACGGCATTCGCTTCAGAACTGATCCAAATTCGTTGGGCAATAAACTGCGCCTCTCGAACTGTCGACACGACTGACACTGCTAAGAGTATCCTACGACTTCCACATCGCTGGCGACGGGTTATACATAATGCTTTGAAGGTCAGTAAAACTTTGAAACACATATCTATTTTGTACGAGCTGTAAATAAATAGTTGCCACTATTAAAGTTCCAATCCTTGTATTATGGGAAACCGAATTGAGACTGTAGAGAACTCGTAAATAACAATTTTGCAGAATTAGTATAAGCAAATCGCTCTAAGTTGGAATCAATTATTTCTTAAGTATTGTTTTGTGTATTAATGACTCGAGAGGAAAAACAAATTCAGATCCTATTTTTGATGATTTACTGTAGTTCATTGTAGGCCTATAGCTCACACAGGATACGGCGGTCTATGCAGAGTGATCAGTTTCCGTCTAAAGCGCTGACCGAATTCATTCGTTTGATCAGAAGGGGAGGCCAGTGTTTTCCACCTTTCGGCCGGTCAGCGATGACAGAATCGAAGCGCGCCCTGTAATCTTTCTCAAACGACTTCACAGAAACTATTTGGTAAAAAAAGAAAAAAAATCATTATTGCTTTACTTATAGCCTTTTGTGTCAGGTTCACGGTGATGTGCACATTATGTCATTAATGGTCATAGTTACTGTGATATTTACGTGAAAGTAAGACACTGACGGCATTCGGAAAAGTGTGCAATGAAAAATAGAAATCGCTGTGATTTTGTGCTTGGTGCATATACACAAAATTTTTTTGTGTATGAAATTTAGCTAACTTGTTGAATTTTTCTTTAGACTTGGGTAGACGTGCCTATCTGTCACCAATTTTGAGAAAATTAATCTTATGTAGCACACTCATTTGAGATCGCGCCGCGCCAGGGATAAAGCCGGAGTGAAATATCCAATACATTCCTCATATTTCATAAACTGTTTCAGATATCGAAATGAGATTTTGGCAAATGATAGCACGCAAAAAGAAGGGTATTTTACTATATCGTTATTGTGTAAAACTTGATTATCTACCGTGTTATTCCAATAACTACGAATTTTACCAGTGAAAAAATATAATTTTTACGGGCTATTGACAGCAGGTGAAACGAGAAATGCTATGGGTTCTGGAACAACATATTTGAAGACATTACAGGTTTTTTTTTTTTTTTACCGAGGATGGTTTTTTTATAAGCTTCTGGCTTTACTTTTCCTCAGTTCCTCACTAAATAAACTTAATAAATCATTGTTTCAGAATTCTCTCGCAGTTGTTTCTGCACATGTCAGTGAGGTGAGACAGTGTGAACACTGCTATGTTTTCGCGAAAGAAGCTAATTGTAACATGACAACCAGAGAAATATGTAGGTTTTACTCAAAATTCGCCACTCATGGGGCCTCTCTGAAAGTTACAAATGGTTAACGAGCCAGAAGAAAATAAATCGCTGCATTTTCGGTGGAATTCTTTGTAGAGGTGACAGTAGATCGCTTTGAATGGTCACCATGGCTCTAAGCAACCTCCCACCACCACCGATCTCCCGACGCTTCCCCAGTCGACTGAGTATTTAGCGGCCACGGCATTTTGTGCGCACAATGATCAGATGGCGAATCATTGCGTAAAAGCTTCTAAAGTGCGCCTAAAAATACCACCCATATTTGTTTTAGAGACTAAAGCAATTTACATTCTGAAACAAACTGTACAGTTTTATGTTAGGTATTATCCTGCAGGTTGTGTGTGAGGGAGAACACGTTGTAATTTCCACACAAATTAATATGAAAATCGATGTTTAAGCGTGTGAAATGTTATCCATAAAAAATTTTAATGGCAGGGAAACAATTAATTGAAAGAATATGGCTTATGACGGAACCAACCGAAAGTAACTTACATGTCGGTAAAACCTAAAATCTGGGGAAGCGTAAACAGGTTACGTTTGTAACATTGAGCAGGTACGAAAACTGCGTTGTAAAAACCGATAGAAGAAAATTATGAGCAGATAACAATGTCTTCACACTTCCTAAATCACATGTAGGTAAATATGTTTTGCCCCAACAGACAAGAAAACCTGCGTTTGCCCCTGGGTTACAATGTTTATATACGAGGGTAATCCCAAAAGTAAGGTCTCCTATTTTTTTATAAGTACATAGACCTGTTTATTTCTACAATGGTTTACATCAGTTTACAGCTCGAACATTTAACTATTTTTCGACATTATCACCATTTCTGTCGATGCATTTTTGTAGACGCTGTGGCAGTTTTTGTATGCCCATGTCATACCAGCTCGCCGCCATGCTGTTCAGAAAGTTATGGACCTCTTCTTTCACCTCGTCGTCTGAGCTGAGTCGCTTTCCGGCCAAATGTTCTTTTAACCGAGGGAACAGGTGATAGTCACTGGGCGCCAAGTCTGGACTATAGGGTGGGTGGGTGATTATGTTCCACTGAAACTGTTGCAGGAGAACAACGGCATGCCGAGCGATGTGTGGGCGACCGTTGTCATGGAGAATGTATACGCCCTTGCTCAACATTCTCCGGTTCTGAATTGCCCGTTTGAGTTTTTTCAGAGTCTCACAGTACTTGTCAGCGTTAATTGTGGCCCCAGTGGGCATATAGTCGACCAACAGTACCCCTTCCCGATCCCAAAAAACGGTTGTCTTGACTTTACCGGCAGACTGTGTTTCTTTGAATTTCCGCGGCTTTAGCAAAGAAGGATGCCGCCACTGGTGTGATTGTTGCTTGGTCTCAGGTCTAAAGTGGTATGGCCAGGTTTCGTCACCCGTGACAATTGAGTCCAGAAAGCTGTCCTGTTCGGCTGGAAGGCGGTCAAGAAATGCGCGGGAAGCATCAACTCGTTGCCGCTTGTGGTCCTCAGTGAGCGTGCGTGGCACCCATCTTGTGCACACCTTCCCGTAGTTCAATGTTTCCGCCAAAATTCTGTGAGCTGTGCTTCGGGAAACCTCAGGAACCAACGTGCAGAGATCATCCAGGGTGATCCGCCATCTTCCACGCATGCTTTGCTCAACCTTCAACACTGTCTCCTCAGAAATTGACGGTCTTCCGCTCCTTTGTTCGTCATGAATTTCGGTCCGACCAGCTGCAAACTCTCTACACCACTTACAAACTTTTTGACATACATGCACGAGTCACAATACACTTCCGTCAATTGGCCATGGATTTCAACCGGCGCAGTTAGATTAGATTAGATTAATACTTGTTCCATAGATCGTGAATACGACACTTCGTAATGATGTGGAACGTGTCAGGTTAATAAAAGATGTCTGTACAAGATATTACATTACACAAAATATTGGATGACACTAATGTTTAAGTTGTTGTTTTTTTTCCCTTAATTTATATCTAAAAATTCATCCAATGAGTAGAAGGAGTTGTCATCTAGAAATTCTTTTAATTTATTTTTAAATGTTAGTTGGCTATCTGTCAGGCTTTTGATGCTGTTTGGTAGGTGACCAAAGACTTTTGTGGCTGCATAATTTACCCCTTTCTGTGCCAAAGTCAGATTTAACCCTGCACAGTGAAGATCATCCTTTCTCGTGGTGTTATAGCTGTGCACACTGCTATTACTTTTGAACTGGGCTGGATTATTAACAACAAATTTCATAAGTAAATATATATACTGTGAGGTTACTGTGAGGGTCCCTAGATCCTTAAATAGATGTCTGCAGGATGACCGTGGGTGGGCTCCAGCAATTACTCTGATTACTCGTTTTTGAGCAATGAATACTATTCTACTCAACGATGAATTACCCCAGAATATGATGCCATACGGAAGCAGTGAATGTAAGTAGGCATAGTAAGCTAATTTACTGAGATTCTTATCACCAAAATTTGCAATAACCCTAATAGCACACGTAGCTGAACTCAGACGTTTCAGCAGACCATCAATGTGTTGCTTCCAGTTTAACCTCTCATCAATGGACACACCTAAAAATTTTGAAAATTCTACCTTAGCTGCAGACTTCTGTTCAAAGTCTATATTTATTACTGGAGTTGTGCCATTTACTGTACGGAACTGTATATACTGTGTTTTATCAAAATTTAAAGAGAGTCCGTTTGCTGAGAACCACTTAATAATTTTGTGAATCACATAATTTACAATTACATCACTTAGTTCTTGGTTTTTGGATGTTATTACTATACTTGTATCATCAGCAGAAAGAACTAACTTTGCATCTTCATCAATGTGGAATGGTAAGTCATTAATGTATATCAAGAATAGTAAAGGACGTAAGACCGAACCCTGTGGGACCCCGTACTTGATAGCCCCCCAGTTTGAGGAATCAGCTGTTGTTTTAACATTACATGAACCACTTATTTCAACTTTCTGCATTCTTCCAGTTAAGTATGAATTAAACCATTTGTGCACTGCCCCCCTCAAACCATAATGTGCCCTTTGCGTTCAAAAACCAAATAACTGCGCACAGTTCGCACTTGGCGGAAACATCCAACGGGAGCTCCATTCTCAACGGCTGCCAAGCCAAGACTGAGGACCTGAGCGGCGTGCGCATGTTTACACATAGCGCGTGAAGCACTCTTCATAACAGTGTGACCAACTGCCACACAAACAGAGTTCTGTACTTATAAAAAAATAGGAGACCTTACTTTTGGGATTACCCTCGCAAAGCTTCATCTGACAGTACCTACGCACTGCATCGATGCTGTGCAGGTCTGTCTGCATTTCGCAACAACTTTCTGGCACTGCGACTTCTCCATATACAACAGCTCCATCCGCGAACAGCATCATGAAATTACCGGTGTTATTCACAATCACTATATCACTTTACACTGTGAAGAGCAGTGATATTATAATGCTCCCTTGCAATTCCATGTCGTAAGATGTCTTACGAGATATACAGGCGGTGTTCGGTTTTCTAGGAACTCTTCAATCCGCTGGTCAGATACTCCGTACGCTCTTACCGCTTGGTTATAATTAAAGTGCAGGAGGTCCAGCATGCACTGTAATTGTCGTATGACAGCGAACTTGGTAGATATGCTAATGCGTCAGTGCGAAACCGATTTTCACTGGAAAAAATAGTTCCTATTTTGGTCACCAGGTGCAAATATGACGCTGTTCACTGCTTTTATGACGGCACGACATCTACGCTGTCATTTGACACGTCATGACGTGGCCATCGAGAAGTGAGACCGTGCGCTGTTAGCGAAATTGTTTTATGTGAATGGCAGCAATTACAGTGCTGCTCTGAGAGCGTATCGCTGACTGAAAGGGCTAAGGAATGGCCAGATGTCATTAAACGGTTTAAAGATAACGATAATGAAATTCTGAAACATTGGCGAGCTTGGTGTGGGACCTGGGTGAGAAAGGCTTCCTAGCCCGGTAAAAGCTGCTGTTGCTTTAACTGACCATGCAGCACGTGTCCTGGATAGCGCCAGTGCTCGTGTATTGTCGTGAAAATCCAGACGTTGGAGCAACTGAAACCTCGTTATTCGCGGTGCCGTTCCGAAGTTGATGACATGCGGCTGGACAATATTCTGTGGAGTGACGAGGCACATTTTCACTACAGTGTGCAGTGAATAAAGATTACTGCCGAATTTGGGGTACTGGTAAACCGCGTGTTACGCTTGTAGAGCCATTGCACTCACAGTATTTGACTGTGTGGTACGGATTCAGAATCACCTTTACTCTCGGTCCGTTGCTCTTTGAAGAGGACACACCCAGAGCGCCTGTCAGGGGTACCTTGACGTTTGCAAGTTATCGAGACCACCTTGTACAGCGTATGATACCTGCTTTGGAAGAGCGCAGCTGTGTTGAAACGACTGCTCTCATGCAAGTTGACTTCATGTCGCTCACACAATGGAAGATCTACTTAATGAAACATACCACGAACGTGTTATCTCCAGAAGATCTCCAGATGGATGGCCTGTAAGATCACTTCATCTGTATCCATGTGTGTTGACCCTGTGGATATTTATGAGAACGTGTTTACCAGGGACACATTCAGTCTCTACCTGATCTGAAGGCCAGTACACAGGAACACGTTACTGTGGACGCCTCCGGTACTCAAATTTAACAAACTTTGTAACCGGAGGTTAATAATGAAATCCACATAATGCCTTTCTCACTTGCTTGACCCTTTTCTGTCTATGTCCCATTCTTAATCTATTACATATGGGAACATTTATAAACGTGTTTCTTGCATTCACAGCGCCAGATTTGCACCCGGTGGCCAAAACTGGAACTGATTTTTCCAGCGTAAATCTGTTCCGCATTAACGCATTAGCATATCTACCAAGTTTCGCTGTCATACGATAATATAGCTCACACTGAACGTCGGCGAATAACTGCACTTGTAGTTATAATCAGCCGGCATTATGTTCATTAGGCAACTGTGCACAGTGGAATAACATCGAACGTCTTCCAGGTGTTAAGGAAAATGGCATCAACCTTAGCGCCAGAATCTACTGCCTTTTGATCTCTAAGAAGGAAGATTAGGGTTTAACGTTTCGTCTACGGCTAGGTCATTAGAGGCTAAGCACAAGCTCGGATTATGGAAGGATAGGGGCGGAAATCGGCTTTGCCTTTTCAAAGGAAACATCCCGACGACTGCCTTAGCCAGTTGACTACATCACATAAACATTAATGTGGATGGCCGGATATGGACTTTGAACTGCCGTCCGCCCGCATACGAGTCCAGTGTTTCATCACTACGCCATCTCACTCGGTTTACAGGTATCATGAAATAACAGAATGAGCTTTGCCTCACATGATCGTTGTTTGCGGAATCCACATTAATTTCAACAGAAGGGGTTTCCCTCTCCAGAAAGATCATAACATGGAAGCATAAATGGTTCCCAAAATCTGCAACAAATTGATGTCAGCAATACAGACCTATACGTTTGTGCACCCGTTCTAATACTCTTCTTGAAAACGGAATGATCCGCGCTCTTTTACCTGGGACGCTTCATTGCTCCACCGACGTACTCTGGCCTGCTGCTAGAAGAGGGAACGAGTTCTTTCGCGTACTCTATGTGCCACCTTAGAGGGAGCCCATTAACTCCAATTGTCTTTCTTCTGTTGTGCAACTTTCGCTGATTCTTTATCGCCTGTCACTTACGACGATATCTGTCATTTTTGTGTCTGTGAGACGATCGAAAGAAGTGTTACACAGCAGAAATATATTATGGGCAACTGTAACATTTTCTCCAACCATTGCGCCATCTGGTTTCCCTCTTCAAGCTAGACAAGTTTCGTTCTTTGTAGTTTTTTCGTTTGACGCCTATTTCGTGAGATATTTGGCCCGGTCACGATCAATGGACCACCCTGTATATACAGCCTTTTCAATAACTTTAGCAAACACTGATGGCATAGAAACAGGTCTAAAATTGCCTACATTCTCCCTTCTTCCCTTTTTATGAAGCGGCTTTACTACTGAGTACATAATCATTCAGGAAGCAGACCATTCCTAAAGGAAAAATTACAAATATAGCTAAATGCAGGGCTAACATGTGCAGCACAGTACTTTAATATTCTGCTAGGCACTCCATCATACATATAAGAGTCCTTAGTCTTCAGTGATTTAGTTATTGACTCAATCTCCCCCTTGTCTGTATCACAGAGGAGTATTTCAGACATCAATCTCGGAAAGGCATTTTCCAAGAGAGTTATATGATTCCCTGCAGAAACTAAACTTTTATTTAATTCACCAGCAATGCTCAGAAAATGATTTTTAAATAGTGTACATATATCTGATTTATCAGTAACAGAAATATTTTTACTACGAACTGACTTTATATCGTCGACCTTGTGCTGCTGACCAGACACTTCCTTCACAAATGACCATATGGTTTCAATTTTAACCTGTGAATTAGCTATTCCATTTGCATGCCACATACTCTTTGCCTTCCTAATAACATTTTTAAGCACCTTACAGTACTGTTTGTAATGGGCTACTGTAGCTTGATTGCCGGCCGCGGTGGTCTCGCGGTTCTAGGCGCTCAGTCCGGAGCTGCGCGACTGCTACGGTCGCAGGTTCGAATCCTGCCTCGGGCATGGATGTGTGTGATGTCCTTAGGTTATTTAGGTTTAAGTAGTTCTAAGTTCTAGGGGACTGATGACCACTGATGTTAAGTCCCATAGTGCTCAGAGCCATTTGAACCATTTTTTTGTAGCTTGATTGTGGCTACTTCTAACATTTTGATATAATTCCTGCTTTGTTCTACAAGATATCCTTATGCCACTAGTCAGCCTTCCGGGCTCCTACTACTGCTAGTACCCCGTTTGGAACGTTCTAAAGAAAAGCAATTCTCAAAGAGCATGAGAAATGTGTTAAGGATAGCATTATATTTATCATCTACGTTATCGGCATTATAAACATCCTGCCACTCTTGTTCCTTGACAAGGTTTAAGAAACTCTCTACTGCTGTTGGATTAACTTTCCTACATAGTTTGCAATTATATGTGACATTTGTTTGAGTACAAAAGGCTTTTAGTGTTAAAATTTGTGCATCATGGTCTGAAAGGCCATTCACCCTTTTACTAACAGAATGTAATGAAGAATGAATAAAAATATTGTCTATGGCTGTGCTACTGTTCCCTTTCACCCTAGTTGGTAAAAACACAGTCTGCATCAGATCATATGAATTTAGGAGATCTACCAACGTCCTTTTTCTTGCACCAACATATACAAAATTTATATTGGTGTCACTACATATAAGTAATTTCTGGTATTTCCTACAAAGTGAATCAAGAACCTCCCTAGCTCGTGCAGAAATGCTCTGAAGTCACAGTTAGGGGATCCATAAACAACAACAATATCTATCCCAGGCGTGTTCGATAGGGTTCATGTCTGGAGAACATGCTGGCCACTCTAGTCAAGCGATGTCGCTATCCTGAAGGAAGTTATTCACAAGACGTGCACGATGGGGGCGCGAATTGTTGTCCATGAAAACGAATGCCTCGCCAATATGCTGCCGATATGGTAGCACTATCGGTCGGAGGATGGCATTCACGTATCGTACAGCCGTTACGGCGCCCTCTATGACCGCCCCACATAATGCCACCCCAAAACAGCAGGGAACCTCCACCTTGCTGCACTCGCTGGACAGTGTGTCTAAGGCCCTCAGCCTGACCGGATTGCCTCCAGACACTCTCCGACTTTTGTTTGGTTGAAGGCATATGCGACACTCATCGGTTGAAGAGTAAGTGATGCCCAATCCCTAGTGGTCCATTCGGTATGTTGTTGGGCCGATCTGTACCACGCTGCGTGGTGTCGTGGTTTCAAAGACGGACCTCGCCATGGACGTCGGGAGTGAAGTTGCGCACCATGCAGCCTATTGCGCACAGTTTGAGTTGTAATACGACGTCCTAAGGTTGCACGAGAAGCATTACTCAACATGGTGGCGTTGCTGTCAGGGTTTCTCCGAGCCATAATCCGTAGGTAGCGGTCACCCACTGCAGTAGTAGCCCTTGGGCGGCCTGAGCGAGGCATGTCATCGACAGTTCCTGCCTCTCTGTATCTCTTCCATGTCCGAAGAACATCATTTTGGTTCACTCCGAGACGCCTGGACACTTCCCTTGTTGAGAGCCCTTCCTGGTACAAAGTAACAATGCGGACTCGATCGGTTCAAATGGCTCTGAACACTATGGGACTTAACTTCTGAGGTAATCAGTCCCCTAGGACTTAGAACTACTTAAACCTAACTAACCTAAGGACATCACACACATCCATGCCCGAGACAGGATTCGAACCTGCGGCCGTAGCGGTCGCGCGATTCCAGACTGTAGCGCCTAGAACCGATCGGCCACCCGGCCGGCGGACTCGATCGAACCGCGGCATTGACCGTCTAGGCATGGTTGAACTACAGGCAACACGAGCCGTGTTCCTCCTTCCTGGTGGGATGACTGGAACTGATCGGCTGTCGGAACCCCTCTGTCTAATAGGCGCTGCTCATGCATGGTCGTTTACATCTTTGGACGGGATTAGTGACATTTCTGAACAGTCAAAGGGACTGTGTCTGTGTTACAATATCCAGAGTGAACGTCTATCTTCAGGAGTTTGGTTAACCGGGGTGATGCAAAACTTTTTTATGTGCATGTTAACCATAACAAAAATTAAATACTTTCTGAAAGCTGAGAAACATTATGCAATTTATACTATTACACCAAACAGTGTTTCATTAATTTCTTAATGCCTAATTATTGAATAAATCATTCCCTAATAAATTTATAGAAAAATGTTAGTCTAATTGTTGATTGTAGTGGGAAGTTATAAATTTTAGTCTTTCCGTAATTTTTAGTATTTCCGGAAGTACGTCAAATATGAATCTGAAACTCTTACAGATAGTTAACTATAGCTATTCTGAAATGGTCTACAAATGTTTACCGTTGTCGTTAAGCGAGAACAGTCTGTATTAATTCCGATCTAGGTGGGAAATTTAGGAGATTTGCGAGCGTGTGCGTAAGCTCGGTTATCAGAGAACGACAGATGTCACGGTCTCGAGCGTGGGACGCGTTCAGCAGGACAGCAACAACCGTTGAGACAAATGTTACCGCTTCCTATAAGCGTCCATGCATATCGCTACGCCACACAATGGAAGACTACAGGCTGATCGCGCATAGCTCCAAATTTGAGGTACTGACATTCGGAATCAATTTTGTGTTGTACAAGTAGCTTCGTTGAACCTTCAATTTTGAAGACATCTGCGAGCTAAAATTTAAACTTGTAGCGTTCCATATATCTCTGTGGTGTGGAAAGTGGCAATTGACTGTAAATAATGAGAAGTGTGAGTACTAAAAGTAATCCGCTAAGTTTCGGTTACACGAAAAATCACACGAATCTATAGGATGTGAATTCAACTAAATACTCAGGGATTATTATTACGAATTACTTAACGTTGGACGACCACATAGAGAATGTTGCTGGGAAAGCGAACCAAAGGCTGCGCTTTTTGGAAGAACACTGACAAAAAACAACAGGTCTACTAAATACACTTCCTGCACCTGTCCACCCTGTTGTGTTGTGCGATCCGCATCATATAGGGTTGACGAAGTGCATCGAAAAAGTTCAAAGGCCAATTCGTTTTGGACTATCGCGACATAGGGGAGTGTGTTCCAAGGATACGATACACGAATTTGGGTGGCTCGATATTCTCATGAAATTTCAACGACCATATTTTTCCTCTGAATGCGGGAGTAATTTGTTGGCACCCATCGACACAGGGAGAAATGATGATCATGATAAAATAAGCGAAATCGGAGCTCGTACAGAAACATTTAAGTGTTGTTTTTCCCGCATGCTGTTCCAGAGTTGAACGGTGGAGAAATAGCTTGAACATGGTTCAGTGGAATCCTCTGCCAGACACTTAGTTGTGCATTGCGGATTAATCATGTAGATATAGATATGCTCACACGCCTACAGCGTCAGCTATTTCGTACACCTGTAAATGCGGACGATCGTCTGCGACTCTTGTGTTCTTTCTCTGCGCCGAGACGAAAATTTTTTCACCTTGTCCTTGTAATGACGACGCTTATTCACCCTAGTCTACTTCTGTCTCGTTGCTCAAGTTTCACAAAGGAATTATCGATTACAGTACCACACTTGTGTGCTCGCTAAAATCGGCAGCCCGCGACCCCACTGGAGTACTCGAATGCAGTTTGTCCTCGCCAGCCGCCTAATCGCGTCCGCACGGTTCCGTCTATGGGACAGTTACAAGCCATTTCCGGCGGCGTGATCTGCTTTCGGCTAGCACAGTTATTCAGTTAACGTTGTAGTGCCGGCTGCTGGCAATACTCGCCTCCGCGGAGCCTTCTATCACAGTGAGAAATCAATGTAAGCCGCAACTTGCCGCTTCCGAGGTTTTCTTGGAGTCGCAACCAGAAAAGAAAGTGACACTTCACTGCTCTTAAAGAGAACAATTAACCAATTATCGGACTACAATTGCAATTAGTGGTGTGTAACAAATTGTTCAGGTTAACATTGTTTAGGCTGGCCGGTGTGGCCGAGCGGTTCTAGGCGCTACAGGCTGGATCCGCGCGACCGCTACAATCGCAGGTTAGAATCCAGCCTCGGGCATGGCTGTGTGTGATGTCCTTAGATTAGTTAGGTTTAAGTAGTTCTAAGTTCTAGGGGACTGATGACCTCAGAAGTTAAGTACCATAGTGCTCAGAGCGAATTGAACCATTTTTAACATTGTTTGGTGATATTTAATGGAACTATCACACAAGCACAGTTGTATGAAAATCAAATGGCACGCTTCGATTCACTGGTACAATACCGTGAATCTGCAGCCTGTCTAAGAAAGAGAGCGCTTACTGAACTTTTGAGCAGCCCATACAGGAATACTGCTCTAGTGTGAGAGATCCATGTAATGTCAAATTACCTTGGAAAATCCAAGTTGCCACCGAAGAGAAGGGCCACAAGCCTACGTAATTGGCCAGAAGGAACAGAAAAGCTGATATGTATTAGGCATCAGCTTGTATCTCGTGCATACCTTAATTCCGAGAACGTGTTTACAGGGTGTAATCTGCTCATATGCATCTCTCCCGGAGCGTATAGATATAATTACGCTCATTGTACACTTACAGCCCTGTAAGAAGTTATTTTTCCCACGCTTCATCGGTTAATAAATCAGGCAGAAATCTTAATACACACTGGATTTCAGTCATGTCTGATAATATTCCATCACATTCGCAGTGTTATCCATTATGGATATGGGAAAGTTTTACCTGAATGTACGATACAGTAAAACCGGACATGTGGGAGGAGGACTCGCACTCTGAAGATTTAGTATAAACTTAATTATGTATAAGGGGCGACCAAAAAGTTTTCGTTCGAAGGCCGTTAAGCCCAGAATCGTTATGCCAATCAGTCAAAATCGTCGTGAGCATTGAGACAATCATTACTTGACTATCATAAACTCTATTGTCACCTTGCGCGTCGAGCGAGCGGGTCGTAGTTAACTTCCGCCTGTGCCGCAGCGCCGCTTGTGTCGAAGCTACTCAGTCTTGTTGGTGTATCTGCTGGAGTTACATCGTAGTTGCGTAGCGGAGTTTATTGTCGTTTTCCTCTTGGCGGCGGTGTTTTCTGCCCGCGCCATGGTGTTTGTCGAGTCTCCTACGTCTGTTTCTCGTCGAGCTTCTGTTCGTTTCAGTTTTGACAAGAGTACGCGTCGTGTTGAAACTGGCTCTTTAGAAATTCACGATTGGTTGGCTGGTGTTATGCGTGTTACACCTGAGCAGGTAGATACTGCTTACTTTGATTGTGATTTGTATGCATTCTTTGTGAAGTTTTATGATCCCGTTCAAGTAGAACGGCTTCTCTCTCGGTTTGGTTCTAAAGTTTTGTTACACATCGAGATGGTTCCGTTAGTCAAGTCCTCCTTGAAATTGCTGCACTCGAGTATACTCCGGTTAGAATTTATAACTTTCCTCCTGAATCGGACTATTCATTTCTTAAAACAGCGTAGCTTCCGTTTGGAGTAATACGGCATATCCGTTAGGAACGCTGGTCAGCACAACATCGCTTCCAGTGTTACAATGGTATCCGGACTGTGGACATGTGCGTTAAAAAGAATATTCCTTCCCACTTAACTGTTTGTGGTTACCGGATCCATGTTACGTATGCAGGGCAAGAAGGAACATGTTTCCCTGTAACGAAAGCGGTCATCTCAGATCTGATTGTCCGCGCCGTATTACTGTTCTGATGTCTTATCAAAAACGTCTTCATTTAACGTTAGCAGACATAGTGTCAGCTGTAAGTCAGTCTCCAGCCTTAAGCGGTGTTGGGGCAACATTACCCCCTACTCCTCGCGAATTTCCACCGTTACCGGCGCGGCATCTGTCCATGAGGGGACGACGGCTCCTGCACCGCAAGTCAAACACCGGCGGACTGAGAACGGTACAGATTTCGAGGACGCCCCATTCTAGTCTCGGTCTTCTGATACTGCGTTGGCAGAGGGTGCACCTTGTGGCTGTAATGAGTTGTCTACTGACGTTGATTGTGATTCCAGTATCACCAGAGATGATGTAGCTGCTTCTGTTGATGTTGAAATGTGTGTTGTATCTGCGTCCCCCACTTCACCGTGTGTTCAGATGTTCCCGCAGAGAAGTTGCCTGCTGGCCAGTCTTTACTGTGTTCCAGTGAAATACTACTCCTCCACGCTGAGACGGAGTATTCTACGGGTTCTCTTCCTGATGATCAGGTGATGCTACCCGACACTGGCACCGCATTACCTGTCTCTTCTGTACCTGATGTTGCTGTTAGTCGTGCTGAGTTGTTCTCCCCGATTTCCGATGGGTGCAGTGGTGATGGCTCCTCTATCAAATCGGAGCTTGACTTACCCCCAACCCTTCCACATCAAGAGAGAATGTTTTCACGGAGTGGTGTGAAACAGCTTTTTCAACCTGCGCGTGTAGCGGTGGGTCGTAAAAAGAAAAACGAGGATTCCTTGGCTTCCGGTGGGGAGGATTAGAATTATACCTTCTTTCCGCCGTCTCCGGACGTTGAGGAGAGAAGGACGTGATGAGTGCTTTTTCCTTAGTGTTGTTTTATTGCCCTTACATGTGCTAACGGATGCAGGCATATACACTCCTGGAAATGGAAAGAAGAACACATTGACACCGGTGTGTCAGACCCACCATACTTGCTCCGGACACTGCGAGAGGGCTGAACAAGCAATGATCACACGCACGGCACAGCGGACACACCAGGAACCGCGGTGTTGGCCGTCGAATGGCGCTAGCTGCGCAGCATTTGTGCACCGCCGCCGTCAGTGTCAGCCAGTTTGCCGTGGCATACGGAGCTCCATCGCAGTCTTTAACACTGGTAGCATGCCGCGACAGCGTGGACGTGAACCGTATGTGCAGTTGACGGACTTTGAGCGAGGGCGTATAGTGGGCATGCGGGAGGCCGGGTGGACGTACCGCCGAATTGCTCAACACGTGGGGCGTGAGGTCTCCACAGTACATCGATGTTGTCGCCAGTGGTCGGCGGAAGGTGCACGTGCCCGTCGACCTGGGACCGGACCGCAGCGACGCACGGATGCACGCCAAGACCGTAGGATCCTACGCAGTGCCGTAGGGGACCGCACCTCCACTTTCCAGCAAATTAGGGACACTGTTGCTCCTGGGGTATCGGCGAGGACCATTCGCAACCGTCTCCATGAAGCTGGGCTACGGTCCCGCACACCGTTAGGCCGTCTTCCGCTCACGCCCCAACATCGTGCAGCCCGCTTCCAGTGGTGTCGCGACAGGCGTGAATGGAGGGACGAATGGAGACGTGTCGTCTTCAGCGATGAGAGTCGCTTCTGCCTTGGTGCCAATGATGGTCGTATGCGTGTTTGGCGCCGTGCAGGTGAGCGCCACAATCAGGACTGCATACGACCGAGGCACACAGGGCCAACACCCGGCATCATGGTGTGGGGAGCGATCTCCTACACTGGCCGTACACCACTGGTGATCGTCGAGGGGACACTGAATAGTGCACGGTACATCCAAACCGTCATCGAACCCATCGTTCTACCATTCCTAGACCGGCAAGGGAACTTGCTGTTCCAACAGGACAATGCACGTCCGCATGTATCCCGTGCCACCCAACGTGCTCTAGAAGGTGTAAGTCAACTACCCTGGCCAGCAAGATCTCTGGATCTGTCCCCCATTGAGCATGTTTGGGACTGGATGAAGCGTCGTCTCACGCGGTCTGCACGTCCAGCACGAACGCTGGTCCAACTGAGGCGCCAGGTGGAAATGGCATGGCAAGCCGTTCCACAGGACTACATCCAGCATCTCTACGATCGTCTCCATGGGAGAATAGCAGCCTGCATTGCTGCGAAAGGTGGATATACATTGTACTAGTGCCGACATTGTGCATGCTCTGTTGCCTGTGTCTATGTGCCTGTGGTTCTGTCAGTGTGATCATGTGATGTATCTGACCCCAGGAATGTGTCAATAAAGTTTCCCCTTCCTGTGACAATGAATTCTTGGTGTTCTTATTTCAATTTCCAGGAGTGTACATTTCTAACCCTCAATGTTAATAGGATATGTTCCCAATAACAGCTTGCTGCGTTACCTCAGTTTATTTACGATTCCCAAGATGACGTCGTGTGTTTACAATAGGTATTATTTGATGTGTTTTGTCTTCCTGGATACTCCGTTTTTCAATGTCGCGCCTGAAAATTCTACCGGTCTGGCTTTGCTTTATCGAGATGGAATCCCGCTGACGGACTTCGCGGTATAGGCTGTAGTTTTTATGACCTCACCTTAATTTTTCTATACGCTCCGCCTGGATCTGGTCGTTCATCCGATCGCGCGCATTTTTAAAAGGAAGAAGTTGTTCATTTAATCCAGCGGAACCCGCGCAAGGTTTCGTTGAGGGGGGGGGGGGAGGTTTTAACTGCGTCTTAAGTCGTGTAGATCAGACCCCCAATTATGCATATTGTCGTGAACTTAATGATATGGTGACGTCTTTGCATCTGAAAGATGCTTGGTTTTGCAGATATCCCACATTGTTGCGGTTTACGTTTTTTACAGCTACTTAAAGTAGCCGATTGGACCGCTTTTATTTATCTTCCCCCGTATGTAGTCAGCTTCTATCGATTGATGTAATTCTTGCCAGTTTCACTGATCACTGTGCTGTTTCAATGACTTTTAACCACGTCCCGCAGCGGGTCCTTCTTTCGCGCCTTTTATGGAAGCTAAACACTAAATCTCACGGACCCCTCTCTGGAAGGCGTCATCGCAGACGTATGGCGACGGACAACCCAGTCCCAGGGGCGTTATTACTCACTTCTAGAATGGTGGGTTACCTTTGCTAAACCCCGGATTCGAAATACACTCAAGCATTTTAGCGCTGAAAAAGCGGCTGAAATAAGGCGAGCTAGGGAATTTTATTATGCTGTCGTTCGCGATCTTTACGATAATGCTCGTGATGCCCCCTTGAGTCGTCGACGTCCATCGTGTGAAGGCAAAACTTCTAAAACTCAAACGTAGGCAAATGGATGGTGTCCGATTGCGATTGCGTTCTCAGCCTTGTTCAATCGTACAGGATCAGTTGACCTCTCTATCTTCTTCGGCTTCACAAGCGATCTCAAAGGACGTGTCTTTCTATAATTCGTTCTCTAGATGGGCGTGAGTGGTCCTCCCAATCTGATATCATGCGTAAACTTTACCAGTACTTTTCCGAACTTTGTACTCAAGTGGATTCAGACGGTCCACCGTCTGTCGATTTTACCTCCCTCTTTGACAGTGTTGTTACGCCAGCCCTCCAATAAGAGTTTTTCTCTGTATTCCATCGCGATGATATACTTGATATTGTGGCTCATTCTCCCTCCCACAAATCGCCTGGCTTCGATGGCCTTTCCAAAGAATTTTATATTCGATTTTAGCCCCTGATAGGAGATACGATAACTTCTATGGTGGATGAAGTATTCCACGGAGACCTTCTCCCGCCCAGCTTTAAGGTTGCTAAAATTGTCCTGACCCCCAAAAAGCCTGGACGTTTGCGTGTGGATCAGGTCCGCCCGTTAACCCTCCTCAACTATGATTATAGTCGCGCGAGCGGTAAATAGCCGACTATCGGTATTGTTGGCTGCCATCATCGCGAGCCATCAAAGTTGTCTTCCGGGTCGTACTCTCCTGGCTCCCGTTGCTGATTGTCGTGGTTTAATTTCGATTGCTTCCCGTGCCAAGCGCTTTGCTTTTCATTGATTTTCACCAAGAGTTCGACCGCGTTAGTCATGGATTCCTTACGCGAGTATTGAAGAGTATTGGTTTTAACGATGGTGCACGACGACTGTTTAGCTCTAATTACTGGTATTCGGGCGCCCATTGATGTAAATGGCCGTCGTACTTCCCCCACCGCGGTGTGTCAGGGCGTCCTTCAAGGGAGTCCATTATCTATGTCGCTCTACGTGCTGTTTCTGGAACCCTTATTGCGATATACAGCTGCTCGTTTGGGTGGCTGGTCGCTGTTGGGAGAAATGTTTACCGTTCGTGCATATGCTGATGACTTTATGGTTCTTCTCCGTACCCATGATGATATACCACTGCTGAAGGAAGTTTTGGATGCCTTTTGTCTTCTTGCGGGAGTGAGGGTCAATGACTAGAACTGTCGCTTACTTAGTTTGCGTGGATTTGACGCTGTTGAAATTCCTTGGGCTTTGAAGGTCTCCCGATATCGATCGTTAGGTGTTATAATTGACGATTGTGCGCTAAAGATAGCTACGATAAGCTGGAAGTATGTCACGGATAAGATTCAGGGAGCAATCACTGAACACGAGCGTCGCTCCTTCTCACTTCTTCATTAGGTCCGGGCCATGGAAATGTATATGTTAAGTACGGCTTATTTCAGTGCACAAATCTTTCCACTTCGTGTGATGATGTACCGAAAGCTGCAAAGTTTAACTGGCAGGTTTCTGTGGCACAACTCTATTTCGCGTGCGTTATGGGGTCATGGCGCGCCCCCGTCTGCAGGGAGGTTTGGGCCTCCCTGACATTCGGGTTAAGGTTTCTGCCTTATTCGTCCGTCGCACCGTTTTATCATGTCTACGTGCCCCCCAGTCACTTGCAGCTCACCTTCATGACTGTATCCGACCGACGAGTTTGACACCTCCAGTAGATATTGGTAAGATAAGTTATAAACTAAGGCACGTTATGGAATTTTTTCTAAGTCAGTTATTTAGGAGTAAATATCCTTTTCCAAACGAGTCTCTGCCTAAAAATGCTGTTAAGCCGCTGGCCAATACCTCATAGTATTCCCTCTGTGGAAGCCCTGTCGCCAGAAGCGAACTGGAAGATTGGTCTAACGTTAGCCTCCCGATTTTCCCGATGGAAGTGGCGTTCTCGTGGTACTAAGTTGCACATGATATTGTACTTACCAACGTGAGAATATTTCGTATTGGCCTCAGTGTGACGGATCGTTGCAATCGTTGTCACGAAACTGATAAATTATATAATTGGTTGATCTCCTGCGGTCATGGCCACTGGAGATGGCTTCCCCGACAACTAGCTTTTCTCCTCAGGACGTCAGAGGCGGCTATCTCGGGGGAGATTCTCGTGCGTCCCGATTCAACCTTCTTTCCCCGATCGAAGAACAATGCTGTCATGTGACTTGTTGGACATTATGTCCACTACGTGATGTTGAGTGGATTTGACGCAGATCCGTGTGTCTTTTCCCAATATATGGCCACAGCCCATTGGACGTGGCTCAGGATGCCACGTTATCGTGAGCTTTTTTCTAATACGTTGTATCTTGTTTTTCATCGACAAGGAGTTGGATGAGTTGATATGCCCCCCTTTTTTTGTGGTCACTCTTGTTTGCATTTAAATGTTCCACGATGTAGAAGTGACGGAGGAAAGTAGTAGGTGTCGGCACGTTAAAATTAACGCCATATTCCTTCACATACGTTTTTCTGATTTAACCCTTTTGTTTTTACAGTCTGTAGCTCGTGGACTCGCGGTCGCGTTCTCGCTTCCCGAACACGGGGTTCCGGGTTCGATTCCCGGGGGGGTCGGGGATTTTCACCTCCCTCGAGATCACTGGGTGTTTGTGTTGTCCTCATCATCTCGACGTCATTCACGAAGGTGGCGAGATTGGACTGAGCTAAGGTTGGCAATTTGTACGGGTGCTGATAACCGCGCAGTTGAGCGTCCCACAAACCAAACCACCACCACCTTCTTTGTTTTTGTAGAAATGACTCTTTGTTTTATTTTAATTGATTGCCTTAAGTGCTTTGGAGAAAAAAGTGCTAGCGTAATTAATAACATCGTGGTGTCAGGAGTGGAAAGTTGATGGTTCCCATCACGCTACATGCATTTTTTATTTTATTTTGAGCAGTGTTAATACGTTCCGTTACTTTCCTATGACAGTAACACACGTATTTATGCAATATTGGATGTTATTTACATTCATTCTGATCTGAGAAAAAAGGATAAAATAATTATTAAGCGATTTCCGAGTATGTTGTTAGCCAGTAAAAATAGAAAAAAAAGCGACGGCTCGCGATAAGCGGAAAATCTGGGTTCGAATCCGGTCCGGCAAATTGAAAAAAAGTGGTAATCGTCGTGCATTGTAAACTTATAGTCTCCTGTTCGCGTCCAACAGTATCTTTATTTACCACATTTCGGCCCTCGCCTAAAAAAAAATAATCAAAAAAGTGGTTACCGTTCGCGCATTGCAAGAGGGTCGTGGAGGAGGGGACGGTGCGATTCCCACTAACACTAATTGTTTAATTTATGTCTCTCGTCACATTATTTAGTTTGTGATATTTGAGAGGTAATGTAATGGGAAAAGAAAACCACGCGATTTTCATGAAGTTGTGTTGAATTTCATTTTTTATTTGACTGTTTTTTTTATTTGACTATTTTTAATCAAATTTTCAATGACAGGGGACAGGTTTGGAGAGCCCAAGTCAAACCTCGATAAATAATGATACTAATGACATTATTCAATCATTTAGTAAGTCACAAAGTGCCAGACCACAAGAGTACAATTAGCCGTCGGATGTGCCCTCGGCATCACACGTTGCATGATGGTATTTGTCATAGAGAAATGGAAAATATAAAATGAAAGGGCATCTACTACATCGAATGAATGCAGTTTTCCCGCATTTACAAGGTATGTTCAGAGTTTCTAAGGGAAAACACACCTCGTTGACATTTTGAAAAATTTCTTTCTTCCGATAGCATGAGCGGGAGCCGAACCGTCGTCTCATACATGTTCGTGTCACGAAGCTCGAACGCAAATCACTTGACTATCATAAACTCAAAACTCCGGCATCTACTCACAGATACGTAAGCCACATAATAGTGGCGTAAAACTTCCCTTGCTATTTTCTCGGAATTGCCTGAGTAGTGCAACTTACTGCTTGCGCATTACGTTGTTTTAATGACCTAGTACAGGTGTACAAAGTCTGAAGTAAATCTGTGATCCTAACGTCGTGGCCCTCCCTTGTGAGTTGAATACAAACGAACATCGCCGCCTTAACCTGGACACTCCGTCAACGTTCGAGAAATCACTCGTACCCTGTCCCTTGTTGCCTGCCTAGGCACGGAGGCTCTAGTGGCCTGTAGTTGTCTGGCATATACCCTACAACGCTACGATAAAATATGGCCAGAGATGTACCTTGCGACTAAAGCTCTCTCGTTTTGACCATTCCATAACTGAAGAACGAAAGATGGGAGGGCAATCGCAAGCGCTCCTCCGCTTCTTGACCTAAATGACTGACCTTGCACATTTAACCCGATATTACGCTGCACAACGCATGTAGACAGTTCAGTACGTTTAACAAATGATAACTATTATTCCGCTGCACTGGCACGCCTATTCTCACTTTGTCATGCACGGTCGTGCATGTAGTTTGACCAGTGAGGCAGTACGTTACGCCGAGGACTGAAGCTAGACCCTAAGAAGGCAACCCGCACACCCGACAATCGAAGTATCACGAGAAAATTATTCCATCGGCTTCCCAAAGCTAGGCGTACGTAGGAAGTGCGCACGAAACCAACAGGTACAGTACGGGGCACACCAGAGGTTGTGGGGGTGCGGGTTACAAGCGGTGAGGCAGTTCAAATGGCTCTCAGCACTATGGGGCTTAACATCTGAGGTCATCAGTCCCCTAGACTTAGAACTACTGAAACCTCACTAACTTAAGGACATCACACACATCCATGCCCGAGGCAGTATTCGAACCTGCGACCGTAGCAGCAGCGCGGTTCCGAACTGAAGCGGATGAGGCAGTATCGCGTTTCGCAGGCCGGCGGCCGGCAGCAGACTTCGCACCAGTGCATTCCTGTCTGCCCTTGTTAGTCGCATCAACTTTCCACACTTAGTGCTCACGCAGCTATGTACTAGTTTCATACCGCATACGCCACACGTTCAAAATCTATGTCGTCGCGAATTTTGTATCCATCTT
Organism: Schistocerca serialis cubense; assembly: GCF_023864345.2. NCBI lineage: Eukaryota > Metazoa > Arthropoda > Insecta > Orthoptera > Acrididae > Schistocerca > Schistocerca serialis. Next base: position 935,612,641 of record NC_064640.1, on the reverse strand, counting down.
TGATTCCTGGATGTTCGCACGCATGGTATCTTAGAAGTCGCGCGATTTGTGTCAAGTCATGCTGCCGATCCTCGACGTAACTAAATATAATTTAATGCCAGGCTCACTTAGGATACAGTAGTTTGTAGACGGTGGGTCTGGGTCTTCTGGATTATTTACAAGACCCACTTCAGTGTAAGTTACTCCGTTACGAACGAACACGGCTTTTCGCGGATGATGCTGTAGTGTACAGAGATGCCGGAGCATTAGAAAATTGCGGCAAAATGCAGGAAGATCTGTAGCGGATAGGTACTTGGTGCAGGGAGTGGCAACTGACCCTTAACATAGACAAATGTAATGTATTGCGAATACATAGAAAGAAGGATCCTTTATTGTATGATTATATGATAGTGGAACAAAAGCAGTTACTTCTGTAAAATATCTGGGAGTATGGGTACGGAACGATTTGAAGTGGAATGATCACATAAAATTAATTGTTGGTAAGGCGGGTACCAGGTTGAGATTCATTGGGAGAGTCCTTAGAAAATGTAGTCCATCAACAAAGGAGGTGGCTTACAAAACACTCGTTCGACCTATACTTGAGTATTGCTCATCAGTGTGGGATCCGCACCAGGTTGGGTTGACAGAAGAGATAGAGAAGATCCAAAGAAGAGCAGCGCGTTTCGTCACAGGGTTATCTGGTAAGCGTGATAGCGTTACGGAGATGTTTAGCAAACTCAAGTGGCAGACTCTGCAAGAGAGGCGCTCTGCATCGCAGTGTAGCTTTGCAGTCCAGGTTTCGAGAGGGTGCGTTTCTGAATGAGGTATCGAATATATTGCTTCCCGCCACTTATACCTCCCGAAGAGATCACGAATGTAAAATTAAGAGAGATTTCGAGCGCGCACGGAGGCTTTCCGGCAGTCGTTCTTCCCGCGAACCATACGCTACTGGAACAGGAAAGGGAGGTAATGACAGTGGAACGTAAAGTGCCCTCCGCCACACACCGTTGGGTGGCTTGCGGAGTACAGATGTAGATGTAGAACCCGGGTATCAAAAATCACGTGTACGTCTCCTTCCTTACTAACTGCCAATTACTTAATTTACGACTGTGACTTACTGCAGCGCCACAATGCACAACGGGAAGTTAACTTGAAGATGGCACTTCGTCGCTGAACATTCTTGTTCAGAGCGTATCTTGTCCAAAATGACGTTTTCACTATGAAACTTATACTGCATCAGCGGAATTCTCATTTCATGGGCTATCGAATACTGTGAAGGTGGCTCAGTTCTAACTAAAAAAAAAAATAGTTTCTTCGTTATATAGACCTATAAAGGAGTGATCACCATTTGCCAGAAATCTCATTTCCATATTGTGAAATATTATTGAGTTATTGAAAGCTGAAACACGCAAACAGGAGAGAAGCTGAAATAAGAAACATTGCAAGTGAAAAGTGTAAGAGTAACCGCTTTATCTAGCTTTGAGAGTATCATGAACTACGAGACTGAGACCTATCCACCAATGTATAGTGGATAAGTCAATCTCAAAATTTCCATATCTCTAGCCAACTTTGTTAGTTCCATAGATCATTTGAATGATTCTTTTATCGAAAGGATGTGGAACAAATAAGTTTACAGGATGTTTATACATGATTAGTGTTGACATCAGTGAACACATTTTTAGTGGTACTGATGTAACTACACTTAAATTTTAATTTTCTTTCTTTTTTTACTGGCTACCAGTTTTTAAGTAAAAATTCATCAATAGAATAGAACAGAATAAGTTGGATAGGAAAGTGATTTTATATTAGATTTACATCTTGGTTCGCTACCAGTCAGACATATGTTAGTGGGCGAATGATCGAAAATGTTCGTTGCTGCACATTGAACTCCTTTCTGAGCCACTGACAACTTTAACAATAGGTAATAAAGGTAATTTTTCACCTGTAGTGTTGTAGGTATGTATATCACGGTTCTTTTCAAACTGTGATAGAGTATTTATGGCAAATTTCATTAGCGTCTATACACTGATGAGCCAAAACATTATAACCACCTACTTACTAGCTTGTTCGTCTGTTTTTAGAACGAAATGCATCACCGACTCTGCTTATCAGGGGTGATACGACAGTTTGCTAGTTTGTGGATGTATGTGACATTAGATGTTACGCACAGGTCATTTAATTCGTGTAAATAATGGGCCGCTGATTTGTGCACTTGGTGATGGCGGCCGAGTATGCGAATATGCGTACAGAGCGATTTAACTTGAAACGACCACATAAAGCTTATCATTGGGAAGGCAGATGCCAGGCAGAAGAATCCTGAGGAAGTGTAGATGGAGGTAGCTTGCTAAACCCACGTTCGACCGTTATTTGAGTATTGCTGGCTAGCCTGAGACCCTTTCGAGATGAGACTGACAGATGTGGTAAGATAGAGCTGTAAGAGCGGAAGCGTCACGGTGAAGCTCACCCAACTGCAGTGGCAGACGTTACGAGAGAGGCGTTGTGTACCATATTGTAAACGTACTGTTAAAATTTCGAGAATGTACCTTACAAGAAGAGTCAACTAATATTTTGCTTCTTCCTATGCGTATCTTGCGAAAATACCATGGGGATAGAATTACAGGTATTCGAGCTCCCGCTGAGGCTTACCAGCAGTCTTTCTTCAGATCCGTCATTCGCGACTAGAATATGAAAAGAGCAAGTGAACGATGTACACGAAATACCCTCCGTCACACGCCGTAAGGTATAATTTTAATATCTTCACACTAACAGTGTGTGGTGTGCGTACTGTAAGACCTTCGGTACACACACCATCAGATTATTTGACTTGTCGCTCTAACGAAGTAGGCGAGTGTCAGCAACATGCCTCGTGGTCTTATCGTGGCGTGTTTATCTTCTGCCGTTAGGTCAGACGATACAAATGCCACTTGTACGCTTAGAGTAGCAGATTGATGGTGACCAACTTTAAACATAACTTGATTAATTTTCCCACACATTCATTAAAATAATAACCAGCATAAAAGTTACTTAACTTGGTTCTGGATGCTATTTACAAAAATGGTTCAAATGGCTCTGAGCACTATGGGACTTAACATCTATGGTCATCAGTCCCCTAGAACTTAGAACTACTTAAACCTAACTAACCTAAGGACATCACACAACACCCAGTCATCACGAGGCAGAGAAAATCCCTGACCCCGCCGGGAATCGAACCCGGGAACCCGATGCTATTTACAATTGACAATCTGAAGTTCCTTTGGTATTGGTACGTTAATCTTATTCTCACATATATCTCTGATACTTGACAAAAGTGTGTATACATTTATCTTCATGGCTATGCACAGGAATACGGTAATCTTATTGGGCGCAGACTGAAGCTTGACTATAGACTGGTACAGACAAATGTAGAACTCGTACAGACTAATGCAGACTGGTGCAGACAAATGCAGACTGACTAATTGGAGGTCTGTACACTCGTTATAATACCTCGCGCGTTCATGTATCACTGCGCGAGTGTGATCCGCGAGGAGAAAAGGTTCTACGTTAGCAGCAATCTCATTGGCTGCGTTGCATATTGATCCGCAGATCAGCAGAAGCAGAATTTGGTCCGCCTCTATGGCAGCGCCATCGCGTAGTGCGGAGACGGACGAGCGCTGCGCCTGCGCTGTTGTGCTTAGCGGGGCGTGCTCTAGTGGGAAAGTTGTGTACGTGCTGACTACGCGGAACTATGTACACAGCACTATGTGCGCTAATATCCCAACATGTAAGCTCTCCAACTTCCAGCATGCTGGAGTAGCTGTCGGTCGGCAACTTCTGTTCTGTTAATCAGTACAACGAAAAACTATTCCAAAGTTGCAAATTTTACTTTCTTATCCACTCGATGACTAGTTTCGGGCCGAGGCCCATTTTCAAATCATCGTAACATAGTCAAAAATTTATTGCCTGAGATGTGAAAACCATGTCAAAAATGTGCAATGAACAGTTACAGCGCATACAGACAGCTACACTGGTCTATCTGCTCCACCCCTATAAAAGACTTAGAGAGCAATCAGGAGAGTAGTCAACGACTTCTGTCTCTGTTAAGAAATATTGGTTTTGTTTCATTTTATAGAAGAAACCTCTTTCCTTTTTCCTCGAAAATTACAGTAATTGCATTACGACGTTTACTTAGCTCCACCTGAGAAAATCTCATCGTGACTAAGTTCAGCCAATCTTTGTTTCAAATGGTTCTGAGCACTATGGGACTCAACTGCTGTGGTTATCAGTCCCCTAGAACTTAGAACTACTTAAACCTAACTAACCTAAGGACATCACACACATCCATGCCCGAGGCAGGATTCAAACCTGCGACTGTAGCAGTCGCACGGTTCCGGACTGCGCGCCTAGAACCGCGAGACCACCGCGGCCGGCAATCTTTGTTTCATTGCCGGGGAAAAGCGGTTAATCTCTCCGAATCAATTAGCAAATACACAGTAGTGCAGCTACGTTTTGATATTCCCGTGACCGAATAAATTAGCAGTATAGCACCAGGACCTTCGCGAATCCTGTCTCATGCAGTGTTTGTAGGAGCCTGAGCGAAGAAACAAGTGAGGGGAGGGGATGGACATGGGGTGGACAAAAATATGAGAGCAACATATTACCATACCCAGTACGGTGTAGGAAGATCGTTGGCATTCAAAACAGCATCCAGTTACCTCGGAACTGATAAATGTACGTCTTATATAGTTTTCAAGGGTATCTTATACCACTCTTACTGCAAAATAGTGCCAGGTCAGGTACTGATGATGGAGGTGGAGACCGATCACGCACCTTTCTATTCAAAGTAGACTACAAAGCCTCAATAACGTTCTTATCTGGTGGCTGGTGGTCAGGGGAAATACATTTCATCCTCGTGCCATTGGGTAAAGATCATTGTAAGAGGGTCACTCCAAAAGAAATCCAAACTATTTTTTTTAATCCCTCTTTTATTCTACATGTTTGAAAGTTTTACAGTGTGTAGATGCGTCCTTTAGGAACAATATTTTCATTTCGCCACATAATTTCCATCCCTCTCAACCGCCTTACCCCATCTTGGAAACAGCGCCTGTATACCCGCACGGTAAAATTCTGGACCAACCTGTTGGAGCCACTGTTTGGCAGCGTGCACAAGGGAGTCATCATCTTCAAACCATGTTCCACGCCGGCCGGGGTGGCCGAGCGGTTCTAGGCGCTACAGTCTGGAACCGCGCAACCGCTACGGTCGCAGGTTCGAATCCTGCCTCGGGCATGGATGTGTGTGATGTCCTTAGGTTAGTTAGGTTTAAGTAGTTCTAAGTTCTAGGGGACTGATGACCTCAGTAGTTAAGTTCCATAGTGCTCAGAGCCATTTGAACCATTTGAACCTTGTTCCACGAAGAGAGTCTTTCAGTTTCCCAAAGAGATGATCGTCATTTGGCATATGGAGCCAGGTCAGGACTGTAAGGCGGGTGTTTCAGTGTTGTCCATCCGAGTTTTGTGATCGCTTCCATGGTTTTTTGACTGACATGTGGCCGTGCATTGTCGTGCAACAGCAAAACTCCTGCTTTTGCTGATGTGGTCGAACACGACTCAGTCGAGCTTGAAGTTTCTTCACTGTCGTCACATATGCATCAGAATTTATGGTGGTTATACTTGGCATGATGTCCTTCGGAATCGAAAAACACCGTAGCCAAACTTTTCCAGCAGAAGGTGTGGTTTTGAATTTTTTTTCTCTTGGGTGAATTTGCATGATGTCACTCCATTGATTGCCTCTTCGTCTCTGGTGAAAAATGATGGAGCCATATTTCATCACCTGTCACAATTTTTCCAAGAAATTCATCTCCAGCATTCTCGTACTGTTCCAAAAGTTCGCTGCATACCGTTTTTCTTGTTTCTTTGTGAGCCACTGCCAACATTCTGGGAACCCACCTGGCACAAATCTTTTTTAACGCCAACACTTTCAGTATTCTGCAAACACTTCGTTCCCCTATCCCGACGTAGCGTGACAGTTCCTTCACTGTGATGCGTCTGTCAGCAGTCACCAATTCGTGAACTCTCTGCACATTGTCTGGAGTGCGTGCAGTACGAGGCCTGCCGCTGCGAGGACAATCCTCAATATTGCTGTGTCCGCTTTCATCGCGTAACCTGCTTACCCACCGACTAACTCTACTGCGATCGACAGCAGCATCTCCATACACCTTTTTCAACCTCTTGTGGGTGTTTCCCACTGTCTCGTTTTCGCAGCACAGGAATTCTATGACAGCACGTTGCTTCTGACGAACGTCAAGTGCAGCAGCCATCTTGAAGACATGCTGTGACGGCGCCACTCACGGGAACAGGTTGAACTAAGTTTGAAAACAAACGGGAAGGATGTATCTACACACTGTACAACTTTCACACATGGAGAATGAAAACTTCATTTTTACAAAAATAATGTGCATTTATTTTGGAGTGACCCTCGTACCATGGTCTCGTAGTCCCTAGCAGTAATGCGACCTTACAGAGCAACCATAGGACCCATGGAATACCACGATATGGTTGCCCAAATCATCAACGAACCCTCGCCGTGTTTCACTATCTGGATATAAACTCGGTCACAAGTGCACATAGTGTGAAACAAGAACCATCCGATCAAAAGACTTTATTCCATTGCTCCATAGCCCAGGTTTTATATCTTCGGCACCACGTTTTCCTGTTACGGGTGAAATTCCAGCTCGAGCTGCAATTCCCTGCTTTCGTAACTCCATGTTCTTATTGGTGCTGACTGGGTTCACGAGTGCGATACTGGGTTCTACAGCTGTCGTTCTCTTATTTTTCGTTCCAATCCTCTTTAAAGATCACCCGTCACGATCACTCTACACACATTGTGCATTCCCCGTATGCTGTCGAAGTCTTCGATATGGTGTCTCTTGAGACACCCAACACTCGGTTGCCTTAGTTACAGAAGCACCCAGCATACCAGTATCAATAATTTTCCCACGTTCTAATTCATTTAGCTCCGACATAATGCACTCACAACTACACAGAACAATGTTCTGACCATGACTGACACTTGCAACGTATTGAGAACAATGCCCAACTGCCCAAAAGTAAGGTCTCCTATTTTTTTGTAAGTACATAGACCTGTTTACTTCTATTACGGTTTACATCAGTTTACAGCTTGAAGGTTTAGCTAGTTTTCGACATAATCACCATTTCTGTCGATGCATTTTTGTAGACGCTGTGGCAGGTTTTGTATGCCCATGTCATACCAGCTCGCCGCCATGCTGTTCAGAAAGTTATGAACCTCTTCTTTCACCTCGTCGTCGGAGATGAATCGCTTTCCGGTCAGATGTTCTTTTAACCTAGGGAACAGGTGATAGTCACTGGGCGCCAAGTCAGGACTATAGGGCTGGTGGGTGGTGATTATGATTCACTGAAACTATTGCAGGAGAGCAACGGTTTGCCGAGCGCTGTGTGAGCGAGCGTTGTCGTGGATAATGTGTACGCCCTTGCTCAACATTCCTCTTCTCTGGTTCTGAATTGCCCCTCTGAAACTTCCTGGCAGATTAAAACTGTGTGCCGGACCGAGACTCGAACTCGGGACCTTTGCCTTTCGCGGGCAAGTGCTCTAACAACTGAGCTACCCAAGCACGACTCACGCCCCGTCCTCACAGCTTTGGAAGGTAGGAGTCGAGGTACTGGCAGAAGTAAAGCTGTGAGGACGGGGCGTGAGTCGTGCTTGGGTAGCTCAGTTGTTAGAGCACTTGCCCGCGAAAGGCAAAGGTCCCGAGTTCGAGTCTCGGTCCGGCACACAGTTTTAATCTGCCAGGAAGTTTCATATCAGCGCACACTCCGCTGCAGAGTGAAAATCTCATTCTGCCGGTTTGAGTTTTTTCAGTCTCTCACAGTACCTGTCACCGTTAATTATGGTCCCAGCGATTCATCTCCGATGACGAGGTGAAAGAAGAGGTTCATAACTATCTGAACAGCATGACGGCTAGGTGGTATGACATGGGCATACAAAAACTGCCACAGCGTCTACAAAAATGCATCGACGAAAATGGTGATTATGTCGAAAAATAGCTAAATGTTCAAGCTGTAAACTGATGTAAACCATTGTAGAAATAAACAGATCAATGTACTTATAAAAAATAGGAGACCTTACTTTTGGAATTACTCTCGTACAACAGCGCGATCTGCAGGCGTGGCAAGCATCAATTTCTCGCTATATTTCCATTTTTTTGCCCAACCTCTGTACTTCAGACAGAAGATACGGAGTCAAATGTCGATTGCTGCAAACGGAAGATTGACAACAGGGAGCCAAATGAAAACGAACCGCAAATGAACTCCACAGTCACCATTCAAACCTTTTCTCAAGGTCACCACTGAAGATTTGTGATCGGTGGACATTGTTGGACTGATCCTACTAGTCCATTTTGCCTAACTACTCGACCAGATAATGTTCATCCCAACACATGAATTTCACGAGAGTTTCGAGTCTCCCGTCTCGCCCCGTTATCCGGCACGAAAGAGACCGTTGTCTAGAGACCTATTGCTTAGAACAGTTTATATAACCTGAGCGTAATTTACCGCTCCTCACGCTCCATTCAATTGTACGACCCTCGAGTAGGGAAGGATAGGCGAAAAATAACGTATTCACATACTACACCTGTTTAAAAAGTAACAAAAGAGCTCTATTGTAAGCTTACAGTCGCTCCGACGTACAAACATTTTTAGTACTGAGCTTTGTATCTGGGGCAGTCAAAACGTACGTTCGGGCTAGTTTCAAGGAGATTTAACACTGAAAAGCCAGTTACAGTGTGTCTGCTTTCCAATGACGAACGTGCAGAATTTGGTACCTAACACTGAAACTTCGTTAATGCCTGACTAGCACCTATAGTTACATACAAACAACGGTGATTATGTGATAACAGTTAAAATTCGTTTGCTTTGGCACAACGAATGTTGCGTCGTTTGCACTAAGATTACACTACGTGAATTATGCCCACTAAAATATTAAAAACTGAGTAATGACGTACAAGAAAAAATTCTAACTGTTCTTAAGTAATACCATTTCGGAAAAACCTGCCCAAGAATCAACGAATTACGAAAGTTACAGGAAAATTTCGACACTTCCCACAATGGGAGACGTGTGTTCTTTAAGCACTACTTCCTTACAGGAAGGCTGCTCTACCAGTTGACATGCAGCAGATGTAAAGCAATACTGTTCCAGCCATCTGAGGCATACACCGGTAGTCCCTTCCAATACTTTAACTGTTGTAGCATGTAGAGAGAACAAAAGCCTGCTCTTGCATCTTGCATACATTTCCGTTGAAAAAAAATTGCAGTCCCAGGAACATAGCTGCATTTGCCAATGAAATTACTAATCGCGTAACTTAGAGAACTTGGAGCTGTCTCAGGCGCACACTCTTAATGCGTCGAATCATTTTCCTTACAAGGGGAGGCCACGACGTTTAGAACGCGGATTCACTGCAAACTTCGTACACTCGTAGGACTCCATGAGGACAACAAAATGTGTAAGCAGTAGCGCGTACTTCTCAAGCGTTATTGAGTAAATCGCAAGATAATTTCGGTCGTCAAATATATACCTGTACGTGGCCATTTTTACCATGAAGCGCCGGCAGCCGAGTGGTTAGCCTTCAAGCCTCGTAGTCGCTGGAACGAGTCCCGTTCGTCATTTTTTTTTTGGTTTTCAACACAGTCACTTTCTTTACTATTTATATTATAATTGATATAATGAGAAAAATACGTGTAATCGGATGAACTTTTATTAAACTTACAATGTTATTTGGCAGTCTACAAATTTTTATTATCACAAATAATATAATATTCATGACTATCGACTAGTAAACGACCAAACGCATAAAGTGATACTGAAAATGTATGCTTGTCCGTGATTTGAGAAATCCCTTATACCTGGAAGGAGCCCGAAACTACTTGATACCTTCTTGTTTTGAGTGGCACAGATGCCTTTCGAAAGATGTACAATTAATCGCCGCTTTCGATATTGCGAGTGCAAGTTGCAGGATGGTATTTTTCGTAAAAACATGGAAAACATAAAGTTAAACGGCACCAGCTGCATTGAATAAACGCTATGTTTCCGCATACGGAAGGTCTTTTGAGGTTTTCCGTGGAAAAACAAACCTCGTTAACATTTTCAAAAACCTCTCTTTCAGCCGATAATTTGGAAACAAACCATGCATAACGCAGCATTTCGTTAAATATCGGCGCTGATAATTGGTCATGCAGTATCGAGTGTATTTTAATAGCGTCTTCACGAGAAGCAATTTCTGTTCTCTTTCGATAAAATACGAACAATTTTGAAGACACGGACAAGTATACATTTTCAGTATCACTCTATGCGTTTGGTCGTTTACTAGCCGATGGTTATGAATACTGTATTATTTGCGATAATAAAAATTTGTAGACTGCCAAATAACATATTATATTTAATGAAAGTTCATCCGATCACACGTATTTTTCCCATTATATCAATTGTAATATAAATAGTAAAGAAAAAGAGTGTGTTCGGGAAAAACTGAAGAACGGGACTCGATCCAGCGATTACGGGGCTTGAAGGCTAACCACTCGGCTGCCGAGGCTTCATGGTAAAAATGGCCAGGCACAGGTATGTATTTGACGACCGAAATTATCTTGCGATTTACTCAATAACGCTTGAGAAGTACGCGCTACTCCTTATACATTTTGTTGTCCTCATGGAGTACTACGAGTGTACGAAGTTTGCAGTAAATCCGCGTACCAAACGTCGTGGCCTCCCCTTGTTAGTCACAAATTTGGAGATTATATGATGCAACAATAGCGTTGTTCACAAAGAGTTACACTAGAATGTACCAGGAAACTAGTATTCGGGCAGCAATTTTTCTTTCGCAGCACTAATGGGGTATCACATGCACTATAAACGCTTTACACTAAGTGTCAATAACTGTACATATTACGCACGATTACGCTGCACAAGCCGGCCGGGGTGACCGAGCGGTTCTAGTCGCTACAGTATGGAACCGCACAACCGCTACGGTCGCAGGTTCGAATCCTGCCTCGGGCATGGGTGTGTGTGATGTCCTTAGGTTAGTTAGGTTTAAGTAGTTCTAAGTTCTAGGGGACTGATGACGTCAGAAGTTAAGTCCCATAGTGCTTAGAGTCATTTGAACGCTGCTCAATTTTTCCTACATGATGATAATTGAAGAACTCTGTTTCTTCAACATCTGAGGGATGCGCAGATACACAAATAAGAAGGATCAATATATTTGTGACATACGTAACAACGAACGGACCACAGTCACTTACAACGTTTAAAATTTATGTGACAGTGGTATCCACCCGTCACACATTACATATAAGTGCCCTTTGAAACTTTCCAATGCGACCTAGCAGCAGCTCAGACTGCCATAAATTTCAAAGACGTGCACATGGTTTATCTGTTACCGGTACGTGTCTCTTGCTATGATGTGCGTCAGCGATTGTGCTGCAGTTGAACTATTAATGAGAGAGTTAAAAACTGCTGAACACAAATTGTCCTCCGTGTGTGGTGGCAGAAATTTGTTACTCCTATAGTGAATCAGATTTGCATTGCGTATTTCCTCGCAGTGTACAATTGCTTGTGATCTACAGTGCTCTCTTTAGCGTCAGACACTTACGACCTATTGTTGCTTCTCTTTCCCAAAGGATACGATGTAGTTTTCCTTCTTCGCTATTAAAGAGTATTTAAACTTTTATGGACACAAGTGGGACTCAAAACACAAGCAACTAATTGTAACTGATTCTTCGCTGCCCTATGACCTTATGAACGTACTTTCGCTATAATAGGTGTATAAATTATGAGCTACTACTGCCACTGCTGAAGCTCAACTAGAAGGGAGTATTTTGAAGTCCTTGAACTATGTCCTTGCCTGTCTATTTACATTATTTGTAGATGCGACAAATGCACATACTCGATGACCTGTTTCTCATTCTAGTCTCGAGATGATTTAAGTGAACCAAGACCCTATAATAAACTCGAAATGGGTAAAGTTATTGGCCCTAAATTAATTGCGACTACGATAGTTATGGTGCAGTATTTTGTTACTTCTTTAACGCATTTCACGTGTGGAAACATAAGAAAACGGGAAGAATAGGATCTTATCCGATATTTGTGGTAGACGCAGCACCTTTTCATTTCGGCTCAACTTACTTATCAGAGTGTGTAGGCACGAACGCTTTAAATCACTGATGCGAGAAGAGCCGATTTTTGAATGACATTGTTCACTACCATTCGTCCTCTCTTTCTAAAACGTAGAATTTCTCAACGCCCTGCGAAATGAGCTATCAAATTCAAAATGCAGATACTCCCTGCACAAATATCTGATCACACCGTAGCTCAGAAGGAAAGTGAGTTCAACGGCTTGTTTGTTTATTCACACGGTCCACCATGAAGTACGTGGGCAAAAAATGCTACAAATCAACGAAACTCCATGTATTAAAACCATACGCATCCCTTGGTGAAACGTTCGCTAAGTAAAAGGTGACAGTAATTGAACTATAAGAAAAAAGTAAATTAGTTACGAACTATGGGGTACACACCCATTATTTAACATGTAAACGTCACTACAGTTACTCGCATTTAGGTTATGACATATTCGTATTAGCGATGATGTGGAGCAGATGAATAGCGAAATTCTGCATGACCCGCTTAAGTGTCCTAATATCGATGCCGTCGATGACCTCCTGAATGGCTATTTTCAGCTCAGCAATGGTTTTGGGGTTATTACTGTACACTTTGTCTTTAATATAGCCCCACAAAAGGAGTTGCATGTGTTCATATCCGGAGAATATGGCGGCCAATCGAGGCCCACGCCAGTGGCCTCTGGATACCCCAGAGCCAGACTGCAGTCGCAAAGTGCTCCTCCAGGACATCACTCTCCTGCTTCGATGGAGTCGAGCTCCGTCTTGTAGAAATCAGCGTCACTTTGAATAATGGGGATGAAATCATCTTCCAAAACCTTCACGTATCATTCGATAGTCACCGTGTCATCAAGGAATATTGCACCGATTATTCCGTGATTGGACAGTGCACACCACACAGTCACCCGTTGAGTGTGAAGAGACTTATCGATCGCGAAATGCGGTTTCTCAGTTCCCCAAATAGGCCAATTTTGCTTATTGACGAACCCATCCAAATGAAAGTGGGCTTCGTCGCTAAACCAAACCATAGTAATTTCCATCATGCCCCACGGCCAACTGTGCAGTTTGAACGTCCGAACGCAAACCGTTTAGAAATTATGACGATTTTATTCCATATAGTTCAATAATTGTCACCCTGTATATACTGCCTTGGGCAAGTGTCCGCCACGAACACATGACAGCAAACAATTCTAAGTGTGACGCTTTATGTTCCCATTTTTGTGTGTGACCTGTATATTAGCGAACGTTTTACTCTAATAAACTATACAGATCCACTCAGAGGGGTACTGTAAATATATCTTTGCTATACGTAGTGTTAAGAAAAGGAATTACGAGAGGGATCGCCAAAACCCTTGAGGCTTGAAAGCGCTAACATGGCATTATCTAAATAATTTCGACTTTTAGGCCCACGTACAATGCGTAGCTACAATGAATGGAAGTCCACATTATAACTAAGACATACAAAAAGCACTTCTTTTAACTTGATGCTAAGACTTTTTCAGATATTCGGTCGTCTCCACTTGGCTGAATGCAGTCAGTTTGTTGTCTTTTTATGACAGTATTTTGAATGTACAATTGTCCAGTGCTGAATAATTTCCTTAGCTTCCCTCTTTTCTATACCGCATATTTACGACTAAATTGTTAAATAGAAAGGGCACAGCAGAAATATTCGTTCTAAAGCGCACAGCAGAAATACTCTTCTCAGCAAAGTAAGATTACTACTCAAAATCATTTGCTTTATTACGAACTCGACACTGGAACGATCTTGCTCAAAATATCAGAAGTTAAATGTCTTTCAGACTTTAAGAAACAGCTAATGGATCACTTACCACAATAGCTCTCTTTTCTGTATACTAGTACGCAGCTCACTCTTGCCAGCCCTTTCTCTCCCACCAGTTTTCCCTTCCCTGATCTACAGGGTTCTCCATTGGCAGTCTGTTTTTTCTTTATAGACATTATCCCCGTCATTTCAATCTTCTCCGTGTTCCATTATCGCTTCCGCTTCTGCTGACTCTAAACACTGTTTCAGATGCACAAAATGAATCAATATTATTTTCATTGTTCATGCCAGTCCCATCATATCATCATCAGCAGCAGCAGCATCATCATCATCATCAGCAGCAGCAGCAGTCATTGTTATTGTGAATGTTTCGCAATATTTTTGTTATGTGTTGTTTCTGTTCCAACGTAAGAGAAGAACTAAGGACCTATTCTGGTCAGGATAAACAATAAATAAAAATAACAGAATAAAATGCAATTTAAGGCGTACTTACTTTCAAGCTGAATTGAACATCTCCTTATTCAACTGTTATGCACATGTCGCATTCATTTTTACGTATCACGGTACACTTAACTACTACTCATGGCGAATGCTATTTTGTGTTATTAACCGCGTTTATAACGTAAGTGATAGTATGTAGCATGCGCGCAATCTACAATGAGCTATTGATTTGTACATCAGTACAAATAAGCCTAATTTCGATTTAGATGCTAACACATGATTCGGGAAACCGACTCGTTAAGTAATGTATTTCGCACAGGAAAACTGCAGTTTTCAAAATTCGCTCTTACTTCTTCTTTTTCTTGTGTCTTTATCCCATATGGCTCAGGGTCGGCATGGTTATTAATAGATGTAATGGCTAATTTAAGGGGTGACCGGGTGCCCTTCCTGTCACCATCCCGTTACCCCCCCCCCTCCCCCCGGGTGGCATATGTGTACCCCAACTGCCTGCGTATAGTATTATTCATGTCGAAGTGAGCTAAGGTTTTCTAAATTGTTGCAAAACATGTAACTGAGGTAAGGCGTGGGCAGCAGCCAGGGGGATGTGAGAAACCGTCTAAAACATTCACACCCAGGCTGGCAGTACATCGGTCTTCTTTAATCCCCCGGGCGGATTCGATGCGGGGCTGGCGGACCTCCTCATCGCGGAAGCTGCGCTGTAACAAGCACGGCTATACGGACGGGTCGGACAATTCACTCTGCTGGCTGCGGTAAGCCAGCACGATTTGCGAAAGCTCAGAACCCTTCTTGGCATATCTTTTAATTCCCAAAAGAAGTGGCTCGTTAATGTATTTCTTCCAGATACTTAATCTAGAAGCATGGTGGTCGGTCCCTATTTTATCTCCCACTGTGTTCCTGTCACTCTCTGGTGGTAATAGGGTTTTCAGTGTACTTATTTATTTGAAGTATATAGGCATAATACAGGAATGCGCAAGTCTAACGAGCGTGTAAAGCGATAGAAGTTGCTGTGATGGAAAATGCTGCATTTCACCTTCATTTCTCCATGAAGATCAAGCGGGAGTTTGAGCGTGGTTGTTCCCAACCGACACACAAATCAACAGTCTCTTGTGCCATCACCCTAGAGGACTCTGGTATTAAAAGTTCGGCTTGATAATTTTTTCCCCTCCAATATTGAAACAATTTAGTCGTCTCCTGCTCTAGAGGCCTGGTGTAACGGATGTAGTGCCTCTTGTCATGCAAGTACGTTAGAGTGGTTTGTGTTTACAGATAGTACCCGAACGCTTTCAAGGATGCTGCATTTATTTCCCTCATTAGTAAGCAGCCTGGAAATAATTGTTAGCGATGGCCGGCCGGAGTGGCCGAGCGGTTCTAGACGCTACAGTCTGGAACCGCGCGACCGCTACGGTCGCAGGTTCGAACCCTGTCTCGGGCATGGAGCTGCGTGATGTCCTTAGGTTAGTTAGGTTTAAGTAGTTCTAAGTTCTAGGGGACTGATGATCTCAGAAGTTAAGTCCGATAGTGCTCAGAGCCATTTGTTAGCGATGTCCGGAGTGTGTGGATCAGATGAGCCTGCAGTTATTTGTTCTCACATGCATCAGTGCTGTAGCGGAGTTACTTTTGTGTACCGCGCGCGGAATTCGTGCGCAGTAACCCAGTTGTGGAGGCGTCGTGCGTGTTCCTCTTCCAGCTGGCGTTGTTCGGTCGCAGCATCCTGATGCTGAGGTCTCTTGCCTAGCGGCACATAGTTCCTGCGCAGCACACGGATCATGTCAGTCACGGAGGCTTCCAACTACGATATCCATACCATCCGCTTTCTTCACTGACCGATAGCTGAAAATTTTAATTTGACTACACGTATCCTTGGATTTTTGTTTTTAGAAACTTTGTTTTTGCGGAAGTTAGTCAGACACCTATAGTGCTCACAACTTACTTCTGGTCGGTGCCCTAGTAAAGTTTCGTTTAATATAATAGCAGTAGCGTCAGTTACAGATTCCAACTGTTCTGATACTCAAGAGTGAAGCCCAGGACGTATACGGCCTGTTAATTATCGCATAAGTTATTGAAGAACTAAATTAGCATGGCTGTAGCAGAGAAAAATCCAACCATAATAAAACTGCACGATCACGTAAGAGAATCTATTAAAGCGCTTTATAAAAAACCACTTCCGCAATGGGCAACACTTTACAGCACAGTATCGGAACTACTAACGTCTGATTCGTAACGGGATAGCAACGCACCTTATGAGAATAACTGAACAAGGAACCCTTCCATTAAGAATTACACCATAACATCAGATATTTCTATCCAGCTCATAATTCTTCCACTTAGATATACATCTTCGCTTACCTCTGAGGAAATCTATACGAAATGTGAAAGTGACGTAATGAAACATCTGAAAATTCCACTGGAAGGAACTCTCACCATCACATGAAATATTTCTCACAAAAATATGCATTGATGTAAACAACGTGACCAAAATGGTGTGAGCGTGAAGACGTTTACTGACAACATTCCAAAATTTGCTATCGAGTTTTCTTAGTGTACAATCGTTGACGCGTTCGGTGCATTACCTATGTTGTAGTGCTTAGTAATTACGAACAACCGAAGAGTAGCGATCCGTGGATTTGGTCATAGGTAAATCGTATCTGAATATGATAAAAATGTAAAAAAAAAAAAAAATTGGCAAAACTATTCTCCGAATTCCTGCGTCGAATACATTTGACTACACTGAAACAATTCGCTTATTTTACACTACTGGCCATTGAAATTGCCACACCACGAAGATGACGTGCTACTGACGCGAAATTTAACCGACAGGAAGAAGATGCTGTGATATGCAAATGATTAGCTTTTCAGAGCATTCACACAAGGCTGGCGCCGGTGGTGACACATACATCGTGCTGACATGAGGAAAGTTTCCAATCGATTTCTCATACACAAACAGCAGTTGACCGGCGTTGCCTGGTTAAACGTTGTTGTGATGCTTCGTGTAAGGAGGAGAAATGCGTACCATCACGTTTCCGACTTTTGTAGATGTCGGATTGTAGCCTATCGCGATTGCGGTTTATCGTATCGTCACATTTCTGCTCGCGTTGGTCGAGATCCAGTGACTGTTAGCAGAATATGGAATCGGTGGGTTCAGGAGGGTAATACGGAACGCCGTGCTGGATCCCAACGGCCTCGTATCACTAGCAGTCGAGATGACAGGCATCTTATCTGCGTGGCTGAAACGGATCGCGCAGCCACGTCTCGATCCCTGAGTCAACAGATGGGAACGTTTACAAGACAACAGCCATCTGCACGAACAGTTCGACGACGTTTGCAGCAGCATGGACTATCAGCTCGGAGACCATGGCTGCGGTTACCCTTGACGCTGCATTACAGACAGGAGCGCCTGCGATGGTGTACTCAACGACGAACCTGGGTGCACGAATGGCAAAACGTCATTTTTTCGGATGAATCCAGGTTCTGTTTATAGCATCATGATGGTCGCATCCGTGTTTGGCGACAATGCGGTGAACGCACATTGGAAGCGTGTATCCGTCATCACCATACTGGCGTATCACCCGGCGTGATGGTATGGGGTGCCATTGGTTACACGTCTCGGTCACCTCTTGTTCGCATTGACGGTACTTTGAACAGTGGACGTTACATTTCAGATGTGTTATGACCCGTGGCTCTACCCTTCATTCGATCCCTGCGAAACCCTACATTTGAGCAGGATAATGCACGGCCGCATGTTGTAGGTCCTGTACGGGCCTTTCTGGATACAGAAAATGTTCGACTGCTGCCTTGGGCAGCACATTCTCCAGATCTCACAGCAATTGAAAGCGTCTGGTCAATGGTGGCTGAGCAAGTGGTTCGTCACAATACGGCAGTCACTACTCTTGATGAACCTTGGTATCGTGTTGAAGCGGCATGGGCAGCTGTACCTGTACACGCCATCCAAGCTCTGTTTGACTCAATGCCCAGGCGCATCAAGGTCGTTATTACAGCCAGAGGTGGTTGTTCTGGGTACTGATTTCTCAGGATCTATGCACCCAAATTACGTGAAAATGTAATCACATATCAGTTCTAGTATAATATATTTGTCCAATGAATACCCGTTTATCATCTGCATTTCTACTTGGTGTAGCAATTTTAATGGCCAGTAGTGTAGTTGAATTGCTACAGAGCTTTGATTATTGACATTAAGGTAGTGAGATGTTTAGCCCTGTCTTGCGGGTCAAGGCGGGACAGGTGACCCGGATTTAGACTGATTTGATAGTGTTACAGAGCAGGGAGGTAATTAGTTACGTGCGCTGCACATCGCCAAGAGTACGTGGATTCTGGTCGCGACCACGAGTGTGACGTTTCTCGACGCTACGGAAGTTCCAAGGCACGGACGAAAGGAACTTTCAGGTTTACTCGCAGGAACAACGTTCGGCATATTTCATTCATCATGTGCGATTCTGGAACGTATGCGAAATAGTTATCTACTATTACCGTAAGTTCCTCATTGGCTCAAAACTTTTTACAATGTTAAATATAGTTAGATAATGTAAATAGGTGAAAATCAGAGGGTGCCCACTCTGAAGAATAGGGTTAGTGTCCCGACAATGTTTATTTCGAAACCCTTCGTTTTATCGTTGAAAAACAGCTAAAGAGGTGAATTGTGATGAAAGATGACTTACCTCACACACAGTACCAGTCAGCGCACAAAATTGGCCCGATTTGTGTGGACAGTCCAAATACTACTTCTTACTCATAAGTACTCTTGTTGATATGGCTATGGCGCCAGCCATTTTATACACCTTTAATCACCGACCGTCCAAGAAAACATTGAACAGTTTCTCGTGTTTGCTGCATAGTCGCAAGTTTAGGCCGCCTTTCATAATACTCATCTTCACGAGATGAACGAAAGAGTAGGCTGATTTAAATGTACTACAGCTGTTGAAAATGAAGAAGCAGATCCCTTCAAAGTACTCATAAACTTGGGTGAATTCATTTGCTATGAACAGTCCAAAAACAACAATCTTTTTGACATCGAGGAACCAAGTTTATCTATTCCAAAGGACTACTGACAACTATAAGAAGCCTTATAAACAAAACTTTTGCGCATATCAAGTGCTTCCCTTTATTGCGCACCAAGTACCAACATAGCCAATATTTAATTGATATCATCGCCTTCTCCGTGCCAAATTGGAAATTTTTCATTGACCTCGTTACTATTCATTATTGCAACAGATGCTCTAACCATGTTACGTGGTGTGACACCTGTAGTAGATTATAACTTAGGTTTTCGTTCGTTCACTGGCCATTGTTCTGAGTGGAAATGTACGTTTTCAAATTTTTCACACAATACTAGTGAAAATTCTTTCTTTAATCTGCCAAAACACGTAGTAATTATATTAGTTACGTCGCATTTCGGTGAACTGACTCCATCCTCTGTCGACTGCCGTGGATTTTTCTCCATCGGCACAGTTTTTGGGACTGCCACACCGTTCTAAGATCTACATTAATAGAGTTTGCCGTTTAACTGCTGCATAAGTAAAACGTTTACGATGATGCTGAGCCACAGTTACGCAATACTATTGAAAAGAGTAAGCCGCGATATGACTGTGTATGACTGTACTAACCTTTTGTACTAGATTTCGGCTTTTATGCCATTATCTAGTATAATGCTGAAAGGCTGTTAGACCATTTCTATGTCATATCTGTTAAGGCTGTCCAATGCAGGTACACGAGACTAAAATATGTCTTTAAGATGTAGATATCAAATAATGTAGACTCTAGAAGACATGGGCACTTTATATGCTAGAGTATATTCTTTGATACATCTTAAAAGAGATTGGTTAGTCTTGAAACTTCGTGGCAAATTAAAACTGTATACCGGACTGAGACTCGAACTCGGGACCTTTGCCTCCCACGGGTAACTGCTCTACCGGCTTTTGTTTTCCTTTTTGCAGTTTGTTCGTTGTTGATCGTTGTGTTTGGTCGTTGCGGACGTCACATGACATCCGTTAAAGTTCGTTTGCTGATCCTTCCACTCCGTTTTTTATTACAGAGGTCAACCAGCGCTCTGACCGAACACGCTGAGCTACCGTGCCGGCGTTTTTTGTTCTATATTGTTCGTTGACTTTGTTCGTGGCGGACGTCCGATGACACTCGTTCAGGTTGTTCGTTATTCCGTTCACTCAGTTTTTTATTGCAGAGGGTAGCTAAACCCTCTGATCGAACACGCTCAGCTACCGTGGCCGGCTGCGACTGAGCTACCTAAGCACGACTCAGGACCCGCCCTCACAGCTTTACACGTCTGCCTGTACCTCGTCTCCTAGCTTCCAAACGTCACATAAGCTCTCGCAGGAGAGCTTCTGCGAAGTCTGGAAGGTAGGCAACGGGGTACTGGCGGAAATAAAGCTGTGTGGACATTTCGTGAGTCTTGCCTAGGTATCTCAGTCGCTTGGCAGTCACGAGTCAACCGCCGAGCGGGACGGACGTGTGGTGGCCCCGCTGGACGCACGATGTCAACAAGGCTGTTTACCTGCGCACGAGGTTAGTCGCTTCTGCAAGCGCTCTTTCTACTTTGCAAATTGTTTAGAAGAGAAACATGAGTCTATTTAATAACCTCCGCAAAGACACGATTAAATTTGCATTTGATCGTAATTTCATTCGCCCGAAAGCTGTGGAAATTAAGGCTTGGTTTACCGTAAAAGTTAAGATTACTGAACATGATGTTGTTGGTGTTCATTTGTCTTTTGTGACGAATGCTGCTTGCGTAAAACTGTTTAGTGCTGAGTTGTGTGCTCCCATTGTTGATAATTGCCATGGCATAATTAAGTTCAACCATTCAGACGGCACTGTGAGTGTAGTTGTGACTCTTGCTGGGATGGGCATACGGACGGTCAGGGTGTTTGAGCTTCCTTTGGAAATGCCGGCTGATGAGATTAACAATGTTCTTCGACCGTATGGCAAGATTCTGTAAAATGTCGCGGAAAAATGGTCCGAAAACCACATGTTCCCTGTTCTCAGTGGTGTCCGCCAGATTAAAATCGAAATTCACACGCACATTCCACCTTTCGTTAGTGTGTGCGGTTATCGAGCCCTGGTTATACAGGGTGTTACAAAAAGGTACGGCCAAACTTTCAGGAAACATTGCTCACACATAAATAAAGAAAAGATGTTATGTGGACATGTGTCCGGAAACGCTTAATTTCCATGTCAGAGCTCATTTTAGTTTCGTCAGTATGTACTGTACTTACTCGATTCACCGCCAGTTGGCCCAATTGAAGGAAGGTAATGTTGACTTCGGTGCTTGTGTTGACATGCGACTCATTGTTCTACAGTACTAGCATCAAGCACATCAGTACGTAGCATCAACAGGTTAGTGTTCATCACGAACGTGGTTTTGCAGTCAGTGCAATGTTTACAAATGCGAAGTTGGCAGACGCCCATTTGATGTATGGAGTAGCACGGGGCAATAGCCGTGGCGCGGTACGTTTGTATCGAGACAGATTTCCAGAACGAAGGTGTCCCGACAGGAAGACGGTCGAAGCAATTGATCGGCATCTTAGGGAGCACGAAACATTCCATCCTATGACTCGCGACTGGGGAAGACCTAGAACGACGAGGACACCTGCAATGGACGAGGCAATTCTTCGTGCAATTGACGATAACCCTAATGTCAGCATCAGAGAAGTTGCTGCTGTACAAGGTAACGTTGACCACGTCACTGTATGGAGAGTGCTACGGAAGAACCAGTTGTTTCCGTACCATGTACAGCGTGTGCAGGCACTATCAGCAGCTGATTGGCCTCCACGGGTACACTTCTGCGAATGGTTCATCCAACAATGTGTCAATCCTCATTTCAGTGCAAATGTTCTCTTTACGGATGAGGCTTCAGTCCAACGTGATCAAATTGTAAATTTCCACAGTCAACATGTGTGGGCTGACGAGAATCCGCACGCAATTGTGCAATCACGTCATCAACACAGATTTTCTGTGAACGTTTGGGCAGGAATTGTTGGTAATGTCTTGATTGGGCCCCATGATCTTCCACCTACGCTCAATGGAGCACGTTATCATGATTTCATACGGGATACTCTACCTGTGCTGCTAGAACATGTGCCTTTACAAGTACAACACAACATGTGGTTCGTGCACGATGGAGCTCCTGCACATTTCAGTCGAAGTGTTCGTACGCTTCTCAACAACAGATTCGGTGACCGATGGATTGGTAGAGGCCGACCAATTCCATGGCCTTCACGCTCTCCTGACCTCAACCCTCTTGACTTTCATTTATGGGGGCATTTGAAAACTCTGGTCTACGCAACCCTGGTACCAAATGTAGAGACTCTTCGTGCTCGTATTGTGGACGGCTGTGATACAATACGCCATTCTCCATGGTGCATCAGCGCATCACAGATTCCATGCGACGCAGGGTGTATGCATGTATCCTCGCTAACGGAGGGCATTTTGAACATTTCCTGTAACAAAGTGTTTGAAGTTACGCTGGTACGTTCTGTTGCTGTGTGTTTCCATTCCATAATTAATGTGATTTGAAGAGAAGTAATAAAATGAGCTCTAACATGGAAAGTAAGCGTTTCTGGACACATGTCCACATGACATATTTTGTTTCTTTGTGTGTGAGGAATGTTTCCTGAAAGTTTGGTCGTACCTTTTTGTAACACCCTGTATATGACGCTCAACCAAGGACGTGTGCTTTGTGTAATTCGACAGTGCACATTCCAGCTGAATGCAGCAGAATGAGTGTCCCGCAGTTGTCAGGGGCTGAAGGTACAAGCGCAGGGCCTGCTGTTCAAATGAAGTTAACGTTTGTGGGTGACGTGACAAATACGCGACTGACGGAACATATTTCAGAGGAGCAGGGGCAACTTACTTCGATTCAGGGGGATGGCACCGACACTATGGACATCACTAAACCTGCAGTTACTCAAATTGTGTCTCAAAAGAATCCCAATGAAGCACTAAACAGTGTCACTTATGAAAATGGCTCTGAGCACTATGCGACTTAACTTCTGAGGTCATCAGTCGCCTAGAACTTAGAACTAATTAAACCTAACTAACCTAAGGACATCACACACATCCATGCCCGAGGCAGGATTCGAATCTGCGACCGTAGCGGTCACGCGGTTCCAGACTGAAGCGCCTTTAACCGCACGGCCACACCGGCCGGCGTCACTTATGACAACGACACTGTTGCTAGCGCAGGCCCCTCTAACCTTTCGAATGTACAACCACCTACATCTGATGTGGGGACCACACAGAGGTCACTCGAGGGAGAACAACGCGACAGTGCTCTGATACACACGACCAATGACGGGGTGCAAGACCAAGTACGAGCTGGAAACGGGACTAATACTGCTGTTACAGCCGTCCAGATGAATCAGTGGGTCAAGGAAAGCAGAACTGGGAACGACACCACAACTGAGCGACGAGGTGAGAAAGAAAATAGTTTCAATGTATTAGATGTTCCGGAGCAGGGAGGAATTTCCCTGCAAGTAATGGGGAATGATAGTCGCGAATCCGCTGGACAAGAGAGGTTTCCTTTGACGACCCCATCATCGGAGTCCTCTGAGAAGTCCCCAGATTCGTCTCCAGAGCGGTCGAGGTCATCCAGGAAACGTAACAAAAAGAGAAGGATAGCACATCCGGCTGCCGAGAACTTGGCACCAGCTGTAAGAGAGAAGAAAAGAAGTATGCACGAAGATTCAAAGGCGGTAGATGCAGCTGCTATGGGAAGAGTTGACGAAAGATTGAAGATGAGTTTCAGCAAGACCACTGCTGATGATACGTGCAGCGAAGGGACAATCAGAAGTGACTCCTTCAGGGGCCGGCCGGGGTGGCTGAGCGGTTCTAGGCGCTACAGTCTGGAACCGCGCGACTGCTACGTCGCAGGTTCGAATCCTGCCTCGGGCATGGATGTGTGTGATATCCTTAGGTTAGTTAGGTTTAAGTAGTTCTAAGTTCTAGGGGAGTGATGACCTCAGAAGTTAAGTCCCACAGTGCTCAGAGCTATTTCTACCAAACTCCTTCAGGAAACAAAGAAGAAAATGGATCCAAAACGAGCCACTATCATCGGCCAAGAAGTTTAGATTGGGCAGACGCCACTGAGAATTATGATATATCTCTGAGTAAGTCACAGGAAATGGAATATTAAGAAATAGTAAGTCACATGAAATGGAATATTAAGAAACCATAACATGAATGTTCGTAAGAATATCGAAACGAACGGTGTATCGAAAAGGAGTAACCAGTAGACTATCAACTTATTGTCAGCAAAGCTTATTATGTTGGATCAAACATTTATCGTCACGACTATAAATACAAACAAGATACAGAGCGACACAAAAATAGCCGCTCTCAAAGACTTTGTTTATCAGTCCGATACAGATGTTGCGCTTTTGCAAGAAGTCAATTTTCAAAGATTTTCTGTTGCGGGATACAAAGATATTTTAAATATTGTCTCAGAAAGGACATGTGGCACTGCAATCCTCGTTAAGCAAGGAATCGAAATCACAGTTGTGTGTTTCTTAGACTCAGGGTGGGGCATCAGTTGCAAAGTTTGCTACGTAACTGTGGTTACCGGCCGGTGTGGCCGTGCGGTTCTAGGCGCTTCAGTCTGGAACCGCGTGACCGCTACGGTCGCAGGTTCGAATTCTGCCTCGGGCATGGATGTGTGTAATGTCCTTAGGTTAGTTAGGTTTAAGTAGTTCTAATTTCTAGGGGACTGATGACCTTAGAAGTTAAGTCCCATAGTGCTCAGAGCCATTTGAGCCATTAACTGTTGTTAATGTATACGTTCCTTCCGGAAACAATGCTCGACGTGACAGGGCCAATTTTTTTTACACATGATATTGTGTATTTACTAAAAGAAAATTCTGCGGCAGTTGTTATTGGTGGAGATTGGAACTTTGCTATACACAGGAAAGATCAACACCCCAATTCCATTAACTCCACAGAATTGGCGAGCCTAGTGGAACAGATGCAATCGAAGGACGTCTGGGAAATAAAATACCCACTGTCCGTAAAATATACGTACTTCGGCAACAATGCGCAAAGCAGGATAGACCGCACATATGCAAAATCAAATGTAGCACATAAAATTAGTGCAGTTGAACTGATACGTACCTGTTTCTAGGATAATCTTGATGTGAGGTGTAGTATTGTACTACCAAAACAGCTAACATATTGGGGACGTCCATTAAGGAAATTAAATATTGATATGCTGAACGACAATGAGCTCGTTGAGGAGGTCGAAGGACCGTGGCAGGCTTCTCTACGACAGCGTCATAGATACAGATACAGGTCCACAACTGACTGGTGGGCACTGTGTGCAAAAAAGAAACTTCGTTCAACTTTGATATCTTATGGACGGGAAAGAGCGATGTGGTTTAGAAACACGATGGAATTTCATTACTATTGTTTACGTGAAATTTATGACCAGCCGATGACCGAGGAAATTAGAATAAATGTCAACGTAACTAAGGCTCAAATACTTAGTCTAAAAAGAAGACAACTAGAGGGTTTGAAAATAAAATCCCATATTCAAACTGTAATTGAAGAAGAAAAAACGTCGCTCTACTATCTCATACAACATGAGAAAAACAGAAGAAGAACATTTGTGGCGACAATGCAAGCTGAAGACCGCCACGTTCTGACGTATCAAAGAGACATTTTAAACGAAGCCTATAGGTTTTATGATATTTTATACAGTGACAACTAATATACCCTTCCTCTGCAACAGAACTGCTCCGTGCCAGTGGCTAAGAAAATCACGTAGCTGAGGAACAAACCAGGGATCTTAATAGTGCCATAATGTGCGAAGACGTTTTAGATATCATTAAATGTACACGCTCCAAAAAGTCACCAGGTCCTGATGGTTTACCCTCAGAACTTTACTTAAAATACTGGCACATAATTGGTGATAAGTTTACGAAGGTTGTTAACGAAACACTGAAGGGAGTACCTATCCCTGAAGAATTAAAAGAGGGCATTACCGTTCTAATTCCTAAAGGGAGAAATACGGAATTAAAACATTAGACTAGTGATGGATACAGTAATTGGTTCCCATCAAACATGTCTTCCTGGTCGGAATATTTTTAAAACGGTCTGTAAGTAGAGGGATATAATCGGACTGTTTTCGACTACTTCTGCAACAGCCGGCCTTGCCTTCATTGATTTTTCGAAAGCCTTTGACAGATCAACCACGAATATTTATCCAACACAATGACACACATGGGTTTTACAGAAAGTTTTATTGTTGTTTTACGAAATCTCCTGCTGGGAGTAAAAACAAGAATTTTAATCATTGGCCATTATACGAGATCCTTAGAGGTTAAAATGGCGTCCCACAAGGAAGTCCACTGTCAAAGCTTTTATACATCGCAGCTTTAGAACCTTTATTGTGTCGATTGAATAACGAGCTAGAGAGCAAAACGACCTCAAGTGAAAGTCGAGTGAGCAGCGCTTACGTCGATGACGTCGGTGTAGTTGTAAGAAGTTGCGAGGATATCCAAAGACTGACAGCACTTGTTCGGCTCAACTGCATCGCCACAGGAGCGAAAATAAACTATACTAAAAGCTCGTTTTTAAATCTCATCGGTTTTCGACACGTAGAGATAGAGTGGGCGAAATTAGTTGACCAACACAAAGCGTTAGGAGTGACGTTTTACAGAGACCTATTAAAAACATCAACCTTCAACTGGAGGAAGGTATTAGCGAATATCCGAGGGGCTTTAATTCTGAATGGTATCAGAGACTTAAACTTAATACAAAATATCAGATAATTAACTGTGCTGTACTCTCCAAAGCTATATATGTGGAGCAAATATTTCCAGTACCTAAGGCAGTATCAAAAAACATCATCAAAGTTATTTGCAAATTCAACTGGCAGGGCGAGATTTTCAGAGTGGCTGTGGGTACGCTCACGCTTAAACCTGAAGAGGGAGTTCTAGGGTTGATCGACATCCGTCGCAAGAACAGGGCACTATATGTTAAACGAATACTTGAGCTGATGAGAACTATCACAATAGTATCACCTCCCAACTATTCAACATACTCCAATCGGAAAGTTTAAAACCACCTGTAGATATAGGTAGAATAAATTATAAATTAAAGCACAGTTTTACTAAGAGCTCAGTTACTTGGATGGAATCATCGAGGACAAACACAAAAGAACTTGCAGATATATAATGGATCGTATTTCAACTAACGAACGGCGAAATACGATGGAATTCAAGTATCAGTACCAAAATTGGCTCTAAGTACTATGGGACTTAATATCTGAGGTCATCAGTACCC
Source organism: Schistocerca serialis cubense (assembly GCF_023864345.2). Classification (NCBI taxonomy): domain Eukaryota; kingdom Metazoa; phylum Arthropoda; class Insecta; order Orthoptera; family Acrididae; genus Schistocerca; species Schistocerca serialis. Next base: position 935,584,944 of record NC_064640.1, on the reverse strand, counting down.
TAGACTTTGAACTACTTAAACCTAACTAACCTAAGGACATCACACACATCCATGCCCGAGGCAGGATTCGAACCTGCGGCCGTTGCACCAGCGCGGTTCCGAAATAAAGCCCCTAGAACCGCTCGGCCACAGCGGCCGGCACCAAAATTGGAAAAACATCTGGCGCAATATACATAATAAAGTCTTGTCAACAGACGTACAAGGCGCATGGTATTCGATTGTAAACAACATCGTTTGTACAAATGACAGACGATGTTCTAACGGTTTAAGTAACACAAACGTGGGTCAGGAATGTAATGCAGTTGACTCTCTCAATCATCGTTTCCTATGCAACGGTGACCATTCAGTCTGGGATAATGTACGAAAACAAATAGCCTTCATAAAAAGGACCAATGGCCGCGACGTAACGATTAATACCGTACTTTTGCCACAAAATGTCTCGTCTCCTCCAGAGAAGCACACCGTTATCTTATGGCTACTTCGAAATTTCGTCCATTATGTCATTAACAAAAAAAGGCGCCAGCGAAGTTCTGGAATATAATTATTATTTACAAACACAATACTGCCAAATACGCCGCAAAAATAATCATCAAAAGCAGTTTGGAAACATGCTTTTCGAAAAGCAGGGGATCCGATGACGCATTCTAGGAAACGCTGGATGCATGCTGAAGTAGGGGATTGCTGCTGGGGGTGACGTACGGTGGGGACTTAGTGGGCACCGAGGCCGCTACGGTAGCCGTGAAGGCCTCAGCAGAACCGTGAAAAAGTATTGCATGTAATGCTTGAACAGCCTAGTTAACTTCCTTGTGCGACATCAGGAGGAGATACACCAGAAATCTTAGAAGATACTTTATTTTTACTTTTTTTTTGGGGGGGGGGGGGGGAAGAAGCCTGCACAACACACACACGGTTTCTTATAGAAAAGAAGAAATTTTTGTTTTCGAAGGAGAGAAAAGTTAATAGCAACAGAAGCAGCTCATTAGTTTTAGAAGCATATTTATTTCTATTATGAAAAAACTCATATCCTGGTTTCAGAAGAGGATTTATTTATTCTTTGGAAGAGAAATACCGTTTATTTTCGGAAGAGACATCTTATTTAAATTATTATGAAATACAACAGAGGCTCTTTATGTTACATCAAAGAAGGACGTTACTGTTTATTTCCGTGAAGAGAAGTACTACGGAGTATGCCTTACCACATCGTCAAATATAGCACACGAAGCTAGCCGAAGAAGGCATTTATGGAGAAAGAAAGGAGGGCTATATGGGGAGATGGAAGACCCTAAAAAAAAGTCAGTAGAGTAGTTGCCGCGAAATAATGCTGCGTAAGTGTCTGAAATTTTGCCCCCTTTTTCTCTGTGTATTATTCCGGCGAGCTACGTATACGAACTACTTACAATTGTAGCGCCAAAGTAACACGTTTTTGTCCCTATTTTAGCTTCCGAGCATTACAAAACTACAATGCAGCAAAAAGTTAACGCATATTACATAACGATTTTGTAAAGCAGTTGTAATCAGTAATATTACTTGCAGCAGTCGACAACTGTGTCCATGGTATACAGGTTGAACCAGATCACCGACAAACTTTCAGAGTTGGTAGTATGGACCGAAACAAGACAAATCGTCCAGTAAACATTAGCTTTAAGATGCATACCTTAAGAGCTCCAAATATAAGCGATTGTTCATCGTCGCTAATGTGAGACATCTGTTCTCCTGAAGAAACGCTCACAACTCGTAATGTGTGCATTTTAGAGTCCATGTGTATTGGACAGTTTCCTATTTTTGATCTATACTACTACCACCTCTGAAATTTTATCGAAGGAGTTCTGGTTCACACTGCTTAATAAAGTAACAAACAATCAGCGCGTATGTACCCTGTGAAGCACACTGAACGTAACTGTGATTTGGTCTGGATATAAAAATTATTTCATCAAATATAGCAATCACTTTTGTCCCCCGACGTTTAAAATTACGCACTTGATAAAATACTGCCGATAATTTTTAGCTATGTCCCTACGTAGAATACTAGACAAAAAAATGGTCATCCCACTGATACAGTGTAACCACCAAAGCTAATATTGATAACAGCCTCAATTCATCGAGGAAGAGCGGCCACAGCCTCCTTCAGATATGCCGTACACAACTGAAGCCACTCCCAGATGCTGAGGTCGGACAGAGCTACCAAATCACGGAGATTTTGACTTCTACTTTTCAGCTGCTGTTCATAATAGTGCCATACATTTTCTGTGTGATTCATACTGGGTGATTTAGCGGACCAGCCGAGGTGCGATGCAGTTCCTGAGTGCTTATCACACCGGGAACGTATGCGTGCAGACCTGTTGACACAATGATCTTCAAAGACGTGAGTGTCCACAGATAATCAAAGACATCGGGGAAAAGACAACACCTGGTCACCGAGAGTGCTAAAGTATACATTCAGTTCACGTTAGCAGTCACCTGTGTGAGCGGGACCAAGTCATGATAGGAAAAAACAACCGCAACACAACACAAATCCAACTCTGACCTCAACGTGATACGCATTGCGCCTACCAGCATTTATAAAATTTATCTAACGTCACTTAACTAGAATGAAGGGAATTGGTAGGATTGAAATCGAAGATGCAAGGGCATGAAAACCGTGGAAACCGTTCAGAAACGCTGAACCTTCGATATCGTGAATATGTCGTGAAAATTGAAAATTAGTGCCACACCAGAGATAACTTAAATTTCCCGCTCATCGCGAGCAGTCGCTACCACCATCATACACTACTGGCCATTAAAATTGCTACACCACGAAATAAACGTGCTAAGGACGCGAAACTTAACAGACAGGAAGAAGATGCTGTGATATGCAAATGATTAGCTTTTCAGAGCATTCACACAAGGTTGGCGCCGGTGGCGACACCTACAACGTGCTGACATGAGGAAAGTTTCCAAACGATTTCTCATACACAAACAGCAGTTGACCGGCGTTTCCTGGTGAAACGCTGTTGTGATGCCTCGTGCAAGGAGGAGAAATGCGTACCATCACGTTTCCGACTTTGCTAAAGGTCGGATTGTAGCCTATCGCGATTGTGATTTATCGTATCGCGACATTGCTGCTCGCGTTGGTCGAGATCCAATGACAGTTAGCAGAATATGGAATCGGTGGGTTCAGGAGGGTAATACGGAACGCTGTGCTGGATCCCAACGGCCTCGTATCACTAGCAGTCGAGATGACAGGCATCTTATCCGCATGGCTGAAACGGATCGTGCAGCCACATCTCTATCCCTGAGTCAACATATGGGGACGTTTGCAAGACAACAACCATCTGCACGAACAGTTCGACGACGTTTGCAGCAGCATGGACTATCAGCTCGGAGACCATGGCTGCGGTTACCCTTGACGCTGCATCACAGACCGGAGCGCATGCGATGGTGTACTCAACGACGAACCTGGGTGCACGAATGGTAAAACGTCATTTTTTCGGATGAATCCACGTTCTGTTTACAGCATCATGATGGTCGCATCCGTGTTTGGCGACATCGCGGTGAACGCACATTGGAAGCGTGTATTCGTCATCGCCATACTGGCGTATCACCCTGCGTGATGGTATGGGGTGCCATTGGTTACACGTCCCGGTCACCTCTTGTTAACATTGATGGCACTTTGAACAATGGACGTTACATTTCAGATGTGTTACGACCCGTGGCTCTACCCTTCATTCGATCCCTGCGAAACCGTACATTTGAGCAGAATAATGCACGACCGCATGTTGCAGGTCCTGTTCTGGCCTTTCTGGATACAGAAAATGTTGGACTGAACGTCTGGTCAATGGTGGCCGAGCAAGTGACTCGTCATAATACGCCAGTCACTACTCTTGATGAACTGTGGTATCGTGTTGAAGCTGCATGGGCAGCTGTACCTGTACACGCCATCCAAGCTCTGTTTGACTCAATGCCCAGGCGTATCAAGGCCGTTATTACGGACAGAGGTGGTTGTTCTGGGTACTGATTTGTCAGGATCTATGCACCCAAATTGCGTGAAAATGTAATCACATGTCAGTTCTAATATAATATATTTGTCCAATGAATACCGGTTTATTGTCTGCATTTCTTCTTGGTGTAGCAATTTTAATGGCCAGTAGAGTACTATCTGAGCAAGTGACCAGGCTAAACTCAAGTTTTTATTGTAACTTGCGTTCTTTCCTGTTACTTCCGAGCACTACAACCACAGGTTCTCCCGCCTGTTATGTGGCAATGGAACCACTAGGAAACGGATTTTGTTGAAGGTCCACAGCTTAACCAGCCATAGGGATGTTAATACCATTTGAATTAAACAGAATCAACTAGGATTAAATCAAAAACCTATTGTTTCCACTCATTTCATTTGAGTGAATTTAATTCTTCTGAGTCGCTGCAGTCATGGACTGTGCGACTGGTGCCGGCGGAGGTTCGAGTCCTCCCTCGGGCATGGGTGTATGTGTTTGTCCTTAGGATAATTTAGGTTAAGTAGTGTGTAAACTTAGGGACTGATGACCTTAGCAGTTAAGTCCCATAAGATTTCACACACATTTGAACAATTCTTCTGACATACACTGTGTAATTAGTGGACATAAATATGGGACACATCAACCTATCGCCATTATGATGGCTCGACCGCTGCTGGGAACACTTTCAATGATGTGTGATTGTGGAGGAATGGCACCCAATTTTTCCTCAAAAACAGAAACCAGAGAAAGTATTAATGTTGAACGGTGCGGTCTGGAGCGGAGTCTACGTTCTAACTCATCCCAAAGTTGTTTCATTGCGTTCTGCTCGCGACTGTGGGCGGGCCAGTCTATTTCAGGAATGTTATTGTCCACAAGCCTTTGCTTCCCAGATACTCCTTTATGACAGAGTGCATGCTGATAACAATCGTCTCCAAATTGTTCCTCTATTGTACATAGCACACGATGCTGTAAGATGTGTTCATATCCTTCCACACTTAGCATTTTCTTAAGTGCAATAAGGAGACCACACCCTAACCACGAGAAGCAAACTCATACCGTAATACCACCTTCCCCCTCACTTTCACCTTAATTCACTTTTGGCACTACATATGATGATAGGCAACGTTCCCCAGACATTCGCCAAAACCATAGTGACTGTTTCGGACTGCCAAAGGGGGTGGCGCTCTGTACAGCACCTCAAGCTTCGTTTGGCATTGACTAGAGAACTGGGTGGCTATTAGGAGCTGCTTGACCATTGTACTCCATTGTTTTTAACTCTTCACACATAGTCATTCTGCTATATGGACAGCTGGTAGCACTCTGGAACTTTAAGGCGATCGCTTCCGCTGATTTTATGCTATTTTTACAACCAGTGCTTGGCGGTACCTGTCCATCGGTACACGATGTCTGTCTGGTCTTTGTTTGGCTGCGGTACTGCTTTCGGGTTTCCACTTCACAATACCAACACCAACAGTCCGACTTCGGCAGCTTTAGAAGGGTTGAAATATTCTTGATAGATTTGTCAGTCAGGTGACATAAAATCACTATTGTACGTACGAAGTCACTGTAGTCTACCGACCGACCGATTTTTCTCTACTGACAATACCATACTCCTCGCCTCCTTTTGTGTTAACGGGCCGGCTGTAGTAATATCTAGTGGACAATTCCGTACTACACAGAGGTGTGTGAAAGCTTTTCATCAGATAGTATATATACAGTATCTATCTCAGGGTAGTCTACGTAGCTCTGCAGATCATTTCTCCCAGTGGTGCTATTCGAATATATTCAGTGGGAATGCCAAATTTAGACAGGCGCAAAATCAATAAGATTGGCGATCTTTTACAGAAGCTTGAAACTTAGCGAGGACTTCAATGCGGGATGCCTATAGGGGTTCCCACAACGAGGCTTTGTCTCGAAATCTGGCAGAAAATTCAAGGAGATTTGGTCGTACGTGAGGAATCTTAGCGGCAAGAAGCAATCAATTCCTTCTCTGCGCGATGGCAATGGAGATACTATAGGAGTCCACACGTGAAGGTCGTACTGTTCGGATGTAGCGGAGATATACTTAAGAGACAATGAATAGTTGAGTCGACTCTGGAGACGAACTTAAATGGGCCTACAGTTAAGATGACTTCCAGGTATAAACACAAAATTCCGGTTCGAGTTCCAGTTTGGAACATTTTTCGTTTGTCATGGGGTATTATCCAACTTTTCAATTTGTGCTTAAAGAATATTAGCGTGTGTTAAGGATTACACACTGCGGTAATGTACACCCATCACAAATCTGAGGTTATGTGTAAAAGAAAAAAATCCTCAATATTCTTTGTATGTGCGTTATTTACTGCTTTTCTTTACTCAATAGCATTCATGTTTTCAGTTTCTCCTTCCGTGCGACGTACTATCATTGTATGTAAGTATAGCGCATCAGATTCATTTCCTGTGGGGACTTGTGGCAGTATCTCTGTGGCTCTTTAGAGCTGCACTATTCACCTGAAGCGTACTCTACAAATATAAAAATTTGTTTGCACTATTGTGCCTGGACTGTACGTTTCGTGCATATTTAGGGGGTTACTATTAGATTGATGTACATATTGGATTGCAAATACTTAATCGTGGATTCATCGCCGAGAACAATGTATTACTTTCACGTTTCTCCATTATGTCGATCGGTTGTTGAGTGTACAGTGTCCTTCTTCCTTTTCTTTAATTCTATGCGAGCAAAGAGTGTCACAGCGTAGATAGGTGTGACCTTTGTCGGATAAACGTATCTGATGTATTTATAAAGTACACTTATCACTTCACTGAGAGAAACAGATGTTTGACGATAGTGTTACGGTTTTGAGCTGTACATGCATCTACGAAAATATACGGGTTTTTCACATTTGTGTCAACGCAATGTTGATGAAATGATCCAAAAAGAAACAGCTACTTTTTTGTTTTTCTTAAAGTTGTGTGTACTGAAATATGAAAGCTTGATTGTCATACATACGATGGAATACTAGAACATGAAAACAAAGCTCCCTCGCGTAGAACGTCTCCGTTACAGACATGAATTTGAGGGCAATATTCTGGATGTAATCTAACGTCGCACATTTTCGTTTGCCATATTCCTGACCTCCTCTTTGACCGAAGTTGAACACTGTTTCATTTAGGAGTATAAACATTTAGATCTATATTTCTTCAAATCCTTCTCCACTGCGGCAATATTTTCAAATTGCGTTTGGAGTTTCAAACTATTCACACTGTCTGCAGACGTATAGCGAGAGCAAGAGGAAGTAAGGACGTGTGCTGTTTCTTGTCAGCCACTTTCATTACAAGTATTCGCGGTGGACTTACAATGTTTCCGAATTCATGACTTCATTTTATTATGTTAAACATTTACACTACTGGCCATTAAAATTGCTACGCCACGAAGGTGACGTGCTACAGATGCGAAATTTAACCGACAGGAAGAAGATGCTGTGATATGCAATAGATTAGCTTTTTCAGAGCATTCACACAAGGTTGGCGCCGGTGGCGACACCTACAACGTGCTGACATGAGGAAAATTTCCAAACGATTTCTCCTACACAAACAACAGTTGACCGGCGTTGCCTGGTGAAAAGTTGTTGTGATTCCTCGTGTAAGGAGGAGAAATGCGTACCATCACGTTTCCGACTTTGATAAAGGTCGGATTGTAGCCTATCGCGAATGCGGTTTATCGTATCGCGACATTGCTGCTCGCGTTGGTCGAGATCCAATGACAGTTAGCAGAATATGGAATCGGTGGGTTCAGGAGGCAAATACGGAACGCCGTCCTGGATCCCAACGGCCTCGTATCATTAGCAGTCGAGATGACAGGCATCTTATTCGCATGGCTATAACGGATCGTGCAGCCACGTCTCGATCCCTGAGTCAACAGATGGGGACGTTTGCAAGACAACAACCATCTGCACGAACAGTTCGACGACGTTTGCAGCAGCATGGACTATCAGCTCGGAGACCATGGCTGCGGTTACCCTTGACGCTGTATCACAGACAGGAGCGCATGCGATGGTGTACTCAACCACGAACCTGGGTACACGAATGGCAAAACGTCATTTTTTCGGATGAATCCAGGTTCTGCTTACAGCATCATGATGATCGCATCCGTGTTTGGCGACATCGCGGTGAACGCACATTGGAAGCGTGTATTCGTCATTGCCATACTGGCGCATCAGCCAGCGTGATGGTATGGGGTGCCATTGGTTACATGTCTCGGTCACCTCTTGTTGGCATTGACGGCACTTTGAACAGTGGACGTTACATTTCAGATGTGTTACGACCCGTGGCTCTACCCTTCATTCGATCCCTGCGAAACCGTACATTTGAGCAGGATAATGCACGACCGCATGTTGCAGGTCCTGTTCTGGCCTTTCTGGATACAGAAAATGTTGGACTGAACGTCTGGTCAATGGTGGCCGAGCAAGTGACTCGTCATAATACGCCAGTCACTACTCTTGATGAACTGTGGTATCGTGTTGAAGCTGCATGGGCAGCTGTACCTGTACACGCCATACGAGCTCTGTTTGACTCAATGCCCAGGCGTATCAAGGCCGTTATTATGGTCAGAGGAGGTTGTTCTGGGTACTGATTTCTCAGAATCTATGCACTCAAATTGCGTGAAAATATGATCACATATCAGTTCTAGTATAATATATTTGTCCAATGAATACCAGTTTATCATCTACATTTCTTCTTGGTGTAGCAATTTTAATGGCCAGTAGTGTACATTATGAGAGGGTGTATTGTATAATCAATCTAGTGTCTCTTTCTCCTTATATAACACACTTATTAGCCAAAACATATTTACCGCCAGTTTAACAGTGTTTCGGTCCACCTTGTGGAACGCAGTACCCCTAGGGTTCTATGTGACATGGATTCGACAAGTCCTTGGAAGTTTTCTGGGCGTATGTTTCATCTGATTTCTAGCACAAGCCACGCGATTCCGGCAGGTTACCTGCCAGTGACTAATGGGCGCGGAGACAGCATCTGATAACAGACTCAGATGTGTCCCATTGGGTTCAGATCAAACGAATTTCGTGGCCAGGCCTTCAAGCTGAGTTCACTATCAAGCTGCTCAAACCGCTACAGCACAATTCTGTATTAGTGACATGGGTAGTCATCCCGCTGGGAAATGCCAGCGCCATCGGGGAAAGACATCAGGCAGTAATGGATGCAGGTGGTCCGCAGTACTGCTCACGCAGTCCAGAGCTGTCATGGTGCCTTCGATTCCAACCACGGGACCCATGGAAGCCCACGGTAGTTTGTGTCGCGCTGGATGTTCCGCCCGGATGACTGTGTACCTGGAAACGACCTTCGATCTGGTGAAACAAAAAACATGATTCATCTGATCAGGTGGCACGTTTCCATTGATCCACGGTCCTATTTCCATATGCCCGATCGAATGAATCACGTTTTTTGTTTCACTAGATCGAAGGTCGTGTCTGGATACACAGTCATCTAGGCGAACGGCTGTCGAAACATCCGCCACGCTTCAGACAAACTAACGTGGGCTTGCATGGATCCTGTGGTTGGAATAGAAGGCACCGTGACAGCTTTGGACTGCGTGAGCAGTATTGCGGACCACACGCATCCTTTACTTCCTGACGTCTTACCCCGATGGCGCTGGCATTTCCCAGCGGGATAACATGTCGTCGGGTTAGCATGGGAACACGTAGGGGTCGTCTGCTTTGAAGCCTCATGTTCGACAATGTGCGCTCAAAGGTGTGCTCCAGAACACTTGCGCCTGAACCAGCACTGTACGCTGTGGTCAGATTAGCCACACATCGCCGTCTATCCTGCTTTACATAGCGGGTAAGCCTCTGACTTCAGCGTTCTTTTATGAGGCGTGGACGTTCAACACCATGTCGCCTACCCGTGATTTCTCCGTCCTTCAGCTACTTTCCGCAAATGCTAATGACAGTAGCAGGTCAGCAGCTCACCAGTTTCGCCTTTCCCGAGATGCTCGTTGCCAGACGGCGGAGCGTAAAGATCCATAATTTGACAAAGTCTCATGTATCAGTGAATATCACTATTTGCGCTGGCCGGTGTGACCGAGCGGTTCTAGGCGCTTCAGTCTGGTTCGAATGTTCAAATGTATCTGAAATCATATGGGACTTAACTGCTAAGGTCATCAGTCTCTAAGCTTACACACTACTTAACCTAAATTATCCTAAGGACAAACACACACACCCGTACCCGAGGGAGGACTCTAACCTCCGCCGGGGCCAGCCTCACAGTCCATGACTGCAGCGGCTCAGACCGCTCGGCTAATCCTGCGCAGCCGCAGGTTCGAATCCTGCCTCGGGCACGGATGTGTGTTATGTCCTTAGGTTAGTTAGGTTTAAGTAGTTGTAAGTTCTAGGTGACTGATGACCTCAGATGTTATGTCCCAAGCTCGTATCGTCGGTAGAACGATACCCCATTCGTCTCTGCTCCAATTACATACAGGAGCCGGAGAAAAATATGGAAACACAGCGAGATATGCATGTTTTAACATAAACGCAAGTGCTGACCAAGCCTTCAGGTTGTAGTGTTGTATTTGATCACGGATGGCACCTATGCAAAGTCCTCAGTTTGGTGCAATAGCCCGACGTGGTCAGAACAGGGTTCTGTGTACTTGTGAGTGCATTATGTTGGAGTTAAGCGAATTCGAACGTTGGCAAATCGTTGACGCTCGTGTGGTGGCTGCTTCTGTAACCAAGGTAGCCACAGTGTTGGATGTTTCGAGAGGCACAGTATCGAAGATATACAGGGTGTTACAAAAAGGTACGACCAAACTTTCAGGAAACATTCCTCACACACAAATAAAGAAAAGATGTTATGTGGACATGTGTCCGGAAACGCTTAATTTTCATGTTAGAGCTCATTTTAGTTTCGTCAGTATGTACTGTACTTCCTTGATTCAACGCCAGTTGGCCCAATTGAAGGAAGGTAATGTTGACTTCGGTGCTTGTGTTGACATGCGACTCATTGTTCTACAGTACTAGCATCAAGCACATCAGTACGTAGCATCAACAGGTTAGTGTTCATCACGAACGTGGTTTTGCAGTCAGTGCAATGTTTACAAATGCGAAGTTGGCAGACGCCCATTTGATGTATGGATTAGCACGGGGCAATAGCCGTGGCGCGGTACGTTTGTATCGAGAGAGATTTCCAGAACGAAGGTGTCCCGACAGGAAGACGGTCGAAGCAATTGATCGGCATCTTAGGGAGCACGAAACATTCCATCCTATGACTCGCGACTGGGGAAGACCTAGAACGACGAGGACACCTGCAATGGACGAGGCAATTCTTCGTGCAATTGACGATAACCCTAATGTCAGCATCAGAGAAGTTGCTGCTGTACAAGGTAACGTTGACCACGTCACTGTATGGAGAGTGCTACGGGAGAACCAGTTGTTTCCGTACCATGTACAGCGTGTGCAGGCACTATCAGCAGCTGATTGGCCTCCACGGGTACACTTCTGCGAATGGTTCATCCAACAATGTGTCAATCCTCATTTCAGTGCAAATGTTCTCTTTACGGATGAGGCTTCAGTCCAACGTGATCAAATTGTAAATTTTCACAATCAACATGTGTGGGCTGACGAGAATCCGCACGCAATTGTGCAATCACGTCATCAACACAGATTTTCTGTGAACGTTTGGGCAGGAATTGTTGGTAATGTCTTGATTGGGCCCCATGATCTTCCACCTACGCTCAATGGAGCACGTTATCATGATTTCATACGGGATACTCTACCTGTGCTGCTAGAACATGTGCCTTTACAAGTACGACACAACATGTGGTTCGTGCACGATGGAGCTCCTGCACATTTCAGTCGAAGTGTTCGTACGCTTCTCAATAACAGATTCGGTGACCGATGGATTGGTAGAGGCCGACCAATTCCATGGCCTTCACGCTCTCCTGACCTCAACCCTCTTGACTTTCATTTATGAGGGCATTTGAAAACTCTGGTCTACGCAACCCCGGTACCAAATGTAGAGACTCTTCGTGCTCGTATTGTGGACGGCTGTGATACAAGACGCCATTCTCCATGGTGCATCAGCGCATCACAGATTCCATGCGACGCAGGGTGTATGCATGTATCCTCGCTAACGGAGGGCATTTTGAACATTTCCTGTAACAAAGTGTTTGAAGTCACGCTGGTACGTTCTGTTGCTGTGTGTTTCCATTTCATGATTAATGTGATTTGAAGAGAAGTAATAAAATGAACTCTAACATGGAAAGTAAGCGTTTCCGGACACATGTCCACACAACATATTTTGTTTCTTTGTGTGTGAGGAATGTTTCCTGAAAGTTTGGCCGTACCTTTTTGTAACACCTTGTATACCGCATACAGTGAAAACGGAGAAACATCGTCCTCTTAGTCATAGCGCGGACGAAATCGTGTGACGGACATGACTGAAGATGATTGTGATGAAAAGTCAGAAGACGACAGCAACAAAAGTGATTGCAGAATAGCATGTCACACTCGTGAATCCGGTCAGCACTAAAAGAAAACGAAGGGAGCTTCAGAAGCAAGGAATTGCAGGCCGAGGTGGAATTCCAAAACCACTCATCAGTGATGCATATGACTGTGACTGGAAAAGATGTAGCCGACACCATGAAGGCTGGACTGTGGAGCAATGGAATGAAGCCATTTGGTCGGATGAGTTTTTTTTTTTTTTTTTTCATAATGTTTCCAACCTCTGGCCGAGTTAACGTACCAGAAGTAAAACATGGTGGGTGTTCGATGATTATGTAGGCAACCATATCATGGTATTCCATGGGGTCCGCTGGTTGCTCCACAAGGTCGCCAAGGATTTATGTGACAATTTAAGCGAATCAGGTCCACTCAGTGGTACAATTTTTGTTCCCCAATGGCACGAGGATGAATTATCATATTTCCCCTACCACCACAGTCACCAGATCTCAATATTATTGAGCCTTAGTGGCCTACTTTGGAGACAATGGTGCCAGGTAGCTATCCATCTCCATCGTCATTACCTGACCTTGCCACTAGTTTTCATGAAGAATGGCGCAGGATTCCCTTGAAAATCATACAGGGCCTGTATAACCATTCCGAGAAGAAGATGGAAGATGTTATGAATGACAACAGCATTCCTACACCGTATTAGGCATCGTAATGTGTCTTTTTCTTCCAATATATGTTCCATCCCCTGTATTTTCCCTACCGTGTGACGTGCCCACAGCGCCTCTAGGCGGCAGTCATCATAATGTTTTGGCTCATCTCTCTCTCTCTGTGTGTGTGTGTGTGTGTGTGTGTGTGTGTGTGTGTGTGTGTGTGTGTGTGTGTGTGTGTGTGTGTAGCATGCGACACTTAATGGACAGATTGTGTCATAACCAATTTTCCTTCATTTGGAATGCGCAGGTTGGTCCGAAATGGAAAGCGGAGACAACCCTGATCAACCCAAGCCCAGGCGTGGCCGTGATGACAGAGGGTCGCCTCGCCGGAGTCCAGGTGCAGGAGGCGATGGACCAGCGCTTCCTCAAACCTGCCCCTGCATGGAGGGCCCCAGTGGATCTAGGGCAACTGGACGTCCCTGTCGGCCCGGATGCCTACGCGACCATTCACCAATGCGCAGTATGAGGGCGCTTATGCGAGCCGGGAGACAATTTCCCGAGTCCACGGTGCCTCGACTGCCACACAGCCAGTCGATGGCGATGTCTTATGCAACTGCTCTCAAGCAGGTTCCACAGTGTGGGATGCAACGTCGGCCCGGACCTGGACACGACGACTCAGCGCCCTTCTCCACGAGGGCGCTTATGCGCAGAACATCATCAAATGCTTCAGACTCCAGTGCGTTCCGTCGCCCAGGACTACAGGCCAATAGACCTCAGGGACCACAGGCTAACAGACCTCAGGGACCACAGGCTAACAGACCTCAGGGACCACAGGCTAACAGACCTCAGGGACCACAGGCTAACAGACCTCAGGGACCACAGGCTAACAGACCTCAGGAACCACAGGCTAACAGACCTCAGGGACCACAGGCTAACAGACCTCAGGGACCACAGGCTAACAGACCTCAGGGACCACAGGCTAACAGACCTCAGGAACCACAGGCTAACAGACCTCAGGGACCACAGGCTAACAGACCTCAGGGACCACAGGCTAACAGACCTCAGGAACCACAGGCTAACAGACCTCAGGAACCACAGGCTAACAGACCTCAGGGACCACAGGCTAACAGACCTCAGGAACCACAGGCTAACAGACCTCAGGAACCACAGGCTAACAGACCTCAGGAACCACAGGCTAACAGACCTCAGGAACCACAGGCTAACAGACCTCAGGAACCACAGGCTAACAGACCTCAGGAACCACAGGCTAACAGACCTCAGGGACCACAGGCTAACAGACCTCAGGAACCACTGGCTAACAGACCTCAGGAACCACAGGCTAACAGACCTCAGGAACCACAGGCTAACAGACCTCAGGGACCACAGGCTAACAGACCTCAGGAACCACAGGCTAACAGACCTCAGGAACCACAGGCTAACAGACCTCAGGAACCACAGGCTAACAGACCTCAGGAACCACAGGCTAACAGACCTCAGGAACCACAGGCTAACAGACCTCAGGGACCACAGGCTAACAGACCTCAGGAACCACAGGCTAACAGACCTCAGGAACCACAGGCTAACAGACCTCAGGAACCACAGGCTAACAGACCTCAGGAACCACAGGCTAACAGACCTCAGGAACCACAGGCTAACAGACCTCAGGAACCACAGGCTAACAGACCTCAGGAACCACAGGCTAACAGACCTCAGGAACCACAGGCTAACAGACCTCAGGAACCACAGGCTAACAGACCTCAGGAACCACAGGCTAACAGACCTCAGGAACCACAGGCTAACAGACCTCAGGAACCACAGGCTAACAGACCTCAGGAACCACAGGCTAACAGACCTCAAGGAGAGGACGAGAGGAACAACGCCCATGGTCCGCATGGCAGGAATGGTTCTGCGTAGTTTCTGCACCTTCTTTGAACTATTGTATCTTCAGCACTAAGGGATTTGCTCGATTGTCAGACTTTACCAGGAAGAAAATGTGTGTGAACTACTTAAAACTTTAGCTTAGCCTTGTACCGAGTCCTATATTTTGTAGTTTTCATT
Organism: Schistocerca serialis cubense; assembly: GCF_023864345.2. Taxonomy (NCBI): domain Eukaryota; kingdom Metazoa; phylum Arthropoda; class Insecta; order Orthoptera; family Acrididae; genus Schistocerca; species Schistocerca serialis. The sequence continues at coordinate 935,569,824 of NC_064640.1, read as the reverse complement.
TTGCAATAAACTTTAGTTTATCTTTGTTCCAAATTTCGTATTTTTTACTTTTCATATCGCAATAAAGTTTCTGCAGTCTCGGTTCGTCACTCCTGGAACACACCTACAGCAGCAGACGACACATCCCAGCCAACGTAGTACAGGTAGTTCCAGTTTTCAAGAAGGGTCGTCGAGCAGGTGCGCAAAACTGTAGCCTATATCTCTGACATCGATCTGTTGTAGAATTTTAGAACATGTTTTTGCTCGCGTATCATGTCATTTCTGGAAACCCAGAATCTACTCTGTAGGAATCAACATGGATTCCGGAAACAGCGATAGTGTGAGACCCAACTCGCTTTATTTGTTCATGAGACCCAGAAAATATTAGATACAGGCTCCCAGGTAGATGCCATTTTCCTTGACTTCCAGAAGGCGTTCGATACAGTTCCGTACTGTCGCCTGATAAACAAAGTAAGAGCCTACGGAATATCAGACCAGCTGTGTGGCTGGATTGAAGAGTTTTTAGCAAACAGAACACAGTATGTTGTTCTCAATGGAGAGACGTCTACATACGTTAAAGTAACCTCTGGCGTGCCACTGGGGAGTGTATGGGACCATTGCTTTTCACAATATATATAAATGACCCAGTAGATAGTGTCGGAAGTTCCATGCGGATGATGCTGTAGTATACAGAGAAGTTGCAGCATTAGAAAATAGCAGCGAAATGCAGGAGGATCTGCTGCAGATAGGCACTTGGTGCAGGGAGTGGCAACTGACCCTTAACATAGACAAATGTAATGTATTGCGAATACATAGAAAGAAGGATCCTTTATTGTATGATTATATGATAGCGGAACAAACACTGGTAGCAGTTATTTCTGGAAAATATCTGGGAGTACGCGTACAGAACTATTTGAAGTGGAATGGTCATATAAAATTAATTTCCAGAATGAGATTTTCACTCTGCAGCGGAGTGTGCGCTGATATGAAACTTCCTGGCAGATTAAAACTGTGTGCCCGACCGAGACTCGAACGCGGGACCTTTGCCTTTCGTGGGCAAGTGCTCTACCAACTGAGCTACCGAAGCACGACTCACGCCCGCTACTCACAGCTTTACTTCTGCCAGTACCTCGTCTCCTACCTTCCAAACTTTACAGAAGCTCTCCTGCGAGTTCTGCAAGGTTCGCAGGAGAGCTTCTGTAAAGTTTGGAAGGTAGGAGACGAGGTACTGGCAGAAGTAAAGCTGTGAGTACCGGGCGTGAGTCGTGCTTCGGTAGCTCAGTTGGTAGAGCACTTGCCCGCGAAAGGCAAAGGTCCCGAGTTCGAGTCTCGGTCGGGCACACAGTTTTAATCTGCCAGGAAGTTTCATAAAATTAATTGTTGGTAAGGCGGGTGCCAGGTTGAGATTCATTGGGAGAGTCCTTAGAAAATGTAGTCCATCAACAAAGGAGGTGGCTTACAAAACACTTGTTCGACCTATACTTGAGTATTGCTCATCATTGTGGGATCCTTACCAGGTCGGGTTGACAGAGGAGATAGAGAAGATCCAAAGAAGAGCGGCGCGTTTCGTCACAGGGTTACTTCGTAAGCGTGATAGCGTTACCGAGATGTTTAGCAAACTCAAGTGGCAGACTCTGCAAGAGAGGCGCTGTGCATTGCGGTGTAGCTTGCTGTCCAGATTTCGAGTGGGTGTGATTCTGGATGAGGTATCGAATATATTGCTTCCCCTTACTTATACCTCTCGAGGAGATCACGAATGTGAAATTAGAGAGATTCGAGCGCGCACGGAGGCTTTCCGGCAGTCGTTCTTCCCGCGAGCCATTCGCGACTGGAAAAGGATAGGGAGGTAATGACAGTGGCACGTAAAGTGCCCTCCGCCACACACCGTTGGGTGGCTTGCGGAGAATAAATGTAGATGTAGAACGTTAAAACAGTCTTTTTACTACTGCCAGGCTGGAACTACTCAATAGCATTTCTCTCCAAACTGAGAAGCTCATAGTACGCGAAACAGTTTAAAGCCACAGTATAGTAAGAACAGGAAACTTCTTAAATTCTCATTTTTCTTCCAGATACGTATTTACAATAACATTTTGACGCGGCGTGTTTCGTTAGCTAGCGGCTGTCCTCTGCTGAGTGACTGTTACGTTAGGTGCCGAGATGTCTCCTATAAAAATAGTCAGTGTTAATTTGTGTCATCTTATGGTTTTTGTACTCGGATGTAAAACCGTTTCTTACGTATTTTAGGAGTGTATGTTCCATTTCTGACAAACACAAAATCACAAAGGAGAGACCACTTAAGAATTGTTCTTCACATCCATATTCACGCTAGAGTGGATGGAGTTGGTCTTTTAGGCAGTTATATTGTGGGCACAGATGTTATCTTAGCTTATTAGCCGTACAGGTAGGCGGGTTTTCCGTGAGTGTGTTATAGTACTATACGTATGTACAGTGACTGGTCATAATGTTTTAGAATTATTAATCTTATTACAATTGGCAACGAGCTTCGAACAGCTGGTCTCCTCCTGGCCAAGGATTGTTTTGATGCAGCTCTCTACGATCATTTACCCTGTGTAAATCTCTTCGCCTCCAAGTAACTGTTGCAACACACATCCAGCCGAACCTGCTTACTTCTCGTCTCTCTCTACACTTCCCTCCTATACCAAACTGACAATTCCTTGATGGCTTAGAATGTGTTCTATGAACTGATCTCTTCTTTCAGTCAAGTTGTGCCATACATTTCTCCTCCTCCCCCCCTCCCCCCCCCCTCCAACTCAGTTTGATTCAGTAACACCTCATTACGTATGCGATCTACGCAAATAATCTTCTGCATTCATCAGAAGCAAGACATTTCAAAAGTTTTGATACTCTTCTTGTCTAAACTACTGCATTGCTACAGTCCAGGCAAACACCTTCAGTAAAGACTTTCTAATACTTACATTGATATTGGATGATAATTAACGCCTCTTTTTTCAGAAGTACTCTTCTTACTACTGGCAGTATGCATTTCATGTCTTTTCTGCTTCAGGCACCATCAGCCATTTTGATGCCCAAATAGAACTCACTTCAACTGTTGCTGTCTCATTCCCTAATTAGTTTCATCTGCATCGTCTGATTTAATTCGACTATGTTCCATTAACGTTGTCTTTTGTTGATGGTCACCATAGAACCTTTAAAGACACTATCGATGCCTTTCACTGATTTTCCAAATCTTTTGCCTTCTCTGACAGAACTGCAATGTCTTGGCCAAATCTCTAAGCTTTTATATATTCTATCGAAACTTTTAATTCCTTCTCCGAATTTTGATTCGGTTTCCTTTACTGCTCGCTGAATGTACAGACTGATTAACATCAGGGATAAACGACAGCTCTGTCTCATTCCGTTCGCTACTACTCCTTACCTTTCACATCCCTCGATTCTTGTAACTGCCGGCCGCGGTGGCCGTGCGGTTCTGGCGCTGCAGTCCGGAACCGCGGGACTGCTACGGTCGCAGGTTCGAATCCTGCCTCGGGCATGGGTGTGTGTGATGTCCTTAGGTTAGTTAGGTTTAAGTATTTCTAACTTCTAGGGGACTTATGACCTAAGATGTTGAGTCCCCAGAGCCATTTGAACCATTTGATTCTTGTAACTGCTATGTTTGTTTCCGTACAAGCTGTATATAACCATTCGCTCCCAGTATTTTATCCCTGTTACCTACAGAATTTCACAGAGAATATTACAGTCAAAAGTGTTAACGGCTTTATATGAATCTACAAATAATGTAAACACGTTTTTTCCTTTTCTAACCTGTTAGAAGGTAAGTTGTAGTTTTAGTATTGTCTCACATTTTCCTGCATTTCTCTTAAATCCAAAGTAAACTTACGCGAGGTCAGCTTCTATCCGTTTTCCCATTCTTCTTTCAACAATCCGTTGAGAATTTTGCAACCAAGGCTTATTGAATACATGGTTCCGTAATATTCACAACTCTCGGCGCCTACCTTTTCTGGTTTAGTACCACAGCTCAGAAAATATTGAATACAAAGGAAATTACATGAAATTTACGAAAATGGCCGCAAATGACTATTAAATGTGAGCACTGATAATGTTTAACTTTCCAGATCACCAACTCATCTGTGACCTTAGTTCAATTTGTTCAGCAGAAATCCAAAATTCATGTAACAAATTCACAACAGTTGCTGTACATAATTACACTTTAATTCACTATGCATATTGGGTGGAGGTTCCTTAATTAACGCGCTACTTTCCTCCATATTACTTTACAACCGATGAGTAGTGTTTGAAGTACGCCAAGAGGACATTGTGATGTTATTGAAATCGATCGCCATTAACAGAGTACAGTACATGCTGGAGAATTTATATTGTCGATTTAATATGAACAGAGCAATGACATATACAAACAGAAAAACGCGGAAGGGAATTTTCATGTATAACATGTATAGAAGAATAATGTATGTATATTTGTATAAATTTTGATAATAATAATAATATCATGTGGCTCAGTGTCCTGGTGCAAGTCTTTCAATTGGAAGTCACTTTGGCGACCTACATCTGAAGTTGGTATCCGAAACACGTTCCGCTTCTGGCGAATCTCCACCATTATTAAGAGGTGTTTTGAGAGATTGAAAAACAGAGATAAGTCCGTGGTCCGACCAGGATTCTATCCCGCGAACTTTCGGTTGTCTGGCACGCGCTGGACCACCAGGCCCAACTGATTCTGGTGAAGCTTCGCTGCTGTCAGCAGTCGTAGCGGCTGTACCGATAGATTGCAATGCTATCGTTTTTACAGCGGCGGCGGAATTTAAATCATGGTTCAGCCAATTTCCACGAAATATCTCTAAATTATATACATGAACCTTCCTCGTCAACCTCTCTATCACTCAAAGCCGGAGCAAAATCCCTTCAGTAGTTTCTGAGGTTAACTCCTACATACAGACAGAAGCAGGCAAGGAACTTTATACACTGAAGAGCCAAAGAAATTGATACACCTGCGTAATATAGTGTAGGGCCCCCGCGAGCACGCATGACGAGGCATGGACTAGACTAATGTCTGAAGTAGTGCTGGAGGGAAAATGGTTCAAATGGCTCTGAGCACTATGGGACTCAACTGCTGAGGTCATAAGTCCCCTAGAACTTAGAACTACTTAAACCTAACTAACCTGAGGACAACACACACATCCATGCCCGAGGCAGGATTCGAACCTGCGACCGTAGCGGTCGCGCGGTTCCAGACCATAGCGCCAGATCCGCTCGGCCACCAGCGGCCGGCTGCTGGAGGGACTTCGCACTATGAATCCTGCAGGGCTGTCCATAAAGCCGTAAGAGTACGAGGGAGTGGAGATCTCTTCTGAACAGCACGTTGCAAGGCATCCCAGATATGCCCAATAATGTTCATGTCTTGTGAGTTTGCAGACCAGCGTAAATGTTTTAACTCAGAAGGGTGTTCCTGAAGCCACTCTGTAGCTATTCTGGACGTATGGGGTGTCGCGTTTTCCTGCTGAAATTGCCCCAGTCCGTCCGAATGTGCGATGGACATGAATGGATGCATGTGATCAGACAGGATGTCTATGTTCGTGTCACCTGTCAGAGTCGTATCTAGACGTATCAGGGGTTCCATATCACTCCCAACTGCACACGCCCTGCACCATTAGAGCTTCCATTAGCGTGAACAGTCCAATACTGACATGCAGGTTCCATGGATTCATGAGGTTGTCTCCATTCCTGTACACGTCCATCCTCTCGATACAATTTGAAACGAGACTCGTCCGACCAGGCACCATGTTTCCAATTATCAACAGAGCACTGTCGGTGTTGACAGGCCCAGGCGAGGCGAAAAGCTTTGTGTCGTGCAGTCATCAGGGGTACACGTGTGGGCCTTCAGCTCCGAAAGCCCATATCGATGATGTTTCGTTGAATGGTTCCCACGGTGACACTTTTTTATGGCCCAGCACTGAAATCTGCAGCAATTTGTGGAATGTTTGCACTTCTGTCACTTTGAACGATTCTCTTCAGTCGTCTTTGGTCCCGCTCTAGCAGAATCTTTTTTGAGCCGCAACGATATCTGAGACTTGATGTTTTGCCGAATTCCTGATATTCACGGTACACTCGTGAAATGGTCGTACGGGAAAATCCCCACTTCATCGCTACGTCGGAGATACTGTGTCCCATCGCTCGTGCCCCGACTATAACACTACGTTCAATCTCACCTAAATCTCGATAACCTGTCATTGTAGCAGCATTAACAGATCTAACAACTGCGCCAGGAACTTGTCTTACACAGGCGTTGCTGACCGCAGCGCCGTATTCTGCCTGTTTACATAACTCTGTATTTGAATAGTCAGGCCTATACCAGTTTCTTTGACGCTTCAGTGTATATACTGCGCAAATAAAAGATACGTGTAACTTTTTCGAAACTCCTCAATTGTTTCCCATTGCGACGCATAAGACTGAAATTTGGTTTAAAAGTGTCTACAACCTTACTCTGTAATGATGCAGAAGTGTGATGCATTGCGACTTCACCCTTGGGATCGGCGACGATTCAAACAGCGCGCGAAGAAAAGACCACAACGCAGAAGTTCATGTAAGGTGTACGGTGAGTCACATTATGAGTCGTTTATTGACGGGAAGGTCGTCATAATCCCCTTTCGCACATTTAGCCGTTTCTTTCGACGCCTCTGCTATGGAGATCAGAAGCGCGACATCCAACGTTATATCACCCGGTCTTCTTACAGGTGACCGAAGAAAACGTTTCAGACACACCGCCGCTCAGAATCGACACGAAAAGCGCTTAGGAGTTGGCATAAAGGACGTCACTGTAACCACCCCCTTGAGGCGTAGCGCCGTATAACGATCGTGCCTAGGTGGCGGTTAAGTGGGAGATGTGCCTCAGAGCTGGATAGTGACAGATGGTGACGCGAGACTGGGCGCGCATGTAGTTTATGTATCAGCCGATAGAGGACAGTATTGGATAAGGGACTGATTTAGTTTCGATTGTGCCCACTAAAGTGCACTAAAGTAATAGAATGTTTTTCATAAACTGTTCTAGTATTTTCATAAAGTGTTATTATGTCTTTTTGTGTATGTAAAATGTTATAAATGTGTTTTAGCAGTATGAATGGTTAATATGAAGATGATTGCTTAACGAGTTATGTAGTAGCATTTAGTGTGGGAACATTTCGAACAAAGGAGAGTTTTGTAGAATAGATTTGTAAAGTAAGTTTATGGTAAAGAGAAAGTTAATTCAGGTATAAATGACAATATTAAACAACTTTATGCATTAACAAAACTTCAGCATATTAGATAACTACGCCGGTAAAAAGTGCAGTCGTGAGGTTTACTATTTTGTGATTGGTTATGGATGAAAAGCACGGACTGACGGAGGAGAGTGTTGTTTCGCTATTGGCTGTTGAGTAAACTGACCAGTGGTAAAGCAATATTCTTCGCGCGCCTTTCTCTGCTGGTAGAGAAGACAGAGTATTCTAGGGAGGAGTCGAAGCCTAGCCATGAAACAGATCGGACATGTGTAGTAGTAGTTCCGATGGAAACGATAAGTTGCCGGATCCAGCAGTGTTTCATACATCAAAAGTGTTGGAAAGTGACGGCGTAATTATTCCGATGTGTGTGTAGAAATTTCGGAATTTTTAAGTCAATTTTGTGACGAGAAAAGACATATATTCCGCATGGCGTATTGAGCAGGTCGGTGACTAAAAACTGTGACTGCATTTGGTACCGACAGACTTAATATTTGGCGAGCATTATCAATCAAAAACAATCAGTATTTTTGTAGCTATTACGTTTTCTGGAAATGCAACACCATAAACTTGCTAACGTGAGTGAAAGGGATTGTGAGCGACTGTGTTAAGACTAGCACGGGCTTGGCAGTGATACTTGTTCACCTAAGTTTCAGAATATATTAATTGAGGACAAAATTTCCAAACTTTCATTTCGTGTTTCTCCCAAAACGTAGATTAGTGACTTAAATTGCAGCCTGGGTCACGTCGAAGTACAGTAGGTTTCACTCGGCTTTCCTACTGATGATCTGCTGAGACAATGTTCACAGGTAGGTGCAGGTTCGTCCTAAAGGGACGGAAAGAACCGCGCCGCCGCACCCTCCCTCGGGGCGTTGATTTCCACTCATTTCACGGTCGAAAACGACAGTTCGCTGTGCGATGAGCAAGAGGACGACGTTCTTGACTATGTTCGACACTGCTGACAATCCCTCGGAGGAATCAACCCTACTCTAAGGAGATTCTGGGGCCACAGCCCCACTGGACATTACCTGACCCCTTTAGAGCATTTGTCGTCGAACTGCAGCCCGCGATTCTCGACCTATTTCGCCACAATATGAATCTTGCAGCTGAAAACCAATCCAAAAACGTCATCTAACGTTAAAATCTTGTTAAGCAGGTCGTTTTCCCGCTCAGTAACAAACAATAATATTGAGAGTGATAGCAATGATATCACATTCAGCTCCGGAAAAGAGTCTAGAATCTGCACATGACTAAAATTGTAGTTGTCAAAACTGCGCGCCGCAGCACTCGATTCCTCCTATGACTGCATGCCTCGAAATCCACTAGTTGTCAAACTGCCACACACCAATTTAAAACGCTTATTCCCTATGTTGGAAAATGTGAATGTCGTAAACTACACAATAATTTTATTCGACAAAGGAGCCAGGTAGAACCAACGGTTGCAAACAGTAAGCAATTGTTTTTTACCGATACCGACTATACATTTCCTCTTTTAATAGCTGCTGATGTTTAATACACTACTCTCCATTAAAATTTCTACACCAAGAAGAAATGCAGATGATAAACTGGTATTCATTGGACAAATATATTATACTAGAACTAACATGTGATCATACTTTCACGCAATTTTAGTGCATAGATTCTGAGAAATCAGTACCCAGAACAACCTCCTCTCACCATAATAACGGCCTTGATACGCCTGGGCATTGAGTCAAACAGAGCTTGGATGGCGTGTACAGGTACAGCTGCCCATGCAGCTTCAACACGATACCACAGTTCATTAAGAGTAGTGACTGGCGTATTGTGACGAGCCAGTTGATCGGCCAGCATTGACCAGACGTTTTCAATTGGTGAGAGATCTGGAGAATGTGCTGGCTAGGGCCGCATCGAACACTTTCTGTATCCAGAAAGGCCCATACAGGACCTACAACATGCGGTCGCGCATTGTACTGCTGAAATGTAGGGTTTCGCAGGAATCGAATGAAGTGTAGAGCCACGGGTCGTAACACATCTGAAATGTAACGTCCACTGTTCAAAGTGCCGTCAATGCGAGCAAGAGGTGACCGAGACGTGTAATCAATGGCACCCCGTACCATCACGCCGGGTGATACGCCAGTATGGCGATGACGAATACACACTTCCAATGTGTCTTCACTGCGATCTCGCCAAACACGGATGCGACCATCATGATGCTGTAAACAGAACCTGGATTCATCCGAAAAAATGACGTTTTGCCATTCGTGCACCCAGGTTCGTCGTTGAGTACACCATCACAGGCGCTCCTGTCTGTGATGCGCTCCTGTCTGTGATGCAGTGTCAAGGGCAACCGCAGCCATGGTCTCCGAGCTGATAGTCCATGCTGCTCCAAACGCTGTCGAACTGTTCGTGCAGATGGTTGTTGTCTTGCAAACGTCCCCATCTGTTGCCTCAGGGATCGAGACGTGGCTGCACGATCCGTTACAGCCATGCGGATAAGATGCCTGTCATCTCGACTGCTAGTGATACGAGGCCGTTGGAATCCAGCACGGCGTTCCGTATTACCCTCCTGAACCCACCGATTCCATATTCTGCTAACAGTCATTGGATCTCGACCAACGCGAGCAGCAATGTCGCGATACGATAAACCGCAATCGCGATCAGCTACAATCCGACCTTTATCAATGTTAGAAACGCGTTGGTACACATTTCTCCCCCTTACACGAGGTATCACAACAACGTTTCAATAGGCAACGCCAATCAACTGCTGTTTGTGTATTAGAAATCGGTTGGAAACTTTCCTCATGTCAGCACGTTGTAGGTGTCGCCACCGGCGCCAACCTTGTGTGAATGTTCTGAAAACCTAATCATTTGCATATCAAAGCATCTTCTTCCTGTCGGTTAAATTTCGCGTCTGTAACACGTCATCTTCGTGGTGTAGCAATTTTAGTAGTGTAGCTTCTGAAAAAGGATAACTTATAACCCACTAAAGAATAAAAACTGACGATTTTTAACTGTTGGCTGTACCTGATTCCTTTGTCGAATCAAAAACGTAATGGGGGAATTATAGTAGGCACGCGAAAAGTTGAGCGGCCACCTCCTAGGTGAAGCTGGGTGATGAGGGAGATAAATATGTCGCCGTAGTTTCAGAGAACGTGATAGGAGGAATGCTTTCTTGTTTGTCTTCCACTGTTGGCAACTATTGGGCCTGAGTGCGTCGTACCGATCAGTTGGTATGATCTACATTTCAACTGAAAGCAACATGGATTCGTGGACACATAGATGGTCATCTTGAAACGCGGTACATATTTGAAGCAAGGTATATGAAATTAAATTAAGGCTGTTGTAATACTTACAACATAATGAGTAGAAGAAAAATGACACTCAAAACACTTAGTAAACATTTGTGATCCTTTCTCATATTGCATTCTGCATTTACAAGGTGTGATTGGAAAGTTTTAAGAATGAATTCTCTACTGCTTACTGGTTTGGCGGGCAGGTACATGGAGGGTGGGGAGTGAGTCATCCCTTGTCGTTGAACGCCCTCTGACAGGAAATTGCGTTTCCTTTATTCAGTTCGTTGTGGTAGCTGGTTGAGTGCGTGTCTGTTAGGGCTTGTTGCCGGATTCTGTCTGCGTGAAAATGGACGTAAAAACGGAGCAACGAGTTTGTGTGAAATTTTGTTTTAAAACCGGCAAATCAGCTTCTGAGACTTACAGACTATTAGAAACAGCCTTTGGAGATAATTGTATGAGCCAGTCAGATGTTTTTGTCTGTTCAACAGATTTAAAACTACCGCGAATCATTTGAAGATGAACCACGGTCGGCTGTCCTTCCACCTCAAAAGCGAATGAAAATGTTGTGAAAGTTCGCGACTTAGTGTGCTCTGATCGTAGACTTACAATTAGGGACGTGGCTGATGAACTTAATTTAAGTTTCTATGCAGCTTAGTCAATTTTAAATGAAGATCTGAACATGCGTCGAGTGCCCGCAAAATTCATTCGAAAAGTGTTGTAAAGTGACCAGCGACAATACCGTCTTGAAGTGTGCCAAGAACTAATTAATCAGACTAAAAATTACCCAAATATCTTAAATAGGGTAATAACAGGTGACGAATCGTGGGTATATTGATATGGTCGTGAAACCAAAGTGCAGTCTTCGCAGTGGAAGACTCCAGGTTCACCACGACCGAAAAAAGCACGGCAAAGTCGGTCGAAGGTGATAACAATGTTGGTGACTTTTTTCGATTCTACCGGTATTGTGCCTCATAAATTTACCCCTGGAGGACAGACAATTAACCAGGAACACTACAAATGTGTCCTTGAGCGTTTGCACGAAAAGGTGCAGGAGACAAGGCCTGCATAGTGGAAAGACAGGAGTTGGGTTCTACACCATGACAATGCTCCGGCCCATCGTGCCTTCTCCATCGTTGAATTTTTGATCAAATTCAAAACTGCTGTGCTTCCACAACCACCATATTCCTCTGACTTGGCCCCTGCGGACTTCTACCTGTTTTTTAAACTGAAATTTCCATTGAAAGGAAAGCGATTTGATTCGAATGAAGACATCAAGGCAAATATGGAGAGCGTCCTTAACAGACATCAGGAAAAAAAATTCCAGTAATGTTTCTAAAGGTGGAAACACCGTTGGAGTCGATGTGTTCAGTCAGAAGGGGACTATTTTGAAGGAGATGCATCACAGTAGACTGTAAGTACCATCATTGTACAATTACAAGCCCATTCTTAAAACTTTCCAATCACACCTCGTAAATACACTGATGACCAAAGAAACTGGTACACCTGCGTAGCCGGCCGGAGTGGCCGTGCGGTTCTAGGCGCTACAGTCTGGAACCGAGCGACCGCTACGGTCGCAGGTTCGAATCCTGCCTCGGGCATGGATGTGTGTGATGTCCTTAGGTTAGTTAGGTTTAATTAGTTCTAAGTTCAAGGCGACTGATGACCTAGGAAGTTAAGTCGCATAGTGCTCAGAGCCATTTGAACACCTGCATAATATCGTGCAGGGCCCCCGCGAGCACGCAGAAGTGTCGCAACATGACGTGGCATGGACTCGATTCATGTCTGAAGTAATGCTGGAGGGAACTGACACCATGAATCCTTCAGGGCTGTGCATAAATCCGTAAGGGTAACAGGGGGTGGAGATCTCTCCTGAACAACACGTTGTAAGGCATCCATGATATGCCCAATAATGTTCATGTCTGAGGAGTTTCGTGGATAGCGGAAGTGTTTAAACTCAGAAGAGTGCTCCAGTAGCCACTCCGTAACAATTCTGGATGTGTGGGGTATCGCATTGTCCTGCTGCAATTGCTCCAGTCCGCCGGAATGCGCAATGGACATGAATGGATGCAGGTGATCAGATAGGATACTTGCGTCCGTGTCACCTGTTGGATTTGTGTCTAGAAGTATCAGGGACATCATGTCTCTCCAACACCACATGCCCCACACCATTACAGAGCCTCCACCAGCTTGAACAGTCCCCTGCTGACATACAGTGTCCATGGATTCATGAGGTTTTCTCCATACCCATACACGTCCATCCGCTCGATACAATTGGACACGAGACTCGTCCGACCAGGCAACATGTTTCCAGTCATCAACAGTCCAATGTTGGAGTTGAGGGGCTCAGGGGAGGCGTAAAGCTTTGTGTACTGCAGTCATCAAGGTTACACGAGTTGGCCTTCGGCTCCGAAAGCCCGTATCACTGATTTTTCGTTGAACGGTTTGCACGCTGACACTTGCTGATGGCCCAGCACTGAAATCCGTAGCAATTTGCCGAAGAGTTGCACTTCTTTCACATTGAACGATTCTCTTGAGTCGTCGTTGGTCCCGTTCTTGCAGGATCTTTTTCCAGCTGCGGTGATGTCTGAGATTTGATGTTTTTCCAGAACCGTGATATTCACCTTACACTCGTGAAGTAGTTGTACGAGTAAATACCCACTTCAGCGCTATCTCGGAGATGCTGTGTCCCATCCCTCGTGCGCCGACTGTCACACCACGTCCAGACTCACTTAAATCTTGATAACCTGCCATTATAGCAGCAGTAACCGATGTAAAACTGAGCCAAACACTTCTCTTACATATGCGTTGCCGAGCGCAGTGCCGTATTCTGCCTGTTTATAAATCTCTGCATTTGAATACACATTCGTATACCAGTTTCTTTGATGCTTCAGTGAGTAAGTACAATTACTTTTATGAATCAATTAATCATCCGCTCACATAGACAACACATTTCAGCAGGCAATTAACGTGTCACAGCTTTGGGGTCGCTGACGGTGGCAACAATTTAAAGCAGGTAACAGTCGACACGAAGTACTTAGAGAAGGTGAAGATTAGTCTGTAACGTCTCGTAGACAACGTGATCATTAGGGACGGAGCACAAGCTCGGATTCACGAAGAATGGCGAAGGAAATCGACCGTGCTCTTTCAAAGTAACCATACCGGCATTTCCTGAGGCGATTTAAGGAAATGACAGAAAACCTAAATTATGATGGCTGGACGCGGCTTTGAACCAGAAGTGTTTCGAATCGTACTGGCTTTAACGATCAGTTCTGCGAGACCTGGCCAAGTTATCGCGCCCTTAGTATAGCTTATCTGTTGGGGGCTGGTGACATTCTGATTTATGTAGCGTACAAATTAATAGTAAGATCGGTACATATGCTGTGTCAGTATTGGCTCTTGAGCAAAGGCGTTTGCCGAACAATGCTTTCAAGTGTAGTACGGCCATAGTTTTTGCTCTGATATACAGGATGGTACCAGTAGGGAACGTTCAAAACCATTCGACGTAATTCGAATGTGATCCAAAGCCGCAAGGGTATTTACACCTTTTCAGCCCTCTTCGTTCGCGCCCTCATGTGGCATGATCACAGAGGGGTAGTACACCGACATGTGCGTGAATGAAACTGCAGAGGGTGCCTCTAAGACACTCCAGTTCAGCATCACCTTTGGAGCCACCCACCCATCTTTGTTGAGCACGTTAAACTTGTACCTGTCAGGGACTTTGACATCCCTTCAGCTGTGTGATACGCTCCAGCACCTGAAGGCAAGCAACCACTTCGACAGAGAGAGAGAGAGAGCCAAATACAAAAACGTCAAGTAATATCAGGGGCTTCCTGCTCAATACGAAACAAAAATAATTGCAGACACACTAATATTTTTACTTAATTCTATCAGATGTTGATGAATTTGGCCATGAGCTAAGTCTAGTTGGCCACTTATCTCAGAGGCAGAGGGGAATGTAGTGCGCCCGCTGCGGGGTTAGAAGATGTGAGGGGGAAATTGTTTTATTGTTTGTCTCTCAGTGCTAACAGACATGCGCGATTCCTACCGGTCAATTGCTGTGGTATGCACTTTAACACGGATGTAACATGGATTTGTGAATGCGCATTAAAGAGTGATTAAAGGAAGTTCACAAACGGAAATGGCACATCGGGTATACAACAAGGATTAGTAATCACAAATCACATGGGCACCGGGGGTCGCAAACGCCACGAGAGGGCGCTAGGGTCACGAGAGGGCCTTGCTGAACAAACATGGGAGGAGCGCACGGAGACCGTCGCCGTTGATGCCGTGGAAGCGTTGGGAGCAACACGACTTGCTACACGTACCGCGAAATGGCTTTTTTTTTTTTTTAAGGAGATGGGGCCCCTCCACGCCCGCACCAACGTGGTGACCAAACCAAAAGTTCTACTGTCACCTCCGTAAACATGTTAGTCATCTAGTAAGTGGATCACAGGATGCTGGGCTGTGATGTTGTCCGTGCGTCTGGGTAAGGCTACGCATTAACACGGTCCATCAGGTGATAGATAGTGGACGAAACGCGAGTGAGGGTAGCGATTTGAAGAGCAGAGGGAAAAAAGTGCCATGGCTCGTGCCGTGGGAAAAAAACCTCTGCGACAGTGGAATGGGTAGTAAGAGCAGTAGTGCCTTACTAGGTGCGATAGCTCATGCAAGGTTGGATTTGTTAGTATAGGTATCATGCATCATTACCGTGACAAGCGATGGCGATGTGTCCCAGTTGCTGCAGCTGCTACATTCCTGGAACAATCAAGATCGTTATACAGTAGTGGGAGAGCGGCCATAGATCATCTCACTGTGTGGGGGATGTGTGGAGCTTGTTTGCATGCAGTTTACGGTACGGCTTCCCTGTGTGGTGCCAGTTATTCGGCAGTGTATTTCAGCTGGATATCCAGTAAATGCGTCTGATTAACAGGGGCTCGCCTGTGCCGTTATGTTTGCATATGCTTGGCCATAGATGTTATGTCCTTGCAAGTATGTCTTTTGGTCTTTTATGTTTCCATCTATGGTTGTGGTTGTAGTTCCCCAGATTCAGAATAAACGGGTTCTGCGAATGTCTGGAGTTTCTGTATAGTCTTGTGGTGAGTTTGTGGATTACCTACGTGAGAGTCTCAAGTCGGTATTCCCGGTGAAGGTCCGCGATGCTTGTGTATCGTGGAGCATTGCTTATCATTTTGAGTACTTTGTTTTGTATGAGCTGCAGACGGCGCAGGCGTGTAGGCGCAGCGTATCACCAGACGGGAGCTGCGTACGTCATCAGGGGTCGGATAAGTGTCATGTACATGGACCTCGACACCCTTCTGTTCAGTGTGCTACGCCTGTTGAGCGTAGGATAGAGCTGTTTGAGCCTCGCGCTAGCTCGGTTGGTCATGTGTTGTATGTGGTCCCCCCAGAGTAATTTCCGGTCCAGCCAGACACCGAGGTATTTGACTTTCTCGCGGAAACGTATTGGACGTGTATGTAGAGTTATTGGTCTGCAGTAGCGGTGTTTGCGCAGTTGCTTCGGTCTTTTAGTGAACAGAACGGCTTTTACTCTAACACGCCATTTCTCCAACCAAGGCTCGGCCACTCTGAGTGCAGTCTGTAGGCGTGACGTAATGTTTGATGGTTTCCAATCTTGCGCAAGGATGGCGGTGTCATCCGCGTAGATTGCCATCATTGTGTTGTGTGTGGTTGGGAGATCGTTTATGTAGAGGTTAAACAGTAGGGGCCCTAGGATGCTTCCCTGGGGTACTCCCGCGTGTATACCGTGTCGTGTTGATTGTTTTCCCTGCACGTCAGTGTTGAAGCTCCTGTCTGTTAGGTATGAGTGTATTAGACGCAGCAGCCCGTCAGGGAACCCCGCGTCGCTGAGTTTGCGGATGAGGCCGTTGTGCCATAGACGGTCGAAAGCCTTTTCGATGTCCAGGAACACTGCCCCTGTAGCTTTGTTTATGTTGAAGCCATGTGTTATATGTTCAACGACCCGTAGGAGTTGTTGTGTTGTGGAGTGGTGATTCCTGAAGCCGAATTGCTCCGGTCTCAGGATGTCATTTGTTATGCAGTGCCTAGTGATGCGTTTGAGAGTCACCTTCTCAACAACCTTACTGAGCGAGCTCAGAAGGCTGATGGGTCGGTAATTTTGTGGGAGGCTGTGGTCTTTCCCCGGCTTGCTGAACATCAGGACCTTGACCGTCTTCCAAAAGGCGGGGAAGTGTTGGTGTTTTAGTATGGCATTCGTCATGTGTGTTAGGTACTCAGTTGCTTTATCCGTGAACTCCTGGAGGACACGGTTTTGCATGCCATCATGACCAGGGGCTTTCCTAGCAGCGGAATGCATTATAGCCCAGGAGACCTCGGCTGTGCTAGCATGTCGAATGTCGTCGCGCAATGGTTGGGCTAGAATGCGTGTAGCCTCTTGGTCAGTAGCAAGTGTGAACGCTGGATCTGATGGTACCAGGTTCGGTGTGAATGACGCTGCGAGTGTTCGAGCCATTAGTTCTGCTTTCTCTTCCGCTGAGTATGCAGGTCCGTCAGGCCCTTGAAGCGTTGGGGTGTATATTTTCTCCCTGGTGAAGTGTCGGGCTAGTTGCCACACGCCAGGTCGTGTGGTGTCCAGCCCTTCGAGTTTTTGGCTCCACTGTTGTGTTCTGTGTGTTTGTATTTTATCGTGTATGATGCCCTGTAGTCTGTTAATGTGTCGTTTGAAGTACGGGCGCCTGGTGCGCTGCCATTGTCTCCTGAGGCGATTCCTCATTGAGATTAGGCCCAGGATTTCCTGGGGCAGGGCCGCACTGCGTTGTTGTGAGGTGCGATCAGGTATGGTGCCTGCCATTGCGTCCTGGACGGCGTTGGTGAGGGTTTCTACTACCTCGTCAATTTGTGCTGTTTCGTTAATTTCGTGTATAGGTGGGATGTGGCTATCGAGCGTTTGCTTGAACAATGTCCAATTCGCACGCCCGTAGTCCAACATCTTGCGTTGTTCCGTTTGCTGCAGTGTTTCCTCAATGTATAGTATTACAGGTTGGTGGTTTGAGGGCAGATCGTTTTCAACGGCGACGTTGAGTGTCGCTGTAATGCCCTTGATGAGGGCCATGTATATCACGTCTGGCCTGTGTCCCCTCTGATAGGGAATGTGCGTCGGTTAAGTCGGCGCTAGTATAATGTAGTTTCTGCCTAGCGAATGTTCGTACAGTTTTTTGCCGTTGGGATTTCGTATGCGTGAATTCCATTCTGGGTGTTTTGCGTTCAGATCTCCAGCGACTATACTCAACATTTCACCGCGAGTAAATGTGCTAATATCGCGTGTTGAGATGCCTACAGGGCTGTTGTATACCGATATCAGTGTGGTGTAGGCTCCGTTGAACTTGACTCTGACGGCCGTAGCCTTGATTTTTTCCAGTTCAGGGAGCTCTATGTTTGTGTGCTCAATGTCTTTGTGTATGACGATGCAGTTCCACCTGCCACGGCGTCGCCCGGTCGGTCGGTACGATAGACACAATAGCCAGGAAAGTTTAATTGTTTGTGCGGTTTAAGTTTAGTCTCGCTCAGTAGCGCGACAAGGATTCCCTTGCGCTCCATGAACGCGGCAAATTCTGCCCTTTTGTTGTGGATCGAGTCTGCATTCCAGAACAGGATCTGTGATAGTGTGTGCGGATCTGCGTTATGGGCCGGGTGTGGCTTATTATTCATGTAAGAGTGTGAAAGAGTGTTGTGATGGCAGTGTGTATGACAGTGTGTATGACAGCTCCACGCACCGCTCAGCGTCTAAGTCCCACTCAAGGTCAAGAGTTCCACTGTGAGAGCCATCTATTGAGCAGCCCAGGGACTTGCACAGAGAGCATCCCAGGGTGCCCCAGAGAGCTACAACACCAAGAAGAATCGCTTCTCGGCTTTTGGCAAGATCAATGTGTAGTATCGTGGCCCTTAAAAGTGCCTTTTTTGAGGACTGCTTTCAATGGTTATAGAGAGTACAGTCACCCACAATGCGACAATCTTCCAAAGAGGATGAACCACTGGCCTTAACCCATAAGTGAATATTACAATCGGAATTTATCTTAACACCATTACCCAAGTTCCCCCGGTTCGGCGCTCATGAGCTGGGTGATGAGTGTAGCGACGGCCGTCAGCACCTTGGTAAGGATTTGAACGGTCGTGTGTCGGGGGAATAGTGTTTCCAGTATTCCCCCAGGTGGTGTGTTGGTGTTGGGTGTGGCAGCCTGAGGTGCTGTTGTGGAGTTAGCGGCCGCTTGTGCGGGTATTGGCGTGTTGTTAGGAGTGGCATTTGTGCTTTGTGGCAGAGGTTGTGGCGCCTGTGTTACTTCTGTGGTGAGGGGGATGGTAGTGTGAGTTACAGTCTCGGTGTCTTGTTGACTGTTTTCCTGTGTGTTGCTGTTCTGTTGTTGCTGCGTGGCCTGTTGTGGTGATTTCGTATTCCCCGCCCTGTGTTTGCGTGTACGTCTATTCCTCCTCTGGGCTTGGGGTTCGGGGGGTTCTTGTGTGGATGTGTTTTCCTGTAAATGGTGCGTTTCTTCGCAGCACGTGATTTCCGGGAGTGGGGTCGTGTTGTTTGGGGGCATAGGTGTTGGTACCGATGCTTGTTGGGTTTCAGGTGTTGTCTGTGGCTGTTGTGTGGCTGTTGCAGCGGTTGTTTCACGTGTGTGTGTAGTGCGCTGAGGTTCCGCAGCCTGTGCCGTTCCGCCAGGGCGTGCAACCGTGGCAAACGTTACGCCGTTCCTTACTGGGTTCGGCGCTGGCCTTGGGCGTGGTATGTCGTACAGTACCCTGCTTTTGTCTTGTTTTCGCTTCAGCGCCTGTTTGTATGAGTTGCACTGTCTGAAGTTTGCCGCATGGGGCCCACCGCAGTTGGCACAGCGTCGCTGGTTTGGTTGTGTTTGTGTACAAGTGTTGGATCTGTGGTTGCCAGCGCATCCGCGGCAGAGAGTTGCCAGGCCGCAGCGGAGGGCCGAGTGGCCGAACCGCTGGCAGTTGTTGCATTGTTGGGGGACGTTGGGTGGTTCGTAAAGTTCTACACGTACGTCCATCCGCAGAAAGCTCTTTATCTGCAGGATGGCGCGGGAATCAGCCGTGTCGGCTAACTCAACCATGTAGTGTGGTAGCGGTGCGTGTGTACGGAACCCTGTCATCCGGGAGGCACTTTTACAGTCGAATCCCAGATAACAAAGGGCCGCATGTACTGTCTCGTTGGGGGTGCTGGGGTCCACTCCCTTGATCACGTACTGCTGGGTTCTCTCGTCCAGCGTTCTGTACGTGTAAAGTTCGATCTTCCGATCTTTGAGGAAGGTCAGAAGATCTTTATATTCGTTGTCTGTGGCAACGTACAGTGAGGCCCTATCCCCCGAGTACTTTGCATGTAATGTGCTGTTTATGTGCCTCTCCGCGAATGCAGTGTTAAGGGCACTAAGGTTCCCATAGTTTTGTATAACAACTGGGGGGAAACCAGTCTTGTGTTGTGTGGGCACCGCTGTGGCTTTGTGTGCTTTGTTGTTGTTCGCCACAACTGTGTTTGCGTTTTGTTGTGTGTTAATATTGCTAGCCTGAGGTGAGCTAGTGGGTGTAGGCAAGAGCGCCTTTCGGTTGCCTAGCGAGTTTGGTTGCTCGCTTGTTTGTGCTGGTGTTTTTTTGGGTCTGCGTTTTGGGCCCTCCACCTGCCAGGGCTCTGTGTAGTAGTTTTCTGTGTCCACATCCGCCGCCGCTGCCTCGATCTCTTGAGGCTGCGGCGTCGGTGGGAGAATGGTACATGACTGTCCAGTGACAGGTGAGTGTAACGTGATGTTGAGTGTACTTGTTTTTGTGGGAGAGACGTCCGCCCCGAAAAGTTCGGTGATTAGCCGGCGCGACTCAAGCTGCTTTTGCGCTTTCGCGCCAAGCTGTCGAGCGTCGCCAGCCGCTCCCTTGCCTTCGGTAGCGGGCGGGGCGCGAGTTTCGGCGGGTGCAGTCGATCCTCGCGCCTCTTGTGTTGCAGTCTTGCTGCGGGTGATAGCAGGAGAAGTGCTAGTAGCGTCCGCCATCTCGCACTTAGGATTATTTATTGGGTGGGAAGGGGTAAACGACAATTTTACTTTTCTCGAAAGGCGAGAGAAGTGTTACTTGTTCCCTATGGAAGTGGATGGTCCCTACTTTACGCTAACATGCGCTGTTCGTGCAAGCGCGGCACCTAAAGGAGGTGCGGAAGAAGAATGGCCTGCAGCATGCGGGCTTGGTCCCGTGAAGGAGCCCTGGTACTGCCTCAGAGTCCCTAAAAGAACGTGAGAATCACGTTGGGTAACCGGAGGCTACCGGGAGCTGCGAGCCGAAGCTCTTTCGCGGCAGTCCGCGACTGGTTGCGCGGCTTTGCGTCGAAGGGGAGCAGGCTCAACCCTTCGGCACTCGGCCGGTTGCCGCTGGGCTGCTGCGCCGGGAGCGGCTGATGCGCACTCCCCGGGCGCTGCCGGATAGAGGTGGCAAAAAATAACGTAACTGATAGAAATAACCGGTTACTGAGAAGTAACGGTTACTGCGATAACCGTTCCTCTGATTCTGGCAGTTATTTCAATAACTGTTTAGTGTCAACAGTGCTTCGCGCCATCTGTTGACCGAAGATCGTACTGCGCATTTGGAAGGCGTTCTATAGACCATGGAATAACTGAGAGACTACGCGCCATCTGTTGATAAGAACTGTGTACTATTTCGTGGGCCTTCGTTACTTTCAGCATAAACAATTAAATAAAGTTAATGTCCGAGCCGTGGCTGACAGGAGCTGCAGTACAGGCATTAACAAGTACGTCGTTCCCTTAAGCCACCGCCTTACGTGTTAATTTAGCTTGGACGGGCAGTACAAGGAAAGTTACTAAGGAATTCGAGCGACTATGGAAATAACTGTCAGAGACCGGTATTCTCCTCTGGCAGTTATCGTTATTGGCTCGTAGTTCTAGTTCTCTGGTAGTTATCGGGCTACCACCACAGATAACTTGGAAGCTGGTAACGGAATAACTGTGTGTCTAGACGTTCCTGACTCGGTGACTCCAGTTAAAGGTCGTAGTTCCAGGTGATATTTCCAGAGAGGATAGTAACTGGAGCGAACAAATATTTTCGTACTGCTACGGAAATAGCCGCTGGCCATCGCGAATGACAAATAACATGTCGGAAAGTATAACATAATACAGTGGAATATAATAATTATTATCCTCATCATTTGTCAGGAGATTGTCAAAATATGTGAATATATCACAGTAACTGCTAATATTTACAGAATTGGTACACTGACAGAATGAAACACAGTTACGTACTTTTAATAAATTTATCGTACACAGAATACCCGACTTGACTGTTGCAACCAAGTGCTGTCAAAACTGAAATATAGCAGAATTTTTACCTAAGTTGGTCTATCAGTCTCTGTTAGGATATTCATCTACAGAGTAGAAGGAGGGGTCAATGGAAGCGTCTGATTCCACCCGTCTGCTTCGACGTAAAGGTGTTGTGGTGTGTGAATGTCATTACGGCACGGTGTTTATGAGTTGGTTTTTGTGTGTGTGTGTGTGGGGGGGGGGGGGGGCTGTCGATTTAGGTTGCAGTGCCGGAATTTGCTGGTGGTAATTAATTTTTTTTTTCTAGCTGTGATGTTTTGTGTATTTATGAAGTATTGAATGTGATTTAATTTATGTAGGGATGATTGATTTGTGGACTTTTGGGATTGTGGTTTTATTTTTCGCAGTTGTAGGTGTTGGTTTTTTGGCATCAGTAGCTGTGGTGGACCTCTATAGGTCACCGGAAATGACCGATTCCCATTTTCATAGTTGTGTGTGTTGATGTTTTAGTATCGTCATCTGAGGTTGACCTATGTAGGTCAAGGGAAATGTCTGATTCCAATTTTCGTACTTTTAGTTGTGGGTATTGGTGTTTTGGTATGGTCACCTATAGTTGACCTATATTGTTCAAGTAAAGTGTCCGATTCCTGCAGATTTTTGTTGGTGTAGCAGAATGCTGTATTTTTTTTCTTTTTGTTCTTCATTTTGTGTTTTGGGATCATGGTGTGTTTTTTTTACTAGCTTGTCCTCACCCTAAAACCCCCAACTTCCCGCAGTTGTCCCATTAGTTTGATTGTATTTTTGGTGGGAAATGTTATTGTATTATTTATATATATCTTCGTGTTTGTTGCCATGTGTATGTAGTGATGTCATAGACACACTTAAAATAGCCATTTCCGGCATATTGATGACGGGTGGAATCAGACACTTCTGTATCAAATAGTCTTTCAAACACACTGTAAACCGTGCCTTATCTGAAACCAAGTTTTTATGGTTGCTGACTTGCTGGCAGTTTATTGAAAATGCATGTTCCTGAATATTGGACCCCTTTTGGACCAAGGTAAGTAATTTTAGGTCTTTATGTAGATTGCTGTTCCCATTTCTAGTACTGATATTATGTATTAAGCTATTGGTTGGAAATACTTGTAACAAATTTCATTAAGGAATAAATATACTAGGAAGCAGTGGTTAGAATACAAAGTTCGTTGAACAGGTTCCTACATGATGTTCTTGAATTGATACCACAAACGATTTTTATTACACGCTTTTACATGCGAAAAACTTTTGCTACGTTTGATAAGTTACCACAAAATATGCTCCCTTATGAAATAATAGAATGAAAAAATGTGGTATGCCCTTCCCAACTGAATTTATTATCGAGTTGTAGTCCCAGAAATGTAACACTGTCAACCTTTTCGATCTGCATGTCTTCATATGTTATAAACATGCTGTCGCTGGAGAAATCGAGCAGTCTGTAAATCTGACATAAAACTCGGATTAGCGTACTCACACTTTCCCCAATAGGACTAGCTTTTACAGCACATGAGTAAACGAATCTGTCACATTACGTATATTTTTGTTGTATTACAAGGCTGTACACTTTATTCTATTATGTGAGCAGCACAAGAAATTAATCTTCGAATTTAACCTACAGTACTCAGTTTACATATTACTTCATACTTAAAAACGCACGTTGTTAACATTTTACTTAAACAGTGCTTTGGCGAAATTCCGCGTACTTTCTGTCGCAGCTGCGAAGATAATATTTCTAATAGCGACCGATAACCTACAAACATATAATATGAAACACTAATAATCGTTCTAACATCAACTAAAATGTACCCGGAGTTAATAAGCTAAGGTTATGACACGATTCATACGACATTCCTGCTATTTCACACTACTCGCAGTTATACTGATAACTAAACTGATGGATTCCAACTATGTCGTTATTTAACTGTCGGAGTATTCGGTATTCGCTAGCGAAAAATAACTTGGCAGTTATTAATAACGGTTAACGATAACGGTTATCAAAGAATAACTGGAACTGTGATAACGGTTACTCCAGAATAACCGTTTGGCCCACCTCTACTGCCGGACGACTGGCTGCGGAGCGTAGCGCTGGTAGCGGCCGGCTGGCGCGCGGCCGGCTGGAGGGGGTAGCGGGCGAGCTACGGCTGCTGGCGGTCTGCGGCTGCGCTGCGATGTTCTCTCCGCTCGGCGTCCACGCGACGACTCTGCGAAATGGCTGAGATACATTTGATTTATGACCCGGCCAACTGCAATGGACGAGAAGCCGTAAGATTGTGTTGTGCGAAATAACCCCATGAAAAGTTGTCGTGCCACACGTTATTTGCCACCCTGCATCGCCAATTGTGCACAACCCGGATGCTGGTCGCCAACGAACAACACGGACAGTTGCGGCGAAAGAAAGCTTTCTCTAAAGGGTGCAGCGTACTCCGTCATCAAGTACTCGACATGTATCCCGCGCCACTGATCTCCCCCAACCCTCTGTCTGGGGCATTGTTCATTACGAAGGACTGCATCCGTTTTATTTCCAGCGCGTCGAGGCATTGCAACTGGGGGACTACAACAAGCGCGTGGCATATGCGCGGTGGTTTCTTCAGGAATTCGCTGCAGATCGAAGCGTCACAGCGAGTGTCCTCTTCACCTATGAGGCTGTGTTCTCACTCGAGGGTGTGATTAACGTTTACAACCTGCATACTTGGGCGGATGTGAACCCACATACTACAAGGAAGCATGCTTCACAGCGCAAATTTACCCTTAACGGACGGGTTGCCATCTTCGGAGATTGTTTAATTGGGCAGTACGTTCTCCCGGACCGACTTGAGGACCGCACGTACGAGTATCTCGTATTCCTGCGAGTGGTTCTGCCGAACATGGTGAATGATGTTCCCATGCTTATTCGTCGCCGCATTCGATCTCAACACCACGGAGCCCCCACACATTTCAGCAGCCAAGTGAGGGCACATCTGCAAGCAACCTTTCGCGGCCGCTGGATTGGTCGCGGTGGGCCAGCCGCATAGCCACCACGATCACCCGATCTGTCCGCAATCCATTTTTCCCTGTGGTCATATGTGAAGGGCCTTTTGTGTGGAACATCTGTTACATCGCTGGAGGACCCAGTGGGCAGGATCGTTGCGGCAGCAGGATGTCTTTGAGATACACCCGGTATGTTGGAGAAGGTGCGCCGTTCAATACAACGTCAATGCATCTGGACAAAATTACTGATCCTTGTTGTAAGCCCGATGTACCGTGTCAGTCTGTAATTTATTTTTAAATCAACCTGTAGAAACGTTTATTTTCAAATGCGGTACACGTTTGTAGCAAGGAATATGAAATATGACTAAGACTGTTTCAGAACAATGTAATAAGCAGAAGTAAAATGCCATTCAAAATATTTAGCAAACATTTGTCATTTTGTCTAATACAATGCAAGTACAGTTACTGTTATTAATCAAGTAATCATCCGCTCACACGGACACTTTGTCAGGCAATTACAGTGTCACAATTTTCGGATCAGTGAGGGAGGCCGGCCAGAGTGGCCGAGCGGTTCTAGGCGCTACAGTCTGGAACCGCGCTACCGCTACGGTCGCAGGTTCGAATCCTGCCTTGGGAATGGATGTGTGTGATGTCCTTAGGTCAGTTAGGTTTAAGTAGTTCGAAGTTCTAGCGGACTGATGACCTCAGAAGTTAAGTCCCATAGTGCTCGGAGCCATTTGAACCATTTTTTGAACCAGTGAGGGAGTCAGCCATCTAAAACAGAATAGTCAACAAGAAGTGTTACGAATGGTGCACCTTTTAACGATTAGTACTTAGAGATCAGCGGAAAAACATATCACTCCGTTACTGTGGCTA
Organism: Schistocerca serialis cubense; assembly: GCF_023864345.2. Taxonomy (NCBI): domain Eukaryota; kingdom Metazoa; phylum Arthropoda; class Insecta; order Orthoptera; family Acrididae; genus Schistocerca; species Schistocerca serialis. The sequence continues at coordinate 935,544,150 of NC_064640.1, read as the reverse complement.
ATCTGTTGGTTGCTCATAACATACTAATTTATGCATGTTACCTATTAATAGTAAGGTCGGTACATATGCGGCGCGAGGTGCCGCCCCACAATGTTACTGTTCGCTCTTGAGAAAAAATGTTTGATGACCACTTTTGCAGAGAATGACATAGTTAAATGTCAGATAGAGAGCGCATCAAGCAAAAATTGTCGCTGAGCGTCGTTGTCATGTGGTTATTTAAAAAGCTTATGTTGCTACCCAACAGTTAAATTCCGTAGTGTAGAACATAATGCAGCTAGTTTCCATCACACACTCGACTCCTTATTACTTTGCTGTCCACATACCGATAACGTGATTAATTCGTAGCTCGTTTATTCCCCATATGAACCGTTGTCTTTGAAGACCGTTGTTACTGGCTGTTTCAAACACGATGTTTCATCCGAACATCTTCCAGTCATTCTGAGTTGATCCTCCACTAGAAATATCGTGCAGGGAAGTAAGCGACGACCTGCCGCAATCGCGTAACATTCTCTGCAGTCTGCTGCACCTACTTATGCCGTTGTCACCCACAGGAGACAACATTGTGACGGAGCAGAATTCTGAGCAAATCGACAACCTAGTGTTAAGTATGTGCTTCGGGAAGTAACTCTTTAACAAAGATAGAGAGTGACAATTATTGAACTATATGAAAAAAACGTAAATTAGTTACAAACTACTGCGTGCACACACTTTATTCAACACGTAAACGTCACTATAGATATTGTGGTTTAGGTTATGACATATTCGATATGCCTGCCATCATTGGCGAACATGTGGCGCAGACTAATAGCAAAGTTCTGCTGAAGTGTCGGCACATCGATGCCGTTGATGACCTCCGGAACGGCTGTTTTCAACTTGGAAATGATTCTTGCTGTATACTTTGTCTTTAATAAAGCCCTACAAAAAGGAGTCGCATGTGTCCAGACCCGGACAACATGGCGGACAATCGAGGCCCATGCCAGTGGTCTCCGGGTACCTCAGAGCCAGAATGCCGCCCCAAAGTGCCCCTCCAGGACATGAAACGCACTCCTGCTTCGATGGGGTCGAGCTCCGTCTTTCACGAACCACATCTTGTCCAAATCAGAGTCACTTTGAATAATGGAGATAAAATCATTTTCCAAAACCTTCACGTACCATTCGATAGTCACCGTGCCGTCAAAGAGTATTGTGATGGTGAGCACTGTTTGGACAGCGCGTGACGACTGTGACCCAGTTTGGCGCACAATTCGCCGCCTGTCACCCCGCGATCCGTTACAGCTTCTGCACACTCGTACGAGAACTTATAGTGATCGTCGATTAACATCGAGTCCCATCGTTAGATGTACGTATGCTGTCTTCGAGAAGCACATTAATGAAAATATAACAACGCTTTTTGGTACTGACATCAGCATCCGACTATGACACATTTATCGAATTAGCGCCACGGACTTCGTTTCACTTACTCAATGATATATTTTCTTCCACAGACAAATAGTACCTCAGGACGTTTTCTGCATTTCATACAAAGTCTCCATCCCCCCTCTCTCCCTCCCTCCCCCCCCCCCTCCCCCCCAGACACAGTGACACACCAATTTCAGGCAGCCCTCACGAAAAAAACACACAGGATGATATTTGATGGTAATTGGAGGAAATGGGGTTTACTGTAGAATTTCAAACGGAAAGATTGCATACAATGGTTTAATAGAATTATCTTACTAAATTTCCTGTGTGGGAAGTTTTTCGTGCTGTGCCGATTCAACGATATCACTAAACCACTATTCCTGGCCACTGGCGGTTTAACCATGACTAATGCAATAATCGATGATGAAATTTATTCGCAAACTACGAATACAGTACCACCACAGCTATACATTTTACTGGAAACAAATGAAAATTTGTACCGGACCAGGACTCGAAACCGGATTTCCCACTTTACGTGAGCTGTCGCCTTATCTGGTTCGGCTATCCGAGCACTCTTTACGAAGAGTCCCAAACTTCAGAGTGTCCCAGTGTCTGTTTCCATTCCCGGGTTCGATTCCCGGCGGGGTCAGGGATTTTCTCTGCCTCGTGATGACTGGGTGTTGTGTGATGTCCTTAGGTTACTTAGGTTTCAGTAGTTCTAAGTTCTAGGGGACTGATGACCATAGATGTTAAGTCCCATAGCGCTCAGAGCAATTTGATTTTTGTCTGTTTCCAATAGTGCTCCCACAATCATGTGATTCCCGCACAGTGAGAGAGAATTCTCTTCAGGTTGCCTTGCATACATGCATCGTTCTTCTTAACAACACAGGCACTGCAATATCGTATTTATCTGCAGATATGCAGCGACTTTCAGTTGCATTAAGTGTACGAGTGCGCGTTGTGACGCAGGAACGACGACATACGGAAGTTTGCGCCTGGCTGTGCGTCGTGTACGGATAGCCAAAGCGATTTAGGTTATTGCCGCATGCAGCGGGGAGATCCGGGTTCGAGTCCCACTCCGGCACAAATTTTCACTGTCGTCATTCCCTTATGCAGCTGATTGTTCTTCGTATTGGCAACTGTGAATACATTTCATGTAGAAACTGCCATATACAGACACTGTGGTAATGAAAAGTCCTTGACTTAGCGAAGATCGCCGCTCAAAAAAATGGCTCTGAGCACTATGGGACTTAACTTCTAAGGTCATCAGTCCCCTAGAACTTAGAACTACTTAAACCTAATTAACCTAAGGACATCACACACATCCATGCCCGAGGCAGGATTCGAAACTGCGACCGTAGCGGTCGCGCGGTTCCAGACTGTAGCGCCTAGAACTGTTCGGTCACACCGGCCGGCATCGCCGTTCACAATGACATTTAAAAACAGTAGGCCATCAGACCTGAAGTCGAAATTATATAAATGAACAAGGCGCCACCTATTCAGTACATTAAAATACACTGACGGAAATAAAAATCTAAAACCAAGAACAAATATTGCGTCCCATACGAACGTTGGTAAGCGTGTTTCTACATGTGAGAGACGATGTCTGTTTAGATTTCAAGCCAGCAGCATACGAGTGGCGCCAGCAGCACCATTATGAGGATGCCAATCAGGTTTGCTTTAAATACACGCTGTAACGGCAGTGAGCGTTAGTTACCCCTGAGATTGGACATGGTGAGTCGATGTTAATGAAGAATGCATTTAAGGCGACAGAGACGCCATCATCAACACATCACTGAGTTTGAAATAGGTTGTGTAACAGGGCTACGAGACACTGGATGTTCCTTCTGCAATACTGCAGAAAGACTTGACAGGAATGGAGCCACTGCTGGCAGTGGTGGTGACGAGAGTGTACGGTCACAGGAATACCGGGCTCCGGACGGCCACGTAACACTATTGAGGAGGAGGAACATCGTATTCGGTGTATGGTTCTGGCGCATCATACTGCACCTGCAGCAGCGATTTGAGCATCACTTGGCACCACAGTGACAGAACGAACTGTTACAAATCAGTTACTTCAAGGACAGCTCCGAGCCAGACGTCCTGTAGCGTGCATTCTACTGACCCCAAACTATCGCCATTTGTGACTTCAGTGGTGTCAAGCGAGAGCTCATTGGAGGGCAGGGTGGAGGTCTGTTGTGTTTTCTGATGAGAGGCGGTCCTGACTCGATGCCAGAGATGGCAGTGTGTGTCAGGAAGAGGCCAGTTGGTCTGCAACCAACCTGGCTGCGTGTTAGACAGACTGGGCCTAGACCTGAAGTTATGGTTTCGGTTGCTATTTCGTATGACAGTAGGCGCACTCTGGTGGTTATCCCACCGCACCCTGACTGCAAATTTGTACGACTATCTGGTGATTCGACCTTTTGTGCCGCCATTCATCAGTAGCATTCCAGGGGGTGTTTTCCAACACGATAACACTCTCCCACATACCGCTGTTATAACCCAACACGCTCTACAGAGGTCGGCATGTTGTCTCGGCCTGCTCGATCACCAGATATGTTTCCAATCGATCACATATGGGGCATCAGACCACAGCGTCATCCACAAGCAGCGTTAACCGTCCGTAGAGACCGACCAAGTGCAGCTAACATGGAAAAAAATGGCTCTGAGCACTATGGGACTTAAAATCCGAGGTCATCAGTCCCCTAGACCTTAGAACTACTAAAACCTAACTAACCTAAGGACATCACACACATCCATGCCCGAGGCAGGATTCGACCCTGCGACAGTAGCAGTCGCGCGGTTCCGGACTGAAGCGCCTAGAACCGCTCGGCCATAACGGCCGGTAGCAGACATGCAACTCCATCCCACAAACTGACGTCGGTATCTTTACAGCACAGTGCATACTCGTTTGCAAGCTTGCATTCAACATTCCTGCGGTTACACCGGTCATTAACATACCAGCGTTTCACATTTACAATGACCTGCCTCGCGCTTACATTAGCGTGTGATCTTGCAATGTTAATCACTTAAATATGCTACCGAGACAAATGTATTCCAGAAATCTCATTACTCTTCATTAAATATTTTCTGGTGTTGCGATTTTTTTTCATCAGTGTATTAAGCCCAACATTCCCTCGAAGACCCGAATTCCAAATTTAACGCTAATAAAAAGTTTGTAAGTTCCATAATTCAGATAAACGAGCGTATGGCATTGGTGGCAGGGAGACCCCTCGCGGGGCGGTTCGGCTGCCGCTCCACAAGTACTTTAACGCCACTACGGCGACTTGCGAGTGAATGGGGATAAAATGATGATGAAAGACTCACAACACCCAGTCATCTCGAGGCAGAGAAAATCCCTGACCCCGGGAATCTAACCCGGGACCCTGTGCGCGGGAAGCGATAACGCTACCGCAAGACCACGATTGCGGACGATAAATCAGGTGACATATAATCATAGATCATTCCTGAGCCATTTCCACTGAGTATACGTTCGCGAAAATTCTTATTGTGAATGCGCCGGAGTAATAGTAAGAGATACAAATCACTTTTTTCGAATGTAAACTGTAAGCAAACCAGTAAATTTATTTCAGATGCGTGTGAAATCTTATGGGACTTAACTGCTAAGGTCATCAGTCCCTAAGCTTACACACTGCTTAACCTAAATTATCCTAAGGACAACCACGCACACCCATGCCCGAGGGAGGACTCGAACCTCCGCCGGGACCAGCCGCACAGTCCATGACTGCAGCACCTAAGACCGCTCGGCTAATCCCGCGCGGCAGTAACTTTATTTCACACAGTAATTAATCAGATCTCACCGACCATTGCCAATTAATATAGCAGCTCTCCAGCAACATAATATATTAGTAATAAAACTAATTATAAAATCCTAGACTGGTGGACTGATTTCAACCACACGTGGTATACACATCACTTACTGTCTGGAAAGAATCGCTATGCTGGTAGGTTGGGGGTTGAGTGAGAAATTTGTGTAACCCATGACACTCTAATACCCAGAGTTTATTCATCCATTACCTGAGAATGAGAGCGCTTAGTGTGGTGGTGGTGCGTGGTGGTTAGTGTTTAACGTCCCGTCGACAACGAGGTCATTAGAGACGGAGCGCAAGCTCGGGTTAGGGAAGGATTGGGAAGGAAATCGGCCGTGCCCTTTCGAAGGAACCATCCCGGCATTTACCTGAAACGATTTAGGGAAATCACGGAAAACCTAAATCAGGATGGCCGGAGACGGGATTGAACCGTCGTCCTCCCGAATGCGAGTCCAGTGTACTAATCACTGCGCCACCTCGCTCGGTAGAGCGCTTAGTGACATGCAACAAACTTGACACATAATTACAAACCTTTACGACACACTTTCTAGCTGACAACTTCCACAAAATAACTAAAGGAAAAAAGTTGATCGCTTACTACATTTTCGCTGCTGATGCGATAGAACTGCCAAATCAACCATGACGTTTAAATTTATAATTTCTTCGCTAGTAACTGTATTCGCGATACAATTTGCAGACAGCTTTCGAACATACGACCGGTCGCAGCCGGTTATCGTGCGCCTATGTGCTACAGCACACAGCAAATATCACACCGAAATTATATCGTTTCTCTTCCAATGTGAAACAGAAATCGCACTAAAACTCCCTTCGAGCGGCTGCTGGTATGCAAATAAAATGGATGAAAACATGTTTTGTAGCGCTCTCTCCGCTGTAAGTAGAAACCACTGCCGAGTCCTGAAATGATGGTCAGCCAGCCACTCTACAATCAGCTCAAGAGAACGGACGCAGCTGTGTTTTGGACTGTGGGTGTTCTGATGTGACGTCATCCCTTCTGGCACTGAGTGCTACTGTTGCTCACTGCACCAGGTCAATATTTTTGTTTGAATTTCCTTGAAAAGTACTGTAAGTGTAGACTATCAGGCGTTTTCGAGGGACGCTTGTAGAAATGGCACTGTGGGTGAGTGGTTAGCTGTAGTGCCTGGTTATTAGCTGATCTGGGTTGGATCCCTGCTGCTGTCACATTTCAAGCATTTTATATATTCCTCCCAATGTTAGACAATTATAAAATTTGAATGTACACTCCTGGAAATGGAAAAAAGAACACATTGACACCGGTGTGTCAGACCCACCATACTTGCTCCGGACACTGCGAGAGGGCTGTACAAGCAATGATCACACGCACGGCACAGCGGACACACCAGGAACCGCGGTGTTGGCCGTCGAATGGCGCTAGCTGCGCAGCATTTGTGCACCGCCGCCGTCAGTGTCAGCCAGTTTGCCGTGGCATACGGAGCTCCATCGCAGTCTTTAACACTGGTAGCATGCCGCGACAGCGTGGACGTGAACCGTATGTGCAGTTGACGGACTTTGAGCGAGGGCGTATAGTGGGCATGCGGGAGGCCGGGTTGACGTACCGCCGAATTGCTCAACACGTGGGGCGTGAGGTCTCCACAGTACATCGATGTTGTCGCCAGTGGTCGGCGGAAGGTGCACGTGCCCGTCGACCTGGGACCGGACCGCAGCGACGCACGGATGCACGCCAAGACTGTAGGATCCTACGCAGTGCCGTAGGGGACCGCACCGCCACTTCCCAGCAAATTACGGACACTGTTGCTCCTGGGGTATCGGCGAGGACCATTCGCAACCGTCTCCATGAAGCTGGGCTACGGTCCCGCACACCGTTAGGCCGTCTTCCGCTCACGCCCCAACATCGTGCAGCCCGCCTCCAGTGGTGTCGCGACAGGCGTGAATGGAGGGACGAATGGAGACGTGTCGTCTTCAGCGATGAGAGTCGCTTCTGCCTTGGTGCCAATGATGGTCGTATGCGTGTTTGGCGCCGTGCAGGTGAGCGCCACAATCAGGACTGCATACGACCGAGGCACACAGGGCCAACACCCGGCATCATGGTGTGGGGAGCGATCTCCTACACTGGCCGTACACCACTGGTGATCGTCGAGGGGACACTGAATAGTGCACGGTACATCCAAACCGTCATCGAACCCATCGTTCTACCATTCCTAGACCGGCAAGGGAACTTGTTGTTCCAACAGGACAATGCACGTCCGCATGTATCCCGTGCCACCCAACGTGCTCTAGAAGGTGTAAGTCAACTGCCCTGGCCAGCAAGATCTCCGGATCTGTCCCCCATTGAGCATGTTTGGGACTGGATGAAGCGTCGTCTCACGCGGTCTGCACGTCCAGCACGAACGCTGGTCCAACTGAGGCGCCAGGTGGAAATGGCATGGCAAGCCGTTCCACAGGACTACATCCAGCATCTCTACGATCGTCTCCATGGGAGAATAGCAGCCTGCATTGCTGCGAAAGGTGGATATACACTGTACTAGTGCCGACATTGTGCATGCTCTTTTGCCTGTGTCTATGTGCCTGTGGTTCTGTCAGTGTGATCATGTGATGTATCTGACCCCAGGAATGTGTCAATAAAGTTTCCCCTTCCTGGGACAATGAATTCACGGTGTTCTTATTTCAATTTCCAGGAGTGTATTTAAACAGTTCAATTTATGTACATAAAATTAATATATATGGTTTAGTTACGATTAGTGACCTGTCAAGTCTAAGTCGTATAGGCCACCACAGTGTAGCACACTGGTAAAATTTTGCACTAACACCCACTGAATTGTATAAAGGTACTACACATATGTGACGACGTGCCACATCAAAAATGAGACGGATGATAAACTGGCGCATCATGCATGATGATTAGATTTATTACTAACTCTATTCGCAACACATTTTGCAGGCAGTATCCGCATATGCCACTGAAGGTACCTGCAAAATTATATCATTGTACCTCACATAGTTTAAGAAAAAAGTGGTTCAAATGGCTCTGAGCACTATGGGACTTAACTTCTGAGGTCATCAGTCCCCTAAAACTTAGAACTACTTAAACCTAACTAACCTAAGGACATCACACACATCCATGCCCAAGGCAGGATTCGAACCTGCGACCGTAGCGGTCACGCAGTTCCGGACTGTAGCGCCTAGAACCGCACGGCCACTCCGGCCGGCGGGGTAACATCCAGTAACCTATTGGGGTGGGGTTGATAACGCGGAAGAGAAGAGGGTAGAAGGAGATGGACAGAGGTTCGAAGAGCGGATGGAAAGAGAGGGAGGGTGGAGTGGGTGGACAGAGGAGTGGTGAGGAGAGGAGAGAAAGAGGAGTGGAGGAGATGGTCAGAGAGTGGGGGAAGAAGATGGCCTAATGGAATTGGAATAAATACTGTCTGTTAAGTAATAGCGTGGTCTGCATTACACACATATCATAAAAGTTATTGCCTTAGTTCTTTCACAGCCCAATGGAGGGAACCATTGTCCTTCATGCACTCTCCATAAAGCATTAGTTTACTTCGAATTCTTGACTGAGATATACAGGAAGAGATATGAGTGCAGCTTACGCATCGTGTTTTGGGGCTATGTTTCTCTGTAGTCACCTCAGAGGCGCGAAAACGAATTATGTCGCGGCTTCTAAATGTATGGGGAAATCAAAGTCGTTTGTAAAAAGGTGGGTAACACGGCATTAATTGGTTAGGAAGTTGGACTACTTTGAAGATCGTGGCTCAATCGGTAAAGTGACTCCAAAGGTGGAAAAAAATGATTATTAATCTTTATTGGAGAAACCGTTTCTTAACGTTGCGTCAAGCGCAAGCAAAATTCATCTTGAAACAGTTGTCATCGCAAATTCGAAGCATTTGGAAGTCTCTTCCACATGAATAGACGAAAACTTTGTTTTAGGCATACCTCGGAGATGCCAAGCAATTATCGGGGCTATGGGTGACAGCACATACTATTATTTTTAATTGCGTTTTTCTTTTCTTCATATATCATATATGAGGAGAAATACATTTTTCTGCTGATTAACCTGACCACAATTTTACTTAACATACTCTACATGGGTACTCAAATGGTTTTTAAACTACTGGCCATTAAAATTGCTACACCACGAAGATAACGTGCTACAGACGCGAAATTTAACCGACAGGCAGAAGATGCTGTGTTATTCAAATGATTAGCTTTTCAGAGCATTCACACAAGGTTGGCGCCGGTGGCGACACCTACAACGTGCTGATATTGAAACGTCCCCTTTGAACAATTATACATGACTGTGCTTAAACTGACACACAATATTTTGTTAGCGCAACGCAATCTGACTTTCAAAATTCCCTACAAAAGAATGGCCCTGACTAACATTAAACTATACCTTTCACAAATCACTTACCTCACAAAAATCTTCGCTGCTCAAGCTACTGCAATACAGCGAGCGCCACTACTGCCAGCTAAATAAAAGATTCAAACTATGGAAGGCACTAACTACTGATAGGGATAGTTAGCAAATGAAAGATATTAATAGAGAACAAACAATGTATTTACCTTGATATCATCATATATAAATATAGCAGTTCATGACAAATTTCAAAACTCCGCCATCTCTCTCCCCACATCCACCACTGCTGGCGGCTCACCTCCAACTGCGCAAAGCTACGCGCTGTTCACAGCCAGCTGCCTAACACTACAATGGCGAGTATTACAACAATGCAAAGCAGCCACAGACTGCACACAGCACAGCCAGTGATTTTCATACAGAGGTGGCGTTACCAATAAAAAACCTAAACAGCCTACTTACATAGCCCCCATGCTCCCCACAAAAAATTTTACAAATTGGTTTGGGCAGTGGCCAATACAGATTTGAAAAAATTTTCATAATTACAATAACAAAGAAATCAAATGCACACACTTATTGATACAATGTTGGTCAAAAGCTAAAATTTTCTCACAGTCCATAAAGATAGTCCTGATAATTCATCATAATAGTAATTACAGTTTTTTTTTCACAAAGTCTCATTAGTAAAAGAAATTGCACACAGAAGTAGTGGATTTCCATGCAGTCTTGAAGAAGTAGCGTTGTCCTTCCAACGGAAAGACAGTGCTGACTCTAGACATGCTGACAGATAATGCGCCACAACAGAGCAAACCCACAGCAGAGTCAGTCGAAGTTTTGAAGAATATTGGTGGGTAGGTCATCACAGAGCAGACCCACTGTAGTCCTGGTAGAGATGGCCAGCAGCCATCTGTTGTGACTGTGCAGGTGCACAATCACCACTGAAGAGTCTTGCGGATAATGTAGCAAGTCCGTAAACCACCACTTGTGCACTCACAAAGTTTTTGGAATTGTCCTTAGAACCAGCAATGCTGTCATCCAGTCCCTTGCTGAATTATTAACACATGTGCAAACACTAACAGTCCCTACTTCTCTCATATTGTCCATATACTATGACCAACAGAAACGTGTGCAGTGAAATGTAACTTACAAGTTAATTAATTTGATGAATTGGTGTCAAGTACAATTTTATAACATAAGAACACAATAACAAAGGTACAAAACACATCATTAAAAACATAATAATACAGATAACATTTGTAGTAATAGGGGCTTTACAAAAGAATAGAAATAAACATATACATCAGTGTTACAGGAATTATGACATAAGTAAATACATAAAGGATCAGAATAATTTTTGAAACATCAACTTCACACATGAGCATTAAAACAGAACAGAATTAATAATGTCTAACATCTTTACAAAGTAAATAACATATTATTAATGCAAATTATATTTGAGGATAACAGTATTCCTCAACATAGTTCATGTAGCTTAGTACGAGAAAAATTCTACAACATAAGTCTTATGAGTTAAACATATAAAGACAGGAAGAACATAAATATACAAGAGAACACAAACACAGCGGAATAACAGAAAGGGAAAGGACAGGGTTTGTTTTACTGCAGTATCTTGCAAACAAAACTTTCTTTACTTCTTGGAGATCTCCCTTCATTTTTCATTATTTCAAAAAGTGCTATCTATACCTGCTTTCTGTATTCTATTCATATTTCTTTCAAAATAATTATTTCTCAGTATACAATACTCATTTTGGCCCAAATCTTTTTCATATAACTTTCAAAGCATTCTTTCCCTATTCTCCATAGTTAGGTTCTTATATAGTCTACCCCCTCTTAAGCTAACTTAAATCTACTGAGCTCAGATATTAAACTAAGGGACGAGGCAATGCAGCAGCACAAAACAATTAACACAAACAGCAATGACAAAAAAATGGAAGTTTGCAAAGCAAGCTACAGTAAATCTAAATTACCAAGCAATTCACATTATAACTAATATGAGGCAATGAGCAGCAAACAAGAAAAATAAATGCGTAGTAAAACTGGCTTAGCAGAGTAACACAAATTAAGATTCAGTAGCACTATGCCTGGCAAACAGCAGCAGTAAATGCTATAATGTATACCTAAGCATGACAAAGCTCAAGCAGAAAAAATAGTACACTAAAGATAACAATGCAGACAAAGGTAATGTATAATCACATCTTAATGTCTATGTAATTAAAGTTACCATGTACTTGAAAAGAATATTATGTATGCAGTTACTGTTACTAGTCCCTTCTTATTGTTCTTTCCTTTCCAAGTGCTCCTTTTTTGAAGAATGTGGATCACAAAATTATTATTTAATAGATCTGTTGACAGAAAGTGTTCACATTAGCAAATGCATTTAATTTTATTTTATGAAACCAATGCTGCAAGACAGCTGGAAACCAGATATCAAATGAAATGAGCAACTATGTACAAAGTAAAGCATAATAACATCATTCAGTAGTCATGAGGCATTTCATAAGTTAGTAGAAAAATCTCTCAACTAGAGAGACAGTAGTCATAATCCGGTGTATAGACATAAAAATATTTCTCGTCATTTCATTAGGCATTTCAGTAAATCATAAATTAAGAGCTCCACAGTGTAATCATATGTTATCAAGTTCGACCGTGTCGTTTTTGCGATGCTTTCTACAAAGGAATGTCAGAAGCGAGGTTAATGGCCTCTTTTTTTCTCCACCTAATGGCTTTTTTCTCCGGGCGGCTGGCCCAGCTGGGCGCCACAACGCATTACATCAAGGTCACTTAGCTTTCTTACCGAAATATTTACGACAGCAGTTTCCGATACAGTGACAGTCTCATATAAAAATTTCATAGGTCGAAAATTTGCGTTACAGATGTGTAGAAACAAAATCCTGTAAATATAACAGCGTCCAAAAAATTTTCGCCAGCATTGTGATAGATTCACGCATATACACACATTTCATAACTCTTAAAGTACGATTCTTGGTTTCCAACAACCTTTCTCACAAATCAGCGTCCCTAACCACTACTCATTATTCCTTACCTTATTCGTTGATACTTCTTCAATATTTCATCATTACAGATATGTAGCATAATCAAATAACTCATATAGCATCAGCTTACTGATCATAAACATACCGCAACAGCATAATACACATAGTCATCGTAATAATAACATCATAACACCTCAGTCAACTCTCAAAATTGTCGTAGCTTCCTCCAATAATTTCAAAACCTAAAAAAATTCACTGCTCATGTCAAAAGTGTCATCTGCCTCAAACGCACTTTAAAAATCATGATCCCACACCAAATACATCATTCAAAGCTCTCATAGTATCACAATGATTCCGAAAAAATATGAACAGTTCACAAAGTACAGACAAAATACAATTTCGTAAGTGTGAAGTTACCCAACTGTGTAACTGCGTAAACATGTGTCACTGATGTAGTAAAAAAAATGTTTATCTCTAAGTTAAATGATCAGATAGCTGTGTAATTTGTGTGTTAGAGAAATATGGTACCGATGTGTAAAGTTGTATAAGCAAATACCATATTAGCTAGGGCTCCTTGTGCTTGCCAAACACATGGTACACAAAGTAAGCGTGTACCCCCCTGAGGATTAATGTAATTATACCCTCAGGTGTTACAGATTATAGCAATGGAATGAAATGTATCACGGAAAACTTTCTTTGTAATTCAAAAATCTTTAAAAATAAATGTTTTAAGTACAAAATTAATCACTCAAATACGTGTACTGTAGCGCTAAATGTGCGTCTTGTTGCAACATAATCTGTGTGGAAGTGTCGTAGTTATCGTCCTCCGAAAGCTAAGTTCTGCAGAAGTCAATGTACTTACCTCATAATACACAAAATTGAAATGCTTTGCGTATAAATGTCTTAGTTATTACGCTTATTGCCGTGATGAGGAAAGTACTGTGCTGTAACGTATTGTTGTGCTACGGGAAAGGCAGTCTCATTGTAGCTATACCACAAAAGTTACTACTAAAACCTGTTTTACTTTCCAGAATAATTCAGAAAAACTGTGCAGATATAAAACAGATATAGTGCAAAAGCAACATTGTAAATTGTCACTCATTAGTAGTGTCGTGATAAAATCGTGTATCTGTCACATAAACTAATCACTCTGTCGTCTGGTATCTCACAGAAAGTACTTTAAACCCAGAATGTATTTTCAAGTAAACCAAAATGTTGCATTAAAATCTCACTAGCACTACTGGTAAATGTTCTAAGTACGTGAGCCTTATAGTCGTTATGTAATCGTGCAACTAACAAGCAAGAATGTACACACACAATAACACTGTGTCGTCTGTTCACAATAACAATGCATTCGTAATTTCTGTTTCAATAAGTTCTCTTGGTTCTTGACTGGATATTTAACTTCAAACATTGTTGCATGTTAACAGATTCTAAGTCTGACAAAGCATACTAGAAATGTGAAGTGAAAAGTTTTATGGCAAAGACAAAGTTAAAAAGTAGATTATCTTTCAATAAACGGTTTTACATGTGAAATGTGGTGTAAACCTTTACTCTTCCTAGTGCACAGAGTTTCAACTTCAAAGCAATTGTCATGTTGTATACATCGGTAAAGAATGCTAAAATTTTTCTCAAGGCTAGCGTCTTACGTTATTTTTCTCGGAGCCAGCGGGCGCACGCGGCTGCCTGCTGTGCGAGTCACTGTCTGTCTCTTTGTTGGCGCGCGCCGTTATTGGGATTAGGAGACCTAACTTCTACAAATTCACTCTGACGAGAAGGCCCTGCCCTGTTTAAATCCCGCCAGTTCTGATGCATTTCAGGTCTGTCGTTACGATCATATCGTCTGTCGTCATGTCGGTAGTTCCTGTGGTTTCTTTCTTGTCGGTTAAGTGGTAGAGAATTTCTCCCTGAATCGTAACTGCGCGCTGGACCGTTGCGTCTAAAGTTATTCTGTCTCCCTTGATAATAATATTGTCTGTTTCTCTGATTGTCTCTGTGATAGTCATTACCACGGAGAGGTGATCTTTCCCTGTAGTTATTACTACTCTGCCAACGGTTGTCATACGGGTGGTGTCTGTTTTGGTCACGATTTGTGTTGTGAGAATAGCCTTGTCGTGTCAAGTTATTACTTCTTTCATCGCGGAATTGCGGCGGATGTGAGCTGTAATTGTTGTGTTCCTGGTTTCGCGTTCCGCGATTGTCAGTGTCAATTTCTAATTCTTGTAAGAGTCCCTGAAATGCTTCAATGTCGTCTTTGCAACGTCCTGCCAAAATAATATGTCGTAAATGTTCAGGCAGTTTGATTAAGCAAATGCGGATGAGTTCTGAGGGGCTGTATGGGTTTGAAAGATACTGATTCTTATGCAACATGTCTTCAAAATATTTCATAAGACTGGAAAATTCAGATTGTTCGAAACGTTTCATCATTATGATGCTATGTTTTACTCGGTCTTGTGTGGCTTGAGACCAATATGCTGAGAGGAAGGCATGGTAAAACTCTCCTTCACTGTGGCAATCGTGAATGACCGATCGCATTCTTACAGCTGGTTCATTCTCTAAGTAGCCACACATAAATTCTAATCTGTGCTCTAATGACCAGTTGGGAGGAAAACAATGAGAGAATTGATGGAGCCACGCTTGTGGATGAATGTCGTTGCCAGAATTCTTAAATGTTTTGAATTTACGTGTAGTAATGAACAGCTTATAGTCAAAGTCATCATGTCGGCGAGTCGCATATCGGTCATTGTTACGTCGTTTCGGCGGTTCCATTTCAAAATTCGGTGCACCTTGCCAATTTCTTTCATAATTTCCGAAATGCCCTGTGTTATTATTTTGTGGCTTTTCCGTATTTCTAAGTTCCTCTTCCCGTGTTGGAGCGCGAGTGTCCTCTGAAATATGAAATTTTTGTATTACTTGTGCCAACTGATCTTGTACTTCCCGGATTTCTCTTTTGTATTGCGTATTAATTTGATTCTGATTTTGTTTGAATTTCCTAATTTGTTTGCACTCTTCTGTGTCATTCAGATTATCATCTACCTTCGTAGATAAATTATTGAACTGATCCGAAAGTTTGGCTACTTTCTCCGATAGTGAACACATTTAATCAGTGTGTTTTTCTGAACCAAGTTTCAGTGTCCATTTGTGTTGAAATCGAATCTACTGTGTCCTTTAAGTTTTCCTGAGTTCTTGCAAGTTGCGTAACCGAATCGGTAGATGCAACTGAGTCAGTTTTAGCTTGCAAGGTCTCATGATTTTCATGAACAATAGTTTGCAGTTCTTTTATGGCTGCTTCGTGATTCTGTAATACATTTTCATGACGCGAAAAAATAGGTTGGAAATGCTCACAGATTTGTGTTTTTACGTCATTACAGACCTTTTGACATTTCGATTCAATGTTATGTAACTCAGTAGTTAAATCTTCACGTGTTTTTTCAAGTGTGGTGTCTAACTTTTCAAGCTTTTGCTGTGTTTGTCTCTGATTTTGTTCCAGCGTGTCTAACTTTTCAAGCTTTTGTCCCATTTTTTGCATTAATTGTAATAACAATGCACTGGTGTCCGAAACATGTTCCTCAGTGCTTTTCGGCAGTGAAGTTGCACCGGCAACATTCACATTTTGACAAGCGGAAAATGTGTCTTGACTCATTTGAGAAAACGGTGAGAACCCAAAACCTGAGTCTACAGTATTTGCAAAATTGTGTCCTGTCATTCCCGATTCCTGAGGCGAGCTGTTGCCGACCGATCGATCGATAATGCGTCCCTCTTCACTAATTGTTTCACTGTCCACGCCATTGTTTGCCGCCCGCTCCATTTCCCTATGCACAGTTACCAAATTACTACTTTGAATGTCTGTTAATTCATTACTCTGCGGCGCTAACACACTGCTTTCGTCTTCACTGTCATTTCTCAGTTTACTTTGGAGCCTAGTATTACGTTTTTCACACGCCATTATTGTCACAATATTTCACACGACAACACAGAAAAGCACAATTTGAAGAGCAAAAATAAGAGAACACATTAACATAACACTGAAAATAATATCTAGTTAATTGCAACTGCGAAATACTTGGTGCAAATCTACATTCATGCCACAACTGTTTTACTGTACAACAATGAAAGACTGCAACTACAAAGGAGATTCTCTCTACAATTACGCACTAGCAATAAACAAAATCTGCACTAATTACACAAACTACAAGAAAAAAATCAGAAGATTCCAGTGAGGTATCCTCGGCTAAGGGTCGACATATGAAACGTCCCCTTAGAACAATTATACATGACTGTGCTTAAACTGACACACAATATTTTGTTAGCGCAACGCAATCTGACTTTCAAAATTCCCTACAAAAGAATGGCCCTGACTAACATTAAACTATACCTTTCACAAATCACTTACCTCACAAAAATCTTCGCTGCTCAAGCTACTGCAATACAGCGAGCGCCACTACTGCCAGCTAAATAAAAGATTCAAACTATGGAAGGCACTAACTACTGATAGGGATAGTTAGCAAATGAAAGATATTAATAGAGAACAAACAATGTATTTACCTTGATATCATCATATATAAATATAGCAGTTCATGACAAATTTCAAAACTCCGCCATCTCTCTCCCCACATCCACCACTGCTGGCGGCTCACCTCCAACTGCGCAAAGCTACGCGCTGTTCACAGCCAGCTGCCTAACACTACAATGGCGAGTATTACAACAATGCAAAGCAGCCACAGACTGCACACAGCACAGCCAGTGATTTTCATACAGAGGTGGCGTTACCAATAAAAAACCTAAACAGCCTACTTACAATATGAGGAAAGTTTCCAACCGATTGCTCATATACAAACGGCAGTTGACCGGCGTTGCCTGGTGAAACGTTGTTGTGATGCCTCGTGTAAGGAGAAGAAATGCGTACCGTCACATTTCCTACTTTGATAATAGTCAGATTGTAGCCTATCGCGATTGCGGTTTATCGTATCGTGACATTGCTGCTCGCGTTGGCCAAGATCCAATGACTGTTAGCAGAATATGGAATCGGTGGGTTCAGGAGGGTAATACAGAACGCCGTGCTTGATTCCAACGGCCTCGTATCACTAGCAGTCGAGATGACAGGCATCTTACCGGCATGGCTGTAACGGATCGTGCAGCCACGTCTCGATCCATGAGTCAACAGATGGGGACGTTTGCAAGACAACAACCATCTGCACGAACAGTTCGACGACGTTTGCAGCAGCATGGACTATCAGCTCGGAGACCATGGCTGCGGTTACCCTTGATGCTGCATCACAGACAGGAGCGCCTGCGATGGTGTACTCAGCGACGAACCTGGGTGCACGAATGGCAAAACCTCATTTTTTCGGATGAATCCAGGTTCTGTTTACAGCATCACGATGGTCGCATCCGTGTTTGGCGACATCGCGGTGAACGCACATTGGAACCGTGTATTCGTCATCGTCATACTGGCGTATCACCCGGCGAGATGGTATGGGGTGTACCATTGGCCACACGTCTCGGTCACCTCTTGTTCTCATTGACGGCACTTTGAACAGGGGACGTTACATTTCAGATGTGTTACGACCCGTGGCTCTACCCTTCATTCGATCCCTGCGAAACCTCTATTTCAGCAGGATAATGCACTACCGCATGTTACAGGTCCTGTACGAGCCTTTCTGGACACAGAAAATGTTCGACTGCTGCCCTGGCCAGCACATTCTCCAGATCTCTCACCAATTGAAAACGTCTGGTCAATGGTGGCCGAGCAACTGGCTCGTCACAATACGCCAGTCACTACTCTTGATGAACTGTGGTATGGTGTTGAAGCTGAATGGGCAGCTGTACCTGTACACGCTATCCAAGCTCAGTTTGATTCAATGCCCAGGCGTATCAAGGCCGTTATTACAGCCACAGGTGGAAATTTTGCGTAGTGATTTCTCACGATCTATGCACCCAAATTGCGTGAAAACGTAATCACATGTTAGTTCTAGTATAATATATTTGTCCAATGAATACCCGTTTATCATCTGCATTTCTTCTTCGTGTTGCAGTTTTAATGGCCAGTAGTGTAAATAAATGTAACCCTGCCCTGTAAAATCCTAGGAACTTTCTCACATATTGAGAGGTGACTTAATGGGTTTCATGCGGAAAAAAGAAAGAAACGACAAAGCCAAGAAAGACAGCGGCCTCGGTTAGCGGACGGTCCGCAAGCGGCGGAGCCGTCTGTGCAGCCGTTGCGCGCCGCGGACCGTCCGCGTCAGTTGAAGACACAGAAACAAGTTGGTGTGTGCACAGTCCTGCGGACACCGCGAGCGCAGTAGAAGCAGAGTACCTCATTTCAGCCGTAGCATTCGACTAGTGTGGTAAATACGGGTGTGATTTAAGAAGTTCCCAAAATGTCTTGTGAAATCGATACAGAAATGTTAATTGGCGAAGTTGAAGGAAGGCTTCAAATATGGGATCCATCGCATGGAGACTACAAGAACCGTGAAATGCGATTGAAGGCGTGGCTAGACGTCTGTGCAAATATAACACTCGGCTTTGAAGGTCTGAAAGAGGCAGGTCAGAAAAAGTGGGGTAAGTTTTTATTGTAGTTCCATACAAAATACAATGATCTACAATTATAGACATTCACAGGTTCAGTTTATGCACAGTACAAACATTGATTATGTAGAAAAATTGTCATCATCATCAGTTATCTGCTATATTAGCAGGTCCTTTGCCTCTCCATTTTCTGCGATCCATTGCTTCCTTCTTAAGGCTGCTGTATCTTGTACCGTCCATAATGTCATCCAGTATATGGAATCTCTTCCTTCCTCGCTTCCTTTTCCCTTCCACATAACCTTCTAAAACTGTTTTTATCAGTCAGTCTTTCTTTTTTAATGTATGTCAAATCCAATTTCTTTTTGTCTTCTCTTTATTACATCTAGTATCTGTCTTTACTCTCCCACTCTTCTCAGTACCTCTTCATTTTTTACTCTGTCCATCCAACTTATTCTTTCCATCTTCCGCCATGTCCAGAACTCAAAAGCCTCCAGCCTTTCTCTGTCTTTTTTCCTCATAGTCCATGTTTCAGCGCCATATAGAAGAACACTCCATACAAGACATTTTATGAGTCTCTTTCTGAGTTCTCTGTCCAGACCGCTGCAGAAAATTCTCCTTTTCTTATAAAACGCCTTTTTTGCCATTGCTATCCTTGTTTTAATTTCTGTGGTGCACTTCCAGTCGGTGTCTATCCTGCTTCCAAGATACTTAAAATTTTGCACCTGTTTTAGTATTTCTCCATTCACCATAATTTTTATTTCCTCCTAGTGCCAATACTTTCGTTTTATTTGTGTTAATTTTCATTCCATATTTTTTTCCGTTAGTCTCCATTTTATGCAAAAAAATGACTTCCTCTCATGTTAAATCAGAAAAATTGTACACAACCGCAAATGTCTGTCATTGAGAAAAGTGGCCTATGTTCAGCGAATTTTTGATTCCTGCCAGGGCACAGGTCCTCTACCGACAAAATGTTCCGCAAATTTATCTCGTACAGTATTACCTGATTTACTGACAGGTATAGTTTCTGCCACATATTCGAAGCCGGTAACATACAGAGTGTCTTCAAAGTTGTATCCGTCTCTTACTCGAACAAAATTATGCAAAATGCAGCACGTTTTGACAATAGATACTGCTAGATCAAGATTGACATTCAGGTGCCGGTGAAAAACCCTCCACTTGTGACTTAATATTCCGAAAGTACATTCAATAAACCTTCGGGCTCGGGTAAGTCGGTAATTGAAAATCTTCTTTTTGTGAGTCATGTTTCTTCGCGCATACGGTCTTAACACATGTTGTGTTAATGCGAAGCCTTCGTCTGCCACAAGAACATATGGCACTGGGAGTCGTGTGTACCTGGCAGTGGCTTTGGTGGGGGCAACGCTAATTTTCCTTTTTCCATTTTCCCCCAAAAGACGCTGTTTTTAAATATATTTGAATCACAGTTCCTTCCGTATCCTCCGACATCAATGAACGTGAAACAATTGTTAGTGTCACAGATGGCCATAAGAATATTGGAGAAATAATTCTTGTCATTGAAGAAAAGTGATCCACTTTTGATAGCTTTTACTAGACGAATATGTTTTCCATCCAGGGCTCTGATACAATGAGGAAAATTGGCGACATTTTGGAAACCATGGCTAATTTCGTTCCATTTGTCTCTTGAGGGCTCAGGCATGCATTCTTCTATTAACGTAGTCCAAATAGTGGCGCTCACCAGCCTCGTAATCTGTCCAATTGTTGGTGCACCCATTAAATAAGAGTAATGCAGATCTGTAAATGTGTTTCCGCTTCCAAGATACCTTTAACGTGTAAAGCATATATTTGATACTTATGTACATTCACAGAGGGAAGAAGACTTAATTCTAGGTATTAAGTTGGCTACGCTGACATAAAACCTTAGATGTATTCCTTCTTAAAATAATATATGTATGCGTCTTGTTATTTCAGTTGACAAGGTCCAGACGAGATGGAAAACTGCACGGGATGACTATTTTAAAAGCCTCACTAGAATAAAGCAAACAAGGTCCGGATCAGCAGCAACTA
The DNA here is from genome assembly GCF_023864345.2 of Schistocerca serialis cubense. NCBI lineage: Eukaryota > Metazoa > Arthropoda > Insecta > Orthoptera > Acrididae > Schistocerca > Schistocerca serialis. The sequence continues at coordinate 935,522,980 of NC_064640.1, read as the reverse complement.
AGAGACCAAAATACATCTACCATGAGCAGTTACACTTTCTTGACCGTCTCCGAGATGCACCAACAGGGAGTAACTTTGACTCAGTACCGGTCGTGCAAGATTATCTGTATAACAACAATGCACTCGCAGAAAACAGTCGAGACAAACCCTCTGAAGAACAAACCGATGATGTCCGACTGAATGTCAACACCGTAAAACAATCCTTCAAGAGGAAGAGGCCTATCAAGAACACAACATTTCAAGATAATTTACTTACATTATTAAAATATGGCAAGGAAAAGGAGGAAGACGACGACCGAGCAATATTTGTTTCGCTGTTGCCCTCTGTGAAGACGTTAAATGTTGATCAGAAGCTATTATTTCGTACTCAGGTACTTCAACTGCTTATGTCGATTAAGCAAAGAAATCAGGCTAATTTAAACATACACCCCCCAGATCCCATCAGCTCTTTCCACTATCCACCGACCTCTTTTACCTACGCCCCACCTTCAATATCCCAACAGCCTTCTAACCAATCAATGCAGTTCCGCGAGGATCCGTCCGTACAGACACAAGTTGCGACTCCCCATCCCTCTCCAGCCCAATCAACGTCATCATCATCATCTTGGGATGAGGCGGTTATTGTGTATCATCAACATGGACAAATGCAATGAATATGGATGATATGATACTCTATGGTATTCTGCGGTTTGAATTCACTCTGTTTTTCTTAGAAGTTGCATTAATTTGATTTTGTAAATGATACTGACAATATTATACACATGTATAATGCATTTTTCATACTACAACTTCTCCCGGATAATTATTTGTTCAAATTGCACAAGAATTCCACCTGACGTAGTGTAATAATGTTGACTGTAAGTTGTGTTCATATCACTAAAATTACAGATCGAAGAATTCCGAATGACGTAGTGTAATAATGTTGACTGTAAGTGGTGTTTATATCACTAAAATTACAGATCGTACATCAGAGCTTTTATAATTTTTGTCTTCGATGGATTTAATTATTCTTAGCAAATTGATCACGAAAATGAACCACAGAATACCACCCTCACACAACACTGACGTATGCTACCAGAAATATTTTTCTCCGTGATTCGTGCGTAGTTTTTAATTTTGGCCTCATACATCAGCAATGAAATCTTGTTCAACAATAAATACCATCAGCACTGTTCTTAGAAAATGCAGTCTGATTCGATTAATTTTTTCTTTTATAAATAGAGTTCAGTACCACCGGTGCACATTTATTTCTTACACATCGGAATATTGTTTGCGGTTTCAAGTAATTTAAATTTGCCGCTGTGATAAAAGTTAAGATGGTGGCCAACAAAAGATAGAGGATTTCTATTTTTAATTAAGATTTTCCTTTGCTCAATAAATAATTAATCATTTAAATTGATGCCACCAATAAAAAATTATTAAATTGTTTTGCAAATTAGTTTAACACAAACCCATGCTATCTTCAACTAGAAGTACAGACGAAGTTGCTATATAATCGCAACTAACAATAGCTGCGCTTCTTGCAGCTATGATAAAACAATTACTACAAAATAATAATTAAAAGAGGAAGCGAATTTTCAATAATTAATCATAAATAGTTTTAACGCATTTGGCTCTTTTTGTTTTTACCAGCAAATGATCATAAAAGTACAATAACTTTATATTAAATGTTTTTCATTCAACAGACCTCAAATCGATTCGCGTCTTGCGTCGGCGACGTACATCAGAAGAAGACGATAAAAGGGTACAAAACAAAAGAAAAGAATGACATAGATTAACAAAGAATGCGAAACAAATATTGTCTCTGTTTTACATAATTATCATCTTTTTAATAAATAATTACATAATTGAATGAATATTATCGAGTTACGTAATTTTCCACACGTTCATATTCCACTCGTAATAAAAAAATATATATATCGTGGATGTTGTAGGGAGATGATGTAAAAATTATAGGAATTCAGTAGTAGTACAATACAAATGTAAAATTGTCTATTGCCTAACGAATGTAATACATAGTTGCAGCAAAGCTTTGAATGATTAAATATATTATTAAAATTAATCGTCATCTGTATACATATTCTTACCTTAAGGTTACTGCTACTCGTTCTGTCGGAGTAATAGGCACCCTTTTGAGATTGCCAAGTGACTGGTTGTCTTGTATTTTACCGACAAGCTCGTCAAAACAACGAACAGACATACGAAAATATGTATTAAATTTGTCTTCCTCTTTGCGCAATTCGGAATACAGTGTGACGAACGCTCCTTTCGTACATCTTTGGTCCACCATAGAATGCACCCAAAACCGTCTCTCGCGCGTTGAATTTCTCTTTTTGTATATCATATAGGCTGAAATGACTTTTACTTGCAGCGAGCTCATGTCTATACATTCGATCAAACAGATGTGTTACACCACAGATGAGATCCAGCACAGTGCAGGGAAGACCGCGTTCACTCGACTGCAGAGAACCGCGCGCATCCGCCCGACTGTGTGAATCTTTACGCGGGTCTGCCAACCGCACGCGGAACGCGGGGCGCGGGCCATCCGCGTAAGTGTTCTAACAATCCAGAATGAGATTTTCACTCTGCAGCGGAGTGTGCGATGATATGAAACTTCCTGGCAGATTAAAACTGTTTGCCGGACCGAGACTCGAACTCGGGACCCATGCCTTTCGCGGGCAAGTGCTCCACCGACTGAGCTACCCAAGCACGACTCACACCCTCACGGGGTGCGAAAGGCAGAGGTCCCGAGTTCGAGTCTCGGTCCGGCAAACAGTTTTAATCTGCCAGAAAGTTTCATGTTCTAACAATACCACCACTTGCAAAGTAGGTTAGAAATCAGATTAATAATGTTGCTCACGCAGCATATGTTCGCTTTATCGGGCAACAACAAAATTATTGACTGTGGATGGTATCGTCAGAATGGAAATAATGAAGTCACTGTAAAAAAGTCATTAATTTTAGCACTTATACTGAATGGATTCCCACGTAGATTTCGTCGAAGTTGTTATGGCTCATCTTGTTGATTCTAGGGTGATTCCACTTTGACTGCTAGAAGGTCCAGATCTGTATTTTAGCAATATTTGAAGACCTAACAAACACGTTTTTCAAGAAATTCTTAATGATCAAACAATCCCAGATCAGGACAATGGTATGGTAGAAATTATTTTTGACTTGGTGTTCACGATCCACATTCTTATTAAACTTCTTGTAAATTCACATTTATTTCTTCTCAATTGTCACATCATCAAGAAAACAGTTTTGTATCAATCGTCATATATTTAATTTCCACTTTAACCAAACACAAGACTTGACTGTTCTTTTACAAAACGAAATAACGACTTAACTTCTGCAAAGTGAAACAAAGATTGCTCTGTGCGCATTCGCGCCAAAACGGTTACAAATAAGTCAAAGATTATGACAGTCTCACAGAAATGAATACACACAAGAACCATATCACTGTAATATATCGATACATCGGATTACCTACACATTATTAAAACCAAATGTGAATATTGTCACAAAAATATGTCTGTTACTTCGCAGAAAAGTAGTACGATATTACTGGTATCGAGGACTGGGGTTGGAGTGCCGTAATGGGCACGTAAATAAAGAACCATTACAGTGTGCAACGGGCCTAACATGTATACATCTGACTGAAAACTGATATCCATAGATAAGGTCCAGACAAGTTCCACGTGCGGTGTACAGTGTCCATGACCCATCAAGGCCTATGTGAATCATGGAGGCTGTGGACTACAACTGTGACTGGCTGCTTTCAAACGTCTAGGGTCCAATGATATTCTGCAATTAAAAGAAGCTTACCAGCATTGCAAAAAGTGAGACATTAGACAGCAGTAAAACACACTGCAAAACTGAGTTTAGAAATAAAGAATGTTTGGTTGCTGATAAACCTTCCTTTCTTATGTACGCTGCAGTCACGATGTTCATCTGTCATTCATAGAAGTCGTGCTTCTTCTTAGTATTTCAATGTCTTTATGGATTGATAACGCCAATGTGAATCATCCTTTGATAGCAATGATAAGATTGGCGTCATCAGAGACTGCCACCAGCTCAGATGGACACAAATGGGAGTGGAAACTTGCAGTGGCCTATTAGAAAGATGCCGTCTCAAGGAAATAATGAGATCAGGATGACCAGACGGTGATATGAACCTTAGTCCTACCAAACACGATACTATTTATGATATTCGGCACAGTTTATTCTTGTCTGAAATTGTCACGCACATATTTCACTTGTTGGTATCTGCGACCACAGAAGAGACACAATAAATGTTTGTTTACAACCCTCATCTCTGCCCGATATTTGATCCAACCAGAAACTTCAACTTTACGAAGTTTCATTACTGAAAACGGCAAACCGAAAAAAGATTAATATCAGCTGATCATAAAATACATTATTATTGTTTATCGTGCGCTACCCGGTATTTCAAAAAATGGTTCAAATGGCTCTGAGCACTATGGGCCTTAACATCTGAGGTCATCAGTCCCCTAGAACTTAGAACTACTTAAACCTAACTAACCTAAGGACATCACACACATCCATGGCCGAGGCAGGATTCGAACCTGAGACCGTAGCAGTCGCGCGGTTCCGGACTGAAGCGCCTAGAACCGCTCGGCCACCGCGGCCGGCTACCCGGTATTTAATGAGCTTTTAACCAACGACGCGCTTTCACAAATAATTAAGTTCAACAATTTTAAAACCATGCCAGGGGTCCCAGAATGTCAATACGGCCCATGTAAGTTTGGTAAGAGTCATATTGACGCCTTCATGTTCTGAAGTGGCGTACCTCGAAAGTTTGGTTCAAAAAACAAATTCGCTACAATACAAAGCATGGCTACCTTCCATCCTACACCGATTGTATACCGGATGCATTGTCGCAGAAGCCTCTCGCAAACAATGAATTCATTGAACAGCTCACCTCAGCGGCTGATACTGACTGAATGATTAAAACTTGTTTTATCTCCGCGCGTTACTGTCTACATCGATTTATTCTCCTTGTCACCTTATATGGCGAAGATTACATCGTGAACCAGTATATCCCTTTTGATGATCATCTCTGTGACACTCTCGCGCTGACGAAACGATCTCGTGACGAAACCGAAGACTTTCTTTGAGTATCCTCTAGCCTACCTGGTACACATTTCCGATCCATCAGCAAAATTCAAGAATATGTCGAAGGTTTTGTGACCTAATCACATTATCCTGTGAGTTCTTCTGGTGCACCCGTGTAGCAACTGTTTTTCCTATAAACTAGGTTCAACTTAAAGTTACACGTAAAATCATTCCTGATACATACCCCCAGATGTTTTAGTGTTGTTGCTATTCCCAGAAATTATTCCCCACTCATATAATCTAACAGGAATGACTCCATCCACCTGTTTATGGACAAAACGTTGAGGGCACAGTGCTAGTCACAGCATTAAACCATCTCTGTAGGTCTTCTTGCGTTGAGATAAAATTTACTAGCGCTTTGTACACAACATCGTCTACCACGAAGAGCCGGATGGAGAGCTTTGGATGTTATCTAACGGGTGATTCATACATATCGTATGACCAGCAATAGTCTTGTAATCCTCTGCTGGAGTATGCCCGAAGTTACTTGTAACATTTCAAGATGTGTCCTGTAGAGAATAATAATTATAATTATAATAAGAATAATTATTATTATTTTAAAGGGACTATGCATATGATTATTAATCTCTCAATTTTCTCATAGTTATGAAACCTTTGTCTTGTTTCATGGTAATAGTGTTATCACACATATTACACTTAGTGCATGAACGGGTAACTAAACGAAAAAAATTTGACTGCCATTAATGCGAAACTAAGAGCACCGTATAAAAAAGCTAACACTGCAAAATATGCAGTTTGTATCAATTATTTTCAAATGTTGGTGAAGAAAATTATTTGATCGCTTAAATCTAATTTAGTAACTGTTAGGGTGGTGAGTTAAACCGGCGGTGAGGTCACCCCACGTGCCCCTGGTCCACAAGCGTATAGCTGACGCTGTTGACTTCAAATCTTGCGCAATATCCATTCCTCTGTAGGAAGTGAAGTACATGACTTATGAGCTGTTACTTCAGCCACTAGAAACTTTGGTTGGTGTTTTCTACTCTCAGTTGACGTCACATATTTTGGGTTATTGTAAATCCTCTCCGAGGATGTGATGTTTTGCATGAAAGTAATTGCAGGAAAAACACTTGTCATACAGATGCATCCGAAAAAACCACAGGTTATCTTATTAGGCCACAAATAGGGTAGATTACAAAACCATTGGCATACACGTGAATACTGCCTATCGGTCTCAGATACATACCAGGTGAGATTGAAGACCGAGAGGATCCAAAGGAGAGCTGCACGTTCCGTGACGGGTTCGTTTAGTCTGTGGGAGAGCGTTACGGAGAGTTGCTAAGATGCTTATGATTAAAATCTCCAGAGAACACGTCCCAAGAAGAGGCCAGCAGAATACTTAAGAGGTTCTGCATTCTGGGAACATTATGTCAGTTTTTTTTTTTTTTTGTTTTATCTTCAGATCACACAGCTACAACTGACACACACTCCGAATTTGTGTGTTTTCTGCTGTGTGCCTAATGTAAGACGATCCTCACACGGACTGAGAACGAGTTCGCGGAAGAGGACCTGTTCGGGTTTTGTCACTTCACATCGTGAATTTTGCTTTCCACAGCATTCCTCAGCGTGAAAGACTGAATAATACATACGAGATTTTTGCTTTATGGAGAGGAACGTGGCCAATGAGATGCAAGATTGCGTTCTACATCACTAGCAAAACTTACGGGACACCATATTGGATTTCGTCGTTTTCAGTTGAATCCTGTTTTTGATTGATGAGAGTTGTATTACAGCTTACGTTCTCTGCAGATACGGTGTTTGAAAGCACCAACACGTTGAGGGTCCTTCGAAAACGCGTCGTTCTTGGTACAATCTGTTGTTATTAAATGTCAATTAATAGCATACCGACGGTTAGAGCCTAGCCTTCAGGGCATCATAGACTAAGAAACAAAAAAATCAAATGGTTCAAATCGCTCTGAGCACTATGTGACTTAACATCTGAGGTCATCAGTCCCCTAGAACTTAGAACTACTTAAACCTAACTAACCTAAGGACATCACACACATCCATGCCCGAGACAGGATTCGAACCTGCGACCGTTGCGGTTGCGCGGTTCCAGACTGAAGCGCCTAGAACCGCTCGGCCACATCGGCTGGCGACTAAGAAACACTCCAGACGTGGTTTACATCGTGGCTGGTGCGCAATTAGAAACGGGCTGCTACGTCACTCGGAACGTGGTCCTCCTCATTATGATTTGCGACTGCAGCATTTTCCAGGGACAGTTGCCGGCTATAGCTAGCTCGCAAATCGCACAGTTTGTTTACGAAAATTGATGCGTGTAAAACTTCTGCGTTAGCTCTATTAAAACGCACATTTTCCCCCTTGTTCATATGTTGGTCATGTTGTTCTCTCTGTGGTAAAGTTCAAATACACGAACCTGTTACAAGAAGGAAAGTTCCATGTTCCGTCAGCAACGACATCAGCTAAAACTTCCATTACAAATAGTGTGATACAAATTCACAATAGTGTTACAACTAAGAAAAAATATTTCAGTATCTTACTTTTTAATAAAACCCCAAGGTCATTATTACCAGATCACTGCCTCTATTCAGTAGCATACTTTTGTGAAATACATAACCTCAAACAAGAAAGTGTACAATCCCTTACTGCAAGGAGAGCAAACCCTCTTGCAGATTAAGCCAAAAAAATCATTAATTTTCTGCAAGATTACTGTTACTTTTCCTGTATTTCAGCACGACTTCACCCAGTCTCACACAATATTTGTAATTTGTAATGGACTATAATGAGTAAGTGATTAAGGAGACCACCCGCCCCCCAGCACAGAAGCGGTCTGCATATACACTCCTGGAAATGGAAAAAAGAACACATTGACACCGGTGTGTCAGACCCACCATACTTGCTCCGGACAGAGGGCTGTACAAGCAATGATCACACGCACGGCACAGCGGACACACCAGGAACCGCGGTGTTGGCCGTCGAATGGCGCTAGCTGCGCAGCATTTGTGCACCGCCGCCGTCAGTGTCAGCCAGTTTGCCGTGGCATACGGACCTCCATCGCAGTCTTTAACACTGGTAGCATGCCGCGACAGCGTGGACGTGAACCGTATGTGCAGTTGACGGACTTTGAGCGAGGGCGTATAGTGGGCATGCGGGAGGCCGGGTGGACGTACCGCCGAATTGCTCAACACGTGGGGCGTGAGGTCTCCACAGTACATCGATGTTGTCGCCAGTGGTCGGCGGAAGGTGCACGTGCTCGTCGACCTGGGACCGGACCGCAGCGACGCACGGATGCACGCCAAGACCGTAGGATCCTACGCAGTGCCGTAGGGGACCGCACCGCCACTTCCCAGCAAATTAGGGACACTGTTGCTCCTGGGGTATCGGCGAGGACCATTCGCAACCGTCTCCATGAAGCTGGGCTACGGTCCCGCACACCGTTAGGCCGTCTTCCGCTCACGCCCCAACATCGTGCAGCCCGCCTCCAGTGGTGTCGCGACAGGCGTGAATGGAGGGACGAATGGAGACGTGTCGTCTTCAGCGATGAGAGTCGCTTCTGCCTTGGTGCCAATGATGGTCGTATGCGTGTTTGGCGCCGTGCAGGTGAGCGCCACAATCAGGACTGCATACGACCGAGGCACACAGGGCCAACACCCGGCATCATGGTGTGGGGAGCGATCTCCTACACTGGCCGTACACCACTGGTGATCGTCGAGGGGACACTGAATAGTGCACAGTACATCCAAACCGTCATCGAACCCATCGTTCTACCATTCCTAGACCGGAAGGGAACTTGCTGTTCCAACAGGACAATGCACGTCCGCATGTATCCCGTGCCACCCAACGTGCTCTAGAAGGTGTAAGTCAACTACCCTGGCCAGCAAGATCTCCGGATCTGTCCCCCATTGAGCATGTTTGGGACTGGATGAAGCGTCGTCTCACGCGCTCTGCACGTCCAGCACGAACGCTGGTCCAACTGAGGCGCCAGGTGGAAATGGCATGGCAAGCCGTTCCACAGGACTACAGCCAGCATCTCTACGATCGTCTCCATGGGAGAATAGCAGCCTGCATTGCTGCGAAAGGTGGATATACACTGTACTAGTGCCGACATTGTGCATGCTCTGTTGCCTATGTCTATGTGCCTGTGGTTCTGTCAGTGTGATCATGTGATGTATCTGACCCCAGGAATGTGTCAATAAAGTTTCCCCTTCCTGGGACAATGAATTCACGGTGTTCTTATTTCAATTTCCAGGAGTGTAGAATAGATCCTACGTGCAAGTGTGAGAAAGTGTTCTAAATGTTTGATTAGTATGTATCTGAGACAGAATACGGGAACCAGCCCGTTCAGATAGTGAGTGTGGGAAACAGCCTAAATATCACATCCAGGCTGGCCAGCACATTGACCCATCGTCGTTAACCTGTCGGGCGGATTCGATCCGCAGCCGGCATATCTCCTCGTCCTGGAAGCGGTCGCCTTAACACGACGGCTACCTGGCCGGGTAGTTAGAATGGAATTATGTATCCCAAATTCTAGAACGTTTTAGATGAATAAAAAATACTGAATTCCGATAGATTCAATTAGTGATGTAGATAGCAGTCTTGTAATTCGTTAGCCCATGTCCCCTAGCATATTTACAAAATCGAACAAACTCACTCCTGATAGGGGGCGTACTTGTATTTACATGAAATCTGTTATCACAAAACATACTTCTATTACCTTAAAAAATATGTCCCAGAATCTTTTATGAAACACGAAGGTGAATAAGAAATATTTGAGTATAGCAGGACTTGAGCCAGCTTCACTTGACTCCGCACATTTATTCACTACACAACACGCACCTTTTGTTACAGATGACAACGTGTTATATTACGAGCTCCTGGAGGCTTTACTGCAGATATGTTATTAAATGAAAATTGTAACAAAATGTATGAAGAACAACCCGTCTCTGATAAATCTTCAGTCTGGTTCAAAAAATGGTTCAAATGGCTCTGAGCACTGTGGGACTTAACATCTGTGGTCATCAGTCCCCTAGAACTTAGAACTACTTAAACCTAACTAACCTAAGGACATCACACACATCCATGCCCGAGACAGGATTCGAACCTGCGACCGTTGCGGTCACGCGATTTCAGACTGAAGCGCCTAGAACCGCACGGCTTCAGTCTGGCGAAGCCTTCAAACGGCGTACTTTGGTAACACTCTAGTTAAAATACAAATATATATATAAATTCATTAATCACCAGTATGACGTTTCCCGTCCCTTTATTACAACAAATCGTACCTATAACGATGCGTATTCAAGAGATCATCAATGTGTGGGTGCTTTTGGAACAGCACATATCTGTAGAACGTAAGACACAACAGGAAACGCACCCAGTGTGGGCTTCATCAGAAACGACGGATCCATAGTTCTGCTTGTGACGTGGAACACGATCTTTCATCTCACTGGCCACGTTCCTCCTCAAGAAGCAAAAGTGAGTTTTTGGTCCAGCATTTTACGCTGTGGAATGCTGTGGGACGCGAAATTCCACGCTGTGACGTCAAAGAACTCTATCAGCTCCTCGTTCACGAACGCAATCTCGTCCGGTGTGTGGGCGGCTTAATAAACACGGGTTCTTTACACGTCCGTGCAGAAGCGACACAATTAGCGCGAGCTGGCGGGTCACGGCCCACGGGCTGCGCGGCAAATTGAATTACCGGCGCTTCCAGCGAGCGGGACGTCACAGTGCAGCACGTAGTTTTATCGATTACCGCCAGGTCAACTAGCCACCGACCGCGGAACCGCGGCCGAAGCGCACCCTCTCCTGCCGAAAAACTACAGTCCTCTCAGCTGCCTACCCCACCTATTTGTAATAAGCTGTTCGAAAAAAAAAAAGTAATGGACTACCTGCACTCTGCGAGCGTGTTAGACTAGATGGAAGAGAAGAAGAGAATGAAAGTGTAAACCTTACTGAACCAAAATAATTACTAGTCTAGGTCATAAAGAGACAATAACCAATACAAAGGCATTCTGTGTTCGCAGTACACATTTTTTGTACATCAGGGAAATCAATATTGCAGACATCGCTGCGACCGGAAAAGTATCCTGCAAGAACGGGACCAACGACGGCTGAAAAGACTCGTTCAACGTGACAGAAGTGCAACCTTTACGCGAATTGCTGCAGCTTTCAATTCTGAGCCATCAGCTACTGTCAGCATGCTAACCATTCAACGAAACATCATCGATAAGGGCTTTTGGATCGGAAGGCCCACTCGTGTACCCTTGATGACTGCACGACACAATGCTTTACACCTCGCTTTGTTTGGGTTTGTCACCCCGACATGGCCAAACGATGATTAAGACGTCGACAAGCACGCTGAAGACCTAGTTAGTGCCATCACAAAAGTGGTGAAGGCTGCAGTGTCAACCAGGAGGAGGGCCATGGCGGCCTCCCCATCGCCATGGTCCGTCGAACTAGGGCAGATGCGTCAGTCGGTCAGGAGGGCGAGGAGGTACTACCAGCGAAGTGTCGTCTGGGAAGAAGAAAAGAGATGGTTACAAACCTACAGGAATGCTAAGGAAGAGTTCCAGAGGGAGCTCAAAAGGGTTAGATTTCAAAGTTGGAAGAAATACGTTCAGATCCAATTGGCTACAGATCCCTGGGGCATCCCATATAAAATAGTTAGGGAAAAGATTACGTCGCCCATGGTACTATCAACCGTCCGGGATGGGAATCGGATGACAGGATCATGGCAGGAAACTGCTGAGGTCCTTCTCCGGTCCCTGCTTCCAGATGATATGGAAGAAGAGGACACAGAAGAACAAGGCCTAATTAGGCAAGCTCTGCAAGAAGAGTACCAAAATAACACTGCGGTGTACCCTTTCTCGGAGAACGAGGTGGCGGTGCACATCACGTCACTCAAAAGAGGAAAAGCCCCAGGACCAGACGGCATCATAGCGGTAGTGGTGCAATACCTCGCTCCTCAACTAGTAGCACCTCTAGCAAGAATCTACAACGAGGCCCTAAGCCTCAGGAAGTTTCCCACCATCTGGAAACAAGCTAATGTGGTAATAATAAAAAAAGGACAGGATAAATATCCAAAAGAGGTTAAGTCGTACAGACCTATATGTCTGTTGGACTTGCTGGGAAAATTGCTGGAGAGGCTGCTGGCTGACAGGCTGATGGCACACGGGGTGCTCTGTGGGATGAGCAGCAGGCAATTCGTCTTTAGGCCCAGGCGTTCTGTGTCTGACGCAATCGCCATGGCGGCCGAGGTCTGTCGCTCGTCCACACATAAGTACATAGTTGGCATCATGGTAGACATAAGTAGCGCCTTCGACAACCTGTGGTGGCCTTCGCTCTTCTCTCGCTTGCGAGAGAAGGAGTGTCCAGGGCCGCTATATGGGCGTCTCAGGAGCTATTGTGTGGATAGGGAGGTCTGGCTATCATCCCCTAGCGGAAGAGTGGACAAAAAGATAACAAAGGGGTGTCCACAGGGCTCAGTCCTGGGGCCACTCTTTTGGGATGTCAATATGGAGCCTCTGCTTGAGACCTTGGAGAACTGTGCAGATGTGCTAGAGGTGATAGCTTACGCTGATGACCTCCTCCTGTTGGTTGGCGGCCGTAGTCGAGAGGAATTAGAGCCAAAAATAGATAGGACCATGACATTACTATCACAGTGGTGCCACAGAACTAAACAAAAAGTCTCACCAAATAAATCCACCTACCTACTCCTAAAAGGCCAATTGGTCAGAAACCCTACAATCAGGATGGATGGCACACCAGTTATACGTCGTCGAGAAGCAAGATACTTAAGAGTAATACTAGACGAAAAATGGAGCTTTGCCCAGCACATCGAAGTAACAACACATAGGTCGCTAGAAGTATTAAACATCCTTATCACCATAGGCCATAGGCGATTTCATCTCCCACCAAACCTCATCAAACTCTATCATAACACAATCCCTGTCTCCATCGTCAGATGGTCAGGGCTCACAGGCTCACGAGGGTCGTTCCTGCTATGGCCGTGAGGAGAGTGCAGCGGAACATGCTACTACGCTCAGTCGGGGCATATCGTACATCACCAGGGGGAGCATTATTGATACTCATGGGGCTGTGCCCCTTGATGTAAAAATCAGGGAGCAGGTCGCATGGTATTGGGTAAAAAAGGGGCAAATTGAAAAAAACTAGGGATATTACGGGGGTCATAGTGGGGGATAAAATATTAATTAAAAGAAGGGGAATGGAATTCTGGCAAGAAATCTGGGATGGGGATGAGACAGGAAGAAGAAAATACCAACTCTTACCAAACGTTCAAGAAAGATTGAGGATGAAGCATTTTCAGCCAAGCAAGAGACTGCTGCATTTCCTCACTGGGCATGGCCCGTACCCGGCATATCTTTGCCGTTTCAGGAAAAGAGCGACACCCTCGTGTGATTGCGGTGCCGAAACGGGCACACCGAATCACGTGATCTATGAGTGTCCCCTTTTCGACGACGTTGCCGCTGAGTTAAGAGGAGGAGGAGATTAGTGTTTAACGTCCCGTCGACAACGAGGTCATTAGAGACGGAGCACAAGCTCGGGTGAGGGAAGGATGGGGAAGGAAATCGACCGTGCCCTTTCGAAAGAACCATCCCGGCATTTTCCTGAAGCGATTTAGGGAAATCACGGACAACCTAAATCAGGATGGCCGGAGACGGGATTGAACCGTCGTCCTCCCGAATGCGAGTCCAGTGTGCTAACCACTGCGCCACCTGCTGAGTTAAGAAATTCATTGCCAAACACAGACACCTTTCACCTTATTAGGGACGTAATCACCTTGACTATCATTTATAAACTGGCCAGCGAGGTATCCGCCAAGGTCTTAAGAGAATACCGTAGGGAGCTTGGGTAGTCAGAGAACCAATATGTGACATCACGCACCATCCCATTCCACCGGGATGCGTACTGGCCGACCGCCGTAGCAATCGGGATCCGACGCATCCAGGACTAGGGGGAGGGTGCGAACACACCGATCAGAGACTAAAGCACACTAATTACGACTCAGTAAATAGAATTACCTGTAGGAAATAGTTATTAGGATACTTTTTTAAAGACCTGCAGCGATTTGCGTTAAGGCCAGCCCAGTGCTAGGGGCACGCCCACTGAAATTAGCTCGGTGGTTTTTACTGGCACACCTGTAACGCTGCAGGATGCAATTGCTAGTAGAGTAGGATTGAGTAGATAGCATGGTAGACTATAGTTCAATTCTTTTATCTTGGCGGCTCGCGCATGCCCGCCTAGACGCGGGAGATTGCTGCGTTGCCAGTTGCACACGACGCACGCGCCAAGAGAAGCAGCGCCATAGTATAGCATAGTTAGCAAGCTTACGTTTAGGGGGGAGCGCGCAGTTCATGAAGTAAAGCCACCACGTCCGCATTAACCCTTTCGCTGCTACAAAGACGTGCGCCCTGCAGTCCGCGCTGTGGGCGATTTTGTCACTGCACTGCTCGCCTGTGCAGACACATTGTGTTCCGACTGCTTTGACACTCTTTATCATTCGATTCCACAAAAACTATTTGGCTCAAAAATTAGATTTTTACCTATCTTCTTGACTGATACCTTCCCCCCATAAATGACTTAATTTTGTTTCGATGTTCAACGCAGTTATTATGCAGCATTAAATATAGTAAACCATTGCACGAAATTTTGAAGAGTTTGCAGAGGTAAAGTCCATATAGTATACTTTCCGGATGGTCGATTTTAGTTGCCACAATGTTGAGAATGAAATGTGGACAAGATACCTATATATTTCATTTAATTTAAGTACCACAAAGTGTTGTATGTAATACTGAGAAATATTCCACCTTTCGCGACTGTAACAAAAGTTTTACTTACACTGGGCACGTTTGGCTTTATTTTAAATCACTTCAATCAATCAAAAGGAAGTAGACAAAATACATTAAACAAAACTGTGGACTTACAAAAACATTAGGACTTTATACCGTCTGTCAGTGAAGTGCTCAGAGCTATGTCAAATATAATTTTGTGTGTGGCACACACAAACAGCATTTATTTGCTAAAACACTGATGAGCCAACACAAACGTTGAATATTATGCTACCGCAGCACAAAACTACGAAAGGTGACTTGGCAAAGGAGGACACAAAATACAGTCCTCTTATGATGCTTCAAAAGAGAGACACGCGTCTGGTCTAAATAAGTCGCTTATTACAGTTGCAGAACAGGGATATATTTCAATACCATTGGTAAAATTGCGACTGTGGAACAAAAACAAGAAATAGAACATGAATACCATTGTGTATGTGTCATACCTTTCACCGATGAAAGTGCTTTAAAATAAAGCCAAACGCGCCGTGTGTAAATAAAACTTTTATTACAGTCGCGAAAGACGGAATATTTCTCAATATTACATACGACACCTATGTGGTACTTAAATTAAATGAGATATTGTCATACAGTAAATATTATATGAAATTTAGGTATCTTGTCCACATTTCATTCTCAACATTGTGGCAACTAAAATCGACCATACGGAAAGTATACGCTATGGACTTTTACCTCTGCAAACTCTTCAAAATTTCGTGCAATGGTTTACTACATTTAATGCTGCACATCGAAACAAAATTAAGTCATTTATGGGGGGAAGGTATCAGTCAAGAATACGTGTAAAAATCAAATTTTTTGGCCAAATAGTTTTTGTGAAATCGAATTATAAGTGTGTCAAAGCAGTGGGAACACCATGTGTCTGCACAGGCGAGAAGTGCAGTGATGACAAAATCGCGCACAGCGCGGAATGCGAGGAGCATGTGTCTGCAGCAGCGAAAAAGTTAATGAAGAGGCAAAGCACTAGAAATTTCATTCAAACGAATAAAATTCGTGAAGTAAGGCACTCCAATATTGTTTTTAAATAAAGAAAATTTTACGCACCGCACAACGTTTGAACTCATAACCTTTCACTTGGCAGCCCTACACCTTAACCGTTCCGCTACCTCAGCTCATCGAATAGTTTAACTCCATAAGGAGTCTAACAGCTCACGCAACTACTTATAAACACTGTTGGTATGACTATGAATTACTCACGCTTCGTCGAAGTACAATAGGAAATAAACAATTACCGCTGTTCTTTATTGCGAAAAAGCAGTTCGTGAGATTGAAACAAACACCTTTCCTTGCTATCACCTGAATTAGGAGTCTTATTGCTTGTTTGGTTTAATTAATAGAATATGAAGCAATTGGTATAAAGAATGCTTTTTCCAAACTTTCTATAAAAGAAAGTCTGCTATCAAGACATTGCTTTTGTTCTATTACTTTATTTATGACGGAACGTTTCTAAAACTGAAGACACTCGTCCGTGCTCTGCACTGCAGTCGAGATCTGGCAACGTCGTTCTCTGTTCATTGGCTGACTGTGTATTGTGACGTCAGATGCGCAGAACGAACCTAAACTCGGCCGCCAAGATATATGACGCGCACTTTAACAGTAGATTATTTAGATACCCATAGAACTAACTTTCTGTAGCTGATACTAGTAATAGAAAATAGAGTTTTGGTAAATGCTGCTGAAATGTAATCTTATAAGTAATTTCGACCCACTAATGATTTTAGGTGGTGGGTTATGTTGTATAATACTGATTTTGATGAATAAAGATTTCTTTTTCATTGAATGTTTCATTGAATGGTTAGCACGCTGACACTTGCCGATGGCCCAGCATTGAAATCTGCAGCAGTTCGGGTAAGGGTTGCACATCTATCACGTTGAACGATTCTCTACAGTCGTCGTTGCTCCCGTTCTTGCAGGATACTTTTCCGGTCGCAGCGATGTCTGCAATTTGATGTTTTACCGGATTCCTGATATTCACGGTAGACTCGTGACATGGTCGTGCGGGAAAATCCACACTTCCTCGCTACCTCGGGGATGCTGTGTCCCATTGCTCGTGCACCGACTGTAACACAACGTTCAAAATAACTTGATAACCTGCCATTGTAGTAGCAGTAACCGATCTAACAACTGAGCCAGACACTTGTCTTATATAGGTGTTGCCGACCGCAGCGCCGTATTCTGCCTGTTTACATATCTCTGTATTTGGATACGCATGCCTATACCAGTTTCTTTGGCTTTTCATTGTATATTAGCTATCACTACTAATATATTTATTGTCAATATCGAAATACTTTATTGTAACGGTTAGCGAATTTGCGTTATGAGACCACTGAATTGTGATTTTCAAATGTAAGACGCGTCAGGGAGGAAGGCAGAATGTGGCGATTAAATTTATTGAAGTTCACCCCTTTAAAATCGAATATTTCGTTTGAAAATAAAATGTTTGTAGCTCTGTGTGTAAGTTAAAATTTACCTCATATTTTTATCTTCATTCATAGAGAACACTGTTTTGTGAAACCAGATTAATGTTCTTGAATCATGCTTTATTTTTCGAGGACTGAGACAGGAAGTAGGGTACCTTAGCCTTTTTTTAAATTTTTTTTTATTCAGAGAGCCTAACATGGTGCAAGCTTTTCGGCATCTGTTACTTGCACCAGCCGTCTTGGAATTGCAACGCCTAGACAAGCTGGTCACAAGAATCCGAACTAAGAGGATGTGAGTGTCACGCCACATTGTTACTGAACTGGTTAAGAGTTCAGAATGATTACTTAAACATCGGCATAGCAACGTCTTCTCTTGTGTAAGAGGAGAGCGTTACCACACGCTCAGTCAATAAAGTGCTAAATGAACGCAAGTGCCAGTATACCTCAACGACTTCAAAGGGCTCAACTTCAGTATGTGTTAGAGTTCGAACGGCGGAGAATTGTGAGCCTCCGGTAAATGACACTGGGATGCTCGTGCAGACATGCTGAGACGTGAGTGATGCAGTTGTGGAAGCGGAGGCTGGAAGAGGACCGTCCGCAGAGTCGGTACTGGAGCAGAACTTTGTGATGGTTGTGGAGAGTGACACTTATGCAGAGACGGAATGTGTTCACCTTTCTGCAAAGCCCGAGATACTTCAGATAGTTCTTTGCTTTCACATTCATTGTGTTTGCCAGCTCACATCTAGTCACATTCCAACCGGACCTAGACCTCGGGCTAAGCTACAGATCAATCTGACCACGACCAGGTTTTATAAAGTTTGCTTATGTGCTACATGCGAAAAGCCGCGTACCTCAGGAAGAGCCCCAAGCTCCGCAGATGTTCCAAACACTCTTCGCCACCCCCCCCCCCCCCTGCAAAGTTAACGAAATCTCAAAATCGTTGTTAGCAACATTATTACTGCAAGACGTAACAGAGGTAGAGTGTGTCAACGCATTGTTATTTCAAGCGGCGCAACAATAAGTTTAGGTATGTAGTCTTGTAGCGAGTAGCAGAGCCAATGTCGCGGTGTATTGGTCGCGATAGGCCTCGAAACTCAATTGTTGGCAGTATAGATACCACCTGAAATATTTGGCGGGCCGGATACCGGGGAAGTCCGGCCAGCTAACGCGGGCCGGTTTGCCAGCCGTCGCGGGCCGGTTTCGGCCCGCGGGCCGTAGTTAGAAGACCCCCTGAAGTTCATTATGTTTCCGTATGGTTGGGATTTTTGCACATGGTGTATCTGGTTTTATTTTTTTCAGTCAATTTATTCTACTGTTCGTGTTTTGATCGAATTTGTAGCAATTATGAATATTAATGCTTTGGACAGCTTGATGTTAGCGTTTTTATCTTTCCTGAGGAAATGCGGAAGGTTATTGAGCCGTGTTACTGTATTAATATGGTCACACATTATGTAGCAGTGAAGTATGGAATATGCATGCATGGTTCACACAGGTCAGGAAAGCTTGGTGGATGAATAGCAAGACGGGGAGGGGATAGGCTGTAGGAATATCTAACTATGCAGGAAAATATTGGGTTAGTGAAAACCGGCAATTAATGATGAAACTTAGCCCATACGTCTAGCTCTCATTGCACTGAACTTCAGATAAATACAAATTTCCATAACGTACACTCCTGGAAATTGAAATAAGAACACCGTGAATTCATTGTCCCAGGAAGGGGAAACTTTATTGACACATTCCTGGGGTCAGATACATCACATGATCACACTGACAGAACCACAGGCACATAGACACAGGCAACAGAGCATGCACAATGTCGGCACTAGTACAGTGTATATCCACCTTTCGCAGCAATGTAGGCTGCTATTCTCCCATGGAGACGATCGTAGAGATGCTGGATGTAGTACTGTGGAACGGCTTGCCATGCCATTTCCACCTGGCGCCTCAGTTGGACCAGCGTTCGTGTTGGACGTGCAGACCGCGTGAGACGACGCTTCATCCAGTCCCAAACATGCTCAATGGGGGACAGATCCGGAGATCTTGCTGACCAGGGTAGTTGACTTACACCTTCTAGAGCACGTTGGGTGGCACGGGATACATGCGGACGTGCATTGTCCTGTTGGAACAGCAAGCTCCCTTGCCGGTCTAGGAATGGTAGAACGATGGGTTCGATGACGGTTTGGATGTACCGTGCACTATTCAGTGTCCCCTCGACGATCACCAGTGGTGTACGGCCAGTGTAGGAGATCGCTCCCCACACCATGATGCCGGGTGTTGACCCTGTGTGCCTCGGTCGTATGCAGTCCTGATTGTGGCGCTCACCTGCACGGCGCCAAACACGCATACGACCATCATTGGCACCAAGGCAGAAGCGACTCTCATCGCTGAAGACGACACGTCTCCATTCGTCCCTCCATTCACGCCTGTCGCGACACCACTGGAGGCGGGCTGCACGATGTTGGGGCGTGAGCGGAAGACCGCCCAACGGTGTGCGGGACCGTAGCCCAGCTTCATGGAGACGGTTGCGAATGGTCCTCGCCGATACCCCAGGAGCAACAGTGTCCCTAATTTGCTGGGAAGTGGCGGTGCGGTCCCCTACGGCACTGCGTAGGATCCTACGGTCTTGGCGTGCATCCGTGCGTCGCTGCGGTCCGGTCCCAGGTCGACGGGCACGTGCACCTTCCGCCGACCACTGGCGACAACATCGATGTACTGTGGAGACCTCACGCCCCACGTGTTGAGCAATTCGGCGGTACGTCCACCCGGCCTCCTGCATGCCCACTATACGCCCTCGCTCAAAGTCCGTCAACTGCACATACGGCTCACGTCCACGCTGTCGCGGCATGCTACCAGTGTTAAAGACTGCGATGGAGCTCCTTATGCCGCGGCAAACTGGCTGACACTGACGGCGGCGGTGCACAAATGCTGCGCAGCTAGCGCCATTCGACGGCCAACACCGCGGTTCCTGGTGTGTCCGCTGTGCCGTGCGTGTGATCATTGCTTGTACAGCCCTCTCGCAGTGTCCGGAGCAAGTATGGTGGGTCTGACACACCGGTGTCAATGTGTACATTTCAGGAGTGGGTATCACCAGACTGAAGAGTTTCCAGAAGACAGGCTGGAAACGCTTTTACATCATCATCCACTCACAGTATTGCAGAATCCCTTTCACTTTAGAACACACACCTGCAACACATCAACGCTCGTCAGGTGAAGTTTTTCAGAGGTTAAAAACAAAAAATGCATAGTCTTTTGGATGGAATTATTGTTTTTGGAAAGAACTAGATGAACACACAGAGTGCCTAAGTCAAGAATTTGATAAATTGAAACAGCTTGTCTCACGTTAAGCATTGATAAATGTCATTTTGCCTAGTCACATGTCACTTACCTGGGGCATATTATTACAAAGATGGAGTAAATACGGAGCCTCGCCTCACTTCAGTTGTACATGTTTTTTAGTTACACAGTCAAGCAGTTACAATCATTTCTTGGACTGGCAATTATTACCAAAAAATTATCAATGGTTTTGCAGAAATTGTCTAGACTAGATAGGGATTATGTTTCAGTGGACACCAGAATGTCAAACAGTGTTCCAAAATTTGAAAGAGATATTGACTTCAGAGTCTGTATTAATTTTTTCTCATTTTACTGAAGAATTTGTATTGTCGTATGATGCAAGCAGTATAGCTTTGGATGTCATTTTAAGTCAAATTTTATACGGATAAGAACATTCATAACTTATGCATCTCACCAGCTGATCAAAGCTGAGAAGAACTGTTCTACTGCAGAAAAGGTATTTTGTATTTCTGTTGCTACCTATATGGTTGTAAATTCAAACTTGTTACTCATCATGTTGCTCTGAAGTGGTTATTAGGACTAGGAGGAGGCTAACAAGATGAGCACTGAAATTGAGTGATTTTTAATACGAAGTAGTTTTTTTGTGGTAAGTTCCTATGGAACCAAACTGCTGAGGTCATCTGTCCCTAGGGTTGCACACTACTTAATCTAACATAAACTAACTTACACTAAGAACAACCCACACACACCCATGCCCGAGGGAGGACTCGAACCTCCGCCGTGGGTAGCCGCGTGAAACGTGGCGAAGCGCTTCAGACCACGCGGCTACCCCACACAGAAATTTGAAGACTTGTAAAAGACACAAGCAGTGGATATAGAATGTCAAGTATACAGTAAATAACCACAGTTTTTTTTCTGGAAGAAGGTGTACTATGTACATCAACTAAAAGTGGACATTACAGTGTCATTCTTGCTGCACTATGAACTGAAGTGTCACATATAGCACTTGGCCATGCCCTATTGGGACACGAAGGTAGGAGAACTACTGACAGACAAATAGCATAAGGATTTTGGTGGAGAAACAACGTAGTGATGTAGAGCAATACATAAAGAAATTGCACTCTATGTGCTCAATAGACAGAATTGAGTCGCCAAAAGATAAAACTTCAGACATTACCAGAATCGTAAAAGTCTTTTCAAGGGATAGTAATTGACATATTGGGACCATTTAATATAAGTTTAGTGGGTAATAAGTATGTACTGATGATGATCGACCATTTTTCAAGACAACATGTTTTGACAGCAATACTAGATCAAAAAGCGAGTACTATAGCCCAAGCCATGGTTAACACTTCATTAATTAAGTTTGGTGTACCAGAAATTATAAACACAGATCAAGAAACTAATTTTATGTCTGATCTGACGAAACAGTTTTGTCGTCTACTGAAAGTAAAGAAATTTTGTATACTCTCTTCCAGCCACAAGCTAATGGTCGTATGGAATGAGTCCACTATACTGCAACGAAGATATTAAGTCACTACATGAACAGCCAACATTTGGACAGTGATTCCTATTTAGGCTATGTGATGAGTGAGTACAACTCAAAAATCCACAGAGTGGCAGATCTTTCACTTTATGAACTAGTGAATGGGTGAAAGATGCCTTCACATTTTGATTTAATACAGCCAAAGCTAGGAACATTTTAAAACATGTGGAGCAATCATGAATACACTAAAAGAGGTTTGGCAATGAGTGAAACATGCAAAACCAAAGGTACTGAATCGTCAAGTGCGAATTGGGCAGAGAGCAAGTAAAATTACCTCGATTACTGAGCAGGACAATTGGTGCTACTAGCAAATCCATATACCACAAAAAGTAAGACGAAGAAATTCTTGACAAAATTTCAAGGACTGTACCAGGTAGTGGAGATGACTTTACTGCTCAATGTCAAGTTGCAGTTACCAACGAAATCATCGGTTGCACACATTAGGCGAGTTAAATCTTCTAAGATGCCCATAAATGCCTGCATCTTTACCACAGAAAAAGAAATTGCCACACTGAATGAGAGTAGCACAGAGCATGCTTTGAGCTTAGGTATTAGAAATAAATGATAAAATAGCAGTGAACTGTGTTTAATTTAGTGTTGGATTACCAAGCTGACACTGACGGCGGCGGTGCACAAATGCTGCGCAGCTAGCGCCATTCGACGGCCAACACCGCGGTTCCTGGTGTGTCCGCTGTGCCGTGCGTGTGATCATTGCTTGTACAGCCCTCTCGCAGTGTCCGGAGCAAGTATGGTGGGTCTGACACACCGGTGTCAATGTGTTCTTTTTTCCATTTCCATAACGTATTTTACACATTTTCATTCTGTCGACCAATAGTTATATGACGGCCATGTCAGCGAAAACAAATTTCACAGTCGACAGGAGTCACAGCAGCTGTTATGAGGGTACAACGGTATCTCAGCTTTGCAAAGAGGGGCTGCACGAAGACAATGTTATGCATACAGCATCAGAGGAAGAATCCAAGGGAGGACCTGGATAGCTGCTGCATTATCACGCGCCATCTGTCCCATGCTCCTTTGTTTTAAGTTTTACTTGAGGTACCCACGTCCATCTCCGTCGGCTAGACAGCCTTGATGCTGTAACATACGGTCACTACTAAATGTAGCATTAGACACTTTTTCCGACGTATCCAAGGAAGTAATGCCAATGTTGCTTGATTCTTGAAAGAACCATTGTTCGAATAAAGAAGTTGTGAGCAAGAGCACGCAGTTACGGAGCAAGTGCAGGTACGTACTTTTATCGGTATCTATTTACGCATCAATGTCATTTGAACTTTTTCATTGCAAAAATATTTACATATTAACTCTTAAGACAGGCACAATAACAGCACGAGTAGAAAGTCCTTAACTGTGGACTCGTATCCCTACAGGCGGAGAGGAGAACGCAGTAGGAGTGGCAAGAGTTCGCACGTGAAAATTCTTCAGCAGTGGTCAGAGGGAACATCCTACACCGTTACTCTTACATTCTTCACACCACCATTTTTACATTTATCACCCTGTATCCAGTCACTTTCAAAGTCACATCAGTACCTCACAGTTTTTTTTTCTAAAACAATTTTCTGAGGACCTACTAGTAGTTCCAGTTTAGAAGATCCTGTTTTCCACTTTCTGTTCAAGAGGATTCCTCGCCGGTAATGATAAGATTATCCGATTTTTGAGCCCTCCGCTTTTTCCATCAACTGACAACAATTTTGACAGATTGTGCGTGAGAAACGGACCTGTGCGCTTTCACGCTTGCGCACCAAATTCTAGCACTCATGTAAAAGTTGCCACCCGTGTTTCCTTCGCTGGACCACTGTCTTCAGCCGTCTTGTTATACTCAACGACGTGAACCTCCGTTATATGAAATGGAGCAACACTTTGTTTCACTTTCCCCACATACCCAGCCCCAAAATGCAAGCTGCCGTCAGCTCCACTTTTAACGTGCCACATATGCCAAGGACTATAAAAATAAAAAATGTTTTAATATTTGAACTATAATCATTATAATAATTTGTTTACTTCTGTAGCTGGGTAACCTCTTTTGATGCTAGTCAATTGTCAGGATGAGCATTACTGCAAAGGGCATTTGATTCTAAAGCGTTACGTCAGGGTGAAAAACACTAAATAAATTACTTTTTCTCTCTTAACAACATGTGGGTAGGGTGGGTTCTTCCTTGGCTCGGGTATGAGGTAGAATGAAACAGCATTTTTACATAAGATAACTTTTATTGAAAGATTTGTAAAATGGTTTCCTTACTGGATAGTTCTGGCTGGGAGAGGGGCAGCTATGTCGTTTGTGAAGCCTTCTTGCTGCGTGAGCGGCGGCGTCTGATTACGCCTGGCAGAGTGTATCTCGTGTCGCTGTTTCGCCCAGTTGACTGGAGACGTGCATCGCGAGGTGGCCCGTTTAATTATTGAGAACGTAGTCGTGAATCGGATGGTGATACCTTGGATGTGGTGTTCCAGTGTTTCTCTTCTCTATTAGGCCGCGTCTGACAGTGTTGTGCGTCGGCCAGCGGAGCGGCGCGGTGGGGGAAGGCCAGTGTCCCGGACTCGAACAACGGACTCCAGCTTGCCAGTCTTCGGCTGTCAGATCTTCATCCCAGCTCACAGTTGACTGCTGATGTGAGGCCATCTCCTTCCCGTCCTCACGAGTCACCCGGGAACGTAAAAATCAGTCTTCAAATTCCTTTTAGCTTCTGTCTTCTGGCGGCGAGGCTGCTGCTTACTATTCCATTACAGCGGCGGACTTGGTGCTTCTGTGTACGATGTAGTCTCTTCCTGCATGACGGTCTTCAGCGCTGACTGAAGTGTACTGGAACTGAACTGAACTGAAAACTACTGTCAGGCCCACTGCGTCTCGTGTATTTATTTACTTCAGTTCACTGGAGGTGAACGACTTCACGGTCATTGCCTCTTCTGTCACGTTGAAAAGCTTCTCGAAGAATCTTCCTACGTCGGTCGTTGGCTCTTGGAATGGAGGTGAGGGCCTTTGATCACATGTGACAATTGAGAATGCCCTGACGGCTGAATCGACAATTTCCGCTTTTGTGGGGAGGGCGATGACTTCTCCTGAACATGCTAACTTGCAAGCGCCGGCCGTTGCCACTGCTGCTCTGTCCGCTGTTTGCCAGTGTGTAATTCTTCTAAACTAAACTTTTTCATTTATTTTCTAATTTCTACTTCACTTCACATTGATTTCACTAATTTATAGCACTTCAGTGACAAATCTATTGCTTTATCGTAACTTCCAAGGAGTTACACTTCAGAGAAATGCAGCTTTCCGAAAATTTTCTTCGAAACGTTTCAGGTGTACATGTGTAATGCAGTTGTTTAGAGAACTGTAATAGCAACAAACTGCACAGCTTTGACCACATCTAATTTTTACGATATAAAATTGAAGGGGGCATTGATAATTATCAGTATTCGACTTAGCACTACTCTACTTACTTAGCTTCTTCGGTTTACTCTTACCTGTGGAATCTCTCACCATGTCGGGTTTGTCGGTGGCAGCAGATACTGTGTGGAAAGGTGCCTGTACCTGGCAAAAACGTTTTCTTCAGGTCGTCAGGATACGGCAGGTGGAAGAGAGAGGGAGAGAGAGAGAGAGAGAGAGAGAGAGAGAGAGAGAGAGAGAAAGAAAGAGAGATTTAAGCGTGTCTGACAAATTCCTTCCCTCGAAAATTCTCCGCCTTTACAGCTCCTCAATGTTACCACACATTACGTGTCACTGATCTCATTTGTACTAAGATTGCAGTACACGCGAAGTGCCCAGCTCTTTCCGCCGCCATGAGTGGAATGCATAAGTTCTGTCTAACGTTCACAAACCTGCAGTCTTCTATAGTAGTTGTTCTCTGGGCGAAAAATAGCAGGCAGGTCGTGAATCAGTTATCTGGAGGTTGTAATAAACTCTTAGCAAGGAACTGGTATGGTATAAATAATTAAATTACCAATAAATTTGTTCATATGGGATGCCACTCGCTTTTTATTAGCAGAACACGAGAAACTGCACAATTATATTCCACTTCATGAATCACAAATAATTTCCGTTCCTCACACTTTTACAGAAAATATGTCTGTCCTACGAGACTACCGAACTAGTTCTTCTGATCCTACAGCAGTTCTTCACTATTCTGCTGGTTATTAACACTTTTGAAATAATGGAATGATAGTCCACTATTGAGAAATGCTCCAATATAAAATGCAAGTTTATTCACTGCTTAGTTTTTCTAATATAATAGAAGTTTATCACTTAGGTGCGCTACTTCCGAACGCAGCAGCCAGTCGCGGAGTAGGACCACAATTTAGGCGGTCATTCTCACGATATCCGTATCGAACTAGCCATCTGTCATCGGTCCCTCAGTAGTGGGACAAGGACATTAACTCACATTGCAGGTTGACTATATCAGGGGCAGGTATGCACTCAGGGGCAAACCTAGTGTTCCCCTTTGATTGACAGGTCAATACCTATTGTTCTGCTAAGAGGATACTTCCTTTTGATGACAAGCCATTAACCAATTGTTCTGCTAAAAGCATCCTTCCTTTTGATCGACATGTACTTAACCTATTGTTCCCCGCCCCCTCCCCCTCCCCTCCCACCACCATCAGGAAACCTCCAATCCTCTCCCTCCCCTTCGCTGCTACAAGTACACATTCAGGTCTAAGTTATTGGAATAGCCTCTTTCACTCTTATCAATTTGATTGACTACTTAATTAAACTGATCAATTAATTAACTTCTCCCCCTCTTTTAAACCCCTTCCCCTCCCACCCTCCCCCCAGGAAATTGGCGGGAAAAAGACTCAGTCGATTGGTTATCTGAAGGAACTCGATTGCAGTGTATGGATTATTGTTTAAACCATTTAGGCAATGTATAGAATATTGTTTGATTATTTATGGCAGTGTATGGAATATAATTTATTTATTTACTTACAGAATTTTACAGGAAATCGATCCCACCATCACTCCTCCCTGCCACCACATTCCCCCTCTCCCCCTCCCCACTCTCCTCCCATAGTCTACCTGGAAATTGGCGGCTCTGTGGTGGAGAGAAAGGATCTTATGAAGGGAAATTCAAGGATATATTGTTTATTAATAAAATAAATCAGTTTGTGGGGTTGGACTGCTCTTCCTCATCATTCTCTGCTGTTTGCAAACATGCAGGTCTTGTAAGACGTAATTAAATCGATCACCGTTCTTTTTATCCCATTTGTGCAAGGAATACCGTCATGAAACACACATCATATGTAATTACAGTTAAAAAACATGTCGATCGCGAAGCACGCACACCCACCGTCCCCTCTCCACTGGACCACACAGAACGCCCCTGCACATGCTTCCAGGAGTTGGGATGCACCAGCGGCCCCCCCGCAGAAAGACGACACGACCGTCAGCTGCCGAACCACGCGCTTGTAACAGTTGAGGTCCCACATGCATGAGGCAGTGGCATCCCTTTGATACTTGACACCTGAGAAATACTTGTCGAAACAAGGGTCTACCTAGACACTGTTGCTGGAGCAACAACGCATAGCCTTCGTACCTGCGGTCCAGAGAGATGTCCACATAGCAGATCACTCTCAGCGATATGTTTGTATAGCAGCTCACTCTCACAGGTGCAGCTAAAAGGTTGCCAGTGTTATACTGACGTTACATATCTATGTAAATAAAAGCCAAGTCTCCTTCTGGATGCTTTATAGAAATCTTTTGCAATGCTCCCCATAATAACCCAGAATGCATTCTTCCTAGCAATCCATATGGGACAGCACATTCATTAGATATCAGTCCCTTCTCCGAAATCTTAAAGTGTGGCAGAAATAGTTAACGGTCGATTTTGTTGTTGTTGTAGGAGCTTTCGTGATATCTCAGCTTGTCTACATGGAAATTCTTGTCCTAGCAGAACATGTTTACGTATATAGTGCAGAATAACAACGATTGAATTCTTCCTGATTGTCCTAACGAGACATCACGTGTTCCCTTCCTGGAAATCGTGATGTCCTGCTTTCAGCATACGTCTCAGAAACGGTAAACGTTCTCACTGCTAAAAGCCTACATCATGTCTGTGCATGCTCGCGAAAACACCATTAATCATAAAAGCATTCTTGTTGTTCGGAAAGAGAGCACTGTCTAAGCACAGGCGGGGAAAATCAGAACAATTACGCAAACAGAATTCGAAGCACTGACCTACAGAAGAGAAAAATGACGGGTGTTTTCGGTGTCCTACAGCTACTGGTCTGGGGATGTCCTAATGCCACAGTGGCGGATGAGTGACAGCATCCCTGACAGAGATGTATGGTCAGCTTCAACTTGTGTTTGAACACTTGCTTTCTCAGAACTTTCCGTAGATACCGTGTCTCCATCTTGTAAGAATCACTTTGTAGAGGCTCCTGTGCCCCAGCACAATGGATGTCTTGTGAATGAATGGAGTATTCTGATTGGCTCTTACTGAATTTACCCTCCAAATAACTGATGCTGCTGGTGTGGGAGCACCGTCCGCCACTTTTTTCTGCAGACGAGACTTTCAGTGACAAAACTATTTTGTACAGATCGCCATATTGCACCTGAAAGGTTTCTGAGTACTTTGTCTTATCGTAGTGGGGTTTGTTGGCTTCTTTGTCCTCTTTTCTGTTTTTTTTTTGTCGACACTCGATGCGCTTCTTAAATCTTTTTGAAATGATGCACATAATCATCATAGTTGTACCCTATTGTAGCGGCCTCCCTTTGTAATACTTTTGGTAACTGTAACGTTATACCGAACATCACCTCGGGCGTCGTATATTCTGTGCCATTGTGTTGTGTGGTATTGCAAACAAACAAACTGTAGGGAACACATATATCTCGATTGCTGTGCTCTTCATTTATGAAATGCCTCAAATATTCTACTAACGTTCTGTGAGTTCTTTCCAATGCTCCATTTGTCTGGGGATAAAAAGCTGACGGAACAACACACCTCAATATAATTTCTTCTCTAAATTTTTCCGCTGCTGTATCGCCATCTTGACGTTCTAGCAGTATGGCTACTGTAAATTTTCTTAAATCATCCTGAAATGTCAAAATATATCTGTTTGCTTTCGATGTTACATCTAATGGACCTACTGTGCGCAGATTACTTTTGTCAAAAACGTTTTCCGCCGTGTCTGTAAAAATTGATGGTATCTTTGTCTTACTTTGTGTAAATATATTCAGTTGGCACTTATCACATGTTCTAATGTATTCTTCTATATACTTTTCATTCTGTTCCAAGTAAAATGTAAATGTAAATGTCGTAAGTGCAATATTTCTTTAGTCGATCCAGAGTTCTCTGCATTCCTGGGTGACCACCCAGTGGATTGCTGTGTATTTCCTTCACGATTACTGCTTTCCGCTCATGACCAATTTCTTTCGTGTCTTCATCCAGTTCCTCGTGCTAGGTGGCTATTCTCATTTGCTTTTCTGGCTCTCTTCCCGTTTTTGCTACATCTTTTTGCCACATTCTACTAAGTGTATCTGCATTAGCCTTGAATTGGCATGGTTCATACACGATTTAATATGAATATTCATTCAGGTTCAATCTCCACTTTATTAAATGAGGTGAGGGACCTTTTCCGTTAAATATACACGTTTATGGCTTATAATCTGTTGATTGTGATTTTTCTGCCGTCCACATAAGGGTCTAAATTGCTTCGTTGCCCGTAGTAATGCCAGACACTCCAGTTTAGTTGCTGATTAATTTTGCTCTGCTTCATTTAATGATCTTGAAACGTACGTTATTGATAGATCGCTTCTTATTTTCCTTTGGGATAAAACTGCCCCATCGATTCACCACTTGTGGCTGTGGTATGATGAAAGGTTTCTCAAAATTAGGATACTATAGTATGGGTGGATTGATTACCTTATCCTTTAGCTCCTTGAACGCATTCTGCTGCTGCCTTTCCCAATCGGAGCTTTCATCGTCCTTTAGTAACTTATGCAATGGGGCCGCAATTTTACTGAAATTCTTTACGAATTGGCGGTACTATCCCATTAAACTCTTTAGTTCTTTACTAGTTCGTGGCACTGGGTACGTCTTCACTTTCTCTACAGTTCGTTCCTCTGGATATACTCCAGTATCTCATTTTGTGCCCCAGAAATGTGACTTCCACTAAAGTTCACACTTGTCTGGTTGTTATCTTCAGCCTGTGTACCCTTGTCCTGTCAACAGTCTCTCGCAATTTTTCAATATACTCTCTGAGAGATCTTCCATTACGAATGTCATCTGAGAATACCAAACACTTTCTTCCCTGCGATCTTGTTAATGTGACGTTCACCAACATTTGGAACGTACTCTGTATGCTTCTTAATTCCACTGGCATCCACTTATATTCATACTGCTGACAGTTTGCACTAAAAGCAGTTTTCTCCCTGTCCTGGGTCTCAGTTAATATCTGATGATACCCACTTGCTAAGTCTAACATGAGAAAATACTTGACCTTTCTTAAGTGGCCCATTATTTCTGCTATCTTCGGTATTGGGAACTCTTCTCTACCTGAAATCTCGTTTACTTTACGGTAACCAGTTATCAACTTTTATTTCACTTGCCCACTGGCATCTACCTTCTCAGAGACTAATAATACTGGCGTGTTCCACAGACTTAGGCTCTCTACTATGATATTGTCGTTTAGCATTTGTTCTATATGTTCCTGTTGTAATATTGCTACATGAATTTGCTATGCTGATATCGGTGCTAATTGACAATGAAAGTGGGTTAAAAGCCGTGATCTGTCTGGGGAGAAGTTAATCTTGCATTACTAAGCAACTGTTTCACGACTGGGTATCTAGTCTAGGTTTACCAAGCAGACTAACATTAATGATAATCTTTTAATAGCCATACAAAACCGGTAATATATATATATATATATATATATATATATATATATATATATATATATATATATAAAAGGAGAATTTAAATAAAAGGAAAGAAATCAGTTTATATTTGGAAATTTATTTTAAGATTGATCATCGAAATTTCAGCATATTAAATTCTATTCGTAACAAGCTGGTGCCTTATTTAGGATGGTGAAAATCTTACGGAACACATCAAATATGGAGCCAAGATTGGGAGACTGCATACAACCCTGCATTCACAAAACAACACCCAAAGAAATTGAAACATAAGCAAGAAGAAATTAACCACAACCAACAGATTCAGTTTTCACCCAAAGAAATTACGTTCGTAACACAATCCTGTCCGTCATGTAATTACCACACACTGGTATACTAAATTCATATTAACTCTTTGTGAAGTCTTCGCAAAAAGAATAGCTGAGGGCTACTTTGCTGATTACACGTGGTCAACTTGGTTTACAGAAAGCGTATAACTCCACAGTAATTTTGATAATTAACATAAATTCGATCGAAAAGCAATTGACAAAAGAAAAACCTTGAACTGGTTACTAACGTCTTACTATTGACCTGATGGGTCAAACAGTTATATAAGCACGTGGTACTGGTCTCGCAAAGTACACCCCACGTGGGTTGAACATAAAGAAAAGTTGCTATATTGAAAATATTGTCAAGACGAGACGTTATAATCACACAAGCATTCGCATTTAAGATTGATCTTAGTTAGAGTTACTGATCAACACGTGGTTCCACTTTACTCACAAAGTAGTAACAAAGCAACAACCGGAAAATAATATGAACTTCACACGAGAATTACACTACGCTGCAATTTAAGATAACCTTAGATATTTTAGAGCTAAACCCGAAATAAAGATGATTAAATTTTCAGTTAGGCTGAACTTAACAAATCCATTGTCCTATGGACTTAGCAGACACGCGCTTAGCCGGAGATCTTACCACTTCAGACGCTCGCCACCGCCAGACTGCAACTGCCTACTGCCGAGCGTGCTTCCTGAGACTGGCTCACAAAGACAAACGGAAGTGGCCAGAGGGGCAGCTTCCTATACCAACATGACAACGGACGGACAGAACCATACTAAGGATAGAAACCTCTCTGCTTTAAGAAAGCGTAGCTACCTGTTCCGACGTTGGTCCTACTGTTCTCTAGCAGACAGCCTTGTCTGCTACCCTCAAGCATGCAACTACAAACACATTTGATCATTCATCCTCTCACACAGAAGGGAAGGGGGATGACAGTATCTTATCATATACAGTATATAACAGAAAGCGGATGTAGGTTCCGTATGAGACTGTGTGACATGAAATTACATATAAACTGTGTTTTAAAGTGTAGTAGTGTGACAGATCGTTCTTGTTTACGTGTAAAGGTAACACGTTCCACTACTCAGTCTTCTCCCAGATAGTCAGAAACGCCACAGTAAATTTAGAAGAGGAATTTATTCCATAAATGACAACAGATTTAAGAAATCAAACATGAAAAGAATCCAACAGAGACCTTTCATAACCCCAACGCTCCGGGAAAAGACTGTGCAGGGAATTTTCTGGCCATGCTAGGACATTCCCAAGCAGGCTTCTCACACCCTACTTAAACCAAAAGTGTAAAGAAAAGGCAAAAGGTCACCAGCTACTTGCTAAAACAATAATTTCAACAAATCTTTAAAATCTACTAATTTCAAACAGAAAAAAAAGAACACAATCTGTGACACCTATTTAAAAGATAGTGTAGACCTAATTCGGTCAGCAAGTAAAAACAATGGTTCCTGTGTCATTAATATGAAAACAATTTCTGGTTGTTACCCTTATGGAGTTCACCAGTATTTGCTCATTGCAAGAGCCAACTGATCACAGGCAAATTTATGACTGTTTATTAACAAGCAAAATTTATGAAAATACCAAAGGTGCCACAGCAATTAAAAACGAACATGAAATAACATCGGTATTATAAAGCAGAACATTACAATGCATAATCCGCAAAAGCAAAAATTGATAAGAAAAAAAACATGTTTTACAAAGTGGTTATCGCAAAAAAAATTCTATATCTTATAAAACTAATAATTTGTAGAATTAACATAACTATGTGGCATTAATTTAATCACTCTACTATATTTCAGTTAGTTAGCAAACAATGAGCACTGTGTCATTATACCGAAAATACAATTAATTATGTGATTGTTACCCTTAAGGGGTTCCTCACTATAAATATGCCCCATGCAAAGGCTAATTGATCACAGTCCAATGAGAATGAATAGCAATCTGACTGATAAACTATGCAATGCCACATGAATGAATTTACGAAACAAAATAACACAAATCTAATACATCACACAAGAACAAACATTGATCAATAAAACAGTACAATAGTCAATATCTAATAAAAAACACCAATAAATAAAACACCTGCAAAATACAAGAGTCAAAGTCTAAACTAAACAATAAATAGAACACCTGCAAAATACGAGAGTCAAAGTCTAAAAAAAATTAATAAATAGAACACCTGCAAAATACGAGAGTCAAAGTCTAAAAAAAATTAATAAATAGAACACCTGCAAAATACAAGAGTCAGTCTAATAAACACCAATAAATCGAATCCCTGCAAAACACACGAGTCAAAGTTTCTGTGACAGAAACACACGTATATGCATTGAACTAAGAACCGTATAATCACTGTTCACTGATACACTCACTAGTTCCACTGTTCCGAGGCACAATATAAGGGGAGGGGAAGGGGGTGCGTCGCCGCAGCTGTCAGTAGGGATTTTTGTCCATCTGTTGCGTGCAATCCCGCCGTCTCTGCCCTCTCATGAAGTATCTCTTGGTGGTCTGTGTCACGTACATTTCGATTTGGTTCCATGTTTGTGTTGTCAAATTCGTGCGGTATCCTCGATTGACAAGCCAGGTTGATTTCCCTGGGCAAGGATGGCACTTAGTGGCTCTTCTTTTGTGCCACCCTTAGCGACCAGAGAACATCGAACCATGATTTACTGTCGCTTGACAGTAGGCATCCATCAGGAAATGTTGATAGGCGTCGTTGAAGTCTGCCAGTTTCTCTGGACAGTATGTGTCAAAAGGCTCCACGCCCTTTGTGTTGTTACATTCTTGAGTTATCCTCAATTGACTCGCCGGTTTGATATTCCTGGGCAAGGATGACACTTAATGGCTCTTCTTTTGTGCCACCCTTAGCGACCAGAGAACATCGAACCATGATTTACTGTCGCTTGACAGTAGGCATCCGTCAGGAAATGTCGATAGGCGTCGTTGACGTCTGCAAGTTTCTCTGGACAGTATGTGTCAAAAGGCTCCACGCCCCTTGTGTTGTTTCTCCGCGGCCGTCTCGTCACGGTCGCGTGCGTGCGGTGCGTTGCCAGCAGATGGATTTCCGCGCGGTGGACCGCTCGCCCATCTCAGGTCATCGCCTCGAGGAAGGGTCGCCCGGGGCGGCCGCCCATTAGCTCCAGGTGCAAGGGAAAGTGTTTGCCGCATGCCCTTCTTTTGTTGTCGACCGCGCTCCCGAAGTGGCCCGGTTGACAGCGTCCCCCGCTGGGAAACCCACCAGTTTACAACTAGTCCGGCTGCTCCCGCTGTCTCTTAAGAGTTTTGCCGGTTCGCTTTCACGTTCTCAACTGCATTCACAGAAATTTTTTATCATCCCTATGTGATTACAAAATGTCATACATAATACCACTTCGTATTGTCTTTCACCATTTTTAAGAACAAAAGTGAGACTTAATTTTTTTTTAATAAAAAAAATTAGATGAATCGACAATATAAAATAAAATTTAAATGACTTGACAATGTAAAAGAATAAAAATGAAATGACTTTACAATGTAAAAAAAATAAGAATTAAATGAACTGACAATATAATATTTAAATCCACATCACTAATGTGGTTCACTTACGTTTTAATAAATCCAATGCTACTTATTAATTCACTAAAATGAATAGGATTATGCCTTGTGCAAGTATAGGTCAGGACAGCATAGGGTTTACATGTTATTTACACACACATACATGCACACCTGTTGTCTATTCTACAAACTAACTACCCATAAACATGCATTACTCAATATTCTACTTCTATCCACTACTAGTTAAGCCAATAAGCTACTTCAATGCTATTTCAACACCGTGTATATACCACTACAACATTGTTCTAATTCGTCCTCTTCTTGACGCTCGCGGCATACGTCTTGTCACACGATAAATATGGAGAAACTTTCCTTAAACATACACAGTAAAAAGAACAATGGTTATTTACACACTAAAACATTTATACCAGTTCGCACACCTGAAAAGAGACTCGCAATTATACATTTATCATACTCATATATTCACACATAAAACAGTAAGAAAATTATACCTAAAATTACGTTATCACAACAATTAATCACGCAGATGACTCTGAGAAGGTTAAAAATATTTGCATTATACAGGTTATATTACATTTTCTTATCCATTTTGCTGCGATTTCGTTCCTTCTTTACGTTACCTTTCGCTTCCAAATCAGTTATTTCGCCTGTGGTGGTTATTCTGGATTCATTTCTCATGAATGGCAAAATTGTGGTCACCTCTATTCTGTAAAATAGTATCATCTTAACATATTGAACTTACAACAGACACAAAAGATCCGAATCCTCCTGTAGTTTAAATGACAAATGTTTTGCTTCATCCTTATTACCTTAAACCAAGCTTTCCTTCGTTCCCATAATCAAAATTATTTAATCATCCTCTACCTTCAAGAGGGAAATTTCCTCAGTACACATCATATAGGCTGCAGTGCATCCCGCACCAGCGAAAACAGTAAGCTGTAATGCTCACAGCATCAGCAAAAATACATAAACGTCGCTTTTCTAGGACAAGTATTAACGCAGAATAATTTTTTAGGCTTTGGCTCAACATCAATCAAGACTACAGAAAGGATCCATATTTCTGTATCATTCACCATTTGCTGAAAAACTGCTCGTATTTGACTGCCACAATAATATTTCAGGGCGACGTAAATTACAAAAACCACAATTCTTCTTTCACCTTGAAGGGAATAAATCTACTTACGAAATCCACAGACAGCACTTTCCGTACTCAGCTATAAAGAACAAAAAAGACATATATCATCAATATTAACATATCATCGCATATTGGGAAGCCAATGGTTAAACCATCGTATTATCGCGTCCTGTTTCCAAGATTCCAGATTTACTCATTCCTTTCTCAGAGTTCTCCTGTCTTAAATATTCATAACAGCACGCATACTATAGTAAGAGATCCTCATTTATACTGACAGATATAGAATAGTAATAGATAGATAGTAGCACTGAAAGCAGAAAATCAGAAACAAGGCTACTAACAGCTGGGGACCTGGGTTTGCCAGACCCATAATACCCACAGATCGGATATTCCCCTGAGTTTATGCACTAATTCAGCAACGATCTTGCTTTCCTCAGGAGCGACTCTTTTCAATTTACACACAAAAAAAAACATAAACAGCATTTCACTCGTTCACAAGGAAACCTTTTATCTTTACGTTTGAATCAAACTAAATCCTAATTGCACAAGGAAAGAAAACAAATTAACAACATCACTTCAATCAATCACATAAAAACATTTTTATCATTAATTTTTACCAACATATTATTCAAAATGCATGTCACAAATTTAAACTAATCAATTCATTCTCTTCACTATAAACCCTATGTACTCATTTGCCATGTCGCTCATTTGTTCCGATTGGCGCCTTCTGGGCTGATCATTTGTCATTGCCGGTTTCGTTCATTTCCATTTACTGGATTATGTCTAGGGTTGGCCGGCCGAATTTCAACATCATGTGGGGCTCCGCCTACAATCCTACTCCCACTGTGTTCATCGTAGTAACGATGCTGGTTGCCGTACCTGTTGCGTTCACGATCTTGTCTACGTCCTCGATCATTTCTGTTGTTCCACCTGTGTTCGCGACTGTCACCCCAGTTTCTATACGGCCGGTCCCGATTATTGTTCCGTTCGCGTCGCGACGACCAGTCACGCCGTTGATTAGTAATACGGCCACGACTGCGGTCGCGCTGCTGTGCCCCGTAATATCTTTGTGCCTGATTAGGCGGGCATTCTGCTGTATTATATTCCAACTCTTGGAGAAGTGTTTTAAACGTTTCCACGTCCTCTTTGCATCGTCCCGCAAGAATGACGTGCCGCAAGTGCATCGGCAATTTGGTGATGCATATCCTAATTAGTTCCGCAGGCCCGTATGGATCGTATAAAAATTGATTTGCCTGCAGCATGTGGTCGAATAGGCGTGCAGGGCTGCCGAAACCAGACTGGTTCAAATTTGGCAGCATAATTATGCCATGTTTGACCCTATCTTGTGCCGCTTCCGACCAATAGGCGGACAGAAAGGCTTTTCGAAACTCCCGAGTGGAGTTGCAGTGACGCGCTGCCGACCTCATGCGAATCGCCGGTTCGCCTTCCAAATAGCCACACATATATTCTATCTTATGTGAACTTGCCCAGTCGGGAGGAAGACAGAACTCAAATTGCTCGAGCCATGCTCGTGGATGTATTCCTTTTTGCGAATTTCGGAATGTCTCAAACTTTCTTACCGTAAGGAAATGTTTGAAATCAAATCCCCGCATTTCCTCCTGGCGAGGCCCTTGAATGTGTCTATTATTCTCATGTCTGCCCCTCAAATTACATTCTTCCCTGTCGTCAAAATCTCCCTCGTGGCCGGAGTCCCTCTCTGCACTGTTCGTACGGCTATTTTTAGTGCTATTGGCGAGTTCGGAATCACACGCCATGCGGTTTTCCAGATGCGCCACGCGTTCTTGTAATTCGCCTGTTACAGCCTTGTGTTGCCTGTTCACTTCTAATTGTCCCTTCTGAAATCTCAGAAGCGAACACACTTCTTCGGTCTCTGCGGCCGCTACCGGTGTAGTATTGTTCTCGCTTTCCGTCAGCTTCATCTTGCCTACAATGTCCGCTAATGCCGCAATCTTATCATCTATTTGTCTCTTGTCCTCCGCCCCAGTCTGCTTCAATTGTTCTACTTGCTGTTCCAACGCGTGGATCGCTAAACTGTTGTCCGCTATTGTGTTGCTAACGGACGTGAGACAATGCGTTTCTGCCTCTTGGACCCTCGAGAGTACCTGCTGGTGCTCCCTTTGGCATTCTTCCCTCAGCTCTTGGAAATTCCTAAGTAGCCGTTCTTCGCTTTCTTTAGATTCGGCATCGCCCCTCCGCTTGCTCTGTTCTAAGGCTTGCAGACGATCATCGATTTGTTCAAATGTACGGCCTAATTCTTTCATAATATCACTTTTTATTTCACTTGCCAGATTGTTTATTCTTTGTGAGATATCATCGGACACTCTCTGCATCGACTTGTCGACTTTATTTGTCTGCTGGATTAGTTTTTCGTCTATTTGTTCGCCTAGCTCGCGGATAGATTTTTCGGATGACTCTTTTTGTTCTCCGAACGATTTTTCAAATGATTCTTTATTTTGTTGCAATAAGGTTTTCATGAGTTCTGCCAAATCAATTTGGTTAGAAGGAGGCAAATTTATTTCCGGCTCTGCTGTGAGCCCGTTCGACCTGTTTTGCATTTCGTCTGAAGTATTTCCCATTGTATTTTCGGAACTGCCCGACGCATTAACATTCGAAATCAAATTATTATCTCCTTGGTCCATGTTGCTTAAGTTGTCGGACCGCTTACTTTTAGCTTGGTTACGTGTCTGCATTAGTGCAATTTATACCCGGTACGCGACACACTAATCAAAATAAATGTGTCCCCCAAAAATTAAGACAGTCACACGAAAGATACCCAACCTAGTACGCACTTTTTCACACGCAAAACAAATTTTTATCTTTGATCGAAACAGTGCAATGTACAAGCGAGAACAAAAAACACACACACATATAAAACACACAAATATAGAAAACAAAACAAGACAAACAACACAACGCCGATCAACAACGCCGTGAATCTTTTGAAAGTCTGCTCGGAAACAACACAGAAGTTGTTTGAGCGCTGTAGGAAAAAAATTAAGATTATAACACGCTCGCAATCTAACGTTTCAGAGATTCCAGAGTCTAGCGGAATCACAGAACAGGGTCGCCATGTGTAATATTGCTACATGAATTTGCTATGCTGATATCGGTGCTAATTGACAATGAAAGTGGGTTAAAAGCCGTGATCTGTCTGGGGAGAAGTTAATCTTGCATTACTAAGCAACTGTTTCACGACTGGGTATCTAGTCTAGGTTTACCAAGCAGACTAACATTAATGATAATCTTTTAATAGCCATACAAAACCGGTAATATATATATATATATATATATATATATATATATATATATATATATATATATATATAAAAGGAGAATTTAAATAAAAGGAAAGAAATCAGTTTATATTTGGAAATTTATTTTAAGATTGATCATCGAAATTTCAGCATATTAAATTCTATTCGTAACAAGCTGGTGCCTTATTTAGGATGGTGAAAATCTTACGGAACACATCAAATATGGAGCCAAGATTGGGAGACTGCATACAACCCTGCATTCACAAAACAACACCCAAAGAAATTGAAACATAAGCAAGAAGAAATTAACCACAACCAACAGATTCAGTTTTCACCCAAAGAAATTACGTTCGTAACACAATCCTGTCCGTCATGTAATTACCACACACTGGTATACTAAATTCATATTAACTCTTTGTGAAGTCTTCGCAAAAAGAATAGCTGAGGGCTACTTTGCTGATTACACGTGGTCAACTTGGTTTACAGAAAGCGTATAACTCCACAGTAATTTTGATAATTAACATAAATTCGATCGAAAAGCAATTGACAAAAGAAAAACCTTGAACTGGTTACTAACGTCTTACTATTGACCTGATGGGTCAAACAGTTATATAAGCACGTGGTACTGGTCTCGCAAAGTACACCCCACGTGGGTTGAACATAAAGAAAAGTTGCTATATTGAAAATATTGTCAAGACGAGACGTTATAATCACACAAGCATTCGCATTTAAGATTGATCTTAGTTAGAGTTACTGATCAACACGTGGTTCCACTTTACTCACAAAGTAGTAACAAAGCAACAACCGGAAAATAATATGAACTTCACACGAGAATTACACTACGCTGCAATTTAAGATAACCTTAGATATTTTAGAGCTAAACCCGAAATAAAGATGATTAAATTTTCAGTTAGGCTGAACTTAACAAATCCATTGTCCTATGGACTTAGCAGACACGCGCTTAGCCGGAGATCTTACCACTTCAGACGCTCGCCACCGCCAGACTGCAACTGCCTACTGCCGAGCGTGCTTCCTGAGACTGGCTCACAAAGACAAACGGAAGTGGCCAGAGGGGCAGCTTCCTATACCAACATGACAACGGACGGACAGAACCATACTAAGGATAGAAACCTCTCTGCTTTAAGAAAGCGTAGCTACCTGTTCCGACGTTGGTCCTACTGTTCTCTAGCAGACAGCCTTGTCTGCTACCCTCAAGCATGCAACTACAAACACATTTGATCATTCATCCTCTCACACAGAAGGGAAGGGGGATGACAGTATCTTATCATATACAGTATATAACAGAAAGCGGATGTAGGTTCCGTATGAGACTGTGTGACATGAAATTACATATAAACTGTGTTTTAAAGTGTAGTAGTGTGACAGATCGTTCTTGTTTACGTGTAAAGGTAACACGTTCCACTACTCAGTCTTCTCCCAGATAGTCAGAAACGCCACAGTAAATTTAGAAGAGGAATTTATTCCATAAATGACAACAGATTTAAGAAATCAAACATGAAAGGAATCCAACAGAGACCTTTCACTGTGTTACGTTCTTCTGTGATTCCGAGAACCTATAGGGACAGACATTTACAACTTAGCCTTTATGCTCCGATAATATAGGAAGCGTATGCTTCACAGTTTTGGTAAATGACGATCTGTCACACTTTAAAGGAATACATCGCAATATGCACTGCACAACTTTGCTAGCTCATGGTTTTCTTCTGAATTTAGCTTCCCTATTCACACAGCGTGTCTCTGACCTGTGCGATATGAGCATTATATTACTGTGCCTCTTAAGGCGTTCCTCGTTCCCCCTTACTGTTGCTCCCTGTATAGTGCTCTGGTAATTAAATGTACGGAGTTTACAGCACACTCTTCTTGTATTAAAAATACCGTTCATTTATTATCCATGTATGTTTCGTAAATGGATAAGCAGGAATAGCTAGATGACAAATATAAGGATTTGTAAGCATATTTCACTAGGGAAAAGATAGATGCTGCCTACAGAAAAATTAATGAGGCCTTTGGAGAAAAGATATTTAGCTGTGAGAATATCAAGAGCTCATGTGTAAAGGCACTACTAAGCATAGAAGGGAAAGCTGAAAAGTGGAAGGAGTATATAGAAGGTCTATACAAAAGATATGAACTTGAAGGTAATATAGGGAAGAGGACGTAAATGAAGATGAGGTGGGAGATATGATAATCTGAGAACAACTTGACAGAACACTGAAAGACCGAAGTCGAAACAAAGCCCATGGAGTAGATGACATTCCATCAGAACTGTTGATAGCCTTGGGAGACTCAGTCAAGACAAAACTATTCCATCTGGTGCGCAAGATGTATGAGACAAGCGATATACTCTTGGTTCAAGAACGTAATAACTCCAATTCCAAAGAAAACTGGTGCTGACAGGTGTGAATATTATCGAAATATCACTTTAATAAGTCATAGTTGCAAAATACTAACACAAATTCCTTACAGATGAATGGAAAAACTGATAGAAGCCGACCTCGGGGAAGATCAGTTTGGATTCTGGAGAAATGTGGGCACACGCGAACCAATACTGAACCTACGACTTATCTTAAAAATAGGTTGAGGAAAGGCAAACCTACTTTTATAGCATTTGTAGACTTAGAGAAAGCTTTTGACAATGTTGACTGGAATAACCTCTTTGAAATTCTGAAAGTATCAGGAGTAAAATACTGGGATCTAAATACTATATACCACTTGTTCAGAAACCAGACGGCTTTCAAGAAACGGGGGGCATGAAAAGGAAGCAGTGATTGAGAAGGGAGTGAGACAGGGTTGTAGCCTGTTCCCAGTGTTATTCAATCCGTA
Organism: Schistocerca serialis cubense; assembly: GCF_023864345.2. Lineage (NCBI taxonomy): Eukaryota > Metazoa > Arthropoda > Insecta > Orthoptera > Acrididae > Schistocerca > Schistocerca serialis. The sequence goes on along the minus strand of NC_064640.1, from coordinate 935,480,743 downwards.
CATTGAGCAAACAGCAAAGGAAACCAAAGAAAAATTTGGAGTAGGAATTAAACTTCAGGAAGAAGAAATAAAAACATTGATGTTAGCTGATAGCATTATAATTCTGTCAGAGACAACATAGGTCTTGGAAGAGCAGCTGAACGGAATGGACAGTCTCTTGAAAGGTGGGTATAAGATGACATCAACAAAAACAAAACAAAGCTAATGGAATGTAGCCGAATTAAATCAGGTGATGCCGAGGGAATTATATTAGGAAACGGGACACTTAAATTATTAGATGAGTTTCGCTATTTGGGAAACAAAGTAACTAATGATGTGCGAAGTAGAGAGGATACAAAATGTAGACTGGCAATTGCAAGAAAAACGTTTCTGAAGAAGAGAAATTTATGATCGAAAAAAGGTTTAAGTGTTAGAAAGTGTTTTCTGAAGGTATTTTTATGGCGTGTAGCCATGTTTGGAAGTGAAACATGGGCATTAAACAGTGTATAGAGGAAGAGAATAAGACCTTTTGAAATGTGGTGCTACAGGAGAATGCTGAAGATTGGTAGATCGCGTAGCTAATGAGCAGATAATGAATAGAATCGGGGAGAAGAGAAATTTGTGGCCCAACTTTCCTGTAAGGGGTCACTAATTTAGTATTGGAGGGAAGTGTGAGGGGTAAAAATTGTAGAGGGAGACCAAGAGATGAATATACTAAGCAGATTCAGAAGGATGTAAGCTGCAGCAGTTATTCGGAGATGAAGAGCGTTGCACAGGATAAAGTACTATGAAGAGCTGCATGAAAGCAATCTTTCTACTGAAGACCACAACAACAATACTGTTTTGCTACTTTGGCAGATCACCACCCCCGCCAAGATCCTTTCCTGTTTCCGACCACCACCATAAAGCAACCAAGGAGGTTCTTCTCCTTTCCGACTCCGTTATAAGGGTTAATTGTGGGAAAAACTGGACGAACAATATTTTTGTCAACATCCTGACTGCGCCGCGCAGCCCACACCAAATCTATAATGATAGCTGGCACGTGTGCCTGGATGCGACTGTCTTCTATCGACAGGAAATCCATTCTTTTGACTATCCAAGATCTGCTTATCTTCACCAAATACACAGGAGGGACCCACCTGTCTTTGAATTATATAGTTTCCAAATTTTTATAGATCAGAGTCGTTTCGGGAACTTCTGCAGTTTACTAGCACTTGTTGTGGGCATCTCATGTTTTACAGCTTCCAAAACTTGACGCATTTGATTTTCTTTGTACTTGAGAATCTTCTTTTCTTTTTCCTTCTCCACGTCAAGTTACACTTGGAAATCCGAAACAAAATAATATGCTAAACAGGCAAGGTAGTTAAAGCTGACAGTTACAAACAAATGTTTATTCAGAACTCAAATAGTATACGCCAGAATCTGATTATAGGTGTCAATAGAGAAACAATTAAAATCGCTCAAAAGAGGCAAGGCCGCTGGACCTGATGGGATACCAGTTCGATTTTACACAGAGTGCGCGAAGGAACTTGCCCCCCTTCTTGCAGCGGTGTACCGTAGGTCTCTAGAAGAGCGTAACGCTCCAAAGGATTGGAAAAGGCCACAGGTCATCCCCGTTTTCAAGAAGGGAAACAGATGTGCAGAACTATAGACCTACATCTCTAACGTCGATCAGTTGTAGAATTTTGGAACACGTATTATGTTCGAGTATAATGACTTTTCTGGAGACTAGAAATCTACTCTGTAGGAATCAGCATGGGTTTCGAAAAAGACGGTCGTGTGAAACCCAGCTCGCGCTATTCGTCCACGAGACTCATACGGCCATAGACACGGGTTCACAGGTAGATGCCGTTTTCCTTGACTTCCGCAAGGCGTTCGATACAGTTCCCCACAGTCGTTTAATGAACAAAGTAAGAGCATATGGACTATCAGACCAATTGTGTGATTGGATTGAAGAGTTCCTAGATAACAGAACGCAGCATGTCATTCTCAATGGAGAGAAGTCTTCCGAAGTAAGAGTGATTTCAGGTGTGCCGCAGGGGAGTGTCATAGGATCGTTGCTGTTCACAATATACATAAATGACCTTGTAGATGACATCGGAAGTTCACTGAGGCTTTTTGCAGATGATGCTGTGGTGTATCGAGAGGTTGTAACAATGGAAAATTGTACTGAACTGCAGGAGGTTTGCAGCGAATTGACGCATGGTGCAGGGAATCACAATTGAATCTCAATGTAGACAACCGTAATGTGCTGCGAATACATAGAAAGATAGATCCCTTATCATTTAGCTACAAAATAGCAGGTCAGCAACTGAAAGCAGTTAATTCCATAAATTATCTGGGAGTACGCATTAGGAGTGATTTAAAATGGAATGATCATATAAAGTTGATCTTTGGTAAAGCAGATGCCAGACTGAGATTCATTGGAAGAATCCTAAGGAAATGCAATCCGAAAACAAAGGAAGTAGGGTACAGTACGCTTGTTCGCCCACTGCTTGAATACTGCTCAGCAGTGTGGGATCTGTACCGTACCAGATAGGGTTGACAGAAGAGATAGAGAAGATCCAACGGAGAGCAGCGCGCTTCGTTACAGGATCATTTAGTAATCGCGAAAGCGTTACGGAGATGATAGATAAACTGCAGTGGAAGACTCTGCAGGAGAGACGCTCAGTAGCTCGGTTTACGGGCTTTTGTTGAAGTTTCGATAACAAGCAGTACTTTGCTCCCTCCTACGTATATCTCGCGAAGAGACCATGAGGATAAAATCAGAGAGATTAGAGCCCACACAGAAGAATACCGACAATCCTTCTTTCCACGAACAATACGAGACTGGAATAGAAGGGAGAACCAATAGAGGTACTCAAGGTATCCTCCGCCACACACCGTCAGGTGGCTTGCGGAGTATGGATGTAGATGTAGATTACTAGATCTTGTACAGTATCACATCGCCAGAGGCCTCAGTGTGTATTTGCAGTGGATGTTAGTTACTATATCTTATTATAACATTCTGTATATGCAGCAGCTGGGGTGTGCGACTATGTACATGCATAGGCCTCGGCAAATTTAATCAGACGTCAAGTAAGCAAGTTGAGACTCGTACCAAAAAGCAAAAGTGATTAATCAGCAAGCTGAGACTTATCGATAGTATTATATAACCAGTAGCTTGGACCCCTAGTAGCAACACACCGAGTCACTGATATGTCTTATTTGCGATTCAGCCACTGCTGCATGTGGACCAGTGTTCCAGCAGGTGCAGTAGCTCTGTGGTTGGTTGTACAGTGTGGATGTCAGCATGCAGCCCTCAGTGCTGATTTGGCCTGTCGTGGCGGGTGTGTTTACCCTTCTTGGCCAGTGGCTACAGCACACGTTCCTCTCAAGTGCCCTGCTCCCTACGTGGGGTTTGGTGCGGTGGAGGTGTTAGAGCTCTCCCTGGTGTGTCCTTCATTCGTTTAAGTAAAAACATAATTGTTACTATCGCACTAGACACATACTATAAACGTCTAAACAGCACAAGTGGGTTACACTGCTTTAAACTTAGAGTAAGTCACCTCTTGTGATTCTAAATTTAAGGTGACAATTGTTTAGACAACACAAATGGGCTGGCAACTGGGATGGGGGAACTTTTTTTACAGTACAAGTAGATTTTTGAACTTTTCCACTTTCACCTAGGCTCTTGAATTTAAGCCAAGTGACCTGCCAGCAATGCAGGCTGTCTTTAGATACACCGTCTTGGATTTTAGAAATGGCATGTGATGTCATAGAGGCTGTCCTGAGGTCTACCATCTTGGATTCTATATTTCCACCATCTTGGATCCTGACTTCAGATGGCTGGGGAAAACCCAGTCGGGTATGTGGTCTATGTCCAACATCTTGGGTGTTTATATTTAGTGACATTGAGTTTGGTCCACCATCTTTGATTTCTAAATTTCCAGCCATTTTATACTTAGCGCTGCTGGAATTAGAGTATTTCACAGTATTTTTTGACGTTACCACCCTTTTATACATAGGGCAATTAGCCTATATCCGCTGTGACGTCTAGGAGGTGGGGAGAATGGGTGGGACAGAGAAATCTCGCAACACCGCATGACTTTTTGCATGACATCATTATGTCATTGGAAATCTGGCAACAATGTAGACTTTCTACTTCTCACAGCCATCAGTTGTTACAAGTGTGTGTGTGTGTGTGTGTGTGTGTGTGTGTGTGTGTGTGTGTGTGTGTATGTGTGTACGTTTTTGTGTGTGGAAATAAGATTATGACACCTGACAAGCATGCTGTGTTTCATAGAACAATTTAGATGTGGAACTACTTAATTTGAGAGTTCATTGCACCTTACGCCAAGTCTAGACCCTAAAAATGGGTTAAAATATGTGCTTGACGTGTTGTTTTTTTTATCCACATGCATTTTGCAACATTTGAGATATGGAAATAACATTGGGACACTAAATTTGAGAATCTACCCTCATGTTTTAGGCATCAATTTCGACAAATGTTTAGTCATGGAAAAAAATTGACATAACATTGTTTTTCTGATGGTGTATACGTATTTTTGCAGAAATTTTACTCAAAGTGTGGTACAAAGATGGAATTATGGTCGTTCACAAGTGCTGCTTAATCTATAAACTAAATCACAAGTGGCTAGTTACACCAGTATTCTCACTATCTTTACGTATTTTTAATACAATGAAATGTGTTAGTTGAATCAATTTCACATGTGTTAAGAGCCTTTGAAGAAGGTAAGAGTAGTCGCTACTTATTATCTTGAACACAGAACACTTTGTAGCTGTCTTTCCTTGTATGTGTGTGAATTCTTGTGTGTGGGAGGATGTTTTAAAGTTGCCTCCACATGGTCAGAGTCTAGCACTGGAAGTTTGTATTTCTAACCTAACCAGGTAGTTACGATATTGTAGTGCCATTGTTATTCTGATTACGATACGAAGTTCCTTTGGAGATGCATACATGTCCAAAGGTACAGGCGCTGTGGCGACCACAGTAGTTACGAAACACATGAAATGAATTCGCAATTGCTAATAAGGCTACCATCAGCTGTAGACACATGGTTGACGGCGTATGAAAGTTCGGGTCTGCTCATGAATCGTGCACAAATAGCCAAATTGTAAGGCGACCATTCGCAATAAGCGGTAAATCGGGTTTCGGGTCCCGGTCCGGCACATATTTTCATTGTCGTCATTCCATTCTACAGCTGATGGTAATCATTCGCAATTGCCAATACATTTGATGTGTGACCACGTAATAGTGAAACATATGATCCAAAGAGTTTGTCACGCAGTGAAAAGTTTAGAGGTAGTAGAATTACATGGTATTGCGTCTCTGGCTTTATGGAAAGTCACCTCCCCCCTCCCCCCTTAGTTAGTGGGTGGGTGGAATGGCAATCTATCGCGGACTTTCGGTTTTTAAGTTTGGTGACTAGATTTTGTAGACCACTAGTGGAGAGGAACAAAGGTATTCATTATATATTAGTTGATCTTACAGGATCGCTAATCCTTTCTTTCAGTTATGATGTTAGAATAAATATTCCTTGGTCTTAGTCCCGTTTGGCATTTCTGCCAGTGTATTCGTTTAATATCACATGTCGCTGTGAATCTGAGATAGGCCCCTTTGTTTCAGTATCAGATCCACTTGATGTGCCCATTTTGTTATAGGATGTTGTTGTACCCATAGTATACCTATTGATAATACATTGTCTTTCCAATAAACTTCAGTTGTTAATTTGAGAATCGTAATTTTAGAATATTTGTGACGAGTTTGTGTTTCATAACAGTGTCGCTTGACCATTAAAATCAACATGTATTCCTAAATTACCAGGAATAACATAGCAGCGCTGCTCGAAAGGCAGAGCATACTGCGATGATTCAGATGAATTCCTACACTAGACTGAAATTCCAATTAATTGCCTACTTTTTGATTTTTTTGGAGTTAAGGTAAATTTGAGCTTCCTCCTATCACATGCTCCCCACTGTACTGTTAAAGCTGGACTGTGCTGTTGTGTAGGAAGATCATAGCGTTTAGAAATTCCCATTAATTGCCTACTTCTGGGTTTTTGTGGTATATGTGTAAATTTGGTCTTACACCAATTAAATGTGCCCCAAGGTGCTATTACAGCTTAGCTATGTTGTTCAAAAGTTAGGTCACAGTGTGTAGATTCAGATTAATGCGTACATGAGGCAGAAATTCCCATTAATTGACTATGTTTGGAGTTTTTGGAATTTGAGTGAATTTTAACTTCTTCGAACTGTGTGCCCCTCTCCTTCACCACTACGATGCTAGAGCTAAATCGCCATGTTCATTGTGTAGATCATGAACTGCTGTACTGAATAACTACTTATATCCATGTTGAATTTTATGTAATTTTCATGTCTCTGAATTTTCTTGATACAGTTCATTTTTTGTCCGCTAACCTCTCAAAGTGCCCTATGACCGAACATTTCAGATCTCTGCATTCAACTAAATAAACAGGCATGTAAGGCCGGGTAAAATGATTACCTCTACATACAGGAAAATCCTTTCAGTAGCTGAGTTAACGATTTTTATTCCGATTTGGGTGTTGACTGAGAAACTGCTCCCTAAAGCAGTATATATGTCTCTGGCACACTCGGGTCTCAGACTTTTGGAGCAAGAGTATATTGATGAATATTTAATGTTATTTCTGGATGAAGAGAAATGCTAGTGATTTGAATGCTTTGTGCCTCTTCCTTATTGTAACCTCCCGTAACGCAAAAAAGCAGGGTTGCGTTAATTTACGTATTTCTCATTACCCTCTCAGTTCATTTATGGAAGTGTTCATGAACTGAATTTTCCACGAAAAATTTGATTATAGAGCACAAATACTTAAAGAAATGATCCTCATGAATGCTTTGTGGCGATGTGTATTCTAGTGATTCATCTTCTTCAAGTTAATCCATGGTTAATTTTGGAATCTGTTGGGCACCTTAAGCAACATATCCTTCATCTCCCTTCAACTCACGTTCAATTCTGACGGCCTGCTATATGTGACACTCGGAAAATTAGCCAACATTCAGAAAGACGTCAAATGATTAAAAAGATGTTGGTATATTTCCCAGTCACATGCCGTTTCTGCGTTAGATTTCCGATTCCTGATAAGCTTATCGAGAAGTTCATCATTATCATCTCAGATATCTGTTGCAAATAATACATATTCAAATTACCTTGATTTAAGGGCCAGTTCTTGTATACAAAGCCATATTAGTGACTGATTGGTATCTGGTCTGTGAAGTTCACAGGTATGGCCGTGTATGTGGTATTAGACGAATCATTATGTCTGGATATTATCCCCCATAACTGTGCCAGGAGTGGGATTATTATTAATTGAAGTAAAGGTAAAGTCTATTACAGCCTCATTTCATCTGTTGACTCTGTCTAGGACACTCTGTCCGTGAGATCTCCTGAAAAAAAAAACAGGATATAATAGGATGACTATTTTTTTCAAGTTGACGAATTATTTTCCTTGTTATTAACAAAGGGAAGTAAAATGAACAACAAGACAGCTGTAATTGGTAATTTCTTCATTATCACAACCAGTTTTTCTGCATCAAAACGGCACATTACATAAGCAGGAAAGGATCCCATGAATTACACATGAACAAAATACTATAAGAATCTTTTAAAAGGTTTTAATTTTTTTCGAGAATTTTTAAGCAATTTTTAAATGTTTTTATAGACGCTAGTAAAGTACATAATGAGGCACAAAAAATCAAAATTGAAACATACTTGCAACAGTGTTACATTAGCGCGCCAAGATGCCCCCAACATTCACAGTCAAAAATGAAACCCGTGAAGAGGGGAGTCGTCAAAATAAATAAAACAGTACATCAGGACGAACAGGGCGGCGGTGCAGTACGAGCTAAAAACCAAATATAAGTACAATGAGTGAAAACGAAAGATACAAATAAGGAAAGATTAAAATTGGGGCCTCCAGAGAGCTTAATAACCAACCCTCCCGCTTCCTCCACCTCCCCCTCCCCAACAATTTCTCCACCCTCCACCTATCACTCACCCTCACACCATTGTGAATAAATGTTAAGACCATACGGCTGATTAACAAGTCGATAAGTCTTGCATTTCATTTTACTTCCATTCATTATGAAGTTAGACGGCACTGGCCGCCCACATTGTAAAGTTCTTCTTCTTCTTGTTCATGCTACTTTTTTGCGATTGTTTTTAAGTTTTTTGTGTGATGTTTGACGTGTTTTAGCGGAATTTTGTCTTATTTTGCCCGTATGTACTACAAGACAATAAGTAGTAATGCTCATGAGAAGCCTGTACAATAGTCTGCCAGGTAAGCATAGTAGAATTGTAGGTAATTGTTATGTTGTGCATGCACAATTGTCAATCAAAATTTATAAGGCTGATTGTAGATAAAGTAAAAGAGGAGGGAATGAGTATTATGATGTGATCTAAATCCAGAGCGTGAAGAATCATAAGTGATACACTAGACGAGGTGCTAGATTTCGAGGTTTCAGATAGTGTAATCACAATGTTCAATCAGGCCGAAGTTGTGTTCCTGTGAGGGAAGAACGAGATTGAGTGTAACTAGGAGAGAAATGTGAACAATTTTCACCAGCAGTTGAATCTGATGCATGGGAAACCATTCTGTTACCGTGTTCTGAACACATGGGTGTGAATCCGGACCTGTAGCCCATGATGGTGACGCAGCATCACAGGTTAGGGCAGTAGCTACCAAAGAAAGACCTATTACTCCCTTTCTCGACTTTAATACATTTCAGGTAATAATACAGAAGGGGTTTCAAGGAATTAACAAGAAATTCGAGTTCGATAGGAAATCTGAAGAGCAGAGAAAAAAATTCAAGAGACTCATACAAATTTGGCCGGCTGGTGTGGCCGAGCGGTTCTAGGCGCTACAGTCTGGAACCGCGCTGCTGCTCCGGTCGCAGGTTCGAATCCTGCCTCGGCCATGGATGTGTGTGATGTCCTTAGGTTAGTTAGGTTTAAGTAGTTCTAAGTTCTAGGGGACTGATGACATCAGAAGTAAAGGCCCATAGTGCTCAGAGCCATTTGAACCATCATACAAATTTGTAGAATATGGTGCTCAAATGTACTCCATAATTATAGAAAGTCGAGGCACTACAAAGTTACTTCGTAAAGACATTGCATAGATCAGATCAGAAATGCGAACGACAAATCAATGAAGGGAACAGATTACAGGCAATTAAGAAGAAGCAAAAGAAAACAGCAAGATTATGAGGGCGAGCGTAGAAGCTAGCATGACCGTGACCAAAAGCAATTTTATTCACCGCCCCAATGGAGCAGCTGCGAATGGCATAGTGATCAAAGATATTATCAAAGAGACCTGTTTAAAACAACAGGAAGTACTAGAGTATATGTGCCACGGCACAACGAGTCGTTACAAAAAAGACGATGAAATTAGTAGAGTCACTTACAAATCACATGTGTACACAGTGACAGCTGAAAAATTCTCTTTAAGATACAAATGTGATTCTGACTGCTTGCATCTTGTCACTGTGAGTGACAATGAAGAGATTCAATCCCTTTTGTGATTAAAAAAGGCATCAGTCAGAGTTCTGTCGGCATAAACAAGAAGTATTGACCCATCTGCAGCAGGGAAGTGATAATGACAGGTTACAGGTGCGCATTGGGTCAACACTGGCTGTTCTGTCAAATGCAGAAAGCGAGAATGACTATAACAAGAGGTGTAGCGAAGATGATGGGGGTTGCATGAGCCCGAGGACAGACTATGCAACATATGTGGTCCCTCAACTGGTACAGTATCCAATGATTGGAGAAATTATGATGAGGCAAGTGACAATCATAAACAAATTGAGAAGGTTAATGATAGCTAATTACGAAAAATTGAGTGTAGTAGTCCCATCATGTTTAAATGGCATGATTAAGACGTACCAACATATGTAGATACGTAGTATTTATTGCTCCAAACAACATAGGACATGGGATGTGTTCCTGAACGAATGTAAGAACATTCTCAATGAACTACCATATGGTTCTAGATGCTTGGCGCCTTTACATCTACATCTACATCTACGTGATTACTCTGCTATTCACGATAAAGTGCCTGGCAGAGCGTTCAATGAACCACCTTCAAGCTGTCTCTCTACCGTTCCACTCTCGAACGGCACGCGGGAAAAACGAGCACTTAAATTTTTCTGTGCGAACCCTGATTTCCCTTATTTTATCGTGATAATCATTTCTCCCTATGTAGGTGGATGGCAACAGATTAGTTTCGCAATCGGAGGAGAAAACTGGTGATTGAAATTTCATGAGAAGCTCCAGTCGCAACGAAAAACGCCTTTGTTTTAATGATTGCCACTCCAATTCACGTATCATGTCTGTGACACTATCTCCCCTATTTCGCGATAATACAAAATATCTGCCCTTCTTTGTACTTTTTCGATGTCACCCGCAGTCCCACCTGATGGGGCTCCCACACCACACAGCAGTACTCCAGAATAGGGCAGACAAGCATGGTGTAAGCAGTCTCTTTAGTAGACATGTTGCACCTTCTAAGTGTTCTGCCAATGAATCACAGTTTTGGTTTGTTCTACCCACAATATTATCTATGTGATCGTTCCAATTTAGGTTATTTGTAATTGTAATCCCTAAGTATTTAGTTGAATTTACAGCCTTCAGATTTCTGCGACTTATTTAGCTGATTTCTTGTAGTACTCATGTGAATAACTTCATACTTTTCCTTATCCAGGGTCAATTTCCACTTTTCGCACCATACAGATATCTTATCTAAATCATTTTGCAAGTCTCTCTTTGTGTTAAAGAATAACCCACATCCCAATAGAATTACTGATTTAGTGAACTTTTCCTACACTGAAAGGAAGAAACAGCAGGAGATTTTTCGGCTTGCCCTGAGGAATATACGAAAACACACTGAAAATAGGAGACACAACCAAAAATGGTAAATTAAGCAGGAAAGAACTACATATGGGACAAAAGGATTTGGTGAGTATTTCTGTGTAGTTACTATTTTAATCTTTTGTCTGCACATCATATGAAGTGCAAAGGACAGCACACAGTAGTGCCATTGAAATAGAGACCTATTAATGCAAAAGATCTAGGGGCGTGCACCACAACTCAAATTTGAAGTCATTTATGGAGTAACTTAGCCATAGAAATTAAGTATGTATTTCAGTGTGTATTCCCACCATACGCACACGGTCGATTAGGCTTCTAACTATGTCTAGTGACATAATAACAATTATTTGGTTCTCCCTAGTAGCAAATTAAGGCCAAATTGGATAAACTGTTAATGGATTTTGAATGTAGGATAGGTGACAATGGCACTTGCAGATTAAGGAGACTGCAGATATTGTATGAACAGCTGCGCTCGAAGGAGATCAACAAATTATGATTCTTACAACTGGAACTTTAGGAAGCTGTTGTTACGTGTACTTTTATGAGTCATAGTGTTTTAGTACATGTTCGGAGTCCATGGCCATTGCAGGAAACAACGTAAAGAAATAGGGAGATAAGGGGAATCTATAGCGCCTGGATAAAGATATGCTGAGGCTGAGACGAGGAGAAACTGCCAGCTATAGGGAGCACCTTGATTGTGATGTGTTAAAGGATACAGAGAGAGATTTTGTTGTTTTTGCCAGTTGCAAGGGAAGCACTGTGCTTATTCTATGCTATGGGGAAGTCATAATTTGAAAGTAAGGGATGAAGTGAAGTTGACAGTGCAGAATGAAGGAAAGACTTAATTGTGGTGTCACCGCCAGACACCACACTTGCTAGGTGGTAGCTTTAAATCGGCCGCGGACCATTAGTACATGTCGGACCCGCGTGTCGCCACTGTTAGTGATCGCAGACCGAGCGCCACCACACGGCAGGTCTCAAGAGACGGACTAGCACTCGCCCCAGTTGTACGGACGACGTAGCTAGCGATGCACACTAACGAAGCCTCGCTCATTTGCAGAGCAGATAGTTAGAATAGCCTTCAGCTAAGTCAATGGCTACGACCTAGCAAGGCGCCATTAGTAGTTTATTGCCTGAATCTACAGAGTCTCACTTGTATCGTCAATAGCGATGTACAACAAGGATGGATTAAAGTTAAGTATTCCAAAAGCTACGTACTTTTCTTTATAGCATTCATTACGTATCCTGTTTCAGACCTCACGCCATCCTTCGTGTGTTTATAGCGTGCATTGCGGTCCCCTCAAATCACACTGTGTCGGCACTTCTGTCGACACATCATTAATGTCAGACCACTTTATGTTACAGAGTATTAGTAAGCTGTGTGCTTAATATCCTCGCTATGGAACCCCTCTCCAGATTAACCACCAACTAATGCTGATGAAGAAGAGCTGTATGTGGCTCACAATGGAAAAGCCCACCACAGATATGTAGCATTTCAGATGAGTGTAAAATAAGGAGATCCTTTCCAAATGATGAAAGAAATGTGGTAATAAAAGATAACAAGGTGGTATGAAGTAAGAAATTTAGCTTAGAACGAATGACAGTTGATGCTGTATGCAAGTTATTCAAACGAAAAAAGGGATACTATTATTCACATGAATGTAACTTTTATGTAAGAGCTACACACACTCCGTGAGAAGTACTGAATTGTGCTCCCTTATGTCGATTCTTTTATCTTTTTTGCATTATAGCTGCCTATCTGCTGAGATATTTGATGTAAACAACATGTCTGCCTCCTGTTCAATGGATGATGGAGAACCTTTAAAATATGAATACTGCCAGTCATGAAGGGCGATCTGCTGCAGTCATGATAGAGTGAAAATGAGAGAGTGAAGAAACTGACTAATTAGTCAAGTTGCTTATTGTAGCATGGTGTAGAAATTAACCATTAACCAGGATGTGTCATAGTAGTGATTTGTTGGTATCAATGTTCCATGTACTTGTAAATATAGATGCCTGTCTGAAGTACTTGTGCGCATCAATATTCCATTAAACTGTAAAGACAGGTGCATGTCTGAAGTATCTGTAGGCATCTAGGTTTCATGTAAGTGCAGATAGACATAGATGTCTGAAGTATTTGTGGGTAACAATGTTCAAGCAGTAGTAGATAGAGAAGTGTATTTGAAGTTTATGTTCGAAATAGAAAGGTAGTTCATGGAAAACAGTGCAGGTAGGAATGACATAGCTATTCTGTTTCCCAATACCTATTCCACTAATATTCCTTAGCTATATCGTAATATATGTTTAAGTTTAATGCTTTATTTTACACTATTACTAGTTGGTATTAGGATGTGCCACCCTGTATAAGATTTTTTGTTAGATAATTTATTGTATGCATTACTAACTAGTCAGGTACCATCTTATGATAGTTTGAACCTTAAAAACATTTATTTTGTCATGGTTAGTGCGTAACTGCGCCGTATGAAAATAATTTAAAAAATATTGTAAAATTTTATTTTATTTATCGACCAAATTCATTGTGGCCTGGACATTGTAGTTATAAGAGTGTAATGCGATTTTTTTTTATTTACACGTCAAGTTCCTTAGGACCAAATTGAGGATCAAATCTCGAAGGTCATGGGACGTGTCAGTACATGAAATTACAGCTTAAAAATAATAACAGATAAAAATAAAATGTTTATGAACCCGAAAAAAGTCAAGCCATGAGTTTAAGTAAACGCAGTCAACAATACAACAGGAATCAGCTTAATTTTTCAAGGAACTCCTCGACAGAATGGAAGGAGTGATCCATGAGGAAACTCTTCAGTTTCGATTTGAAAGCGCATGGGTTACTGCTAAGATTTTTGAATTCTTGTGGTAACTTATTGAAAATCGATGCCGCAGTATACTGGACGCCTTTCTGCACAGGAGTTAAGGAAGTCCAATCCAAATGAAGATTTGATTTCCGCCGAGTATTAACTGAGTTAAAGCTGCTTATTCTTGGGAATAAGCTAAGATTGTTAACAAGAAATGACAGTAAGGAATATATATATTGAGAGGCCAATGTCAAAATACCTAGACTCGTGAATAGGGGTCGACAAGAGGTTCGTGAACTTACACCACTTATTGCTCGAACTACCCGTTTCTGAGCCAAAAATATCCTTTTAGAATTGGGAGAGTTACCCCAAAATATAATATTATACGACATAAGCGAATGAAAATAAGCAATGTAGACTAATTTTCGTGGCGAACGATCACTCACTTCAGATACCATTCGAATAGTATAAATGGCAGTATTAAGTCTTTGAACAAGATCCTGGACGTCGGCTTTACAAGACAGTTTACTATCTATCTGAACACCTAGAAATCTGAACTGTTCAGTTTCACCAATCATATGACCATTCTGCGAAATTAAAAGGTCAGGTTTTGTTGAATTGTGTGTTAGAAACTGTAAAAACCGAGTCTTACGGTGATTTAGCGTTGGCTTATTTTCTACAAGCCATGAACTTATGTCATGAACTGCACTATATGAAACTGAGCCAATGCTGCACACAACATCCCTTCTACCAAGCCAGTGTCATCAGCAAACAGAAATGTTTTCGAGTTACCCGTAATAGTAGAGGGCATATCATTTATATAAATAAGGAACAGGAGTGGCCCCAACACTGATCCCTGGGTCACACTCCCCCCCCCCCCCCCTCCCATTTTACTGTACCCCACTCAGACCCCACATCACAGCCATTCTCAACACTGTGAATAATGACTTTTTGCTGTCTGTTGCTAAAGTAAGAGGTGAACCAATTATGACCTACTCCCCGTATTCCGTAATGGTCCAACTTCTGGAGCAATATTTTGTGATTAACACAATCAAACGCCTTAGTTAAGTATGTCTTCAGAAAGTTGTAAATTTCTACTGTAGTAAATACTCTGTTTGTAACACCTGGTAATGTACATTTGCTGGAGAATCATGCACATTTGAGAGGAGAATCATACCTTGCTGGTGAAGAGGCAAGGAATGGTCCTCATTTGGTAGTGGGAGAACAGAAGCAAAGTACCAGGAATGCCGTTCTTGCCGGCCTCAGTTGGGGCTGCATTGCGTGCAGGGCTCAACGCTCTCTACAGCTGGGGTGCAGCCCTCCAGCGTTCCGGAAGAGAATCGCAGACGTCACACCGGCTGACTGGCCACTATCTTTTGTCGGCCGTGGCGTGGGTATACCTGACGTCACAGAGGCCAAGCGTCTGCCCCAGCTGGTCTGACGTCATCAGCGAGAGGTCACTGACCCAGTGGAACAGGCAGCGGCGAAGAGACATCACTTTCCAGTTACGGAGCGCGAGAAACTGATACAGAGGCATGCATCACAATGTGCACTGTCGTGTAAAGAGTACTTACAATCCGTCCTTGCACACACCACACTACAATGCACGTGCGAGGGAAAAATGACAGGGCCATCAAAATCATAAAAAGAGGGGTTGTCTGCCTCGGAATAATCCAAGCCATAAGAAGAGGGTTTGCTCCCAGGTGTGCCTGCTACCACGCCGCCCTAGATCCATCGAGGTTCACTACGTTACCTACTGTGATCCTGCAAGCCATGGGAACCTCACACATCCTCACTACCGTAAACGTGAGAGTGAACAGAGCCATCTGGCTCAAGGATGGCTCATTTCAATCATGGGGGTTCAGTCTGTCTTGTACAGAGAGTAGAGATGACACACCCACCCATAGCGTGTTGGCCCTGTGTAACGGAATGGTCACGTGCGGACGCCTCGATGTTTGTCATGGTCTATAGCTGTGTCAATAATAGCAGACGAAGTTGTTCAATGGTTCAAATGGTTCAAATGGCTCTGAGCACTATGGGACTTAACATCTGTGGTCTCCAGTCCCCTAGAACTTAGAACTACTTAAACCTAACTAACCTAAGGACATAACACACATCCATGCCCGAGGCAGGATTCGAACCTGCGACCGTAGCAGTCGCGCTGTTCCGGACTGAGCGCCTAGAACCGCGAGACCACCGCGGCCGGCGAAGTTGTTCTGCCAGCAGGGTCAACGCATGGAGATTGTAGAATACTGGAGCTGACGCTAGATAATACAGCGTGTGTAGTTGTTCGACCTCATATATTTACTGCAGTCAACCGACGTAAAGCGCTGCCAGTACAGTTGCTTTATCAACAGCCAGATCGAGCGACCACGAAATTCTTTAAGGCCGTTTGCAACACAAAGTGCGAAGATAACGGATTCATGCATGTTCTTGCGTTTTTTAATTGCGGGCACAACAATGGGATAGTACCTTTCGTCTTGGTACTAACGGTTTAATATATAAGTATTAAATGTTCTCCTCTTTTTAAAGATCTTGTTTATTCTCGTTGCTATGCCTACCACAGATAAACATTGTCTCTATGTAGCTCTGTGAAGCCCAATTTATTACCTCATTCAGCATTCATACCCAAAATCAAGATTGTTACATTTTACATGAACTTAGCAGAATGTCTACATAGACTGCATTCAAATATACACTCAATACAGAAGCCTTTTATGATACTCACTTCTTCTCAACAACGATCTGACAAACTGCTGCGGGTTTTTCCGCAACCACAGATAATCAATAATACTGAGTGCTTGACTTTACCTTCTCTGAATAAAAGTTTTCTTCCCGCTGTAACCGTTCAGCTCTTGAGCATCAGAAAAGTAACTGAAACAACACTTCACTTAACAGGTTAGTAAAACCGAAATAAAGGAAGACTACAAGATACGGTAGTGAATCTGTTTTAAGTTTACATACCATCATATGACAAAACACTAAAATGATTCAACTGTGTTGTTACACAAAGTCAAGGCCATCAGCAACGTAATAAAAAAGGGTTGTGCCTCATGAAATTAATATGTCATACTACATAAATGAAGAAGGGGAAGGTAACCATCAATTAAAACATTATATAAGAATGATGTTGTTGTGTTGGCAGAAGAGCCAACACCGTGTTACTAGAGGAGGCCGAAATGCACGCGTTTTAGCTCGCGCAGGCTGGCGTGAGGAGGGAAGGACTATACTGACGTGAGGTCTGGAACATGACAAGGAATTAGAATTCAGAAAGCGGACGTAATAAGTTTGATACTTAACTTTAATCTATTAATGATGAACATCGCTCTTGACGGTACATGAGACACAATATTATCTGTTCAGAAGACATAGTAACTGAATATGGCGCCTTGCTAAGTCGTAGCAAATGACGTAGCTGAAGGCTATGCTAAACTGTCGTCTCTGCAAATGAGAGCGTATGTAGTCAGTGAACTATCGCTAGCAAAGTCGGCTGTACAACTGGGGCGAGTGCTAGGGAGTCTCTCTAAACTAGACCTGCTGTGTGACGTCGCTCGGTCTGCAATCACTGACAGTGGCGACACGCGGGTCCGACGTATACTAACGGACCGCGGCCGATTTAAAGGCTACCACCTAGCAAGTGTGGTGTCCGGCGGTGACACCACATTCCTCCCCCGCAAATCGGCTTACGGTTGTGGTATAAGGCCTCCGCCCGCCGTGGGGAGGACCCCATATTGACGTATGCGACGAGGTGGGGAGCCTAACAGCAGGCGAGGCTGTGCCACCCGCACCCTGCCATTCGGACCGCGGGGAGCTAGGGAACGGCTGAAAACCTAGTCCAGGGTGCACGCCAACATGCGGTGTATGCGCCCGCAGAGAGACAGGAGGGGCCGATGGGTCGACCTCCATCGGGCCGGGGAACCCGACGGGCGAAGACGACATACGGTCAGGAGTGGGCGAGAGCTCCATGTCGGAGGACAACTGGTCACGGGGAGCGATCAGCGGTGCGTGACCCAGGGGGGCGCAAGGCGGGTGCAGCGACACGTCCACTACGGGCGTCGCCGGCCTGAGAACAGGCGGCGGCGGCGCGTCGCCATGGGGCAAAATGGAAGGCAGCGTCGATAACACCTGGGGCTGAGGCGAGCCAGTAGATCGGTCCCCGGGGCGCTGACCGGACGGCACCGTCGCTGAAAGCAGACGGTGAGCGGCCGATCCCGTGCCGCGACAGAGGCGCAGCTGATTGAGATGCCGGCGCGCCTCACCAGAGGCCCCCAAAACCAGATACATAGCGGGTCCGAGGCAGCGAAGAATGCGCCCTTCGAGCCAACGCCGTGAACCTCGATAGTGGCGGTAGTAGACAACGTCGCCTGGGGCGAAAGCAGGTGTCTGCCGCTGCACAGGAACCTGATGCGGCGGAAGTAGCAAAGACATCAGGGTTCGATGAGGGCGACCGTGGAGCAACTCAGCCGGCGAGCGACCGTCTCGGGGCTCAGAGCGATACGATTACAAAAAGAGCAACAACGCATCCTCCCGAGAATGCGACTCTTTCAACTTCAACATCTGTGACTTGAAAGTCCTGACCCACCGTTCAGCGGCACCGTTTGACTGTGGCGAAAACGGCGCGGGCGTCAGATGTTGAATACCATTGGCCTTGAAGAATGACTGAAATTCTGCGGACATGAATTGTGGGCCATTGTCGGAAACGATTGTCTGTGGAAGACCTTCAACGCAAAAGATAGCAGATAACGCTTGGATGGTGGCAGATGATGTCTTGGAAGACATCCGGACAACAAAAGGAAAATTACTGAATGAATCTATCACAACCAACCATCGAGCATTCCAGAATGGACCAGCGAAATCAATATGTAAGCGTTGCCAAGGGAAAGTGGCTTTTGGCCATGCAAAGAATTTCCACGGTGGTGCTGATTGTTGTTCGGCACACACCCTGCAAGAAGAGCACATATTCGTAATTGCGGCATCGATTCCGAACCAAGTACAGTGCTGACGAGCAAGTTGTTTCGTTCTCACTATACCCCAATGGCCTTGGTGGAGAAGCTTTAAGACAGAGGACTGTAACGAACGTGGGACCACGACCCTCGACTGATCATTATCAGAACGCATAAGCAAGACACCACATCAAACAAAACGTCTCTCCTTATGAGCAAAAAATCGGCGAACCAACGGGTCCCCGATCCGTGACTTTGACAAGGGCCATTGCGTAGCAGCAAAACGCAGAACGATGGCAAGGACAGGGTCGGCAGTTGTGGCTGAAGCTACACGACGAAAATCAATCGGAAACGATTCGACCACATCATCAGTTTCCGAATCAATGAACATGCAAGCAAGTTCGGAGGAATCGAATGCCCTATCCTCAGCAACAGGCAAACGGGACAACGCATCGGCGTTTCCGTGCTTAGCAGTGGACCGATACAAGATATTGTAGCGGTACTGCGAGAGGAAAATAGACCAGCGAATGAATTTCTGCGCTCTACGTGGAGGTAAAGGCTTGTTCAGATGAAAAAGCGATGTGGTCTGTGATTATGGTAAAGTGACGACCATACAAGAAGTCATGAAACTTTGCAACACCAAATACGAGAGCCAATGCTTCTTTCTCGATCGGGGAATAATTTCTTTGGGCAGACGAGAGCAATTTGGACACAAAGGCAATAGGGCGATCGTGTGAGCCATCTTTGTGCGCAAGCACAGCACTGATCCCGAAATCCGATGCATCCACCATCAACAAAAGGGGCTTCCGTCAAGTATTGGAAAGCAACGCCGATTTCAACCGGCGAAAGGCGCGTTCGCATTCCGTCGTCCAGACGAATGGAACACCTTTACGGCGTAAGCGATGAAGCGGAGCTGAAATGGAAGAGGCATGCGGCACATATCTGTGATAATAGTTGATTTTTCCCAACACACTCTGTAGCTGCTTCAAATTCTGCGGCGAAGGCAAGTCTTGTATGGCACGGAGGTGCGTGGGCCTGGGATGTATGCCTTGGGCATTGAGTACATGTCCCAGGTATGGCAAGTCACGAGCAAAAAACGCACATTTGTCCTTCCATAAGCGAACACCATTTTGTCGCAAGACCTGAAATAATGTTCTGATATTGGCTAAATGTTCCTCTTCCATCTTTCCGGAGATCACAATATCGTCTAGATAGTTTGCTGCGGTAGGGTCCGACGCTCAAATAGTTTGTAGATATTGCTGAAAGAATGCAGAGGCGGATGCACACCCGAATGGCAGTAGTTTGAACCGATACAACCCAAGATGCATGTTAACCACCAAAACGCGCTGGGATTCTTCGTCCACTGGTATTTGCAAGTACGCATCTGCTAGGTCCAACTTCGAAAAATATTTGCCCGGGCACAGTTTGTCAAAAAAATCTTCCAGGCCGGGTAAAGGGAAAGTTGCAATCACTAGTTGTGGATTCACTCTTGCCTTGAAGTCCACATAAAGTCTCAATTTTACAGAAGGTTTTGGCAAAATTACTAAGGGTGATGCCCAGAGAGAAGCCTGCACAGGTTCAATTACACCTTGTGATTACAAATCGTGTAATGTTTTTGCGACCTCATCACGCAATGTGTGGGGAACACTGCGCACTCTGAAAAATTTCGGTTGCTTGTTTACTTTCAGTTCCAAATGTGCTTTATAGTTCTTAGCGTAACTGAGGCCCAGTGCAAAAATGTCTGCAAATTCTTCACATAGACGAGAAACACTGTCTCAAGGCACAGTCTGGTTCACTGATAGGACCTGATTTACTATAGACAAGTTAAACAACTGAAATAAATCGAAACCAAACAAGTTAACTGCAGAAGAAGAACGAAGGACGTAAAATGACACCAGTTTTGTTTGTCCTTTGTATTGTGCAAGTGGGCTGCACTGTCCTAACACAGGGATGGCTTGACCTGAATAGCTAGCTAACTTAACATTTGCGGCATGCAACGGTGGGATGCCCAGCAGTTTGTAAGTGTCTTGATTGATCAGTGAAAGTGCAGCTTCAGTATCGAGCTGCAATGGCATCACTTTGCCGTTAATGTCCAAGTCTACAAAAAGTTTATTGTCCTTCTGGCGACAAGAGCGACTGTCTCGTGCAGCGTGAACTGACACTGGTACAAAATCACTTGCGACTTGACGGGAGTTCCGGCGAGGTCGACGCACACTATTTGTGGGGCGAACACAGTCACTGTTAGAGAGAGTGGCACTGGGAGGAGTGGAATGAACGACATGAATTTCCATGGGCGAAGTTTCGCGAGCCTGAGTATCCTTGGTTCCATTCCGATTCCGGCGCAAAGCAAAGGGCCTCGAATGGTTTTGAGTTTCCGATTTGAGCTTTTTCTGGCAAACACTCTGAACATGTCCTTTTTTATTACAGTAAAAGCAAATAGCCTGGTGTGACGGGCAGTTCTCACGCGAATGTTTAGTAGTGCACCGCGGGCATGATTTGAGCACTTGCATTTGTTTGCCGGCACGGCACACATGGCTGAGAACCTGGCGGTAGCGGCGCGGCCGGGCGCGAGGGCTGTTTACTGCTCTGTGCAGCTCGCCCGGCGCGCCAGTTAACCTGACACATGGCTGGCGAAGTTTCAAATGATTCCTGAGCAAAGTCATGTGTGTCCTGCTGATCCAATATGTCCATCACTTATTGAAGGGAGAGATTGACTAGTTTCAAAATCTGTTCCCTTATACGAACATCAGAAACGTTCTGTGCAATTGCATCACGTACCATAGTATCTGAATATTGGAGTCCACATTGACACCCAAAAGCACAATCCCTAGTAAGACCTTGCAAGGTTGCAACCCACTTCCGATTAGTCTGACCTGCCGTACATTTTGTATGAAAGAGGGTATACCGCTTTGCAACAACATTGACTGATTCTTTGAAATACGCATCTAATGCAGACAAAATTTCGTCGTAGGACAGAGTTGCTTCGTCGCGTCGGGGAAATAATTTGACTATCACACGGTAGGTTTGCGCTCCAACGGACGACAAAAGAAAAGGCTGCCGCTCATTACCTTGAATTCTGTAGGCGGCGAGATGGAATTCAAATTGGCGTGACCACTCCGTCCAGCTTTCTAGTGCAGCATCAAAAGGCCTGAAAGTAGGTGCAACTGCGTGCTTTGGCTGCATTAGCGGTGGAGCAGCGGCTGCCGCATCATTTTGCATTGCACGTTGACCCTGGACGAGGTGTCCAAGGGCAGCCAGTAATGCCTGCGTCTGCTGATTCTGTAAGCGATAAAATTTGGACAGTACTCTGGAGATGGTGGCAAAGCCATTACACGATTAAATCAGGGCAGTATAAAGAAGTACACTGTTTGTAGACTCGTTGCCAATGTTGTGTTGGCAGAAGAGCCAACACCGTGTTACTAGAGGAGGCCGAAATGCACGCGTTTTAGCTCACGCAGTCTGGCGTGAGGAGGGAAGGACTATACTGATGTGAGGTTAGGAATATGACAAGGAATTAGAATTCAGAAAGCGGACATAATTAGTTTGATACTTAACTTTAATCCATTAATGATGATCGTCGCTCGTGATGGTACATGAGACACAATATTATCTGTTCAGAAGACATAGTAACTGAATATGGCACCTTGCTAGGTCGTAGCAAATGACGTAGCTGAAGGCTATGCTAAACTGTCGTCTCTGCAAATGAGAGCATATGTAATCAGTGAACCATCGCTAGCAAAGTCGGCTGTACAACTGGGGCGAGTGCTAGGGAGTCTCTCTAAACTAGACCTGCCGTGTGGCGGCGCTCGGTCTGCAATCACTGATAGTGGCGACACACAGGTCCGACGTGTACTTACGGACTGCAGCCAATATAAAGGCTACCACCTAGCAAGTGTGGTGTCTGGTGGTGACATCACAGATGTCACAACATCAGTGATACACGCACATTAATGGCGTCTTACTTGGGTCAAGGATCTCCAAAAATAGTTTCAGCTCAAGTGATCTAAATACTTATTGTAGTTATCACAGGAAAACTTTGCGTCAGTTTAATGTCTAGTAATTCCTATCATCCATTACTTCTTGCAGAATGCATTGTCCGACTGACACTAACCACACAAGTATAAGAGGACATTTTGAAGTTGCCTGTGCGCGGTCTGAGTCTGCAGCACTGAAAGCTTATATTGCTAACCTACATGGCTAGTAGTGAGTCATAGGATCCAGATCGTTTGTAGAACAGTTACAGCACAGTTAGGCCAATGCACCTTAAGGAACTAGTTGGTACTCCAGCCCTCGGATGTCGACAGGACGCTAAACTCGATATTTCTTTCTTCCTTCCTTCCTTCCTACCAGCCCTGTACTAATGGAAAATCCCTCCTCCCTTCCCATAAGTGGATCAATGGTCTGAGACTACCCGCCATATGGAACCCTGTCGCATATGTTCAGATCGTAAGTATGGGGAGCTGATATTTGCAGACCACTAGTAAAGAGGAAGTAAGGTATTGATTTTGTCAAAGTTGATCCAAGAGGATCGCTAATCGTTTCTTTCAGCTGTGATGTCAGACTACACATTCCGCAGTGTTACTCCCATATGACATTTTTACTGATATATCTGCCTAATTTCGCGTGTTATTGTGAATTTGAGATGAGACCCTTTGTTTCGGTAGCACCTCCACTGGATTTATGCGTTTTGCGATAAGACGTTGTTGTTCCCATAATATACCTACTGATAATGCATTGTCTGTCCCCCAAACTTCAGTTATTAATTTGAGAATCGTAATTTTCGGATATTTCTGATGAGTTTGCTTTCGTGTTTCATCACAGTGCCGCTAGACTATTACGTTCAAGACGTGTTCATACTTAGCTTCGAATAAAATGGCTGTGCTATTCAGAAGATAGAGTATAGTGTGTAGATTCAGATGAGTACCTACACTAGGCAGAATTTCCGTTAACTGTCTACTTTGCATTTTCCCAGAATTGCAATTTGCATTGTTAGGTGCTCCAAGTAGAAGATGCGCTTGGTGGTTGCTGCACATGTTCGCTATTTTGACTGGGATAAACTGATGCTGCAGTGTTCAGCTTCAGTATGTCAGTGCAGAAGATATCACAGAATGAGCTAAGTGGAAAAATCCACGCAATTCACACGTTTATTTATATGAAAAACCAACACCGGAATATTTCTTTTTGTGAGAACCTATGTGCCAACTTCGTGTGCTGCATCACTTATGCATAATATTTGACTGTATGAATACACGTGTATATTGTGATACATTGCGAAATTTCGGACATTTGCGGGAGTGTCGACGAACTCGTACTGCAATCGTCAATTATAGGTTTAAACTTATTTCTGCTCTTTTAAAATTTTTGAGAACAGTTCACTTATCCTCGTTCTCTAGCTGCACAGCAGCAAGGAGAGCTCCACCTACCAACCCAAAGGAGCCAATGGGTCTGATGATGGTTTTATAGAAAAAACCGAAACCGGTTACTCATTAAAACAGACATAACGTGATCAAGACTGAACTTTAATCTAAATATAACAATTAATTGATCACTGAATTCCAAAAATGTTTACCAAAATTATTTTGTTTGTTTCCCATTTTAACTCTCACATTCTGAATTTAAATAAAAGCTTCCTTATTAAAATAAGTTTAGTATCTCGACAATTACATCCTTATTTTATTAGAACAGGAATTCGTAAAAAAAAGGTATTATATCCCTTTGTCTGGCCAAAAAGTACTGCAGTAATTTATTAATAAAAATCTTGAAAACAGGAAAATATTTATTCAGAGGATACATTTTATTACTGAAGATGAAAATGAACACTCCTCCTCAAAATAATAATATTGCAAACAATATTCCAAGTGTAATCAGTTAATAACTATGACATACAAGTCCTTCCTTTGCTTCTGGAGTAGCTGGGTACCTTTCCACTTGGGTCTCTTGATCAATGAAGTGGTTCAAGTCTCAAACATCCTTTATCTTCTTTGCATTTATCATCAAAGAAGGACAATCATCAGGATGAAATGATTGGACTGTCTCTATTTCAAATATATGTATCCATCGTGTTGTGTCCATGTACTGGGGAGAGATGATGTATAGTGACAATCCATACACAGGAGAGATGGGGCAAAAAGCAACCATGGCCTTATTCTTGTTTATCCCTCCTGCAGCATCAGAAGGAACTATTATATTTCTCAAATCTCTATATTTGTCATTTTCTTTGTAAGACAGTCATTAAGATAAGGTAAACCGGGTTGGCATCTTTCCTTGCTTGTGTTTCTAGAAGTTGGCATCTTTCCTTGCTTGTGTTTCTAAGAAGCCATACATGTAAGATTTTTTGTCATTACAAAAATGAATATTGGCCATGTACAGCCACAGCAATCTTCGTAAAACTGGCTAATAACATTCAGCTTTAGTATTGGAAAGTTTTGGACATAATCGAGTTCTATGACAACACATCTCTCACTGTCTTTAACTTCCTCTAAAATTTCTCTTTTCATTTCGAAGTATATGTCAATCTTTTTCTTGCGAAGTAATTATTCAAATCTGCAACTGTCATTAGGACTTCTTGCAAGTATTGTTTTACATTGTTTACAATAGCCACGTGTATCCCTTTTAGATTTTAGAAAAGAAGAGCTACATTTCTGTCTGCAGTATGTGCCATATTTCATAGTAAGAGATTTCCTAATTTGATCCTTAAAATATTGCCTGAACATTTGATAAATTGGTTTAACATTTAAATCTGGGTCATCGATGTAATAATAGATTTACTTTGAGAAGTATAGGCTGCAAGTGATTTGTCCTCAGTTCTCACACATCCTGATCGAATTTAAATGGTCTGCTAGCATGAGTGCCTCTTGTTTTCTCCAAATATTTATTTAGAACAACCGTCTCCTGAACACAGAGCACTCTCTTAACACTGACCTTGAGTAAACTTAATTAAAATTTCTGACAAATTCGACTTCTGTCCCTTTTAGACATAATCTATAAGACTAGATATACGATCGAGTCCAAACAGCATTTAGAGCTATATTTTTTGCTTCATACCATGTCATACAATTAGCTAGTATCATATCCTGAATTTAACCAAAACTCATTGAAAAATTCTTCTTGATAATTTTCGTTTAAGTGATCCTGCTTGTAACAGTTCTTCTGACAACAGCCCTTTACACATTCAAGCGTTTTACCTGGTATTATATTTTTGAAAATTTCCGTATGTTACAAGTGTTATGGATAACTTATGTCGTAGCATATCAGTGTTTATGATTCACAGTGACGGCCAAAGGATAGATCACCCCGAATTTCAGTGTATATCAACGGAATTAAAAGTATGTTTCAGAAGTTTCAGAAGTTATCATTCTCTTGTGCATTAACTAATTCGTAGTAAATCAACGTTTGTGATTTAGTTACTGCACCATATATTGTAACTAACATATTGTGTGACAGCTAGTTTTCCCTTATCTACATTTATTGTAAATTAATTCTAGTTTAGAGTTTGTTAACGGCTATAATCTGAAAAAGCTTTAGGAACCCAGTAATTTTTACCACAGATTTTCTTTTGTTAGCTTAATACACATCTCGTTTAGTGTATTTGCTTCAGTTCCTGATGGGAATTCGTAATTTTCAAGCCCAACTCATTGAAATATAGTCACAGGCTTAGTTTAAAGTTATTTTTTCACTGGACTTTTAAACATTGTACCGCCACAGTGCCGTCTCACAGTGAATTCCGTTGTCGAATACGGGAGGAGTTAGTTAACATTCGTAAGCAGCTGGAAATCGCCCTGACTATTGTCAAACGACTCGCAGCTCCTGCAAACCGATATGTTGGACGAGCTTCAGAGAGTGGTGTACCGCTGGTACCAAAGATACCTCATGTAGAGTCGTCTTCTGTGGATACTGTCTCCTGTGCAGGATGAACAGGTTCTGTCGTTTCTTGTCCACTTGATGGCGAGTGGCGTATCCATGGTAGATCTAGGCGTCCTCTACGGGGTAGACACGGACCAGGGAGGACTCGAGAGTGTTACGTCGGTCCCCCTAAGCCAACACACTCGAGGTGCTGCGTTCCACTGAAACTGAAGCACAGCCAGTGGGACTCACTTCACCTGTTGAGAAACCAACTTTGCCCTGCGTCAAGAGTAAGTAAACGCAAAAGTGTATGGATCTACACTACTGGCCATTAAAATTGCTACACGAAGAAGAAACGCATACAATAAACGGTATTCATTGGACAAATATATTATACTAGAACTGACATGTGATTACATTTTCACGCAATTTGGGTGCATAGATCCTGAAAAATCAGTACTCAGAACAACCACCTCTGGCTGTAATAACGGCCTTGATACGCCTGGGCATTAAGTCAAACCGATCTTGGATGGCGTGCACAGGTACAGCTGCCCATGCAGCTTCAACACGATAGCACAGTTCATCAAGAGTAGTGACTGGCGTATCGTGACGTGCCAGATACTCAGCCATTGACCAGACGTTTTCAGTTGGTGAGAGATCTGGAGAATGTGCTGGCCAGGGCAGCAGTCGAACATTCTCTGTATCCAGAAAGGCCCGTACAGAACCTACAACATGCGCTCGTGCATTATCCTGCTGAAATATAGAGTTTCGCCGGGATCGAATGTAAGGTAGAGCCACGGGTAGTACCACATCTGAAATGTAACGTCCACTGTTCAAAGTGCCGTCAATGCCAACAAGAGGTGACCGAGACGTGTAACCAATGGCACCCCATTCCATCACGCTGGCTGATACGCCAGTATGGCGATGACGAATACACGCTTCCAATGTGCGTTCACCGCGATGTCGCCAAACACGGATGCGACCATCATGATGCTTTAAACAGAACCTGGATTCATCCGAAAAAATGACTTTTTGCCACTCGCGCACCCAGGTTCGTCGTTGAGTACACCATCGCAGGCGCCCCTGTCTGTGATGCAACGTCAAGGGTAACCGCACCTATGGTCTCCGAGCTGATTGTCCATGCTGCTGCAAACGTCGTCGAACTGTTCGTGCCGATGATTGTTGTCTTGCAAACGCCCCCATCTGTTGACTCAGGGATCGAGACGTGGCTGCACCATCCGTTACAGCCATGTGGATAAGATGCCTGTCATCTCGACTGCTAGTGATACGAGGGCGTTGGGATCCAGCACGGCGTTCCGTATTACCCTCCTGAACCCACCGATTCCATATTCTGCTAACAGTAATTGGATCTCGACCAACGCGAGCAGCAATGTTGCGATATGATAAACCGCAATCGCGATAGGTTACAATCCGACTTTGATCAAAGTCGGAAACGTAATGGTACGCATTTCTCCTTACACGAGGCATCACAACAACGTTTCACGAGCCAACGCCGGTCAACTGCGGTTTGTGTATGAGAAATCGGTCGGGAACTTTCCTCATGTCAGCACGTTGTAGGTGTCGCCACCGGCGCGAACCTTGTGTGAATGCTCTGAAAAGCCTATCATTTGCTAATCACAGAATCTTCTTCCTGTCGGTTAAATTTCGCGTCTGTAGCACGTCATCTTCGTGGTGTAGCAATTTTAATGGCCAGTAGTGTATTAATCGCTGGCAGTGCAAACGTATGGCGAATAATGGAATATCGTAGGGAAATGGCAATTGAGACAGGGAAGAACACTAGGTGCACTCAGCGTGTATGCCTGGGTGCCTCATTCAACATACTGAAGAGGCTGTTACGGCAGCCGTTGAGGAAACGTAGTACAACAAACTGCAGATTGTGGAACAAACGATGCCTGTTCTCTGAGCTCTGAGATCATGCTCGGATCATTCCAGCGACTAGCAAAGGAGGTTGAGAAGACCAGCCTTGTGCATTGAGTTTCAATGAAGCTGACAGACTACTGCATTGCCCCCTCAAGCGATCGTGGTCCACTGGTTCTGAGTCGAGTGGAAGGACTGAAACAGGGACTTCTAAGGTTCTGTGACAAGCTAGGCTGCGACTTCCAGGATTTGCACCGTAGGGTGGAGAACTGTAATGTCTCTCTCAGGTGTGCACTACCCTGGTAGCCGACTGTGTGTGGCGCGCACACAAGGTTTTTTTTAGATTAGATGACTCTCCAGTGCAGATAACGACAGCTGTAGGAGATCCGGAAGCGTAAGGTTCAACAGAATGGTAACCACAGGCGAGAATATTAAAATCCTAGTAGTCAAATGCAGAAGCATGCGCAACAAAGTGCTAGAGTTTGAAACGCCCCTGAAAAGCAGTGAAGTTCACACAATATTAGGTGCAGAAAACTGGTTGAAACTTGAAACTGACAGCACTGAGATCTTTGGGGAAATTTTGGTGTGTATCTAAAGGATAAGCTAATGGTAAATGGAGGTGGTGTATTTGTCACAGTAGACAAGACACTCAAATCCACTAACGCAGAAACTTAAACTGCATCCTAAATAGTCTGGCCAAGACTCAATATCAGTGGTGCGCACAAAATGATAATTGGATCCTTCTATCGCCCACCAGACTCACCTCTTGATAAAACCAAAAACTTTAGAGAAAACCTCAGTTTGATTGTAGGTAAGTTCTCTAATCATATTGTAACCATCGGTGGAGACTTTCATCACTCAACAATCAATTGGGAAAATTACAGTTTTATTAGGGAGGGCATGACAAGACATCGTGTGAAAAATTACTGAATGCCTAATCTGAAAATTACCTAGAACAGATGGTTTGGAATTCCACTAATGATGGTAATATTTTAGATCTAATGGCAAGAAAAAGACATAACCTCTTTGACGACGTCCACATCGAAACTGGTATCAGCGACTATGAGGAATTTTTTGCCGACAATGATTACCAAAATACAAAGGACAGCTCAAACAAGTAGGAAGATATATACACTATGTGATCAAAAGTATCAGAGCACCCCCAAATACATACGTTTTTCATATCAGGTGCATTGCGCTGCCACCTATATCCAGGTGTTCCATATCAGCGATCTCAGTAGTCATTAGACATCGTGAGAGAGCAGAATGGGGCGCTCCGCAGAACTCACGGTCTTCGAACGTGGTCAGGTGATTGGGTGTCACTTGTTTCATACGTCTGTACGCGAGAGTTCCACAATCCTAAACATTCCTAAGTCCACTGTTTCCGATGTGATAGTGAAGTTGAAACGTGAAGGGACACGTACAGCACAAAAGCGTACAAGCCGACCTCGTCTGTTGACTGACAGAGCCAGCCAGAGTGGCCAAGCGGTTCTAGGCGCTACAGTCTGGAACCGCGCGACAGTTACGGTCGCACGTTCGAATCCTGCCTCGGGCATGGTTGTGTGTGATGACCTTAGGTTAGTTAGGTTGAAGTAGTTCTAAGTTCTAGGGGACTGATGACCTCACAAGTCCCATAGTGCTCAAAGCCATTTGAACCAACTGACAGAGACTGCCGACAGTTGAAGAAGATCACACAGGAATTCCAAACTGCATCGGGATCCACTGCAAGTACTATGACAGTTAGGCGGGAGGTGAGAAAACTAGGATTTCATGGTCGAGCGGCTGCTCATAAGCCACACATCACGCCGGTAAATGCCAAACGACGCCTCGCTTGGTGTAAGGAGCGTAAACATTGGACGATTGAACAATGAAAAAACTTCGAGTAGAGTGAAGAATCACGGTACACAATGTGGCGATCCGATGGCAGGGTGTGGGTATAGCCAATGCCCGGTGAGCATCGTCTGCCAGCATGTGTAGTGCTAACAGTAAAATACGAAGGCGGTGGTGTTATGGTGTGGTCGTGTTTTTCATGTGAGGGGCTTGCACCCCTTGTTGTTTTGCGTGGCATTATCACGGCACAGGCTTATACTGATGCTTTAAGCACCTTCTTGCTTTCCCCTGTTGAAGAGCAATTCGGGGATGGCGATTGCATCTTTCAACACGATCGAGCACCTGTTCATAATGCACGGCCTGTGGAGGAGTGGTTACACGACAATAACATCTCTGTAATGGACTGGCCTGCACAGAGTCCTGACCTGAATCCTATAGAACACCTTTGGGATGTTTTGGAACGCCGACTTCGTACCAGGCCTCACCGACCGACACCGATACCTCTCCTCAGTGCAGCACTCCGTGATGAATGGGCTGCCGTTCTCCGAGAAACCTTCCAGCACGTGACTGAACGTATGCCTGCGAGAGTGGAAGCTGTCATCAAGGCTAAGGGTGGGCTAACACCATACTGAATTCCAGTCTTACCGATGGAGGGCGCCACGAGCTTGTAAGTCATTTTCAGCCAGGTGTCCGGATACTTTTGATCATATAGTATATGCCCATAAATTAGATAAAAAAGCAGCAGAGTCATATCTCTAAGAGGGACTTGAAACTTTTAGCAAAGGGCAGGACCATGTAGAAGACCTATGCCTCAAATTTTAAAAGACTAGTTGATCATACTTTGGGGCGTACCCAGTAGAACGGTTCAAAAATGATTCAAATGCCTCTAAGCACAATGGGACTTAACATCTGAGGTCATCAGTCCCCTAGACTTAGAACTACTTAAACGTAACTAACCTAAGGACATCACACACATCCATGCCCGAGGCAGGATTCGAACCTGCGACCGTAGCGGTCGCGCGGTTCCGGACTGAAGCGTCTAGAACCACTCGGCCACAGCGGCCGGCTAGAACGGTTCATAATGGGAGGAACTTTCCATGGTATACAGTCACTGTAAAGAAACGTCTAAAGAAACAGAGACTACTGCATAATAGGTGTAAACCGAGCATAGTGCTGTAGATACAGAGATGCTGAATGAAGCACGTTTGGCTGTGAAGAGAGCAATCCTTGAAGCCTTCAGTGACTGCCACAGCAGAATATTGTCAAATGACCCTTCAAAAAACCCACATAAATTCTCGTCGTATCTACAGGCTGTTCGTGGCCTAAAAGTTTGTGTCCAGTCATTCAGTTATGAGATAGGAATTGCCATTGACGGTAACAAAGCTAAATCTGAAACGCCTAACTCTGTTTTCTGTTTCTTTACAAAGTAAAACCAAAGAGAAATGTCCTAATTTAATCCTCGTACCACTAAAAGGACAATTAAGTTTGTGTTAGGGTCAGTCGTTTTGAGAAAGAGCTGAAATCGTTAAAATTAAACAGAGATCCAGGGCCTGACGGAATTCCTATCAGATTCTATACTGAATTAGCGGCTGAGTTAGAGCCTCTTGTATTACAATCTGTCGTAAATCACTCAAACAAAAAACCGTGCCCAGTAATTGAAAGAGAGCACATGTCACACCCATTTACAAGAAAGATAATAGAAGTGATCCACGAAACTTCCGTCCGCTATCCTTGACATTCATTTATTGTAGAATCTTAGAACAAATTCTGAGCTCAAACATAATGAGGTATCTCGAACAAAACGATCTCATCCATGCTAACCAGCCCGGATCCCGTAAACATCGATCATGCGAAACCCAACTCACACATTTCCCAGATGACATACTGAAAGTTTTGGGTTAAGGTAGTAAGGTAGACTGAGTGTTTCTGGACTCCAGAAAAGTATTTGACTCACAGGGTAACATTGCCAGATATATATAAACGAACCTGATGTAACTTGGCGGGTATGTAGAGGGGTTAAAGTAATGTAACATGCAGTTTATCATTTTGCGCTGGCGTACGCCTTCGCCAGCACACCGGTCGGCACTACGAAACATTGTATAGCAGATGCTGAACTAGGGGCGCCTATGATAAGAGCTCCCAGGCTACGCGCCGATAACGACCCTGGGCAGCGAGCATACAGACTGCTCCCGCCGACCGAGCCGAGCTGCTCAATCTCCCAGGCTCAGTACCTCAGTACGCAACATCAGGACTCAGTTCGCATTGCACCACAATACGGCGCACTGTACTCTAGTCTTCCACAGTGATAGTATTCGCCTCGCACTTTAGCTAGCTGTGAGAGAACGTTAGTCATTCTATACAGTTGTGACACGGACACGGACAAGATTCAAGAATTAGTACATGTTATTTGACGGTTGTTAAACACAGAACTTCAGAACTTCAGAGACCCGCCAGGTTAGCTGAGAGCGCTAATGCGCTGCTTCCTGGACTCAGGTAGGGGCGCTGGCCCTAGATCGAATCAGCCCGGCGGATTAACGACGGAAGCCGGAGGGCCGGCCAGCCTGGATGTGGTTTTTAGGCAGTTTTTCCACATCTCACTAGGTGAATACTGGTCTGGTCCCCACGTCCCGCCTCAGTTACACGGCTCGCAGACATTTGAACATATTCACACTATTCCATGGATTACACTACACACCGACAGTTGGGGTACACTAATTCCATCCCGGGCGAACGGGGTGGTGGTAGGAAGGGCATCTGGCCATCCCTTAATTAACCTTGCCAAATCCGATTAACCATGCCGACCCTGCGTCACTGCCGGAAAAAGGCACAGGCAAAAGAAAAAAAAAAGAAACACAGAACTTCAGAGTGGATATCATTGAAGTTAAGTACTCAACAGGTTCCTGTGATAAAGTGTATTTTAACCGCTTGTGCATTTTCTGTGGCAGTGAGGAAAAACCGGCCACCCACCTATCTTACTACCCTCTCCTCATCCAGTCAGGAACCACAAAACACTACAGCAAGTGGCGACGAGTCTGATCAACAATTTTTGTTTGCTTTTCATGTGTTCTAGGTTGCTGCAGGAGAGCTGTCGTTACAGTGATTCTATTTGCTCATTTGTTCTTGTTGCTTCATGTATTACAGGAGGGTAGCTGCAGAACTAATCTATTTCTCTTTTCAGAGGCTTTGCGCATTACTTTTCTATTCGTCTTTTCATATTTTGCTGCAATTTTTTAGCTTTAGAATGGCTACCCCACCCCCTCCACCCTCCGCCCCTGTGTCAGCCGCAGACTGCTCCTGCTCTGAAACTAAATCAGATTGTTCAGTTTCAGAACCAGCAAATCGACACGTTGCTGTGTACTGAACAGCAATTGCTTGCCGCACAAGATGCGTCGGCTGCCCAACCGACCAACCAAAAGGTGCCACCAAACAACATTCCACCGTTTGGGCACTTCGATAAAAAAGAAGAGGAATGGCTCGAATATCTCGCCGAGTTCCAGGCCTTCTGTCAAGTCCATTGAATTAAAGATACTGTGAAATCCGTTACTCCCTGTCCATCGGTGGAACTCTTCTGTTTCGCTTCATTCAAAAACTCTTGTCTGCGTCGTCTCCCGACGCACGGCGAATTAAGTCAGTATTACGAACAGCACATTCGGGTCGCAGCAGCCAGATTTCAGTTCTTTCGCCTTAAGAAAAGCCGGAACAGACGTAACGTCAGTAGTATACCGACTTACAGGGCCTCACTAGGAAGTGTAAATTCTAGTGTAGTTGTGGCAACTTTTTAACATGATGATTCGTTCAAAAATGGTTCAAATGACTCTGAGCACTATGGGACTTAACATCTGTGGTCATCAGTCCCCTAGGATTTAGAACTACTTAAACCTAACTAACCTAAGGACTTCACACACATCCATGCCCGAGGCAAGATTCGAACCTGCGGCTGTAGCGGTCGCGTTGTTCCAAACTGAAGCGCCTAGAACCACTCGGCCACACCCGCCGGCTGATGATCCGTGATGCGATTATATTCACTGTCCCTGATAGCAGAATTAGAGAACAGATTCTCAAGTACTCGTATCTTCCGCTCCATCAAGTGTTGCAGATATTAGAACAATTCGATTCCGGTGCCATCGCCGCCGATAAATTTGATCAGGTCTCGATTTGTCTGGTCGAGACGCCTCTTACCGACACCCCCGGGATAACAAGGGGCCGGCCGGTGTGGCCGTGCGGTTAAAGGCGCTTCAGTCTGGAACCGCGTGACCGCTACGGTCGCAGGTTCGAATCCTGCCTCGGGCATGGATGTGTGTGATGTCCTTAGGTTAGTTAGGTTTAATTAGTTCTAAGTTCTAGGCGACTGATGACCTCAGAAGTTAAGTCGCATAGTGCTCAGAGCCATTTGAACCATTTTTGATAACAAGGCCGTCCAGCAGTGTTAGTGACGTCACACTAAGCGGCCCATAGCCGACGCAGCAGTCCACGGACACCTCCGTACAGACGCGCCTGATGCTAACGATCTTCTGTCCGTCGTACAGAAAGGAGCGAACTATAATTCGAACCAAAGATCAAATTATATGTATTCTTGTAAACAGCATAAAGGTTCATAACGAAATACCGATTACATATACGGGTAGGAATAAGTTTAATCGATTGAGGAACTTTGCCACTATTTTATAATTGTCAGAACACTATTTAGCTTTAAAACTCGCATACAGGTGGTGACAAATGCCAATTGACAGCAGGACTTAACATTTTCAAGCTATTACACTCAAAGTAAATTATCTTAAACACTGTCATACATAGCAAAACCCTCACAACTTTCGTTTACAATAAGGTAACAAGAGTTCGCTTTATCTCATAAAACACATGACTATTGTGAATTTACTCATATGTTCATGGTGACAGCTCTTTTCAAGAATTTTTACAAGTGTATCCCCAGTAATAAAGAATGGAAACAAAAGATAGATATCAAATATTCTCCTTTTAACATAGACATCACTGAACACAATATTCTGTCTTGCACTGTGATACTAAGGGACTGCTCTTCCCTTTAAGAAAAGCCTGACAATTTGAAGTTCACTCTGCTATTGAAGATACACTTCTTGAAACAACATTAAAAATGTTATGAAAGGTAAGGAAATGAAAAACAACCGAGTGCATTACATGTAAGAATGTGAGCAAAAGGCTGAGGCTCTTTTTACTTGCCATTTTCAATCTCTCTACAGCTTTTCCACGTAGAAATCACCAACTGCAAGTCTCATTATCGCTGTCTGTTACTAACAAAGTGCTTTTCTATTTAGAAAACCTGACAATTTGATGTTCATTATGGTACTAAAGATAAACATTTTTCAGAGGAGTTCTAGAACCTATTCCTGCCCGTATATGTAATCGGTATTTCGTTATGAACCTTCATGCTGTTTACAAGAATACATATAATTTGATCTTTGGTTCGAATTATAGTTCGCTCCTTTCTGTATGACGGACAGAAGATCATTAGCATCAGGCGCGTCTGTACGGAGGTGTCCGTGGACTGCTGCGTCGGCTATGGGCCGCTTAGTGTGACGTCACTAACACTGCCGGACGGCCTTGTTATCCCTGGGGTGTCGCTCTTACCCGAGACCGCCCCACTCATTGTCAGTCGCCACAACGAGCGCGCATACAGACGCGCAGACAGCCTAGTAAACCCGCAGCCAGGCCTGTGAATCTAGTGAAGTCTTGTCCTCGCTGTTTTGCTCGCTATAGGCGGCAAGATTGGCCGTCGCGCAACGCGACATGTTACTCATGTGGAACGAAAGGCCATGTCCAGACAGTTTGCTTGCAACGGCAAAATAACGCCAATTCTGCCCGCTTCCGCAACAACAGGTCTCGTGCACATTCTGTGAATGCAGTGTTTCCACAACCGACTGCAGGTTCTAACAGTAATTCAAGTAAGGTTGTGCCCTCATCTCGTCCCAGTGCAGTGCGACGCCATTCCAACAAACTGTTTGTAATACTACAAATTGCTGGCCGTTTTGACTTTTAATGGGACGCAGGTGCTTCTGTAACTTTGCTTAATCGTTCCACGTTCGAATAGTTAGGCTCACCACGCCTGTCAAAATCTAGCAAGCATCTCACTGCATACAATGGACAGGAAATCCCTGTGCTTGGACAGTGTAGTTTGCGAGCCACTTACAAATCTCACACGAGGACAGTGAAATTTACTGTGTTGCAGTCAAGAGACAGTGAAAATATTTTTGGCTTAGATTCGTTTGACTTCTTTGGGCTTAGCATCCAAGACGATGTACTTTCAGTGACTTCTTTTAATCCATAAGGCAGCGTAGCTAGTTTGCTTAAGGAATTTCCTGAACTCTTTTCTGATGGACTTGGAAAAGCTAATAATTTTGTAGTGCACATTACCCTGAAAGACAATGCACAGCCTAAGTTTCTCCGGGCTCGACCCGTTCCCATTGCTTTACGAGACGAAGTAGCCAGTGAATTAAAAGAATTGCAAGACAATGGTTTGATTGCTCCAATACAAGACAGTCAGTGGACAAGTCCATTGGTTTTGATACCCAAGACTTCTGGTCGCATTCGCATTTGTGTTGACTTCAAAACTACAGTCAATCGACAGACAATCACTGACACTTATCGATTACCTCGCCCAGAGAAAGTTATTGAGAGGCTTGGCGCAGGCCGTTACTTCTCTAAGACAGATTTGCGTGATACTTATTTGCAAATACCACTAGATGCAGAATCACAGAAAGTGTTTGTTTTTAATACACACTTAGGCCTGTTCAAATATTTGGGTTTGCCTTTCGGCAATGCCTCCGCACCCGCCATTTTCCAACGTTACTTAGAAGAGCTGGCTGCTCAAGTGCCGTTCTGTTCGAATTACCTTGACGATATCGTCGTCTCAGACGTACTCCAGAGGAACACGCTGCCAATTTGCGTACTCTTTTGCGAGTGTTGTTAGATGCAGCACTCAAGTGTCGTCTCGTAAAGTGTGACTTTTTTCAGATGGAGCTACAGTACTTACGTCATGTGACAAACAGTCAGGGTTTGCACCCCCTCCAATCTCATTTGCTTGCAATCAGTGACCTGCCAATGTATTTGAACTGCAGCCAGTGCAGTTGACGTACTACCGGGTGATCAAAAAGTCAGTATAAATTTGAAAACTTAATAAACCACGGAATAATGTAGATAGAGAGGAAAAATTGACACACATGCTTGGAATGACAAGGGTTTTATTAGAACAAAAAAAAAGTTCACAAAATGTCCAACAGATGGCACTGAACAGCAAAATGTCAGTGACTGCGCATGACAATCGTGTATAAAAGGAGCTGTAATGAGAGAGAGAATCAGATGCGGCAGCAGTCGCAGCATGTTGACGTTACCTGAAAAGGCGCTTTTAGTGAAGCTGTATTATCAGAATGGGGAATGTGCTAGTTCAGCGCTACGATCCTATCGCCATAGGAAGGGCATTCGAACTGGTAAAGGTCCGTTGACAAATGCAACTGTGGCGAGAATGATTTCGAAGTTCGAAGCCACGGGTTGCTTAGACGATAGACCCCGTAGTGGCCGACCGAGCACAAGGCGTAATGCTGCTGAGACAGTTCAGGAAGAAATGGAGACTGTAGCGGGTTCGTCTATGCACGGGGAAGTCAGCGCTCGTGCAGTCGCACGTCGCACCGGCATTCCATACACTACATCTACATCTACGTCTACATCCATACTCCGCAAGCCACCTGACGGTGTGTGGCGGAGGGTACCCTGAGTACCTCTATCGGTTCTCGCTTCTATTCCAGTCTCGTATTGTTCGTGGAAAGAAGGATTGTCGGTATGCTTCTGTGTGGGCTCTAATCTCTTTGATTTTATCCTCATGGTCTCTTCACGAGATACACGTAGGAAGGAGCAATATACTGCTTGACTCTTCGGTGAAAGTATGTTCTCGAGACTTCAACAAAAGCCCGTAAACCGAGCTACTGAGCGTCTCTCCTGCAGAGTCTTCCACTGCAGTTTATCTATCATCTCCGTAACGCTTTCGCGATTACTAAATGATCCTGTAACGAAGCGCGCTGCTCTCCGTTGAATCTTCTCTATCTCTTCTATCAACCCTATCTGGTACGGATCCCAGACTGCTGAGCAGTATTCAAGCAGTGGGCGAACAAGCGTACTGTAACCTACGTCCTTTGTTTTCGGATTGCATTTCCTTAAGATTCTTCCAATGAATCTCAGTCTGGCATCTGCTTTACCAAAGATCAACTTTATATGATCATTCCATTTTAAATCACTCCTAATGCGTACTACCAGATAATTTATGGAATTAACTGCTTCGCGTTGCTGACCTGCTATTTTGTAGCTAAATGATAAGGGATCTATCTTTCTATGTATTCGCAGCACATTACACTTGTCTACATTGAGATTCAATTGTGATTCCCTGCACCATGCGTCAATTCGCTGCAGATCCTCCTGCATTTCAGTACAATTTTCCATTGTTACAACCTCTCGATACACCACAGCATCATCTGCAAAAAGCCTCAGTGAACTTCCGATGTCATCCACAAGGTCATTTATGTATATTGTGAACAGCAACGGTCCTATGACACTCCCCTGCGGCACACCTGAAATCACTCTTACTTCGGAAGACTTCTGTCCATTGAGAATGACATGCTGCTTTCTGTTATCTAGGAACTCTTCAATCCAATCACACAATTGGTCTGATAGTCCATATGCTCTTACTTTGTTCATTAAACGACCTGTGGGGAACTGTATCGAACGCCTTGCGGAAGTCAAGAAACACGGCATCTACCTGTGAACCCGTGTCTATGGCCCTCTGAATCTCGTGGACGAATAGCGCGAGCTGGGTTTCACACGACCGTCTTTTTTCGAAACCCATGCTGATTCCTACAGAGTAGATTTCTAGTCTCCAGAAAAGTCATTATACTCGAACATAACACGTGTTTCAAAATTCTACAACTGATAGACGTTAGAGATAAAGGGCTATAGTTCTGCACATCTGTTCGACGTCCCTTCTTGAAAACTGGGATGACCTGTGCCCTTTTCCAATCCTTTGGAACGCTACGCTCTTCTAGAGACCTACGGTACACCGCTGCAAGAAGGGGGGCAAGTTCCTTCGCGTACTCTGTGTAAAATCGAACTGGTATCCCATCAGGTCCAGCGGCCTTTCCTCTTTTGAGCGATTTTAATTGTTTCTCTATCCCTCTGTCGTTTATTTCGATATCTACCATTTTGTCATCTGTGTGACAATCTAGAGAAAGAACTACAGTGCAGTCTTCCTTTGTGAAACAGCTTTGGAAAAAGACATTTAGTATTTCGGCCTTCAGTCTGTCATCCTCTATTTCAGTACCATTTTGGTCTCAGAGTGTCTGGACATTTTGTTTTGATCCACCTACCGCTTTGACATAACTCCAAATTTTCTTAGGATTTTCTGCCAAGTCAGTACACAGAACTTTACTTTCGAATTCATTGAACGCCTCTCGCATAGCCCTCCTCACACTACATTTCGCTTCGCGTAATTTTTGTTTGTCTGCAAGGCTTTGGCTATGTTTATGTTTGCTGTGAAGTTCCCTTTGCTTCCGCAGCAGTTTTCCAACTCGGTTGTTGTACCACGGTGGCTCTTTTCCATCTCTTACGATCTTGCTTGGCACATACTCATTTAACTCATATTGTACGATGGTTTTGAACTTTGTCCACTGATCCTCAACACTATCTGTACTTGAGACAAAACTTTTGTGTTGAGCCGTCAGGTACTCTGTAATCTGCGTTTTGTCACTTTTGCTAAACAGAAAAATCTTCCTACCTTTTTTAATATTTCTATTTACGGCTGAAATCATCGATGCAGTAACCGCTTTATGATCGCTGATTCCCTGTTCTGCGTTAACTGTTTCAAATAGTTCGGGTCTGTTTGTCACCAGAAGGTCTAATATGTTATCGCCACGAGTCGGTTCTCTATTTATCTGCTCAAGGTAGTTTTCAGATAAAGCACTTAAAAGATTTCACTGGATTCTTTGTCCCTGCCACCCGTTATGAACGTTTGAGTCTCCCAGTCTATATCTACTGTTTGGTTGGCACTTAGGCGTACTCTCAGATGCTATACGTACAAAATCCATCGGCATCATGAACTGTTACCTGGCGATTTAGTGAAGGCTTGTGCGGTGTGGGCGTTTCAAAAGATGGCGGAAGATGACGATTGGTTGAGTAACGTGTTGTGGACCGACGAAGCTCATTTCACACTCCCAGGGTCTGTCAACGCGCAGAACTGCCGAATTTGGGCTACCGAAAATCTTAGAACTGTTGTGGAAACTCCATTGCACGACGAGAAAGTCACGGTATGGGTTGGATTTACCACATCTACCGTTATCGGGCCTTTCTTCTTCCAGGAAATGCGTGATTTTGGTTTTGTAACTGCTACCGTCACGGGTGAGAGGTACGCCGATATGTTACAGAATCGCATCATCCCCAGCCTGGCTGATAAACACCTGCTGGAACGTACGATGTTTATGCAGGATGGCGCTCCATATTGCTAGACGCGTGGAAGATCTCTTGCGCGCGTCATTTGGTGATGATCGTGTGCTCAGCCGCCACTTTCGTCGTGCTTGGTCTCCCAGGTCCCCAGACCTCAGTACGTGCGATTATTGGCTTTGGGGTTACCTGAAGTCTCAAGTGTATTGTGATCGACCGACATCTTTAGGGATGCTGAAAGACAACATCCGATGTCAATGCCTCACCATAACTCCAGACATGCTTTACAGTGCTGTTCACAACATTATTCCTCGACTACAGCTATTGTTGAGGAATGATGGCGGACATATTGAGCATTTCCTGTAAAGAACATCATCTTTGCTTTGTCTTATTTTTTTATGCTAATTATTGCTATTCTGATCAGATGAAGCGCCATCTGTCGGACATTTTTTGAACTTTTGTGTTTTTTTGGTTCTAATAAAACCCCATGTCATTCCAGGCATGTGTGTCAATTTGTACCTCTCTGTCTACATTATTCCGTGATTTATTCAGTTTTCAAATTTATACTGACTTTTTGATCACTTGGTACATTCGTTTCATTCCGAACGCTTCACTGAATGCGGCTCCACTGCGTCGCTTGCGTCGCGAAAATGTGCCTTTCGTCTTGACCAAAGAGTGTCACGACGTATTTGGTTGGTTCAAATGGCTCTGAGCACTATGGGACTCAACTGCTGAGGTCATTAGTCCCCTAGAACTTAGAACTAGTTAAACCTAACTAACCTAAGGACATCACAAACATCCATGCCCGAGGCAGGATTCGAACCTGCGACCGTAGCGGTCTTGCGGTTCCAGACTGCAGCGCCTTTAACCGCACGGCCACTTCGGCCGGCCCACGACGTATTTCAGAAACTCAAAAATGCCTTGCTCAGTGACAGATGTTTAGTACATTTTGATCATGCCAAGCCAGTGATTTTGCAAGTAGACTGTCCGTCGTACGGAGTAGGCGCTGTGCTTTGGCACAGAATTGGTGCACAAGATAGAGCTATTGATTTCGCCTCAGAGTTGTTAACTCAAACACAGTGCAATTATTCACAAATTGAAAAACAAGCTCTCGCTATTGAGTACGGTATGACAAAATTCTATCACTATATGTTTGGTCGCAAGCTCTGTTTACTGACAGATCACAAGCCTCTACATCCCTTGTTTCATCCGTCAAAGCTGATTCCTAGACGTACTGCTCAAAACTTGCAACATTGGGCTTTGCGTCTATCCCAGTATCAGTAAGAAATTGTGTACAGACCTACGGCACAGCATGGCAATTCTGACGCCCTTTCTCGCCTTCCGGTCGGCCCCGACTCCGATTTTAATTCACCTGACGCATCTTGCTGCCAGATCGATGCGCAGGAATCCGAATTTCTGCAATATTTTACATTGAATTACAGAAAAATTGCACAGGCCACGGAAGCTTACCCTGATCTGAAGATATCGTAGCATTACATTCGCACGTATTGGCCTCGCCCATTGAAGAGTATTCAGAACTCAGCAGTGCGCCGATACTTTGCTCGTCGGCATAACCTCTTAGTACAACAAGGTGTGATCTTAGTACAGTCTGACAGTGGAAAATCGCGTGTGCTCATTCCCACAGTTATGCAAAAGGATATGTTACAACTGCTTCACCACGGACATTGGGCAATTGTTCGCACTAAACAGTCAGCGCGCCGCCACTGTACTTGGCAGGGCATGGACGCCCACATTGAACAGATGAAGTCACTGTGTCGCGCATGTGCGGACAACCAATCAGCTCCACCACACATATTCGCAGCTTGGCCTACGACTCAATTGCCATGGCAACAAGTGCACGTTGACTTTGCAAGACCATTCTGGAACACTCGTTGGCATATTGTGGTAGACTCTTTTAGCAAGTCTCCATTTGCGGTGCTTAAGAGCACTACTACGTCACGTAGCACCATTCAAGTGTAATCCTCAATTGTTTTGCACTGAAGAATTGCCTGAAGTCACTTTTACGGACAACGGACCTTAGTTCACTTCACATGGCTTTGAACAATTTTGTGAACAAAATGGCATTCGTCATCTAACAAGTGCTCCGTTTCACCCCCAGTTCAACGGAGAAGCAGAACGCTTCGTACGTAATTTTAAACAGCTGATGACCAAGCTTCCCACCGCCCACACACGGGAACAGGCGCTGCAACTCTTTCTTTCCTCCTATCGCTCCGGCCAACGCGACGGACTATTACCGGAGGAACTTCTCCATGGCCGCCGCCATCGGACGCTGCTTCACTTGCTCCATCCAACGCAGCATCCGGCGCCGACTATGGTCCGCAAGTATCGCTTTGCACCGCGTGATCTTGTTCCTTACAGGGTTTTTGGACGACGTCAGCTCTCGGAGCGAGGCGAGATCCAGAAACACATGGGACATATACACTACTGGCCATTAAAATTGCCACACCACGAAGATGACGTGCTACAGACGCGAAATTTAACCGACAGGAAGAAGATGCTGTGATATGCAAATGATTAGCTTTTCAGAGCATTAGGACAAGGTTGGCGACAATGGCAACACCTACAGCTTACTGACATGAGGAAGGTTTCCAACCGATTTCTCATACACAAACAGCAGTTGACCGGCGTTGGCTGGTGAAACGTTGTTGTGATGCCTCGTGTAAGGAGGAGAAATGCGTACCATCACGTTTCCGACTTTGATCAAGGTCGAATTGTAGCCTATCGCGATTGCGGTTTATCGTATCGCGACATTGCTGCTCGCGTTGGTCGAGATCCAATGACTGTTAGCAGAATATGGAATCGGTGGGTTCAGGAGGGTAATAGGGAACGCCGTGCTGGATCCCAACGGCCTCGTATCACTAACAGTCGAGATGACAGGCATCTTATCCGCATGGCTGTAGCGGATCGTGCAGCCACGTCTCGATCCCTGAGTCAACAGATGGGGACGTTTGCAAGACAACAACCATCTGCACGAACAGTTCGACGACGTTTGCAGCAGCATGGACTATCAGTTCGGAGACCGTGGATGCGGTTACCCTTGACGCTGCATCACAGACAGGAGCGCTTGCGATGGGGTACTCAACGACGAACCCGGCTGCACCAATGGCAAAACGTCATTTTTCCGGATGAATCTAGGTTCTGTTTACAGCATCATGATCGTCGGATCCGTGTTTGGCGACAGCGCGGTGAACGCACATTGGAAGCTTGTATTCGTCATCGCCATACTGGCGTATCACCCTGTGTGATGGTATGGGGTGCCATTGGTTACACGTCTCGGTCACCTCTTGTTCGCACTGATGACACTTTGAACAGTGGACGTTACATTTCAGATGTGATACGACCCGTGGCTCCATCCTCATTCGATCCCCGCGAAACCCTACATTGCAGCAGGATAATGCACGACCGCATGTTGTAGGCCCTGTACGGGCCTTTCTGGATACAGTAAATG
Source organism: Schistocerca serialis cubense (assembly GCF_023864345.2). NCBI lineage: Eukaryota > Metazoa > Arthropoda > Insecta > Orthoptera > Acrididae > Schistocerca > Schistocerca serialis. The sequence continues at coordinate 935,436,634 of NC_064640.1, read as the reverse complement.
TTCGACTGCTGCCCTGGCCAGCACATTCTCCAGTTCTCTCACCAATTGAAAGCGTCTGGTCGATGGTGGCCGAGGAACTGGCTCGTCACAATACGACAGTCACTACTCCTGGTGAACTGTGGTATCGTGTTGAAGCTGCATGGGCAGCTGTATCTGTACACGCCATCCTAGCTCTGTTTGACTCGATGACCAGACGTATCAAGGCCGTTATTACGGCCAGAGGTGTTTGTTCTGGGTACTGATTTCTCAGGATCTATGCACCCAAATTGCGTGAAACTGTAAACACATGTCAGTTCTAGTATAATATATTTGTCCAATGAATACCCGTTTATCATCTGCATTTCTTCTTCGTGTAGCAGTTTTAATGGCCAGTAGTGTATGTCTCTAATTGCAGCTGCCAATGGTTTGCAGCACCGTCAGCAGATTCAAATTCGCATTTGTCGTTTTCCCAGTGAATCTGCTGACTTTTCTTGCCCCCCAGATTCACGGCCTCACGGGACCACTCAGCTTTGGCAGCCGCCCGCTGGTGCTGCCACGGCACGCCAGGACGTCGCACCCTCGCCTCCGCCGTCACCGCTCTCCGGCCCGACGGATGTGGACCCGCCATCGCCGTCGCCGTCATCGCCCCAGAAAATGCCCTCAGGACTGGACGTGTATCCTGAGCGGTGTTTTCGGGAGGAAGTTCCTCCGCTCTCGCGAGCCAGATGGCGGGGTACGGCCGGAAGTACGCCGTCCTCCACAGCTACGGCCCCAGCTCATCTTTGCGTCCAGCTACCTACAACACCCCCCCCCCCCCCCCTTCACCGTTGTCTTTCACATCTCCCGACGACAGTGCGGCGTTTGGGGACGGTCGGGGGGGGGGGGGGGGGAGGAGCGGGAGAATTTGCCTTCGCCAGTACTAGGACGCATTGTATGGCAGGCGCTGAACATGGCGCGCCTATGACAAGAGAAGACCAACACACGCCACCAGGATACGCACCCTGGGCAGCGCGCATACAGGCCGTCGTCGCCGACCGAGCTGCTCAATCTCCCTGTCTCAGTACGTCAGTACGCAATATCGGGACTCAGTTCGCATTGCACTTCAATCGTCGCATTGTGCTCTAGTCTTCCACAGTGATAGTGTTCGCCTCGCACCTTAGCTAGCTGTGGGGGAACGTTAGTCATTCTGTATAGTTTTGATATGGACACGGACTAGATTCAAGAATTAGTACATGTTATTTGATGGTTTTTAAACACAGAACTTCAGAGTGGACATCACTGAAGTTAAGTACTCAGTTGGTTCCTGTAATAAAGTGAATTTAACCACGTGTGGGTTTTGTGTTGTAGTGAGATAGAACTGGCCACCCACATATAATACCAGCCTCTCCTCATCCAGCCAGGAACCATAAAACATTACGAGAGGACACAGCCATGACACAATTTTGCCCAATTTCATTTTTAATAGGGTAATACACACCACACGCCGAAAGGTAATTTGGCATACTAGATTTAGAGGGAATATCTTCAAAACCATGATATATTAAAAATGTTTCATATAGAAGTTGAAAAGTAATTAATGTTTTTGAAAACTGTATAATCAACTCTGAAAAATGAAAACTTTCCTATCATAAATTAAAGAAGTTTTCATGCCACATCCATCCATGTTAAATAAAACTGGTTTCCGAAATATCAGTTTTGCAAAATAATCTGTACACAATGTGCTGTCAATGTATTTTCAACATACCTTATTAAAATATCTAAATAATAATTATTATTCTGATTGTTTGTTTCACTTAATTTTTTTATGTGTAGCACAATGCCCACGTTCGGTCAGAAAAGCGCAAAGTAGGTAGTAGATTACAGCAGAGTCAGCGACAGACGAGCGCAGATGTCATGCGATACAAACAGAACAGAGCTGTGGCAAGTTTAGGGATGAGCCAGCCAAGCCGAGGGGTGGATACAGTTGACACAGCAGCATCTAAGCGGAAGAAGGTGGAAGCCTTTGCACAGCAGCAACCGCGGCAATGTTTAGTACACGTACCGCAGGGTATAGCAGAGCCCAAGCAAGTTCATCATGTGAGTGTATAAATACCTAGCCATTTTTGTACTGAACTCATTTTGTTTCAGTATTGCAGCACTACCACCACAATGCTGTGACACTTGCGGCACCATCTGGAATGCTGTACGGGGTCGGTAGTTTGATCCTCGTCAGGGCAGCCTGCTCCGAGACACGAGATGCTGAGCCACCGCTATTGTGGGACCAACCGAGCCCTGCGACATAGTGCTCTGGCCACAGCACTTCTGCAAGGGCCACAGCCGCTGCTTCATTCATTGCCACCACCTAGGCAGTGCTGGAAACATGAGCCACACCTCGGCTGCCGCTGCCTTAGCTTCTGAGTCTGGGGACGTTGGTCACAGGAGCAGCGACGTTACGCCACCGTTTGGCCATGTTGCACTCTCTCAGCATTGCTGGATGTCTCACACATACAAACACATGTGGGAGGCAACTGGAAGTCTCAGATGCACTGCTACTGCTTGTAATTAATCATGGTAGGGAGCCTTAATAAATGAATTTGAAAAGCACAGAACAATCTCTCTGACCCCTGCCATCTTCTTTGGTGTCAGAATACTACACCACTGGCTATTAAAATTGCTACACCAAGAAGAAATGCAGATGATAAACGGGTTTTCATTGGACAAATATATTACACTAGAATTGACACATGATTACATTTTCACGCAATTTGGGTGCATAGATCCTGAGAAATCAGTACCGAGAACAACCACCTCTGGCCATAATAACGGCCTTGATACGCCTGGGCATTGAGTCAAACACAGCTTGGATGGCTCATACAGGTACAGCTGCTCATGCAGCTTCAACACAATACCACAGTTCATCAAGAGTAGTGACTGGCGTATTGTGACGAGCCAGTTGCTCGACCACCATTGACGAGACGTTTTCAGTTGGTGAGAGATCTGGAGAATGTACTGGCCAGGGCAGCAGTCGAACATTTTCTGTATCCAGAAAGGCCCATACAGGACCTGCAACATGCGGTCGTGCATTATCCTGCTGAAATGTAGGGTTTCACAGGGATGGAATGAAGGGTAGAGCCACGGGTAACCAATGGTACCCCATACCATCACGCCGGGTGATTCGCCAGTGTGGCGATGACGAATATACGCTTCCATTGTGCATTCACCGCGATGTCGCCAAAGACGGATACGACCATCATGATGCTGTAAACAGAACCTGAATTCATCCGAAAAAAAAAATGGTTCAAATGGCTTCGAGCACTATGGGACTTAACATCTATGGTCATCAGTCCCCTAGAATTTAGAATTACTTAAACCTAACTAACCTAATGACATCACACAACACCCGGTCATCACGAGGCAGAGAAAATCCCTGACCCCGCCGGGAATCGAACCCGGGAACATTCATCCGAAAAAATGACGTTTTGTCATTCGTGCACCCAGATTCGTCGTTGAGTATACCTTCGCAGGCGCTCCTGTTTGTGATGCAGCGTCAAGGGTAACCGCAGCCATGGTCTCCGAGCTGATAGTCCATGCTGCTGCAAACGTCGTCGAACTATTCGCGCAGATGGTTGTTGTCTTGCAAACGTCCCCATCTGTTAACTCAGGGATCGAGACGTGGCTGCACAACCCGTTACAGCCATGCGGATAAGATGCCTGTCATCTCGACTGCTAGTGATACGAGGGCGTTGAGATCCAGCACGGCGTTCCGTATTACCCTCCTGAACCCACAGATTCCATATTCTGCTAACAGTCATTGGATCTCGACCAACGCGAGCAGCAATGTTGCGATACGATAAACCGCAATCGCGATAGGCTACAATCCGACCTTTATCAAAGTTGGAAACGTGATGGTACGCATTTCTCCTCCTTACACGAGGCATCACAACAACGTTTCACCAGACAACGCAGGTCAACTACTTTTTATGTATGAGAAATCGGTTGGAAACTTTCCTCATGCCAGCACGTTGTAGGTGTCGCCACCGGCGCCAACCTTGTGTGAATTCTCTGAAAAGCTAATCGTTTGCATATCACAGCATCTTCTTCCTGTCGGTTAAATTTCGCGTCTGTAGCACGTCATCTTCGTGGTGTAGCAATTTTAATGGCCAATAGTGTACACTGCCGTTTTAGAGCAATGACTGAACCTACAGGCTATGGTATGGTGAGTCAAGAAAATTTATTTGTTGTTAAGTGCTTTAGTCGTGGAGAAGAAGCTTGGTTGCTGTGCTTTTTGTAAAGTGACTTTTGTTACAAGTAAAGACTCAATAGATTCATCAGAGGTAAGAAAAAAATTATGTTTTATATATGTTAAATATAGGTGTAGCATAATGTTTAGTATAGGCGAAATGAAATGTTGTGGGGCAGCAGGGGACATTGGGGAAAGGACAGAGTTAAAGGTGTTCCAGCCCTTAGGTGGCGAACACCAGGAGACAAGATGATGCGGGTCATAACTGAGCTACCTGTCGGCATCGGAGCGGAAGCATTGCAGAACCACCACCTGGAAGGGGAAGTGCTGTTCGCGAAGCAAGAACATGTGGTGATCACCGGTCAGTGCTGAGTGATACAGGTAGTATTTAATGCATGGGAGATGTGGAATGAGGTGGGATGGTTTAAGGAAGCCTTCGATAATTTTAGACATGTAACAGAGAATCACAAAGTCCTTAATGAAGTTACCAGGTTATGTAGGATAATATATATGGTTCAAAAATTGTTCAAATGGCTCTGAGCACTATGGGACTTAATTGCTGTGGTCATCAGTCCCCTAGAACTTAGAACTACTTAAACCTAACTAACCTAAGGACATCACAAACATCCATGCCCGAGGCAGGATTCGAAACTGTGACCGTCGCGGTCACGCGGCTCCAAATATATATGGGACTTGCGAGAAGTTGAGGGTGAGATGACGCAGGTTCTGGGGATTATACAGCATATGAGAAGGAGAGCTTGGATCGATGCGAGAGGCTAACTTCTGAAACCTTTGTTTGGAACAGCTGACGAGCACAACATCGGGAAGGTGAATGACACAGCTGAAATAATAAAACAAATGGTGAAAGGAAACAAGGCAACAACTGAGTGGCACACCACGCAAATAGCAAATTTGGAGAAAGATGTGTAGAACAATGTTCGGTTACTATGCTAGCTGACTGGGGGGGGGGGGGGGGGGCGATGAGCTACGCAAAAACTGCAAATGACTCACTGAAATGGAACATTAAGAGATTGTCAACTGAAGTAGTGTTCTTGGAGAATAGTGTATGGGTAACACGAGGAGAGAGGTAGCAGAGTTATGGGAAGCTATTCAGCATTCTGTGTGAGGCCATCTAGGAGTGAACTTGTCACAGGAACAGTACTTGCAGGGTGCAACAACAGCTACCACCACAGTTATTGTTGGTCTTGGAAAATGTAATAATAAAAATTTACCGTTTTATTTTAACCTAGCCACAGTAGAAGCAAGGACCGAGAGATCAGAGGCATATGTACATTTCAGTTTCCTTTCCAGTAGCAGGGAAACAGGCACGGTACCAATGTTGCGTTGTTCATATGTATACTTTTAAATGGGGGACGCTGAAGTAGCTTGTCAGTATAAAAGTACAACGGCTGTTATTGATTATGGAAGACAAGAGCAGACATTTGGAAATGGAAGAAGTGGAGTTACATAAGTGTTATGGGGATGATATAACGGTTTGTCCAGACAGGTTAGTGAGAGACGGTCAGAATTCCTGTGCAGTGAAGTTACTTTGGAGTCATAAAGTGGGGAAAGATTGCAAGACGGGGATTATTAGATCGAAGCTGTACCTCCAGTAGTTTGAGACACATTGATAAAGAAGTAGTAGTAGTAGTAGCTAGTTGTTTGAGCAACGGAAAGTCACGTCAGTGAAAGGTTCAGAGTTAGACAGGAGTAGATTATTAATAAATAGGACATCGTGTGAAATAGTGGGACCTAATTTCCATCTACCTGCCACAATGTCAGGGATTACCAGTCGAAGCATTTCATAGCGTCAAATGTATTGGCCAGAGAAACCTATTAAAGTCTTACAGCTGCGAATCTGACTACGTTAAACCAAACTTTGGGACCTGAGTTAATACAGTCGATAGAGAAACTCGTTAGCAAGCAGGAGAATCGATTCTCCGTGCAGACACTGATGCAGCATTTGACACAGTACAAGAAGAATCAGTACCGGAGGGAAACAATATTGACCATTGTCATACCTACTACCACAGCAAAACTTAGCCTGCTTAGCGTAGTCCTTGTTTACATGTACAAAAAATAGAGCACAAGAAAAAGTTTTGAACCAACCATTGTTCAGATTCCGGTGGACTGGATTCCCACATCCAAGCAGGCAGTAGAGAGAACTATAACAATACATTAAATTGAGCAGAAAACTAAGGAACTTTGGATAATTAGCAGTGGTTGTAAAAGTAATCTTGAAAGAGTGGACCGGAGACTGTCGCGCCAGCCACCAGGGTCTGTCATTCTAGTAAAAATGGTTCAAATGGCTCTGAGCACTATGGGACTTAACATCTTAGGTCATCAGTCCCCTAGAACTTAGAACTACTTAAACCTAACTAACCTAAGGACATCACACAACACCCAGCCATCACGAGGCAAAGAAAATCACTGACCCCGCCGGGAATCGAACCCGGGAACCCGGGCGTGGGAAGCGAGAACGCTACCGCACGACCACGAGATGCGGGCGATCATTGTAGTATTTAAGGACAGTCAAGTTAAGACAATCCAAGGGACTGGATCTTATTAAGAGGGAGGGCAATGTAGCACGCCAATCATATTCGGGCAGAAACGCACAAAGTAGGATGTAGATTACAACAGAGTAAGTGCAGGGAGTGCGCATACTATGCGTTACAGAACACAACAGTCATCACATGTTGTGAGGCAACCCAGCCAGGATATCTACATCTACATGGATACTCTGCAAATCACATTTAAGTGCCTGGCATAGGGTTCATCGAACCACCTTCACAATTCTCTATTATTCCAATCTCGTATAGCGCGCGGAAAGAATGAACACCTATATCTTTCCGTACGAGCTCTGATTTCCCTTATTTTATCTTGATGATCGTTCCTCCCTATGTAAGTCGGTGTCAACAAAATATTTTCGCATTCGGAGGAGAAAGTTGGTGATTGGAATTTCGTGAGAAAGTGTGGATATAGTTGGCACAGCAGCACCTAAGTGGCAAAAGGCGAAAGCATTTCCGGACCGGAAGTCAATGAAGTGTTTAGTATACATGCGCAAAAAATAGCAAATGGTTCAAACGGCTCTGAGCACTATGGGACTTAACAGCTGAGGTCATCAGTCTCCCAGAACTTAGAACTACCTAAACCTAACTAACCTAAGGACATCACACACATCCATGCCCGAGGCAGGATTCGAACCTGCGACCGTAGCGGTCGCGCGGTTCCAGACTGAAGCGCCTAGAACCGCTCGTCCACACCGGCCGGCAACAAATAGCAAAAATGGCTCTGAGCACTATGGGACTTAACATCTGAGGTCATCAGTCCCCAAAAAATAGCAAAGACCAAGCATGAGAGTATAAATACCTAGCAATTTTTGTGCTGAAATATCTTGTGTTAGAATCTTAGCACTATCACCGTGGGGCTGTGACACTTGGGACGCCATCTGGAATGCTGCACAGAGCCTGCTGTTCGATCCCACGTTAGGGCAGCCTGCCCTGAGACTGAGACGCAGAGTCACCACCGCCGTGGGCCCAGCCATACCCTGAGACATGGTGCACTGGCCACAACACTCCTGCATTGGGTCACAGTCGCTGCGTTGCCCATTGCCGCCAGTCAGGCTCGCCATACCACAGGCTGTATGTTCAGGCGTTGCTCTGAAAGGGCAATGTAGTAGGCGAAGAGTTCTCGGGCTTCCAGCCGGGTGGCGGTGTCTTCAAACTGCGACGTTTCGACGAGTGACATACTCATCATCTTCTGGCGAAGTGCCGAGACTTTGCTTTTTTTTTTTCTTTTTTTTTTTTTTTTTTTGCACTTTTCACTCCCTTCTCAGATGGAGAAGGGCGGGCTGTTATATAGAGCATGCGTTGGGCTCTTTTCAGCCATGGGGTTAAAGTTGTTCTGTTTATTATTTTTTGCTGGGGTGAAAGGAAGGGGGTGGATTTCTCCAAATTGGGAATTTATTTGCAGGAGTTTGTAGGGGACAGTTCCGGTATTTACCTTAGCGGCCAAGGAAAACCTGCAAAACCCGGCCAGAACTGCTTGTTATTCTCACCTTCTCTTTATTTACCGAGTTGCCAGCGTCGTTGTCGCTGACGTTCACGGTTGGCAAGGGCGGCTTCGCGTTCCGCCTCTCGCTCTCTTCTGTGTTTTTCTTCTCGCACATAGCTTCTTATGAGCTCCTTGTTTACCAAGTAGCTCGTTTGATGCTCACTGCGGTCGTCAATGTCCGGGTTGGTGACGTCCAGGACCTCTCTGTCCACAAGGTAGTGGCTGTGACTCACAAACGCTGTGGTTTGGACACATGAGTCCTGACGTGCTCCCTTGCCTTCTAATGTGGCCTGTGTGGCCCGACTTATCGTCATCTTCTTCGGCCAGGCCGTTTGTGTGGCCTGGTCGTCTTTGTGCAGCTCATCCGTCTGCAGCGCCTGCGTCTCCTTGGTGGTGTCGCGGCGGAGGGATTCACGGAGGGTGAGGCAGGCGGCCTCCATCTCTGCATGGAGAACCATGCGGAATCGTGTTTCCGCCTCTCGGAGGGCCGACTCCATGTCGGCACCAGCTGTGGCCGCCGTCTTCCCACTCGCTGCGTCGTGCCGCCGCCCCCCTCCTCCACCCTTGCCACAGGCGGCGGGGGGAGGCGGCCGCACGTGAGCGGTGGCCGTCGTCGAATCTCCTCCGGGTGCCGCCGTTGTTCCCACGGCGTTGCCTCCTCCTCTCGCTGTTTCCTCCGTCCCTCTGTTCTTCGCCGCGGCTGCAGAACGTTGTCGCCTCCTTCTCCTGCGGCGTCGCCTCTTTGGCTGGGGCGCCGTCTCCTTTGCAGTGGCGGGATTTCGGCCGTTGAAGGCCTGACATCCGCGCCAGTTGGCGACGTGCTCACCGCCGCAGCGGGCGCACGTCGGTTTGACATCTTTGGTGCTGGTACAGGTGCGGGTGTCATGGTGACGTCCGCACTTGACGCACCTGGCGGCGTTGCGGCAGTGCTTTGCCACATGCCCTTCCTCCTGGCACTTGAAGCACTGCGGCTTCGTGTCCAGGTGGGGGGGGGGGGGGGGGGGGAGAGTCTCCGGCTGCACGTGGAAGCCCAAGAGCTTCCTAACGTCAAGAATGCCCCCGCCGTTGTCCGCCGCTGGTGTGGCGACAATAAACAGAGGCGGTTTCTTCCTATTGGTTTTGTTGTGCAACCTGACGGTTGCCTCAACAAAACCTTGGCGGCGCAGTCCTTCTTTTACCGCTCGCTCCGTGAGGATCCAAGGAAGTCCCCTCAGAAGCGCCTTGGTGACTTCTTTGCGACGAGTCTTTTGACCCATCGCACCTCTTTACGGGGCGTCCACCGTGTGAGCGGCTACAAGGGCCTTCAGGGCCCTGTAGTCGTTCCAGTCAGCGGCCTGGAGCTTGATGGTGGCGTCGGAGTCAACGGACTCGACGACGACCTCCTTGTCGCAGCTCCGCCCCATCTCATCATAGAGTTCCACCCACTCGACCTCCCTGCACTTGATGTACAGGGCGGGAGCGGGGGAAACTGCTTCTTCAGTCGCCGAATTGCCGCCTCTCGCGACATCACGTCCCACGCTGCTCATCTTAACCATACTGCGCGCTAGGGTTTGACAATTTGCTTTTTGCCGTTAAAACAGCAACACGACAATTTGCCACCCGCGCGCAGTACGATCTCCTCGCTGACTCTCCCGCAGTAGCAGAGCGCCGCGTGCTACAGTGACCTGCCGAGACTTTGCGGATGCCGGTCCCTTTATACCTGCGGTGTGCCCCCCACCACCTGGCCGCGGGAGGCTGGGTCCAGAGGAGCCGGCGGGCGGGGTGGAGGGGGAAGCGGGTGCGCCGTTCGTGTCTCCGTCACAGCATTCTGATCGCGTCTCGTGAGCTGGACGGTTCTTGTTGCGTTCCTGGCGTATTGCGGCTAATGCTGGATTCCAGGCCGCGCTCAGTTGATAGCCTTCGTCCCTGTTCACAAGATTCTCGTGGACCCGTATTTCTATTGATTCTTTAATGACGCTATCCCAATAGCTCCCGGCTCGGCACAGCACCCTGGTGTTTTCGAAATCAAAGGTGTGGTTCTCTTTGATGCTATGTTCAGCTATAGCAGATTTCTCTATCTGTCCAAGTCGAACATGCCTGATGTGTTCCTCGCACCTTTTAGAGATGCAGCGCTGCGTTTGACCGATGTACTGCACACCACATTCGCAGGCAATGTTGTATATACCAGGTGTGTTTAGTTTGAGTGGGTCTTTAGCTGAGCCCAGCAGCTCTTTCGTGTTCGGCGGTGGTCGGAAGACGGTGTTTATGCTTGCTTTTCTTAATAGCCTCCCGATTTTGGCTGATGTGGGCCCCAAATATGAAAGAAAGGCGAGTCTCTTGTTAACTTCCTCTTCCTGAAATTTGTCAGCCTGTCTCCTCTTGAAAGCCCTGCCAATCTGTGTTTCACTGTACCCGTTTTTCCGAAATACCTCTCTTAGGTGGTGTAATTCGTCTGAGAGGCTTTCTTTGTCACAAATGACGTGCGCCCTATGTACCAAGGTGGTCAGTACTGACTGGCGTTGCGCCGGATGGTGGCAGCTGGTTGCATGGAGGTACAGGTCTGTGTGCGTCTTTTTCCTATATACTGAATGGCCCAGCGTGCCATCCGCTTTCTTCCTGATCAGTATGTCCAGGAATGGAATACAGCCATTCTCTTCTACTTCCATCGTGAAGGTGATATTCTTATGTATGCCGTTTAGGTGGTCCACAAACTCCTCCAGTGCCTGCCTGCCATGCTGCCAAATCACGAAAGTGTCGTCCACATAGCGGAAGAAGTGCCTGGGTTTACGGTGAGCAGTTTGTAGTGCCACCTCCTCAAAGTGTTCCATATAAAGATTCGAGATCCCTGGAGCAAGGGGAGATCCCATGGCCACTCCATCCACTTGTTCATAATGCTCTCCATTGCACTTGAAGTAGGTGGTCGTAAGTGCATATTCAAAGAGCTTCACTGTTTCAGGCTCGAAGTGCTGATTAAGGAGCGCCGAGGCGTCTTGTAGCGGTACTTTCGTGAACAAGGAGCTGACGTCGAAGCTCACGAGTAGGTCATCACTCTGTATTCGGATGTCCTTCAGTATTCTAACGAAATCCGCGGAGTTTTTCACGTGATGACTGCAGTGTCCCACCAGTGGTTTCAATAGTGTCGCCAGGTATTTGGCCAGTCCATAACTGTGCGAGTTGATAGTGTCCAGAATCGGCCGTAGAGGCACCGCATCTTTGTGAATCTTGGGCAACCCATACAGGCGCGGTGTCGTTGGCGCTCTGGGATACAGCCGTTTCTGCACTGCCTCTGGTAGATCTGAGTCCTTCAGTAGCGCCACGGTTTTCCTGGTCATCGTCGATGTAGGGTCCTTGTTGAGCTTCCTGTAGGCTGGGTCTTGCAGCAGAGAGCAGATTTTCTGTTGGTAGTCGACTGTGCGAATCAGCACCGTCGCATTTCCCTTGTCTGCTGGGAGGACCATGATGTCAGCATCATCCCTCAGTGCGCGGATAGCCTCTCGCTCCGGCGCAATAATGTTAGCTTTAGGGAGTCGTGACTTGTCGATGATCCTGCAGGTCTCCCTTCGGATCTGCTCAGCTTCCTCCTTGAGTAGGCCCCGGATTGCTTCCTCAACGCTGCTGATGATGTCCCGTTTCGGTATGGTCCTTGGTACAGGTGCAAAGTTCAACCCTTTCGTGAGGAAAGAAGTTGTGGCTGCATCTAGCACCTTATCTGTCAAATTTACAATAGCTCTGGTGCTATTTGTCACCTTCTGGGTCGACTGAGCTCCAGGGAGTCTGCCGAATTTGATCTGTTTTGCGGCAACATGTCGTTTCTGCACCTCACTGTCGGCGTGAGAGCTGCAGTCAACCCACTCCCAAGTATGTGCCGGTAATGCTTCTGCCATTTTCAGGTGGCATGCGATCAGGATGCGTGCATTCTTGTCCAGTTCTTGCCGTGTGTAGTGAATGCGTTCCCTGACAATGGCCATCCCTGCTCGCCGTAAAATACGTTCGGTTTTCTTCGTTTTCACAGGATGTCTTAATTCCGCAAATCGTGGCAAGATGTTCTTGTCTCGGCAACGTGGGAGGAAAGCCAGTGAGCTGAGCAATTTGGCTTTCCTGTTGCGTTCTTACTGCAGCAGCTTGAAGCTACAGAGCATCTCCTCCCCGTAGAGGTGTCGTAAATGTGAATGTATGCTTTCCCGGCGTATAAAGCTGGCGAAGAGTTCTCGGGCTTCCAGCCGGGTGGCGGTGTCTTCAAACTGCGACATTACGAACGAGTGACATACTCATCATCTTCTGGCGAAGTGCCGAGACTTTGCGGATACCGATCCCTTTATACCTGCGGTGTGCCCCCCACCACCTGGCCGCGGGAGGCTGGGTCCAGAGGAGCCGGCGGGCGGGGTGGAGGGGGAAGCGGGTGCGCCGTTCGTGTCTCCGACAGAGCATTCTGATCGCGTCTCGTGAGCTGGACGGTTCTTGTTGCGTTCCTGGCGTATTGCGGCTAATGCTGGATTCCAGGCCACGCTCAGTTGATAGCCTTCGTCCCTGTTCACAAGATTCTCGTGGACCCATATTTCTATTGATTCTTTAATGACGCTATCCCAATAGCTCCCGGCTCGGCACAGCGCCCTGGTGTTTTCGAAATCAAAGGTGTGGTTTTCTTTGATGCTATGTTCAGCTATAGCAGATTTCCCTATCTGTCCAAGTCGATCATGCCAAAATCGGGAGGCTATTAAGAAAAGCAAGCATAAACACCGTCTTCCGACCACCGCCGAACACGAAAGAGCTGCTGGGCTCAGCTAAAGCCCCACTCAAACTAAACACACCTGGTATATACAACATTGCCTGAGAATGTGGTGTGCAGTACATCGGTCAAACGCAGCAGTGCATCTCTAAAAGGTGCGGGGAACACATCAGGCATGTTCGACTTGGACAGATAGAGAAATCTGCTATAGCTGAACATAGCATCAAAGAGAACCACACCTTTGATTTCGAAAACACCAGGGTGCTGTGCCGAGCCGGGAGCTATTGGGATAGCGTCATTAAAGAATCAATAGAAATACGGGTCCACGAGAATCTTGTGAACAGGGACGAAGGCTATCAACTGAGCGCGGCCTGGAATCCAGCATTAGCCGCAATACGCCAGGAACGCAACAAGAACCGTCCAGCTCACGAGACGCGATCAGAATGCTCTGACGGAGACACGAACGGCGCACCCGCTTCCCCCTCCACCCCGCCCGCCGGCTCCTCTGGACCCAGCCTCCCGCGGCCAGGTGGTGGGGGGCACACCGCAGGTATAAAGGGACCGGCATCCGCAAAGTCTCGGCACTTCGCCAGAAGATGATGAGTATGTCACTCGTCGAAACGTCGCAGTTTGAAGACACCGCCACCCGGCTGGAAGCCCGAGAACTCTTCGCCAGCTTTATACGCCGGGAAAGCATACATTCACATTTACGGCAATGTAGTATTCTGACACCAGTGAATATGGCTAGAGTCAGAGAGATTGTTTTTTGCTTTTTTAATTTTTTTATTGTGGCTCCCGACCATAATTAATTACAAGCAGCAGTGTGTCTTGGCTGATGCATCCAGTTGCCTCCCGTGTGTGTGTGTGTGTGTGTGTCTGTGTGTGTGTGTGAGAGAGAGAGAGATAGAGAGAGAGAGCCATCCAGCAATGTTGACAGAGAGTAGCATGGGCGAACGGTGACGTAACGCCACTGCTTCTGTCACTAATGTCCCAAGACCCAGAAACTAAGGCAGCTGTGGCCGGGGTGGGGCAACAAGTGACGCAGCGACTATGACCCACTGCAGAAGTGCTGTGGCCAGAGCGCTACGTCCCAGGGTCGGCTGGCCCCACCGCAGTGGTGGCTCAGTGTCTGTTTCAGGGCAGGCTGTCTTGACGTGGGATCGAACAGCAGACCCTGTGCATTATTCCAGATGGTGCCCAAGTGTCACAGCCTTGTGGTGCTACTGTTCCGATTCTAGCACAATATACACTACTGGCTATTAAAATTGCTACACCACGAAGATGACGTGCTACAGACGCGAAATTTAACCGACAGGAAGAAGATGCTTTGATATGGAAATGATTAGCATTCCACAGCATTCACACAAGGTTGGCGCCGGTGGCGACACCTACAACGTGCTGACATGAGGAAAGTTTCCAACCGATTTCTCATACACAAACAGCAGTTGACTGGCGTTGCCTGGTGAAACGTTGTTGTGATGCCTCGTGTAAGGACGAGTAATGGGTACCATCACGTTTCCGACTTGGATAAAGGTCGGATTGTAGCCTATCGCGATTGCGGTTTATCGTATCGCGACATTGCTGCTCGAGTTGGTCGAGATCCAGTGACTGTTAGGAGAATATGGAATCGGTGGGTTCAGGAGGGTAATACGGAACGCCGTGCTGGATCTCACTAGCAGTCCAGATGACAGGCATCTTATTCGCATGGCTGTAGCGGATCGTGCCGCCACGTCTCGATTCCCGAGTCAACAGATGGGGACAACAACCATCTGCATGAACCGTTCGTCGACGTTTGGCTCAAATGACTCTAAGCGCTATGGGACTTAACTTCTGAGGTGATCAGTCCCCTAGAACTTAGAACTATTTAAACCTAACTAACCGAAGGACTTCACACACATCCGTGTCCGAGGCAGGATTCGAACCTGCGACCGTAGCGTTCGCGCGGTTCCAGACTGTAACGCCTAGAACCGCTAGGCCACCAAGGCCGGCCGGACGACGTTTGCAGCAGCATGGCAAAACGTCATTTTTTTCGGATGAATCCAGGTTCTGTTTACACCATCATGATGGTCGTATCCGTGTTTGGCGACATCGCGGTGAATGCACATTGCAAGCGTATATTCGTCATCGCCATATTGGCGTATCAGCTGGCGTGATGGTATGGGGTGCCATTGGTTACACGTCTCGGTCACCTGTTGTTCGCATTGATGACACTCTGAACAGTGGACGTTACATTTCAGATGTGATACGACCCGTGGCTCTACCCTCATTCGATCCCCGCGAAACCCTACATTGCAGCAGGATAATGCACGACCGCATGTTGCAGGTCCTGTACGGGCCTTTCTGGATACAGAAAATGTTCGACTGCTGCCCTGGCCAGCACATTCTCCAGATCTCTCACCAATTGAAAGCGTCTGGTCGATGGTGGCCGAGGAACTGGCTCGTCACAATACGACAATCACTACTCCTGGTGAACTGTGATATCGTGTTGAAGCTGCATGGGCAGCTGTATCTGTACACGCCATCCTAGCTCTGTTTGACTCAATGCCCAGGCTTATCAAACCGTTATTACGGCCAGAGGTGGTCGTTCTGGGTACTGATTTCTCAGGATCTGTACATCCAAATTACGTGAAAATGTAATCACATGACAGTTCGAGTATAATATATTTGTCCAATGAATACCCGTTTATCACCTGCTTTTCTTCTTGGTGTAGCAATTTTAATGGCCAGTAGTGTATTTCAGCACAAAAATGCCTAGGTATTATGCATTCATGGACTGCACTTGCTTGGTCTTTGCTGTCACAGCACGCATACTAAACACTTTCGTGGCTGCTGGTGTGGGAAGGCTTCTGCCTTCATCCGCTTGGTGCTCCTGTGTCAACTATGTGCACAGACAGTCTGACCAGCTTGCTTCACAACGTGTGATGTCTGTGTTGTGTTCTGTAAGGCTTAATATCTGCGCTCACTGCGGCTGACGCTGTTGTAATCTACATCCTACTTCGTGCGTTTCTGACCGAATATGGTTGGTATCTGTTGGTATCTTACATTGTGCAATGGCTGTACCTGTCCTGTGGAGCCTGCCTTGGGATGGCCAGATGAATAAGCTCTTTTCCTCAAGTACGACGATTTAAGGGGCTCCGGAAGGCCCTATCTTTCTTGTGTTAAAATAGCGCTTATGAATTACATGTTTTATGAGAAAGTATTTGAGCTAGGAAGTTGAAATTTTTACAGGTTTTTTATTGGAGTATTGGCTACAATTTAACACAGCGATTTTTAAACATTTTAATTCAGTTGTTAGAGATTAATATTTCCATTCTAATGAAAATTCGCTACTTTTTTGTGCCATTTTTTGTTTATAAATTTAACAATATACAGGTTTTTGGAAAAAGACTGTGTTGAGTTACGCAGAAGGAACTGTGTAACATTTCCTAAAAATGTGAAGCAAATTGGCTTTGGTAGATGCAGAGAAAACATGTAATTTGTATGAAAAATAAAACTTTTGGAAATCGAGAGACAAAGTTTGGATTACCTTTTTAGTGCATTCTAGGTCCATAGTATGAACTATCTTCATCTTCTGCGAACTCCTCCTCGAGCTTCCTCTTTGTCGTCCGCCTAAACAGCTTGTATTTGTTGGCTATTTACAGAACTATCAGCAGCTTGAAAACGTTCCTTGACTAAAACAAGCATCGTTCGTACCATGTTGAAACCTATTTTCATTCCCATATTTCCAAATACTTTGCACCTTAAAACGTTGCCATCATTGAAAGTGGTAACAGCATCATACACACCAAAGTGAACTGTTTCTACTCCAACAAACACAATCTTGTGGTTCTTGACCCTATAACACTACTGATACTTTCTTTGGTGTTTTGAGTTTTTCCATGAGCACATTTTTCCAACAGTTCAGGTGCTACTAAGTCTCTGAAAATAGGTTTTATCACCCCCATTACCGCATCATGCAGACAGTGTTTACGAATGTATACTTCACCAGTCAGCAATCCCTTATTGTACTTACACCAACTGCTTTCTTCTTTGGGACACGAGTAATGATGGGGACTTCCATCGGTTGAAAAAGTATGAAACAAAGAGCCCAAACAGCCATCTTCATTTCATTGACACTGTATGTGTTTTGCCTAATAGTCATTCCATAACAGTTCTGTATTTTGCCAATTACACTGTCAGATAGCCTTCCCTTCCCATCCAACCTTTTACCATCTCTGAGTTTTTGTTTTTTGTACGAAGTTTGAGTCGCCGTAGTTTTGATCCCATTCATTTCTGTACATGTCCAGTACAACCAAATTTCTGCACTACAACATCATCGCCATAGTGCTTCAGTTCTTGAACATGTCTGAAACTTTTAGAATCGCCGTCACCAATGTAATTCACCTACTGCACTTTATCACACGCAACAGAACGTTGAAATATACTAGTAACACCAGCCACTTCCATTCCTCTACCACTGCCACTATAGTTAGATATGCTGTTATTTTCATGTGTGCCTTTATTTTTTTGTGGACACCTACAATACTTGGATATAACTGCTACACTTAAAACTTTCTCTGTATACATACTGGTGGCAGGTACTACACCGTTAAGAGATGTTTGTCCCCGTTTATGCCAGGTAACATCGAATTCTGCAGTAAAGTCTCTATTATCCCTGTTTTCTATTACTGCCTCTTCCACAGCTTTCTTCATGAATTCTTTACAGACATGTTCCACTTTACACCTTATAAATATATTATAATTCGAAACCTGGTTGGGGGATTTGAAAGATTCATCATGCCATAGAAAACTGCACCTGCAGTATTACCCTTACCAATTGTACGCAAGGCATAAACAAATGTAATGTTGTGTAAATAGATTTTGCTACCATTTTCTTCATTTGGAGTTACTGCAACACTGTTCCAAAAGGTGGTCATGTATGAATACTTACCACACTTCGGTTCCATTTCAATGATAAGTCGTACGCGATTTTTTTATAGAGAGTTACACAGTTTGAAAAAATTCCGTGGAGAACTGCTGTATCAGATATTTCATTCACATCCGATTCGCCCATAAACCATTCGTACTTTTCACTAACTGAACCAATCTTCATCTGCAGAGTACTTTCTTTCTCAATTTCTTAACAATGGGCAGGAGTACCAGCAAGGTTCACACATTTGGTTACCGTCTTCATTGTTTACGGAAATAACACCTCCTTTTCTCAAAATCCTTCAGAGGATTTCTAGTCGCTTTATTTTTGCCCATGATTATCCTTCAATAAAACAGAGACTTCAACAAACTGAATTCACTACGAATATTTTCAGGATTACGAAATAGTCAATAAACATGAAACACACGACAATCAAGCGAGCCATATATATACCGAACTATCACACGTTACCCACAACACTTATTTTGTAACACGTATTATCTCTCACATCACTAAAATGTACATGATGCGCGTGTAGATTCATGAGTACAACATTTGACAGAAGTTCAACAGCCTCGCAGTGGGTCACACCCATACAGAACATATTTCTAAAAATAGTTGTAGTCTTCTGAACTGAATAAATTGAAGTGCGAGCCCTTTAAAAGGATTTTTCACCACGAGAAACTCAGGAATCAAACAATAATGCAGATTTTTCTCCCACACTACGAAAGAAACTTTCTGGCAAATATCTTTTGACATGGTCAGGCATTAGTATACCAGATTTCGATGCCATCACAATGACATGGGGCTTAAAAAAGAGGTTCTCAAATTCTCGGTACAAATTCTCCATTATTTTCTTTTAAAGCTATGAAAGGAGTGGTGGTTATTGTGCATGAACTGTTTTGAACGTCATACCTGAGGATGAGGAACTTGTCTGTCTGGTGGTCCCAAATGGCTTGACAGTACAGGTACAGCATTTTAATGTATGGCTTTTGATGTTGGGAAAACTTGATGAGAAGATGTTCAGATCTAGTTTGGTAACCATTATGATGCCAGTCTCCACTTGAGAAAAAATATAATCAAGCTACAGTCACTAGCACATAGTCAATTGCTTTGCCGAGGTTTTCCAATTTACTAAAAAATGTATGGTACAAATCAGGATATTTATAGGATCACTTGCCACAGTTTGAAATCCTGCTGAATTTCGTTCCATTTTGTGTTCTCCGCCATGTATATTCGATGAAAAAACTTCGTGCATTTTGTGTGGTAAAGCATTATGCTTTAAGCATTTCTTTACAGATATTATTACTATATTGATTTTGTATTATACGAATGAATTACTTATTATTTTCAATTAACAAAATACACGTTTGTAAAATGGTTAGCTAAAGAAAGTAAAATAACAATTTAAAACATAAAACAAAAGTAAGTAAAACAAATAACATGACTAACAATGAATGTTTAGATATTTTAATTAACTCTGTTGAAAACACACTGGTAGCACAATGCTTATTTTCCAAAAATGCTATTTCAGAAACCAGCTTTGTTGCACATGTATGGATGTGATTTCAAAGCTTCTTTTATTTGTGTTGCGACAAAGGTTTTCGTTTCTCAAAATGAATTAATGCTGGTGGGGTATTTTGCAAGTTCAAATTATTGAAAAGTTGGTTGTGTAGTTTCCAAGAATGTTAATTACGTTTAAACTTTTATGTGAAATACACTCTTCATATATCATGGTTTTGAAAATATTCCACTGAACCTAAGATGCAAAATTACCTTTCAAGTGGCGTTTTACCCTTTAAAAGTGAAACTGCGCAGAAACGAAAAAAATACATACTGCATTGTTTTAACCCATCTACATACCTGCCAAGTTTCATCAAGATTGTTTATTTCCACCTGGGAGTCAGTACCATATCTAAACTTGCTACCGAAAGTGCGATTATATAGGACATCCAGCAAAATTTGTGCCTGGATTGAGGATTCTTTGGTAGGAGAGACGCAGCATATTAGCTTGAATAGAGAGTCATTGTCAGATGTAGAAGCAACTTCGGGTGTACCTCAGGGAAGTACGTTAGGACTCTTGCTCTTCATGTTGTATATTAATGACCATGTCAACAATATTAATAGCAACCTTAAACCTTTTGCAGATGATACAGTTATCTGTAATGAAGTACTAGCTGATAGAAGCTGCATAAGTATTCAGTCAGCTATTGATAAGATTTCTGAGTGGTGCAAAAAGTGACCACTTGCTTTAAATGTTTAGAAATGTGAAACTGTGCCCTTCACAAAACGAAAAAACGTAGTACCCTATGACTGATATCAATGAGTCATAGCTGGAATCGGCAAAGTCATACAAATATTTGGGTGTAACACTTTGTAGGGATATTAAATGGAATGATCACATAGGTTCAGTTGTGGGTACAGCAGGTATTAGACTTCAGTTTATCAGTAGAATACTGGGAACTTACAATCAGTCTACAAAGGTCATTGTTTACAGATCACTCATGCAACACATTCTACAACACTAATCAAGTGTGTGGGACCCATACCAAATAGGACTAATAAGGGATGTTCAACACGTACAGAGAAGGGCAACAAATGTGGTCATGGGTTTGTTTGACCTATGAGAGATTTTCGCAGAGATACTGAAGAAATTGAGCTAGTAGACTCTTGAAGATAGATGCAAACTATCCTGAGAAAGCCATTTCAAGAACTGGCTTTAAATGATGATTCTGGGAATATACTACAACTCCTTATGTATTGCTCCCACAGAGTACGTGACTAAAGGATCAGATTAACTACAGCATGCATAGAGGCATTTAAACAATCATTCTTCCCACACTCCATACGTGAATGGGTACGGGAAGAAAGCCTAATATGTGGTAAAATGGAATGTAGGCCTACCCCCTGCCATCACTTCACAGTATTTGCACACTACAGACGTAGATGAAGATGTACATATAGTGTAAATTTGGCCTTCCATCTATCATGTGTCCCCCCATGTGCTATTACAGCTTAGCTGTGTTGTTCAAAAGGTAGGCCATAGTGTGTTTTTTCGGATGAATACCTACACGAGACGAAGATTCCCATTAATCGTCATTTTTAATTTTTTTTGAAGTTTGAGTGAATTTTAACTTTGGTCCACTATGTGCCCCCCACCCCCCCCCCCATCCCTCCCGCCAAATGCAGTACTAAACTGGAATCACCATGTTCAAAGCGTAAATCACAAACTGCTGAACCGAACGAGGTGACGCAGTAGCTAGCACACTGGACTCGCATTCGGGAGGACGACAGTTCAGTCCCGTGTCTGGCCATCCTGATTTAGGTTTTCCGTGATTGCCCTAAATCACTCCAGCCAAATGTCAGGATGGTTCCTTTCGAAAGGGCACAGCCGACTTCCTTCGCAGTCCTTTCCTAATCCGATGAGACTGATGACCTCTCTGTCTGGTCTCCTCCCCCAAAACAACCCAACCTAACCCAACAAACTGCTGAATTGAATAGCTGCCTAAATGAGTAGTAGGTCAAGGCTGGCATCAGCACATTTTGTTAATGTGGGTTGCCTATATCAGGGGCAAGCACACATTCAGCGGTAAACCTACTATTGTCTTTTGTTTGACAGGTCCATAACCTATTGTTCTGCTAAGTTGGTTATGACTCCTGGAGATAATCTGTCCTTCTGAGAAACCTCTCCCCACCCCTCCCCCTACCCTTTCTCCTCCCCCTCCCTCTCTCCCTCTGCAAACCTCCAACCCTCCCCCATCACCCTGCCTCTCACTGATACGAGATCACTTTTGGGCCTGAGTTATTCAAATTCGGCTGTTGGTGATGTGGTTCTGAAGTGGAAACGCGAAGGAACAACAGTTACAGGTAAACCAAGACAAGGCAGACCCATGTACTGACGGCTAGGGATCCTTGTACATTGCTGAGATTGGTTGTAAAAAATCACGAGAAATCAGCGGAAAAAATCATTTGTGAGTTACAGAGCGCTACCAACAGCCCAGCTAGCACAATGACTGTGCGTAGGGAGTTAAAAAGAAAGGGGTACAATGCTCGAGAAGCTTCTCATAAGTAACATATTTCTGTAATCAGTGCAAAGTGACCCTTGAGGTAGTGTAAAGAGTAACGTCAATGGACAGTGGGTGACTAGAAACGCGTGACTCAGAGTGACGAATCACGCTATACCCTGTGAAAATGTGATGGAGGGGTTTGGGTTTGGCGAATGCCTGGAGAACGTTTCCTGTCAACACGTGTCGTGCCAAAAGTGAAATACGGAGGAGGTGGTGTAACAGTATGGGAGTGTTTTTCGTTGTCAGGACGTGGTTCCGTTAAAAAAACGCTAGATGCAGAAGTATACGAAAACATTTTACATTGTGCGCTGTGTACAGTGGAGACACTGTTCGGAGACAATGGCTGTTCGCGTCAACATGACGACTAACCGTATCATAAAGCAGCATCTGTGAGGCAATGGTTTGTGGACATTAACATTCCTATATATCCTTATCAATGTCTGCTAATATGTGCCCGGATATTTTTGATCAGGTAGCGTAATTACATTATCATTATACAAAGAGCCGCTGGAGACCAAGGTTCAGTTACACCAAAATACTCAAAAAATATACCTGAACAGTCTCAGAAACAATATCGGTGGAGTTTGGCTTGACCCTGTATTACTGTACACCTCTTTTACTATTGGTTTATTGTAGAATCCCGTTAAAAAATTTAAATCTCAGTTATCTACTTCAACGTCTTCGAACATAAAAACAATGCAGTTATTCAAAATATCCACAGGTGTACTGCCGGTCTACAGTGTCCAACGGGCACAATATTTCGGCGATCATACATGTCGCCATCATCAGGTGAACTGACGGACTGAGCTCAGTCCGTCAGTACACCCGTGGGTATTTTGATTATCAAATACGCCGGGAGAAACTGAAGAATCAATGCAGTTACTATCTATACTATCTATACAGCAAATTACTTGTTCATT
The DNA here is from genome assembly GCF_023864345.2 of Schistocerca serialis cubense. Lineage (NCBI taxonomy): Eukaryota > Metazoa > Arthropoda > Insecta > Orthoptera > Acrididae > Schistocerca > Schistocerca serialis. The sequence goes on along the minus strand of NC_064640.1, from coordinate 935,413,782 downwards.
TGTGTATGATCATCTATTGGAACCCGTTTCTGTAGATGACGCCGCTGCCAAAGCACGTTTATGGGGTGGTCATGAACAAAGAAGTTGCCGGTTCATATCCTAGTGGTGGAAGAAATTTTCATCGCCATTATTTGGCAGACACTGAGATGAGAGGTGGCCTTTAAACAAACATCCTTTTTCGGTTCTCTGATCACATTCCTCCCCGTCCTCCTGCTCCTCCTCCTCCTCCTCCTCCTCCTCCTCATCATCATCATCATAATCATCATCAGAATCCTCATCGGCAACCACAATAACAACAACAACAACAACAACAATAGTAATACCAATAATATACTTCTCTCTATGTGCACTTATCACTATTACCGAAGTTATACAGTTACACAGAGACATATCAGACACCAAAAATGCTTAAATATTCTAGTATCAATGCTTGCACAAGACAAAGGGCAATACCGCAAATATAATAATGTATGTACAAAAGCAAGTTATCGGTAAACTAGAACTAGGCTCGTAGCATTACTTTTGGGACAGTACAAAACAACTGGTTAGAGCTGAAATTTGCAAAAGATATACTCCCTATCACACTCCCTCCGTGTTTAACTTTCAGACCTCTTATCCCACACACTCTGATAAGGCTTCAACGCCTGATTCTTTCACTAGCATATCTATGTAGTCGTGACTACCAGCCACGTGATCTTCCGTTCAGCTGTCCTTCCTTTAGCCTCATTTTTCCTGAATCACATGAATCGACTTTTCACATTACGTGATGTCCTCTTCGAGTTAACTTATCTTCACGGACGGAATAAAAGGCATTGGCTGTGTGTAGAGCAAGTTTGATGGTCGGTGCTATCATTGTACCCAAGAAATGGAGGTAAGAATGCCCATTTCCATGCAGTACACTTAGATTCTCTGTCTTTTTCATTGTTATTTCATCCCCATCGGGTTGCCTGTCAGCGGTTACAACTCGCCGCTCTTCAACCGATCGGTTTTAAACATCGTAAATTACTTTTTAAATGGCGTTAAAATGCAATATTTTCACCAAAAACAAAAAACTGGTGGTTTAGGTTGGTTAAAAGATAAAAGGTTAATGTATTGATTGTTTAAAATATTTATGGAGAAGACTGGAGCGATGAGTTTATGTAGACTGTCAGGGGACAGGATATAACAGGATTTGTAGATTTTCAGGTGGTGTGCAGCATGGGTTTCATGTGGGTGGATGTTTTGTTGTGGGATTTGGAAGGATAATGAGACAGAGGTTCCGCAATAAGCCTTAGGATGTGTGCGGAAGGGAACGGTGAGAAGCAGAGAAACGGTTTCTGCTAGATCTGGTAGGATGGGTATATATCTAGACATATTTCATGGTCGGTTCTGTGGTGGTGTTTAAAGTTTCAGTGGGAGAGGATGCCAAGAATATGTGGGTGCAGTATTGAGGGATCGTGTTGGTATAGGCGTAGCAGAGTACTATAATCGGAGAGCAGGGCACATTAGTGTCAAGTTACTGGTATCGATGATATTCGTAAGTGTTCAGCACGGAACAGAGGGGTGCGTAATTTTACAGGTTGATAGAGGATTCATGCAGTGGTGGGAAGAGTGTGTAATGGGGACAGGGATGGGGGGGGGGGGGAGGAGGGGAAGGGGAGTAAACGGATCCGCAAGGCTTGGCTGAGTGCGTAACGTTCTACGATCTGTAGTGCTTGTTAAAATTTTGGAGGAGCCAAAAGGCACATCTGATTTGCATAGCATACAATTGCCAGATCAGGGACTTACAGGTGTGAAGGATTGTGGAAAGATGTAATCCCCAAGTCTGACCGGTTAGTAGTTCCAGTCTACTGTCAGTTTCCTTTTGAATAGTTTGTAGGTGATGCTTCCGTTTTAGTTGGCGATCAAGAATTAATCTAATGTATTCAACTGTGTTAGTTAATCGATAAGGCGGTCACAAATAGTAAGGTAAAAGTTATAGGACTGAAATCTGTGCCGCGGGGGATTAGCCGAGGGGTCTGGGGCGCTGCAGACATGGACTGTGCGGCTGGTCCCGGCGGAGGTTCGAGTCCTCCCTCGGGCATGGGTGTGTGTGTGTTTATCCTTAGGATAATTTAAGTAGTGTGTAAGCTTAGGGACTGATGACCTTATCAGTTAAGTCCCATAAGATTTCACACACATTTGAACATTTTTTGAAATCTGTGGGTGGTTCGTTCATTAATTATCGCCTAGATTTTGGAAGAGTTTACTTCAAGGAACCATTGGTTGCACCAGGAAGTGTATTGGCTGAGATGAATTTGGAGGGAGTAATAAGATTTTAGGATGATAGGAGCGGGGGGGGGGGGGGGGGGTGGGAAGGGCTAGGAAGGGTGTGTCAGTGACATACTGAAGGAGATGTATAGGTGAAGTGGGTTAGATTTATTAACTGTGTATAGGACATACAGGAGTGGAGAGGGAACAATTCCTCAGGGGACATCTGCAGTGGGAGGGAAGATATGGGAGTTGGTGTTAATTGATGGTAGCATAGGAAGCGCAGTTGGATAGAAAAGTTACGATAAAGTGGACATAATTATTTGGAAGAGGAGACGAGAAAGCCGTACATGTCAAACGCTTTTCCAAGACCAAGAGATACAAAAATTGCGGATTTGATGAGTAAGGTACAGAAGTTGGTCATTGGAAGAGAAGTTGGAACGAAAGATTCTCTGTCTGTCTCGTTGGCCTTATAATTGCTGCCTTAACGTTAAGCAGTTTATTACTTCACATTAAGTTTTCCCACAAATAATTTATGTTTCCACCAATGATTGTGCTGCTGAACAAAAGTTTTCGACCATTTTTGTTCCAGATGATGTATGTTCTTTTTTGTTAATTCAGGCCAGAATTCGCTCACTTTATATTTTCTTGAGAGAGATAAGAAGCCTGAATAGTCTGCAGCTATTTGCCTTGTATCTATCTTTTGTGCTCGCAAATCTGGAATTTTTATGTATGTGTTTAAAACTGGCAGAAGTTCTCTTCAGTTGCTACACATCCTACCACTTGAACACAAATATCTCTATACGTCCATCTTTGGGTCGACAGAAGCGTCCGATCCCACGCGTCGGCTTTGACCCGTGACGTAAGGGTGTTGTCGTGTGTGACGTCATGACGGCGCGGAGTTTGGTTTGAGTCTGGCTGTCTCCAGTTCTGTTTTATCTTATTTTATTTACTTTTCTGATCTGTTCGTTCTATCTCGTGAGATTTTTTTTTAAATTTAAAAACACTTATTACTTATTTTAATTATGTTTCCTCGAATTTCTGTTTTAGTTTATTATATTTATCTTTCTGATCTGTTCGTTCTATCCCGTGAGATTTTTTTTTAAAAGACAAAAAACACTAATCAGCTACTGAAGCATCTTTATCTTCTATGGGTTGCAGGGGTTACGACCCCTGGGGAGATGGGTGGGTATTCATGCATGGCTGTCTTCACTTACACGTTGTAGCTACGCAAGGCGTCTAAATTTGTTTATATTTAGTTGCCCCCACCCAAAACACCCCATTTCTCGCGCTTGTCCCGTTAGTGTCATTAGGCTTCTTCTGGAAAGTGTGTGTGTTTGTTTTTGTTTCCGCCATATTTGTGACGTCATAGGTCAAAGCAGACGGGTGGGATCGGACGCTTCCGTATTTCCCCATCTTTCATATCCCTAGTACAAACTACAAAAGGTAAAATGATATTAAAATTTCTGAGTCACAGAAGTTTCTGCGGAAAAAAGTATAAATGTTTAAGTTTTGAGCGTGATGAATCTGTCAAAAAAAGAGTTGCGTGGCGCCACGTCAGTGGCGCCCCCACTGTAGTATTTCTGACGTCGTCGAGGAGGGAACACTGCAGTCTGTCTTCGGCATTCATCGCTAGCCTAGTTCACGTTCGGCAGTGTTGACTTGTTGGGGTAAGTGGTGTAGTTTGACAGGGGACTTGTAGTTCTGTTTCGTGGAGTTGTAAATAGTTTTTTTCCGCGTTTTGTAGTTGCTTTATTGAGACACTCGGGTATTGTGAATTCGTTTAGTGTTACTTGACTTCTCTGGAAATTATTCTAAAAATAATCCATGTAAACCATCACGCCTGTTACGACGAATGCTTGTAATCCTTAAATTACGTAGTGGAATGTAGGCTAACTTTACCTTAAACGCAAATAGTGGACCAATATCTTCAGATCGATATCCAGTCTTTGGTAGCTCTACTTCAGTAGAGTAGGCGTGATAACGCTAGTTAACACTGCGTACATAAAGATTGGATACTGTATCTTAATATGTGGGACAATGAGCTAAAAGTTTGCGTACGCGCTTGTTTTGGTTGCTAGGAACGTCGATATAGCGCGGGTTTCCTGAATTGCAAAAGGAAAAATAAGTTCTAAGCTACCGTTGAGACCATGCCACACTGAACTGTTGCAGAGAGAGAAAGAGTAGATACAACGAACTTGGTAGAAACTGCCATCGATGTTCAGTTAGGTCGGCTCTGATTTTCATAGTGATAGTAACTCAAATTATTGTGAGTGGTGGCTTCAGTCATACTGCTAAGACTTTTCCACGGGTTCACGAAAATAACGCCACGCTAGTGGCTGTTCCTGTTTACCGTATTACATAACCATGATTAAAATTTGTTCTGCAAAGTGACTTCATACGGTGAGCTTTTTCACTGACACTTCATAGTCAATTTTCTATTTGGCTCTGTAGCCCATATAGCACGCAGTCAAATAACGTATGTCGTAACGAAATTTAAGAGAAATAACTAGAAACATTTTCGTTTTGGAAAATGTTTTGATCCTGCTGATTGCATTGTGGTAGTTCAGTGTTAAATGCATCGCCAAAGTTGTTCTCCAGACCTGCAGGTTATAAGGTAACTGAGCGTACCGTTGTGTTATAGTATGGGTATTAATTATCCTTTCATTTTCAAAGTGTGTTCCAGGGAGAGAACCGTTAAGTGGCCCAAACCAACGTAGTCAGTTTTCGGCCACAGGCAATGAGGCTGTTTGAATTCGTAACCCTTACTTTACCGATAGCCCAACACTGCTGTAAACTGCATCATTACCGTACGTTGTAAATACTTTTATGGACGTTCACGGCGGTTGGTTTTTTCCGTAACGAAGAATTGCAGCACAATAATTATAACGAGTGTCTTGCATAGATGCTATCTTAAATCATTCAGTATTGCTGTGCTACTTAGATATAGGTAAACTAGTTATCAAACCGGGTTAACTCGGGTTGAGGGTATTTCAGGTCAGCCCAAATTAGATTTACTACGAGAGTTTTCACTCAGTGCTACCACCGATGAGTTTCTTGCGAGATAACTCTAGTTCAATCGAGTTACGTCTGTGCCTACAGAATGGGATGTCACTCACTATGATCTATAAAAAGGCAGCAACTTGTTTCGTTTGACCGAAATTCGTGAAGCGTTTGACACTTGCGTATTACAAGTGGGTCTATAAAGAAATATTGGTGTAATGGCAACTCGGAAATTAGAATTTTGAGTACAAAGTGACTGAGGGAAATGACAGTGGTAACTTTACACCATTCACGCTCCAGCCGTGGCATTTGACGATCTTAAGATCGTCCGCTTGTCAAAAATTTTACAGTAAATTACGGGTGTCTCGTGTTTTCGAAATGCGGCCTATAGTACGGTAATCATTCGCGCACACGAGACATTTGGCTACATAATATCGTCCAATTATATCAAAATATTGCAGCAAATTAAGTGTAGCATGAGTGTATTTTTCAAACTTCAGCCTGTAGTGGGGCTCCCATTAATGATAGTGACGCGAAATATGACCAGCTTAAGATAGCCATGTCGCAGACAGACCATTACAACAAATTCCAGGTGTATCACCATCTTTAAAATTTAATGTCAAGACTCAAAATTGCGACCTGCAGCGCGGTAGTCATTTGTCAAGGCATTTGGCTACTAGATCAGATTACACACTGCTGGCTAGAAAAACAAATTGAGGTTAGGTTTATGTAATATTGAGTATGAAGAGTGTAATAAATTGCTATGTAGTACATATTGCTTTGTCATTATATATTACAATGTCACAGCAAAGTTTCCAATTTGATCGCAGATTTCATGTAAGAAACAAAACGTGCAGTGGAACATACTCGCAAGTAGTGAAGGCTGCAACAAGAAAAATGAACGCTACTAGAATTTTCCTACCAACTCGGTTTGGTTACCGTATCTTAAGAGAAATTACAACCCGAGTAGGCGTGAACGTGGCAAACGACTTCGTACGTTAATTTAGCTCTTCCTGCCAACCCGGTTTGACCAAGCTTAGGGTCAGCTCCGTTTATAAAGCGAGCATATTGGGTTGATTACAAACTAGTTGAACGTGTTGCACGGCGGGCGGTGCAGAGTTAAACCCTGTTGAGCGCTTGGTAGGCGCTCACTACGGTGATGTCGGGACAGTAAATTGTCCCAACAGTAACACTTAAAAAGTTTGAGTATTGCAGCCTACAGCACGATATCCATTTCAGTTCGTGAAGTTCCATTTGGCTATATGAAGATAGTCCAATGGCTTAAAACCTATACAAATTTCGGATGATTAACAAGTCTTCCCAAAATTTCAAGAGATTCAAAGCTGCGGCCTGTAGCGCGGTATATAATCATGCTCGTCAACAGCCATTTGACTACCAATGACTGTCGAAATTTATACCGCAGTTTCGGATGTTTCAAGATTGTTTTAAGGGTTTCAAACCATAAGACTAAACATAGCGACCTGTAGTGTGGCATGCAGTCATGTCATTTGGCTACCTTACGGTCGTTTGATAGCCCCAAAAATCTATACAGCATGTTCCAGGTTTTTAACAAGTGTCGTCAATGTTTAAAGCAAAAACACAAATGGCGCTCTATGTAGATCCATCGCGCTCGGTGCCCAGTTGTGTAATCACAGATTGGGAACCACGAAGCCCAGGTTGATTCAGTGAACAAAGTAGGAATCTGTGCTGATGAACGAGAGCGAACGAACGGCGTTGAGTTCCTTTTCGCCCCAAATAAGTTTGAACTCGGTTGACGCATACTTTCTTTAAACTCTGTCAGGCCTAAATCAGTCCATCGCAAGTGCCACCTGTCTGAATGGTTCGAAGCTTTGCACAAATGCAGAAGAAATATAAATCTGAAGCACTTAAAACTATATTTACGGCTGTAAGGACATTTATTGAATGACACTCGTTGATGTTAATACAGCAAGTTTACATCATTTTTGGGAGGCAGTACATACTGGTTACCCCAATTTGTGAAAGTGCCGTACGTCTAAAAGTTACAAACGCCCGTCCATGTGCTGCACATCCCAGTAGTAAAAACAGATGTTTGTATTGCATTTTCTTGTAAGATTTGGAGGGACCTCCATGTGAGGATGGTAGGCAGTAGCCAGTGAACAGCTGTTAACCAGCTAAGCGTTCATGCCGCCAGTATAAGAATTACTTGCGTTGTGTGGATAGTCATTACTTCACGCTTTTGCCACAAACATATTTCTACTTTCGGTATGTGCAGCACGTTTGCGCTGTGTTGAAATGATTTCGTCTCAAAGGCGGAATCTGAGTTTGTGACAATGTAGAATAGCTTGAGGTCTGTTGTGTTGGAAGGTGACAATTGAGGTGGCGAAGCCAACCAGAGCATTAAATCCGTGTTGTGATGACTGACCAAAATGAAGCATAGTTTGAGGTCTAGGTTAAGTTGGAAAGAGATAACTGCATTATTTGGTTAACTTGAGTCAATTACGGCAGTATTTCGGAAATGGCATGCTTGCCAAAAGGGCTACGAAATTCATTTACCGTTGGGCTGCCTCCACAATGCTAATTGTCATTCTTCTTTCTGCCAGGGGTCCCACTTGTAAATAAGTCCTGGGCTGGAGAACTTCTATATCATACGGAATGAGGATGCTACTAGTTTACTCAAACTATCGAATGTGGGTTTTTACTTAGTGTTTAAACATATCAATTTAGTGTGGTGCCCTTTGCTTTCAGCAGTCTTTCAATCCCACTCCTCCCTCTTTCATAAAATTAAAGAAATGAACTACTTTCAGAAAGTTCACTTCTGTTCTCTCAACTAAGGCCGTGGAAATCATTTTATTCGGACCATTGGTTCATCATACTGAAGACATTTTCAACAATGTGGGCTAAGCTATAAATCTAAAAAATTGGGATTGGGAGATGTAAGTTGTGGTTTGCTGCTTCAAGAAATCTATTTAACTCCATTATTCTGCTCCATTTTTTGTAAAGTCCAGCATAGCCATTCCACAAATAACACAATTCATTATATAATAGATATTCATCCAGGCTGAGATTAAATTTGTCGGTAACCTTTAAAACATACTGCTGTTCAACACGAATGTCTTGGTCTTGAAGCCAGCAGATGGAACACTCACAATAATAAGTTTTGTGCACAAAATCAATGCAATGTGGCAAAGATAGTGAATCATTTTCAAAACTCGAATTTTGGTATTTCATAAACTTTAGTTTACTGCCTTCTAGCTTGCTTTAAAGTCCCTTATTCTGTCCATCTCAATAGAATTAACTGAGCTATTTTCCAGCGTTCTGAGAGCACTATGCTGAGAACGTACATAGCATTCAGGAAGTGAATGTTCAGTTTCAGCATGCTACCCATTTTGTCTGTTAGCATCGCTTTTGCACACACTTTCTCGCCCTTTGAAATAAAATTACTTGACAGGCCAGCAGTACACAACTGTAAATTGCGATATTTCCTTGAACGCCATCTCCACAAACTCAGAAAAATTCCGGCTAGATTTTATGTAGAGGAATCAAATTCACTGTGGTAGAACTAATACCTCTACATTATGTTAAAGCTTATGTTTTATAGTGTTATTTGACATAGCATTACCGTTGGCTATCAAGAGTTAGATTTTAATTTTCCTGTAAGATAAAAACTATTTTCGTTAGTTCAGTGGAGCATTTTCATCACCGGATGAGCTTGCTTCAGATGTTATAGAATGCAATGTTTTTTATTGCATTGTAGATGCTTTTGTGGAGCACTTTAGAGTTTAAATAAAAATATAGCTATGTCTGAATCACATGGTCAACATCAAAGTACTGAACTGCATAAGGAAAAGTTTGTATTCCTCGATTTGAAGCATCTTAAGACAAAGGTTTCATGAAGCCCGCCCACGACCGTATCTTGACTGTATAGGCCAACATTTTCATAGATCGCCATTGCCTTAGTGCTTAGACACGAAATTTTATATGTAGACCTCTTTGGAAACAATTGTGCAGCTTCATTGGACAGTCTGACTTGTAGCTAAGGCGGTGTTTAACAAGGTGATACACCAATTCGGCACGTATCATGGTATCTTTTCCTTTCATCACAAAGAAAGTTATAGTTTAATTTTTACGACACTGCTGTTGTGCCAGAATGTTTTTTCCTGATCCTCTACAGGCTTCCTTCCTTCAAATTTTATCGAAAACATTTTAGAGCAAATCCTCACTTTGCTTTTGAGTCTTTATCGTTTATCAACCATACATAAAAAATCAGTCTCGCGACCACTCTTCCTGAAAGCCGTAGATCTTCTAAATGTCATCGGACAAGACTAACTGAACTCTTCACTCTTAAAGGACGAAAAGTCTTTTCTGAAAGTCTGCCATTTCTAATTCTGAAATGGTTTAACTGTACGTGAAACCCGCTGGAAAGTGAACTACTCAATCCATAATTTCAGGTAATGTTCATTTTGAATTCAGTGTAAATGGTTAGGAAGAAAATCTACCCATAAGTATCTCTTCGTGAGGTTGATACACAAATTCGGCAGAAGGCGGGGTAAAAGGGAGTCCAGAATCAGTTTAGTAGAGATCCCGGACACTACTTTAAATTCCGGGACAAGATCACCGAAAATGGGATGGGTGGTAATACACTTTCAGCAATGAGGATTCATATTTGACGAAATAACTTAAAACAGTAACTGATAAGACTGTATGCAGCAGAAGTAAAGGATCGTTTATACGAGTACATGCTTGTTACCATTAGGAAAAATTCCAAATTTTATGAGAGTTCGACTATCACCGCGACCCCCATTCAATGTGTTGACGAAATTCGTTCACCATTGTAAAAAAATGCAAAACTGCTTTATACATTACAGAAACGCAAAGATGACGCCCAGATATTAAATCGGTGTTAAACTGCTGTTAATGAGTTTCTCGGAACATTAGTTCAAACGCATTATAGCTCCTAAGTATGTTAAGTTACAAATTTTTACCTGCAATAGAAATTAAAATGGCTTGTTAGATCATAAGCTGTAAAACTTACGTTCCCCACATTCATATGATCGCTAGAACGGGGACGGCCCCTCGTAAAGTTTTAACGTGCTACTGTGCAAGTATAACGCGATGTTAGCTATTATCGAAGTTTGTTCACAAAGAATTGTTTACGTATGTAAACATTTGTTGCAGATTCTCTTCAGTGAAACCAGTTTCCCGAAACAGCTATGGCAGACGTCGAAACACGGCGGCGGCATTCGGAGAAGCACTCCCAAAGGAAAAGAAATGAGGCAAGGCGAGAAAGAACTAAAAGTAAAGAAGTTTCGGATGTGAAGGAGGGCAAGAAGGGCCATAAGAAAAGCAGCAAATCGAAAACAGAGGGCAGAGAAGTAACGGCTGAGAGCAGAGCGGAGGGCAAATCAGTGGCCCGGAAGTCTGAAGGCAGGACCACGGCTTCTGCGGGAAGGGCAGAGAGCAAGACAGCGAGGCGAGGGAGGAGGTCCCCAGGGCTTGCGGCGCCGGCAGGCAAGGCAAAGGCACCCAAGCGGTCCCCTGCCAAGCATAAAACCGCACGGCGCAGTGGTGCAGCTAAGGGCAGGCAGGCCGCCTGTGGCAGGACAAGCAAATCTCGCAGCTCCAGGAAGGCCCGCAAAGGTAACGTAGAACAACGTACACCATGTGATCAAAAGTATCCGGACACCCCCAAAACATGTTCTCCATATTAGGTTCGTTGTGCTGCCAGGTACTCCACAACAGCGACCTCAGTAGTTATTAGACATGGTGAGAGAATGGGGCGCTCCGCGGAACTCACTGACTTCGATCGTGGTCAGGTGATAGGGTGTCACGTGTCATACGTCTGTACGCGAGATTTCCACTCCTAAACATCCCTAGGTCCGCTGTTTCCGATGTGATAGTGCAGTGGAGACGTCAAGGTACATGTGCGGCACAAAAGCGTACAGGCCGACGTAGTCTGTTAACTGAGAGACTACGGTAAGTGGAGGAGGGTCGCAATGTTTAATACGCAAACATCTATCTAGACCATCACACGGGAATTCCAAACTGCATCAGGATCCACTACAAGCGCTGACAATTAGGCTGGAGGTGAAAAAACTTGAATTTCATCAAGCGGTTGCTCATAAGCCACACGTCATGCCGGTAAATGCCAAACGACGCCTCGCTTGATGAATGAGCGTAAACATAGGACGATTGAACCATGGAAAAACGTTTTGTGGAGTAGGAATCACGGTAAACAATGTGGCGGTCCGATGACAGGCTGTGGGTATAGCGAATGCCTGGTGAGTCATCTGCCCATGTGTAGTACAAACAGTAAAATTCGAAGATGGTGGTATGGTGTGGTCATGTTTCTCATGGAGGGGGCTTGCACCCCTTGTTTTGCATGGCACTCACAGCACAGGCCTACATTGTTTTAGGCACCTTGCTTCCCACTATTGTAGATCAATTCGGGGATGGCGATTGCATCTTCAACACAATCGAGGCTAAGGGTGGGCCAACACCATATTGAATTCCAGCTTTACCGACGGAGGGCGCCACGGACTTGTAAGTCATTTTCAGCCAGGTGTCCGGATACTTCTGACAACATAGCGTACATCTTCCGAGTCAGAAGACAGAACTGGGCGTAGTGCAGCTAGATTGACGGTGTAAAAATATTCTGTACATTCTGCTACTCTGTAATGAAGGTATGTGAGGGGATGAAAAGTTATAAAATTTGGTACACTGCTAATGTGGATACACAGCTAAGTGAAATTCACATCTCGTGTATCTCTAGGAAGTGACAGGACTAATGTAAAGGTATGTGGTTTCAGGGCAGGGAGAGCGGTTTCGTCTAATTCCCTTCTTTCCCCCTTAAAAGAAAACTTAGAATGAAATTTTCACTCTGCAGTGGAGTGTGCGCTGATATGAAACTTCTTGACATTAACTGTGCCGGACCGAGATTCGAACTCGGGACCTTCAGTTTTCACGGGCAAGTGAGCTACCAACTGAGCTACCCAAGCACGACTCACGCCCCGTCCTCACAGCTTTAATTCCGCCAGTCTCCTACCTTCCAAACTTCACAGCTCTCCCGAGTTAGTCGCCGTCCGGCACACAGTTTTAATCTGCCAGGAAGTTTCAAAATAACTTGTCAGACATTTCGATCATGCATGAAATGCTTAACTTTCATTAGCAAATACACAATCATTTGCTTGCTTAAAATGATTTAATAATTTTTTACATTAATGCTTAGTACATTGCTTTAGCATGTCGGAAATTGCAACTCGCAGAACTAGTGAATTTGAAAAGCAGGCGTTTAAAAATTAGACAAATCACAAGATTTTAATTTCGCTAAACACGCATCTAAACAATATAATTGGTTTGCAGTAAGAATTACCAATGTTTTATTAAGATTCTGAACACAGATCTATGGACTCTAGCTGTCCGTGGGTGCCTGTGCGCCTTTGCCTGGCTGGAACATAATTGGTCATGCCCTCAAGCAAGTAAAGTGTTTAATGTAAGTAGCAATTCTAGAATTTCTTGCCGTTTTCGAGACTCCCCAATCTACTTTATTCTCTGAAAGTAAGCTGCAAAACTGGAAATTAATACTTAGTATTGAACGTTACTTTTGTCCATCCTCGAAGCTTTCGTGGCGCCACTCTTGAAAATGTACAGTACGCGGATTGTACGTGACGTACTGCTCCGCAGATGAATCAGTTTATTGGCGGTCTCAGCTTAATTTCTTAAACGGATGCACATGTAAAAATTAACGGGTAGCTTAACAGCGCTCTGACCTGTGAGACGGACTTAAACTTCACAACTTAAGTCAATAAGGCCTTGTAGCTTTCATGTCACATTGACATCCGGCCGCTGGATTAGATCAGTCGTAATGATTCAATGCACTGCGTGCAACAGATCACTAGCATACTCGTGCTGGTAATAACTATAAAACAATTCAAAGTTAATGAGGAATCTCACAAGCATCTGATTCGAACTGAAAATAAAGTATGTGGTGAACACTAGTCCAGTCTGTCCAGTTGTTAAAAACCCTGCCGCCCAGCTAGCTACTGGGTCCACGCCATGCTCAGAGGTCAATCTTTATCAAACAAGTTCACGCTCACGAATACACACAACGAAAAAGATGACTGAACAGAATTCCGCGCCGAAAATATCACGTAGGATTCTGTCCTATGTACTGCACTCGGTGAGTGTCAGTATTACTTAACAATCTCCAAATTGTTACTAATTGAAGACATTAGTGCAATGACTAGATATGTCCACTTCGGGCTGAATTTTCGTACCGTTGCACAGCTAAATTGTTCTGTCTGGGGCAAGAATGAAACCTGTCCATGGGACCAATTCAAAATAACACAGCGACCTGACTTGTAAATTTCAGGTGTTGGAGGGCAAGAAACACAGGCTTGATTTCATTGCACCAGATTCTGGCATGCGAAATACATGCGGTTGCTGTGTATTGTTTTTAGGTTTGCTCCATCCAGAAAAGTTAGTCTGACATTGAGTGCTGCCGAGAAATTTACTGTTTAAAAGGAAGTTCTTGAAGTACTCCACTGTCAACAAGCATGTGATCTGCTGTTCTGAATAATCACACTATTAAGAAAGCCTAAATTTTTCCTAACGAAAAACTTTGTAAAGTGCCTCTGTTAGCTACATCTGAGAAATAAAGATGTTAGGAAGCTTGGCAAGAGGTGTGCCAATTAGATACTGAATTTAAGATGCTGTATAGCATCGCTGTTGCCTGATACAGTTCACAAATTACACCACAATAAAATTTCCACACCTGTCATTTATTAGGACATCTATCTTGTAAGAATGACTCAACACTCAGTAATATGTAAAGCTGTTTAATTAGCTCATACTAAGCTTATTCCGTAAGCTAGTGTAGTGTGTTGCTGCCTAAGTTGGAAAGACAGGGCGGATAAAGTTTCCCAGTATGAGGGCACTATATGTTATACTCCAAAGTATGTAATGTGAATTGCGTATCTGTTACACCAAAGCCTTAAACTGCGGCTGAAGTCCAGCTGCCGTTGAATTGTTGTGACTGCTGACAAAAATGTCAGACTAATTTTTTATTTTTAAGTCGAATCAAAAAATAAACTGAAAGCTTTGGTTGCATGTATCATTTCAACGATAAATTGCAATGTACAATAATTTTACATCGACTCCGCAAATTGATTTGTAAATATGGCTACTTGCTGAACACAATTTATGTAAAAATATTCCCGCCTAGCACGCGAATTACCATATTTAAAGCACGTAAACCATGCCAAAATGCTTCATTTGCAGTTCATGTCACATTTAAACTGCTGCAGATGTAACTTTTAAGTGCTTAGTCGGGGAAAGAAAGTATATTGATAAATTTAGAACACATCCCGTCATTTGAGACTTGGTTTAAATGGAATATTTTAAAACACAACATGTAGCATGGTATTTCTTCAATACTTCCCTGACAACGAAACGGTTCCGTAATTTCCTGTAGTCGTCCCGAATTGAGAAATGTCTATTGAATGACGAAAACATTTTCCTTACACCAGGCACTCTTGATAAAAGAAAAATTTGTGCATTCAGTCGCGTCACAGTAATTACTAGTTTCACTTCCACAAAATCGGGATGGAGGAAGAAGTGGTAGAGGCAGTTTTGCATATTGTGGTGTGTAACTGGGATATGTGATCCAATGCGTAAAGAGATGCAAACTGACAATGCACAAATGAAGTTAAACTACGCCGTTCCGTTGATATACCCCCCTCCCGCAGGTTCAGGGTAAGAATAGGTCCGCGGTATTCCTGCATGTCGTAAGAGGCGACTAAGTCTAACGTTTCGGCCATTCCCCAGGGGATCCACAACTCTTTTGTGGCTACGTGCGTAGCGAGCACGGGACTCCGAGCTAATGTGGCATTCCTTCCTTTCCGGGCTGCATACTTTCCCTTTCCGCATCCTTCCCCATCCCCCATCTTCGCCCCCCCCCCTCACCTCTGGCTCTTTCCTTCCCTTTCTCCCCCTCTGGGAGTATGGTCTGTGCCTATGTCTGGAGACGGACGCTTGTAAATTTACCGCATTCTTCGCCTTCCTTGCTTGTATGTCTTCATCCATCCTCTGTCCTTCTCTTTTCCTTAACTCTTCTCTTTACCCTTTTCTCCGCTGCGGCGTTTGAGACCTCTCTTCTTTCCTTTCCCTTTCTCTTTCTTCCTCCCTGTGCGTGTCTGAGGGCCGACCTCCCGACCCACGCACTTCCATGCGTAGCCGGTGACGGGGTAACGCGTAATTCCCCCCCCCCCCCCCCCGCTACCCCCAGGTAGACAGGTAGGACACGTATGTACCCGCTGGTAACGGCCAGGCCCAGGGAGGGGTGATTACCCGAGCTGATACCTTCCGAAAGTGCCGATTGGTCTCACCTAATGGGGGAGTGCCCTCAGAGAGGGCCCCCACAAGGGAGGAGCGCGCCATCGGAGACGCCGGTAATCATGGGGATTCTTCCGCAATGGTTTCCTCACCTTCCACTATGTCTGCTCACAAGCGTAAGTTCACTGAGTCTCAGCCAGACAGTTCTTCCATCGTTGCCACAGTTCCTTGTTGTTTCTTGGTCTGAAGGAGGTCACGACTTCTCCATGGTCAACCCTTTCATTATTCAGAAAGGTGTCGACGCAATTGCAGGTCCTGTAAAGTCTTGTTCCAGATTACGAAATTGCACCCTGTTGTCAGAAACAGTCAGTGCCCTCCAGGCACAAAAATTGCTGCGTACCTACGCACCTTCCCTGTCCGGGTGGAACTGCACTGTACTTCAAATTCCTCGTGTGGAGTCGTTTATACACGTTCCCTCGATGGGTTGTCTGACGAAGAAATTCAGCACTACCTGTCTGACCAGGGCGTAACAGCTGTTCACAGGGTTATGAAAAGGGTTGACACGAACATCATTCCAACCCACACTGTCTTCTTGACATTTGACAAAGTTCAACTCCCATCGAAAATCAAAGCAGGCTATGAGAATTTCCGTTCGCCCTTACGTTCCAAACCCTACGTGTTGCTATCGGTGTCAGCAGTTCAATAACACCAGCCAGTCCTGTTCCAATCCGGCGAAATGTGTTACGTGTGGCAAGGATGCCCATGAGGGTGCTTGTCCACCTCCATCCCCTCGCTGCATCAACTGCATGGGTGACCACGCTGCTTCCTCTCGAGATTGTCCCGTTTTTAAGGACAAAAAGCTCATCCAGGAAATCAGTGAAGGAAAAGTTGTCGACCTTTGCTGCTCGAAAATTATTCGCCAGTCGACAGCCCACCGTGCCTCAGAAAGGAAAATACAGCACTGTCCTTGCTTCTCCTCGGCCAACAAAGGAGGTGGCCACGCAGACTTGCGACCTCACCTTTAGTGCCACGGTCATCAGATCGGCCGGCGCAAAGATCGCCCGTTCAACCTCACCACTTTCGCCTGCCCACTCTATGGCTCACCCTTCGTCGGGGTCTGCTAAATCTCGAGCCCAAAAGTCAGACGCAAAGTCTTCGAAAAAAGAGCATACTCGTGAAGAGTTTTTATGTACGGCAACTTCCCAACCATCAGTTCCTCCTTCCTCTAAACATCATACTTCCAAGAAGGCTACAAAGAAACCCAGTTCCTCTCCTTCTCCGCCAAGGCGTGTCCCATCTACAGCACCACCTGGCGGAAATCGCCCTCGGCCATCTTCTGTGTTGCCGAGGCGCATTGCTGGCGGCCGATCAACCGGCCGATCGCTGGTGGCAGGAGCTGCTCCTGAACAACCTATGGATCAGGATCTTCTGCCTTCGGCTGAATGCCATTCCGTGCTGTCGGTCGCAAGCTCAGAGCAGTCGTTGACAGCGATCTTGGTCACATTCCTCCATTTTCTGTTCACCCTACGTCCATTATCCACTGGAATATCCGCGGTATTAGAGCCAATCGGTATGAATGTCGATCCTCTTACGATCCTACTCGCCGGTCATCTTCTGTCGTCAGGAAACAAAGCTGCGTCCCCATGACCGCTTTGTTCTCCCTCATTTTCAGTCCATCTGATACGATCTCCCCTCTGTTGAAGGCACTCCTGCACATGGACTCATGATTCTTCTCCATGAAACTCTCCATTATCACCCAATCCATTTAAACACTTCCTTCCAAGCTGTAGCTGTCCGTCTCTCCCTTTCCGGATACACGTTCTCTCTTTGTACTGTGTACATTCCATCATCCACACCAATGGCACGAGCTGATCGCCTTAATCTCCTTGGTCAGCTTCCACCCCATATTTGCTGGTTGGGGACTTCAATGCCCACCACCCACTTTGGGGATCTCCACATCCTTGTCCACGTGGCTCACTATTGCTAGACGTCTTCCACCTAGGATATATAGTTTGCCTCAACACTGGGGTCCCTACATTTTTGTCTGCCTCCACGACAAATTTATCCCATTTGGACCTTGCGGTCGGTACTGTTCCGCTAGCTCGGCGCTTCGAATGGTTCGCCCTTGATGATACACACTCGAGTGACCACTTTCCATGTGTTCTTCGACTGCAGCCTCAACTGCCATATATGCGCTCGCGACGCTGGAAGTTTGCCCAAGCCGATTGGACACTTTTTTCGTCTCTAGCGACATTCGATGACCGTCGCTTTCCCAGCGTCGACGATGAGGTCACACATTTTACCGACGTTATTCTCACAGCTGCGGAACGTTAAATACCACGCACCTCCGAATTGCCCCGGCGCCCCCCCAGTTCCTTGGTGGAACGAGGCATGCCGTGACGCAATACGTGAGCGGCGACGTGCTCTTCGCATTTTCCGTCACCATCCAACTTTGGCCAACTGTATCCGATATAAGCAGCTCCGTGCGCGATGCCGCCGCGTCATCCGCGATAGCAAGAAGGCAAGCTGGAAATTCTTTATTAGCTCATTTAACACCTTAACTCCCTCCTCTGAAGTTTGGAGTAGGCTTCGACGGTTCTCAGGCGCGCCTAGTTTCTCCCCAGTCTCTGGGCTCACTGTCGCGCATGACACATTAGTGGACCCCGTCGCAATTTCTAACTCATTGGGTCAGCACTTTGCTGAGATTTCGAGCTCTTCAAATTACCCGCCAGCGTTTCTCCCGAAGAAACGTGCAGCGGAAGTGCAACCTCTTGCTTTCTCCTCTCAAAATCGCGAAAGCTACAATACTGTTTTCTCCTTGCGGGAACTCCAACACGCACTCTCTTCTCGCTCCTCCGCCCCAGGACCGGATGGTACCCACGTCCAAATGTTGCTGCATTTATCAACCCATAGTCTGCGTTACCTCCTTCGCCTTTATAATCGAATTTGGACCGACAGTACTTTTCCCAGACGATGGCGGGAAGCTATCGTCGTTCCTGTTCCGAAACCAGGAAAGGACAAACATCTCCCCTCTAGCTATCGCCCCATTTCTCTCACGAGTAGTGTCTGTAAGGTTTTGGAGCGTATGGTGAATTACCGTTTAGCGTGGTGGCTGGAATCCCGCAGTCTTTCCACACCTGCCCAATGCGGATTTCGAAAGTATCGTTCTGCAGTTGGCTATCTTGTTGCTCACTCCACTTATATCATGAACAATTTTCTCCGAAAACGCCAAACAGTAGCAATATTTTTTGATCTGGAGAGAGCATACGATACCTGTTGGAGGACAGGCATCCTCCGCACACTGTTCTCTTGGGGCTTTCGAGATCGGCTGCCCCTTTTTGTTCGCGAATTTATGGCAGAGCGCACACTTAGTGTGCGGGTGAACACTACTCTCTCCCGTACTTTCTCCCAAGAAAACGGGGTACCCCAGGGCTCCATGCTGAGTGTTGTACTGTTTGCCATTGCCATAAATCCAATTATGGATTGTCTCCTTCCTGATGTCTCGTGCTCCCTCTTTGTGGACGATTTTGCGATCTACTACAGCTCTCAACGGACCAGCCTTCTTGAACGACGTCTTCAAGGATGTCTCGATCGCCTCCACTCTTGGAGCATCAAAACCGGCTTCCGTTCCTCACCCAGTAAGACCGTTTGTGTTAATTTTTGGCGACGTAAGGCGTTTCTTCCGCCCTCCTTACATCTAGTTCCTGTCAACCTTCCGTTTTCAAACGTCGCTAAATTCTTGGGTCTTATGTTTGACAGAAAACTGTGCTGGTCCTCCCACGTTTCCTATCTTTCATCTCGCTGTCTGCGATCCCTTAACACCCTCCGTGTCCTGAATGGTACATCCTGGGGAGCGGACCGAGTGGTCCTTCTCCGCCTCTCGAGCGCCTTAGTGCGCTCGAAATTGGACTATGGAAGCATAGTCTACTCCTCTACTCGGCCGTCTATTCTTCGGCGTCTCGACTCTACCCACCACCGAGGATTACGTTTAGTGTCTGGAGCTTTTCACACCAGCCCTGTGGAAAGCCTTTATGCTGAGACTGCTGAACCTCCGCTGTCCAATCGGCGAGCAGTCCTTCTGAGTCGTTATGCTAGCCATCTGTCTTCCATGCCTGCTAATCCAGCCCATGACATTTTTTTCGACGCCTCCTTTGATGTAGGGTATGCAGGCCGCCCCTCCTCCCTACTACCACCGGGAGTCCGCTTCCTTCAACTGCTCCATTCTCTTTCTTTCCGCTTTCCTAAAACCTTCTTGACAACTTGGGGTACAGCACCACCTTGGCTCCGTCCCCAGATCTGCCTGCTCCGTGACCTTTGTCGATTTCCCAAGGATGGTACCCCTTCACTTGTTTATCGTCAGGCATTTGCTGGTCTATGTGCACAAATGACGGACGCCACATTTATTTACACCGACGGCTCGAAAACATCGTTAGGTGTAGGGAGTGCCTATATTGTTGGCGACACCCCAAATCACTTTCGGTTTCCCGACCAGTGTTCGGTTTATACTGCGGAGCTTTACGCTGTTCTCCAGGCTGTCCACTACATCCGCCGCCATCAGCGGATACAATACGTTATCTGCTCAGATTCTCTCGGCTCTCTTCAGTCTCCAAGCTCTTTATCCTGTGCACCCTCTGGTCCACCGGATTCAGGACTGTCTGTGCTTGCTCCACCTGGGGGGCGTCTCGGTGGCGTTCCTCTGGCTCCTGGGACACGTTGGTATCTGTGGAAATGAGGCGGCCGATATTGCAGCCAAGGCTGCAGTCTCTCTTCCTCGGCCAGCTATTCAATCGATTCCCTTCGCCGATCTACAGAGCGTTCTTTGTCGACGCGTTGTTCATCTATGGCACACGCATTGGTCGACACTTTCCCATAATACATTGCGGGACGTGAAAGCTCTTCGCTGTGCTTGGACCTCTTCCTCCCGAACGCGTCGTCGGGAGGAGGTAATTTTGACTAGACTCCGGATAGGGCACTGTCTTTTTAGCCATGGAGATCTTATAAGCGGCGATCCTCCCCCACTCTGTCCCCACTGCTCTCAGCTGTGGACGGTAAGACACCTTTTACTTGAGAGCCCCTATTTTAATCCGTTACGTGCACGTGTACAGCTGTCGCCTGATATATCGTCCATTTTTGCAGATGACACGCGCTCAGCCGATCGCGTTCTCGAGTTCATTAGTCAGTGAGATGGCGTCAGTCATTTGAAGCTTGTTTTGGGGACAACCACCCCTTTCTGTAGTGGATTTTTAAGCCTTCCTTCTGCTTTTCGTTTCTCCAATTTTATGACTTTCGTTCCCATTGCCGCTGGTTTCCATTTTCGGTTTTTTACTGTTTCCTAAGTCACGGACTGGGCGCTAATGACCATGGTAGTTTTGCGTCCTAAAACCAAAACAAAAAAATACCTTCCTGGGACATCGGGACTCCTGGCAATGGCCATCCTGCCAGGTGGCCCTTGCTGTGGCTAGGTGGCGCTCGTGGGGAGGGCCCTTGGTCGGAGTATGTAGCATCAGGGTGGATGACGCGCAATGAAGCGTGGCACATCTTCTCTCGCTGCTGGCCAACCACCAGCAGTCTCTAAGCGTTAGAGGGCTCACTTTAATGCAAACACGTATGACCCCAGATTGTTCCCCTCCCTTGCCACACCATGGGAGGAACGGAAGGCTATGAATGACAGACGTATTCACCCCAGTGTCTAGTCTGTAAGAGAGCTGATAGGCAATCCTTTGTGTTCATGAAGCCTCACTTCTTCGTAGAGCATTTAGAGGACAAGGTTGGGGAGGTGGAAGGATTGTCAAAAAATGTGGTCTGGGTCAGTCTTGATAAAGAGCATCCTCTGCCGAGTCACATGCATTACTCGCTTATAAGAAGCTGGGATGTTTGTCACCATCACGCCGCATAAAAGCTTAAATATGGTCCAGGGCATTATCTTCCACAGGAACCTTCTTTTAAAGTCCGATGACGAGGTGTCCATTTCGTCTGGCATGTCCACCGAGGTCAGAGGTATAATGAGGCTGCCCCTGTTGCCTTCATCTTGGCATTCGAGGGTGACACAGTACCTGAGAAGGTGAAGGTGATGGTCTACTGCTGTGATGTCAAGCCATATATCCCTCCCTTGATATGGCGCTTAGTGTTGGACATTCGGCCATATGTCTTTCTGCTGTGCTTCCAGCCTCATATGTGGCGATTATGGTTGTCCATCCCATCTTGATACTCAATGTGCCCCGCCTCCCATCTGTGTCAACTGCAGAGAGCACTGTCCCACTTGCTCGCCGGACTGTCAGATTCTACAGAAGGAATGGAAAGTAATGGAATAAGACCCTGGACCGACTGACCTACACACCTACACTGAGGCTAAACGGAAATTTTAACAGCTTCATCCTGTGGGCATGACTTCATTTTATGCCACAACTGTCTCCTGTTACAGCTCCATCCGTTGCACCAGTCAGCTCTGGTCTGAAGGACCACACATGCCCCCTTAATGGTGGGGGGCACTCCCCTCCTTGGTGGTCCCACACCACCTACCTCCCAGGAGCAGTACCTCCCCTCCCCAAGCATTTGGAACACCAGTCACCAATTCTAAACTGGAGGAGTGTAAGTTCCCTTCTTCTCGCTAAGAAGAGATCCCTTGGGTCACTCCTTTCCCAAGGTCCTACCAGTGGCAAACCAGACACCCACCAGGGGCTGAAGAAGCCCCAGGTAGCTGGTCGTAGGGCTTGAGTCCTCTTCAGTCCCAGAGACTGACTCAAAGCAGCTCTCCCAGCGAGGTCAACCAAAGGAACAGTGTGAGAAATCGAAGACCCCTAAGACTGAGGAAATTGTGGTGGCACCCACTCCACTGCTACCTACAAGCTCTGCATCTGAGGTGGAGATTCTGGCGTCTGCTGAGGACCTAGATCTCGCTGGTCCATCACATGATGGATGTCACTCCATTGGTACTCAATCGGTGGCAGCAGGTGACTCAGTTGCGTAATCTGCCTCCTCGGTCCCTTCACGCCATTCTCGGCGATGGAAAATATCATCCTCCAGTGGAACTACAGCAGTTTTTACCATCTTGCTGGCCTCCAAAAACTTCTCAGCCTTCACCTCTACCTCTGCATTGCTCTTCCAGAAACTTGGTTTCTGGCGGGGCGAATCTCCGCTCTCTGTGGCTATCAGGGCTATTATAAGAACTGGACTACTTGTGAGAGGGCCTGGTGGCGTCTGCATCTACGTCCTTCACTCTCTACAGCATCCCTCATTGTCACAACTCATAGCCTTTAAACGGCTCCGTGCACGAGCCCGCCGCCTCATTCACCAACGCAAGCAAGAGAGCTGGGAAAGGTATGTCGCCACCATTGGCCTCCATACCTCTCCATCGCAGTTTTGGGCCAAGATTAGGCGCCTCTATGGCTATTGGACACCCCCCCCCCAATCAGCGTACCTGCGATGTCACTGAATTGAGCAGTCTGTACTGACTTGCTAACTGCTTCGTGGAGCATTTTGCTCAGTTTCACTTCTGCGAATTACCCACTGGCCATCCACTCCCTGAAAGAGCAGTTGGAATGTCGGAGTCTTGAATGTCACACGCACCACCTGGAGTCGTACAATGCTGTGTTCAGTGAGTGGGAATTCCGAAGTGCCCTAGCTGCTTGCCCTGATACGGCCCCTGGGCCAGATTGCATCCACTGTCAGATGCTCAAACACCTCTCGGACTGCCAGCGACGCCTCCTAGACCTTTTCAACTGTATCTGGGTTGTGGGTGAGTTCGTGTCGCAATGGCGGGATACCATCGTAATCCCCATGTTGAAACCTGGCAAGAACCCACTGGAGGTGGACAGCTACAGCCCCATTAGCCTCACCAACGTCCTTAGCAAGTTGATTGAACGCATGGTGAGCCGGAGTTTGAGTTGGCTACTTGAATCTCGGGGCCTTCTGGCTCTGTTTCAGGGTGGGTTCCGTAAGGGCCGCTCTGCTGCCGATAATCTGGTGTCCCTGGAGTCTGCCATCTGTACGGCCTTTGCCCGCCGTCAGCATCTGGTCACCGTATTTTTTGACATGTGGAAGGCATAAGATATGACATCGCGACATGACATCCTCTCTACGCTTCATGGTTGGTGTCTTTGGGGGTCCACTCTCGATTTTCGTACAAAATTTGTCACTTCATTCCTTCCGCGTGCAAGTTGTGGCCTCCCATACTTCGAGTTCAGAATGGAGTACTGCAAGGATCTGTCGTGTCTGCCTCTTTTTAATTGCAGTTAATGGGCTCGCTGTGGCGGTGGGAATGTCTGAGCTTCCTTGTATGCTGACTACTTCTGCCTGTACTTTGGCTCCACTGGTATTGCAGCTGCTGAACGGCAGCTGCAGGGTGCTATCCCCTATCCCTGGGTCACGCCGGCATCCCGGGAAATGAACGTGTTGACATGCTGGCCAAACAGGCTGTCGGTGCACCAGCCTTGGAGATTGGCATTTCGGAGACTGACCTCAGGTCAGTTTCGCAGCAGAATGTACTTCGCACCTGGGGTGAAGAACGGCGCACACTTCCTTCACCCAACGAACTTCAGGCCCTCATGGAGGCTACCAGAGCGTGGCGCAAGGACTCTGTTGTCCTCGGCTGGCTGCGCATTGGCCACACCCTGGATAACAGCTATTTATTGTGGCACGAAGATCCACATTTGTCGCTGCAGGTCAGCTTTGACGGTGGTCCACATTTTGTTGGACTGCCCACTTTTAACTCCGCTCGGGCAGACGTTTGCGCTGCCTGATATGCTTCCTGCACTTTTATCAGATGACGTTGCGATGGCATTTAGTTTTGAGTTAGTCGTGCTGGGGGTTTTTATAGCTTGATTTAAGTGTTCTTTTTGTGTTTGGCCTTCGGCCTACGGTTTTAGACTGGTTTTTAGTGCGTTTCTTGGCGGTTGGTTTTTCATTTTTTGTTTTTATGGTCGGCAAACCACTGTCACTCAGTGATTTTCTTTTCTGGTCTCTTGTCCTGTGTCGTCTCTTATCTCCATTTTTTTGTTTAAAGTTCGTGGAAAAAGTGGAGCGATGGCCCTAGTAGTCTGATCCCTTCAATCCCACAAACCAGCCGTTGATATACCTGAAATGACAGCCAACTTCATCGGAATTATGTCCTAGAAATTACTGAAATACTTTCCACTGTCTAAAGGTTTAATAAGAGGCTCAATGTTGTTTCTTGCTGGAATCCGAATTCTCTTCGTCGTCCTCCTAAAAACAGGTGTTACGGCAAAGCAGTCCATCAAAAGCAATGGAATTATTTTCTGGGACTGATATTTCGGATGTAATATTCTCTCCCATTAGTCCAGATTTTTCTACATAGATTTTGGTTCTAATTTGTGCTGAGGTTCCTGAACAGATGTGTGAAAAAGTACTCCAGCGATACTTACCACAGGTATTGTCACAGTAATCGAAGACTGGAACGATACTTTTTCCCTGCAAGTGGTGTGGTTTGCTCGCCGTTCTTGTATGAAACCTAATTGGCTTAATACACAGCATTTAAAGGGATAAAAGCAAGCTTCGTCTTCATGTCGACAAAGATATTCTTCATAGCATTACCTATGGACTCCTCAACGTTTGTTTAAATTAATATTAGTAATTGAGACTTCGTTTTCCCTGAAATTTTCTTAATTTAACTGGGTTGGCCAACAATCGTGTTGGAACATCCGCAGCTGAGCATCGTATTTGGAATGGAAATCATAAGGTGCAGTTACTGAAAAGCAGTGCGCATAAAATTTTTGCGTGTATTTGTATGCATAAAACGACTATCGCGTATAAAATGATCGGCCTAAATACGGTGAAGTGTCGCAATACCATGGCGAATAATAATGAAACGGGAAAACCGTCTAGGGGAAGAGGCACGGAATAAAATATGAAACACTTGCGTGCTTCAGTCGCGTGAGAATTGCTGCGGCGGTGGTCGTCTCCGCCGTACCCCGTCTCGCGGGGTCGCAGCTCACTATGTAAGTGTTCCGTTCGCACCTTACCCCGTGCCCCTCCACGTAGGCAGTTCCTGTCAGTCACCATGTTACTGCGACGCACTTTGTCACCGTATAGAGCCCGATGACTTCATACACGATAATTTTATGTATACAAGCATATGTAAAAATTTAGTGCACTTTACTTCTCAGTAATTTCACCAGAGGATGGGCGTTTGGTGGCTCGAAGCCGGTCGTGCTTTCAAAAATAAACCAAAACTGTAACAGTGATACCTCTTAGCTTGAACGAGCCTGGAAGTAAGTAATGTTCACCTCACTTGCAATTCGGAGCCATTCTCGTATTTCTCCTTTGGCAATGGTGCATAGACTATGAGCAGTTCTAAATCTTTAGAAGAGTTTTTTCTTTCACACTTTCGCGAGCTACATTTTGGCACGTTTCTTGTGGTTAATGTCAACGTTTCTTACATTTACATTTGACGTTCACATCTTACGAAATGAAACAAGCTTTCCCCATTTTCTGCCCCCTTCGTTTAACAAAATTTTCTTTCTTCGTTGAATTATTGCTGTTAAGTTTCCTATGGGTTAGGAAGGTACTTTCGTTCTGGGCTTAAATGAGCACGGCAACCATAACTCGAAGCACAACTCACGGAATCCGTTTCCTGTTCATTACCCGGTTTCCAGAATTTCTAACGAAATATCAGTCTGATGAAATTCTAAGAAATAAACTAAACCATCTTCAGGAGAAGTAGGTGATTGATTCCTGTTCCATATTTGCAAGGTTGAAAACGTCAACATGGATTCAACACTACTGTGTAACTTGATAACCTGCAGACATACTACTAGCAAGCATATAAGAAAACTCAGTAAAGATCATCTCCATTGTTAACACTCGGCGATATTGCAAAGGCTACTATCGAGTATTAAATGAGCTACAAATTCCAACGAATAGTAACTAACAAAGTACCACACCCCACCCTGCACATTTCAGGGTTAGAATATGCCCAAGGTATTCTCGCCTGTCGTACAAGGCGACTAAAACGAGTTTAACACGATTCGGCCTTTGTGATGGTCCCCTGTAGGGTTTAACCTCCAGCTTCCTAAATTTTCCCGAAGAGCAAGCCAATTGGGGAAGGGCGCCTTGCATCGTGAATCGTGTCCATCGTGCATTGGGATCTCCAGCCCTCTTTGTCGTCGTCGCATTGCAGTCTCACCCATTTTCCATCTCCTGGGTGAGGGCACCTTCCTGGATGCTTCTGCCACCACACACTATCGCTTTCTGCGTCGACGATGATCATGGACTTCATTGCACCTGATACCTAGCACAGTAGCCAGTCCGTTCTGGTGAAGCCTGTTGGTTGTAGCCCCATGACCACACAGGGATCACTCTACTGATGCCTGCGCCATTTACTCCCCACATATGCCAAGAAGTAGATACCCATCCCCTTGGGGCATCGAGACTCCCAGCAATGGCCATCCTGCCAGGTGGCCTTTGCTGCAGCTGGGTAGCACCTGTGGGGAGGGCCCCTAGTCTGAGTGGGTGGTTCAGAGTGGATGACAACCGATGAAGCGTAGTCCATCATCCCTTGCTGCTGGCGAAACACCAGCAGTCTCGAACTGATTACGAGCTCAATTCAACGCACAGAAGTAAGACCCTAAATCGTTCCCCTCCCTGGCCACACCATAGGAGGAACGTCAGGCTAAGGGTGGCAGCAGATCTTACTCGCCCCAGTATATTGTACGAGGTTTGTCCGGAAAATACGTATAAAAGTTGAATAACGTCTTTGTTAAAAGTTGCAGTCACTGCCAGGTGGGACTACTGCTGTAATCAATCCCATCAACGCTCAGTTCGTCAGAGCACCCTGCGTGAAGGTGGGAGTGTGCGGCAGCTTGTTGAGTTACCCTTTTTCACCTGCCTCGGCATGGAGCTCTCTGAGGAACAGCGTGTCAACATCAAGTTTCTTGCACAGCTAGGCAACAATGGCAGTGAGATGTTTGAGTGTTCGAAACAGGTTTACGCAGACAATTCTCTAAAGGAACAAACCGTGAACAAGTGGTTAAAAAGGTTCCAGGATGGCCGAGAAGTGAACGCCCAGGACGCCCGTCGACATAGTTCCGATGCAAATGTTGAACGAATTCGGGCTTGTTCTTAAAGACCGTAGATTGACAGAATGATTGTTGGCGAGCTGTCAATCCCCAAAACAATCGTTCACGAAATCCTGACACAAACTTGAAATGAAGAAATTGTGTGCGAAAATCGTACCGAAGCTCTTGACGCCAGAACAGAAATCAGAGGGTTGAGTGCTGTGAGGATTGGTTGGAAGCAGAGGAATGAGGGGACTTTCTCAACCGAGTCATCACTGGAGAAGTCCTGGTTTTTCGAATTCGATGTGGAGCTCAAATCTCAAAGCAAGGAACGGAAACTAGCAGAACAGAGAACAGTCGCTAAAATCAAGGTCCAATGTGAAGACAATGTTGATTGTTTTCTTTGATTCTAAGGGCATTGTTCACAAGGAATTTGTCCCTCCCGGCCAGAGTGAAAGGAAATTTTTACGTTGAAGTTCTGACACGTCTGAACTCGAGTTCGGCCGGAGTTGGCAAAAGGAGGCAGGTGAATCCTTCATCACGACAATGCGCCCGCTCACACGTCGCTCGTTGTGAGCGAGTTTTTGGCCCCGAAGCTCAACCACCGTGACAGACCACCCGCCTTATTCACCCGATTTAGCCCCGTGTGACTTCATGTTCCCGAAATTTAAAATGGTGCTTCAGGAGGCGGCACTTGGGAGACGCGGAAGCCATCAAGGCGGAAATGACACGGCAACTGAACATCACAACTGAAGACTTTCAGCAATGTTATCGACAGTGGAAACGGCGTTGGCAGAAGTGTCGCGTCTCACAGCGAGTACTTAGACCATATTGTAAAACCTGAATAATTGTAAAATAAAGTTATTATTAAACTTATATACGTATTCTCCGGACAAACCTCGTATGTTAGAGCGCTGATGTGAACCTTTCATGACGATGAAGCCTCAGGCTTTTTGTTGAGCATTTAGAGGACAAGTTCGGGAAGGTGGAGGGCTTGTCCAAAATGAGATCTGGGTCAGTCTTGATCAAAACAGCATCCTCTGCCCAGTCACAGGAGTTACTCGCTTGTGACAAGCTGGGGATGTTTCTGTAACCATCACGCCCCATGAGCTTAAAAATGGTCCAGGTATCACATTTCAGAGACATTCTACTGCAGTCCGACGATGAGCTGAGCGCAAATTTTGAGTGGTGAGGTGTAAATTCCGTCCGGCATGTCCACTGGGGGCGCGGCACCGTGCTTATTAGTCAAGGCAGAGATGTCGAAACTTTACTGTCTGTCCAACCCCTGCCTCTTAAATACTGCGGTCGCCACACATTTCAGTTCGGCTCAAGGTAGTTATTCAGCCATTGATTTACCAATTCGCAGCCCAGTTTTTCCCATTTATCCATTGGCGAGCACATGACCTGTGTGGTAGTGACCATTTCCCCATCTTCCTGTCACTGCCCCAGCATCAGGCCCATGAACACCTGCCCAGAGGGGCTTTAAACAAGGTGGACTGGGAAACTTCCACCTCTGCTGTCAGCCTTGAATCTCCCCCACAGGAGCATCGATGTGATGATTGAGCAGGTGACTAGCACAATTGTTTCTGCGGTAGAAAACGCGGTCCCTCGCTCTTCAGGGTGCCAAAGGTGTAACGCAGTCCCTTGGTGGTTGCCAGATGTCGCTGAAGCAACTAAGCAGCTTCGGCGAGCTCTACAGCGGCATACGTGGCCCCCTTCCGTGGAGCACCTCATAGCCATTAAACGGCTTCGTGCCCATGTTTGCTACCTTATCAAACGAGGAAGCAGGAGTGTTGATCGAGATAAGTCTAGACTGTTAGGTGCCATGTGTCACCTTCCCAAGTTTGGTCAAACGTCTTTAGGTTATCATGCCCCAACAGGTGTCCCCAGTGTTACCATAAATGGCGTGCTATGTACCGACGCAAATGCGATTGCTGAGCACTTTCTCGAATCTCTGCGTCAGAATTACCCCCCCCCCCCCGCCGCCTTTCGCACACTCAGTGGCTGGAAGGGAATGTCCTCATTCACTACATGCTGCAGTGAATCCCATAACGCCCCATATACAGAATGGAAGCTCCTCAGTGCCCTTGGACATTGCTTGGGCCTGATCGGATCCACAGCCAGGTGATTAAACATCCCTCATCTGAAACTTCCTGGCAGATTAAAACTGTGTGCCGGACCAAGACTCTAACTCGGGACCTTTGCCTTT
Organism: Schistocerca serialis cubense; assembly: GCF_023864345.2. Classification (NCBI taxonomy): domain Eukaryota; kingdom Metazoa; phylum Arthropoda; class Insecta; order Orthoptera; family Acrididae; genus Schistocerca; species Schistocerca serialis. The sequence continues at coordinate 935,384,019 of NC_064640.1, read as the reverse complement.
CGTGGGCAAGTGCTCTACCAAGCGCGACTCACGCCCCGTCCTCACAGCTTTACTTCTGCCAGTATCACGTCTCCTACCTTCCCAACTTTACAGAAGCTCTCCTGCAAACCTTGCAGAAGGTGGAGGATGGGATGTGAGTCGTGCTTGGTAGAGCACTTGCCCGCGAAAGGCAAAGGTCCCGAGTTAGTCTCGGTCCGGCACACAGTTTTAATGTGCCAGGAAGTTTCATATCAGAGCACACTCCGCTGCAGAGTGAAAATCAAATTCTGGGCTTTCATCCGACTGCAAGCGATATCTCATCTTAAATCGGATCTGGTGCGATGGCGTCTTTCCATCGCAATGTCAGGAGAGCACAATTATTCTGGTGCTCAATCCCGGTAAAAACCAGATTGATGTGGATAGCTATCGGCCAATCAGCCTCACCAACGTTCTTTGTAAGCTGCTGGAACGTATGGTATGTCGGCGGTTGGGTTGGGTCCAGGAGTCGTGTGGCTTGCTGGCTCCATGTCAGGGCAGTTTCCGCCAGGGTCGCTCTACCACTGATAATCTAGTATCCCTAGAGTCTGCGATCTGAACACCCATTTCCAGACAACACCTGGTTGCCATCTTTTTTTTGACTTGCGTAAAGTATAAGACACGACCTAGTGACTCATATCTTGCCACATTATAAGAGTAAGGTCTCTGGGTCCCACTTCCGATTTTTCCAAAACTTTGTCGCTCTGAACTTCGTGTGTCAGTTTGTGCCTCCCATAGTTCCATCCATATCCAGGAGATAGGAGTCCTGTGGGGCTCTGTATTCTCTCTCTTTATAGTGGCCATTAAGTCTAGCAGCAGCTGTAAGGCCCTGTGTTTACCTTCCCTGCATGCAGACGACTTCAGCATTTCGTACTACTGCTCCAGTAATGGCGTTGCTCAGTGGCGCCTACAAGGAGCCATCCACAAGGTGCAGTCATGGGCTCTAGCCCACAGCTTCGTTTTCAGCCGCAAAGTCGTGTCATGCAGTTCTGTCTACGTCGTACCGTTCATCCAGAACCAGCACTTTACCTTAATGACGATCCACTCACTGTAGTAGACATATCTATTCCTAGGACTGGGTTTAGACCCTGGATTGACTTGGTTCCCACATCTTCGTCAGCTTAAGCGAAATTTCTGGCAGCACTTCGATGCCCTTCGTTACCTGAGCAACACTAGTTGGGGCTCAGATAGCTCTACGCTGCTGCAGCTCTACAGAGCCCTTGTCCAGTCCCAAAATGACTGGAAGTGTGGTTTATGGTTCTGCAGCGTCTTCAACGTTGCGTTTATTCGACCATATGCACCACTGTGGGTCTAGACTAGCGACAGGAGCTTTTAGGACGAGTCTGGTGACCAGCGTACTGGTGGAGGCTGGTCTGTCCATTGCAGATCAGACGTGTGCAACTGCTTTGGTTTTACGTTTCATCTGTGAGGGTGAGTTTTATCGTTCGGTCTTAGTTTTAGTGCGTCCTTTGTCCCTCTGTGTCCTCCACTCTAGTGCTTTTAGGGTGAAGGTTTGTGTTGCAGGGTGGCTGGCTTTTCCTTTTTATTTTCGTGGTCGGCCAGCCACTGTATCTGCTTCCTTGTTTTACTCTTCTGTTTCTTGCATCTCTTGTCTTCTTACATTCCTTTTAGTATTTGTTGCCTTTCCTTCGTTCTTGTGGACTTTCCTTTCTTTCCGTTTTGTGTTAAATGTCTCTTCTATTCTCAAACTAGTAGCATTGTTTTATTACGAACATGACCTCGCAGTATGGTCCCTTCCCCCTCTTTTAAAACAAAGTACCAATGCAAAGAGCAATTCGCTTAAGACCCCAGGGGGGTCCACAACTCTTTTGTGGACACATACGTAGCGAGCACGGGACCCCGAGCTAATGTGGCCCTCCTTCCTTTCCGGGCTGCATACCTTCATTTTCCGCATCCTTCCCCAACCCCCACCTTCGCCCCCCCCCTCACCTCCGCCTCTTTCCTTCCCTTTCTCCCCCTCTGGGAGTACGTTTTGTGCCTACATCCAGAGACAGACGCTTGAAACTAACGCATTCTTAGCTTTCTCTGCTTGCACGTCTTCATCCTTCCTTTGCCTTCTCTTTTCCTTACCTCTTCCCCCCCCCCCCCCCCCCAGGGGGTCCACAACTCTTTTGTGGATATGTGTGTGGCGAGCACAGGGCCCCAAGCCATTGCAGCCTTCTTTCTCTCCCAGGCTGCATTTCCTTTCCCTTCCCCTCCTTTCCCCTCCATGCTCCTTTCCCCTCGCCCTCTCCTCTCCCTCTATTGGTGTCCTTGCTTATGTTGGCCCCCCGCTATCCTCCTGGTTCTGTTGGTTTTACACTCCGGCTTTGTTGCGTAATCATCTCCTCCTTTTGGCATTCCTTGGTCCCCCTCTGGGGTTTGACCTCCATTACAAAATTTCTCCTCCGTAGTGTGAGCCATTTGGGGAAGAGCACCTTACCTAGTGTCTCCGACATGTGCCCTCCTAGTAAATTCCACCTTTTCTTTCACGTCGTTGTCTGATGCTAGGGTGCATAGCCAGCACGGTTGCCAGCCCGTGTGGTGGGGTCGCTATGTACCCTTTTGGTTGAGCCCCCTGAACACACAGGGATCACACTTCTGATACCTGAGCTGTGACCTCATGCATGCCTTGGAGTGGTTGCTCATCATCCTGGAGCATCGGAACTCCCGGCAATGGCCGCCGTGACAGACGGCCCTTGCTGTGGCTGGGTGGCGCCCGTGAGGAGAGCCCCTGATCGGAGTGGGTGGTATCAGGGCGGACGCTATGCAGATGAAACGCATACGGGTCCAAAACTCTGGCCGTTCTTCTGTGGCTGTCTCTCTGCGTGGAACTGATTCCTCAAGTGCTGCTTCTCTTGCCCCTTCGGCCTTCCCTTCCATGGCTACCCCCTGGGAAGAGGCACAGGCCCATCGTCTAGAGGCAAAACCTTTCCCCCGTTATCTAGTTTGCACCAGGACTGATGGAGATACTTTCACCAGTGTCAAACCTTTATTCTTTGTGGAACACATTGAAGACAAGTTTGGCGAAGTGGACTCCCTGAGCAAAATGTGGTCGGGTTCGTTGCTGATAGCAACTGCTGCAGCTGCCCAATCTGCGGCCCTTCGTGCCTGTACCCATCTTGGCACAATTCCTGTGTCCATTACCCCTCACCAGTCTCTAAATATGATATAAGGTGTGATTTTTCACAGGGACCTCATCCTTCAAACTGATTAGGAACTTCGGGACAATCTCGGACGGCGGGGTGTTCACTTTGTTCGGCGTGTTCAGAAGGGTCCTAAAGATAATCTTATTGATACTGGTGCCTTCATCCTGGCCTTTGAAGGGGATACCCTTCCTGAGAAAGTTAAGATTATGGTCTATCGCTGTGATCTGAAGCCGTACATCCCACCTCCTATGAGGTGTTTTAAGTGCTTGCGTTTTGGCCACATGTCTTCTCGCTGTTCCCAGGACCCTCTCTGTGGTGACTGTGGACGTCCACTCCATGATGGGAGTCCCTGTGTTCACCTCCTGTATGTGTAAATTGTCATGGTAGTCATTCTCTACATTCAACATCGACAATTATTGCACAAAGTCTACTACATCACTAGAGACATTAATTTCACCAGAAATGTGCAGACACTTTTGGAAAACCGGCGATTCTATGTGGAGTTCCAAGGAAGAAAGAGTAGATGGAGAAGTCAAAGGAATGGCTTGCCTCAGGGTAGTGTCCTTTCCCCCATATTGTTCAACATATTTACAAATGACCAGCCTCAACCTTCTCTTACAAAGAGTTTCATCTATGCAGATGATCTTGCCTTAGTCACACAAGCCAGAGATTTTGACACAGTAGAAAACCAGCTTACTGTTGCTCTCAAGGACCTATCTGAGTACTACAGAGTCAATAACTTAAGACCGAACCCTGCTAAAACTCAAGTTTGTGCTTTCCACCTACGCAATCGAGAGGCCTATAGAAAACTTACAGTGTTTTGGGAAGATCAAGAGCTTGAACATTGTTTCTACCCCAAATATCTGGGTGTCACCTTAGATCGAACGTTGACCTACAGAAAACACTGCACTAACACCAAGCAGAAAGTTGCTGCTCGTAACAACATCCTGCGGAAGCTCACTGGCAGCGTTTGGGGTGCAGATCCCAAACTACTAAGAACATCAGCCTTGGCCTTGTGTTATTCCGCAGCTGAATACGCATGTCCTGTATGGTACAAGTCATCTCATGCAAAGCAGGTTGATGTGGCCCTGAACGAAACCTGCAGGACAGTAACGGGATGCCTCAAAGCTACACCTATTGATAAACTCCATAAACTAGCAGGTATTGCTCCTCCAGACATAAGGCGTGAAGTCGCAGCCAAACTTGAGAGACATAAAGCAGATCATAACACCGATCACCTGCTACATGGATACCAGCTACCAATTAGTAGACTCAAATCTAGGAGGAGCTTCATGAGAACTACTACACCCCTCACCGGTCGGACTGGAGCAGCCAGACTATCTCAGTGGACAGCAAAATCTGACAGTAACGATTGGATGACTCCTTCTGAGACCCTTCCTCCTGGTGGAAATCAAGTCTGGACAGTGTGGAAGTCTCTAAATCGGCTCAGGAGTGGCGTCGGACGAACTAAGGACAATCTGTTTAAATGGGGCTTCATGAAGGAATCTTCCACCTTGTGTGACTGCGGAGAAGAACAGACAACCAAACATTTAATTAACTGTCCTAGATGTCCTGTATCATGTTCCACACAAGAGCTTGTTGATGTTTCAGACAATGCTGCTGCCGTTGCACAATTTTGGGCTAATACCGTTTAGTTTGTTCTTTTATGATTTGACCTGATTTGTTATATTGTATATATTGTAAATATTGTTGTAATGTTTTTGACTCGAAATAAATAAAATAAATTCTCTACATTCACCAGATTGCCCAGTATATAAGAAAGAAAAAAAAGATACAGGAGTATAAGTCCCTCGATCATTTAACCTACAGAGGCCCGTAAGAAATATGCACGACTGCACCCTGTGTCCATGACATCTAGTTACGCCTTGGTTACATCTTCACCCCTTCCTCCCCCTTCCTTACCCCCATCCCGGACCCCTCTCCTCCCCCCCTCCCCTGCAGCTCCCACACCTTCTCCTATGGGTGCTGCTCCCCCTCCCCAGCTGGAGAAGTGTCCCACTCCTTAAGAGTCTGCCGGTCAAGGGCGCCTCTCCTGGGATGCCACTTCCTGGCACCTTCCAGGTCAAACGTCTGCTGCCGCGTGGCGACCGCGAGAGCTGCGGTCTGTCGTCCCCCAGTCTCTTTCTGTTTCTGATCTTCCTGCATTTGGCTCCTTTATGCCATACAGCCCTCCTCGATCTCAGCCTGAACAGAAGAAGAAACAACATAAGTCCCGGGACAAAGAGCCTCTGGTGTCACTGGAGGTCCCTTCCTCGACTTCACAACCGGATTCTGACCTGTCGTTCATGGATGTTGCTCCCTCCTTGTCGGTGACGGGTGGGGACCCAGCGGTATGACTGGATTTAGCGTGTTCAGCCCTCATTTAAACCATCGTTCTGTGGTTCTCCAATGGAATTGTAATGGATACTATCGTCACCTTCCGGAATTGAAATCCCTTCTTTCGTCCTACTCTGCAGCTTGTGTGGTTCTCCAGGGATCTCATTTTACTGATGCTCACTCAACGACCCTCCGTGGGTTCTGTGTTTTGTCTAAATCGGGTCGGACCCTTACGGGCTTCTGGTGGCGTTTGTACGTTGGTCCGTACAGACATTGCTAGCATGTGGATTCCTCTCCAAACTACATTGGAAGCGGTTGCTGTTAGGGTCCACTTAGACTCTGCAGTCACAGTTTGCAATCTTTACCTCCCTCCTGACAGGACTCTTACACCTGCTGCCTTAACCACCCTTCAGCAACTTTCTCCTCCCTTCCTCCTCTTTGGGGATTTTAATGCTCATCATCCTTTGTGGGGCAGTGCCTTTCCATCTAGACGCGGTCTTCTTATAGACCAATTTATTGCAGACCGACCTGTGCCGCCTTAATGATGGCTCCCCTACTCATTTCAGTGCTGGTCATGGTACCTTTTCTGCCATTGATCTTTCTCTTTCTTCTCCCTCTCTCCTCCCTTCATTACACTGGTCGCCACACGACGACCTTTGTCATAGTGACCATTTCCTGTTGATTATCACGCTCCCTTCCCGCTCCCCGATGGACAGGTTACCTCGTTGGTCTTTCCACCGCGCCGATTGGCCTCTATACACTGCACGGGTCGAGTTTTTTCCCTCTTTGTCGGGTTGTATTGATGACTTCCTACGTGACGTGTCTGACGCGATTGTTCGCGCTGATAGCCTTGCTGTCCCGCGCTCATCTGGACCATTTCGTCGCCGGCAAGTCGCGTGGTGGAGTACGGCCATTGCCATTGTCATCCGTGATCGCTGTCGAGCTTTGCAACACTTTAAGAGGCACCCATCCATAGCCAGCCTTACTACCTTTAAACGCCTCTGTGCTAAAGCCCGTTACTTAATCAAACAGGGTTAGCGGATATGTTGGGAACGATTCGTGTCTTCCCTTGGTTCTACTGTGCCTCTGTCACAGGTATGGGCTACACTTTGTTCTCTCCAAGGTTGCCATCGGCAGTCCACCCTCCCAGGCCTTCACCTCCTAGATGGCATTTGTACGGACCCATTAGTTCTTGCAGAACATCTTGCGACCCATTTTGCGGTGGCGTCACTGTCAGCCTCCCCCCCCCAGGGGGTCCACAACTCTTTCGTGGATACGTGCGTGGCGAGCACGGGGCCCCGAGCCATTGCAGCCTTCTTTCTCTCCCAGGCTGCATTTCCTTTCCTTTCCCTTCCCCTCCTTTCCCCTCCATACCCCTTTCCCCTCGCCCTCTCCTCTCTCTCTATTGGTGTCCTTGCTTATGTTGGCCCCCGCTATCCTCCTGGTTCTGTTGGTTCTACACTCCGGCTTTTTTTGCGTAATCATCTCCTCCTTTTGGCGTTCCTTGGTCCCCCTCTGGGGTTTGACCTCCATTCCAAAATTTCTCTTCCGTAGTGTGAGCCATTTGGGGAAGAGCACCTTACCTAGTGTCTCCGACGTGTGCCCTCATAGTACATTCCACCTTTTCTTTTACGTCGTTGTCTGATGCTAGGGTGCATAGCCAGCACGGTAGCCAGCCCGTGTGGTGGGGTCGCTATGTACCCTTTTGGTTGAGCCCCCTGAACACACAGGGATCACACTTCTGATACCTGAGCTGTGACCTCCTCATGCATGCCTTGGAGTGGTTGCTCGTCATCCTGGAGCATCGGAACTCGCGGCAATGGCCGCCGTGCCAGATGGCCCTTGTTGTGGCTGGGTGGCGCCCGTGAGGAGAGCCCCTGATCGGAGTGGGTGGTATCAGGGCGGACGCTATGCAGATGAAACGCATACGGGTCCAAAACTCTGGCCGCTCTTCTGCGGCCGTCTCTCTGCGTGGTACTGATTCCTCAAGTGCTGCTTCTCTTGCCCCTTCGGCCTTCCCTTCCGTGGCTACCCCCTGGGAGGAGGGTCAGGCGCGTCGTCTAGGGGCAAAACCTTTCCCCCGTTATCTAGTTTGCACCAGGACTGATGGAGATACTTTCACCAGTGTCAAACCTTTATTCTTTGTGGAACACATTGAAGACAAGTTCGGCGAAGTGGACTCCCTGAGCAAGATGCGGTCGGGTTCGTTACTGATAAAAACTGCTTCGGCTGCCCAATCTGTGGCCCTTCGTGCCTGTACCCATCTTGGCACAATTCCCGTGTCCATTACCCCTCACCAGTCTCTAAATATGGTACAAGGTGTGATTTTTCACAGAGACCTCATCCTTCAAACTGATGAGGAACTTCAGGACAATCTCGGACGGCGGGGTGTTCACTTTGTTCGGCGTGTTCAGAGGGGTCCTAAAGATAATCGTATTGATACTGGTGCCTTTATCCTGGCCTTTGAAGGGGATACCCTTCCTGAGAAAGTTAAGATTATGGTGTATCGTTGTGATGTGAAGCCGTACATCCCACCTCCTATGAGGTGTTTTAAGTGCTTGCGTTTTGGCCACATGTCTTCTCGCTGTACCCAGGACCCTCTCTGTGGTGACTGTGGACGTCCACTCCATGAGGGGAGTCCCTGTGTTCCCCCTCCTGTATGTGTAAATTGTCGTGGTAGTCATTCTCCTCGTTCAGCAGATTGCCCCGTCTATAAGAAAGAAAAAAAGATACAGGAGTATAAGTCTCTTGATCGTTTAAGCTACAGAGGCCCGTAAGAAATACGCACGATTGCACCCTGTGTCCATGACATCTAGTTACGCCTTGGTTACATCTTCATCCCTTCCTCCCCCTTCCTTACCCCCATCCCGGACCCATCTCCTTCCCCCCTCCCCTGCGGCTCCCACACCTTCTCCTCTGGGCGCTGCTCCCCCTCCCCAGCCGGAGAAGTGTCCCTCTCCTTCGGCGTCTGCCGGTCAAGGGCGCCTCTACCGGGATGCCCCTTCCCGGCACCTTCCAGGTCAAAGGTCTGCTGCAGCGCGGCGACCGCGAGAGCCGCGGTCTATCGGCCCCCCGGTCGCCCGGTCTCTTTCTGTTCCTGATCTTGCTGCAGCTGGCTCCATTATGCCACACAGCCCTCCTCGATCTCAGCCTGAAAAGAAGAAGAAACATAAGTCCCGGGACAAAGAGCCTCTGGTGTCACCAGAGGTCCCTTCCCCGCCTTCACAACCGGATTCTGACCTGTCGTTTATGGATGTCGCCCCCTCCTTGTCGGTGACGGGTGGGGACCCGGCGGTATGACTGGATTTAGCGTGTTCAGCCCTCATTTAAACCATCGTTCTGTGGTTCTCCAGTGGAATTGTAATGGCTACTATCGTCACCTTCCGGAATTGAAATCCCTTCTTTCGTCCTACTCAGCAGCTTGTGTGGTTCTCCAGGAATCTCATTTTACTGATGCTCACTCACTGACCCTCCGTGGGTTCCGTGTTTTCTGTCGAAATCGGGTCGGACCCTTGCGGGCTTCTGGTGGCGTTTGTACGTTGGTCCGTACAGACATTGCTAGCACGTGGATTCCTCTCCACACTACATTGGAAGCGGTTGCTGTTAGGGTCCACTTAGACTCTGCAGTCACAGTATGCAATCTTTATCTCCCTCCTGACAGGACTCTTACACCTGCTGCCTTAACCACCCTTCTTCAGCAACTTCCTCCTCCCTTCCTCCTCCTTGGGGATTTTAATGCTCACCATCCTTTGTGGGGCAGTGCCTTTCCATCTAGACGAGGTCTTCTTATAGACCAATTTATTGCAGACCACGACCTATGCCTTCTTAATGATGGCTCCCCTACTCATTTCAGTGCTGGTCATGGTACCTTTTCTGCCATTGATCTTTCTTTTTCTTCTCCCTCTCTCCTCCCTTCATTACACTGGTCGCCACACGACGACCTTTGTGATAGTGACCATTTCCCGTTGATTATCACGCTCCCTTCCCGCTCCCCGATGGACAGGTTACCTCGTTGGTCTTTCCACCGCGCCGATTGGCCTCTATATACTGCACAGGTCGAGTTTTCTCCCTCTTTGTTGGGTTGTATTGATGACGTCCTACGTGACGTGTCTGCCGCGATTGTTCGCGCTGCTAACCTTGCTGTCCCGCGCTCATCTGGACAATTTCGTCGTCGGCAAGTCCCGTGGTGGAGTACGGCCATTGCCATTGCCATCCGTGATCGCCGTCGAGCTTTGCAACACTTTAAGAGGCACCCATCTGTAGCCAGCCTTTCTACCTTTAAGCGCCTTCGCGCTAAAGCCCGTTATTTAATTAAACAGAGCAAACGGATATGTTGGGAACGATTCGTTTCTTTCCTTGGTTCCACTGTCCCTCTGTCACGGGTATGGGCTACACTTCGCTCTCTCCAAGGTTGCCATCGGCAGTCCACCCTCCCAGGCCTTCACCTCCCAGATGGCATTTGTACGGACCCATTAGTTCTCGCAGAACATCTTGCGACCCATTTTACAGTGGCATCAGCGTCGGCCTCCTATCCAGCTGCTTTCCTTCATCAAAAACAGCAGGCTGAAGCTGTCACCTTATGTTTCACCACTTGTGAGTCAGAATCTTACAACGAACCTTTCACTGAATGGGAATATCTTTCTGCTCTATCTTCTTCTCATGATACGGCCCCTGGCCCAGATTCTATTCATAACCAGCTGCTTCAACATCTCAGTGCTCCACAACGGCACCATCTTCTTCGGGTGTTTAACCGTATCTGGCTCCAGGGTGACTTCCCTTCTCAGTGGAGGGATAGCATTGTGGTTCCTGTCCTTAAGCCTGGTCAGAACCCCCTATCTGTTGACAGCTATCGGCCAATTAGTTTGACCAATGTTGGTTGTAAGTTACTTGAATGGCTGGTAGCCCGTCGGCTCACTTGGGTCCTCGAATCTCGGGATCTATTGTCCCCTTACCAGTGTGGCTTTCGAGAGGGACGATCTCCAATCGATCATTTGCTTCGCTTGGAATCCGCAGTTCGGCAGGCTTTTTCCCAGCGCCGCCATTTGGTTGCAGTGTTTTTTGACCTTCGCAAGGCCTATGACACGGCCTGGCGCCATCACATCTTACTAACCCTTCATCAGTGGGGTCTTCGGGGCCCACTCCCGATTTTTATCCGCCAGTTCCTGATCCATCGGTCATTCAGAGTTCGAGTTGGTACTGCTTTTAGTTCTCCACGGACCCAGGAGACGGGCATCCCACAGGGTTCTGTCTTGAGTGTCCTTCTTTTCCTCATTGCTATCGATGGACTTGTGGCCTCTGTCGGTCCCTTGGTCGCCCCTGCCCTGTATGTGGATGATTTCTGCATTTGGGTTAGTTCCTCCTCGATGCCATCTGCAGAACGGCAGCTCCAGGTGGCTATACGGCGTGCCTCTGCATGGACCCTCTCACACGGGTTTCAATTCTCTCCTTTAAAATCGCGGGTGGTCCACTTCTGTCGCCGTACTACGGTCCACCCTAATCCAGAGCTCTATCTCGCTGCACAAAGATTGCCTGTGGTTCCACAGTTTCGTTTCCTAGGTCTTCTTTTCGACAACAAGCTCACTTGGCTGCCCCATATCAGACTCCTGAAGGTAGGATGTTTCCGAAAACTCAATGTCCTTCGCTTCCTTGCCCACTCCTCTTGGGGTGCGGACCGTTCCCTCCTCCTCCGTCTTTATCGTGCTCTAGTTCTGTCACGTTTGGACTATGGTTGTCAAGTTTATGGTTCAGCTGCTCCTTCCACGCTGCACGTGCTGGATCCAGTCCACCATCGTGGTATCCGTTTGGCCACCGGTGCATTCCCTACGAGCCCTGTTGATAGTCTCTTGGTTGAAGCTGGGATCCCCCCCCCTTTCTGTTCGGCGGTCCCAGCTTCTGGTGTCTTATGCCCTTACTATCCGTTCTTCTCCCGCTCATCCTTCCTATTCTATCCTATTCCCAGACCATGGACGTCGCCCGCCTGACTCCCGCCCTCGGGCGGGTTTACCGGTTGGGCTGCGCCTTGCGTCTCTTACCCGTGATTTTCGGCTTCCTTCTTTGTCCTGTCTTCCTCGCTCCCTCCCCTCCACCCCTCCTTGGTTAGTTCCTCGGCCTCGAATTCGGATGGATCTCCGCCGCGGTCCGAAAGATTCCATCCCCCCGGTGGTGTTCCGTTCCTTTTTCCGCCAAATTTTATGGGAGTTTCGGGATGCTGTTGTTTTTTACACTGATGGCTCTAAATCTGCTGATCATGTTGGGTATGCCTTCACGTCCTTTGTTGGAACGGAAAATCATCTACTGCCACCCTCATGTGGGGTGTTTACTGCGGAATTGATGGCAATTTCCCGGGCCCTTATCTTTATTAAACAATCCCAACACAACCGCGTTTTGTTATGTACGGACTCGTTGAGTGGCCTTGTTGCTATTGACCGGTGTTTTTCGCGCCATCCCTTGGTCTCTGCCATCCATGACCATCTCGCTGATCTTCACCGTGCTGCTTGTTCCATTGATTTCCCATGGGTCCCGGGCCATGTGGGTATCCCGGGTAATGAGCTCGCTGATCGTTTGGCTGGGGGAGCAGTTACTTACCCCCCGTTTTCTGTAACCCCTCCTGCAGCGGATTTACGGCGTCACATCAAATCCCACTTTGCACAGTCATGGGCCAATTCTTGGGAGGCTACTCCACTGTCTAATAAACTTCGTGCCATTAAGGTGAATCCAGGCCCATGGCGTTCTTCCTTTAGCCTCTCCCGCAAGGACTCGACCACACTGTGTCGTCTCCGCATTGGCCATACCAGGCTGACCCATGGTTTCCTTTTGCGTGATGAGCCACCCCCACTATGTGGTTGTGGAGCCTTCCAGTCAGTGGCCCACATTTTGGTTGAATGCCCCCTTTTGGCTCTGCGTGCTAAGTACAGACTCCCCCACACTTTACCTTTGATGTTGGCTGACGATTCCCGGATGGTCTCTCTGGTTCTCGGTTTCCTCCGGGAGAGTGGTTTTTATTCTCAGTTTTAAAGTTTTTAATCTCCCTCTGGTGTTGGGGCGGGGCGGTGAGTGTTTGGGTGTCTCCCACTGTAGGCAGTGTTCAGAGATTCCCGATTCACCTCCCTGACCGGAATCCTCTTTTCTTTCCCTTTTACTGTTTTTACCCCTTCTTTTTAAGGCTTGGTTAGTTTTTCTCTTCCCATCCGTACTTTCTGCATTATAGCAGTTGTACCTTTTAAGACACAGGTGGTCTTGCCTATGCTGCTTCAGCATAGTGTTGGGTCCGTTCTCTTGCCAACTTCCTTCATTTGTTTTTACTAATGACAACGTGACTGCCCTTTTACGTTTCCCCTTTTTGTTTTATTTTTCTGACTATACTGCGATGTCCCGTTAGCAGAATGGAGTCTATTTGAAACAAGGGACTGATGACCTTGCTGTTTGGTCCCTTTAACCTCAAACAACCAACCAACCAACCAACCAACCAACTGTCAGCCTCCTATCAATCTGCTTTCCTTCATCAAAAACAGCTGGCTGAAGCTTCCACCTTATGTTTCACCCCTTGTGAGTCAGAATCTTACAACGTACCTTTTACTGAATGGGAAATTATTTTTGCTCTATCTTCTTATGATACAGCCCCTGGCCCAGATTCCATTCATAACCAACTGCTTCAACATCTCAGTACTCCACAATGGCAACATCTTCTTTGGGTGTTTAACCGTATCTGGCTCCAGGGTGACTTCCCTTCTCTGTGGAGGGATAGCATTGTGGTTCCTGTCCTTAAGCCTGGTAAGAACCCCCTATCTGTTGACAGCTATCGGCCAATTAGTTTGACCAATGTTCTTTGTAAGTTACTTGAACGGATGGTAGCCTGTCGGCTCAATTGGGTCCTCGAATCTCGGGCTCTATTGTCGCCTTACCAGTGTGGCTTTCGAGAGGGACGGTCTTCAATCGATCATTTACTTCGCTTGGAATCCGCAGTTCGGCAGGCTTTCCCAGTGCCGCCACTTGGTTGCAGTGTTTTTTGACCTTTGCGAGGCCTATGACACGGCCTGGCGCCATCACATCTTACTTACCCTTCATCAGTGGGGTCTTCGGGGCCCACTCCAGATTTTTATCCGCCAGTTCCTGATCCATTGGTCATTCAGAGTTAGTTGGTACTGCTTTTAGTTCTCCATGGACCCAGGAGACGGGCATCCCACAGAGTTCTGTCTTGAATGTCCTTTTCCTCATTGCTATCGATGGACTTGTGGCATCTGTCGGTCCCTTGGTCGCCCCTGCCCTGTATGTGGATGATTTCTGCATTTGGGTTAGTTCCTCCTCGATGGCATCTGCAGAGCGGCAGCTCCAGGTAGCTATATGGCGTGCCTCTGCATGGACCCCCTCACACGGGTTTCAGTTCTCTCCTTTAAAATCGCGAGTGGTCCACTTCTGTCGCCATACTACGATCCACCCTGATCCAGAGCTCTATCTCGCTGCACAAAGATTGCCTGTGGTCCCGCAGTTTCGTTTTCTGGGTCTTCTTTTCGACAAGCAGCTCACTTGGCTGCCCCATATCAGACTCCTGAAGGTAGGATGTTTCCGTAAACTCAATGTCCTTCTCTTCCTTGCCCACTCCTCTTGGGGGGCGGACCGTTCCCTCCTCCGTCTTTATCGTGCTCTAATTTTGTCTCGCTTGGACTATGGTTGTCAAGTTTATGGTTCAGCTGCTCCTTCCACACTGCACGTGCTGGATCCAGTCCACCATCGTGGTATCCGTTTGGCCACCGCCGCCTTCCGTACTAGCCCTGTTGAGTCTCCTGGTTGAAGCTGGGATCCTCCCCCCTTTCTGTTCGGCGGTCCCAGCTTCTGGTGTCTTATGCACTCACTATCCATTCCTCTCCCACTCATCCTTCCTATTCTATCCTGTTCCCAGACCATGGACGTCGCCCACCCTACTCCCGCCCTTGGACGGGTTTACCGGTTGGGCTGCGCCTTGCGTCTCTTTGCCGTGATTTTCAGCTTCCTTCTTTGTCCTGTCTTCCTCGCTCCCTCCCCTCCACCCCTCCTTGGTTAGTTCCTCGGCCTCAACTTCGGATGGATCTCCGCTGCGGTCCGAAAGATTCCATCCCCCCCCCCCCCCGGTGGTGTTCCGTTCCTTTTTCCGCCAAATTTTGTGGGAGTTTCGGGATGCTGTTGTTTTTACACTGATGGCTCTAAATCTGCTGATCGTGTTGGGTATGCCTTCACGTCCTCTGTTAGAACGGAAAGTCATCTGCTGCCACCTAAATGTGGGGTGTTTACTGCAGAATTGATGGCAAATTCCCAGGCCCTTACCTTTATTAAACAGTCCCAACACAACCGCGTTTTGTTATGCACGGACTCAATGAGTGGCCTTCTTGCTATTGACCTGTGTTTTTCGCGCCATCCCTTGGCTGGGGGAGCAGTTACTTACCCCCGTTTTCTGTAGCCCCTCCTGCAGCGGATTTACGGGTTCACATCAAATCCCACTTTGCACAGTCATGGGCCAATTCTTGGGAGGCTACTCCCCTGTCTAGTAAACTTCGTGCAATTAAGGTGACACCAGGCCCGTGGCGTTCTTCCTTTCGTCTCTCCCGAAAGGACTCGACCACACTGGGTCGTCTCCGCATTGGCCATACCAGGCTGACCCATGGTTTTCTTTTGCGTGATGAGCCACCCCCACTATGTGGTTGTGGAGCCTTCCAGTCAGTCGCCCACATTTTGGTTGAATGCCCCCCTTCTTTTGGCTGTGCGTGCTAAGTACAGACTCCCCCGCACTTTACCTTTGATGTAGGCTGACGATTCCCAGATGGTCTCTCTGGTTCTCGGTTTCCTCCGGGAGAGTGGTTTTTATTCTCAGTTTTAAGGTTTTTAATCTCTCTGGTGTTGGGGCAGGGCGATGTTTGGGTGTCTCCCACTGTAAGCAGTGTTGGGAGATTCCTGATTCACCTCCCTGATAGACATTCTCTTTTATTCCCTTTACTCTGTTTTTATCCTTTTCTTACAGCTTGGTTAGTCTTTTTATCCCCATATCTACTTTCTACATTCTAGCAGTTGTACCTTTTACGTCACAGGTGGTCTTGCCTATGCTGCTTCAGCATAGTGTTCGTTCTCTTGCCGACTTCCCTCATTTTGTTTTTTACCAATGACAACATGACTGCCCTTTTACGTTTTTACCTTTTTCCGTTTTATTTTTCTGACTTTACTGAGATGTCCAATTAGCGGAATGGAGTCTATTTGAAACAAGGGACTGATGACCTTGCTGTTTGGTTCCTTAAACCTCAAACAACAAACCAACCTATCCACCACCGTGGATTACGTTTAGTGTCTAGAGCTTCTTACACCAGCCCTGTGGAAAGCCTTTATGCTGAGACTGCTGAACCTCCGCTGTCCAATCGGCGAGCTGTCCCAAGTCGTTATGCTAGCCATTTGTCTTCCATGACATTTTTCGACGCCTCCTTGGATTTAGGGTATGCAGGCCGACCTTCCTCCCTACCACCACCGGGAGTCCGCTTCCGTCAACTGCTCCATTCTTTCCTTCCGCTTTCCTAAAACTTCCTTGACAACTTGGGGTACAGCACCACCTTGGCTCCGTCCCCGGACGTGCCTGCTCCGTGACCTTTGTCAGTTTCCCGAGGATTGTACCCCTTCACTTGTTCATGATCGGGCATTTTCTGCTCTGTGCACAAATGAAGGAAGCCACATTTATTAACACTGATGGCTCAAAAAGATCGTTTGGTGTAGAGTGCCTATATTGTTGGCGACACCCCAAATCGATTTCGGCTTGCCGACCAATGTTCGGTTTAAACTGCGGAGCTTTACGCTGTTCTCCAGGCCGTCTAATACATCCGTCGCCATCAGCGGATACAGTGTGTTATCTGTTCACATTCTCTCAGCTCTCTCCTCAGTTTCCAAGCTATCTAAACTGTCCACCCTCTGGTCCACCGGATTCAGGACTGCCTACGCTTGCTCCACTTGGGGGGCGTCTCGGTGGCGTTCCTCTGGATCCCAGGACACGTTGGTACCTGTGGAAATGAGGCGGCCGATATAGCGGCCAAGGCTGCAGTTTCTCTTCTTCGGCCAGCGATCCGCACGATTCCCTTCGCCGATCTACGGAGTGTTTTGTCGTCGTGTTCTTCATTTATTGCATGCACATTGGTCGACACTTTCCCATAATACATTGCGGGACGTGAAAGCTCTTCCCTGTGCTTGGACCTCTTCCTCCCGAACGCGTCATCGGGAGGAGGTAATTTTGACTAGACTCCGGATAGGGCACTGTCTTTTTAGCCATCGAGATCTTATAAGCGGCGATCCTCCCCCACTCTGTCCCCACTGCTCTCAGCTGTGGACTGTAAGACACCTTTTACTTGAGTGCCCCTATTTTAATCCGTTACGCGCACGTTTACAGCTGTCGCCTGATATATCGTCCATTTTTTGCAGATGACATGCGCTCAGCCGATCGCGTTCTCGAGTTCATTAGAGCCAGTGAGATGTCAGTCATTTGAAGCTCTTCTTGGGGACAACCAACCCCTTTCTGTAGTGGTTTTTAAGCTTTCCTTCTGCTTTTAGTTTCTCGATTTTTTGTTTCGTTCCCATTGCTGCTGGTTTCCATTTTCGTTTTTTACCTTTTCCTAAGTCACAGACCCGGCGCTAATGACCATAGCAGTTTTGCGCCCTAAAACAAACAAATTCGCTTAACAAATTCAGACGATGTTGTCGGATTACGTATGTTAACTGATCTACTGTCAACTAAGGCTGTGCAAGAGCTGTCTTGAGTGTGCGATCTACTGCAGGTACAGTAATTTCTCAAGCCACTTGCTGAGAAATTTGGCAACTGTCAACATTTTCAAAAAGTACTTGCAATCCATTCACAGCTAAAGTGATTTTTCTGTAATTTCTTATACAGAAAACTTTGGAGTAGGTCTTGACACATCGGATCTTTCCATTCTAAACTGTTTGTTGTTGTGGTCTTCAGTCTGAGACTGGTTTGATGCAGCTCTCCATGCTAGTCTATCCTGTGCAAGCTTCATCTCCCAGTACCTACTGCAACCTACATCCTTCTGAATCTGTTTAGTGTATTCATCTCTTGGTCTCCCTCTACGATTTTTACCCTCCACGCTGCCCTCCAATACTAAAATTGTGATCCCTTGATGCCTCAGAACATAACCTACCAACTGGTCCCTTCTTCTGGTCACGTTGTGCCACAAACTCTTCTCCCCAATTCTATTCAGTACCTCCTCATTAGTTATGTGATATACCCATCTTATGTTCAGCATTCTTCTGTAGCACCACATTTTGAAAGCTTCCATTCTCTTGTCCAAACTATTTATCGTCCATGTTTCACTTCTATACATGGCTACACTCCATACAAATACTTTCAGAAATGACTTCCTGACACTTAAATCTATACTCGATGTTAACAAATTTCTCTTCAGAAACTTTCCTTGCTATTGCCAGTCTACATTTTATATCCTCTCTACTTCGACCATCATCAGTTATTTTACTCCCCAAATAGCAAAGCTCCTTTACTACATTGTCTCATTTCCTAACCTAATTCCCCCAACATCACCCGACTTGGACTACATTCCATTATCCTCGTTTTGCTTTTGTTGTTCATCTTATATCCTTCTTTCAAGACACTGTCCATTCCGTTCAACTGCTCTTCCAAGTCCTTTGCTGTCTGACAGAATTACAATGTCATCGGCGAAGCTCAAAGTTTTTATTTCTTCTACATGAATTTTAATACCTACTCCGAATTTTTCTTTTGTTTCCTTTACTGCTTGCTCAATATACAGATTAACATCAGGGACAGGCAACAACCCTGTCTGGAAACTTAGCTGGTATCCACATGTCTTATTTGGCTGCCCGTTGTACCCGTTCTCTAAATGTCCTCCGTGTTCTCAGTGGTATATCGTGGGGAGCGGATCGAACCGTCCTACTTCGCCTATATCGGTCGATCGTCCGCTCCAAGCTGGATTATGGGAGCTTCGTATACTCCTCTGCACGGCCGTCAATCTTACGCCGCATCAACTCCATACAACATCGGGGTTTACGACTTGCGATCGGAGCATTTTATACTAGTCCCGTCGAGAGTCTTCATGCTGAAGCCGGTGAATTGCCACTGCCCTACCGGCGCGACATACTGCTTTGTCGGTATGCCTGTAGGCTACTGTCAATGACCGACCACCCGTCTTATCGTTCCTTTTTTGACGACTCCCTCGATCGTCAGTACGGGTTGTATGTCTCTGCCCTGCTTCCCCCCGGAGTTCGCTTTCGTCGCCTCCTTCAACACATTGATTTTTCACTCCCTGCGACCTTTAGAGTTGGCGAGAGCTGCACGCCACCTTGGCTCCAGGCTCAGGTTCGCGTTCACCTTGACCTCGGCTCTCTCCCAAAGGAGGTTACCCCCGGTTCGGTATACCGCTCCCGTTTTGTCGAACTTCGAAGTTCATTAATATGACCTTCATTTATACTGATGGCTCTAAGACCAATGATGGGGTCGGTTGTTCTTTTATTGTCGGGGCACAAAGTTTCAAATACCGGCTCCATGGCCATTGTTCGGTCTTCACAGCTGAGCTCTTTGCCCTCTACCAGGCTGTTCTTTACATCTGCCGCCACCGACACTCTGCTTATGTCATCTGCTCTGATTCCCTGAGCGCCATCCAGAGCCTCAGTGATCCGTATCCGGTTCACCCTTTCGTGCACCGGATCCAACGCTCTTCAGCAGCTGGTGGACGACGGTTCTCCAGTTAGCTTTATGTGGGTTCCTGGCCATGTTGGTATCCCTGGGAACGAAGCTGCAGATGCCGCGGCCAAGGCTGCGGTCCTCCAGCCTCGGACAGCTTCTTGTGTCCCTTCATCAGATTGTAGCAGGGTCATTTGTTGGCGCATTTTATCGCTGTGGCATGCCGATTGGGCTGCACTTACGGACAACAAGCTTCGGGACTTGAAACCTCTTCCCGCGGCTTGGACGTCCTCCTCCCGCCCCTCTCGGCGGGAGGAGGTAGTTTTGGCCCGGTTACGAATTGGACACGGCCGGTTCAGCCATCGCCATCTGCTGACGGCTGCGCCGGCGCAGTTCTGCCCATGTGGGCACTTGCTGACGGTCCGCCACATTTTAACGTCCTGTCCGGATTTTACTCCACTGCATCTTGATCTTGGCCTGCCATGTACTCTCGATGCCATTTTAGCGGATGACCCAGGAGCAGCTGCTCGCGTTCTTCATTTTATCAAATTGACCAACCTGTCTAAGGACATTTAATTATGCTTTTTTTTAGTCTTAAGCCTGTCGATCTTCTATCGTGTTTTCCCTTTTAGATGCTGTTTTAAACTTGTGCCTCGCGGTCCATTCCTAATGTAGTCTGGGCGCTAATGACCGTTGAAGTTGTGTGCCCTAAAACCACAAAAAGAACAACCCTGTCTCTCTCTCCTTTCCCAACCACTGCTTCCATTTCATGCCCCTCGACTCTTAAAACTGCCATCTGGTTTCCGTACAAATTGTAAATAGCCTTTCGCTCCTTGTATTTTGCCCCTGCCACCTTTAGAATTTGAAAGAGTATTCCAGTCAACATTGTCAAAAGCTTTCTCTAAGTCTACAAATGCTAGAAACGTAGGTTTGCCTTTCCTTTTAAGATGAGTCGCAAGGTAAGTATTGCCTCACGTGTTCCAGTATTTCTACGAAATCCAAACTGATCTTCCCCAAGGTTGGCTTCTACTAGTTTTTCCATTCGTCTGTAAAGAATTCGTGTTAGTATTTTGCAGCTGTGGCTTATTAAACTGATAGTTCGGTAATTTTCACATCTGTCAACACCTGCTTTCTTTGGGATTGGAATTATTATATTCTTCTTGAAGTCTGAGGGTATTTCGCCTGTCTCATACATCTTGCTCACCAGATGGTAGAGTTTTGTCAAGACTGGCTCTCCCAAGGCCGTCAGTAGTTCTAATGGAATGTTGTCTACTCCCGGGGGCTTGTTTCGACTCAGGCCTTTCACTGCTCTGTCAAACTCTTCACGCAGTATCGTATCTCCCATTTCATCTTCATCTACACCCTCCTCTATTTCCATAATATTGTCCTCAAGTACATCGCCCTTGTATAGACCCACTATATACTCCTTCCACCTTTCAGCTTTCCCTTCTTTGCTTAGAACTGGGTTTCCATCTGAGCTCTTGATATTCATACAAGCGGTTCTCTTTTCTCCAAAGGTCTCTTTAATTTTCCTGTAGGCAGTATCTATCTTACCCCTACATCTACATCCTTACATTTGTCCTCTAGCCATCCCTGATTATCCATTTTACACTTCCTGTCGATCTCATTTTTGAGACGTTTGTATTCCTTTTTGCCTGCTTCATTTACTGTGTTTTTATATTGTCTCCTTTCATCAATTAAATTCAATATTTCCTCTGTTACCCAAGGATTTCTACTAACCCTCTTCTTTTTACCTACTTGATCCTCTGCTGCCTTCACTACTTCATCCCTCAAAGCTACCCATTCTTCTACTGTATTTCTTTCCCCCATTCCTGTCAATTGTTCCCTTATGCTCTCTGAAACTCTGTACAACCTCTGGTTTAGTCAGTTTATCCAGGTCCCATCTCCTTAAATTCCCACCTTTTTGCAGTTTCTTCAGTTTTAATCTACAGGTCATAACCAATAGATTGTGGTCAGTCCACATCTGCCCCTGGAAATGTCTTACAATTTAATACCTGGTTCCTAAATCTGTCTTACCATTATATGATCTTATACCTTTTAGTATCTCCAGGGTTCTTCCATTATACAACCTTCTTTCATGATTCTTAAACAAAGTGTTAGCTATGATTAAGTTGTGCTCTGTGCAAAATTCTACCAGGCGGCTTCCTCTTCCATTTCTTAGCCCCAGTCCATATTCACCTAGTTCCAAAACAGTATGGACACCTGTGAATTTGTAAGTTCCCACGCTATTTATAATTTCCTCACCATGTGTTACTTGTCAGTGCTGTAGTACTCCTAGCTGTGCAGAAATGCATGTTCTTTTTAAAATTGCGTTAGACCATTCGCAGAAAGTTATTTTAGGAACACTGTTCAGCATTTCTTCTGTTGCATGGATACTTGGATTGATTACACTAGTGGCACCTGGGAAAAACTCATTCTGCCTCCTGAATAGTAAACAGAAGATCGTTTATGTATGAATAGGGGACCTAACATAATGGTGTAGGAAACCCCATACATGATTTATCCTGTCAGAATAAACCCCAGACTGCAGTGGTTTAATTACTAAACACAAATTTCTGCATTTATTTTGTTAGATAACATACATTGGTTGGCTATAGCATCAGTCACAAAACTTTAACTGGTCTAGAATAATGGTTGTCAAATACATTAGATAAGTGGCAAAAAATACCAGCTGGGTATGTTATGTCAAACTTGTTCATTTTACATCTCTGCTTCTCTTGTTCTGCTTGTGCTGCTAATCTTTCTAGGTAATGGGGATACACAATCAGTTTTGCATCACCTCAGTTCTGAGACTTCTGGAACCTGTACAGAAAATTGGTATAGAACTTTAGACATTGCAGCGCGTCAGCAATCGTGAATAATTTAATGATCATAAAGAATCCGCCTCAATTGCAAATTGAAACCATATGTTGACCTAGGTTCCGGCGACGATAATCACGCCTTCTTCGGAACACACTATAACTACAGACTGCCTAAAGAGGCATGGTCCAACATTAATACAGAAAGCCCAAAAGGGCAAAACACTCGCATAAAATATAACCGGTACGTGTGTATTATGTCAATAGCTGTACTTGGCTCAAACGTCAGACGTGTGCTTCCTCACCCCAGCCAACGTTCGGTGGGCTGTGGGCTCTGTTTACCTGGCAGCCTTGCTATCTGGTAGCATTGTAAGGAATCCAAATTCCTCACAGTTCAAAATTTACCTGATGGTATCTATACAAACTTAGTTTTAACGGAGTTTTAGTATAAATTCACAAGCTCTTTGCTAACTAATCTACATATTTAAATGTGTAACAACCCATTTTCCCTTATTAGTTATACATGAGTGTGTGCTGCTGCCGTCTCATGTACAGAGTGGTCAGAAACACTTCTAATGGTGCTGCAGTGTAGTTGTGCTAAGAAATAATTAATAAATTCGTACTTTGTTACATTTGAGTTAAGCGGCATTTGTTAGCCAGTCAGGCCATTAAGTTGTTGACATACAATGGTAGTGTGGAAGACAGCTCAAACTTGGCCCAGGTTCAGTTCTTACAACCATTTCGTGTCCGTTTTTTGTATTCTCGGGTTTGGCTTTGGAAAACCAAACGAGCACATTCAGGAACTCCTCCCCCTGCGGGTCCGGGGTAAGAATAGGCCCAAGATATTCCTGCCTGTCGTAAGAGGCGACTAAAAGGAGTTTAAACTGTTTCGGCCTTCTATGTGATGGTCCCCCTTAGGGTTTGACCTCCATTTTTCAAAATTCTACAGAAGTACGAGCCTTTCGGGGAAGGACACCTTACATGGTGTACCACTAATCCCAAGTGCACTAAGACCTTGGCACTCAGCATTGCACCGGCGTCGTAACCATACCCACTATTCCTCAAATTGGGCCTAAACGCCTGATGGGTTGTCCAAGTTACGCCCATAGTGCATCTCCATCTGCACCAGCGATCATGATGGACTTTCCATGGCACCAGAAATCCAGCACGGTAGCCAGCCCGTTGTGGTGGGGTCGTCATGTACCCTCTAGGTTGTAGCCCCCTGACAACACAGGGATCGTACTGCCGATACCTGAGCTGCACCCTCCCCACGTCGGCCAAGGAGTAGATGCCCGTCTCCTTGGGGCATCAGGACTCCCGGCAATGGTCATCCTGCCAGGTGGCCCTTGCTGCGGCTGGGTGGCGCCCGTGGGGAGAGCCCCTGGTCGGAGTGGGTGGTATCGGGGCGGACGTTTCGCAGATGAAACGTCAACACGTATCAGGTCGCTCTGCGGCCGAGTCTTTCAAAAGAAAAGGTACCGTTCCTAGTTCTGGTTCTCCTGCCCTTTCCCCCTTGGCCACTCCATGGGAGGAGGGACAGGCCCGCCGGCTTGGGGCGAAGTACTTCCCCCGCTATTTGGTCTGTTCTCGAACCGTTGGGGGAAGTTCGCCACCTCCAAGCCCATGTTATTTGTTAAGCACATTGAGGACGTCTTCGGGGAAATCGAGGCTCTCAGCAAGATGCAATCAGGGTCCGTTGTTATCAAGACCACCTCCGCCACACAGTCGGCGGCGCTCCAGGCGTGCGACCACCTAGGGGACATCCCAGTATCCATTGTCACACATCTGGCACTAAATAGGACGCAGGGGGTTATTTTTCATCGTGACCTCCTGCTACAATCTGATGAGGAGCTCAGGGCCAACCTGGAGCGCCGCGGCATGCATTTCGTCCGGCGAGTCCAGCGCGGCCCCAAAGACCGTCGCATCGACACCGGGGCCTTTATCCTCGCCTTCGAGGGGATGTTCTCCCGGAGATGGTAAAGGTGATGTGCTACCGGTGTGACGTGCGACCTTCGTCCTGCCTGCTATGCGCTGTTTTCGGTGTTCGTGCTTTGGGCACATGTCGTCATGGTGTGAGGCTGAGCCCCTTTGTGGCGATTGTGGACGTCCTCTTCGTGAGGAACATACATGCACCCCACCACCTCGGTGCATTAATTGTCCTGGCGTCCACTCGCCTAGATCCTCAGACTGCCCTGCATATCAGAAGGAGAAGATACAAGAACTCAAAACTTTGGATCGGCTCTCTTATTCTGAGGCCAGGAAGAAATATGACTGCCTTCATCCCGTGCCATTAACCACTTCATTTGCCTCAGTTGTGTCCACTCCTTCCGCGGTATCCTCACCCCTATCCTGTCCCCCTCCGCCTCCTCCGCCCATCAGGGGGCTCTGCCTCTGCCTCCCAAATCCCTCCTTTACAAATCCTCCTCCCCCGTGGCCCCCACCCCCTCTGCCCCAGGGGCCACCCTTCCTCCTCCTCCTCCCCCCACACCACCTGAGAAGCGATCCTCTTCTCAGGCGTCCATTGGGGAAACGTTCCGGACCCCAGCTTCCGAGGTCCGGCGTTCCAAAACGGACCCCGTGCGTGAGGACCTTCTTCGGGTCCAGCCCACCATCCCTGTGCCTCCTCGGCCTTCCAAGAAAGCCTCCAAGAAGAAGTCTCTATCCCCCTCTCCACCCCGGTGCGTTTCGTCTCACGCTTCATCCGTGAGTCGCTGCTCCCGGCCGTCCTCAGTTTCGCCGGGACGCTCTGCTGCCAGGCGCTCCGCCGGCCTTTCGTCGGCATATGGTGCGGCCCCTCCTACACAATCAGGGACAGCGGCCGCAGCTGGCGACGAGTCGATGGAACGGGATCCGCCTCCCGTCGATTGTAGCGTTGTTCCCTCGCAACCTGGCCCTCCGCGGCCGTCGAGGTGACCAGCTCTTCCCCCGTCTCGTTCCCCCAACTTTTTGACTAGCGATGGCCTTGTTACATTGGAACATAAGAGGTATTCGATCTAATCGGGAGGAATTACAACTGCTCCTCGGCCTGCACTGTCTGCTCGTCCTTTGTCTCCAGGAAACCAAGTTGAGCCCGACTGACCGTATTGCCTTTACCCACTATACCTTGGAGCGGTATGACCTCACCCCTGTGGACGGTATCCCAGCTCATGGTGGGGTCATGTTGCTCGTTCGGTACAATGTCTATTACCATCCCATCCCATTGACCACCCCACTCCCAGCAATAGCTGTCCGTATTACTCCTTCTGCTTTTACTTTTTCAGTTTGTACCATCTACACTCCACCGTCATCTGCTGTTAGTCGGGCTGACATGATGCACTTGATCGTTAAGCTTCCCCCACCGTTTTTATTGTTTGGCGACTTCAATGCCTATCATCCCCTTTGGGGCTCTCCTGCATCTTGTCAAAGAGGCTCACTCTTGGCGGATGTCTTCAACCATCTCAATCTTGTCTGCCTCAATACCGACGCCCCGACTTTCCTCTCGGACTCTGCTCATACCTACTCCCACTTCGACCTC
The DNA here is from genome assembly GCF_023864345.2 of Schistocerca serialis cubense. Lineage (NCBI taxonomy): Eukaryota > Metazoa > Arthropoda > Insecta > Orthoptera > Acrididae > Schistocerca > Schistocerca serialis. Next base: position 935,358,519 of record NC_064640.1, on the reverse strand, counting down.
TCGATCTGTTCTACCACTCTTGCCCCTCGGTTCGAGTGGTATGTCCTTTCTGACACCTCTTCGAGCGACCACTTCCACTGTGTCGTTCGTCTCCTGCACCACACCCCATCCCCACGTCCTTAGAGCTGGAACATACTGAAAGCTGACTGGGGACTTTACTCCTCACTGGCGACTTTTCCGGACCACGATTTTCCCAGTTGTGACAGTCGGGTCGAATACCTCACGGCTGTTATCAATGCTGCCGAACGTTCCATTCCTCGTACTACTTCTTCACGTCGCGTTTCCGTCCCCTGGTGGAACGAGGCTTGTAGGGACGCTATCCGTGCTCGACGACGTGCTTTACGCACCTTTCGCCGCCATCCTACGTTGGCGAATTGTATTGAATACAAACGACTCCGAGCGCAATGCCGTAGAGTCATCAAAGACGGCAAAAAAGCTTGTTGGGCCTCTTTCACCAGCTCCTTTAACGTTTTTACTCTTCCGTCGTTTGGGGTAGCCTGCGCCGGCTGTCGGGCGTTAAGGCCCACTCCTCAGTACCTGGCCTGACCTCAGGTAATGAGGTCCTTGTTGATCCTGTGGCTGTCTCCAACGCCTTCGGCCACTTTTTCGGGGAGGTTTCAAGCTTCCCCCATTACCACCCTGCCTTCCTTCCCAGGAAAGAGGCAGAGGCTCGGCGACCTTCCTTACACTCGCTGAATGTGGAAACTTATAATGCCCCCTTTACTATGCGGGAACTCGAACGTGCGCTTGCACTGTTCCGATCCTCTGCTCCGGGGCCAGATGCCATTGACGTTCAGATGCTGGCACACCTTTCTCCAGCGGGCAAAAGCTTCCTTCTTCGTACCTACAATCGCGTCTGGACCAACGGTCAAGTCCCCAGGCGTTGGCGTGACGCCATCGTTGTTCCTATACCCAAACCCAGGAAGGATAGACACCTCCCTTCCAGTTACCGCCCCATTTCTCTTACAAGCTGTGTGTGTAAGGTGATGGAGCACATGGTTAATGCTCGGTTAGTCTGGATTCTTGAAACTCGCCGACTACTTACTAATGTCCAATGCGGCTTTCGTCGCCGCCTCTCGGCTGTTGACCACCTTGTGACCTTGTCGACATTCATCATCAACAACTTTTTGCGAAGGCGCCAAACGGTAGCCGTGTTCTTAGCCTTGGAGAAGGCTTATGATACCTGTTGGAGAGGAGGTATCCTCCGCACTATGCACAGGTGGGGCCTACGCGGTCGCCTGCCCCTTTTTATTGATTCCTTTTTAATGGATCGGAAGTTTAGGGTATGTGTGGGTTCCGTATTGTCAGACGTCTTCCTCCAGGAGAATGGAGTGCCTCAGGGCTCCGTCTTGAGCGTAGCCCTTTTTGCCATCGCAATCAATCCAATTATGGATTGCATTCCACCTATGTCTCAGGCTCTCTCTTTGTCGATGACTTTGCGATCTACTGCAGTGCCCAGAGAACATGCCTCCTGGAGCACTGCCTTCAGCATTGTCTAGACAGCCTCTACTCACGGAGCGTGGCAAATGGCTTCCGGTTCTCTGAAGAGAAGACGGTTTGTATCAACTTTTGGCGATATAAAGCGTTCCTTCCGCCATCCTTACATCTCGGTCCTATTGTTCCCCCATTCATGGACGCAACTAAGTTTCTAGGGCTCACGTTGGACAGGAAACTGTGTTGGTCTCCACATGTCTCTTATTTGGTGGCCCGTTGTACACATTCCCTTAATGTCCTCAGAGTTCTTAGCGGTTCATCTTGGGGAGCGGATCGCACTGTCCTGCTTTGCTTGTATCGGTCCATAGTCCGGTCGAAGCTGGATTATGGGAGCTTCGTCTACTCGTCCGCTCGGCCATCCCTCTTACGCCGTCTCAACTCCATCCACCATCGGGGGTTACGTCTTGCGACCGGAGCATTCTACACTAGTCCTGTCGAGAGTATTTATGCTGAAGCTGCCGAATTACCATTGACCTACCGGCGCGACGTACTGCTATGTCGGTATGCCTGCCGGCTGTTGTCAATGCCCGACCACCCTTCTTATCAGTCCTTCTTCGCCGATTCTCTCGACCGTCAGTACAGATTGTATGTGTCTGCCCTGCTGCCCCCCGGAGTCCGCTTCCGTCGCCTGCTTCGACAATTGGATTTTGCCCTCCCTACCACCTTCAGAGAGGGTGAGAGCCCGATACCACCTTGGCTCCAGCCCCCCTGCGGGTCCGGGGATTAGAATAGGCCCGAGGTATCCCTGCCTGTCGTAAGAGGCGCTAAAAGGAGTCCCACCCCCTCAAGGTGGTCGTTAGCGCCTGTGTCCGGAGACGGACAGTTCCACGACCTCTATTTGCGGTCATTTTGCTTTTTCCCTTCTCGTTTCTTCCTTCCTTTGGTTGGTTCCTTTCTTTGCTCTTTTCCACCTCACTGTCTTCCTTACTGTTTCCTTGCCTTCTTCTCCTTGCCTTCTCATTACCTTCTTCTCCTTGCCTTTTCTGGCCTCCGCCTCGGCGTTTGAGACAGTCTGTCCTCTCTCCCTCTCTCCCCTCCTTTTCCTCTTCTTTCTTCCACCCTGTGCGTGCCTGAAGGCCGAACCACGCGTTTGCACGCGTAGCCGGTGACGGGGTAACGCGTAATTCCCCGCCCTGGGTAGACATGTAAGGCACGTGCGTACCCCCCTGGTAAAGGCCAGGCCCGGGGAGGGGTGATTGCCTGAGCTGATACCTTCTGACCATGCCGATTGGTCCCTCCGTCTGGTTCTCGGGAGGTGTGACCTGAGGTGTAAACATTCACCTAAGGCGGGAGTGCCCTCTGAGAGGGTCCCCACAAGGAAGGAACGCGCCATCGGAGATGCTGGCAATCATGGGGGATTCCTCCACAATGGATTTCACTCCGTCTGTCTCGACTTCTGCCCAAAAACGGAAACGTGACCAGTCATCAGTGACAGTACTACCGCCTGCCCCACAGTTCCTCGTCGTTTCTCGATCTGAGGACGGAAAGGATTTTTCCTCTGTCAACCCTCTCGTTATCCAGAAGGGTGTAGATGCCATAGCCGGATCTGTCAAATCTTGTACCAGGTTGCGTAACAGTACCTTATTACTAGAAACTGAGAGCGCCTTGCAGGCACAAAAACTGCTTCGGGCCACACTCCTGTACACGTTCCCTGTGCGGGTGGAGGCTCACCGCACTTTGAACTCGTCTCGTGGTGTGGTCTATACTAGCTCCCTCGACGGACTGACTGACGAGGAGATTCAATCTTTCCTCGCTGAGCAGGGCGTGACGGCTGTCCATAGGGTCATGAAAAAGGTCAACAGTGACCTTGTACCGACCCGGACACTTTTCTTGACCTTCGATAGTGTTAAGCTGCCATCGCGCATCAAGGCGGGCTATGAGGTTATTTCTGTTCGCCCCTATGTCCCGACACCTACGCGCTGTTACCAGTGTCAGCGTTTCAATCACACTCGACAGTCTTGTTCCAATGCGGCTAAATGTGTCACTTGTGGCAGGGATGCCCATGAGGGTGACTGTCCACCTCCGTCTCCTCGTTGTGTGAACTGTCAGGGTGACCATGCCGCATCCTCCCGCGACTGTCCTGTCTATAAGGAAGAACGCTGTATCCAAGAAATTCGGGTCAAAGAGAAAGTGTCTACCTCGGCTGCTCGCGAGCTATTTGCTAGTAGGAAGCCCACGCTGCTCCCAGCGGGGAAATACAGTACTGTCCTCGCCTCTCCTCGGACTACCAGGGAGGTGGCAACCCAGACTTGCGATCTGACCTTCAGCACCACGGTCGTCCGTTCGGCCAGTGCTAAGATCGCCCGGTCGACATCTCTTCCTCCCGTCACCCCTCAGACACAAGCACCTTCATCAGCTTCTGCCAAGACGAAGACCCAGAAGTCAGATGCACGGGCCTTTAAGAAGGAACCGTCCCGTGCAGACTTCCTACGTACCTCGACCTCCCAGCCTTCGACCGGTACTTCCACCAAACGTACTTCCAAGAAGGCTCCTAGGAAGCACAGTTCTCCTTCTCCGCCACGGCGTATTTCTTCTCCTGCGCCACCCAGCGGTTGCCGCCCCAGGCCGTCATCCGTTTCGCCTGGCCGCACCGCTGGTAGCCGAACATCTGGCCGTTCACCGGCGGAGGAAGCTCCCCCTCCCGGCCATCTTCCCAAGATGGCTGATGAACCTATAGACCCAATGGACGAAGACTGTCCGCCTACTGATAGCGGCGGCAGTGCTCGCTCGAAGCCAGGCCCTCCGCGGCCTTCGAGGTGACCCCTTCTTTTATCTTCCGTTTCTTAAGATGGCACTTATTCACTGGAATATTCGCAGCATTCGCTCCAATCGAGAGGACTTGAAGTTGCTGCTCCGCTTGCACCGTCCGCTCGTCGTAGCCCTCCAGGAAACGAAGCTACGCCCATGCGATCAAATTGCCTTGGCACACTACACCTCTGTGCGTTTTGACCTACCCCCTGTGGTAGGAATCCCGGCTCATGGAGGGGTTATGTTGCTGGTCCGGGATGATATTTACTACGATCCCATCACGTTGTACACCGGCCTGCAGGCAGTTGCCATCCGCATTACTCTCCCCACTTTTACATTTTCCATTTGTACCGTTTACACTCCATCATCTGCCGTTACCAGGGCAGACATGATGCAACTTATTGCTCAGCTACCTGCACCATTTTTGTTAACTGGAGACTTCAATGCCCACCATCCCCTTTGGGGCTCTCCAGCATCCTGCCTGAGGGGCTCCCTGTTAGCAGACCTTTTCAACCAGCTCAACCTTGTCTGCCTCAATACTGGCGCCCCTGCTTTTCTTTCGGACACATCTCACACCTATTCCCATTTAGACCTCTCTATATGTACTCCCCAACTAGCACGCCGGTTTGAGTGGTATGTACTTTCTGATACATATTCGAGCGACCACTTCCCGTGTGTTATCCATCTCCTGCAGCATACCCCCTCTCCATGCTCCTCTAGTTGGACCATCTCCAAGGCAGACTGGGGGCTCTTCTCTTCCAGGGCGACCTTTCAGGATCAAACCTTCACAAGCTGCACAAGCTGCGATCGTCAGGTCGCACACCTCACGGAAGTCATTCTCGCTGCTGCTGAATATTCCATCCCTCACCCTACTTCCTCTCCATGTCGCGTACCGGTCCCCTGGTGGACTGCAGCATGTAGAGACGCTTTACGTGCTCGTCGACGGGCTTCACGCACCTTTAAACGCCACCCTACAGTGGCGAATTGTATCAATTATAAACGATTACGTGCTCAGTGTCGTCGTATTATTAAAGAAAGCAAGAAAGCCAGCTGGGCTGCTTTCACAAGCACCTTCAATAGTTTTACTCCTTCTGTTGTCTGGGGTGGCCTGCGCCGGCTATCTGGCACTAAGGTCCACTCACCAGTTTCTGGCTTGACGGTCGCGAATGACGTCCTTGTGGCCCCTGAGGATGTCTCCAATGCCTTCGGCCGCTTTTTCGCCGAGGTTTCGAGCTCCGCTCATTACCACCCTGCCTTCCTCCCCCGCAAACAGGCAGAGGAGGCTAGGCCACCTAACGTCCGCTCCTCGAATCGTGAAAGTTATAATGCCCCATTCACCATGCGGGAACTCGAAAACGCACTTGGCCGGTCACGGTCCTCCACTCCAGGGCCTGAATCTATTCATATTCAGATGCTGCAGAACCTTTCTCCTGCGGGTAAAGGTTTTCTTCTTCGTACTTACAATCGCATCTGGATTGAGGGACATGTTCCCGCATGCTGGCGCGAGTCTATTGTTGTCCCGATTCCTAAGCCGGGGAAGGACAAGTTATCGACCCATCTCGCTTACCAGCTGTGTCTGTAAAGTGATGGAGCGAATGGTTAACTCTCGATTGGTTTGGCTGCTCTAGTCTCGACGCCTACTTACCAATGTACAATGTGGATTTCGTAGGCGCCGCTCTGCTGTTGACCATCTGGTTACCTTGTCGACCTTCATTATGAATAACTTCTTGCGGAAGCGCCCGACCGCGGCTGTGTTCTTTGATTTGGAGAAGGCTTACGACACCTGTTGGAGGGCGGGCATTCTCCGCACCATGCATACATGGGGCCTTCGCGGTCGCCTCCCTCTTTTTATTCGTTCTTTTTTAATGGATCGACGGTTCAGGGTACGTGTGGGTTCTGTCCTGTCACACCTTTCGCCAGGAGAATGGGGTGCCACAGGGCTCAGTTTTGAGCGTCGCTCTCTTCGCCATCGCGATCAATCCAATAATGGATTGCCTCCCAGCTGATGTATCAGGCTCCCTCTTCGCGGACGATTTTACCATCTATTGCAGCGCGCAGTGTACACGTGTCCTGGAGCGCTGTCTTCAGCGTTCTCTTGACTGTCTTTACTCCTGGAGTGTCGCCAATGGCTTCCGTTTTTCTGCCGAGAAGACGGTCTGTATTAACTTCTGGCGCTACAAAGAGTTTCTCCCACCATCCTTACGACTCGGTCCCGTTGCTCTCCCAATCGTGGAGACAACAAAATTTTTAGGTCTTACATTTGACAGGAAACTTAGCTGGTCTCCACATGTGTCATATTTGGCTGCCCGTTGTACCAGTTCTTTAAATGTCCTCCGTGTTCTCAGTGGTATGTCGTGGGGAGCAGATCGAACCGTCCTGCTTCGTCTATATTGGTCGATCATCCGCTCCAAGCTGGATTATGGGAGCTTCGTATACTCCTCTGCACGGCCATCCATCTTACGCCGCCTCAACTCCATACAACATCGGGGTTTACGACTTGCGATTGGAGCATTTTATACTAGTCCCGTAGAGAGTCTTCACACTGACGCTGGCGAATTGCCACTCACCTACCGGCGCGATATACTGCTTCGTCGGTATGCCTGCCGGCTACTGTCAATGCCTGACCACCCGTCTTATCGCTCCTTTTTTGACGACTCTCTCGACCGTCAATACGGGTTGTATGTCTCTGCCCTGCTACCCCCTGGAGTTCGCTTTCGTCGCTTTCGTCGCCTCCTTCACCACCTTAATTTTTCACTCCCTGCAACCTTTCGAGTGGGCGAGAGCCACACGCCACCTTGGCTCCAGGCTCAGGTCCGCGTTCACCTTGACCTCAGCTCGCTCCCAAAAGAGGTTACCCCCAGTTCAGTCTACCACTCCCGTTTTGTTGAACTTCGTTCAAAGTTCATCAATAGGACCCTCATTTATACATATGGCTCAAAGACCAATGACGGGGTCGGGTATTCCTTTATTGTTGGGGCACAGTTTCAAATACCGGCTCCATGGCCATTGTTCGGTCTTTACAGCTGAGCTCTTTGCCCTCTACCAGGCTGTTCTTTACATCTGCCGCCACCGACATTCTGCTTATGTCATCTGCTCCGATTCCCTGAGCGCCATCCAGAGCCTCAGTGATCCGTATCCGGTTCACCCTTTCGTGCACCGGATCCAACGCTCTCTTCAGCAGCTGGTGGACGTCGGTTCTCCGGTTAGCTTTATGTGGGTCCCTGGCCATGTCGGTATCCCTGGGAACGAAGCTGCAGATGCTGCGGCCAGGGCTGCGGTCCTCCAACCTCGGACAGCTTCTTGTTGTGTCCCTTCGTCGGATTGTAGCAGGGTAATTTGTCGGCGCATTTTATCGCTGTGGCATGCTGATTGGGCTGCACTTAGAGACAACAAGCTTCAGGCCTCGAAACGTCTTCCCACGGCTTGGACGTCCTCCTCCCGCCCTTCTCGGCGGGAGGTCGTTTTGGCCCAGTTACGCATCGGACACTGCCGGTTCAGCCATCGCCATCTGCTGACGGCTGCGCCGGCGCCGTTCTGCCCATGTGGGCAATTGCTGACGGTCCGCCACATTTTAATTTCCTGTACAGATTTCAACACACTGCGTCTCGATCTTAACCTGCCATGTACTTTAGAAGCTATTTTAGCCGATGACCCACGAGCAGCTGCACGTGTCCTTCGTTTTATCAATTTGACACCTCTCTAAGGACATTTGATTATGCTGTTTTTTAATCCTCTGCCTATCAGTCTGTCTTTTATCGTGTTTTCCCTTTTAGTTGTTGTTTTAAACTTGTGCCTCACGGTGCATTCTTAACATAGTAAGGGCGCTAATGACCATTGAAGTTGTGCGCCCTAAAACCACAACAAAAAAAAACCTTGGCTCCAGGCTCCGGTTCATATTTATCTCGACCTCGGCTCACTCCCGAAGGAGGGTACTCCGGCTGCAGTGTATTGCTCACGGTTTGTCGAACTTCATGCTCGACTTGCCGGTCACACCTTTATTTACACCGATGGCTCCAAAACTGACGATGGTGTCGGCTGTGCCTTCGTCGTCGGGGTAGTCACCTTTAAATACCGGCTCCTCGACCAATGTTCGAGCTTTACGGCCGAGCTTTTTGCTCTCCATCAGGCCGTTCAGTATGCCCACCGCCATTCATCGTATGTACTCTGCTCTGATGCTCTCAGTGCTCTTCAGAGCCTTGGAGCTCCCTATCCGGTCCATCCCTTGGTACAACGGATCCAGCAGTCCCTCCATTCTTTTGCTGATAATGGTTCTCTTGTCAGCTTTCTGTGGGTTCCCGGCCTTGTAGGAGTGCCTGGGAATGAGGCTGCTGATGCTGCAGCCAAGGCTGCAGTCCTCCTGCCTCGGCCAGCCTCCCATTGTGTCCCTTCATCTGACGTTCGTGGGGTTGTTTGTAAGAGGCTTGTGTCGTTGTGGTGGGATGCTTGGTCATCCCTCCAAGGAAACAAGCTTCGGGAAGTAAAACCGCTCCCAACTGCTTGGACGACTTCCTCCTGACCGTCTCAGCGAGAAGAGGTCCTTCTGACCAGGTTGCGGATTGGGCATTGCCGGTTTAGCTACCGCTACCTGCTCTCCGGTGACCCAGCCCCGCAGTGCCCTTGTGGTAAAGCATTAACAGTGCGCCATGTTTTATTGTCGTGTCCCCGCTTTAGTCAATCTCGTGTTGTCCTGTCCCTGACATCTACTTTACCGGATGTTTTAGCTGATGACGCTCGAGCAGCTGCTCGTGTTCTGCGTTTTATAACTTTGACTGGCTTGTCCAGACATTTAACTTTTTTACTTATTTTATCTGAATCTTTGTGCGGACTTTCTGGTGTCCCCCCTTGATTTTTACTAGATTCCATGCGCTCTAACACTTGTGACTGGGCGCTAATGACCTCCGTAGTTGAGTGCACTTAAACCCCACAAAAAAAATCCACACTTGCAGTCCACTGCAACAAGGTACACACCTCAAACAGCATTAAATCAGTTAACACACTTTAAACTAGGAAATGTTGTTCCTTACAAGGTGCAAAAATGAGGCATACAGATTAGTGTTTCAGGTGTGTAACATTGTATTCTAGAGTTGTTCTTGGTCTTTTTATTTCTAAAATGCAGTAGACATTTTGAAAATTTCCCTACTTTGTATCTTATTCGTCTACTTCTAGTATTAAGAAGATGGCTGCTTCATTAGGGCATGCTATGAAAACTTCAGTTAATGTTCACTTTCCTACTTGTTTTAAAAATATTTCAATGGCACATTTTAAAGAAGTCGTATTATTAAAACTTAAAATATTTAAGAATTAAACTATGTATTTCAGTTGCAATATCTAGATTGCTTCATAATTTGCTAAAAGGGTGCACAGTGATCAGTTTATGACCTATAAGTGAGCTTTTGGGGACTGTTAAGCAGTTACTATGAACTGATGAAAATAAGGCAGACTTTTTAAGTAGCTTTCTCTGGGGTCAGTAGATGGTATTCCCCCAGGGGGTCCACAACTCTATTGTGGACACGTGCGTAGCGAGCACGGGACCCCGAGCTAATGTGGCCCTCCTTCCTTTCCGGGCTGCATACCTTCCCTTCCCTTTCTGCATCCCTCCCCGTCCCCCATCTTCGCCCCCCCTCACCTCTGGCTATTTCCTTCCCTTTCTCCCCCCTCTGGGAGTATGGTTTGTGCCTACGTCCGGAGACGGACGCTCGAAACTTTTCCAACTTACTTGCTTTCTACACTTACAAGTCCTCGTCCTTCCTCTGTCCTTCTCTTTTCCTTCCCTCTTCTCCTTGCCCTTTTCTCCGCTGCGGCGTTTGAGACCCCCTCTTCTTTCCTTTCCCTTTCTCTTTTTTCCTCCCTGTGCGTGTCTGAAGGCCGACCCACGCACTTCCATGCGTAGCCGGTGACGGGGTAACGCGTAATTCCCCGCCCCGGGTAGACAGGTAGGACACGTACGTACCCCCTGGTAACGGCCAGGCCCAGGGAGGGGTGATTACCCGAGCTGATACCTTCCGAAAGTGCCGATTGGTCCCTCCGTCCGTTTGTCGGGAGGTGTGACCTGAGGTGTGAACAATCACCTAAGGCGGGTGTGCCCTCGGTGAGGGCCCCCACAAGGGAGGAGCGCGCCATCGGAGACGCCGGTAATCATGGGGGATTCTTCTGCAATGGTTTCCTCACCTTCCACTATGTCTGCTCACAAACGTAAGTTCACTGAGTCTCAGCCACAGACGGTTCTTCCATCGTTACCACAGTTCCTTGTTGTTTCTCGGTCTGACGAAGGTCACGACTTTTCCACGGTCAACCCTTTCATTATTCAGAAAGGTGTCGACGCAATTGCGGGTCCCGTAAAGTCTTGTTCCAGATTACGGAATGGTACCCTGTTGTTAGAAACACACAGTGCCCTCCAGGCTCAAAAATTGCTGCGTACTTATCTGCTCCACACCTTCCCTGTCCGGGTGGAACCGCACCGTACCTTAAATTCCTCGCGTGGAGTCGTTTATACACGCTCCCTCGATGGATTGTCTGACGAAGAAATTCAGCACTACCTGTCTGACCAGGGCGTCACCGCTGTTCATCGGGTTATGAAAAGGGTTGACTCGAACATCATTCCGACCCGCACTGTCTTCTTGACATTTGACAAAGTTCAACTCCCATCAAAAATCAAAGCAGGCTATGAGATAATTTCCGTTCGCCCTTATGTCCCAAACCCTACGCGTTGCTATCGATGTCAGCGGTTTAATCACACCAGCCAGTCCTGTTCCAATCCGGCCAAATGTGTTACGTGTGGCAGGGATGCTCATGAGGGTGCTTGTCCACCTCCATCCCCTCGCTGCATCAACTGTATGGGTGACCACGCTGCTTCCTCTCGAGATTGCCCTGTTTTTAAGGACGAAAAGCTGATCCAGGAAATAAGAGTGAAGGAAAAGGTGTCGACCTTTGCTGCTCGAAAGTTACTCGCCAGTCGACAGCCCACCGTGCCTCAGAAAGGAAAATACAGCGCTGTCCTTGCTTCTTCTCGGCCAACAAAGGAGGCGGCCACGCAGACTTGCGACCTCACATTTAGTACCACGGTCGTCAGATCGGCCAGCGCAAAGATCGCCCGTTCAACCTCACCTCTTTCGCCTGCCCACTCTATGGCTCACCCTTCGTCGGGTTCTGCTAAATCTCGAGCCCAAAAGTCAGACGCCAAGTCTACAAAAAAAGAGCATTCTCGTGAAGAGTTTTTACGTACTACAACTTCACAACCATCGGTTCCTCCTTCATCTAAACATACCTCCAAGAAGGCTACGAAGAAACACAGTTCCTCTCCTTCTCCGCCAAGGCGTGTCCCATCTACAGCACCACCTGGCGGAAATCGCCCTCGGCCATCTGTGTCGCCGAGGCGCACTGTTGGTGGCCGGTCAACTGGCCGATCGTTGGTGGCAGGAGCTGCTCCTGACCAACCTATGGATCAGGATCTTCTGCCTTCGACTGAATGCCATTCCATGCTGTCGGTCGCAAGCTCTGAGCAGTCGTTGAGTTGACAGCACCCTTGGTGCCGTTCCTCCATTTTCTGTTCACCCTATGTCCATTATCCACTGGAATATCCGCGGCATTCGCGCCAATCGGGAGGAATTGTCGATCCTCTTACGATCCTACTCGCCGGTCACCTTCTGTCTTCAGGAAACAAAGCTGCGTCCCCATGACCGCTTTGTTCTCCCTCATTTTCAGTCCGTCCGATATGACCTCCCCTCAGTTGAAGGCACTCCAGCCCATGGAGGACTCATGATTCTGCTCCATGATACTCTCCATTATCACCCAATCCCCTTAAACACTTCCTTCCAAGCTGTCGCCGTCCGTCTTTCCCTTTCTGGATACACGTTCTCTCTTTGTACGGTATACATTCCATCGTCTACACCAATGGCACGAGCTGATCTCCTTCATCTTCTTGATCAGCTTCCACCCCCCTATTTGCTGGTTGGGGACTTCAATGCCCACCACCCGCTTTGGGGATCTCCACATCCTTGTCCACGTGGCTCACTATTGCTAGACGTCTTCCACCAAGCGGATCTAGTCTGCCTCAACACTGGGGTCCCTACATTTTTGTCTGCCTCCACGGCAAATTTATCCCATTTGGACCTTGCGGTCGGTACTGTTCCGCTAGCTCGGCGCTTCGAATGGTTCGCCCTTGATGATACACACTCGAGTGACCACTTTCCATGTGTTCTTCGACTGCAGCCTCAACTGCCATATATGCGCTCGCGACGCTGGAAGTTTGCCCAAGCCGATTGGACACTTTTTTCGTCTCTAGCGACATTCGATGACCGTCGCTTTCCCAGCGTCGACGATGAGGTCACACATTTTACCGACGTTATTCTCACAGCTGCGGAACGTTCAATACCACGCACCTCCGAATTGCCCCGGCGCCCTCCAGTTCCTTGGTGGAACGAGGCCTGCCGTGACGCAATACGAGAGCGGCGACGTGCTCTTCGCATTTTCCGTCACCATCCAACTTTGGCCAACTGTATCCGATATAAGCAGCTCCGTGCGCGATGCCGTCGCGTCATCCGCGATAGCAAGAAGGCAAGCTGGAAATTCTTTACTAGCTCATTTAACAACTTCACTCCCTCCTCGGAAGTTTGGAGTCGGCTTCGACGGTTCTCAGGCGCGCCTAGTTTCTCCCCGGTCTCTGGGCTCACTGTCGCGCATGATACCTTAGTGGACCCCGTCGCAATTTCTAACTCATTGGGTCAGCACTTTGCTGAGATTTCGAGCTCTTCAAATTACCCGCCAGCGTTTCTCCCGAAGAAACGTGCAGCAGAAGTGCGGCATCTTGCTTTCTCCTCTCAAAATCGCGAAAGCTACAATACTGTTTTCTCCATGCGCGAACTCCAACATGCACTCTCTACTTCTCGCTCCTCCGCCCCAGGACCGGATGGTATCCATGTCCAAATGTTGCTGCATTTATCAACCCATAGCCTGCGTCACCTCCTTCGCCTTTATAATCGAATTTGGACCGACAGTACCTTTCCCAGGCGATGGCGGGAAGCTATTGTCGTTCCCGTTCCGAAACCTGGAAAGGACAAACATCTCCCCTCTAGCTATCGCCCCATTTCTCTCACGAGTAGTGTCTGTAAGGTTTTGGAGCGTATGGTGAATTACCGTTTAGCTTGGTGGCTGGAGTCCCGCAGTCTTTTAACACCAGCCCAATGCGGATTCCGAAAGCATCGTTCTGCTGTTGACCATCTTGTTGCTCTCTCCACTTATATCATGAACAATTTTCTCCGGAAACGCCAAACGGTAGCAATATTTTTTGATCTGGAGAGAGCGTACGATACCTGTTGGAGGACAGGCATCCTCCGCACACTGTTCTCTTGGGGCTTTCGAGGCCGGCTGCCCCTTTTTCTTCGCGAATTTATGGCAGAGCGCACATTTAGGGTGCGGGTGAACACTACTCTCTCCCGTACTTTCTCCCAAGAAAACGGGGTACCCCAGGGCTCCGTGCTGAGTGTTGTACTGTTTGCCATCGCCATTAATCCAATTATGGATTGTCTCCTTCCTGATGTCTCGGGCTCCCTCTTTGTGGACGATTTTGCGATCTACTACAGTTCTCAAAGGACCAGCCTTCTTGAAAGACGTCTTCAAGGATGTCTCGATCGCCTCTACTCGTGGAGCATCGAAACCGGCTTCCGTTTCTCTCCCAGTAAGACCGTTTGTGTTAATTTTTGGCGACGTAAGGAGTTTCTTCCGCCCTCCTTACATCTAGGTCCTGTCAACCTTCCGTTTTCCGACGTCGCTAAATTCTTGGGTCTTATGTTTGACAGAAAACTGTGCTGGGCCTCCCACGTTTCCTATCTTTCGGCTCGCTGTCTGCGTTCCCTTAACACCCTCCGTGTCCTGAATGGTACCTCTTGGGGAGCGGACCGGGTGGTCCTTCTCCGCCTCTATCGCGCCTTAGTGCGCTCGAAATTGGATTATGGAAGCATAGTCTACTCCTCTGCTCGGCCGTCTATTCTTCGGCGTCTCGACTCTATCCACCACCGTGGATTACGTTTAGTGTCTGGAGCTTTTTACACCAGCCCTGTGGAAAGCCTTTATGCTGAGACTGCTGAACCTCCGCTGTCCAATCGGCGGGCAGTCCTTCTGAGTCGTTATGCTAGCCATCTGTCTTCCATGCCTGCTAATCCAGCCCATAACCTTTTTTTCGACGCCTCCTTTGATGTCGGGTATGCAGGCCGCTCCTCCTCCCTACTACCCCCGGGAGTCCGCTTCCGTCAACTGCTCCATTCTCTTTCCTTCCGCTTTCCTAAAACCTTCTTGACAACTTGGGGTACAGCACCGCCTTGGCACCGTCCCCGGATCGACTTGCTCAGAGACCTATGTCAATTTCCCAAAGATGGTACCCCTACACTTGTTTACCGTCGGGCATTTGCTGCTCTATGTGCACAAATGACGGAAGCCACATTTATTTACACCGATGGCTCGAAAACATCGTTAGGTGTAGGGAGTGCCTATATTGTTGGCGACACCCCAAATCACTTTCGGCTTCCCGACCAGTGTTCGGTTTATACTGCAGAGCTTTACGCTGTTCTCCAGGCTGTCCACTACATCCGCCGCCATCAGCGGATACAGTACATAATCTGCTCAGATTCTCTCAGCTCTCTCCTAAGTCTCCAAGCTCTTTACCCTGTGCACCCTCTGGTCCACCGGATTCAGGACTGTCTGCGCTTGCTCCACCTGGGGGGCGTCTCAGTGGCGTTCCTCTGGCTCCCAGGACACGCTGGTATCTGTGGAAATGAGTCGGCCGATATAGCGGCCAAGGCTGCAGTCTCTCTTCCTCGGCCAGCTCTTCAGTCTCTTCCGTTTACCGATCTACGGAGCGGTTTATGTCGCCAAGTTACTCATTTATGGCATGCGCATTGGTCAACACTTCCCCACAATAAATTGCGGGAAGTGAAAGCCGTTCCTTGCGCTTGGACCTCTTCCTCCCGAACGCGTCGTCGGGAGGAGGTAATTTTAGCTCGACTCCGGATAGGGCACTGTCTTTTTAGTCATCGACATCTTTTAAGTGGTGATCCTCCCCCACTCTGTCCCCACTGCTCTCAGCTGTGGACGGTCAGACACCTTTTAATTGAATGCCCCTATTTTAATCCGTTACGCTCCCGTCTACAGCTATCGCCTGGTCTATCGTCGATTTTAGCAGATGACACGCGCTCAGCTGACCGCGTTCTACAGTTTATTGGTGACAGTGAAATGACGTCAGTCATTTGAAGTTTTTTTTGTGGACAACCAACCCCTTTCTATAGTGGACTTTTAAGCATTCCTTCTGCCTTTAGTTTCTCCAATTTTCTGACTATGTTTCCATTGCTGCTGATTTTAAATTTCGTTTTTTTCCTGTTTTCTACGTCACGGGCTGGGCGCTAATGACCATAGAAGTTTTGCGCCCTAAAACCACAAACAAAAAAAAAAAAAAAAAAAAAAAATCCTTGTCCACGTGGCTCACTATTGCTAGACGTCTTCCACCAAGCGGATCTAGTCTGCCTCAACACTGGGGTCCCCACATTTTTATCTGCCTCCACGGCAAATTTATCCCATTTGGACCTTGCGGTTGGTACTGTTCCGCTAGCTCGGCGCTTCGAATGGTTCGCCATTGATGATACACACTCGAGTGACCACTTTCCCTGTGTTCTTCGACTGCAGCCTCAACTGCCATATATGCGCTCGCGACGCTGGAAGTTTGCCCAAGCCGATTGGACACTTTTTTCGTCTCTAGCGACATTCGATGACCGTCGCTTTCCCAGCGTCGACGATGAGGTCACACATTTTACCGACGTTATTCTCACAGCTGCGGAACGTTCAATACCACGCACCTCCGAATTGCCCCAGCGCCCTCCAGTTCCTTGGTGGAACGAGGCATGCCATGACGCAATACGTGAGCGGCGACGTGCTCTTCGCATTTTCCGTCACCATCCAACTTTGGCCAACTGTATCCGATATAAGCAGCTCCGTGCGCGATGCCGTCGCGTCATCCGCGATAGCAAGAAGGCAAGCTGGAAATACTTTATTAGCTCATTTAACACCTTCACTCCCTCCTCGGAAGTTTGGAGTCGGCTTCGACGGTTCTCAGGCGCGCCTAGTTTCTCCCCGGTCTCTGGGCTCACTGTCGCGCATGATACCTTAGTGGACCCCGTCGCAATTTCTAACTCATTGGGTCAGCACTTTGCTGAGATTTCGAGCTCTTCAAATTACCCGCCAGCGTTTCTCCCGAAGAAACGTGCAGCGGAAGTGCGACATCTTGCTTTCTCCTCTCACAATCGCGAAAGCTACAATACTGTTTTCTCCATGCGCGAACTCCAACATGCACTCTCTTCTTCTCGCTCCTCCGCCCCAGGACCGGATGGTATCCATGTCCAAATGTTGCTGCATTTATCAACCCATAGCCTGCGTTACCTCCTTCGCCTTTATAATCGAATTTGGACCGACAGTACCTTTCCCAGGCGATGGCGGGAAGCTATTATCGTTCCCGTTCCGAAACCTGGAAAGGACAAACATCTCCCCTCTAGCTATCGCCCCATTTCTCTCACGAGTAGTGTCTGTAAGGTTTTGGAGCGTATGGTGAATTACCGTTTAGCTTGGTGGCTGGAGTCCCGCAGTCTTTTAACACCAGCCCAATGCGGATTCCGAAAGCATCGTTCTGCCGTTGACCATCTTGTTGCTCTCTCCACTTATATCATGAACAATTTCCTTCGGAAACGCCAAACGGTAGCAATATTTTTTGATTTGGAGAGAGCATACGATACCTGTTGGAGGACAGGCATTCTCCGCACACTGTTCTCTTGGGGCTTTCGAGGCCGGCTGCCCCTTTTTCTTCGCGAATTTATGGCAGAGCGCACATTTAGGGTGCGGGTGAACACTACTCTCTCCCGTACTTTCTCCCAAGAAAACGGGGTACCCCAGGGCTCCGTGCTGAGTGTTGTACTGTTTGCCATCGCCATTAATCCAATTATGGATTGTCTCCTTCCTGATGTCTCGGGCTCCCTCTTTGTGGACGATTTTGCGATCTACTACAGCTCTCAACGGACCAGCCTTCTTGAAAGACGTCTTCAAGGATGTCTCGATCGCCTCCACTCTTGGAGCATCGAAACCGGCTTCCGTTTCTCACCCAGTAAGACCGTTTGTGTAAATTTTTGGCGACGTAAGGAGTTTCTTCCGCCCTCCTTACATCTAGGTCCTGTCACCCTTCCGTTTTCCGACGTCGCTAAATTCTTGGGTCTTATGTTTGACAGAAAACTGTGCTGGTCCTCCCACGTTTCCTATCTTTCGGCTCTCTGTCTGCGTTCGCTTAACGCCCTCCGTGTCCTGAATGGTACCTCTTGGGGAGCGGACCGAGTGGTCCTTCTCCGCCTCTATCGCGCCTTAGTGCGCTCGAAATTGGATTATGGAAGCATAGTCTACTCCTCTGCTCGGCCGTCTATTCTTCGGCGTCTCGACTCTATCCACCACCGTGGATTACGTTTAGTATCTGGAGCTTTTTACACCAGCCCTGTGGAAAGCCTTTATGCTGAGACTGCTGAACCTCCGCTGTCCAATCGGCGAGCAGTCCTTCTGAGTCGTTATGCTAGCCATCTGTCTTCCATGCCTGCTAATCCAGCGCATGACCTTTTTTTCGACGCCTCCTTTGATGTCGGGTATGCAGGCCGCTCCTCCTCCCTACTACCCCCGGGAGTCCGCTTCCGTCAACTGCTCCATTCTCTTTCCTTCCGCTTTCCTAAAACCTTCTTGACAACTTGGGGTACAGCACCGCCTTGGCTCCGTCCCCGGATCAACTTGCTCAGAGACCTATGTCAATTTCCCAAGGATGGTACCCCTACACTTGTTTACCGTCGGGCATTTGCTGCTCTATGTGCACAAATGACGGAAGCCACATTTATTTACACCGATGGCTCGAAAACATCGTTAGGTGTAGGGAGTGCCTATATTGTTGGCGACACCCCAAATAACTTTCGGCTTCCCGACCAGTGTTCGGTTTATACTGCGGAGCTTTACGCTGTTCTCCAGGCTATCCACTACATCCGCCGCCATCAGCGGATACAGTACGTAATCTGCTCAGATTCTCTCAGCTCTCTCCTAAGTCTCCAAGCTCTTTACCCTGTGCACCCTCTGATCCACCGGATTCAGGACTGTCTGCGCTTGCTCCACCTGGGGGGCGTCTCAGTGGCGTTCCTCTGGCTCCCGGGACACGCTGGTATCTGTGGAAATGAGGCGGCCGATACAGCGGCCAAGGCTGCAGTCTCTCTTCCTCGGCCAGCTATTCAGTCTCTTCCGTTTACCGATCTACGGAGCGTTTTATGTCGCCAAGCTGCTCATTTATGGCATGCGCATTGGTCAACACTTCCCCACAATAAATTGCGGGAAGTGAAAGCCCTTCCTTGCGCTTGGACCTCTTCCTCCCGAACGCGTCGTCGGGAGGAGGTAATTTTAGCTCGACTCCGGATAGGGCACTGTCTTTTTAGTCATCGACATCTTTTAAGCGGTGATCCTCCCCCACTCTGTCCCCACTGCTCTCAGCTGTGGACGGTCAGACACCTTTTAATTGAATGCCCCTATTTTAATCCGTTACGCTCCCGTCTACAGCTATCGCCTGATCTATCGTCGATTTTAGCAGATGACACGCGCTCAGCTGACCGCGTTCTACAGTTTATTAGTGACAGTGAAATGACGTCAGTCATTTGAAGCTTTTTTTTGGGGGACAACCAACCCCTTTCTATAGTGGATTTTTAAGCATTCCTTCTGCCTTTAGTTACTCAAATTTTATGATTTTGTTCCCATTGCTGCTGATTTTAAATTTCGTTTTTTTTCTGTTTTCTATGTCACGGGCTGGGCGCTAATGACCATAGAAGTTTTGCGCCCTAAAACCACAAACAAAAAAAAAAAAAAGTAGATGGTATTACTGCTAAGTTCTCGTTACTGCATAAAATTAGCTTAGTGTCAAATGCAGTTTTCAAATGTTCAAGGACATCACCTTAATAAAGTTTAATCAACAAGAAACACTGTTTTAATCAGCTGTTAGCCAGATGGTCTGCCTGATAGCAATGCTAGACTAAGAAACACTAAAACAATGTTCTGTGAGCAGGTTTTTCTCATGCATTTTAGGTGGTATAGCAATATGCTCAGTATAATGAACCTGCAACCGGGTAATTTTAGCTAAAAATTTCCCACTGTGATGAAGGGAATTTTCATACGATGTAATATGCTAAAGCTGCAAAAGGAAGCCATGGGAACAAGCATTTTCTTTATAGTACTGTTGGGTGAAGTGATGCATATGCCATATACTTGGCTGTTGAGTTATTGGTACCAAATAGAAGTAATGGCAAATAATACATTGTACCACACTTAAAACAATCTAAAATCTGAGTACTTACTAAATTTTCAGAAAGAAATAGCTCTGATTACTCTAATCAGAAAGACCTAATGGATAACTGCTCTGATTGGCATAGTTCACTGTCATATGTAAGTCATACCTCAAGATACTAAGATGCAACATTTAAAACAGAAATATTTATCTTCATTGCTGTATTACTTTGTACTGGTCATTCAAAATTAACGATTTGTGTTGGAATTCTAAGAGTAGAGCCCAACAAAGGACATAGTTTCATTAAGTGTATACAAAAGGTTATTTATGATTAAAGGTGGAATAGTGAAATTAGTTCTCTAAGCTTCAAGGAGCTGAGGTTTCTTTCCATTTATCTGACATTGTATTGACAACCATGTAAGAATTCTCAGAATATTACAGTACAATATTCTGCATTGTACATAGTTTCCATCTCAAATTTAACTTATGTTTCAGATCCTTCACACAGTGAGGGCTGTTCAACTTGTTCAGAGGACAGTTATAATGACAGTGAAAGTCATTCTGAAAACTGCAGCACTTGCAGTGACTATGATACTGGCAGTGATGAAAGGTAACGTTTTAGTATGAAATACTTTATTAATAGAATACGTACATGGTATTTGAAACAATCATTCTTAACAATTCAAATGTTAGCTTTAAAGTACTTCGTCCATCAGCTGACTATTGTAACTGATCCTGTAGGATTTGTGAGCTTAAGTACATCATAGTGACAGGATAGAAAAAATAAAATGTGCAAAGACATTTTGTGCCACACAGCTGTTGAGTATTACATGAATCGTATGAAGCTTCCTCTATCCTATGCAAAACATTAGTTTTTTGAGAATAGAGAACTGAATTTGGTTTAAAATTCTGACAGTGACTCTCCATGCTCCTGCTCAGACTGCTACAGTGAAGACGACTTGAGCCCTGATGACACCCCACTGAAGTCGAAAAAGAAACGGAAGTAATGAGTTTAAATAAATTTAGAACTTGGCTGTAATTTTTAAGTTTTAATATTGAGACCTCCTCTCGGCAATTGGCTTGTAACTCTAATGTGTTTTAAATTTTAGCTGGAAATGGTTTTAGATATTAATGGTTGGTACCAATGTATTAATTTATAATTTAGATATTCACAAAATTTAAGTGTGCATGCTTTTATAAGTGTAGCTCCAAAGAAATGTTCCTCAATAAATTCACTTTGTATACAATGTAGTTCATTTATCTACCTCCATGAAATAAAATGGATTATGCTTGTTCATAAAGACACCATCTAAATGTTGCACTTTCATAACTTTGGTAAGATTTTTGTATGCTTTAATTACGTCTGTGGTGTACTACATTTAACCCTTTGCCTTAAGATTTAAGTTCCGTTAGCGTGAGCCGTAAGTGACTGCAAGGTACGGATGCGCCTTAAGACTCCCGGCGCTTACACACGCTAAGGCTGCAGTGCACTACGCCTGGTTGCGTCCGAAGTCGTGCAAACGCCCTCGGGGATTTGTAAGTACGTGTGAGATACTACTAACGTGATATTTTTACTGGTATCATAATGATTAGTTGCCCATTGGAAACGAAAGTCTCAAATGCAACGATATATTCAAAAACGTTTTATTTCCCTTTATAAGCAAACATACAATAATTAAATACATCTCAATAATATTCACAACAATGCAATGATCTAAGACTGTATGATAGTTTGTTCAAAACATTGTGGGGCCTGTTAATACGTTGGCAAACATACTTTCAAATCCAACGTCTTCACAACGACGTGTACAGAAATTTGTCTGCGATTGTATATAGTTCAAAACAATCTGACACACGTAATGAAACCCTGCACTTTTGCATTCCCACGATGTTTCGCTGCGTCGTTTATGCTTTCTACACACTACACAAGCTCACGCAGGATTTACTTTTGATTGTGTTGGATCAGTTTGGGAAAATGTGCCCAATGTTGCGTGTAGCCATCGTTGTATATTGCCGGATGGTAATCGTCCCTTCAGATTATATTCCGGTAAAGGTGTAGTTTTCAACAATGATTCTGCAATGTGAAACGTATATTCTGCGTAGCACTGTCGTTTGCCGCAATGTATTTCCTAATACAAAATGTTCGTGTTAAATAAAGCAACATCAAATAGGTAAAACAATATCTTGCGGTATCCTTTCATACATTTTCTCATCGCAGGAAAGCATGCGAGCATCTGATCTTGGCGATAAATTCCAATCAGGCCTCTATTGTACTAGACGACACACTTCGGTTTCCACGACGCATTGCGGAGAGGTCTGTGGCAATAATTTCTGCTGTTGAATGTTTTGTGGAAAGCATGTAAACGTCTCGTTTATCTTCCCATTTTAGTGCCAATATTCCATTACAGCTCCTCACTGTATATTCTGCCTTCTTTAATTCTGCCTTCAGAGAGTCTGTGGGTATATTTTTTGTCCGAGCGCACTTTTCCACTCACATTAGTTTTATTGGTGAGGAGTTTCGAAATGTTACGGTGAAGAAAACCAGTTACCTAGAGTATGCCCTTTGTGTAATACCGACTGTGATAGTCCTAAAACTACACTTTGAGGCACTACCACTAGCATCACGTTTGTCACTATCCGTGTATATCTTACAATCATAGAAGTATCCTAAACTACTCACAAAATTTATAAATTTAAATAACAAACCTCGCTCTTTTTGATGGGTTAAATTGTTTGTAGGATAAGCGCCTCTTAAATTTCATTAATGATTCATCAATGGCAATATTCTCTTGAATTGTGTACACGTCCTTAAATTTTTGATTGAACATACGACTGGCCTTGGTTTGTGCAGCTTGTGTGTTGGCTAAACTGTTATTCGCTAGATTCAGAAATCTAGGTATGTGCAGAAATTTCCCGAATGGCATAGTGTTCCTAAATATTGGCGTTTCTATAATGGCCCTTCTAGACCAATACATCTGAATCGACGGTTTCCTTACTTCAGCCATGATTATACATAGCGCAGTGTGTAGCTTTATTTCATTACAGCCGCTAGAAAACCACTTTTGGTCTATTTTTAGTCCCTTCTGTTCATTGTTGAGTAAGTCTTGTGCATATCTATTCGTCTGTTAAGATGTTTTCCAAAAATGTGCCATTAAATATTACACAGTAAACGTCTAATTCTCTTACGCTTGTACTCACGTGCTGTAAAACTACTTCCTTTATTCCGGGAATTTCCGTATACGTCCGGATTGTTGTTTCATTGTCTTCCTTTTGCCACATCTACGACTGATTGTTGCTGGTGGTAGGTTTGCTCTTCTTCGTCAGGACAATCTTCAATCACTAGCTGCTTACACCGTTATCGTCAAAGAGGTACAACGTCGCTACCAATCACTGCCGCTGTCAAAATACCCTGCAAAATAATTGTTGGCTATGCCACCAAATGTCTCCCTTCCCTCGTAGACACGTTTGCTACACGTCTGGAACATAGTGAAAGTATTTTGTAATGTCGACAGGTCCGAATGCGGCGAAGAACACTTAGTGTATGCCGCGTGTTCTCGATCAGCTCAACAACGTGTCAGACGTTGTTTATATTTGGCGATTTGGCGCGGCTGACCGACGTATCACACGACATGGGATTGGTCGGCGCGGTAAACATACGTCTCATGCGTGTAGGTGAGGTTTGGTCAGGTCGGCACGCTGTCTCACATGACATTGTAAGATAAGGGGTTAAGTGACACAGTAAATAGTGTCTCCTGGACTATTAGTCATGCTATTGTCAGTGCTGTATGAACAATTTCTGTAAATGGATGTGTAGGAATGAGTGAAATTTAATATAGTTCTCCCCCTGCCTCTCTATTTGGACCTATTTATTTTATTCATGGCCGAATGACAAAGCCTGAATGGCATGTAGTATAAAGACGGTTACTTTAAGTCTAAGTAACCCAAACACAAACTGAATCCAGGTTGTCTTCAGATTTTTGACACTGATATTGCTCCCTTGAATCCTGTTCATGGGCCAGAGGTCAAACCAGTTGGTGTCTCGAATACAGCCAGCCATATAATTAACCATAAACTGTCTGGTATAGGGTGCATATTTGCGACTAGGGAAGGGAATTTTCCTTATTTAAGGTTGTCATTCCTAAATATCAAAACATTTAAAGTACCTATGCTGGTCTCCCTTAATAAGGTGCGCAAATAATTGTAATATTGACAGCGATCAGGGTAAACCAGGAATAGCATACACACGTTTAGTCTGGAGTATTTAGTGCACAGGGATTCTTTGTGCTGAACAAAAAATCCCATCTATAAATTGTGGTTCTTTGCTCTTTGTCAACTAAACCCGATCTACATGCTATTATAGAACTTCCTAGCAAATTCTCAGTACATGTCGCTTAAGCGGACTGAACTCTCATCCCTCTCTTGCCCCGTCACCACCACCACCCCCCCCCCCCCCCCCATTCATTTTCAAATGATTGTGACGAAAGATTGCTAGACTTTCACTTCTTGTGAAAACACCTACTGGACCTGTAAACTTACTTCGTACTATCAACAAATAAAGGGTAAACAATCTTGACATCACGATTCTGCAGAACTTAAGACAGTTGTGCCGACCGAAAAATGCCACACAGCAGTAGTAAAGGAAACGTCATGTTTTACAGAGTACTTCTGGGAAGGAGCGAGCTAAGGTGGTACAGGCTGAGACTTAGCCTGCCCGTGGCCTGCACACTTGGCCCGCGAGAAGTTGGGCACGCCATGGCCGGCCCTATTCCAAATGGATATTGTAGTATTGAGATACCTGCAACAATAGCATATGCTACTTAGTGTTTTCTCAGCTTATTCACCTTAAGAATACAGAGTACTTCTCTGGCTCAATATTACGTAAAAATACACATTTTTCAGGCACTGTTCATGTTTTACAGAAATTTTGTTAGCAGGTACTGCAAACTTTCTAAACAAATCAGAAATACATCGAATATTTTTGAACCTGCTTAGGGTTATAAAAAATGACAAGGCTGGATGCATTTTTCAAAATGCTTCCGCAAAATGAGGTGCCATTTAATCCACTGTTACATTTGGAGACAATATTTTTACCAGATATGCATGCCATGATGGCTGGGGTACTACACCTATTTAATTCTATCTACTATGTATATTACAAGGATAAAGACATCTTACATTTTGTTTTATAATTTTCCTTATAAAAATGTTCTATAATTTAGTTGATTCTGCTATAATCTTAGGTCTACTAAATAAATATGAACTATTGAAAGCTAGAGAACAAAATTAGACCAATGCTTTAATCTTTAGGAAATGTACCTGGGTTCTGAAAAACACAACGTGCGGGAAATTGTGAATGAAGATAAGTCCAATTAAACTGTGCCTCAGAGCATAAAGCATAGTCTTCATCCTGCAGCATTTCATCTTCAAGTTTCCTCCTGGCATTCCTTTTAGCTTTTCCTGCTTCTTTGGTAACTTGAAGAGCGATCTTCCAGCTTCATGCACCTGTTTTCACACACAAGCAATTGATCTTTCATATTATCCATATTTTATGCCTAAATTTCTCAGGACTTCACTTTCCTATCACCCCTTCCCTTCATTGAAACATATCGCTGCATCTAGTACCCAAACTTTTAATTTATTTAATCGTACAAAAACATTCCTGGGTATTCTTTCCCATATGCCATGGTTGAAACTTCAATTTGTATTCAAAGTGCCGCCATGAAGACATTTACTAAGCAAAACAGTCAGTAAGGTCTCCAAAAAATCGTTTTATTTAATTCATAACTGGCTCAGGAAAATTCTTACGAAGGTACTGAGGCTACAACTTTGCGTCAGCCGTGTTTCTGAAAGTTCGACGCTTTATTGTGAGCATCTTATAAGCAATTTACGTTTCGAAGTATTGGCCATCGCTGGCCACTGTTTCCCATCTTTTGGGCATCATACGAATCCTGCGGAGGAAGAACAGGGAGTCTTTCGAGAAGATCCATGTATCGATCCAATTTTGCAATTGTTCACATGACAAGAAGCGCTGGGCAGCCAGGTCGTGTGCCATTGAGCTAAAAAGTTGTTAGGCAAAGGGAACAATGTCTGGAGAATACGGCGGGTTGGGTAAGACTTACAATTTCAGCGTTTCCAGGTACGTTTTGGCGGGTTTTGCGACATGGGGTCGAGCACTGTCATGCTGAACAAAAATCTTTTCATGTATCACTTTCGATAGCGATCTCCTGTGATTGTTCTCGTCGGTTGCAGTAGCATCGCAAGCTTTCTCTTTCACGACCATGCCGGTCTTAAACGTCAAAATCACCGTTCTTGAAACATGGAAACCATTTTCTGCCAAGGTCCTGTCAAAATCAGGCTTCTCATCATACGTCTTACCCAGCTTTTCATAAGCCTCAGCAGCAGATTTCTTCATATCAAAGCAGAAAATTAAAACTTCCCGCAGATGACGAGAATTGGGCTCGTAAGTTAACACTCAGCCGAGAATAACTTCAAGATCGAATCAAAAATCGACTAATACTGTGGCGTTATGTTCTCAAATGCCTATGTTCACTGTATGACACGAACTACCAATTGCACCACTACTACTTCCATCTACTGCAGAACGGAGGAAGCAAAGCTGTAGACGCAATATATTTGACCACTTTCCTTTGCTTTTTGGTAACCACACCAAGGATCTGCTGCTTTAGGGCAAAGTCTGAACAGGTTGGTCATCTGTGGACAACTTACGAAAGTAGGTGGCCCGTACAGCTTTTCTCACTGCTGTAACGTCATTCAGAGGTGCAGTTCGTCTAATGGCCAGTCCATAATGTCTGAAAGTCTATCTGCCTCACCAGGCAGATCTTAAGTCAGATAGCCACTTTCCTTTCATTTCTCTTTATAGGTCCCTCGATCTAGCACCCATCCTCTTTTGCACATATCCACAACACTCCAGATTTGTTGCCAAAGTATCACTATAAACATTGAACTCGTTAATTTTATTGAAACTGAGTCCCCATCGCCTAGGTACTTCCCATATCTAACGTTATAAGTGGGCACAGACCTTGAACTCTGAAATATTTTAATCACACTCCATACCTCCACTAACCATCATAATGCTTGGAACACTGATAGTCAATATATATACTTCCGTTACCAGATGTGTCACTACTTGGATGAGCTTTCAACATAACTTTTCCATTCTCCTGAGAAGTAGCACTGATATCATTCAAGGAATGATATCCTCGACATTGACATGTCCTGTCAAGTGCAACAGCAATGTCCCTGGTTCTAGTAATATTTACACCTCTACTGCACGTTTCATACGTGGTTTAGACACAATTGTCAAGGCACCTAAAAGTATTTCTATGTACTTCCTGAACCTACTGGAAGGAGGTCCATCAAACAAAACGTCTGAGCAGCCTTTTCCTTTTCCTTTTCCTGTAGCACACATTGCATACACTAACATAAAATTCACATATTATGCACAATATTCGAAGTCATTTTCGATGTGGATTTATTGCAGGATCTACACATAAAAACTAATTTTGACGTGAAACACTTCCAATTTGTTCAGTCACTTCCAGATAGCCCTGTCATCACATTTTCACCACTAGTTACCAAAAAACACACAAATCCGCTACAAACAGCGTCATTGTTAACACACAAATTTGAATCACCAGGTCATGTGCCATGTGGGAGTTTCTTCACTGAAATGATACATTACTTAAAACAGTGTGGCTTGCTTTTGACTCCTAGTTGACTCCTGATACGTGGCATACTCAGTATTTATTGCACACTAAAAGATATGTACATTAACAAATATATGTAGCATTTGGGCAACAAAACAATCGGTAAAAGATCAAACTGCTTCTGTGAAACACAAGTAAATACTGGTCAGTCGGTATGTCGGTCGGTCGGTCGGTCGGTATGTCGGTCGGTCGGTCGGTCGGTCGGTATGTCGGTCGGTCGGTCGGTCGGTATGTCGGTCGGTCGGTCGGTCGGTATGTCGGTCGGTCGGTCGGTCGGTATGTCGGTCGGTCGGTCGGTCGGTATGTCGGTCGGTCGGTCGGTCGGTATGTCGGTCGGTCGGTCGGTCGGTATGTCGGTCGGTCGGTCGGTCGGTATGTCGGTCGGTCGGTCGGTCGGTATGTCGGTCGGTCGGTCGGTCGGTATGTCGGTCGGTCGGTCGGTCGGTATGTCGGTCGGTCGGTCGGTCGGTCGGTATGTCGGTCGGTCGGTCGGTCGGTCGGTATGTCGGTCGGTCGGTCGGTCGGTATGTCGGTCGGTCGGTCGGTCGGTCGGTATGTCGGTCGGTCGGTCGGTCGGTATGTCGGTCGGTCGGTCGGTCGGTATGTCGGTCGGTCGGTCGGTCGGTATGTCGGTCGGTCGGTCGGTCGGTATGTCGGTCGGTCGGTCGGTCGGTATGTCGGTCGGTCGGTCGGTCGGTATGTCGGTCGGTCGGTCGGTCGGTATGTCGGTCGGTCGGTCGGTCGGTATGTCGGTCGGTCGGTCGGTCGGTATGTCGGTCGGTCGGTCGGTCGGTCGGTATGTCGGTCGGTCGGTCGGTCGGTCGGTCGGTATGTCGGTCGGTCGGTCGGTCGGTATGTCGGTCGGTCGGTCGGTCGGTCGGTATGTCGGTCGGTCGGTCGGTCGGTCGGTATGTCGGTCGGTCGGTCGGTCGGTCGGTATGTCGGTCGGTCGGTCGGTCGGTCGGTATGTCGGTCGGTCGGTCGGTCGGTATGTCGGTCGGTCGGTCGGTCGGTCGGTATGTCGGTCGGTCGGTCGGTCGGTCGGTATGTCGGTCGGTCGGTCGGTCGGTCGGTATGTCGGTCGGTCGGTCGGTCGGTCGGTATGTCGGTCGGTCGGTCGGTCGGTCGGTATGTCGGTCGGTCGGTCGGTCGGTCGGTATGTCGGTCGGTCGGTCGGTCGGTCGGTATGTCGGTCGGTCGGTCGGTCGGTCGGTATGTCGGTCGGTCGGTCGGTCGGTCGGTATGTCGGTCGGTCGGTCGGTCGGTCGGTATGTCGGTCGGTCGGTCGGTCGGTCGGTATGTCGGTCGGTCGGTCGGTCGGTCGGTATGTCGGTCGGTCGGTCGGTCGGTCGGTATGTCGGTCGGTCGGTCGGTCGGTCGGTATGTCGGTCGGTCGGTCGGTCGGTCGGTATGTCGGTCGGTCGGTCGGTCGGTCGGTATGTCGGTCGGTCGGTCGGTCGGTCGGTATGTCGGTCGGTCGGTCGGTCGGTCGGTCGGTCGGTCGGTCGGTCGGTCGGTCGGTATGTCGGTCGGTCGGTCGGTCGGTCGGTATGTCGGTCGGTCGGTCGGTCGGTCGGTCGGTATGTCGGTCGGTATGTCGGTCGGTCGGTCGGTATGTCGGTCGGTATGTCGGTCGGTCGGTCGGTCGGTCGGTATGTCGGTCGGTCGGTCGGTCGGTCGGTATGTCGGTCGGTCGGTCGGTCGGTCGGTATGTCGGTCGGTATGTCGGTCGGTCGGTCGGTCGGTCGGTATGTCGGTCGGTATGTCGGTCGGTCGGTCGG
Source organism: Schistocerca serialis cubense (assembly GCF_023864345.2). Taxonomy (NCBI): domain Eukaryota; kingdom Metazoa; phylum Arthropoda; class Insecta; order Orthoptera; family Acrididae; genus Schistocerca; species Schistocerca serialis. Next base: position 935,329,447 of record NC_064640.1, on the reverse strand, counting down.
TCGGTATGTCGGTCGGTCGGTCGGTCGGTCGGTATGTCGGTCGGTCGGTCGGTCGGTATGTCGGTCGGTCGGTCGGTCGGTATGTCGGTCGGTCGGTCGGTCGGTATGTCGGTCGGTCGGTCGGTCGGTATGTCGGTCGGTCGGTCGGTCGGTATGTCGGTCGGTCGGTCGGTCGGTATGTCGGTCGGTCGGTCGGTCGGTATGTCGGTCGGTCGGTCGGTCGGTATGTCGGTCGGTCGGTCGGTCGGTATGTCGGTCGGTCGGTCGGTCGGTATGTCGGTCGGTCGGTCGGTCGGTATGTCGGTCGGTCGGTCGGTCGGTATGTCGGTCGGTCGGTCGGTCGGTATGTCGGTCGGTCGGTCGGTCGGTATGTCGGTCGGTCGGTCGGTCGGTATGTCGGTCGGTCGGTCGGTCGGTATGTCGGTCGGTCGGTCGGTCGGTATGTCGGTCGGTCGGTCGGTCGGTATGTCGGTCGGTCGGTCGGTCGGTATGTCGGTCGGTCGGTCGGTCGGTATGTCGGTCGGTATGTCGGTCGGTATGTCGGTCGGTATGTCGGTCGGTATGTCGGTCGGTATGTCGGTCGGTATGTCGGTCGGTATGTCGGTCGGTATGTCGGTCGGTATGTCGGTCGGTCGGTCGGTCGGTCGGTCGGTCGGTCGGTCGGTATGTCGGTCGGTCGGTATGTCGGTCGGTATGTCTTTTCCATTACAACAGTGTATGATGACTGTGCAGTATGTGTGAAATTGGGTAACAACCTTGTTTATCTAAGACAGGCCTCAGTTATGAAGTTATACGATTTGGATAATGTCATACATCTTGCACTGGAGAGACTGAATCATTGGTTGCCTACCATATACTCTGTACACAATGGTGATGTAAACTCCCTACATGTGCATAGTGTACATGTTGATGATCTGAAGCAGTACCTTTGTTTGCACATGAACGCTGAACCTTAAGAGATACATATTAAATGTGTCTACTGTACAGGTGCGAAGAAGACACATACAGATTGTAACGATATTCCTGAAATATGGCACCCTATGTATGATTTATTGAAATAAATTATTTATATATACATAATTTCAAACTGTGTTTGTGTTTTACTTTATTTCATACCCCTCTCATTATAGTCAAAGTATTACAATTATTAATTTTTTGTTTCAAATGCTATACGATTTATTGAGATGAAGAATGATCAAGTTACTATTCATGAGTAAAATACATAGCTGTTTACTCTGTGCAGTCAATATAGCTCTATTGGTTAAGTGATGGAACTATAGTATCTGAACATATTGTCCTTTCTATTGTATTTTTCTATGTAGGTCAGCTACTTGTCCGTACCAGGCGTAGTTAGTATCATGGCAGGGTGGGTGAAACATAATCACAAGGACTTTGTTGTCGGTGACTGGTACTGTGTAGATGCAAAAGACATGAAGAACAAGAAGGGAATTCTCCTTCCTGATAATATACGAGCAATTATTGTAGGTCCATCCAATTGTGGGAAGACTAATTTACTCATGACACGTATAGCACATATAGATGGAGTCAGATAGGAACATGTTTGTGTATTCTCAAAAATCCCACATATCAGATATTGCGCGGTGCAGAGGGTGTTATGTACAAGACATTCAGTGAAAGCAGTGATATCCCCCCCCCCCCACCTGAAAAAGCAAAACCAAACACTGTCTTCATATTTGACGATGTTGCTGTGGAAAACCAAGACCAAATTCGAAAATATTTCTGTTTCGGTCGTCATATGGGTGCTGATGTATTTTATCTAAGCAAAACATTCCAGAATCCCCAAAAAGTTGGCTGGGGATAACGCAAACCTCGTTATAGCCTTCAAACGAGACAACCTGAATTTAAAACACATTTACCAGGGACATGTCTGAACTGACATGTCGTTCAGTGACTTTGTAAAGGTATGTGCTGATGGCTGGAATCATTCACAGCATGGGTTTCCCGTTATTCATAAAACAAGAAAACTGAGTGATGGTAGGTACAGGAGAAACTTTCAAGAGTTTTTGCATATATAGCGTGGTAAGAGAGGTTAGTACAACAGTATACGCCGCACCATGGACAAATTTGCGCGTATGTCTAGCTCGCAACCCGAGAGAATGGGTCTGCACAGAACATTCGCCTCTACATGGATGCGAAAATCCAGGCCATTGTGCATAAAGTTGGAGGTTTGCTCAGGGAACTAGACATGTTACCAGACTCTTTTGCGAGTGGTGAATGCGTTAAATGGGTTGGTTAATGAAGTGGGTAACAAAGTAGCTGACTTAATAGCCTCGACCTTTTCATTTGAGGGGAAAATAGATGTAGAGTTCGTTGTTGAGAAGGGGAGCAGGTACAAAGTAAGAGGAAGGAAAAAATGACCGGATCTATACAAAGCCTCACGCTGCGGAGATGTCTGAATAGTATACACCAGGATGTCGACTAGGCAGAAAGTGATTCAGACGCGGAAAGCAGTCCGTGAGAAATTGTGGTTGTTGAGGTTAGGATATATGGATCGACAGCAAATACTAAGAGGGACATTTAAGCTGGTTACTGAATCTCTGACAGCTCTCAGCAAAAACAAAAACACACGATAACGAGGGTGTTGCGATTGACGAATTCATTATTCGCCACACCCCCAGGCAGATAGGTAGAACATTCGGCGTTTGCAGCAAAAGACCGTACCTGTTGGGTACGTATCCTATAACTGTAACATGTGACCCAATACAGATTGATAACAGACGGTTTGAGAGAACGCCTGGCTTAATGAATCTTATTTTCCTAAGACCTACCAAAAAACCTATAAATTATTCAGTTAATGATAGGGAAACGTACCGTGAAATACTGCACATGACTGGTGTACACAAGATCACGAAAAGCCTTAGCAACAAGAAATATAAAACCATTATAAAACCAATACTTGAATGCGAAAACAGCAGCAGCAGCGGTATTGACATTGAGGATAAAGTCTTGAACAATCGAATCCAGCAGTATATATAGACGACCCCAACGAGCTAATAGATCGACTACGGCTGCTCATGGCATCAGCTGCTGCAGGCAATACAACACATTCGAATGAAGTTGTTTCAATAATCTCGGAGCTGAGAGAGAGAGAGAGAGAGAGAGAGAGAGAGGGGGGGGGGGTATCATCGAATAAGTATGGAGACAGTAGTTCGAGAACTGCACAAACCAGCATGCAAAACATACCCTCATAGGCATGTTATGATTAAAGGGTTGGATGACTTCCGGCAAGCTGATCTTGTAGAAATGGGGGAATATTGGATTCAAATATATTTTAATGGTTATTGATACATACTCCAAATTTTCCGGGGCATTACCTATCAAAACAAAAACGAGTAGAAATGCCGCAGATGGTTTTTGAGCGTTTGCTACAGACAGGGACGAATCGATGCCCAGACAACCTCCAAACCGATCACTGTTGGGAGTTCTACAATAGGTATTTCAAGACCGTAATGCAGTGGTACGGAATACATCACTACTCAACATTCACTCACCTGAAGGCAAGTATCGTGGAGCGTCTGAACAGAACAACAAAAAGTCGAATGTAGATGCGTTATAACCTTCGCAGCTCTTACAAATAGACAGATATCCTTCCAGAAATAATTGCTCAGTATAATCGAACCAAACATACGACAATAAAAATGAGACCAATCGATGTTCGTGATTATGGACTCATGGATACGGTGTACTATCGCATTAAGATGATGGATCCACGCAAACAGAAATATAATGTAGGTGATTTGGTGCGTATCTCAAAGCACAAGACAGTATTTGAGAAATCATACCCACCGAACTGGTCGACTGAGATATTTACAGTTTCAAAGGTGCAACGAACGAATTCTAGAACTTACATATTGAAAGATGGTAATGGTGAAGAAACTGCAGGCTGCTTCTACACCGAGGAGTTGCAGAAAAGCTGAGAATCGGATGTTTTTATGGTGGAGAGAGTCATAAGACGTAGTGGAAATAAAGCACTAGTCAAATGGCTTGGTTTTCCTGCTGCACAAAACAGAGTGGCCGAGCGGTTCAGTCTGGAATCGCGCACCCGCTACGGTCGCAGGTTCGAATCCTGCCTCGGGCATGGATGTGTGCGATGTCCTTAGGTTAGTTAGGTTTAAGTAGTTCTAAGTTCCATAGTGCTCGGAGCCATTTGAACCATTTTTGAAAAGGTATTGAACTACATGCAAACATAAGTACACTTAAATCTGAAATAAGGACTGTAAATGCAACGGTTGACTTTAACCAGAAAGGTTCAATAGGGCGTCTACCAAGTTTCACAAAAGGTCAGGTTTTGAAAAAGGATCCAAGTAAATTTTGCAAGTCAGATCGGACTATGGACATACTCCCCGTCAGCACAATCCGTGTCGAGTTTAACGTTGCAACGAACTCCTATCTCAACGATAGTCTGATTCACACTATTTACGGATTCTTCCCCTCAGTTGCAACGGGGTATAAGGTTGTTGAGACGCCTGCGTATGCAATATACCTTCCAGTGACAGCTCAGACATTCGACTATTTGGAGCTGCATATTGTGGACCAGGATAATCAACTTGTTGACTTTCGTGGTGAGGAAATCATTGTGCGATTACATCTAAGGCGGGATGGGTGTACGGCATAAAACAAGTGCACGCAAGGCACAGCATGCCACTTCGCTACCGAACAGCAAAGTGGTAACACGTGCGAGCTACGAGTTTCTTAAATCAGATGGCCCGAAGCCGCGCAATGATGTCCTCACTCGATATAACCAGTCCAGTAGATAAGAAGAACGATGAAATCGGGATTGTCATCCAGCACCAAGACACACTCACGCTTCCATGCAAGAGTTTCATCTAGAGGGGTCATTCAAGAAAACCGACGGCAGAGATACATTGGCACCCAAGCTGACACGTAACGGTTTAGCATTCCTGTTCCAAGAGATACGCTATGAACTCAATGGGTCTAAGATCGACTGTACACACAATGTTGGCATAATATCAACCCTTAAAACATACGTCCCGGCATCACCAGCAGCTTTCATAGTTTAGAAAATGCAGGATGGTTGATAGACGATCCAGAGGATAGAACAGTTGCAGAAGAGTACAAGCGATTTACGGCCTGCATATCTCTAGAAATGCTTATGGGGTACTTTGAGGACATGAGTCAGATTATTATGAACGCTAAACAGGAACCCATTCTGCTACGGAGTGCGACAGACAATAAATCATACATTCAAGGAGCTCAAAAGGAGAATATGAACACAACCAGCAAGATAATATGGAAAATGCCTCACATCAGTGTATCAGACGAGGAGCGTTTGAAGCTTTTAAAAGTCTTGAATTCAGGTACATTTCTGTCACTGGCATTTCGCTCGTGGGAGGTTTTCGAATACCCAGTGCTACCGACTGCTAGCACACAAACATGGGCTAGTAAAATGTCCTGGCATCTAGAGACGCCTAGATTCATCATACTTGCGTTTCAGACTGACAGAAGAGGTTATATAGCAAATGATTCCACCGTGTTCGACAACTGCAAGTTAACTAATGCCAAAGTCTACCCCAATTCAGAATTATACCCATATGACAATTTACATCTGCAGTGGAATCAAAATGTATACAGTCTAGCGTATGACATGTATGCAAGGTTTCGCGCGTCTTACTATGAAATTGCCGAAGGAGAGGGAGGAGGGTGTCTACTCAGTCCGCATGAGTTCAAGGAGCTTTCACTGATCATCATAATAGACTGCTCGAAACAGAACGAGATAATTACGTCTGGACCTATAGATGTGCAAATTGAATTATCGACAAATTTCCCAGAACACATTGCCGCGTGTGCTTTAGTTCTACATGACCGTGTGATCAACTACTGCCCACTCACAGGTGTTGTGCAACGAGCTGTATAAATGAATGTATCTGCAGCGTACCTCGAGCATTTCACAATGACGTCTCAAGGAGTGAACATCATTACGGACGCTCAGGGTTTCTATGACGGTGAGTGAAGACAGTTCGTATTTAAACATGTTGCGTTTGTAGCGTACACACAAGATGCTGGAATAATAGAGACAATCTCAGTAAACATTGCATCACCAAGGTCTTTCAAGCATGTGAGGTGTGCTAAGACATGGAAGAGTGCAATGTGGTTAACACATTTCTACCATGGAATTCACTGGGATGATCCTGGCATACCCTATAAAGATATGGTGACTGCGCTTAAAGTATTTGGTCACATGGATACCGCGGCGCGGCACGTTTCTTTTTACCGCCCTGCCAATGTCCAGCAATGTTCATTTGTCTAGATAAAAGCTGTAGTAGAAAATACTAGACCACTACTGTCTACTGCAGGTCGCAACATACATAGAATTGTCCGGTAAACGGGATGTGGCTAGCTGCTGAAATAAAAGTTTTAACTTGGCAATGTAAATTTCAAGGTGTATTTTTACGATAAAGATCACAGTTAATACTGCCAAGTCCGTACTAAGTGGCTACACAATGTAAAGTTCCTACGCACACCACAATCACACACGTAGCCAGTTTATGGTATTTACACCCGTTATCGAAGTTAATAGAGTTCACCAGATCGCTTAGTTATGAAAATGCTCGCTCAAATGTTGTGCACTCGGCTCTACACACAATACCTGTTCCAGTCTTAGATCGCACAACACGACACGCGGTTTTAACTAACAGTCAAAAGCAATAATTTTGATATTCCGTCCGAAATTCCACACGACTTCCACTATACCGTTCACTTAAATACACTTTGTACTACTTCGCGAACTCGTAATTAGCATTTTTCCGCGATTTTGCAGTACTTTCGTCGGAGCTGCATTCAACGAGATGATACTAGTTCGATCCCTCAGCCCCGACCCCCCTACATCACACCAAAGGCTTTGTTCCCAGCATAGATTGGCGCGAGGCTGCATTCTTCTGATTGGCTGATATCACAAACAGCAAATCAGGTTGCAGTATTATCCCGCGCTAACCCGCGCTTTACTTCAATGACCAATCATAGTAAAACATTTCTTTCTATGGCAATTGCTAAATAAATTTAGAAAAGTATCAAATATAAAATTACTCCTTCTGAAATTACCGATTAATTTGTGTTCTACTCACGATTTATTAGTACCATAAACTGACTGCACATTTAATTATAGTAAATCCCCTGTATAGTTTAACTGATACTTCGTGAATAAACAAAACAATTTTCGTTTACTTCTGTTATTCTTCACTCATACAACACTCACACCGCTAAATACTACACATATAAAACAATTATAATTATGCAAACACATTAAATATTAATCAAACAAAACTTTACAGCATTGTTTTGACTACGACTGTCCGTCAACTGCTGACCTCTGTCGCCTACTAGTACAAGTACGTGCAGCTCTGTAACTCAGGTCCATGTCGGCTGGTGACATCTGTCGATGACTCATGCCTATAACGATATCGTCCTAACAAGTAACAGGAGCGATGCGAAGGCGCTACGCCTCAATACCATCATGTACGTGAAGGGGAAGTAGAAGATCTCATAGATGCACCGAATCTTTAAATTTGCTTCTGTCCAAGAGCTGCAATTCTACGGGTGTCCTTCTCTCTATCGACTAAAGAACAAGTATCAAAAAAGTGTTGCTGTATCTCCTTATGAAAATGTAAAATTACTTTTAAGTTGTATGAGAAATAAATGAATTAGTTTTTCTAACAATGCTTGTACACTTTTTTTGAGACCTACATGCTTAACCATGATCCTATACCTGCTTCCATCTACACCCGCATTCCACTGGAACTGTCTGACCCACTACCATAGCCTTCCATGCTGTCACTGGGGAAGTAGCGCTAATTGTGCTGTTAATAGGTACGCTTTCAATTCCTCTCCCATCGCCTGCAGTGAATTCTCTGAAAATATGTGTGTTAAAGGCGCTGCATCTTGTAGACATGTGCGTGGAATGCAGATGTGACTGCAGAATGTCCACAGATATTTTTTAGTAAGAAAAAGTACTGATTAGCCTTTTTTTAAAATAGCCACACTGATGTAGGGTAACGAACTTTTTTCCTTTATTCATTTCAATTCAATTCTCGAGATTACAATTTAGTTAGTGATGTGCAATATATATATATATATATATATATATATATATATATATATATATATATATATATATATTTTCCTTGAGATACAGTTCAATGCAGAGATACTTTTAACTTATTACTAGAATCCAATACATGTTGGAGATTCCCCAAAAGGAATATTTTTTTTTACCTTATAGAGCCATACTTAAACCTAAAGCCGAGGTATAGACTATTAGTAATATAGGTATAGACTATTACTAATGAAATTCCATCCAAACAGTCTATATTGAACAGAGCTGCTCTGTGAATTAACATTCTCCTACTTAAGTAGATGGCGCTACATATATTCCGTGAAATAATTAATTAACTGAGTGTACTTTAATAACAAGATTTAAATGGATGATCCCAACTTAACTGAGCAGCTCTAAATATTGTTTTTGCACTGGGTGGCTCTAGACATTTTCCACCACAGGCACCTGAAATACTTTAGTAACAACAATTAATTGGGTGGCGCTAAAGCGTCCAACCCAAACAGCTGTACTAAAAAAAAAAAAAGAAATGATATGGATGGAATTCAAACTACTTTGACTGGATGGCTAGCAGTAGGTGAAGCTTAAACTCTACTTACACACACACACACACACACACACACACACACACACACACACACACACACACACACACTTGAATAACGAAAGAGAGACAATAATTTTTTTTCAGCACATTGTGCTTATACATAAATAAAGTCGCAATAATTTTTTATTTTCCAGCACATGGTGCCTATATATATATATATATATATATAGGGTGTTACAAAAAGGTACGGCCAAACTTTCAGGAAACATTCCTCACACACAAAGAAAGAAAATATGTTATGTAGACATGTGTCCGGAAACGCTTACTTTCCATGTAAGAGCTCATTTCATTACTTCTCTTCAAATCACATTAATCATGGAATGGAAACACACAGCAACAGAAAGTACCAGCGTGTCTTCAAACACTTTGTTACAGGAAATGTTCAAAATGTCCTCCGTTAGCGAGGATACATGCATCCACCCTCCGTCGCATGGAATCCCTGATGCGCTGATGCAGCCCTGGAGAATGGCGTATTGTATCACAGCCGTCCACAATACGAGCACGAAGAGTCTCTACATTTGGCACCGGGGTTGCGTAGACAAGAGCTTTCCAATGCCCCCATAAATGAAAGTCAAGAGAGGTGAGGTCAGGAGAGCGTGGAGGCCATGGAATTGGTCCGCCTCTACCAATCCATCGGTCACCGAATCTGTTGTTGAGAAGCGTACGAACACTTCGACTGAAATGTCCAGGAGCTCCATCGTGCATGAACCACATGTTGTGTCGTACTTGTAAAGGCACATGTTCTAGCAGCACAGGTAGAGTATCCCGTATGAAATCATGGCGGTGAATCGAGGAAGTACAGTACATACTGACGAAACTAAAATGAGCTCTAACATGGAAATTAAGCGTTTCCGGACACATGTTCACATAACATCTTTTCTTTATTTGTGTGTGAGGAATGTTTCCTGAAAGTTTGGCCGTACCTTTTTGTAACAGAAATAATTTTTGTATTTATTTTTTTAAGCACTTGGTGCTTATATATATATGAAACCAGATGTACTTACATATTCATACATATTTTACACTCACACACGTTCATACATATTTTTAAACTCCCACGTATGCACACACACTCACACCAAACATCACACACACAACTGAAATTACACTATGATAAAAGAGCCATACTATTTGATACATTAACCCACCCCACCCCATTCACACACTCATTCTCTCACCATCTCTCAATCAGATTACCCCCACCCCTACTTTCGTTTCAAGTAAAAAGTGTGAGTATGGGAGGGTTTCCACCCCATCCTTACAAAAAGACTCTTTTATCGTCATGAGGAGACAATCCGACTTTAGATTCCAGTGCAGTGTATACCTCGTGACCTCGCAATCGAATGCAAGTTTGCCGAACGATGTGCGGGGAAGCCCATTGAACTCTGCGACCGCACAGGCAGTGCAGACAGTCTTTCACCGTCAAAGCGCTAGATGCCGCACGTCTAACACCCTTTGCCCGCCTCTGGGTGCCCCCGTCTATTCTACGATATGCATAAATTTTGGACCTCAGTCCCACAAACTCTACAATCGGTAAACCATTCGTCTCGTCTTTCATGAGATTGATAACCTTCTTGTTCTTAGGAACAATACCGTAAGGCTTATCGGTCTCATTTGAAGTCGTGTCGAATTCTTTACCACGGCACCTAATTACTTCATATGGATCGCAGTTCTTGATCCAGTAGATAAGGCTGTCTGTATCCATATAAAGCAACTTTGGTTCTACCAAATGAGGTCTCGCAAACTCGTAGTGGAAGCGGTACATGTAGAATTTTGAGATATCCGGTATGCACATCTCCAAATAAACAGGCTTCATAAACTCTACTGCAGTCTTTGACATCTCCACACCATTGAAGATGGTGGCACCCTCAAAATTTGGCCTGGAGGTACACTTTCTCAGGCCAGAACACCCTTCCCATGCGGTTACAATCAAAACATCGCGTTCATTTCTTACATTCCGCATAGTTTTCCCGAAAATGCAATTGTTCATTAATTTATAAAAATCTTTTTCAAAATCATTACTCGCGACCGCCCTCTTTCCGGTATTTACTTCAATATACTCCTTGAACCAGGCGAATTGCTTGAAGGAGATAGCCCGGGTGATTCTAACAAGCTTCATCCCTAAGCTGAGGCACTGCTGGAGATTATGATATAGAATAATATACCTCTGCTTATCTCCAACAGTAGCCAACAGTTTAGGGATGGTGCTTCTTCGCGGTATTTGTTGCTCTGGACATAACGGCATGTCGCTTGACTCTCATAAATTATTAGGATATGTGATGTCTGCCTCATCCTACATCAGAATCGGCCACAAGACCCATTATTTTTCCACCTAACCCCTTCCATTCGTCTTCGGGCATCCATCAAAACCCACCAACTGGGCCGGCCGCAGTGGCCGAGCGGTTCTATGCGTTTCAGTTTGGAACTGCGCGACCGCTACAGTCTCAGGTTCGAATCCTGCTACGGGCATGGATGTGTGTGATGTCCTTAGGTTACTTAGGTTTAAGTAGTACTAAGTTCTAGGGGACTGATGACCTCAGATGTTAAGTCCCATAGTGCTCAGAGCCATTTGAATCATTTGAACCACCAATTGGCAGTGGCTGCATCATGGCGTGCCCGTATATGTTATTCACATCTATGTACATAATGTAACTCGAATCAAGGGATGCATTAAACCCGACACCCATCCGCGTGTTATTTGCCTTGGCATGCCTGTGGATGCATTGACAAAGTCCTCCATGGATCCGGCGCACAAAAAATAGAAGCATTGCAGCATCAATCAAAAGTTCGATGCTACGCCCCCGTTTTTTTGAGCGTAGCGTCCCAGGACAACCCAGGTGCCATGTAATAAAAGGCGGGATCCAGAGAGTACGTGGCCATACATACACTCCGGAACTTTTCGAAAACATCTGCAAGCAAACGCACGTCTGTGTCCATGTATAGTCTTGCATATTCTGCCAAATTGGGGATGTTAAATTCCCGCCAGATATTCACGGCATGCTAATATTGTGCTGTAGTTACGGCATCGCCAGTGAGAGTACTGGTAAATGCAGATATGTCGGGAAGCCTGGTTTCATTGAGTTTTGCTGTACAATCAACATACTCCTATAGGTAAACTCCTTTCCTAGTCGCAAGTTGGATCTTTTACTCATCAGGAAATGCATATCGAGTGATATGCATATCACTCTGAGGTAGAATTTCAACGAGTTTCTGGAGCGAAGTCTGCATAAATCGTAAGGAGTCCAGGAAGCGAAGCCTAATTTTTGGCGTCATTCGTTCTGAGAAAGAAATGTACTGCTCAGCGTTTTCAGGCAGGACACTGACCTGATCATTCTTCATACCGAAATTAGCCAAGTGCTCAACGAGAAAATTAGCGTCATACCCACTCACATTATGAAAAAAGATAAGTATGTGCCGTGGTAACTTATGCTTAAAATTGCATGCGCTATGAGCTGCACCTCGGAACTTTCCCGTAGGTTGACAATGATCTCTACGGGGAGTTTCCGCTTATCTATCTAAAGGTAGCCCATAATGTAACAATTAACCACCTTTTCATACAATTCATCATCTTCCTTTGATTTGTCCTTGGGACTGTTAGTGCTGTAGAGCTTATCAACTTCCCATAAAAGTTTTTCAAGCACAGTGAGAAGCCAGAAGGCAGGATCGTCCCCGACATAAGACTCGTAGCGGTTAAGTTTAGAGTTATATCCACTTACAACTTGGAACGCTGCCACATAAGGTACGTGTTTTTCTGTGAAGGTTGTATGTGAGGCTAAGGGCTTCCCTTCACAGCAAGTAATAGGATCCAGCAAGCATTCAAAGTCGGCGTACATTACAAACGGACATCGCTGCTGGTGGTGAGCATTTTGAAATTTAATGAATTTATTTTCCTCTGTGGGCATAATAACACGTACTGGGTCCTTGGAAGCACAATATAATAGATCGCTAATAACTCTTCTGATGAAAAATAATTCAGACACCTTAAACAAATATGCTTTGTACACAGTTTGTTACTTAACTGGAAACATAGGAGATGGGACATTTCTTTGATCCAAACATAGTGATACTTATCACCTTCAGAGAAGAGCAGCATGTTTACATGCAGCTCTCGCTCACCTGCAAATTTTGAGAAATGGAGGGGGCCGACGATGGTGTGCTTGTCTTGCTCATATGACTTGTCGATATTCCTCTCCAGGCCATAAACGTGGACCGATATTCCGGTATTCTACACCTCAAATTAAGGTATGTCCTGGATCTTTACTGGGAACTCTATACCATCAAAGTTATAATATGTCTTAATGTTATGGACTTTGTAACCGTTCGGACACTCAGGATGATCTCTGTAATTGTACTTTCTTTCACAAGCCAGTACTGACCATGTTAAACTAGCTTGATCCTGTCTATTGTCGACATTAATGCATGTCTTCTTGTTAGCTATATCTTTAGGGAGCTTAATATAACTGGACCCTCCATTTAGCGGATCATAGACACGTATATGGATGTCAAGGTGTGGTATATTGCTGAGCGCCTTAGCTCTCGGAAAATCGGGACATAATAGCGCTCAAGGTGGATTCATGATACCACTCAGCAATGGATGTGCTTCGAGAAATAACGCCATTATCACCCCGTATATAGTGCAGAGTTGTAGCCTCTGCATCACCTGGATGTTTAGGGGGGTGATTCAACTCGCAGCGAAATACAGCGCTGCATTTAATGGCGTTAAATCTCGGATCGTCTAGGACTTTGAGGAGCTCGGTCTCCAAGACAGGGAGGCGCGCTTCCAGAAACCCGACAGGGTCGCGATATCTCCATCTCGGATTCTCAATCCTTGTGAATGAGATACGCCCCTCAAAAGCCCTAGAGTATTCTAGAGAGGTCATTATACCATTATTCTGATGACCTTCACTATCAATAGGACGGGGAAGAGCGCTACTGCTAGCCACAGAATAATCAGTATTACTATTACTACAACTAGGAGTCCATCCCGTCGATGACGGGGCTGGTGATGGTGCGTCTGCTGCAGGGAGAGATATGCGCCATGGTACACACACCTTTCGCTGACGGTGAGGACGTGACGGCAGAGGAGGAGGTGGTGTGGAATCAGACCGCTGCGAGCAGTCGGGTTGCTGCAGCTCTGACCTGCTAGCCTGAGGGAGGGCAGCCCATTGATGCCAGAGCGATGCTGTGGCAGTCGCGGCGACTGGGGCGGGACCCGTTTAGTGGCAGCGGCGGCGGCGGCAGCGGTGTCAGGTCGGCTGCGGTAGCAGCTTCCCGGTGAGAGCAGCCCGGGCTTGGCGCAGGTGCAGGTGGAGCATAGCAGATGACGCTAGCTCTTTTTGGTGGACTTGCCCCACCATCGCTTAGCCCACAGCCACTTGCAGAGGCGCTTGAAGCCTCCTGCAACCTCTGACGAGCAGCCAACAAAGGGGTGCGAGCCTGTGACGCATGACAGATGGGACCTGTCGCTTTCTCAACTCCGCCTGCATCTGGGCAGGGTGCAGGAGCGCACACCATGTTCTAGAAGGTGGTTCTGTAAAGATAGGACAGAGGCAATAATTAGTAAGATCCCTATTACATTAGGAATAGAACGCTTGTTGATATAATAATAATAATAATAATGGTAATTACCTAATTCACCCTGCTGCCAGAACTGCATCTCCTCCCAAATATCCGCATTGAAGAGTATGTCTTGTGTGCAGTTGGGTGTTGTTTATCCCCACCCATCAGCCATTTCGTGCACCCACTTGGGCACTGATGAGGAGGAGGACGTGGATCTACAGACTCTGTAACATGAAGCGCATGAATTAAGCATGGGAACTGCATTAAACAAACATGCTCTAAAACAATAACTGAGCAAGGTTGTACCATCTACAGCAGTTGCCTGTACATATAATATAAAGTAGTATGCACAGACAGAATAACAATATAAGAAGATCAATAAATTCACTCTCATGGTTTTGAAATGATGCTGAAACTGTTGTTGTTGTTCTCTCATCTCCTCCACAACCTTCGGATTTATTTCTTCTGAAATGTCTAGCCCGAATGCTGAAACGAAAGGTTGGAATATAGTGTAAGAGAGAGAGAGAAATAAAATTTGGGGTAGACGAATGCACAAGAACTGAAACAATTTTCAGTTCGAAGTGCGGAAGATTGATCACAAATAAAAAAAAAAGTAATTGTAACTCACGCTGGGTCTCATACGCTACTAGAACCCTGAGGGTGGTAATAGTCTCTTAGAGATACGACGGCAGGGAGCCTGAAGTATGCAGTCGCCAAGCGATTTCTGTGTCGCATCGTAAGCATGAGGGAGAGGGATCGACAGTGCATCAGTTACAGGTAATTAGAGGCCTGCGGTGGAGTTAGCCTCATGGATGAGGCTTTGGCATGGAACCCATAGTATGCAAACACGAAGCAATTTGTGTGTTGCATCGTCAGTATGACAGTGCGGGAACTAAAGTAAAGTGGCAGCGGTGCATCAGTTACAACCTACTAGTGTCCTGATGGCGGCATTAATCAATTGGAGATACATCGCCACAGAGCCTGTAGTATGAAATTGGAAAGCAATTTCTGTGTTGAATTGTGTGTGTGAGGGTGCGTGGTCAACAGTAATGTGGAAGCGGTGCATCAGTTACAAGCTACTACAGACCTGAGGGCGGTATTACTGTCTTGGAGATACGTCGGCAGAGAGTTTGTAGTAAGCAGTCGCGAAGCAATTTCTGTGCGTATCGTCAGTGTGAGGGTCGGGGGTCGAGAGAAAATCAGCAGCGGTGTGGCAGTTACAAGCTACTAGAGACCTGAGGGTGGTATTAGTCACATGGAAATACGTCGGCACCAGTATGCAGTCACAAAGCAATTTCAGTGTCACATCCTCAGTGTGAGGGGCCACGGACCACAGTAAAGTGAAGCGGTGCATCAGTTAGAAGCTACTAGAGTCCTGATGGCGGTACTACTCTCTTGGAGATACATCTACATCTACATGATTACTCTGCAATTCACATTTAAGTGCTTGGCAGAGGGTTCATCGAACCACAATCATACTATCTCTCTACCATTCCACTCCCGAACAGCGCGCGGGAAAAACGAACACCTAAACCTTTCTGTTCGAGCTCTGATTTCTCTTATTTTATTTTGATGATCATTCCTACCTACGTAGGTTGGGCTCAACAAAATATTTTCGCATTCGGAAGAGAAAGTTGGTGACTGACATTTCGTAAATATATCTCGCCGCGACGAAAAACGTCTTTGCTTTAATGACTTCCATCCCAACTCGCGTATCATATCTGCCACACTCTCTCCCCTATTACGTGGTGATACAAAACGAGCTGCCCTTTTTTGCACCCTTTCGATGTCCTCCGTTAATACCACCTGGTAAGGATCCCACACCGCGCAGCAATATTCTAACAGAGGACGAACGAGTGTAGTGTAAGCTGTCTCTTTAGTGGACTTGTTGCATCTTCTAAGTGTCCTGCCAATGAAACGCAACCTTTGGCTCGCCTTCCCCACAATATTATCTATGTGGTCTTTCCAACTGAAGTTGTTCGTAATTTTAACACCCAGGTACTTAGTTGAATTGACAGCCTTGAAAATTGTACTATTTATCGAGTAATCGAATTCCAACGGATTTCTTTTGGAACTCATGTGGATCACCTCACACTTTTCGTTATTTAGCGTCAACTGCCACCTGCCACACCATACAGAAATCTTTTCTAAATCGCTTTGCAACTGATACTGGTCTTCGGATGACCTTACTAGACGGTAAATTACGTCGGCAGGGAGCCTGTATTATGCAATCGTGAAGCAATGTCCGTGTTGTAAGCTCAGTGTGAGGGTGCACGGACTACAGTACAGTGGCAGCAGTGCATCAGTTACCAGCTATTAATGGCCTGAGAGTAGTATTCGCGTTTTGGAGATACGCCGGCAGGGAGCCTGTAAGTTGTTGTTGTTGTGGTCTTCAGTCCTGAGACTGGTTTGATGCAGCTCTCCATGCTACTCTATCCTGTGCAAGCTTCTTCATTTCCCAGTACTTACTGCAACCTACATCCTTCTGAATCTGCTTAGTGTATTCATCTCTTGGTCTCCCTCTACGATTTTTACCCTCCACGCTGCCCTCCAATGCTAAATTTGTGATCTCTTGATGCCTCAGTACATGTCCTACCAAGCGGTCCCTTCTTTTTGTAAAGTTGTGCCACAAACTCCTCTTCTCCCCAATTCTATTCAATACCTCCTCATTACTTATGTGATCTACCCATCTAATCTTTAGCATTCTTCTATAGCACCACATTTCGAAAGCTTCTATTCTCTTCTTGTCCAAACTATTTATCGTCCATGTTTCACTTCCATACATGGCTACACTCCATACAAATACTTTCAGAAACGACTTCCTGACACTTAACTCTATACTCGATGTTAACAAATTTCTCTTCTACAGAAACGCTTTGCTTGCTATTGCCAGTCTACATTTTATATCCTCTCTACTTCGACCATCATCAGTTATTTTACTCCCCAAATAGCAAAGCTCCTTTACTACTTTAAGTGTCTCATTTCCTAATCTAATTCCCTCAGCATCACCTGACTTAATTCGACTACATGCCATTATACTCGTTTTGCTTTTGTTGATGTTCATCTTATATCCTCCTTTCAAGACACTGTCCATTCCGTTCAACTGCTCTTCCAAGTCATTTGCTGTCTCTGACAGAATTACAATGTCATCGGCGAACCTCAAAGTTTTTATTTCTTCTCCATGAATTTTAATACCTACTCCGAATTTTTCTTTTGTTTCCTTTACTGCTTGCTCAATATACAGATTGAATATCATCGGTGAGAGGCTACAACCCTGTCTCACTCCCTTCCCAACCACTGCTTCCCTTTCATGCCCCTCGACTCTTATAACTGCCATCTGGTTTCTGTACAACTTGTAAATAGCCTTTCGCTCCCTGTATTTTACACCTGCCACCTTCAGAATTTGAAAGAGAGTATTCCAGTTAACATTGTCAAAAGCTTTCTCTAAGTCCACAAATGCTAGAAATGTAGATTTGCCTTTCCTTAATCTTTCTTCCAAAATGGTCGGTATTGCCTCACGTGTTCCAACATTTCTACGGAATCCAAACTGATCTTCCCCGATGTCGGCTTCTACCAGTTTTTCCATCCGTCTGTAAAGAATTCGAGTTAGTATTCTGCAGCTGTGACTTAGTAAACTGATAGTTCGGTAATTTTCACATCTGTCAACACCTGCTTTCTTTGGGATTGGAATTATTATATTCTTCTTGAAGTCTGAGGGTATTTCGCCTGTCTCATACATCTTGCTCACCAGATGGTAGAGTTTTGTCAGCACTGGCTCTCCCAAGGCTATCAGTAGCTCTAATGGAATGTTGTCTACTCCCGGGGCCTTGTTTCGACTCAAGTCTTTCAGTGCTCTGTCAAACTCTTCACGCAGTATCGTATCTCCCATTTCATCTTCATCTACATTTTCTTCCATTTCTATAATATTGTCCTCAAGTATATCACCCTTGTATAGACCCTTTATATACTCCTTCCACCTTTTTCTCTTTACCTTCTTTGCTTAGAACTGGGTTTCCGTGTGAGCTCTTGATACTCATGCAAGTGGCTCTCTTTTCTCCAAAGGTCTCTTTAATTTTCCTGTAGGCACTATCTATCTTGCCCCTAGTGAGATAAGCCTCTACATCCCTGCATTTGTCCTCTAGCCATCCCTGCTTAGCCATTTTGCACTTCCTGTCGATTTCATTTTTGAGACGTTTGTATTCCTTTTTGCCTGCTTCATTTACTGCATTTTTATATTTTCTCCTTTCATCAATTAAATTCAATATCTCTTATGTTAACCAAGGATTTCTTTTAGCCCTCGTCTTTTTACCTACTTGATCCTCTGCTGCCTTCACTACTTCAGCCCTCAGAGCTACCCATTCTTCTTCTACTGTATTTCTTTCACCCATTCCTGTCAATTGTTCCCTTATGCTCTCTCTGAAACTCTGTACAACCTCTGGTTTAGTCAGTTTATCCAGGTCCCATCTCCTTAAATTCCCACCTTTTTGCAGTTTCTTCAGTTTTAATCTACAGTTCATAACCAATAGATTGTGGTCAGAGTCCACATCTGCCCCTGGAAATGTCTTGCAATTTAAAACCTGGTTCCTAAATCTCTGTCTTACCATTATATAATCTATCTGAAATCTGTCAGTATCTCCAGGATTCTTCCATGTATACAACCTTCTTTTATGATTCTTGAACCAAGTGTTAGCTATGATTAAGTTATGCTCTGTGCAAAATTCTACCAGACGGCTTCATCTTTCATTTCTTACCCCCAATCCATATTCTCCTACTATGTTTCCTTCTCTCCCTTTTCCTACTCTCGAATTCCAGTCACCCATGAATATCAAATTTTCGTCTCCCTTAACTACCTGAATAATTTCTTTTATCTCATCATACATTTCATCAGTTTCTTCATCATCTGCAGAGCTAGTTGGCATATAAACTTGTACTACTGAAGTAGGCGTGGGCTTCGTGTCTATCTTGGCCACAATAATGCGTTCACTATTCTGTTTGCAGTAGCTTACCCGCACTCCTATTTTTTATTCATTATTAAACCTACTCCTGCATTACCCCTATTTGATTTTGTATTTATAACCCTGTATTCACCTGACCAAAAGTCTTGTTCCTCCAGCCACCGAACGTCACTAATTCCCACTATATCTAACTTTAACCTATCCATTTCCCTTTTTAAATTTTCTAACCTACCTGCCCGATTAAGGGATCTGACATTCCACGCTCCGATCCGTAGAAAGCCAGTTTTCTTTCTCCTGATAACGACGTCCTCCTGAGTAGTCCCCGCCTGGAGATCCGAATGGGGGACTATTTTACCTCCGGAATATTTTACTCAGGAGGACGCCATCATCATTTAACCATACAGTAAAGCTGCATGCCCTAGGAAAAATTACGGCTGTGGTTTCCCCTTGCTTTCAGCCGTTCGCAGTACCAGCACAGCAAGGCCGTTTTGGTTAGTGTTACAAGGCCAGATCAGTCAATCATCCAGACTGTTGTCCCTGCAACTACTGAAAAGGCTGCTGCCCCTCTCCAGGAACCACACGTTTGTCTGTCCTCTCAACAGATACCCCTCCGTTGTGGTTGCACCTACGGTACGGCCATCTGCATCACTGAGGAACGCAAGCCGCCCCACCAACGGCAAGGTCGGTGGTTCATGGGGCATCTTGTAAGATGCAGTCTCAACAAAGCAATTTCTGAGTCGCGTCGTAAATGTGAGGGAGCGAGGAATACAGTAAAGTGGCAGCAGTGCATCTGTTACAACCTACTATAGTCATGAAGGTGGTATTAGTTTATTGGAGATACTTCGGCAAGGAGCCTGTAAGATGAAATCGCAAAGAAGATTCTGTGTTGCATCGTCAGTGTGAGGATGTGGAGAATTAAGTTAAGTGGCAGTGGTGCATCAGCTACAAGCTCCTACAGTCCTGAGGGCGGCAATAGTCTCTTGGAGGTACAACGGCGGGGAGCCTTTAGTATGCAATCGCAAATCAATTTCTGTGTCACTTCGTCATTGTGAGAGTTCATTGACTACAGTTAAATGGCAGTGGTGCATCAGTTACATGCTATTAGATTCCCGAGGGCTATATTACTCTCTTGGACATACGTAGGCAGGGAGGCTGTAGTATGTAATCGCTAAGCACCTATTGTGTCACATCGTCAATGTGAGGGTGCGGGGACTACAGTAAAGTGCCAGCAGTGTATCAGTTACAAGCTACAACAGACCTGAGTGCGGTATTATTATCTTTCAGATACGTCGCAGGGAGTCTGCAGTATGCAATCACGAAGCAATTTCTGGGTCTCATCGTTAGTGGGTCGTTGCGGGGACTACATACCTGAGAGTGGTATTAGTCTCATGGAAAGACATCGGCCGGAAGCCTGTAGTATGCCATCACGAAGCAATTTCTGTGTCACATCCTCACTGTGAGGGGGAGGGGACCACTGTAAAGTGCAGCAGTGCATCAGTTAGAAGCTGCTAGAGTCCTGATGGCAGTATTAGTCTCTTGCAGATACGTCGGCAGGGAGCCTGTAGTATGCAAGCTCAGTTTGAGGGTGCAGGGACAACATTAAAGTGGCAGCGGTGCATCAGCTATGAGCTATTAATGACCTGAGGGTAGTATTCGCTTCTTGGAGATACGTCGGCAGGGAGTCTGTAAGGTGCAGACTCAAAGTAATTTCTCGGTCGCATCTTTAATGATAGGGTGTGGGGAATACAGGGAAGTGGCTGCAGTGCATTAGTTATAAGCTACCAGAGTCATGAGGGTGGTATTAACTTCTTCGAGACATTTTGGCAGTGAGCCTGTAAGATGAAATCCCAAAGAAATTTCTGTCTCGCATCATCAGTGTGAGCGTGTGGAGAGTTAACTGGCAGCGTTGCATCAGCTACAAGCTCCTAGACTACTGAGGGCGGTAATAGTCTCTTGGAAATACTCGGGACAGAGCCCCTAGTATGCCATTGCGAAGCAATTTCTGTGTCAGTGTGAGTATGCACAGACTAGAGTTAAGTAACAGAGTTGCATCAGTTACAGGCTACTCGAGGCCTGAGACCGGTATTAGTCTCTTGGAGATGCATCGCCAAGGAGGCTGTAGTACGCAGTCGCAAAGGACCTTTTGTGTCGCATCGTCAATGTGAGGGTGGAGGGACTACAGTAAAGTGGCAGCGGTGAATCAGTTACAAGCTACTAGAGACCTGACAGTTCTAATAATCTCTTGGAGATACGTTGGCACGGCACCTAGTATGAAATGGCGAAAAAATTTCAGTATCACGTCGTCAGTGTGATGATTTGGGGACTTCAGTAAACTGGCAGCGGTGCATCAGTTGCAAGTTACTAGAGACCTGAGGGTTGTATTAGTCTCTTGGAGATACGTTGCCATGGCGCTTAGTATTAAATCGGGAAGAAATTTCTGTCTTGCATCGTCAGTGTGAGATTGAGAGTACTATGGTAATGTGGCAGCTGTGCATTGGTTGCAAGCAACGAGAGACCTGAAAGTGGTATTACCTTTTGGAGATACGTCGGCAGGGAGCCTGTAGTATGCAATCGCAAAGCCATTTTTATGTTGCATCATCAATGTGAGGGTGCATGGACTGCATTAAAATGTATGTGGTGCAACAGTTACAAGCTACTAGAGTCCAGAGAGCAGTGAACGTCTCTTGGGAATACTTTTGCAGGGAGTCTTAGTATGCATGCGCCAAGCAATTTCTTTGCCGCGTCATCACTGTGAGGGTGCGACGACTGCAGTAAAGTGGCAGCGGTGTATGAGTTAGAAGCTACTAGAGACCTGAGTGCAATATTAATATTTTTGAGATACGTCGCGGGGAGCCAGTAGTATGCCATCGCAAAGCAGTTTCTGTTTCGCATCGTCAGACTGAGGGTGTGGGGACTACAGTAATGTGGCAGCGGTGTGTCGGGTACAGCCTACTGGAGACTTGAGGTTGGTATTAATCTCTTGGGGATAAGTCGGAAGGGAGCCTGTAATCAAGCAATTTCTGTGTCGCATCGTAAGTCTGAGGGTGTGGGGACTACAGTAACGTGGCAGCAGTTTGTCAGGTACAGCCTACTGGAGACCTGAGGGTGGTATTAATCTCTTGGGGATACATCGGATGGGAGCCTGTAGTGATGCCGCGGTTGCAAGCTGCAACAGACCTGAGGGCGGTATTAGTGTCTTGGAGATACATCCTCAGGGATCTTGTAGTATGCAATCGCAAAGCATTTCTGTGTCGCATCGTCAGTCTCAGGGTGTGGGGACTACAGTAATGTGGTAGCAGTGTGTCAGGTACAGCCTACTGGAGACCTGAGTGTGGTATTAATCTCTTGGGGGATAAGTCGGAAGGGAGCCTGTAGTGAAGCAATTTCTGTGTCGCATCGTAAGTCTGAGGGTGTGGGGACTACAGTAATGTGGCAGCAGTGTGTCAGGTACAGCCTACTGGAGACCTCAGGGTGGTATTAATCTCTTGGGGATAAGTCGGAAGGGAGCCTGTAGTGAAGCAATTTCTGTGTCGCATCGTCAGTCTGAGGGTGTGGGGACTACAGTAATGTGGCAGCAGTGTGTCAGGTACAGCCTACTGGAGACCTCAGGGTGGTATTAATCTCTTGGGGATAAGTCGGAAGGGAGCCTGTAGTGAAGCAATTTCTGTGTCGCATCGTCAGTCTGAGGGTGTGGGGACTACAGTAATGTGGCAGCAGTGTGTCAGGTACAGCCTACTGGAGACCTCAGGGTGGTATTAATCTCATGGGGATAAGTCGGAAGGGAGCCTGTAGTGAAGCAATTTCTGTGTCGCATCGTCAGTCTGAGGGTGTGGGGACTACAGTAATGTGGCAGCAGTGTGTCAGGTACAGCCTACTGGAGACCTCAGGGTGGTATTAATCTCATGGGGATAAGTCGGAAGGGAGCCTGTAGTGAAGCAATTTCTGTGTCGCATCGTCAGTCTGAGGGTGTGGGGACTACAGTAATGTGGCAGCAGTGTGTCAGGTACAGCCTACTGGAGACCTGATGGTGGTATTAATCTCATGGGGATAAGTCGGAAGGGAGCCTGTAGTGAAGCAATTTCTGTGTCGCATCGTCAGTCTGAGGGTGTGGGGACTACAGTAATGTGGCAGCAGTGTGTCAGGTACAGCCTACTGGAGACCTCAGGGTGGTATTAATCTCTTGGGGATAAGTCGGAAGGGAGCCTGTAGTGAAGCAATTTCTGTGTCGCATCGTCAGTCTGAGGGTGTGGACTACAGTAATGTGGTAGCAGTGTGTCAGGTACAGCCTACTGGAGACCTGATGGTGGTATTAATCTCATGGGGATAAGTCGGAAGGGAGCCTGTAGTGAAGCAATTTCTGTGTCGCATCGTCAGTCTGAGGGTGTGGGGACTACAGTAATGTGGCAGCAGTGTGTCAGGTACAGCCTACTGGAGACCTCAGGGTGGTATTAATCTCATGGGGATAAGTCGGAAGGGAGCCTGTAGTGAAGCAATTTCTGTGTCGCATCGTAAGTCTGAGGGTGTGGGGACTACAGTAATGTGGCAGCAGTGTGTCAGGTACAGCCTACTGGAGACCTGATGGTGGTATTAATCTCATGGGGATAAGTCGGAAGGGAGCCTGTAGTGAAGCAATTTCTGTGTCGCATCGTCAGTCTGAGGGTGTGGGGACTACAGTAATGTGGCAGCAGTGTGTCAGGTACAGCCTACTGGAGACCTGATGGTGGTATTAATCTCATGGGGATAAGTCGGAAGGGAGCCTGTAGTGAAGCAATTTCTGTGTCGCATCGTCAGTCTGAGGGTGTGGGGACTACAGTAATGTGGCAGCAGTGTGTCAGGTACAGCCTACTGGAGACCTGAGGGTGGTATTAATCTCTTGGGGATAAGTCGGAATGGAGCCTGTAGTGAATCAATTTCTGTGTCGCATCGTCAGTATCGGGATGTGTGGTGCACAGTAAAGTAGAAGCGATGCATCAGTTTCAATCTACTAGATACGTGAAAGTGGTGTTAGTCTCTTGGAGAAACGTCGGCAGGGAGCCTGTGTTATGCAATTGGGAATCAATTTCTGTGTTGTATCTTCTGTATGAGAGTGCATGGACTACAGTAAAGTGGCAGCGGTGCATCAGTTACAAGCTACTAGAGACCTCAGAGTGATATTAGTCTCATGGCAAGACGTCTGCAGGAAGGCTGTAGTACGCAATCAGGATGCCATTTCTATGTCACATCCTCATTGTGAGGGGGCGGGGACCACAGTAAAGTGGTTACAAATTACTAGAGCCCGGATGCCGGTGTTAGTCTCTTGAGATATGTTGGCAGGGATCCTGTAGTATGCAATCGCGAACCAATGTCTGTGTTGCAAGCTCAGTGTGAGGGTGCAGGGACTACAGTAATGTGCTGCGGTGCATCAGTTACGATCTATTATTGACCTGAGGGTAGTATTCGCTTTTTGGAGATACGTCAGCAGGGAGCCTGTAGTATGCAACCGCAAAGCAATATCTGTTTTGCATCGTCAGTCTGAGTGTGCGAGGAGTGCAGTAAAGTGGCAGCAGTGCATCAGTTAAAGTTACTATATACCTGATGGTGATGTTAGTCTCTTGGAGATAAGTCGTCGAGAGCTTGTAGTATGCAATCTCAAAGCAATTTCTGTGTTGCATCGTAGGTGTGAGGATGCGGGGACTACAATAAAGTGGCAGCTATGCATCAGTTCCAAGCTGCTAATGAGCTGAGGGCAGTATAGTATTTGGGAGATAGGTCGGCAGGGAGCCTGTGGTATGCAATCGCAATGCAATTTCTGTTTCGCATCTTCTGTGTGAGGGTGAAGGTACTACAGTAAAGTGAAGTGGCAGTAGTGCATCAGTTACAAGCTACTAGAGACCTGATGACGGTATTAATCTCTTGGGGATAAGTCAGCAGAGAGGTTTGTAGCGTGCAATTGCGAAGAAATTTCTGTGTTGTATCGTCTGTAAGAGAGTGTGAAGACTACTGTAAAGTGGCAGCGGTGCATCACTTACAAGCTACTAGAGTCCTGGTGGCGATATTATTATCTTGGAAATACGTCGACAGAGAGCCTGTAGTATGCAATTGCAAAGCAATTTCTGTGTTGTATCCTGAGTGTGAGGGTGTGTGCTCCACAGTAATGTAGAAACGATGCATTAATTGCAGTCTATTAGAGACCAGAAGGTGGTATCAGTCCCCTGGAGCTACATTGGCAGGGAGTCTGTGATATGCAATTACGAAGTAATTTGTGTGTTGCATCGTCAGTATGACAGTATGGGGACTACTGTAAAGTATCAACGGTTTATCAGTTATAAGGTACTACAGACCTTAGGGCGGTATTAGTCTCTTGGAAATACGTCGACAGGCAGCCTGAAGTATGCAATCGCCAAGCGATTTCTCTGTCGCATTATTAGTGTGAGCTTGCGGGGACAACAGTAAAGTGAAATCAGTGCATCGGTTACAATCTAATAGTGACGTGAGGGTTGTAATTTTCTGTTGCAGATACGTCGGCAGGGCGCCTGTAGCATCCAGTTGCGAATCAATTTCTGTGTCGCATCGTCAGTGTGAGGGTGGGGGATCTACAGTAAACCGGCAGCGATGCATCAATTACAAGTTACTGGAGATCTGAGGATGGTATTTGTCTCTTGGAAAGACGCCGGCAGAAAGCCTGTAGAATGCAATCACAAAGCAATTTCTGAGTCACATCGTCAGTGTGAGGAGGCTGGGACTACAATAAAGTGGCAGCTATGCATCAGTTAGAAGCTACTAGTGTCCTGATGCCGATATTAGTCTCTTGGTGATGCGTCGGCAGGGAGTCTGTAGTATGCAATGGCAAAGCAATGTCTTTGTTGCAATGCCTGTGTGATGGTGCAGGGACTACAGTGAAGTGCCAACGGTGCATCAGTTACCAGCTAGTAGAGATATGAGGGCGGTATTAGGTCCTTGGAGATTCGTCGTCATGGAGCCGGTAGTATGCAATTGCGAGATAATTTCTGTCTGGCATCGTTAGTGTCAGAGTGTGGGAACTACATCGGCAGGGAGCCTGTAGTATGCAATCGCCAATCAATTTCTGTGTTGCAAGGTTACTGGGCGGACGCAGGGACAACAGTAAAGTTGCTACAGTGGAACAGTTACTTGCTAATAGAGACCTGAGGGTGGTATTAGTATGTTGGAAACATGTCGTCAGGGAGCCTGTAAGATTCACTTGCGAAGCAATTTTAGTGTTACGTCAACAGTGTGAGGGTGTGGAGACTACAGTAAGTTTCTGCGGTGCATCAGTTACCACCTACTAGAGACCCTAGGGCAGTATTAGTATTTTGGACATACGTCGGCAGGGATACTGTAGTATGCGATCGTGAAGCAATTTCTGTATCACATGGTCAGTGTGGGGGTACGAGGACTACATAAAAGTGGTAGAAGTACATCAGTTACAAGCTACTAGAGTCCTGAGGGCGGTATAATTTTCTTGGAGACACATTGGCAGTGAGCCTTTAGTATGCATTCTCCATGCAATTTCTGTGTTGCATCATCACTATGAGGGTGTGGGGGGCTACAGTGAAGTGGCAGCGCTGCATCAGTTACAACCTATTTCAGTATAGAAGGCGGTATTAGTGTCTTGGTGATGGGTCGGCAGGGAGCGTGCAGTATGCAATCATGAAGCGATTTCTGTATCGAATCATCAGTGTCAGTGTGGGGGGATTACAGAAAAGTGGCAGCATTGCAACAGTTTCAAGCTACTGGATACCCTAGGGGAGTATTACTGTCTTGGATATACTTCAGCAGAGCGCCTGTAGTATGCAATCGCGAAGCAATTTCTGTGTTGCGTCATCGGTGTGAGAGTGCGATGACTACAGTAAAGGGGCAGCGGTGTATCGGTTAAAGCTACTAGATATCTGATGGTGATATTAGTCTCTTGGAGATAAGTCGGCAGAGAACCTGAAGTATGCAATGACGAAGCAGTTTCTGTGTTGCACCGTCAGTGTGATGTTGCAGGGACTGCACTAAAGTGACCGTAGTCCATCAGTTACAAGCTACTAGAGTCTTGAGGGCGGTATTACTTTCTTGGAAACACTTCTGCAGGGAGCCTGTAGTATGGAATCGAGTAGCAATTACTTTGTCCCATCGTCAGTGTGAGGGTGGGGGGACTGCAGTAAAGTGGCGGCTGTGCAACATTTTCAAGCTACTAGAGAGCTAAGGCCGGTATTAGGCTTTATGAGTAACGTCGGCAGGGAGCCTGTAGTACGTAATCGTGAAGCTATATCTGTGTCGCATCGTCAGTGTGAGAGTGCAGGGTCTACAGTAAAGTGGCAGCAGTGCAAGATTTTCTTATTACTAGTGGCCTCAGGGTGGTATTTGTCTATTGGGGATACGTCGGCAGGGACCCTGTAGTATGCAATAGTGAAGCATTTACTGTGTTGAATTGTCAGTGAGAGGGTGCGGGTACTACTGTAAAGTGGCAGCGGTGCAACAGTTACAAGATACTAGAGACCTGAGAGTGGTCTTAGTCTCTTGGACATACGTCAACATGCAGCCTGTAAGATGCAATCACGACACAATTTCTGTGTTGCATCGTCAGTATGAGGGTGCGGGGACTACAGTAAAGTATCAGCGATGCATCAGTTACAAGTTACTAGAGACCTGAGGGAGGTATAATGTCTTGGAGTAAGCCTGTAGTACGCAATCGTTTAGCAATTTTCACATTGTCATTGTGAGGATGCCGGTACTACAGTAAAGTGGCAACGGCGCAACATATTCAAGCTACTTGACACCTGAGGGCGGTATTAGTCTATTGGAGGTACGTCGTGAGGGAGCCTGTAGTATGCAATGGAGAAGCAATTTCTCTGTCCCATAGTCAGTGTGAGGGTGCGGGGACTACAGTTAAGTGGCAGCGATACATTAGCTACAAACTACTAGAGTGATGACGGTGGTATTAGTCTCTTTGAAATATGTCGGCAGTAAGCTTAGTATGCAATCACGAAACAATTTGTGTGTCACACCAACAGTATAAGGCTGTCGGGACCACAGTAAAATTACAGCGCTGCAACATTCACATGCTACTAGAGATCTGAGGGTGATATTATATCCCTTGAGATACGTCGGATGGCAGCCTGTAAGATTCAATCACTACGCAATTTCTGTGAGGCATCGCCAATGCTACAGTGCAAGGACTGCACTAATATGACCGAAGTGCATCACGTACAAGCTACTAGAGTCCTGAGGGCGGTATTAGTCTCTTAGAAATACGTCGGCAGGGAGCATGTAGTATGCATTCGTGAAGCATTTACTGTGTCCCATCGTCAGTGTGAGGGTGCGGTGCCTCGAGTAAAGTGGCAGTCTTCCATCAGTTAAAAGCTCCTAGACACCTGAGATCACTATTAGTCTTTATGAGAAATGTCGTCATGGAGCCCGTAGTATGGAATCGCGAAGCAATTTCTGTGTCGCATCCTCAGTGTGAGGGAGCGGGGACTACGGTAAAGTGGTAGCGGTGCGTCAGTTACAAGCTGCTACAGGCTTTAGGGTGCTATTAGTTTCTTAGAGGTACTTCCTTAGTGCGCCTGTAGAATGCAATGGCAAAGCAATTTCTGTGTCGCATCGTCAGTGTGAGCGTACCGGGATCCAGTAAAATGGCAGTGTTCCATCAGTTATAAGCTACTAGAGACCAAAGGGCGATATTAGTCTCTTGAAGGTATGTCGGCTGTAAGCCTAGTATGGGATCGCGAAATAATTTCTATGTCTCATCGTCAGTGTAATTCTGCAGGGACCACAGTAAAGTTTCAGCGGTGCAACATTCACATGCTACTAGAGACCTGAGGGTGATATTAGTTCCCTTGAGATATGTCGGCTGGCACAATGCAAGATTCAATCACGACACAATTCCTGTGTCGCATCGTCAGTGTGAGGCTGTGGGGAATACAGCAAAGCATCAGTTACAAGCTACTAGAGACCTGATAGCCATAGAATGTCTTGGAGATAGGACAGCAGGGAGCCTGAAGTATGCAATGTCGATGTACTTTCTGTGTTGGATCAGTTACAAGCTACTAGATTCGTAGGGCGAGATTGGTCTCTTGGAAAACGCCGGCAGTGAGCCTGTAGTATGCAATCCTGAAGCTATTACTTTGTCGCATCGTCAGTGTGAGGTTGCGGGGCCTCGAGTAAAATGACAGCGTTACAAGTTACTAGAGACTTGAGATCGTTTTCAGTCTTTATGAGAAACGTCATCACGGAGCCTGTAGTATGCAATCGCGAAGTAATTTCTGTGTCGCATCGTCAGTGTGAGTGCGCGGGGACTACAGTAAAGGGGCAACGGTGCAACATTTACAACATACTAGAGACCTGAGGAAGGTCTTAGTCTCTTTAAGATAGCCGGTAGACAGCGTATAAAAAAGTATGTCGCATCGTCACTGTGAAGGTGCAATCTGTGTCACATCGCCAGTGAGAGGGTACGGGAACTACAGTAAATGGTCAGCAGTGCATCAGTTACAAGCTACTAGAGACGTGAGGGCGGTATTAGTCTCTAGGAGATACGTCGAAGAGGTCCTGTAGTACGCCATTGCGAAGCAGTTTCTGTGTCTCTTTCAAAGTGTGAGGGTGCAAAGACCAAAGTAAAGTGGCAGCTGTCAATCAGTTACAGTCAACTAGAGACCTGGTGGTGCTGTCAGTCTCCTGGAGAGACGACGGCAGGGAGCCTGTTGTATGCAATCGTGAAGAAATTTCTGTGTCACATCGTCAGGGTGAGGGTGCGAGGACTGCAGTAAAGTGGCAGCGGTGCATCTGTTGTAATCTACTACAGTACTGAGGGTGGTATAATTCTGCTGGATATTCGTCAGTAGGGAGCTTGTAGTACGCAATCGGGAAGCTATTTTTGTGTCGCTCAACAGTGTGAGGCTGCGGAAACCACAGTAAAGTGGCAGCAGTCCCTCGGATACATGACATTAGACACCTGGGGTGCTTCTAGTCTCTTGCAGATACGACGACAATAGCCTGTAGTATTCAATCGTGAAGATATGTCTGTGTCGCATCGTCAGTGTGAGGGTGCCGGGACTACAGTAAAGTGGCTGTGTTGCATCAGTAACAAGCCTACGAGGTCCTGAGGGCGGTAATAAGCTCTACGAGATACGTCGGCAGGGAGCCTGTTGTTTGCAATCACGAAGCTATATCTGTGGCGAATCATCAGTGTGAGGGTGCAGGGAACACCGTGAAGTGGTAACGGTGCATCGGTTCCAAGCAACTAGTGACCTGAGGTTGGCATTAATCTCTTGGAGACACATCTGCTGGGAGCCTGTAATATACAATTGCGAAACAATTTCTGTGTCGCATCCTCAGTGTCAGTGTGTGGCGACTACAGTAAAGTGGCAGCGATGCATCAGTTACAGCCTACTAAACAACTGAGGGTGGTTTCCAGAATGAGATTTTCACTCTGCAGCGGAATGTGCGCTGATATGAAAGGGGGGAAGGTAGGAGACGAGGTATTGGCAGAAGTAAAGCTGTGAGTACCGGGCATGAGTCGTGCTTCGGTAGCTCAGTTGGTAGAGCACTTGCCCGCGAAAGGCAAAGTCCCGAGTTCGAGTCTCGGTCGGGCACACAGTTTTAATCCGCCAGGAAGTTTCATATCAGCGCACACTCCGCTACAGAGTGAAAATCTCATTCTGGAAACATCCCCCAGGCTGTGGCTAAGCCATGTCTCCGCAATATCCTTTCTTTCAGGAGTGCTAGTTCTGCAAGGTTCGCAGGAGAGCTTCTGTAAAGTTTGGAAGCTAGGAGACGAGGTACTGGCAGAAGTAAAGCTGTGAGTACCGGGCGTGAGTCGTGCTTCGGTAGCTCAGTTGGTAGAGCACTTGCCCGCGAAAGGCAAAGGCCCCGAGTTCGAGTCTCGGTCGGGCACACAGTTTTAATCTGCCAGGAAGTTTCAACTGAGGGTGGTATTAATCTCTTGGAGATTCGTCGGCAAGGAGCCTGTAGTGTGCAATCGTGAAGAATTTTGTGTGTTACATCGTCATTCTGAGGGTGCAGGGATTATATTAGAGTGGCAGCGGTGCATCAGGTACAAGCTACTAGAGACCTGAGGCAGTATTAGTCTCTCAGAGATACTTCGGCAAGGAGACTCTAGTATGCAATTGCAAAGCCATTTCTGTGTCGATCCTCAGTGTGGGAGTGCGGGGAAAACAGTAAACTGACAATATTACATTAGTTTCAAGCAAGTAGAGACCTGAAGGTGGTATTCGTCTCTTGGATATTTGTCAGCAGGAAGCCTGTAACATGTAATTGTGAAGCAATTTCTATGTCGCATCGTCGGTGTGAGAGTGCAGGGACTTCAGTAAAGTTGCAGCTGTGCATCAGTTACAAGCTCCTAGAATCCTGAGTGTGGTGTTAGTCCCTTGGATATACATCGAGAGGGAGGCTGTTGTGTCCAATCACAAAGGAATTTATGTCGTATCGTCAGTGAAAGTGTGCGGGTCTACAGTAAAGTGGCAGCCATGCAACAGCTTCACGCTACTAGAAACCTGATTGCGGTGTTATTGTCTTGGAGATGCACCAGCAGGGAGATTGTAGTATGCATTCGCGAAGCAATTTGTGCGTCACATCGTCAGTCTGAGGGTGCACGTACTAAAGGCATGTGGCAGAAGTGCATCAGTTAAAAGCTACTAGAGACCTGAGGGTGGTATCAGTCTCTTGGAGATATGTCAGCAAGCAACCTGTAGTTTGTAGTGTAACCTCCCCCCTCACTTATCGACCTTAATGACAGTGAAAAATTAAACCGCGTGTACCTAATGGAAATTTGGGAAAAGCAATCGTCACCGAAGTTAATCTATCGGTAAAGAGGGAGGAAAGGGTTACATCTAAATGGAAAGAAAAATGCAAATGAAACTGGTGGAAATTAATTTTGAAAAGGGGTAAAGTTAATAAAGAAAGTAAATGTGCGGCCGTTACGTTAACAATTGACTAGCGGTAATTAGATATTTGAGATTTGGGGGAAATCACGGTCGCCAGTCCTAAGGACAATTACTATAGTAACTGAAAAAGAAAGGTTATTACACATATAATTAACACTAGAAGCGTGGCAACTGAAGGTTGACACGTGTAGTGTGAAAACTGAAAGTTTGTCAGAAGTAATAAATTTCGCTACACTCTGACTTAATTTAGCAAAAGAATTAATAAAACCGGAAAATCGAAAGTTAATTTAGTGACTGAAGTTAATAGTGAGCTTTCTTTCTGAAGCACATCGAAATCCAGTAAAATACGGTTAGTCTTGGACTACCTCAACAATCATTTCAAAAGCAACTTGACTCTACGCAATTTAGAAACAAGAGATTTTACTTTGAACTTGAATTAAATGATTCTGAACTATTAACAATAGTAAAATTTAGTACGTACCAAGCTGAGCTGCAGTCACAGGTAAGCTAAAATATGCTAACAAAACTCGCACTCTAAATTTGTGCTCGTGTAACCTAAATATTGTAGCCAGCTACTGAACTTTGAAATTAAAGCAGTGAAATCTAATTATATTATTTTAATGCTGGCGTTTGAATTTCAACGACACTCGGGTTCATTTCGGAAAAGGAAGGGACCCTGCTTGGCAATGCAATTGGGACAATGAGCAACAAAGGTTCATGCTAAGTTGCTGTAATTTTGCGAGGCAAATGGAACAATTTGAAAAGCTGAGGTCTGCCATACAGTTCTGAAACTTTACGTGCTTTTAGTCTTCCTTGTTGGTTGATTGAAGGTTTGAAGCCGTCGATCGAGGAGGTGGCGACAGTCACTCATTGTCGGCCGTTGCTGTTGCAGAAGCTGGATGTTGGCGCGCCTTCTTCTCGACACGGTCACCAGGCGAAATGGGCTCTTGATGTGCGCAAGCTAATGCTTCCCGTCCGCGACACCATGTCAGAAACTATCATCGCGAGTCGAGCGCAATTACATGCTGCCAAACCCCGAAAGCGCGGCAACTCGCGGGAGCGTCACACAACACACCTGCTCCACTCGCTACTCCAGCCAGACTCCTACTGCTCTGCCCGCGCTTCACGCGGCAGAGTTAACACTACCAAAGATCCTACACACTTTGAGTCTTCACACGACCTATCGATGTAATCGTTCGATAGCAGTTTTCCCTAGGCAAGACCCAGCGTAAAAATACAAATAATATTTACGAAACAAACCAATTATACATCGACATAAGTGCATAAATATATATATATATCCAAACAGTAAAGCAATTACAATATATAAAGAGACAGAAATGTCATATCTTGAGGTAACAAAACAAGGAAAAAAATAATAGTACAATAGATGGAAATAGGAGGATATGCATTTCCGGCGTTACACGTGCCCCACATTGTCTGAGGATGTTCGTGTAACGTAAACAGACTCAGAAAATGTCCCAAAAAAGAAACAGCGGAAATGCATATGCTCAAAACATCAACAAAATTTACCATTCGTCTAATTAAGCATAAATCAATTTTTAGACCATAATAATTGAGTGGAGACACTCCTAATCTTATTCCACTCTGTCATCTTGCACAAAATAAAACAGGTTGACAACATATCGAAATTCATAGAAAACATAGAAAATGGGTTAGCTATTCCAAAATCGTCAAAATTCGTAACACTATCAAGAAATGGAATACTATTTGCAAAATTAATTAGACTACATGGTCATAAAAACAGGTAGATCAAAATACGCAAATTAATAATTAATTACATAGAATACACATTTTTACATAACCCTTTCATAATTAATATTCTCGTCATGGGAGTCCATTAAACGCTAAACAAGAAAATAACACACATCAGATCGAAAAAAACATAAATATTGACAGTAGAATTCTTTCAGCTGTCCAGGAAGAAAAACAATTCCGCCTTCCGTACTCGCAAGTACAAAGAATGCCGACAGCGGCCCAAGAGCCAACAGCGGCACAAGAGCCGACAGCGGCTCGCCTCGCCAGTATTGTTGCGCCCGCCTGTGCGGCACGCTTGATCTCACTCGCCCTTGTGACGGCGTTTCCAGAACGTCGGTTTCACTGAATTCTTTCGGAAAAACTCACTCCCGAGTAATCTCAAGGAGTCCATAAACACTATCACAGTGGATAACTCAACACTGTCCATCATCACACGCATGTACTAGCCTGAAACTTAAAACAGCGTCTAAGTACATCGGCAATGACTAGTAAATCACATATTTATGAAATCTTACAGCTATTTACAAAATCATATTTACATTTCTTAATCTACTGTGACTCAGCTGAAAACTTAAACTAGCAGCTTGGATTTTTCAGTTGATTAGATCATGATTAAATTGATTAAAGTTAAATTGATTAATCAAAATTAATTACTTATTAATTACAACTTCTTTAATGACCTTGGTCAGTCAAAAGCATGGCAATCTAGCAAATCGTTAAATCTTACACTCTATTTTACATACTGTATAAATTACCCATTGTGTGGTATTAATAGATCCTAGGTTGGTACAATTTCAGGTCTACAATGTTTCGTATACCTAATAGCTTTCCAGAGCTTGGATACTCTAAGCAATAAGCATTTGTGTGAGGTATACCAATGACTTTATATGGTCCATTATAAACAAACTTAAATTTAGAGATTTCATTGTCTATCTCGCTCGATTTCTCATGAGCTTTTACAAGTACCAAGTCTCCGATTGCAAACTTCGCAAAACGCGCTTTAGCGTCATGACGACGTATGCGAGCATCAGCTTTTAGCTTCATTACTTCTCGCAAACGATCTTTTTTCACACCAATACTAATGTCAATCCGTGGAGGGAATTTGATTATCTCTTCCACTAAACTTTTACTTCTGTCATCCAACAGGATTTCCTCTGGAGAAAATCCCGTCGATTCATGTCTCAAGGTGTTCATAATTCTCTCAAATACTGCTACATATTTGCCCCATGCCCTATGGTTGTGATGGCAATAGGTACGGCACAGTCGGCCTAGCTCGCGCATATACCTCTCAGCGGGATTCCCAGCCGGACAATAAGCTGAAATATGGATCACCTCGACCCCATTACTTTCCATGCCTTCATTCCACAACTTAGAAGTAAATTGTGCCCCATTGTCTGATAGAATCGCCTTGGGCTTGCCAATATGAACAAAATAATCGTTCACCAGCTTGCTATAGACCGCTTTGGCTGTAGCTTTCCTAATCGGGTATAGTTTGATGAACTTGGAAAAAGCTTCTAGCACTACTAAAATGTAGGCAAAGTTTCCTGATGACTTGGGCAAAGGTCCGTACAAGTCCACGCACAGTAACTCAAAGGTGTCGTTAGGCCTTATACTTTGCATAGGACCACGACTCGTACAGTTGGTAACCTTCACCTTCTGACATAAATCGCAAGTTTTCACTCTGTCAGTAACTCGTTTTAACATGTTGTTGAAATGCACTACTTCACTCAGCTTTTCCGTACATTTCTTTGGTCCACAGTGACCATACGCCAAATGGTAGTAGTCTATTATTTCCGTGACGTATTTGCTGGGCCAGCATACCCGCCAAATATTACTATCTTCACCCTTACGTATGTACAAGATATGATCGTATATCTTGTAATACTTCCTTAATTTCTCTCCTTCTGGACTCTTTTCATCATATCGGGTTTTCACCATATTTAAACAACCATCCTCGTTCTGATGACGACGTAGATTCTTACAGATGTTCATTATTAATTTACGTCCCTCAACTTCTTTAAAATAGTACAATTTGACCACTCCATCTGCCTCATCTATCAATAGACCTTGATTAGACTCGGGCAACCGCGACAGCGCATCCGCTACGCAATTGTCGGTCCCTTTTACGTAACAGATGTCATAGTTAAATTGCTGTAAATACAACGACCACCTAGTCAGTCTTTCGTGAAGTAGTTTACAATCCTTCAGATAAGTAAGCACCTTATGGTCCGTATGAACAATTACCTTACGGTCCCATAGGTAACCCTTGAACTTCTTGAATCCCCACACGATAGCGAGACACTCTTTCTCAGAAATCGTGTAGTTTCGCTCACTTTTTGATAAAGTTCGACTCGCGAACGCTATCGTCCGGTGTTCCTTATCTTCTCCTTTACCAACTTCTTGGAACAGTTCTACCCCCACGCCGTAATTCGACGAATCCGTTCCCAGATGGAAGGGTAGCGATAAATCAGGATGAAATAGTATGTTAGATCTTAACAACTCGTCTTTTAATCTCTCGAAAGCGGTCTGACACCCGTCAGTCCACACAAACGGAACATTTTTGCGTAAGAGGTTATTCAAATTTTCATCATTAAACACTTGTCCTTTTACAAATTTACGGTAAAATCCTGTGAGCCCCAGAAAACTTTTTAACTGTTTCCTAGACTTGGGTGGAGGACAATTCCTTATTGCCTCTAGTTTCTCTGGGTCTTTCGTAATACCAGCAGTGGTAATTACATGCCCTAAAAATTTCAGTTCCTGCTTCACAAATTCGCATTTCTTTAGCTTTAGAGTCATTCCGCCACGGCGCAATGCTCTAAAAACTTCATCTAACAGTTCACAATGGTCATGCCAAGTGGCATTGGCCAACAATAGGTCGTCAACATATACAGTTAATCTTGAACTCAAAGCCGGTGCTAGCACTTTATCTAGGGCCCTGATGAATACGGACACAGATATATTAAGTCCAAACGGCAGTACTCTATACTAATAACACCTGCCCGCCAACAAGAAGGCGGTGTATGGCCTAGATTCTTCTTCGAGTTCTATTTGCCAGTAACTAGCCGTCAGATCGAGGCTAGTCATGAACTTAACGTCATGAAAACGTTGCAAAATCTCCTCCATACTCTCTGGTCTGTCTGTTTCACGTTGAACGACCCTATTCAACGTGCGTGCGTCAATCACAATACGCACACTACCATCCCGTTTTGCTACAATGACCAAACCGTTATTGTATGGACTTGTACTTCTTTCAATCACTCCCCATTCGATCATCTTATCTATCTCCCGTTGCACTGATTCCTTTTTGGACAGCGGTATAGCATACGGTCTCACGAAGAATGGTTCGTGCGGAATTACATGCAACTTGCATTTATATCCTTCCACAAGACCCGGTTTGTCTGAAAACACACTCTTATTCCTCATTATTACTTCATACAGGCCTCGTCTTTGTTCGTGCGTTACGTTTGACACACCGTCTACAATACTTTCCAATTCACTTTCTACACTATTGTCAATGCCGAGATTCCTCACATTACAGTAGTTCAAATTCATACCTACGTCAATACCATTCGGCCAGTTAACAATGTGTATAGGCTGGTATTGCCTATGCACACCGTCTCCTGCCTCGTCAAAACTAACTACTATTGTTTTATCTTGGGACGTACATGTCAAAGTTTTGCTTTCGCAGTTAATCACTGCACGGTACTTTAATAGCCAATCTAACCCGATAATTACTTCCGTAGTTAAGTCTGGCACGACGACAAACTCTTGTTCAAATCGTGCCCCACATATCTCGAAGTTGACAAAAATCTGTTTTGTGACCGGTTTACTGGCCTTCCCAGTAGCACCGATAATTTTCACTCCTGTTACTGGCATAACTACGATGCCAGGTCTGTCTTTCAGTAACTCAAATATTTTCCCAGATACAGCACTCAATTCTGCACCGGTGTCAATCAACACGTTTAGTTGTAGGTCGTGCATATTAACAGACACTACTATCTGTCTACACTTGTCCTTAACTTATTGTTATTGCTGCCATGGTTGCGGTATGCATTATTCCCATGGTTATCGTTGTTGTGGCTGCTGTGGTACCCGATGTTGTTACCACGGCCTCTACCACTGTCGCGATTATTGCGCCTATTGTCCTCGTCCTCCACTCTTTCCAGGAAATCATTTATTGTCCTGTAATTGCTTCCTACGTAGCGTTTTGTATCATCTGGAAGCTTTTTGTAGAGTTCCCAGACTATTTCGGATTCCGTGCGGAGATCACGCAAATATTCCAACTTGCGGATCCAGCCCTCACAAAACTCCTTCATCGAGCCGCGCGAATTCGCATCGAAAGGCCTCGATACGACAAATTCGCGCCAGACACTTTGCTGTTTTTGCTCTGACCAGTACTCAGCCAGAAACAAATTTTTAAACTCGTCAAAATTGATGTTCGTAATGTTGAGGTTTAAGCCCCAACGCTTGGCATCACCAGCCAACACATCAATAACCGCATTAATTTTTCTCTCATTAGTCCATGATCTGGGTAAAACTCTTTCACAATTTTTAATGAAATCCGTCGGGTGTATACCGCCTTTTTTCAAGGGGTCGAACCGCTCCTCTTTCGTCAACAATTCCGAACTATGTTCACAGATTGGCACATAGCTCTGTTTTTCGTCAAGTTTCTTTTCTAATTCCGACACTCTCGTAATTACTTGGCAAGTGGTTGTCGCAAGCGTTTCTACTTCCTTTTTTTTTTCTTCGCAGGTATTAGCCTGCTTCGTCACTTTGGTATCTACTTCGGATACTAAAGCCTTTAAAGTTTCCGCCTTCTTTTGATCCTCCTTTTTCAGTAATTGAATTTGTTCCGTCACCTTATTCTCGATGATCGGAGCAACTGCTTCTCCTACACTTTTTTCGATTCTGCTAATTTCGGAATTAAAACGCGTATTTATGCTCGCAATTTCCGCCTGAACGCCTATCATTTCCTGTTTAAGATTACCGATTTCGGTATTAATCACAACAATATCTTCTTTGATTTTATCAACTTTTGCGTTAACAACTCCAACATTGTTGTTAACAACATTAATAGCTTTGTTCTGATTGTCTAGCTTCCTGTCAATTTTTTCAGACTGAGCTTCTTGCTTGGCAGCCTGAGCTTTAATTTCTGCCGATTGAGTTTCTATCTTGCTAGCTGAGCCTTGATTTCGTTAATCAAAACATTCAATAAATCAGCTAAATTCCCGGAAACTACCGGTTCTACTTCCATAGCGGCTTCCTCTTTAATTGTCCCCGCGTATTCGTCATCAAAGGGTTCAGATTTGATTTTCGCTTCCGATTCCGAAACATTTACTAAAGTTTGGAATTCCATTTCTGCTCTTTGTTGCGTTTCGGCGGTCGCGTCTTTCACGCTAGCCGCCTGCCCCTGAACAATGGGTACCGCGGTGCGCGTTTCCCACTGTTCGACCGATTGTTCCGTATCCAAGTCTACCAAATTTTGGTAATTGTTGCCTTCACTCATTTTAATAATTTTCAATATAAATGCCAAATCTCAAATATAATTAGGATTACTCCCACTACTTATTCTCGCTGACGTAACGGCCTGTACGTAACCAGTACTTCGTTACGAGATTTGCAACATACAAAATTCGTGTCCAGAACAACCTCAAATCCGAAGATTGTCCTGTCACCAGGTCGCCACGTGTAACCTCCCCCCTCACTTATCGACCTTAATGACAGTGAAAAATTAAACCGCGTGTACCTAATGGAAATTTGGGAAAAGCAATCGTCACCGAAGTTAATCTATCGGTAAAGAGGGAGGAAAGGGTTACATCTAAATGAAAAGAAAAATGCAAATGAAACTGGTGGAAATTAATTTTGAAAAAGGGTAAAGTTAATAAAGAAAGTAAATGTGCGGCCGTTACGTTAACAATTGACTAGCGGTAATTAGATATTTGAGATTTGGGGGAAATCACGGTCGCCAGTCCTAAGGACAATTACTATAGTAACTGAAAAAGAAAGGTTATTACACATATAATTAACACTAGAAGCGTGGCAACTGAAGGTTGACACGTGTAGTGTGAAAACTGAAAGTTTGTCAGAAGTAATAAATTTCGCTACACTCTGACTTAATTTAGCAAAAGAATTAATAAAACCGGAAAATCGAAAGTTAATTTAGTGACTGAAGTTAATAGTGAGCTTTCTTTCTGAAGCACATCGAAATCCAGTAAAATACGGTTAGTCTTGGACTACCTCAACAATCATTTCAAAAGCAACTTGACTCTACGCAATTTAGAAACAAGAGATTTTACTTTGAACTTGAATTAAATGATTCTGAACTATTAACAATAGTAAAATTTAGTACGTACCAAGCTGAGCTGCAGTCACAGGTAAGCTAAAATATGCTAACAAAACTCGCACTCTAAATTTGTGCTCGTGTAACCTAAATATTGTAGCCAGCTACTGAACTTTGAAATTAAAGCAGTGAAATCTAATTATATTATTTTAATGCTGGCGTTTGAATTTCAACGACACTCGGGTTCATTTCGGAAAAGGAAGGGACCCTGCTTGGCAATGCAATTGGGACAATGAGCAACAAAGGTTCATGCTAAGTTGCTGTAATTTTGCGAGGCAAATGGAACAATTTGAAAAGCTGAGGTCTGCCATACAGTTCTGAAACTTTACGTGCTTTTAGTCTTCCTTGTTGGTTGATTGAAGGTTTGAAGCCGTCGATCGAGGAGGTGGCGACAGTCACTCATTGTCGGCCGTTGCTGTTGCAGAAGCTGGATGTTGGCGCGCCTTCTTCTCGACACGGTCACCAGGCGAAATGGGCTCTTGATGTGCGCAAGCTAATGCTTCCCGTCCGCGACACCATGTCAGAAACTATCATCGCGAGTCGAGCGCAATTACATGCTGCCAAACCCCGAAAGCGCGGCAACTCGCGGGAGCGTCACACAACACACCT
Source organism: Schistocerca serialis cubense (assembly GCF_023864345.2). NCBI lineage: Eukaryota > Metazoa > Arthropoda > Insecta > Orthoptera > Acrididae > Schistocerca > Schistocerca serialis. The sequence continues at coordinate 935,288,625 of NC_064640.1, read as the reverse complement.
GCTCCACTCGCTACTCCAGCCAGACTCCTACTGCTCTGCCCGCGCTTCACGCGGCAGAGTTAACACTACCAAAGATCCTACACACTTTGAGTCTTCACACGACCTATCGATGTAATCGTTCGATAGCAGTTTTCCCTAGGCAAGACCCAGCGTAAAAATACAAATAATATTTACGAAACAAACCAATTATACATCGACATAAGTGCATAAATATATATATATCCAAACAGTAAAGCAATTACAATATATAAAGAGACAGAAATGTCATATCTTGAGGTAACAAAACAAGGAAAAAAATAATAGTACAATAGATGGAAATAGGAGGATATGCATTTCCGGCGTTACAGTAGTCACGAAACAATTTCTGAGTCGTATCGTCAGTGTGAGGTTGCCGGGACTACAGTAAAGTGGCAGCGGTGCATCACGTAAAAGCTACTGGAGAGCTGAGTGTGGTATTACTCTCTTGGTGATTCGTCGGTAGAGAGATTGTAGTAAGCAATCTTGAAGCAATGTCTGTGTCGTGCAGTTGTGGGGACTACAGTGAAGTTTAAAGTGGCAGAGCGTCAGGTACAGGCTACTAGAGACCTCAGGGTGTTGTTAGTCTCTTGGAGATACGTCGGCTGGCAGCCTGCAGTATGCAGTTGAGAAGCAATTTCTCTGTCGTGTCATCGGTGTGTGGGTGCAGGGTTTACAGTAAAGTGTTAGCAGTGCATCAGTTACAAGCTACTAGTGACTTTAGGGTGGTATTAGTCTCTTGGAGATACATCGGCAGGGAGCTTTCAGTATGAAATCAAAAAGCAATTTCTGTGTTGCATTGTCAGTGTGAGCGTGCAGGGTTTACAGGAAAGTGGCTGCAGTGCATCAGTTACAAGCTACTAGAGACCTGAGGGCACTGTAGCCATGATTGCCAAATGTAGATGTTGGCGTGCGGTGGAGGAATGTAGGACGTGGATGGAAACTGTCAGGATGTGCCGTATTAAAACTTGGCCGTGATCCTCAAGTATTTTATTTTTTCCAGCTACAGTGCTCCGTTCCTCCTTGTCTACGTCACAGGGTCCAACGATGCCAAGGACGCCACTTCGCTGTCTGCAAACCAGCTTGGTGCTGAAGGGCTACCTCAATGACCCATGCAATGTACTGCGGCGTGCCGGCCGTGTACAGCCGCGGAGTTTTGATGACGTGAGTATGCGCCAGCAGCCAACTCAGAGGCCTTCATCTCCGTTGCCTCAGCACCACTCGCTCTGGAGCCACAGGGTGGCCCGCAGCATGCTTTTTCAACCGTTGTGGTTAAGATCGTGGCGACAAACAAGCGCCTGTGATCCGACAGCCAAATCTGCGGCCCTCGCCTCGGGATGCCTCCGGTGTGTGTTGGGAGCCAACAAGACTGCTGTCAAGTGTCCCTCCGCCGGCTGGTTACAGGCCCTGCGTTGGCCTCAGAGGGTCGAACCGCGACCCGCTGTGGACCGGAAAGCTGGCGCCCCATCTGCTGCTGCGTGTAGCCACTGGTGTGACACGCCCTGCCATCCAGGAGAGCTGCCACACTTGAATACCCCTCATTAGAAAACCTGCACCTATTTATATACAGCTGTGCACCTCTATTTTGCTAACACGCCACTCCAAGTCATGTACTCGTAACACCTAGGTTGGGCCAGTGGGGCCCCTTCTGCCTGTAACTTGAGCCTTGCAAACCACAGCATTTACTCTTTTCAGCAGTTCTATGGCCCTATGGCCTCCATTCTAATTCGCAACTGCTGGTAAGTATAACTTACCGTCAACAGGCCCGTGCCTGGTTGTAACGTATGCGCTCAGAAATTCTACATCTACATCTACATCCATACTCCGCAAGCCACCTGACGGTGTGTGGCGGAGGGTACCCTGAGTACCTCTATCGGTTCTCCCTTCTATTCCAGTCTCGTATTGTTCGTGGAAAGAAGGATTGTCGGTATGCTTCTGTATGGGCTCTAATCTCTCTGATTTTATCCTCATGGTCTCTGCGCAAGACATACGTAGGAGGGAGTAATATACTGCTTGACTCTTCTACATCTACATCTACATTTATACTCCGCAAGCCACCCAACGGTGTGTGGCGGAGGGCACTTTACGTGCCACTGTCATTACCTCCCTTTCCTGTTCCAGTCGCGTATGGTTCGCGGGAAGAACGACTGTCTGAAAGCCTCCGTGCGCCCTCTAATCTCTCTAATTTTACATTCGTGATCTCCTCGGGAGGTATAAGTAGGGGGAAGCAATATATTCGATACCTCATCCAGAACCGCACCCTCTCGAAACCTGGCGAGCAAGCTACACCGCGATGCAGAGCGCCTCTCTTGCAGAGTCTGCCACTTGAGTTTATTAAACATCTCCGTAACGCTATCACGGTTACCAAATAACCCTGTGACGAAACGCGCCGGTCTTCTTTGGATCTTCTCTATCTCCTCCGTCAGACTGATCTGGTACGGATCCCACACTGATGAGCAATACTCAAGTATAGGTCGAACGAGTGTTTTGTAAGCCACCTCCTTTGTTGATGGACTACATTTTCTAAGCACTCTCCCAATGAATCTCAACCTGGTACCCGCCTTACCAACAATTCATTTTATATGATCATTCCACTTCAAATCGTTCCGCACGCATACTCCCAGATATTTTACAGAACCAGTGTTTGTTCCGCTATCATATAATCATACAATAAAGGATCCTTCTTTCTATGTATTCGCAATACATTACATTTGTCTATGTTAAGGGTCAGTTGCCACTCCCTGCACCAAGTGCCTATCCGCTGCAGATCTTCCTGCATTTCGCTACAATATTCTAATGCTGCAACTTCTCTGTATACTACAGCATCATCCGCGAAAAGCCGCATGGAACTTCCGACACTATCTACTAGGTCATTTATATATATTGTGAAAAGCAATGGTCCCATACCACTCCCCTGTGGCACGCCAGAGGTTACTTTAACGTCTGTAGACGTCTCTCCATTGATAACAACATGCTGTGTTCTGTTTGCTAAAAACTCTTCAATCCAGCCACACAGCTGGTCTGATATTCCGTAGGCTCTTACTTTGTTTACCAGGCGACAGTGCGGAACTGTATCGAACGCCTTCCGGAAGTCAAGAAAAATAGCATCTACCTGGGAGCCTGTATCTAATATTTTCTGGGTCTCATGAACAAATAAAGCGAGTTGGGTCTCACACGATCGCTGTTTCCGGAATCCATGTTGATTCCTACATAGTAGATTCTGGGTTTCCAAAAACGACATGATACTCGAGCAAAAAACATGTTCTAAAATTCTACAACAGATCGACGTCAGAGATATGGGTCTATAGTTCTGCGCATCTGCTCGACGACCCTTCTTGAAGACTGGGACTATCTGTGCTCTTTTCCAATCATTTGGAACCCTCCGCTCCTCTAGAGACTTGCGGTACACGGCTGTTAGAAGGGGGGCAAGTTCTTTCGCGTACTCTGTGTAGAATCGAATTGGTATCCCGTCAGGTCCAGTGGACTTTCCTCTATTGAGTGATTCCAGTTGCTTTTCTATTCCTTGGACACTTATTTCGATGTCAGCCAGTTTTTCGTTTGTGCGAGGATTTAGAGAAGGAACTGCAGTGCGGTCTTCCTCTGTGAAACAGCTATGGAAAAAGGTGTTTAGTATTTCAGCTTTACGCGTGTCATCCTCTGTTTCAATGCCATCATCATCCCGTAGTGTCTGGATATGCTGTTTCGAGCCACTTACTGATTTAACGTAAGACCAGAACTTCCTAGGATTTTCTGTCAAGTCGGTACATAGAATTTTACTTTCGAATTCACTGAACGCTTCACGCATAGCCCTCCTTACGCTAACTTTGACATGGTTTAGCTTCTGTTTGTCTGAGAGGTTTTGGCTGCGTTTAAACTTGGAGTGGAGCTCTCTTTGCTTTCGCAGTAGTTTCCTAACTTTGTTGTTGTACCACGGTGGGTTTTTCCCGTCCCTCACAGTTTTACTCGGCACGTACCTGTCTAAAACGCATTTTACGATTGCCTTGAACTTTTTCCATAAACACTCAACATCGTCAGTGTCGGAAAAGAAATTTTCGTTTTGATCTGTTAGGTAGTCTGAAATCTGCCTTCTATTAATCTTGCTAAACAGATAAACCTTCCCCCCTTTTTTTATATTCCTATTAACTTCCATATTCAGGGATGCTGCAACGGCCTTATTATCACTGATTCCCTGTTCTGTACATACAGAGTCGAAAAGTTCGGGTCTGTTTGTTATGAGTAGGTCCAAGATGTTATCTCCACGAGTCGGTTCTTTGTTTAATTGCTCGAGGTAATTTTCGGATAGTGCACTCAGTATAATGTCACTCGATGCTCTGTCCCTACCACCCGTCCTAAACATCTGAGTGTCCCAGTCTATATCTGGTAAATTGAAATCTCCACCTAAGACTATAACATGCTGAGAAAATTTATGTGAAATGTATTCCAAATTTTCTCTCAGTTGTTCTGCCACTAATGCTGCTGAGTCGGGAGGTCGGTAAAAGGAGCCAATTATTAACCTAGTTCGGTTTTTGAGTGTAACCTCCACCCATAATAATTCACAGGAACTATCCACTTCTACTTCACTACAGGATAAACTACTACTAACAGCGACGAACACTCCACCACCGGTTGCATGCAATCTATCCTTTCTAAACACCGTCTGTACCTTTGTAAAAATTTCGGCAGAATTTATCTCTGGCTTAAGCCAGCTTTCTGTACCTATAACGATTTCAGCTTCGGTGCTTTCTATCAGCGCTTGAAGTTCTGGTACTTTACCAACGCAGCTTCGACAGTTGACAATTACAATACCGATTGCTGCTTGGTCCCCGCATGTCCTGACTTTGTCCCGCACCCGTTGAGGCTGTTGCCCTTTCTGTACTTGCCCAAGGCCATCTAACCTAAAAAACCGCCCAACCCACGCCACACAACCCCTGTTACCCGTGTAGCCGCTTGTTGCGTGTAGTGGACTCCTGACCTATCCAGCGGAACCCGAAACCCCACCACCCTATGGCGCAAGTCGAGGAATCTGCAGCCCACACGGTCGCAGAACCGTCTCAGCCTCTTATTCAGACCCTCCACTCGGCTCTGTACCAAAGGTCCGCAGTCAGTCCTGTCGACGATGCTGCAGATGGTGAGCTCTGCTTTCATCCCGCTAGCGAGACTGGCAGTCTTCACCAAATCAGATAGCCGCCGGAAGCCAGAGAGGATTTCCTCCGATCCATAGCGACACACATCATTGGTGCCGACATGAGCGACCACCTGCAGATGGGTGCACCCTGTACCCTTCATGGCATCCGGAAGGACCCTTTCCACATCTGGAATGACTCCCCCCGGTACGTACACGGAGTGCACATTGGTTTTCTTCCCCTCTCTTGCTGCCATTTCCCTAAGGGGCCCCATTACGCGCCTGACGTTGGAGCTCCCAACTACCAGTAAGCCCACCCTCTGCGACTGCCCGGATCTTGCAGACTGAGGGGCAACCTCTGGAACAGGACAAGCAGCCATGTCAGGCCGAAGATCAGTATCAGCCTGAGACAGAGTCTGAAACCGATTCGTCAGACAAACTGGAGAGGCTTTCCGTTCAGCCCTCCGGAATGTCTTTCACCCCCTGCCACACCTTGAGACGACCTCCCACTCTACCACAGGTGAGGGATCAGCCTCAATGCGGGCAGTATCCCGGGCAACCAGAGTCGTAGTCAGATCAGGGGATGCGTGGGAAGGTGAAGGTATGTTCTCGAAACTTCAACAAAAGCCCGTACCGAGCTACTGAGCGTCTCTCCTGCAGAGTCTTCCACTGGAGTTTATCTATCATCACCGTAACGCTTTTGCGATTACTAAATGATGCTGTAACGAAGCGCGCTGCTCTCCGTTGGATCTTCTCTATCTCTTCTATCAACCCTATCTGGTACGGATCCCACACTGCTGAGCAGTATTCAAGCAGTGGGCGAACAAGCGTACTGTAATCTACTTCCTTTGTTTTCGGATTGCATTTCCTTAGGATTCTTCCAATGAATCTCAGTCTGGCATCTGCTTTACCGACGATCAGCTTTATATGATCATTCCATTTTAAATCACTCCTAATGCGTACTCCCAGATAATTTATGGAATTAACTGCTTCCAGTTGCTGACCTGCTATTTTGTAGCTAAATGATAAGGGATCTATCTTTCTATGTATTCGCAGCACCGAATCTAACTTTTTCCTATCTTAATGGTGGTGCCGCTACATTATTCCCCCCTTTGGAAATATCCGGTCCCCGGGTCGACCTCTAACTACTCTTAAACTTGTATGGGTCGGCACATACTTATGACATATTTACTACTACTATTAGAAAACTTAGGTGTTGTCAAGCCCTCTTAAAACGCATGACATGAAACAAAACGTAAAAATTCCTTACTGGATGACCAATCCACTTATGCTCGATCAAGCCCTTACCTACCCGTCTTACGCCCTCAGTATCCAATCCTCTGGGATTTGGACTACCGTCGGTTCTCAACAGACCGGACACCAGAGTTTGATTTAACAAGGTCAGATCCTGCCTTGGCAAAACTCTAAAGTTGCTTCTGGCCAGTACAGCTGTGGCTGGGTAACATTCAATTGCGTGACTCCTGAAATTGATGCTGGCAGATGGAAGGTTGGTCCTATTATGTTATACGCAGTTCCATTGATTAAAATTCCGCTCCCCTCGAGTTCTATATGTTTCGCTTCTGCAAATACTCCCTGCTGAAAATAACTTGCTACTACTATAAGATTTTAGTAGTTGGAGAAGATCCAATGCATTCTGACCCGTTGCAAGCTCAATTTTGGCTCCACAATGTCCCTTGGACAGTCTCTTTCCTCCTGGCTAAAAATAACTGCACCTTGCACGTGTCCGGATTGGTGCTTATCACCTTGGCTGGACATACCGTTACCTTCCCTCTATGGGAGCTCCGTAATTCCTCCGTTGTGATCTCGGCGTACCGGCTGTTAACTTCCAAGATCAGCAATACCTCCTCAGTTTTCTACTGCTACCAACTTGCTCAATGCTCCCCTTTTCAGTGACCTGAGGACAGTGATCACCATCACCCTTCCTCCCTCTTCAAAAAGACTGCTGTCCTCAGCAGGCTCACAATACTCGGAAACACATACAACATATGAAAATACACTGCCTAATTAATCTACACAAACCCAATGATACGTAACAAGAAAACAAAAAACTACAAATACTCTACTACTTTCTGAAACGCAAAGCATACAGTACATCATGCTGTACTCTGTCTTCCTGGTTTTCCCTGCACGTAACACCTCTCTCCACTTCCTCTTTCTTCCTCTTCGCTTCCTGTGACATATCTGGAATCACATCCGGACAACCTTTAACTGGCCGCAACCGCCCAATGTGTACTATTGTTGTTCTAGTTGGCAGCTGAAGCCCAACATTAACGGGGGATGTGGTTTCAACTAATTGGTATGGCCCTTGATACGTCGTGTCGAACTTCTTCGTTTTCAATTTTAGCGTACAGGGGCTGGATAGCATTACCCATTGCCCTACTCTATACTGCGGCAAACTCCCTTTCCGCTTCACTGCGTCTGCCTGCCTTTCTAAGGCCTTCGTATTCGCCTTTTTTATCCGTTTCCAAACATCCCGAATTGTCCTCGCGAATTGACGTACAGATTCGCCTGTTTTTCCTTTGTGTAGCTTCACTAAATCAAACGGTGACGGCATTTTTCGCCCGTACACTACCTCAAACGGAGACAAACCGGTATTGGTATGGATTTTTGCATTGTATGCACACACAATATGCTTCAAATATTCGTCCCACTGGCGGTGATGAGAATCCACATAAAAACTCAGTATCTTCCCGATTGTTCTGTGTCCCCTTTCTTTCCTTCCGTTCGCCTGTGGATGCAACGCGCTCGTTCTCAACTTCCTTACGTTCAACTTGGTTCAAATGGTTCAAATGGCTCTGAGCACTATGGGACTTAACTACTGTGGTCATCAGTCCCCTCGAACTTAGAACTACTTAAACCTAACTAACCTAAGGACATCACACACATCCATGCCCGAGGCAGGATTCGAACCTGCGACCGTAAGCAGTCGCGCGGTTCCGGACTGCGCGCCTAGAACCGCTAGACCACCGCGGCCGGCCTTACGTTCAACAATTTACACAGTTCCTTCATTAAATCCGACATGAAGTTGGTCCCTTGGCCAGTAATTATTGTCTCCGTACACCAAACTTCAAAATGCAGTTGTTTATTAACGCTTGTGCGACCATTGCTGCCTGTTGATCTGGCATAGCCACCATTTCCACATACCTCAAAAAATGGTCTATTATTGTCAGAACGAATCTGTTCCCCGATGGTGTTCGACTGAAAGGTCCTAAGACGTCAATTCCCAACACAGAAAATGGACATGTCGTTTTTGGCAATCGTTGTAGCTGTATCCGTTTCCGACTCAAATCTTCTCTCTCTGCTCACATGGTATACAATTCTAGACATACCGATCCACATCTACTTTCCTACCTCTCCACCAATACCTCTCTGCCACTCTCCTATTCGTCGCTCTACTCCCACCACGACCAGATAACACGTGACGATGTGCTTTTGAAACCTCATCTCTCAGCTTCGCTGGCACTACTACCCTTGACCCTAACTTCGTTTTCCTGCACAGAAGACCGCTGTACATATCAAATTGTGGCTGTGTCCGATACAATTTACAATCATTGTCAGCGTCCTGTAATTCTTGCCATACTGCTAGGTCATAACCTATGACTTCTGCTTTTGCCACCTTTCTACTCAGTGTTTCTGCATTACCATGCTTCTTCCCAGGCGTGTGCACCACCTCGTATTCCAATTCACTAAGCCTCACAGCCCACCTAGCGAGTCTAGTGGACAGATCCTTCAACTCCAACAACGCTTTCAACGCAGCATGATCTGTCACTACCCGAAATTTTCTCCCATATAAATAACATTTAAATATGTGATTCCATAGATTACGCTAAGCACCTCCCTCTTTGTTGTTGAGTAATTCCTCTCTGCTGCATTCAACTGCCTAGATGCATAAGCTACAGGATGTTCCTGACTAAGAACACACCCTAATGCTTGATTCGATGCATCGCAAGCTAGAATAGATTCCTTTTCAAAATCTGGAAACACAAGATCTGGACTTGGTGTTAACACTCCTTTCAGTTTGTCAAATGCTTTCTGACACTCTTCTGTCCACTCAAATTTCACATCCTACCATAACAATCACGTCAATCGCTATGCTAAATCTGCAAATTCCGACGAATGATTGCACTTCCTTAACTGTTTTCGACGCCTGAAAGTCCCTTACAGCCTGTAACAACCTCGGATCTGTTCGCACTCCGTCCTTGCTGATGATCTGACCTAAATATTTCACTTCTACCATTTCACTTCTTCCAATGCAAAATTACTCTTCTCCAGGCTCAACGTCAAACAAGCTGCTCTTAAACTCGTAAAGACTTCCATTAACCACTGTCTATGTTGCTCCATACTACTCGAAAACACTATAATGTCATCCAAATAGACAAGACACTGCTGTGGTTTCAAACCCCTTAACACACTGTCTAGCAACCTCTGAAACGTTGCCAAAGCGTTTTTCAAACCGAATGGCATTCTGATGTACTGGTAATGGCCTGCAGGAGAGGGAAAGCAGATTTTGGACGGTCCTCTGGAGCCACCTCTAACTGATGATAACCACTTGTCAAATCCATCGGAGAATAGTACTTGCATTGTCCTAAGGGATCCAAAGTCTCCGATATGTTTGAAATGGGGTATGCGCCCCTTACTGTCTTATTATTCAGGTATCGGTAGTCACAACAGAACCTGTAATTCTTAGTTCCATCCATAAATTTTTTTAGGCACAACGACAATGCCCACTCCCCAGCAACTATTACTATACTCTATAATACCGTCCGCAAGCTGCTGATCAATGAAATCCTCCACAATCGGCTGCAAATACCTCGGTATTTTGTATGGTTTACGGTAAACAGGTGCTTCATTCCCTGTTGGTATCCTACGTTGAACTAATGGAGTTGCTAGTAACGGCCCTCGTGGAAATACAAATCCTTAAATTCTCACAACAATTTTTCCATATGCTCTTTTTCTCCTCGTTTCAAATGCTTAACTTTGTTACACAATGCAGTTCTATCAGCAGTTGGTGGTTGATCGCTATGCCTACCTCTCGAACACCAGTCTTCGTCATCTGGTACATCCAAATTCGCTACTAAAACTTCTTTTCCCAAATTCGGGCCTACAGCGCTAAAATTATCGACGTTCATGGGGACCACTCGCCCGCCGTTTCCCTCTTGTACGTGTACAATACTACGTTTCACAAAACAACCTAATGGATCCAAAACTTCATTATCCTCCAATGGTTCAATAACACATACCGTACTCACTGGAAGACTTGGCTCTACACTTACCCAAAGCGACTTCCCGGTACCACTAGACACACTCATGCGATAGCCGGCTCGAGTGGTCGTCCGGTTCTAGGCGCTACAGTCTGGAGCCGAGCTACCGCTACGGTCGCAGGTTCGAATCCTGCCTCGGGCATGGATGTGTGTGATGTCCTTAGGTTAGTTAGGTTTAATTAGTTCTAAGTTCTAGGCGACTGATGACCTAAGAAGTTAAGTCGCATAGTGCGCAGAGCCAGTTGCACCTCACACTCATGCGAATTAAGCCTTAATGCTAATGTAGGCGGCTGAATTGGTGTTCATTACGTTGAACGCCCGTGGCGACAGCTCTGCATCGACAACAGTTTCCCCTAGCTGAAATAACATTCCACCAAGTTCCACAGTTCGTTGTTCAAGGTCAATTTTGGCATGATGTTGATGCAAGAAATCTACTCCTAGTATCATGTCGTAGCCCTCGCTTACCCATGGTACTACCTCCACTCACGCATCAAATCGGACTTTCCCTATGCGAAAGTCATCTGTCACTCAGCCCAAAGGTGTGACCTCCTTATCCCCCACTCCACGCTACCTATAACGTGGTGGGGCTAACTTCTTTCGTCCAATTAAACTCTTAGTAGCCACTGACACTTGCGCCCCTGTCCAACAAAATTTTAGACTTTTTAGTTCCTGTGGAGCCTACCACTGAACGTTCCACCTCTGCATACGTATTTGTAGCACTGAAATTAAACGGGAGTTCCTTTAGGTAGGTCTTGGGCCCCCTCTGCTGTTTAACGATTGTCTACCTCTAGTAACTCCACTTCTCCACCCTCCACGCTGCTGATTTCCAACCCTTCCTCTATTCCTCGGTGACTGGGTACATTGCCTCTACACATCTCCCATACGACCACACTCATAACATTTTATACCCTTTGTAAGCACTGTTTGTCTATCACGCACTCCCATTACCGCGTTTATTTCCTCACATTGGAATGCCAGCTGAATGGCCGAATAAAAATCTTTTGGAGTCCCGTCACGCACTTTCCGCGCCATATGCTCCGGTAACCCCCTCAAAAATACATCAAGTGCCATTTGCTCGGCCTCCTGCTACAGAACACCATTCGCTCTGACACAACTCATAAGTATACTCGTTAATTTCTCTTATTCTGTCCGCATATTTCTCTACCATCTCCCCCGTCTCTTCGTCATTGTACTCAACCTCTCCCTAAAGTACCGAGCGCTTTTCTGTTTCTTGTACCTCTGTAAAAGCCCCTCCTTCAACTGCTTAAACTGTCCTGTCTTCCTTAAGGCCTAAGAACACCTTATATACGGCTTCGCTTCACCCGTTAATCTAATCTTGGCTACATGTAACAACTGTTCATCTGACCAACCATTCATCACAGCTGAAGTTTCCAAGTCCTCCACAAACGAATGCACATCCTCAGATGCCTTGCCAGAAAAAGGAATAATCAAACTTGTGGCAGCTGGATCAATCTCCTTCTGCGGCACCCTAGGCAACAACAACTGATCAGATGCAGTTTCCTGCTCACTCCTAGATGTTAATTCACTTCTCAGCTGTGTACTGTTCGCTGTTAATTGTGCAACGTTTTCCAAAAAAATCCGTACCGCTTCTGGTTCCGACACACCTTGCGTCCTTGACTCTGCCATTGTGTTGCTTTTGTTCCCAGTTAGTCCCTTTTCAACTTATAAAATCCTACAGAAACAAAACATTTAACTACAAAAATATACTGATTTCCTACAGCTCAGTATCTCATCTTACGTTTTAGGAGGAGATAAATAAAACATCATACTCAACCCAATACAAAAGTGATTAAATACCACGAAAGTAAAAAATCTTACTGTCCCAAACACACGAACGCTTACTCTGACAACGCAAAGAAAGAAAACGTCCAACACTCAAAAAGAAAAATTAGTAAACACTCACCACATTTTGTGACTGTAATGCAGGCGGTGGGCTCGAACGTCGTACTGTACAGACGACGCCCGCTATTCTGATACCAAATGTAGCCATCGCTGCCAAATGTAGATGTTGGTGTGCGGTGGAGGAATGTAGGACATGGATGGAAACTGTCAGGATGCGCCGTATCAAAACTCGGTCGTGATCTTCAAGTATTTTATTATTCCCAGCTACAGTGCTGCATTCCTCTCTGTCTATGTCACAGCGTCCCGCGATGCAAAGGACGCCACTTCACTGTCTTCAAAACAGCTTGGCACGGAAGGGCTACCTCAGCGAACCGTGCAACGTACTGTGGCGTACCGGCCAGGTACAGCCACGGAGTTTTGATGATGCGATTATGCGCCAGCAGCCGACTCAGCGGCCTTCGTCTCCGTTGCCTCAGCGCCACTCACTCTGGAACCACAGGGTGGCCCACTGCGTGCTTCTTCACCGTCGTGGTTAACATCGCGGCGACAACAAGCGCCTGTGATCCGACAGCCAAATCTGCAGCCCTCGCCTCGGGATGCCTCCGGTGTGTGTTGGAAGTCAACAAGACTGTCCTCGAGTGGCCATCCGCTGGCTGGTTATGGACCCTGTGTTGGCCTCAGAGGGTCGAAACGCGACCCGCCGTGGTATGGATCGCTGGCGCCCCATATGCAGTTGCGTGTAGCTGGTGGTGTGACATGCCCCACCGTCCAGGAGAGCTGGCACACTTGAATTCCCCTCATTAGAAAACTGGCACTTATTTATACGTGGCTGTACACTTCTGTTTTGCTAACACGCCACTCCGAGTCATGTACTCATAACACCTAGGTTGGATCAGTGAGCCTCTTCTGCCTGTAACTTGCGCCATACAAACCGCTGTGTTCACTCTTTTCAGCGGTTCTACGGATCTGTGGCCTTCATTCTACTTCGCAACTGCCGAAGTGGCCGTGCGGTTAAAGGCGCTGCAGTCTGGAACCGCAAGACCGCTACGGTCGCAGGTTCGAATCCTGCCTCGGGCATGGATGTTTGTGATGTCCTTAGGTTAGTTAGGTTTAACTAGTTCTAAGTTCTAGGGGACTAATGACCTCAGCAGTTGAGTCCCATAGTGCTCAGAGCCTTTTTTTTTTTGCTGATAAGCGTAACTTACAGTCAACCGGCCCGCACCTGGCTGTAGCTTGTGCACTCAGAAATATTGCACCGAACCAAACTTTTTCCTATCTTAAACGGTGGTGCAACAACAGTGGTATTAGTCTCTTGGAGATACATCGCAGGGAGCTTGCAGTATGCAATCGCGAAGCAATTTCTGTATCGGATCGCCATTGTGAGAGTGCAGTGACAACAACAAAGTGGCAGTGGTGCACAAGTAACAAGTGACTAGAGACCTGAGGGTTGTATTAGTCTCTTAGAAATACGTCGGCAGCGAGCTCGTAGTATGCTGCTGTGAAACAATTTCTGTTTCGCAACGTCACGAAACACTTTCTGTGTTGCATCGTAGGTGTGAGGGTGTGGGGACTACAGTAAACTGCTAGCGGTGCATCAGTCACAAGCTACTAGATACCCTAGGGCTGAAAGAGTCTCTTGTAGATATGTCTGCAGGAAGACTGTAGTGGTATTAGTCTCTTGGAGATACATCGCAGGGAGCTTGCAGTATGCAATCGCGAAGCAATTTCTGTATCGGATCGCCATTGTGAGAGTGCAGTGACAACAACAAAGTGGCAGTGGTGCACAAGTAACAAGTGACTAGAGACCTGAGGGTTGTATTAGTCTCTTAGAAATACGTCGGCAGCGAGCTCGTAGTATGCTGCTGTGAAACAATTTCTGTTTCGCAACGTCACGAAACACTTTCTGTGTTGCATCGTAGGTGTGAGGGTGTGGGGACTACAGTAAACTGCTAACGGTGCATCAGTCACAAGCTACTAGATACCCGAGGGCTGAAAGAGTCTCTTGTAGATATGTCTGCAGGAAGACTGTAGTATGCATTCGCAAGGCGATATCTGTGTTGCATCGTCCGTGTGAGGGAGCGTGACTACAGTAAAGTGGCAGTGCTGCATCAGTTACAAGATACTAGAGAGCTGAGTGTGGTTTTAGTCTCTTGGAGATGCGTCGGCAGGGAGACTGTAGGATAAAATGGCGAAACAGTTTCTGTGTCGCATCGCCAGTGTGAGGGTGCTGGGACTATAGTATAAAGTGACCGTGGTGGTTCAGTTACCAGCAAATAGAGACCTGAGGGTGGTATTAGTCTGTTGGAGATTCGAAGTCAGGGGGCCTGTAGTATGCTATCGTGAAGAAATTTCTGTGTCACATTGTCAGTGTGAGCGTGTCGGGACTGCAGTAAAGTGGCAGAAATGCGTGAGGTACAAACTACTAGGGACCTGCGGTTGGTATTAGTCTCTTCGAGATACTTCGACAGGGAGCCTGTATTATGCAATCATCAAGAAATTGCTGTGTCGCATCGCCAGTGTGAGAGTGTGGGAACTAGAATAAAGTGGCAGCAGTGTATCAGTTAAAAGATACTAGAGACCGAACGGCTGTATTATTCTTTTGAAGAAACGTCTGCAGGGACACTGTAGTATGCTATTGTGAAGATATTTCTGTGTCACATTGTCAGTGTGAGGTTGTAGTGACCACCATAAAGTGGCAGGGGTGCATCAGTTACAAGCTACTAGAGACCTGAAGATGGTATTAATCTCTTGGACATACGTCGCTAGGGAGCCTGTAATTGCAATTGCGAAGCAATTTTTGTGTTGCATCGTCAGTGTGACGGTGCGGGGACTACAGTAAAGTGGCAGCAGTGCATCAGTTACAAGAAACTATAGACCTGAGGGTGATATTACTCTCTTGGACATACGTCGGCAGGCAGCCTATAGTATGCAATCGCGAAACAGTTTCTGTCTCCCATCGTCAGTGTGAGTCTGCGAGGACTAGAGTAAACTGGCAGTTGTGTGTAAGTTAGAAGCTGCTAGATTCCTGTGACGGTATTTGTATCTTACAGATACGTCGGTTGTATGGCAAACAGAAACACTATCCACTTCATTCAGGCGCCCACTGGACAGACTAAGGCAGTGATGACTTCTTGGTAGACATTTTCTTTTTTTTTCACAGATGTGATGCTAAACACTGTGATGACACATACCAATGAAGAAATAAGTAGGAGGACATCAAGATACTAACACACACACACACACACACGCACGCACACGCACACACGCACACACGCACACACGCACGAACACACACACACACACACAAAATCCGCATAGCAGGGATAAAAGCCTTTCTTGTAATCTTTGTAATAACAGCAGCTTTAGAAAACAGTCATCTGTCTGTAAGATTCAAATGGTTCAAATGGCTCTGAGCACTATGGGACTTAACATCTATGGTCATCAGTCCCCTAGAAATTAGAACTACTTAAACCTAACTAACCTAAGGAAAGCACACAACACCCAGTTGTCTGTAAGAGAAATGTTCAGTACAGATTTATGCAGTTCTCTAAACTTATATAAAGCCAAAATGAATTCCGAAAGGTTCGAATTCTGCGTCTCATATTTGATAACAAAGAAACTCGCAAGCTAGAAGAAGGAAAACGATTATTTCACACCAATACGCGAAATCTGAGAGCAGTTTGTTTTAGCTGCAGTACGTGTTATAAACCTGGCCAGTTTGTTGGTGTAGTTGAGCAACTGTTGGGTTTTTGTGGACGATGTCCTTTCTGTATGTATATCTCAAATAAATCAAACAAGTATATGATCAAAATAGTAATGACCTGTGACACAAAAACAAAGTACCTGGTCAGCGTGTCTCCTTACTTAGGGAAATGCTCAGACACAAATGGAATGCCTCTCAGGAAATTTTATGTAAAGAGAATGACCATGACTCTTTGAGGGTCAAATAGAAAGATCACAGTAGACGACTGGTTTATCTCCGTGGGAACTGGCAGGGGATCTTTTGAAGGATACACTCACACCGTTTGGCACTATCCGTTCCAACAAACCTGAGATATTCCCTAAGCTACTGTCCATGAAATCAGAAATGTAGATACATCTGTTTTGCTTTGATAAAGAAAAAAACCTTGTTTTTATGTAAAGAAAAACCAAATAAAATGGTTGTTCTGCTGTCAACTGCTCATGAATAGCCCACTGTCAGTGACATTAGTAAGAAATCAGACATAATAGAGGATTACAATGATACCAGATCTGAAGTAGACATGCTGGACCATATGTGCAGTAACTATTCATGTAGCCGAAAAACCAAAAGATGGTCACTATTTGTGTTTTATGGCGCAATAAATATTGGGTGTGTCAATGCTTGGGTTATCCATGCGCACAATAATCAGTAACAGATTGCCAAGCAAATACTTTCTTATACGCTTGGGTGAAGAGCTTGCTAAACCCTGGATAACAAAGAGGCTAGAACCACCCAGACTACAAACAAACCTTCGAGTAGCCATGGAAGATGTCCTAACTAAAGAGTCACCACTATAAAGCCAAGACGAGCCTACCACTGGGAAGAGGACTCTGTGACATCTGCACACCTAAAAAAAAAAAAGATGAATAACACTCACATATTGCAAAGAATGTCGCCGTACTTGCTGCAAAGAATATCAAAACAATCTGCTGCAAATAAAGCAATAAAAACTGCGAAATTACAAGAAAATACTTAAAGATGCGTTTTGTTTTGAGTTATACCACTTTCACTGTATTTTCAAATTATTGTAGTGTATGAATATAAAAAAATAAGTAGTAAAATTTAGGGGGATTTGTGTTTGTGTGCTATAGGAATAAGCTTTGTGATCTAGGGTTAATGTCATGTGAATGTAGTCGCTTGCCACTGAAATTTCTTTTCTACATCGACAGATGGAGGGCAAGTAGTAGACTGGAACTAGTGTCGTGTGAACACACCTCATTTACAGCGCTCTATTGCATGCACAGGCACTTGTACAAATATCTGTGCTGGCAGATCGCTGCATGTGGAAGGGCATTAACAGTGGATATTAAAAGAATACAGAGAAGTGCAGCAGTATCGGTCACAGGTTTGCTTGATCCATGGGACGGTGTCACAGAGATGCTGAAGAAACTGAATTGGCAGATTCTTGAAGATAGATGTAAACAACCTCTAGAATGCCTACTTACTAAGTTTCAAGAATTGGCTTCATATGATGACTCTAGGAATACATAGGGTGTTTATAAATTAGTTATGCCAAAGTAACCTTTAATTGTGAAGGGGGTAAATAACTTACAGAAATATTTGATATAACACTGAACGCATTGTAACTTTAAGTTTTATGCCCGCCTAACACTGTTAGTTCCTGACATTCCCACAAGGTGGCAAGTGCGAATGAGTTATTTGAACAGTCATCATGGAGTCATGTAATAATGTAGAACGCGCATATTGTGTATGGTTTCACGGATCCAAATTCACTACTAAAGTTCAGAGAAGATTCAAGACCAAATATAGCAAGCCACCACCTCAAAGACAAACTGTTATTAACTGGTACAATTGTTTCACCGAAACTGGCTATGTATAACACAGAACGCCAAGTCAGGGGCAGTCACTAGTATCTGACACAGCAATTGAACAAGTTCGGGACTCTTACAGTCACAGTCCGGGTAAATGAATGCGACATGTTAGCTTACAAGGGAACCTCCCCATCGCACCCCCCTCAGATTTAGTTATAAATTGACACAGTGGATAGGCCTTGAAAAACTGAACACAGATCAATCGAGAAAACAGGAAGAAGTTGTGTGGAACTATGAAAAAAATAAGCAAAATATAGAAACTGAGTAGTCCATGCGCATGATAGGCAACAACAAGGATAGGCTGAACTCAGGAGCGCCGTGGTCTCGTGGTTAGCGTGAGCAGCAGCGGAATGAGAGGTCCTTGTTCAAGTCTTCCCTCGAGTAAAAAGTTTATTTTTTAATTTTCAGACGGTTATTATCTGTCCGTCCGTCCGTCCGATGCGAGGTAACTGCGCCGTAGTATGGGGACGCTACACCTAAACAAACATCGAAACAAAACATATGTTTTGACAGAGCACAGGGAAATTTGTGCGACTTTGAAACTGTTGCATTCACTTGTTGTAGTTTATGTGACAAACTCTTATGTTTTCATCACTTTTTGGGAGTGATTATCACATCCACAAGAAAACCTAAATAAGGCAAGGTAGAAGAATCTTTTTACCCATTCGCCAAGTGTAGAAGTTAGGTGGGGCGACAACATGTTCCTGTCTTGTGACGCACATGCCGTCATCAGTGTCGTATAGAATATGTCAGACGTGTTTTCCTGTGGAGGAATCGGTTGACCTATGACCTTGCGATCAAATGTTTTCGGTTCCCATTGGAGAGGCGCGTCCTTTCGTCTACTAATCGCACGGTTTTACGGTGCGGTCGCAAAACACAGACACTAAACTTATTACAGTGAACAGAGACGTCAATGAACGAACGGATAGATCATAACTTTTCGAAAATAAAGAAAATAAACGTCTCACTCGAGGGAAGACTTGAACCAAGGACCTCTCGTTCCGCAGCTGCTCACGCTAACCACCTTCGCTCTAAGTTTGTCGTTTCCGCTGCCTCGGGCACGCGTGCGAATGTCCACGGCTTCCCTTGGCAGCGTGTTGATGTATGCAGCGTCTTCGCCTGTCGCTAATCCTCTGGGGGCCTGCCCTCTGTGAAGCGTGCCGACATAGGCGCGCGACTGCCGCTCGCCCGTGGGCGCACTACCTGTGTCCACCTGGCCGCCGGGCTTCCCAGCTAGGAACGCATAAGAAGAATTCCTTTCACGCACAGAGTGTACCAAGTTTGCAAAGAGAAGAATCATAGCCCTTTACCGATGCTTAATGACACAATAATTCACCTCCATCACACTTTATATATTGCAATAAACTAATGACTGATTTTAAAAGCAATTATCTCCTTTAATTATAAACATGAAATGCTCTGACGCTTTTCACCATAGGTGGTGCCAAAGAGGCCCCCAGGGCGGCCACGCCGGTCCCAAGATCCTGGTAGGATGTGAATATGTGGACAGAAACTCTGCGGATGAATCTCGCAATCGACAAGCAAGAATCTGGTTCTCATGGCGGCACATCAACCTAGCAGGAACTTGAATTAAATTCAAACAAGCATCGTGGTGCTGGGAACAATATGACACGAGGAAGAGTAGCAGCACTTGCTCCTATGTTTGGGAGGGGTGTAGTTAGTTTATCTGTTGCTTGAATGTATTGTACAATGGGGGCCGATACTTAATGGATTTAATAGTATAAAATTTGATTTTTATTTTTCACTTGATGTCCGGTAGTGCCTTCTGCCTGGCTGCTAGTTGCTGCAGATCAGTCACGTTACAAAACCGCAAGGAACCACTTTGAAAATCACGTGTTGAATCATCTGCAGTTAAACTCATATGTTGCTGCAGTCGATTTCATTCCGGCTTTTTCTGGAAAACCTAATGAGCAAATAAATTCCTTTCCACAAACTGTCCGAGGTGTAGGCGGCGCTTGCGCTTGGCCAAACGATTTCCTATTAACTGCACTCCACTTTAAATTGTCAGGTGACGCCCGTACCGATATCGAATCAGTTCACACCCTTAGGGACACCACCTCTTTTGCCACGTTAGAAGCTGGGTTGAAAGAGAGATATTTGGACAGACGTGACGCCCGCTATTACAGGGACAAGTTGTCCACCCTCCGCCAGAAGCAAGAGGAGGATGTAGAGGCATTTGCTGACCGAATCCGCGCTGTGGCTTGCCGCACGCTGGGTTCGGCCCCATCCGTAACGAGGTGTTAATTGAGCAGGCGGAAGCCCGCTCGATTGACGTATTTATACGTGGAATCGACCCGTATGTTGGAGGAGAGGTAAAGATAGCATCACCCGCCTCGTTGTATGATGCCACACAACTCGCGATGTTGCGAGAGGAGGTGGCGCATTTTATTGCCAGTTCGGTGAGTCCGAATGAACAACCACATCCAATTTTTAAATACGAGCAGGCGTGCCAACGCTGCCTAAAGGCAGGCTATGCTGCCTTGCAATGCCGTGCACCTTATTGTTCTCGGTGTGGAACCATAGAGCATATGAGTGAAAACTGCCCACAGAACCCAGAAAACAGGGGCCCCTCGCACAACCAGCAGAGGGAACAATTCACCAACAATCCACCACGACCCCAAAATCATCCGGGAAACGGTCGGGGGGCAAGTCACGCTGCTAGACCGCGCCCCCTGTGAAATTCATGCACCCAGTCCGTCACGGTGTCGTAAATGAGGCAGTGAATATTCTCCTCAACGGCAAAGTTCGAGAAAAGAATGTAAGAGTGCTTGTCGACACGGGAGTGCAAACCAGCGTATTATTCATAGGACATGGGGCTAGACAAGTGTTAAAACCACACCATCATCACATTAACGGTCTGAGTGACGAGATATTCATACATGCTGGGTATTGCCAAGTTGAAAATCAGAGCCAGCCACTACCCTTTTGACATTGACATAATTCGAAAACGAAGGCGAGATTTTGACGTCATCCTGGGGAATGTAGTAGATTACAGAACGCAAACTGTCAGTCTCGGTGATGAAACCCACCGTTTCGGCGGCCCCCACGTCGTTTCGTCGCAAGGTACTTGTGAAACGCGGCCGCTTCCACAGGTTCCTTCTGCGCAAATGTGGGCGTTACGTACAACTACCTCTATTAGAATCTGCGGTGGCACGGGACGCATTCTCTGGCGGCCGGCCGTGGTGATGTCCTTAGGTTTAAGTAGTTCTAAGTTCTAGGGAACTGATGACCTCAGCTGTTAAGTCCCATAGTGCTCAGAGCCATTTTTGAACCATTCTCTGGCTTGGGGTGAAACCCCACGAACTGCCGAGAACAACCGTATTGATGGATCCTCTCCATCAAAACGATGTCCTTGACAGATTACAGGTCCATGTTAAACGTAGATTAACGACAGTAAAAGTGCAGGGAAAGAAATTTTATGTTCCCATCTGTTTGAACAATTTTGGAACGAAAGAGGTAGAGATTCCTAGTGGCACCATTGTAGCTAGCGGCCACGATAGTGAAGAAAACTACCGTGTACAAGAGAAGCCAAAGTCTAACTGAAAACATCGGCTTCCGGAATGCGGCATGTGCCATATTGCTTCCGTGCTCAGAGACAAATTCAGAGATAAATTAGCTCATCTGCCTGCGGCTGACCAAAACAAATTGTACTCCACCTTGGAAGAACACTCCTGGTTATTCGAGGAAAGGCGTTATTTGCTGGATACTGACCTTGTTTACCATGAAAGTCCCATGGGAGATGCGAGGCCCATTGCACAGAAACCATATAGAATACCATATCACTTCCAGCCTGTTGTGGAGGAAACTATCCAGCAGTAGCTAGAGGCAGGGATAATACAACCCTCCACCAGTCCCTGGTCGTCCTCAATCATCGTGGTCCCGAAGAAGTCAATCAATGTAGAGAAGACTGTAATGTTGTTGCTTTAATTTGAGGTGTAAGCGGTGCTGCTATTCAAGACCATAAAAGTGGGCTAAAAGCTGTGAGCTGTCTGTGGAAGTTAACCTTGCATTACTGCGCAACTGTTTCACCAGGTATCCAGTCTAGCTTACCAAATTCCCAACCAGACTAACATTAATTATAATCTTTTAATAGTCATACGACAACCAGTAATATATATATATATATAAAAGAGAATTTAAATAAAAAGAAATAAATCAGTTTTTATTTGGAAATTTATTTTAACATTGATCATTGAAATTTCAGCATATTAAACTTGATTCATAACTAAACTGGTGCCTTATTTAGGATTGTGAAAATGTGAGATTGTAATCTTACGGAACACATCAAATATGGAGCCAAGATTGGGAGACTGCATACAACACTGCATTCATAAAATAACACACGAAGAACGTTGAAACATATGCAAGAGGAAATTAACCACAACCAACCGATTCAATTTTCACCCAAAGAAGTTACGTTCGTAGCACAATCCTGTCCGTCATGTAATTACCACACACTGGTATACTAAATTCATACTAACTCTCTGTGAAATCTTCCCGAAAAGGACAGCTGAGGGCTACTTTGATGATTACACCACATGCTTCACGTGGTCAACTTGGTTTACACAAAGAGTGTAACTCCACAATAATTTTGATAATTAAAATAAATTAGATCGAAAAGCAATTTACAAAAGAAAAACCTCGAACTGGTTACTATCATCTTACTATTAACCTGATGGGTCAAACAATTGTATAAGCACGTGGTACTGGTGTCACAAAGTACACCCCACGTGGGTTGAACATAAAGAAAAGTTGCTATATTGAAAAATATTGTGAAGACGAGACGTTATAATCTCACGCACATTCGCATTTAAGATTGATGATCTTAGTTAGAGTTACTGATCAACACGTGGTTCCACTTTACTCGCAAAGTAGTGACAAAGCAACTACCGGAATATATTTTGAACTTCACACTCGAATTACACTGCGTTGCAATTTAAGATAAAATTAGATATTTTAGAGCTAAACCTGAAATAAAGGTGATTAAATTTTCAGTTAGCTTGATCTTAAGAAATACATTGTCCTACGGACTTAGCAGACACGCGCTTAGCTGGAGATCTTACCACTTCAGGCGCTCGCCGCGGACAGACTGACCTGGGCTCCTACCAAGGGTGCTTCCGTATACAAAACGGAATTGACCAGAGAGGCAGCTTCCTATACCAACATGACAAGGGGCGGACAGGACCATACTAAGGATAGAAACATCTTTGCTTTTAGAAAGCGTAGCTACCTGTTCCGACGTTGGTCCTACTGTTCTCTAGCAGACAGGCTTGTCTGCTACCATCCAGCATGCAACTAGAAATACATTTGCTCATTCATCCTCTCACACAGAAGGGAAGGGGGATGACAGTATCTTATCATATACTGTATATAAAAGAAAGCGGATGTAGGTTCCGTATGAGACTGTGTGACATGAATTACATATAAACTGTGTTTTAAAGTGTAGTAGTGTGAGAGATCGTTCTTGTTTATGTGTAAAAGTAACACTTTTCACTGCTCAGTCTCCTCCCAGATAGTCAGAAACACCACAGTAAATTTAGAAGAGGAATTTATGCCGTAAATGACAACAGATTTAAGAAATTAACATGAAAGGAATCCAACAGAGACCTTTCAAGACCTACCGTCTTTGCTTCGACATGAGAGCAGTAAATAAGGCAACCACCCCTGATACTTACCCTCTCCCCCATATCGACGAAACGCTGGACAGGTTAGGAAATTTCAAATATTTCACTACCCATGATACGATGGGTCTATACGAATTTCTGAGAAAGCCATTTGGGCTGCGCAATGCACCAGCAACTTTCCAATGCTTTGCCGACTTACTGCTACAAGGACTGAAACCCACAATGTGTTTAGTTTATCTAGATGGTATCATTATCTTTTCCAGAACCATAGATGAGCATTTCATTAGGTTAAGAAGTGTTTTGTCTAAACTAAGAAGTGCCAATTTAAGTTTGAAAATAGAAAATTGTTCCTTTGCTGAGAGTCAAGTACAGTATCTGGGGCATATTATTAGTGCTGATGGAGTAAAGCCAACCCCCGTCTGACCCGTGTGTTTACATTTTGTGGCGTGCACTGTAGCTATAGCGGTTATAAAGCTAAGTACTTACAAACTTATTTGTGCTCTGTAATACAGTTATTAAATTTAATAGTTTTCAGCGGTGTTGCGTGCCATTTGTGGCGAAAGAACGACTTAATAAACTTTTGTAATCGTTCACTCGCTGTGTTTTTTAGAGTTTTCTGTGCATTGAAGTCGTTTACTTTTCAACTGACGTTTCTTATTGTTTCTAGTGAAATATTTCAGTAAAATTTTCATTAGGTGTTTTAACTTCGCTTAGTGTTCCAGTGCCCATTTGAATTTTTTGTTTTTAGCTAGTAATTTTGTGAAGTTGTATTGGTATTGGCATTAGCTGTGGTGTAGTAGTATTAATACAAGCAGTTTCTTTCTTAGTAGGCAGGGAATTTCGAGACCATTATTGTTAGTTATTAAATAGTTCTACTGGTGTAACTGAACTTTGGTAATGTAGACGTACAGTTTTTCCAGTAACTGTAAAATTTTACCATGAGTGAGAAGTGTGGGCTCTGTCGTAGGTTTGTGAGTAGTGGGTTACAGTGTGGCATTTGTTCAAAGTATTTTCATTGGGGGGGAATGCAGTGGGGAGACCAGTGAGCATTCTAGTGAGATCCTCTCCTGGGAATGCAGAATCTGTAGCACAAATAAGTTGATAGAGGAGCATGAGCATAAGATCTGTGCCCTTCCGGTACAGGTACAATGCGCAAAGGAGGAACTAGATAGGTTGAGGAGGGTGAAGGGTGGTGGGGAATGGGAACTGGCAGAGGGCAAGAAGGCAGCTAGGAAGGGCAGGTATTAAGACAGTTTTACTTTGTGTACATGCAATAGATCTGACCAACTGTCAGAGTTGAGTGGAGCCTCTTGTAGCTGTAGATGTAGGGAACATGCAGCAGTCCTGAGCAGTTAGGAGGCCTAGGTCAGCTGCAAAGTCTAACAGAAAGGAGAAGGTTCTGCTGCTAGGTAGTTCGCATGGTAGAGGTGAGGGCCAGCAGTGGCAGAAGGTGTTGGGAAGTGAGTACCAGGTCACCTGCATTGTGAAGCCTAGTACAGGGTTGGGTCAAGTGATTGACAGCTTAGGGGAGTTATGTACAATTTTTACAAAGGAGGATTAGGTAGTGATAGTGGGTGGAGCAGGGACTAGTCTTGATAGGGACAGGGAATATGATGTAGGTGGTGACCTGGTTAAGATAGCTACTCAAACTGGTGGCACTAATGTACGTTTCATGCAACTGTTTCAGAGCCATGATCGGCCACACCTTAATGAGGCTGTTAGGCGCGTTAACATGGGGCTGGGGAGGTTGCTGATGGCAGAGGGCATGGGTCATATCTCACTGGTGCCAGTTAGGTCTAACAGTAGATTGGGTTTCACTAGCCATGGCCTGCACCTCAATAGGTATGGGAAGGGGAGGCTGGCTAAGCTTATAGGTGACAGTGTAGTGGGTGGTGGTGTCACTCATGGAAAAATTCCTGTAGTAGTTGGTGTTAGAGCTGCACCTTTTTTAGACTGAAGTCAGGTGAAAGGTATACCTGCTTAAAGGAAGTCCCTCTAACTATGGGCTCACCTTCTGAGGATGTAATGTTCCCAAGTAGAGAAGGAATTAGCATATTTCATCAAAATATAAGAGGTATTAGAGATAAAGTTAGTGAACTGCTTATAAATGTAGATTCTGGAATTATCGGTACATCAGAGCACCACTTAAATAATTTGACAATTCAGAGGCTTCCTTTACCAGGCTACAGATTAGCTGGCTGCTTCTCCTGGAGTTCCTTGTGGGGTGGGAGAGTGGCTATGTACAGTCTTAGACATAAAAACTGACCGCCAGCCGGCCGCCACAGAGACTACGTCCGAGTCGATCACTTAAGGTGGCCAATAAAACCGACCGCCCCTGACAATGCTAAGTCCGGCCATCTGCACGATCTGGCAACACTGCCAGATGCGGAAGTGTCAGGAGGAAGTGTTGTCTACTTCCGAGATGTAGTTGTGTTGGTTGCGTCTGTGGTCTAGTGGCAGTCTGGCAGTCTGCTTTCGGCTGTGGTGGGGCGAGGACGTCCGCTGCGCCCCGCCGTGCGCGACCGTGAGCGCTTGCTTGTGTTTACCTTATCGCGGCGCGAGTTGTATTTGTTCCAAGTTCAGTGCGACGATGGCACACACATGGCGCCACGATACGATCAAAATTACTTTCCAACCAGATCACGCGCGTTCTCGAGCCTATGCAACAGAACAGTTCATACGCGACGATCTACATTTAGATCCGGCGACTGTCGTCGGAATACATTTTTCTATAAGGGCGAGCGAGGTTTATGTTAAAATGACCAGTGCAGAGGTCTGCGTGACAGTGGTGTGTAAATACGCGAACTCACTCAGATTCAAACATTCTGACGGGCATATTGGTGCAGTGACGGTGGATCATGTAGGCATGGGCCTAAGGACTGTAAGGGTTTTTGAGCTCCCCTTCGAGGTCCCAGAGGAAGTTGTCAAGGACGCCTTCCAACCATATGGCAATGTCATCAGCCACGTTGCAGAAAAGTAGCAAACTTTTTCGACGTATAAGGTCTACAATGGTGTGCACCAAATTAAACTTGAGCTCAAGAAACATGTGCCGTCCTATTTGAACATCGGTGGCTGTCGTGCAATCATAATGTACGACGGTCAACTGCGTACCTGTTCCGGATGTGGACAGGACGGCCATGTTCAATCGAGCTGCTTACAACGTAGAATTACGCAGACACCAGTGGGAGACTCCGTTTCCCCGACGGGGACGACAATCCTACCTCTCACGTACGCTCAGACGACGATGCGCACCATAGATGAGGACGAAACGGGCGATCTGGCACATCCACCGACGTCAGAAGGACCAAGGGAAGAAGAGGAAGGACCCCTGATGCCAACCCATATGTCGCCCCCTCCACAGCAACAACAGCAGAAACAGTCCCATGGAATCCAGAAGCAACATAACATTCAGGACGAGATGGACATGGACGCGAACATTGTCCCGACCGCGGCTTTCCTAGCGGAAGGTGATACGACGCTGGATTGCCTCCCACATTCGGATACGGATGTCCACGTTCGAAAGCAACGTTCGCCTCGACGATGCAAGCGACGTCGGCGGACCCCTTCTGACGATTGCCTCCTACACACGGCCGGTCAAGAAGGTGACATCTCGTCAGACGGCATGGATGCTGCGCCTGCTGAGGATCTAAGTGGTGTAGTCGGTTCACTTGCCGGTACTACGAGTGCCCAGTTACTTCTTGTACCATAGATGCAGCAGCTTGCGTCGATGGATGGCGCTCCGTCTACCTCTACCAAAGACGACGTGCGTGAGAGATATTTAGGTGCCGATCAGCTACACAGCATCGTGTTGCACCCACTGTGGTCGGACGATGTTGAAGAACTTCCTGGAGAGGGCACGGGTGACAGGGGAGGGGTTGGCACTGGGGATGCCACTCCTAGCGTGAAAGACTCATAATTTGTAACGGGTTCGGTGGGTCTGGCTTCTCTTGTGGTTATCTTCGATTGTCATGGCGTCTACCCTAGGTGAAGAGGCTAGGCAGCACACCTTTCGCCTTGCCACAATCAACGCGATAAGGGCACAACACAAACTGACAATGCTACAACGCATGCTCGATGCTGCAGCCATCGACGTGGCCCTCTTACAGGAAGTATGTGTCGCTAGTTTCCCTGACTTTTACCGAGATACCTCCCACATCTCCCACGCCTCTTCTACCGATTTTGGTGTGGCTGTCCTGCTACGGGAAGGCTTGACGGCTACGGACATACTGTACTTACCGAGTGCAAGAGCCATGGCCGTAACTGTCAACCGTGTACGACTCATCAATATATATGCCCCTTCAGGACCAGGGAGACAGAGAGATCGGACCCGCTTTTTTTTTTTTTTTTTTTTTTTGGAAGATATTACGCGTCTATTTGTGGGGCACATAGACGATATGGTGATCGGAGGAGATTTTAACTGTACATTATCTCCGTCTGATCAGCAGCGACATCACGTCCCGTGTGCGGAATTGGAAATGCTAGTGCGTGACCTCCACCTGATCGACACATGGCGCCACATCCATGGCCCAGCTCCTGGTTACACCCATTATACAAGTCATTCGTCCACTCGGTTAGATAGGATTTATGTCACAAGCACCCTTTCGACGGCAACGAGAGGAGCAGAGCTCTGGCCCACTGCATTCACTGACCACACAGCCTATATTTGCACCATTGCCCTCCAACTTGCACGTGTGTGGCGCAGTAGGCCCCCCTGGAAACTGAACGTCGCCCATCTGGACGAGCCGGCATGTAAAGGTGCTATCGAAGAGTCGTGGGACGCGTCCTTACAGCGTCGTGGTCGTTACCGATCGACCCTCAGTTAGTGGATTGAATGTGCGAAGCCTGCTCTTAGGCGCACCTTCATGGCTTACGGCCGGGAAGCGGCGGCATGGAGGAGGAGCACGGATAACTTATATTACACCGTCCTACGGGAATGTCTTGCTATGGAGCCCTCACCTGACAGGCAGATCATGGTCAATCGCGCGAAAGCGCAGCTCGTCTCCTTAGCACGCCAACATTTACAGGGCGCAGTTATATAGTCACGTGCTCCAGACATGATAAAATCAGAAAGGCCATCTATGCACCACGTGCTCCTAGAGCGCAGGAGGCGCCGTAGGGCACTGGTAACCGACATGATAACGGACGACGGTCGACACGTGGTAGAACAAGCAGATATAGCAGAAGCCTTCTATGGGCATTACGCTCACCTTTATTCAGCAATGCTCCCTGATATGGCGACGGTAGACACCGTTTCAGCACATGTCCACGGTGCAGTTCCACCAGACATGGTACCGACTTTATTGGGAGAAGTGACAGAAGAGGAAGTGCTCGACGCCATTGGTAAAGGTGCTCCCCATAAATCACCAGGAGTCGACGGATTACCATTAGAGCTCTATCGAGCCTTTAAACAACTGTTGGTACCGTGTTGGGTTGAAATTTGTCAGAAATTGATGTCCCCAGGTATACCGTTGCCTGCACCGTTCTTGGAAGGACTGATTGTCCCCATCCATAAGCCGAAGGGACGGAATCATGTCCGCGATTATCGGCCCTTAACGTTATTGAACAGCGACTTCAAGATCTTTTCGAGGCTGCTATCAGAACGTATTCGCGGCACACTATTGCACGTCCTGTCCAGCGATCAGACGTCCTTGGGGGGACCCAACAACATCAGAACTGCGTTATGTCGTTACAGAGATCTCATCTCCCTTGCACGGGTGAGACGTTTGCCGGCAGCCCTGGCGTCTATCGACTTTAGCCAGGCTTTTGACCGGTGGGCCACACTTTCCTCACGGCCGTTCTACGGTGCATTGAATACCCCGACCCTTTTATCACAGTGTTGACACACCTTCTGCATGGTGCTACTTCTCAAGTTCTTGTTAATGGAAGGATGACGGCACCCATGCCGATCCGCCGATTAGTACGACAGGGATGTCCATTATCAACATTGTTATTTGCATTGGCATTAGAACCTTTGTTGTGTGGTCTCCGAGACAGGCTCACTGGAATACAGTTCGGCGGCTCCATCTATCGCTGCACCGCATGTGCGGATGATTTGATGATCGTCATACGTGGAGCTGACGATATGGCGGCGGCTTTGGACTGGATTGCAACCTACGGTACAGCTTCTGGTAGCCAAATCAACGTTGACAAGTCCGTCGCCTTGAGCATCGGGATTGGGCTACCGCAGGAACACATTGCCCCCTTACGCTTCAGTGGTACTGTCCGCTGCTTGGGCTTAGATTTCATGAACGACATGCGACGCGCGACGACGCTCAATTATCGACGCCTTCTTAACCAAATTCGGGCCGGAATTGCAAATCAGCGCTTGCAATCCCTCAACATCGTTCAGCGGGCGTATTATGCCAATGTATACCTTGCGCCCCGCATACCGCATGTCGCCCAAACGCTACCCATTCGGAACCCCTTGGCGCGTAGCATTATGGCAGCGTTGAGTTCGTCACCGCTGGTATATTACTGAAGATCAGATACGTATCTCTTACCCTCCCCAAGGAAAAAGGTGGTCTCGGCCTAGTTAACGTCCATGATAGTGCCATTGCCCTCTATGTTAGCTCACATTTATGTCTGCTGCGCCGTTGTCCATACAAGCCTCACGAGTTTGCTTCTGACGGCGCTACGACCTGCTTCACTAAGAGTGCCGCTTCCATTACAGGACATCCCAGTGCCCCTCTTTTATATAGGAAGTTTCTATTTAGAACAAAGTTATTCCAGTGTAGCTCTCACGACACTACGAATGGCCACAACTCGACGTCTATACCACGACATGCTGCAACGCCGCCCCCTTAATGTGGTCGAACTACAATATCCTGACGTACGGTGGCGCGTGGTGTGGAAGACTGTACGCGATGCCATGCTTGATTCCGATGTTGTTTCCCAATGGTACGTAGTCGTTAATGGAAAGCTGGTGACACAAGAACGTCTCTACAATATCCACATGGCAGAATCTCCGAATTGTATGGGTTGCAATACAGTAGATTCTGACGAGCACCGCCTCAGCTGTGGAGAGGCGGAACCGGTTTGGCACCTAGTGCAGCAGATGCTGGCTTATCTCTTGCGAGTTAGGCCGAAGCATATATCTGCACGCACGTTATTGTTTCCGGATGAGACATTTCACCCCAAGACTGGGACCAACTCCGTCACTTGGATACGTGGACATGCGATCCATTGCCTCTATCGTGACGGACACAAGAATTTACTTGACTTCTGGCTCTATCTGCAAGAAAGACATCTTGCTGTTTCCGGGCATACCAGATATCGACAATGCTTCGCAAACTACCTATGGAGTGCCATTCACAGCCCGCCGTATAGCTGGAATGTTCGAGGCAGTGGTAGATAAGGTCAGAACGAACTGCAAACGATCATATATTGAACTATCTTTATCAGTGGGCGCAGTCGCTGGAAAGCATAACTACAAAGTGGTAGCTTTATTTTCGTGTTATTTATGTTTACTATCTTCGATGGTGTCTTCATTCTGTTTTAGTTTTCCAGGCTTGATTAACTATGAATGTTCGCACATTGATATTTATATAAATAAAAAATAAACAAAAATAAAAAATAAAAAACACTAAATAAAAAAACACTACCTTCCGCACCCTCCTAGAAATAATATAGCCCCCCCCCCCTTCCTTTCAGCGTGTTTTTGTGGGTTGATGCACGCACGTTAGTCCCGTATAGTGTAGTTTCTTCACATTTTAGATGGGGGGGGGTGGTTACGTATAGTTAGGAAGGCAACGCCTGAAGTGGTAAGAGTACATTTTTGTTTGGCAGTGGCGGTGCCCCGTAGGAATGGCTATTATATCGTTTTATTTCTTTTGTTAGAAAAAAAGGTGGATAAAGCATCTGCTATTAAGAAAAAAATAAAAAAAAGAAAAGAAAAAGAAAAAAAAGAAAAAAGTGGTAATCGTCGCGGTTTATAAATTTATAGTAGCGTGTTCGCGCCCAACTGTATTTTTTTTTTTTACCTTATTTCAGCCCTCGTCTAAAGTTATGAGTCTGATTGAACATCGAAGACAATTTGCTTCACGTTCTACCCACCAGCAATAACAGGTACTTCCAGAAACAATTCCGCAGGACAGTTCGTGGCTGCGTCGCGATCAGAACAGCTTACGCTCGAGCGTTTCCTCGCGCTGCAGCGGCTACCGGCCACCTGCCAGACGCCACCCGCCGCCTGAAATCCGGCGCCGCCCAGGTGAACGCGGCGCGACGCTCTCAGTCTATGTATCAACTGTCATTTTCGAATTTGAAGTTCTAGTTATCATCTTTCAGTTAAGTATTGGATTTTGCATACTTGAAAATCATGAACTACGGTTAAACGTTGTAAAATTGAGTCGCAAGTGGAAAAAGGTGTAACGTCTGAAACACAATATTTACTTTTGAGATAACAGAGGAGAGAATGCAGAGGAGGTAGCTAGACAGATTTGAACTGTGTGTGGAGCGAGTGCTTTTGGGAAAAATTGGCCAGAAAAAGATATTCTTGTTTCAACAAAGATCGTTCTGGTGTGAATGATTTTCCACATTAAGGAAGTCTCGACTACTGATAAATGTGATGGATTACCATTTAACCATCATGTGACATTTGCATTCAACAAGCAAAGTTCAGAAGTCTGGTGTAGGAGTACTGCATGCTCTAATTCGAAACAACAAAAATCAACGGAATGACTATTACTTAACGTCATCAGGTCGCTCATTGAGCATTCCTACGCAGTACTGTTACTGGCGACGGGCTATGATGCCTTTATCGTTAACCTCCTAAGAAGAAAAGAGAGGCTTAGCCCCACCAAAAGACGTTAACTCGAGCAAAGCCTAGTGTGAACATTTAATTTTACATCTGATAGCTCCAAAAGTGTGTTTTACGCTACGAATTCTGCCCCAAGGGTGTGT
Organism: Schistocerca serialis cubense; assembly: GCF_023864345.2. Lineage (NCBI taxonomy): Eukaryota > Metazoa > Arthropoda > Insecta > Orthoptera > Acrididae > Schistocerca > Schistocerca serialis. Next base: position 935,256,226 of record NC_064640.1, on the reverse strand, counting down.
ATATCACAGCTGGAATTTGTTGCCAACAACTGAGACACCTTGCGGTCGTAGTGTAAGAAAATCGACCGACAAAACTACATCACGTGTGCTACTGCATGATAAGGCACTCTGATGATTTGAGAAACAAAACTATCCAGGAGGTTGATAGGAAAGTCAACTCTCAGGCACTTTTATTGATAGGGAAGTCCTCTCTCAAGCAGTTGTCCCTCTCATCATATACTCGCAAATTTTTGCCTTTCCCACTCTTGATCGCTCAACCGTCAAGGCATTTCACTTCTAGACGAAAATACTCTTCAAACTATACTGGTTTAATGACATCGTTAGAACCAGTAGGTTTCTACGGGCGAAGAATTTGCAAACTACTTTAGAATTGTCAGATTTTTTTAGATATCGTGAAAGAAAATCCTGCTGCCGATTAATTTCACACTGATGATTACCGTTGCGTTCGGTAAACTAATGAAAAACGCAGTTAAAATATTCACTGTACTAATACAAATTAAATTCAGCATTCAGCTTACTACAGAAACATCACGACGGCAGTGTATCTTAATAAAGCATTAAGTATCTGTAAGACGATCGAGCCTATTTTAACATGAATTAGTAGGATTTTACCGACTTTTGACTTCGAAAATGTCTGTTTTACTTCATATCCTGTATCATTCGCAAGTATTAGGAAAATATGGCAGTTCATAGATAAAATTATGTATTCACAACAACAACAAATATGTCGGCAGAAAACAAATGTGGCATTATGAATTTTGCTGTACCGTAAGGTTTTTGCTCTTACACTAAGGGGTACTAAAAGTAGCAAGACGAATTTTGCTCGAGCGTTGTCTTACGATTCCCTTATTGAGTTTGCATCTGGCTGCTTGTAGCTCTGCTACAAAAAAATTAAAGATTTGGCTTTCAGCGAGTCTCAAAAGGCGAACGAAAGCAGCTTGCACCTGGTAGGCAAGTATATTATCTGGAAACTGGTTTTTTCCTAAAGTGGGTATACATCATTTGAGGTCGAATTGTTGGCAAATGTCAGTCAGACGTGTGCCGTTGGTGTAAGTGTTTCGGTGTGTTGAATTTTTACCAGTGATTTATCTATAGATTTTTTTTCTGTTCCAAATAGAGAGTTGATGTCTTCCATTAGTATTTTCACGTCATTTCGATGAATTTTGCTCATGGTTTTTTCGAGTGTGTTCCAGAATTTTTGATAATTTTGGTGTTTTTCTTATTTTCGGTGTTGGTGGTGGTATGTGCATCGATGAGTGTATATTTTTCATTGGGGCTCTGAATCAGCATAGTCATAAATCGATTGTTGAGGGGTGTGATTTCTTTGACAGAGTTGATGATAGATCTGTGTTCGAGAAATGCCAAGCCGAAGATTGGTGTGCCTTTCGCTACTTTTTGTTGTGGTTTGCTCTTGAAGATGCGATAGTTCCCGTAATGCAAGGTTTCATTGTCAGTCGTGGTTCTTGAAGAGCAAGGTTGAAAATTTTTTGTCTGTCGGTTTCTTATGTGAGATTATTTAGTTTTCGTATTTGGATCAATGTATCGATGTTTAGTTTCCATCTTGCGGTTCTAGGCGCTGCAGTCCGGAACCGCGGGGCTGCTACGGTCGCAGGTTCGAATCCTGCCTCGGGCATAGATGTGTGTGATGTCCTTAGGTTAGTTAGGTTTAAGTAGTTCTAAGTTCTAGGGGACTGATGACCTAAGATGTTAAGTCCCATAGTTCTCAGAGCCATTTGAACCATTTTTTTTTTTTAGTTTCCAAATGCATGTTTTCTGCTTGTAGGGAAATTTACCAGAGATCTCCAATATTCTCTGCCGTGCTAGCCTGGACTCCCCAGAATCATAAAAACCAGCTGCCGCCTGTCGACGGGCGGGTTGTGTACCACCTGGGGTAAAGTTGACTTTGCTCGCACAATTCATCTTTGCTTGTGTTTCATTGGTTTGATCTGGGTGATACCAGGACCGGACAGGACCAGATGGTGTTGAAGCCTTTGAAGCAAATATTTGCAGCCGAGCTCAGTGAGCTAACAGACGGTGACCAGAGTACCGGTGATTTTCACTCAGACGTGTCTGGATTTTGGCGGATTGAGTAGCCGTTCAGGATTGTGTTAGTATTTGGTTCACTCCAAGTATTTGATTTCCTTGGTACCACCCATATGTGGGAGGCTTACCCCTATCCACCACAGGGGATTATTATTATTATTATTATTATTATTATTACGCGATCAGCAAATCCGATATGGTGTATCTTCTCACCATTGAAATAGATGTGTATTGTTCCATTCAATATTTCCATCACATAACTTTCTTAGACAGTTGCTACCTGTTACTCCATCAAAGGAATTTATGTGTGCAGCATTGTTGCAACACAGACGTTCAAATTATCCGATTTGTGTAATTTCATTTCGATACCAGATCGTTCTAATCTGATTCAGCCAGTCAGTCTTAATATGGATATCCGACTACGGCTCTCATCATATGATAGACTGGGTAAACAACATTCTTAATCGGACTGTTGAATCTGGATCACTTATCTATGACAGGGCCTGAATTCTTAAAGACTATGGAAAATACTAATACAATGCGCTTATTACAAATACGTTATTTAAATATAAATTTATGAAGTAACGAGATAAGAGTTTATTTACAGGAGCAGAGCCCCGTCCATCAGAGCAGAGCAGTGCAAGATTGGTTTCAGGGCCAAGAGAGGAGAAAGCTGTTGCCGTTTGTTCCACGATCACCGAACATCAACCAGATAGAGAATATGTGGGTAGAGGTAACAAGGTCATTGCCATGTGGACCTACAAATGCAAGTGACCTTTGGACGAATATGGAAAAAGTATGGTGGGAAGTAAACTATCACGCTACACTGTCGTCGACTTAATGAAATCAATTCCCCTACGCCTTCGAGAAATCTTGCGTAATGATGGTGGGTGGGTTGGTTACTAAAAGTATACTCGTCCACAAAACCCATGTGGACAATTATCTGATAATCGGTCAAGTTTTGCTTTGTCCCAGCTCTCTAGCATACAAGTCCATTTACTTTCAGTCCCCTCCTTACAATTCTAGCAATGCAAGGTAATTGAAAAATCTCATCCACTCGACGCCAACTGAGGAATTGATTGGTGCATGTGTTGTTCAACACACAGCAGTCGTCACCCTCACTGGGCCACAGTGACTGTGTATGTGTGTGTGTGTGTGTGTGTGTGTGTGTGTGTGTGTGTGTGTGTGTGTGTGTGTTTTCGAGTTCACACACAAACTGAATCAATGCTATTAACATTAGAGAGACGACCAACAATAAATATTGCATCAAATATGACTGTAAAGTATTTTAATGCGATGGAAAGTTACAAACTGAATTTTTACCCAACCCACGTCCTGCATATTACGTTAAGTAAGTAAGATGTACAGGGTGTTTCAAAAATGACCGGTATATTTGAAACGGCAATAAAAACTAAACGAGCAGCGATAGAAATACACCGTTTGTTGCAATATGCTTGGGACAACAGTACATTTTCAGGCGGACAAACTTTCGAAATTACAGTAGTTACAATTTTCAACAACAGATGGCGCTGCATGTGATGTGAAAGATATAGAAGACAACGCAGTCTGTGGGTGCGCCATTCTGTACGTCGTCTTTCTGCTGTAAGTGTGTGCTGTTCACAACGTGCAAGTGTGCTGTAGACAACATGGTTGATTCCTTAGAACAGAGGATTTTTCTGGTGTTGGAATTCCACCGCCTAGAACACAGTGTTGTTGCAACAAGACGAGGTTTTCAACGGAGGTTTAATGTAACCAAAGGACCGAAAAGCGATACAATAAAGGATCTGTTTGAAAAATTTCAACGGACTGGGAACATGACGGATGAACGTGCTGGAAAGGTAGGGCGACCGCGTACGGCAACCACAGAGGGCAACGCGCAGCTAGTGCAGCAGGTGATCCAACAGCGGCCTCGGGTTTCCGTTCGCCGTGTTGCAGCTGCGGTCCAAATGACGCCAACGTCCACGTATCGTCTCATGCGCCAGAGTTTACACCTCTATCCATACAAAATTCAAACGCGGCAACCCCTCAGCGCCGCTACCATTGCTGCATGAGAGACATTCGCTAACGAATAAACCATTCCGCCAGATACGTTGTCAACAGTTTCGGGTAATTTCATTCAGAGACTACGCCATATTATTGCTACGCATGGTGGATATGTGGAAAATATCGTACTATAGAGTTCCCCAGACCGCAGCGCCATCTGTTGTTGAAAATTGGAACTACTGTAATTTAGAAAGTTTGTCCGCCTGAAAATGTACTGTTGTCCCAAGCATATTGCAACAAACCGTGTATTTCTATCGCCGCTCGTTTAGTTTTTATTGCCGTTTCAAATATACCGGTCATTTTTGAAACACCCTGTATTAGCTCCATAATATCGTTAGGAGAGACAGTGCGCTCTTGCTGTCGCGGCTCGCGACAAGTGCAGTGATTAGCAGTGCCCAATGCCGCCGCGATTTGTTTATATTGGCTGAACGTGGACACTGCAGCAGATACTTCGCCATACACGGAAAGAAATCACCTTGGCTCTGACTGCAATGAGCGGATATTACTGCCTGCATGTGCTTATAGTAACAAACGTGAGACTCTACTCACAGGTGCCATGGAGTAATTGGAACGGATATCATGTCATTAGTCATCAGAATATTAACAAGTGATGAACTGTCCACTCTATTTGAATCCCAAGAAAATAGGAACCATCTCACAAAGGAATGTGTGTTGATATCAACAACAAAAAAATGGTTCAAATGGCTCTGAGCACTATGCGACTTAACTTCTGAGATCATCAGTCGCCTAGAACTTAGAACTAATTAAACCTAACTAACCTAAGGACATCACACACATCCATGCCCGAGGCAGGATTCTAACCTGCGATCGAAGCGGTCGCTGGGCTCCAGACTGTAGCGCCTAGAACCGCACGGCCACTCCGGCCGGCGTGATATCAAAATTTATCTAACATACAAAAATTAAATACAGAGCTTTCATGCACGCATTAGTAGCACACAAGGAAATATTATGTCTTGGAAGAGTATATATCATTTCCTCTTCTCATATCAACGCCCTTGTTTTAGTATGAAGTGAGAAAATAAACACGAAAAATTAAAGTTCCTGAGAAGCATACAAGTCATTTCCTCTTCTCATATCATATCTTTTGTTTTGGTATGAAATAAGAAAATAAACAGTTTAGGGTTCTGAAGCATAATATGACACCATATTTGTATCGTAGGCGCTATCGGAAACGCAAAAAGTAGGAAGCTGTCCATTCTTTTGTCCAACAGTCTGTTCCCTTTCATGCATTACTACCGCTCGAAGATTCTTATTGAAGGACTTGCGGGCATCAAGTTCTTCAGCAGAATAAGCCTTATGTTGTTGTGCTAATTATGGTATGGAAAAAATGCAACAAAGACGACTTCCCCTAGAGCAGTGAGGATATTTGCACGTGTCTGTATTCAGCAATGACTGCCAGCTGCCACAACACTTCACAAAATCCATGCGGCAGGCAACACAACTGTGAGTGCTCTTCAGACTTCATCCAGTAAGACATCAGGAGATGGACGGAAACGTCAAATTAACGTCGCTTTCCGAGTCGTATTCAATCTAGAATGAGGAGTTATTAAGGTAGTTGATCGTTCTAGCAATTACACTTTGATAATTCCCATATGAGTATTCCGATAGCCAAAAGAACCCATTAGTGTGAAACCATCGGGAACTGCATTAATATCAATCTACAAGAACTTTAGACAATACGTGAACTCTTCTCTTCGCTGGGTAACCTATTACTGTTATTTAGGATTCTATCCGCCCTAGGCGTAAAGCAAATGGAACTTCACATTCGTGAGGCGCTTTCTGCTATTCTTCACAAACATCAGCAACTTGTAATCACTTCGAGTTACAACTGTGTGATGATAATGTTACAGGTTGTCATTGGGTGTGGTGGTGTTATGCTGTCAAACTGCTTACAGTAACGTTAATGGTGGCACACATAATTTAGCGCTGACTACCTACTTAAGTAAAGATAGTGTGGTGGCGTCGTCGCTTCTCTTTATTTGGCATCAGCTGGACTAATCCGATTTAACGAACATAGTACTCCATTCGCGTGCTGCTAATGATACAGTATGACTACAGAGATCGCCGTGCGGGTATTACATAAGTTCTGCAATGAATTGCTTAACAAATATTACCCTCAGCTCTGCAACTGGAACGACTCATTACACAGGTACTCTATGTTGCACTTGGTTAAGGGATCAGTTCGCTGCAATCCTGCTTCTACTGTTCGTAAATATTTGTATACTGACCATTCGTTATTTGACTAAATATGCGCTACAATTTGATTCGCATGTGTATGACATGAGTTGGCGCCGTCACAAAGCAATGACTAAGGGTTGGATGCCGTTGAAGTCCCGTTACATTGATATCAAGACAATTGTTCGCAAATCACCTCTATTGCCTCAAAGAACAATTACATCTTAAATATCGAAGGACCGACGTCCACACTGTCACAGCACGTTGAAATACAACGACGGCAGATGAAAATTTGTGACCGGCCGGGCTTCGAACGTGAACCTCCTGCTTACTAGGCAGACGTGCTGACCACTGCTCTATTTTTTTTTTCAAGTTTGAGAAGACTTTTAGCACCAAGTAGGCGGAGGCAAAGAGGGCAGGTGTCCAAGATTCGAGGCGTGGCCACAATGCCTCCCACATACCTGTCACTGAGTAGCTGCATTATTCCCATGTATTCCATGTTTGTTCCCATATATGCCTTAAACTGTACAACAAAATTGAAGTAGTAATTAAGGTAAAATAAATTATAGATTGCCGCTTTCAATGGCGTGCGTTCATTATAGAACATAACTCATAACAGGCAAAAGGGTGTCGGAAAAATACATAACAAACATTCATTCAGAAACATATTCACAATTTATTATGCACTGGATGCATATGAGGTCTGTAATGAAGCCATATATTTTTCAAAAAATGAAAGAAATTTCGGAGCTGGAGGGGTTTTGCCAAATTAGAACAGTTCTGATTTTAGAACCAACATAAAAGAAGATTCCAGTAATAAAAAAAAGTGAAAGAATAGTATTCTGCTTCTAATCAATAAAACGGTCTACCTCCTTGTAGCCCATATAAAGCAATAGATAAAAAATTTTGAAACCATTCCTTATATTTGCTATTCTTCTTCAACTCAAAATGTTCTTATGCAATATAAAACATGTACTCTTTCTTCTAAGTTCGAAGTTTTGTTTGTTAACACGTAAAACACGAACTGTCCCAGCAGCCACGAATAACTGTTACTATTTGCGGACGGGTAATGTTTCCAGTGGGGTTGTAAAGCTTCAGTTATCGTTATATGACTTTCTGCAGTTCTGTTGATAACTGCTAATTTCTTCCTAGTCCAGTTCCAAATTCTGATTCTATTTTCACATAAGAACATGTACGCTACAGTTTCTACAAGCCGACATTTGTCGCAGTATGGAGATGGTCTCAATTTGATTTTCCATAATCGTTTCGCTTTGGGTATGGTTTCGTTTACAACGTCGTACCATACGGCACTGACTCTAGTTGGTAGAATTTTATTGTTGATATTTTTCCAGACGTTCATCCAGTTTTTCGTAGGTTAATTTACCTGAATTTGGTTGTGGAGACGATGTCTGGTAATATAATCATAGATGGCTCTAGTGTTGGTTTGTGCTGGTGGAAGTGTTATATAGCTCCAATCGACATAGTACTTTCTGACGTAATGTAGGCTGGCATCTATATGTGCTACATTAACAGGAGCGTTCCTATCCCCAGGATCTAACGAGAGGAACAGAAGTTTCGTGATGCCTGTCTTAGTGGCATGTATTAGTTTAAAAGCACGAGTTAGAAACAGTGATCTAGATTTAACGTATTTAATACCAAGTTCTCCGTTTTGCCTCTGCAAAGTCGCCGTGTCGAAGGATACTTTGAAGACATTTTGTTTCCACACATACCAACAGGCTGCAGCTAGTACTTTATGTGCGGTGACCTGCGGTATCGGTAAGACTGCTGCGACGTGATATATTTTGCTAAGTATGTATGTATTTATAAGTTGAACTTTCTGCAGTCAGTCTAATGATCGCATGTCATGGTCCTTCAACAAGGCTCTGATGACATTAAGTTTTCGCTCCCAATTGTTAGTAGCTATGCGCTTGGGATTCGCCCGTAACCACAATCCGAGTTGGAGTCTCTCTTCAGTTACATCTAACCAGTGCGCACCAAGCACTATTGTAAGAACCGAGATGCAGTATTCTGGATTTAAAATTTTGTAAATTTGTCGTAAGATCTTATGAGACCAAGCTGCTTAGGTCATCGGTCCCTAAGCTTACACACTACTTAATCTAACTTAAACTAACTTACACTATGGACAACACACACACCCATGCCGGAGGGAGGACTCGAACCCCCGACGGTGGGCACTGTCGGGACACAGCAGCCAACCTCTCTGAAGCACCTATCTACACACGCTCGTCGTCAGTCGCGAATTCCCATGTTAGCCGCATACCACATGCGCGGTACCCCCCCCCCCCCCTCCCGGTCCATTATTCCACTCGTTCGCGGCCACACTGTATTCCCGCGAGGGTTCTGACGATGACGTGCGTCTAGCACACAAAACTTTCGATGACCCGTCGAGACCTGAATAATTATACAAGATGTTTCAGGAGGAATGGTAAATATTGTAGGAGATGGTAGTATAGACAAATTGTAGAAAAAATGGCATATAACATGCGTCCAATTTTTATTGAGTACGTATAGCTGGGTTCAATGCATCTTCGTTTCGTATGTTGATCCTTACAGGACCCAACTGTGTACACTTCCTTGAAAATGAGCTTCCAGCATTATTGGAAGAGGTTCATTTGGCTACAAGAATGCGTATGTTCCTCCAGCCTGACGGGGCTACTGCACATTCTAGTCGTCAGGTGACACATTATCCAAACGTAACATTTCACGGAAGATGGATCAGTAGATACGGGCACTTTTCTTGGCCACCAAGGTCCCCGGACCTTATCTCTTTGGATTTTTTCCTGCGGGGATGGTTAAAGGCGAAGTCTACAACGAAAAAGTCAACCCAAGAGCCGATTTGATCGTTCGATTTATGAATAGTGCAGCCCTCATAAAACAACGCAAAGACGACCTCAGAAGAGCTACAAGTGGTGTTATCAAGAGATGTCAAATGTGCATTGAAGCTGGTGTGGGAATTTTTGAAAATCAACTTTGAACGTCCTCATCTGCTCTTTGCTTTGAGTTTGTTAGGGTTAAGGTTATGACCTGTAGATTAAAATTGAAGAAACTGCAAAAAGGTTGGAATTTAAGGAGATGGGACCTGGATAAACTGACTAAACCAGAGGTTGTACAGAGTTTCGCAGAGGATCACGTAGGTAAAAAGACGAGGGCTAGTAGAAATCCTTGGGTGACAGAAGAAATACTGAATTTAATTGATGAAAGGAGAAAATATAAAAATGCAGTAAATGAAGCAGGCAAAAAGGAATACAAACGTCTCAAAAATGAGATCGACAGGAAGTGCAAAATGGCTAAGCAGGCATGGCTAGAGGACAAATGTAAGGATGTAGAGGCTTATCTCACTAGGGGTAAGATAGATACAGCCTACAGGAAAATTAAAGAGACCTTTGGAGAAAAGAGAACCACTTGTATGAATATCAAAAGCTCGGATGGAAACCCAGTTCTCAGCAAACAAGGGAAAGCAGAAAGGTGGAAGGAGTATATAGAGGGTCTATACAAGGGCGATCTACTTGAGGACAATATTATGGAAATGGAAGAGGATGCAGATGAAGATGAAATGGGAGATATAATACTGCGTGAAGAGTTTGACAGAGCACTGAAAGACCTGAGTCGAAACAAGGCCCCGGGAGTAGACAACATTCCATTAGAACTACTGATGGCCTTGGGAGAGCCAGTCCTGACGAAACTCTACCATCTAGTGAGCAAGAGGCGAAATACCCTCAGACTTCAAGAAGAATATAATAATTCCAATCCCAAAGAAAGCAGGTGTTGACAAATGTGAAAATTGCCGAACTATCAGTTTAATAAGTCACAGCTGCAAAATACTAACGCGGATTCTTTACAGACGAATGGAAAAACTGGTAGAAGCCGACCTCGGGGAAGATGAGTTTGGATTCCGTAGAAATGTTGGAACACGTGAGGCAATGCTGACCCTACGACTTAGCTTAGAAGCTAGATTAAGAAAAGGCAAACCTACGTTTCTAGCATTTGTAGACTTGGAGAAAGCTTTTGACAATGTTGACTGGAATACGCTCTTTCAAATTCTGAAGGTGGCAGGGGTAAAATACAGGGAGCGAAAGGCTATTTACAATTTGTACAGAAACCAGATGGCAGTTATAAAAGTCGAGGGACATGAAAGGGAAGCAGTGGCTGGGAAGGGAGTGAGACAGGGTTGTAGTCTCTCCCCGATGTTATTCAATCTGTATATTGAGCAAGCAGTGAAGGAAACAAAAGAAAAATTCGGAGTAGGTATTAAAATTCATGGAGAAGAAATAAAAACTTTGAGGTTCGCCGATGACATTGTAATTCTGTCAGAGACAGCAAAGGACTTGGAAGAGCAGTTGAATGGAATGGATAGTGTCTTGAAAGGAGCATATAAGGTGAACATCACCAAAAGCAAAACGAGGATAATGGAATGTAGTCGAATTAAGTCGGGTGATGCTGAGGGAATTAGATTAGGAAATGAGACACTTAAAGTAGTAAAGGAATTTTGCTATTTGGGGAGCAAAATAACTGATGATAGTCGAAGTAGAGAGGATATAAAATGTAGACTGGCAATGGCAAGGAAAGCGTTTCTGAAGAAGAGAAATTTGTTAACATCGAGTATAGATTTAAGTGTCAGGAAGTCATTTCTGAAAGTATTTGTATGGAGTGTAGCCATGTATGGAAGTGGAACATGGACGATAAATAGTTTGGACAAGAAGAGAATAGAAGCATTCGAAATGTGGTGCTACAGAAGAATGCTGAAGATTAAATGGGTAGATCACATAACTAATGAGGAGGTATTGAATAGGATTGGGGAGAAGAGAAGTTTGTGCCACAACTTGACTAGAAGAAGGGATCGGTTGGTAGGACATGTGTTGGGGCATCAATGGATCACCAATTTAGTATTGGAGGGCAGTGTGGAGGGTAAAAGTCGTAGAGAGAGACCAAGAGATGAATACACTAAGCAAATTCAGAAATGCAATAAGTACTGGGAGATGAAGAAGCTTGCACAGGATAGAGTAGCATGGAGAGCTGCATCAAACCAGTCTCAGAACTGAAGACCACAACAAGTACTAACAGCTGTATCTCCGTACTGAATAAAAAGTGGACGCATTTATATGGAATTTTTTATGCAATTAGTCTGTACTACCACCTGCTAAAATATGTACTATTCTTCCTGAAACACCCTGTATATGGATATACGTGTGGTGTATACGTGTGGTGTATTCGGACATGTCCGAAAGAACAGACACACACACACAAACACACATTTTTATTATAAGTGCTATTCGGAAAATGTTTGGCAACTCAGTGATAATGCCGGACTGGAGCTGCATCAACCTACTCATTTCACTAGATACAGTTGTAATTTTCTGAACGATTCCTGTTTAATAAGTGACAGCGACAGTGTCTCTCATCGTTTACTTTGTCGGAAACCTGCTTCTTCCTGACCTAGACTATACTACAGCAATGAGTGATTGCTCACATTCTTGATACCTTACTGGACGTGCTACTGCAACTGCAGCCGAAGATTCAAATTCCGCTGGAAAAGTATGTTTCTAATCAGATGGTTTTGCTCCTCACCTACTGTCATTGAAGACGATCACAACGAAATTAAGTATAGGAATCCTACGAAACCCTTGAGTTCATACTGCGGTGCTGTGCAGATGAAAAAAGTAGTTTTTCACAAGTCTCAGATGACAGATGGAAATTGTCAGATTCCACTAATTATGACTGCATTATTAATTGTTGGTTCACAGGCGCTTTTCTGCCGCTTATTGTAACTGTTTTTTGAATGTTAGAGCTGGAAGAATAGAAACATCAGATTTTCCCCATACGGAATATTCGAATTCACCTTAAGTCTTCACGTTTCGATCAAAGGCAGAATATCCGTCAGAAAAGATGACAACAAGAGGCCAGGCCATGCCTGTCTTCTGGCGGATGTGCCAATGACAGTGATCTCAATAACAATATTGTACAACAAAGATACGTTGCCAGATCAACCACTGGAGAAGCTCCAGAATTGTGAATCGCGTGTGCTGAATACACTTTCAAGGTTTCTGTCCGATTAAGACAGTAAAACTCAAATAATTGTCGCAGTTATTAATTTATGACATTTAGTTTGCACTCAGTGCATCGATGTATTACAAGTAATTACACTCTAGCCCCTAAACCTAGTTACAGAAATGTGAATATGACTGACTGACATTTTATGAGGATACTGCGGCCCTTGCCACCCGCAACTTTGAGACGAAGCTATAGTCACTTCCGAGATAACTCACAGAACACATCAGCTGGTATCCTTCCTGGCAGTATAACTGAAACTTGGCAACAACGCAGAATATGTTTGGCAAACTCTGTGACCGACGAGTTACTTCCTTGATGGCACAGAACTATCCTCCTAAATTCGCTAGATATTATCGTGTTATTTCAATTGAATAATGCGAGTAATTATCTCTTGAGATGTGACATAAGGATATCAGTTATTCCTTTTGAGTCAACGAAAGTGGTTCCACACGTGAAATACAACTACTCTCGTCTCTTACGTTGCGATTTATCTGTCATAGCGGCTACTGCGACAACAAGTAAGTAAAAGGCAGCGCAACTACTCGCTAGCTCCAAGGTAAGTTGCTTGCCTGTCAGCTACAAGCTGCCTTTGTTCGCCTTTCGAGACTCGCTGAAAACCAGGTTTATAATTATTTTGTAGCAGAGCTACAAGCAGCCAGATACAGACTCAACAAGGGAATCGTAAGACAACGCTCGAGCAAAATTCGTCTTGCTACTTTTAGTACCCCTTATTGTCAGAGCGAAAACCTTACGGTACTGCAAAATCCATAATAATAACATGTTTTCTTCAACTTATTTGTTGTTGTTGTGAATACATAATTTTATCTATGAACTGCCATATTTTCATAATACCTGGGAATGATTCAGGACATGAAGTAAATACAGACATTTTCGAAGTCAAAACTCGGTAAAATCCTACTAATACGTGTTAAAATAGGCTCGATCGTCGTACAGATACTTAATGCTTTATTAAGATACACTGCCGTCGTGATGTTTCTGTAGTAAGCTGAATGCTGAATTTAATTTGTATTAGTACAGTAAATATTTTAACTGCGTTTTCCATTACTTTACCGAACTCAACGGTAATCATCAATGTGAAATTAATCGGCAGCAGGATTTTCTTTCACGATATCTAAAAAAATCTGACAATTCTAAAGTAGTTTAGAAATTCTTCACCCGAAGAAACCTACTGGTTCTAACGACGTCATTAAACCAGTGTATTTTGAAGAGTATTTTCGTCTATAAATGTACTGCCTTGACGGTTGAGCGACCAAGATGGGGAAAGGTAAAAATTTGCGAGTAAATCATGAGAGGGACAAGTGCTTGAGAGAAGACTTCCCTATCAATAAAAGTGCCTGAGAGATGACTTTAATATCATCCTCCTGGAAAGTTTTGTTTCTTAAATCAGCAGAGTGCCTTATCATGCAGTAGCACACGTGATGTAGTTTTGTCGGTCGATTTTCTTACACTACGATCGCAAGGTGTCTCAGTTGTTGGCAACAAATTCCAGCTGTGATGTAAACACCCTTGGGGCAGAATTCGTAGCGTAAAACACACTTTTGGAGCTATCAGATGTAAAATTAAATGTTCTCACTAGTCTTTGCTCGAGTTAACGTCTTTTGGTGGGGCTAAGCCTTTCTTTTCTTCTTAGGAGGTTAACGATAAAGGCATCATAACTCGTCTTCAGTAACAGTACTGCATAGGAATGCTCAATGAGCGACCTGATGACGTTAAGTAATAGTCATTCCGTTGATTTTTGTTGTTTCGAATTAGAGCTCCTACACCAGACTTCTGAACTTTGCCTGTTGAATGCAAATGTCGCATGATGGTTAAATGGTAATCCATCACATATATCAGTAGTCGAGACTTCCTTAATGTGGAAAATCATTCATGCCAGAACGATCTTTGTTGAAACAAGAATATCTTTTTCTGGCCAATTTTTCCCAAAAGCACTCGCTCCACACACAGTTCAAATCTGTCTAGCTACCTCCTCTGCATTCTCTCCTCTGTTATCTCAAAAGTAATTACTGTGTTGCAGGCGTTACACCTTTTTCCACTTGCGACTCAATTTTACAACGTTTAACCGTAGTTCATGATTTTCAAGTATGCAAAATCGAATGCTTAACTGCAAGATGATAACTAGAACTTCAAATTCGAAAATGACAGTTGATACATACACTGAGAGCGTCGCCCCACGGTCACCTGGGCGGCGCCGTATTTCAGGCTGGGGGTGGCGTCTGGCAGGTGGCTGGTAGCCGCTGCAGCGCGAGGAAACGCTCGAGCGTAAGCTGTTCTGATTGCGACGCAGCCACGAACTGTCCTGCGGAATTATTTCTGGAAGTGCCTGTTATTGCTGGTGGGTAGAATGTGAAGCGAATTATCTTCGATGTTCAATCAGACTCATAACTTTAGACGAGGGCCGAAATGAGGTAAAAGAGAAAATACAGTTGGGAGCGAACACGCGACTATAAATTTATAAACCGTGACGATTACCACTAGAGCACAGACGCAACCAACGTAACTACATCTCGGAAGTAGACAATACTTCCTCCTGACACTGCCGCATCTAGCAGTGTTGCCAGATCGTGCAGATGGCCGGACTTAGCGTTGTCAGGGGCGGTAGGTTTTATTGGCCTCCTTAAGTGATCGACTCGGACTTAAGTCTCTGTGGCGGCCGGCCGGCGGTCAGTTTTTATGTCTAAGACTGTACGTAAAAAATGTATTCCCTTTAAGTCCATAGACGTATCTCGACACTGCGCTGATCAGATATTTGAATGTTGTGCAGCATTAGTTGAATTTAGTGAAACTAAACTTGTAATTGTTGTTGTTTATAGGTCCCCTAACTCCGACTTCAGAGCATTTCTGCTCAAGCTAGAAAGGGTTTTTGAATCACTTTGTAGGAAGCGCCAGTAAATAGTTATATGTGGTGACTTCAATATAAATTTTGTATATGATGGTGCAAGAAAAAGGATGTTGATAGATCTCCTAAATTCATATGATCTGATGCAGACTGTGTTTTTTCCAACTAGGGTGCAGAGGAACAGTAGCTCAACCATAGACAATATTCTTATTCATTCTTCATTACTAGATGGGCATTCTGTTAGTAAAAGCGTGAATGGCCTTTCAGACCATGATGCACAAATTTTAATACTAAAAAGCTTTTGTACTCAAACCAATGTCATATTTAATTACAAACTATGTAGGAAAGTTAATCCAACAGCAATACAGCAATAGAGAGTTTTTTAAACCTTGTCAAGGAACAACAGTGGCAGGATGTTTATAGTGCCGATAACATAGATGATAAATACAATGCTTTCTTAACACATTTCTCATGCTCTTTGAGAGTTGCTTTCCATTAGAACATTCTAAATGGGGTACTAGCAGTAATTGGCAGCCCGGGTGGCCGACTAGTGGGATAAGGACATGTAGAACAAAATGGCAATTATATCAAAGTGTTAGAATTAGTCACAATCAAGCTACAGTAGCCCATTACAAACAGTATTGTAAGTTGCTTAAAAATGTTATTATGAAGGCAAAGAATATGTGATATGCAAATAGAATAGCTAATTCACGCAATAAAATTAAAACTATATGGTCAACTGTGAAGGAAGTGTCTGGTCAACAGCACAAGGTCGACAACATAAAGTCAGTTCGTAGTAAAAATATATCTGTTACTGATAAATCAGATATATGTACAGTATTTAACAATCATTTTCTGAGCATTTCTGGTGAATTAAATAAAAATTTAGTTTCTACAGGGAATCATATAACTCTCTTGGCAAATTCCTTTCTGAGACTGATGTCTGAAGTGCTTGTCTGTGATACAGACAAGAGGGAGATTGAGTCAATAATTAAATCACTGAAGACTAAGGACTCTCATGGTTTTGATGGTGTGTCTAGCAGAATATTAAAGTGCTGTGCTGTGCACGTTAGCCCTGTATTGAGCCACATTTGTAATTTTTCCTTTAGGAATAGTCAGTTTCCTGAGCGATTAAAGTACTCAGTAGTAAAGCCGCTTTATAAAAAGGGAGAAATGGATAATGTAGATAATTTTAGACCTTTTGCTATGCCATCAGTGTTTCCAAAAGTTATTGAAAAGGCTGTGTATGTAAGGATATTTGATCATTTTATATCACACGTTTGGCTATCAAATGTTCAGTTCGGCTTTAGAAGTCGTTTAACAACTGAAAATACTATATTCTCTTTTCTCTCTGAGGTACTGGATAGGTTAAACAAAAGGTTTCGAACGCTTGGCATATTTTTTGATTTAACTAAGGCATTTGATTATGTTGATCACAAAATATTGCTCCAGAAGTTGGACCATTACGGAATACAGGGAGTAGCTCACAATTGGTTCACCTCTTACTTTAGCAACAGGCAGCAAAAGGTCATTATTCACTATGTTGATAACGGCTGTGATGTGGGGTCTGAGTGGGGTACTGTCAAGTGGGTGGTGCCCCAGGGGTCAGTGTTGGGGCCACTTCTGTTCCTTATTTATATATATGATATGCCATCTAGTATTATGGGCAACTCTAAAATATTTCTGTTTGCTGATGACACTAGCTTGGTAGTAAAGGATGTTGTGTGCAACACTGGCTTGGTTTCAAATAGTTCAGTACATGACCTAAGTTCATGGCTTGTAGAAAATAAACTAACGCTAAATCACAGTAAGACTCAGTTTTTACAGTTTCTAACACACAATTCAACAAAACCAGACGTTTTAATTTCACAGAACGGGCATATGATTAGTGAAACTGAACAGTTCAAATTTCTAGGTGTTAAGACAGATAGTAAGCTGTTGTGTAAAGTCCACATTCAGGATCTTGATCAAAGACTTAATGCTGCCATTTTTACTATTCGAACGGTATCGGAAGTGAGTGATTGTTCGACACGAAAATTAGTCTGCTTCGATTATTTTCATTCGCTTATGTTGTATGGTATTATATTTTGGGGTAACTCTTCCCATTCTAAAAGGATAGTTTTGGCTCGGAGACGGGCGGTTCGGGCAATAAGTGGTGTAAGTTCACAAACCTCTTCTCGACCTCTGTTCACGAGTCTGGGTATTTTGACATTGGCCTCACAGTGTGTATATTCCTTATTGTCGTTTCTTGTTACCAATATTAGTTTATTCCCACGAATAAGCAGCTTTCACTCGCTTAATACTCGGCAGAAATCAAACCTGCATTTGGATCGGACTTCCTTAACTCTTGTGCAAAAAAGTGTGCAGTATACTGCTGCATCCATTTTCAATAAGCTGCCACTCGAATTCAAAAATCTTAGCAGTAATCCACGCGGTTTCAAATCGAAACTGAAGAGTTTCCTCATGGGTCACTCCTTCTATTCTGTCGGGGAGTTCCTTGAAAAATTAAGCTGATTCTTATTGTATTGCTGATAGCGTTTACGTAATCTTATGGACTGACTTTTTTCAGGTTCATGAACATTTATTTTTATCTGTTATGACTTCTATGTTGTAATTTTATGTACTGACACTTTCCATGACCTTGAAGATTTGCTCCTCAGTTTGGTGCTAAGGAACTTGACGTGTAAATAAATAAATAAATAAATAAATAAAACTGAAGCAGTTTGAACATTCCCTTCCCCTAAGAATATAAAGGAATTGCAAAGCTTTCAAGGAATCAGCAATTATTACAGGCGTTTTGTAAAGGACTATGCGACAATAGCTAAACCCCTTACCCACCTGCTGAAAAAAGATGTATATGATCAATGGACCCCCAAGTGTGAAGCTTCTGTGCAACATATTAGAGATGCTCTGACTAGTTCCCCCTTATTGATCTATTCCGATTTCGAAAAACCACTCATTCTCACCTGTGACGCATCCAACTTTGCAGTAGGGGCCATTCTGAGTCAAATTATTGACGGTGAGGAAAGACCAATTGGTTACACATCCCGTCAGCTGAACCAGGTGGAAATTAATTACATTACTACAGAGAAAGAACTGATGGCATTAATGTTTGGAGTCAACTATTTTAGATGCTATCTTTATGAGAGAAAGTTTATAATAGTAACAGATCATGCAGCACTTCAGTGGCTACTATGTTTAAAAGACCGTAGCAGCCATCTCACCTGCTGGGCCCTGACGTTGAGTGAGTATGATTACCAAGTACAACACAAAGCTGGAAAACTGCACCAGAATGCTGACGCCCTTAGTAGAAAAATGAGAGTAGCTCAGAACGATGATGTGTCAATTGACAGATTAAAAGACTCACAGGAGAATGACGCAAAATGACACCAGTATCGCTCCCACCCGGATTTTGTTACAGAGGATGGAATTATATACCATAAGACCCCCCTGGGTAAACGGATAGTAATATCTAAAGACTTACAATCCAGAATTATTGCCCAGTACCGTAACAGCATCCAAGCTTGCCATAGTGAACGAAGAGCAACAAACACCTGCATTGTCACGAATTATTGGTGGGACAAAAGATGGCGAGATGTTGCCAAGTATGTAAAAAATTGCCTACCATCCGCCCAAAGAGCACCACCCCCACAAATCAAAATTCCCTTACAATCTCTTCCCGAGGCATCAAAACCCTTCCAGTTTGTAGCTTTGGACATAGTCGGGCCACTTCCCATAAGTGCACAACGAAGTAAATATATCCCATCCATTAGTGATCACTTCCATCGCTGACGTGTCAGCTGAAACAGTAGCATGAGCTTTTGTAGATCATCTTGTCCTTCCTTTCAGAAGCCCTGAAGCCATCATAACCTATCAAGGAACCAATTTTACGTCCGCCTTATTTGTCCAAGTTTGAAAATTGTTGAGAATTAAAAAATGGAGAACCACCCCTTTTCACCCCCAGGCAAATGGCCGCATTGAACGTGTCCATCGCACTGTGAAACGAATGCTTTCCTGTTACATAAACTCAGCCCACAGTGACTGGCAAAGATACATCCCGTACATGGCAAGTGCATACAATCCACGAAGCCACTGAACATACCCCTTACGAGATAGTGTTTGGCTGCCCTATGGAATCTCGCTTTGAGTTCGATAAATTACCTCTGGGAATCGATCCGTTAAGGGGCTAGCCCGCCGCCTTTAGGCCATTTGGAAGAAGGTACAAAGGAACAATCGCAAGGCAACCAGAAAACAGATGGAAAGAAGTAATAAAAATGCCATCCTCCCCTCCTATAAGCCTGGTGATTTGGTTTTGCTGAAAAAACATAGTATAAAGAAAGGAAGAGTGAAGTAACTTACCCCCCTGTATGGCGGACCATAATCAATCGTTTGGCTTACTTCCCCTGTTAATGCAGAATCACAACTGCCCGACTACAAAGTGATCGTCCACTTTCTAACATTCTGCGTGGTGTCTGCTTGTTCTATATCGTGTCTCCCTACCACTTTCGCGCAACGACGCTCTGAGCGTGTTTTTTAGGGAATTGACTAGTTTGAACCTGGGACCTGTTGCTGGTAAGGAGACGTCAGACCACACATGACATGTAGAGTTCAGAAGAGTTCAGTGAGACTAGCGGTGATATAACCAAATACCTAATGATTTCAGCGTCAGCTCCACTGCACTCCCTGTAAAAGAATCTTAATACTAACTAAATTTAGTGGAAGGGGTTCAAGGCTTTCCTATTTTTAGTTAGCTGGTAAAATAACGTCGAAAAAGCAGTTAAGTTTACCATTGGAAATTTTATTCTACTCACAAAACATTGTTTATAAATTGCACTATTGATAAAAGGAAATGTTTTAATACAGGATGGTAAAACCAACTGCGTTCAACAAAAATGTGAACGAATATTCCCTGAATGGGTTTCCAAGTTCTACAATGGATCGAAGGATGACCTATGCCATATCACACCTATAATCTAGGTTTAAATTAAGTTTCACAAAAGAGAAAACTATCAAAATGGTCTACAGTGACCCTCAATTATCTTTAATTACTTATCTAACTTGTCGTAAATTACAGTGGCTGATGTGGTTTCTCAATAACCATATAACAGAAAAATCATCGCGTTTCAAATTTTTACTTCAAGTGGCAAATGTGAACACCATGAGCTTTAATTGACGATCGACACTAGTATTACGCAAAAAGGGGGTGTAACAGATGAGACTTCTGCAGTTCTGAGTGAAGCTTTATGTGCTGTTATGCGGCATCGCGTACGTTCATTACCTTGTCGGTGTTCGTCAGGGGGCGGCGGACAGCACAGCTCCGCTCACCTCGCCATCTCAGAAGCAACTCTTTCCTAACTTCTCCTTACCACAATTTACTGAAGTTGGTTTAAAAAAACTATCTGGCTGTGTTTTCATCTGACCAATCAGGGTCTCAATGTTAACCTTAAGCTCCGCCTACAAAAATTCTGTCCATCCAATGAGAAACGTTATACTTCTCGTGATGGGGCAATGTTTTTAAAGTTTGCAACATAACAGAGACGCGAAAAAGTCTCACGCTAGAACTTGCGGTTGGGGTGGCCCTTTTTGTGTTACCGTAAGTTCTATACTGTTCTTCTGGAGGGTTCTAGCTTTTACCATGGGCTGGGGGGTGGTCCTAGCGGTTAGCTGGAGACATGGGTGTCCGTCCCTTATCGTAGGGCCTTCCAGCTTAACACGGTTCTGCTCTCGGCGTCTGTTCTCGTTTCTCCCCTCGGAACTGCGTCTGTCTCACGGTGGGAAGGTATGACATGCATTTAGGCATTCTTGTGTTAGTCTGTGGTATTCCATTTGCTCACTCTTTACTCGTATTACTTTGGTTAATTTAACGTCACGATTTATTCGGAGCTATGTGACATACTACTGGATTTGCTTATCATGTCAGGGTTTCCATGGAAGGTGTTGGATTTGCCTGACACCTTACAACTTTGATAGGCTAAAACCCTATTCGGGAACTATGCCCCTCACACCACCTTCTGAGATAAGCGCCAGATCTTCAGCAGGTTCTGCTCCCCCTGTGATGCACTCTGAGATCTTAACACCCAGAATTTTCAGTACCAATACAGTTAATTCTAAATAAGAGTATTGTCTGAAGAAGTGATTGCATTATGTCTCTACCTTTTTACTCTAAAGATTTTTTTCCCTGAAATGGCACCATGTTTCATTAAGTAATTTTCCCGTTTGAACACCTGGAGTGATAATTAATAACACACCTTACTAACTGAGAAATTTGCTCCTAACGAAGATACATAACCTGTTGCTTTTGCACCAAAAGAAATGTTAGATAACTCAATGATTATTCCTATACCGCTGCCGCGTGGCCTGCAAACACAACAGTGACACTCTAAACTTCCCCTACCGTCTCTCACGGACGCTCGTTCTGTTTCAGGGTATCTCAGAAGGTAAGTTTGGCCGCTCGGCGGTATTACGAAGTTGTTAACACATGCGCTGCGCCTATCAGAATCAGCTGGACCTGTCATTGAGGAGTCGCATGTGCAGCGGGCATAATACGAGGGATGGATTCACTTCAAACACCTGACACTACTGCTACTTCCCCGCCCCTCCTCAACCCGCGCCGTCCCCTTTAGTCACGCCGGCTGTTGCTGCCTGATCCCCCCCCCCTCCCCCCCCCCACCCGACTATCAGCGTGCGACCGCACACCTGCCTGCCACTGTTAAAGGGACCTTACGCATATTAAAACGTACTATCTTCGGTATCAACCAATAAATAGCAACTTATCAGAGAGCGGTACCATCTTCTTACGTAATACCTAATGCAAATGTGATTTCTACCATTCTTCTGTCTCAATAATTGGATAACTTCAACAACTTGAGATCCCACCCGTAAATTTATTTACACACCTAACCCCTTAACATGTCCCGCAAGCAGCCTCCAGCTGATGCAACGCGAAGTGGAACATCATCACAATAACAAAGCCGGCCGTTATGGGGTGTCTTTCCGTGCACCGCCACTTAATTTGGTGACGCTTTGTATATCCGAGTCCCCTCTGAAGTATAGTACCACCATACCACCTTCTGTCCAGCCTGACGCATCATAAGAACCGACTACCTACTCCTTTTCCAAATTCTCCAATGGTTTCTCTATTATGTGCCCATCACAGCCTATTCAACCCATATGTATATCTACATCTACATCTATATGATTACTCTGCAATTCACATTTAAGTGCTTGGCAGAGCGTTCATCGAACCACAATCGTACTATCTCTCTACCATTCCACTCCCGAACAGCGCGCGGGAAAAACGAACACCTAAACCTTTCTGTTCGAGCTCTGATTTCTCTTATTTTATTTTGATGATCATTCCTACCTATGTAGGTTGGGCTCAACAAAATATTTTCGGAAGAGAAAGTTGGTGACTGAAATTTCGTAAATAGATCTCGCCGTGACGAAAAACGTCTTTGCTTTAATGACTTCCATCCCAACTCGCGTATCATATCTGCCACACCCTCTCCCCAATTACGTGATAATACAAAACGAGCTGCCCTTTTTTGCACCCTTTCGATGTCCTCCGTCAATCCCACCTGGTAAGGATCCCACACCGTGCAGCAATATTCTCACAGAGGACGAGCGAGTGTAGTGTAAGCTGCCTCTTTAGTGGACTTGTTGCATCTTCTAAGTGTCCTGCCAATGAAACGCAACCTTTGCCTCGCCTTCCCCACAATATTATCTATGTGGTCTTTCCAACTGAAGTTGTTCGTAATTTTAACACCCAGGTACTTAGTTCAATTGACAGCGTTGAGAATTGTACTATTTATCGAGTAATCGAATTCCAACGGATTTCTTTTGGAACTCATGTGGATCACCTCATACTTTTCGTTATTTTACGTCAACTGCCACCTGCCACACCATACATAAATCTTTTCTAAATCGCTTTGCAACTGAGACTGGTCTTCGGATGACCTTACTAGACGGTAAATTACAGCATCATCTGCGAACAACCTAAGAGAACTGCTCAGATTGTCAGCCAGGTCATTTATATAGATCAGGAACAGCAGAGGTCCCAGGACGCTTCCCTGGGGAACACCTGATATCACTTCAGTTTTACTCGATGATTTGCCGTCTATTACTACGAACTGCGACCTTCCTGACAGGAAATCACGAATCCAGTCGCACAACTGAGACGATACCCCATAGGCCCGCAGCTTGATTAGAAGTCGCTTGTGAGGAACGGTGTCAAAAGCTTTCCGGAAAGCTATAAATAAGGAATCAACTTGAGATCCCCTGTCGATAGCGGCCATTACTTCGTGCGAATAAAGAGCTAGCTGCGTTGCACAAGAACGATGTTTTCTGAAACCATGCTGATTACGTATCAATAGATCGTTCTCTTCGAGGTGATTCATAATGTTTGAATACAGTATATGCTCCAAAACCCTACTGCAAACCGACGTCAATGATATAGGTCTGTAGTTCGATGGATTACTCCTACTACCCTTCTTAAACACTGGTGCGACCTGCGCAGTTTTCCAATCTGTAGGTACAGACCTATCGGTGAGCGAGCGGCTGTATATCGATTCATTCGAGAAAGGAGTTATAATACTATTCGCAACAAACACTAATTCCACTCTAATGTTACTAATTTACGAGAACTGCATTCTGTAAATGATTAATTCAAACGCCCCAAGGACTCGTTCACTTAGGACACGCTGGAGGTGTTAGCAGGGTGCACTACATGCACAGCTGTTCCACAATCTCACTGCTACACGCACCACACAGCTGCTCCGCAATCTCAACACTAACCTGAAACCTACCTCCGCCGCAGCACGTCTGCCTCTCGCCAGTTTTATAACGCTACCTGCCTCACCAAGCACCGAGTTTGATAAATTGTCTTACCACTCAGTATTAGGCTCACTTTGTGTGATTAGAGGTGTTGAACAATGTCCGACCAACTATGCACGCCAGCTGCTAGCTGATTAATGACTGATACCCAATAACTTGTATCCCCCCCCCCTTATGATTTTGTGTTACGTTTAAGCATTTCACAATCATTTTACTGCGCAGCAAAGCCCTTGCTGTACTCTAAATGTCATATCATGTATGTATTTTTGTAATTTATGCCTTTGTTTTGTTCAATATGCACTTGTATTTTATATTTATGACCCCAGTGTGTAAAGGCCCACCATAGCCCTGGATTCTGTATATATTGCACTATAGCAACACTCCCATTACTTAAGA
Organism: Schistocerca serialis cubense; assembly: GCF_023864345.2. Taxonomy (NCBI): domain Eukaryota; kingdom Metazoa; phylum Arthropoda; class Insecta; order Orthoptera; family Acrididae; genus Schistocerca; species Schistocerca serialis. Next base: position 935,231,787 of record NC_064640.1, on the reverse strand, counting down.
TTCCCCTTCAGTTCTCATACACGATTTTGTGAGTTAGCGATTACGGAATCCCAGTATGCGCCATGTTCGTGCCCACAGCCGGACTGGTGTGTTTAGAAGAATTTGAAGCACCTGAGTTATCTAAGATACTCAATAGAGAAGATTTGAATACACCCCTGAAGTTGAAAAGACGTGCGCTACCCTCTCACTGCAGAGCGGTAAGCGAAATAGGTTTTGTGGTGTCACTTCCAGACACCACACTTGCTAGGTGGTACCCTTTAAATCGGCCGCGGTCCGTTAGTATACATCGGACCTGCGTGTCGCCACTATCAGTGATTGCAGACCGAGCGTCGCCACACGGCAGGTCTAGTTTAGAGAGACTCCGTAGCACTCGCCCCAGTTGTACAGCCGACTTTGCTAGCGATGGTTCACTGACTACATACGCTCTCATTTGCAGAGACGACAGTTTAGCATAGCCTTCAGCTACGTCATTTGCTACAACCTAGCAAGGCACCATATTCAGTTACTATGTCTTCTGAACAGATAATATTGTGACTCATGTACCGTCAAGAGCGACGTTCATCATTAATGGATTAAAGTTAAGTATCAAACTAATTACGTCCGCTTTCTGAATTCTAATTCCTTGTCATATTCCAGACCTCACGTCAGTATAGTCCTTCCCTCCTCACGCCAGTCTGCGTGAGCTAAACGCGTGCATGTCTGCCTCCTCTAGTAACACGGTTTTGGCGCTTCTGCCAACCCAACAGGTTTTATGATAGGATAAAAGTAATTAAGTTTCACCCAAGTAAGTGAGGAATAGTAGTTCGCACCCCATGTGCTTTTTGCACATTTAAGAGTTCACCCAGATGAACACAAGTTTCGTTATTCTTCATCCTACATCTTAAGAAGTAATTTAATGATGAAGTGAAGATGTTACAAGCGAGCACGGAAATCGGTACTGCTACCATTTGCATACAATGCTCCGCCGTGTGAGTGAGAGACACCTGGTTGTTTATTCAAATAATCACACCCATGACGTAATATGATTGAAGCACCCACTGAAATAAGCACTAGATTGTTGATGATTAGCACCCATTACGTGACGTCATCACCCAAGCACAGCAATGCGTTATCTTGTTGGATATATAGTTAGCAAGAGACTTCCACCCAAATGAATAAAAGTTTTCATTGTACAATGTCGCAGTAGTTCGTCCCCCCATTATCGTAGCTCACCCTGTTACCCCATGGATTTTGGGAATTTTGTAGTAGTTAACCGCCACGAGACATAATCGCCCTATGGAGACAGAGCACAATGCCTTCCTCGCCCATGCATTGCACTGGGTTACTACCATTGCTCTGAGTCGCTCGTCTATTCGTTCCTGCCTCAATCATTACTTTTTACCTCCCTCCTTGTGCCTTACATGGTGCGGTTAGCGCCTGCAGGGTGCCCAGCTGATCGGTTTATTCTTTCAGTTTTCGTTTTCATTAATTGGTCGCCTACCTATCTATACTTCATTGACACGTCACGACGAGGCTTGCCTTCATCTGCACCCTGGTCAGCAGCCAATAGTGCTCAGACATATTGCTCCCCCCAGAGGGAGGGGTAAGAAAAATCCTGCGACTAGTGGATACGTCACAGCTGAATCATTCTTACCCTGAAATCCGTTACCTGAACTTGTTCCCGATTATACCCAATTCCTTATTCTTCAACGTGAGCATCCTTCCGGTTCGCCGCGGGTGGACCGCTCGGCATAAGTGGCCAATATGTCGGGCTACCTTGGCATTGCGATCGCGGACGGCTGTCCACGATTATACCTAGAAAAACTCTGCATTAACGTAACATGATTTTTCCCATTGGTCAAATCCCTTTTCCTCCTAAGCCACAACGCCCATTACTAAAGCTTCCAATTCAGCAAATCACTCACGAAACCACTAAACACCGCGGATTCCACCTATGCATCGAGTGCAGGCATTGATAAATGCAACCCCACATTTTTGCACTCATGCCGATCAGGATGACGAGTAAGCCTCTTTTCAGCATGACCATACCCTCCTCCTTGCCTAACTATCTCGTTGCTATTAACGTATACTCCTGCCGTTCTTTGGAATCACTCTTTAAATTGCCCAGTGACATAGTGCACACGAGTTTGTTAACCAATGAGTTTTCACCCGTCACTACAACCTCAGGTAATTACTTATTACTTCTTCATCCACTGTAATACTTCCCTTCCGTAACGTATCTCCCAGCTGGAGCTAACAAGATTAGTTCGATGCTATAGGCAACAGTATTTTCCGAATACTTTCGAGCAACCTAGCCCTACCGTGTGCTACCCAACGGTGGCGGTTTACTGTTTAATAGCTCACACTGTCATATTACTACCCCCACTGAGGAGGTGTTTGCACACTTGTCTTATGCCCATGACATGCGACTTCCTCCTCTCCTGTGGTATTTACCAAAGCAACCGATGGTACTACCATCACCTGACAATTGGCCATCTCTCCCCAATCATTCACATTCCCAGCTGGTCCAGTCTTTAACTGACCTGGTAAACAAAGAGTCAGGGCAGATTATGCTAGACCGTGCCACCGCGTACATCACGGATTGGCACCACCACCAGTATCTCGGTCGTATAGTTATTCATAGTTCTGTATGTACCCCTCTAGTGATTATCCTAATGGGTTTATTGCTATGGGTAGCCTTTAGAAAAGGACTTTTTGCGCGACTCCGGTTGCCCCTTCCTACTATCCCTGAACAGCAACCTTCTGGGGAATATCACGCTTAATTTTTGTAGTCTGGTCTAAGTGCCATGTGGATAGAAAGGAAATAGTAAATAATTAAAATACCCCTAAAAGGAAAAGGTATGGCCCTCCTTTAGATGTAAGTGATACAGTGCCCCACCATGCGCGTGTGAAGTGGTGCCAAAATGTTAACCACCTTGTGATCTGTGCATCGCCCCTTATACGCTCTGGTGGAAGTTGCAGAGCGCTACAGCGCGCCGCTGCCCTCTGCGGTCAGCGACCTTCGCCACTGCCAGCGCCAACAGCTGATCGCCGCACCTTGTGTCGCCATTTGCAGCGCCTCACACCACAGCCGCACCATCCGCCGTCGTCCAAATTTTGTCACGCAAGATTTCATTAACACACTGTCATTTTCTCAATGCAAAAATTTTAAAAAATCCAAAACATATTGTTAAAATTATGTAAGGCTGTCTTAGTGGAAGCCCCATAGTAACTGTCAATTTGTCACCCTCCCCTCTCCCCATTGCTTCACTCTTGCGGTGGGGAGAAGGGTGTACAGTGGTGGCTGATACTGAATGGATTTAATAGTTTTATTTAATAGTTTTATTTTCCACTTGATGTCCATCAGTGCCTTCTGTCTGGCTGCTAGTTGCTGCAGATCAGTCATGTTGCAAAACCGGACAGAACCATTTTGAAACTCACGTGCTGAACCATCAGCAGCTAAACTCATGTGTTGCTGATGAGGTAACGCTACCAAACTGCACATCTACGAATTGGCCAGCCAATAGGGAGGTTTGGAGGTGGTCGCAATGGGCTGGAACCCATCTGCTCTCTTCTGCTGGCAGCTTCCAACCGGACCAGACGCTTTCCTCTCCTGCTCTCTTGGGCAGCAGCCCATTCAGTTTCGGCGGCTTCTCTAGGCCTGCCTTCCCTTGGTACAGCATTAAACAAGCATGCTCTTAAAATATGTTTGATTTTTCACCTCAACAGGTGCCCACTACTTTCCCTTCCTCGCCAATCGTGACACGTTAACAGTATGCACAAATCATTCAGCTTCTCCGTTCAACTGGGGATGAAATGGAGCACTGGTAAGGTGAGTGATAACGTTGTCTACACAAAAATGTGCAAAGTCCTGAGCCTTAAACTGTGGGTGGTTGTCTGTAACCTATATTTAAGACAAACCTTAAAAAAAATGAAAAGCCGAGAATGGTACGATGTGACATAGTCGAGTTCATGGGTACTGTAAACACACGTTTGCTAAAAGAATCCACTACAATAAGTCAACGAGTGTTTCAAAACGGACCAGCAAAGTCAATATGCACCCATTGCCATGACGATTGAGACTTTGGTCAAGCTGAAAACGTTTGCAGAGGGGCCGAAAGAGTTTCAGTGCAAGAGCGACACTGTGACATCATCTGTTCAATGTGGGCGCCCAGCGACGGTGGTCTGTCAGGTAAGCAATTGTGCATTGCCGAGCTACCTCGCCAAAATGCTTGTGGTACCAGCTCAAGTGTGATGAAGTTGTGTCAAATCTGTGTCGATTATCCGTTCACTGCCTTATTCGATGTTCAGAAGCAACCTTATACTGATGTCAGAACATGCTCTGTTGTTCCAATATCTTCAGATTTAGCCGAGTGAACCTATCTTCCAAAGCTCCACTCCTTCTTTTTGAGTTGGTGCACCTGTGCTCATGGCACATGATTCTGCTTTTGTGTTCACATTTGCTGCTCCAGTACTCATTACATGACTTCTATCAGCCATACTCTCTGTTTTAACACCTAATGGGATTTTGGACAGGATAGTCAGTGTCACATCAGCTTTTTCTGCTAATTCCTACAATGGTAAATTTTGATGAACTGCCATAACTGATTGGACGAAAAAAGTTAATTTACAGAGCTGCAGCACCTGTAGTGACTGTTCCAGTAGTAGCCCAAGACCAGTTAGAGCACTTAAAACTCGCAGCATTTGAGATGGTGGGCTGTTGATGTCTCCTCCTTGTCAAAAACGTTTTGTAGCCAACACTCTGGCAACAAAGTATAATGCCCCACAAGCGTCTCCTTTAGCGATGAGTAGGAACGTTGCTATAGATTATTTTCAGTTTCCTCTGTGACTGCTCGCTCCAAGTGCGTCATAATTATTATGTACTTGTCTTTGGCTAGGTGCATTCCACATTGCTATAAGATGTACTCTATGTGTGCGAACCAGACGCTTGGACGAGTACGCCACAATGGTGGAAACTTGATGTAACCCAGTCAGTTTGTGTTATACATATCTTGCCAATTACTTATGGCTACTGCTTGTTGGAGACGTGGCTGGCTGTACCTTAACTTCTGTGTCTGTTGAACTCGGTAACATGTCTGTCATTATTGCTTATGGAAAAAAATGAAAAAAAAATCAGTTCCAAATCTCTTCTTTAGCGAATCACGTCAGGGTCACCACTATGGGTAATTATGCATGAAATGAAACAACTACCACATAATTCACATGCACGAGTATTCTGCAAATCTTTATTGTAACTTAAAGTGTGACTAACATATCATCCAAGGAATGACAACATAGATTCTAAACTGCTAATAGATACTCTTCACCGAGCAAGGTGGCGCAGTGGTTAGCAGATTGGACTCGTATTTGGAAGGACAACGATTTAAAACAGCATTCGACCATCCTACTTAAGGTTTCCCGTGATTTCCCTAAATCGGCTCAGGCGCTGGGATCGTTCATTTAAGCCAGCCATTGTGGCAGAGCGGTTCTAGGCGCTTCAGTCCGAAACTGGGCTGCTGCTACAGTAGCAGGTTCGAATCCTGCCTCGGGCATGGATGTGTATGATGTCCTTAGGTTAGTTAAGTTTAAGTAGTTTTAAGTCTAGGGTACTGATGACGTCAGATGTTAAGTCCCATAGTGCTTAGAGCCATTTGAACCATTTTTGATGGCTCATTTGAAAGGGCACAGCCGACTTCCTTCCCATCCTTCTCTAATCCGATGGGACTGATGACACTACTGTTTGCTCCCCTCACCCAAATCAACCAACCAGTCTAAATACTCTTTGCTCCGCCTGTGTGCACAGCGACTGATGTCGCCACAAATCCATATTTTTTAATATGGAAACATAGTTAATTCAAATTTCCAGAAACTAACAAAAAAATTATTGGCGTAATGGCTATTGCAACTTTTCAAAAACCGGATTACTTACTTTATAATACTCATAGAGAAAAGACCTAATTCTTCATTCCTCCCATCCAGCACAACAAAACTCCATTCCTCCCATCAGTGACAACAAAACTATGTTCCTGACGTTTCGGAAACATTGAAGTAAAATGCAAGACTTTTTCTGGATTCTCCATCGTCACATAATTCTCGGAATATCAGATGGCTTCAAGCGGTATGGTAAGAACTTTGATGAAACAAGCTTTATTGCAAAGTTAACAAATACATCAACGTACACAAAACACAGCACAGTTAGAGAACATTTTTAGAAATATTTACACCAATAATCAATCTATGTTTTTAGATATGTGTATGTATTTATGAACATGTATGATTCCCGAAAGAGACTGAGCAATTCTGTTCTGTAGCTCTTTGTTTTCAGTGCATCCTCAACAACATTGCTGTTTTTGTGATTCTTCGTTGTAGGATTCCACGAATGTATTTCTTGCTGATAAAATTCCAAAAAGTTAAGAACTTGTGAGTTTCCACAGTTCCTACGACACTGTTTTCAAATATCCAACCAGGAAGTACAAGCGACAAACAAACTCGAGTTTCGAAAAATAGCCAAAGCGAACAACGGTGGCGCCAGTGTGACTCGGCTTACCGGTATTGGTTACAACACCCTGTGATATTCGGTCGAAATACCGACAGAGCAACGGAACTGTACCAAAATTGGGGCTAATGTTGGTTCCAATGCTATTTCATCGACCCACACATCAGACCAAAAGTGTTAGCGCCAATGTTGGCCCCAGTATGTGGACACGGCCTAACTGCACTGCGTCCAGCTCTAATTTTTTAGTTTTTTTAAGTATTGTAGTCCTGTGAAGGTCTGTTGATTTTATACTTCGCTGCTCGCTTTTCGCAAGCTTTGCCCGTAAGTCGTATTTCTCAATCGGACTTAGTTTGTCCTTCGTACTAAAACACGTGGCGTTTATCGGAATTCCTTTCGATGTCAAACCATCCCTTCTTCCCCTCCCCCATCATCACAAAGGTCATAACCACTTGGTTGCTGTTCATATTTAATTTATATCTCTGTTGTTCAGTACGTCAGAGTCCATATTAGTGTTTGTTCACATAAAATAAATGTATTGATCATGACGGCTGGGAGGTATTTGAAGCGGAATAATATCGGGCTGTTATCTTTTCCTCTTCTGTTTTTATTGTTTTGTGTGTAGTCATCATGTGAATATTTTCCCACTAGGTCAAATGTGCTTTATTTGATAACAGCTGAAATATCATCTACTACCGAATTTCAAGAATTTGGTGCCTATTGTGAACGAACAGGTATACGAAATACTCGCATACCGCCGAAATTGGCGTATATAGTTTCTTAAGCTTTTTGCTGTGCCTAAACGAGGATTGATGCTCCGCGTAAGAGGTTATGTTTTTGTTGAGGTTATGTTTTTGTTGTTTGTAATAATGTAGCGTCAGTAGTACGAACTTTCTGTATGTTCTAAGACGCGTTTGTATAGTTTCTGCTCAGTTAATAACAGTACTTAGTTATTTTTTCTGATAGTGCAGAACTGTTTCTGTAAAGTTAAGTTTCAAACGGCGTCGAGGATTTAAATGAATAAATTTCTGTTTGATAAATTGTGCTGAAATCCTACAGAATTTTTGCTGTCAACACAGGTATCATTAGATATTATTTAATTGTCCTGTCATGAACTACTACTCAGAGTGACAATTCTGTAAACTCGATGTGTGGACATCGAAGTACAAATATGTATATGGTGTTAGTAGATACTTGCTGATGACAGACGAATTGTGTGGTATTTTGATGTTATTGATTTCTTCTACTTCAAAATACTGGTACGTGTCATGTAAGTAAATTATGTAATTTACGTATGTCATTTCTTATGGGTTTACTCTTGTACTAGGATAATTGTATGGCAGTTGCTTTCACCATACTATTTCAATAGTGCCCATTATAGTTCATTTCTAGTCCATTATTCCAATTCTTCAATTACAGTCTATACTATTTCCAAGATTTTTGACATAATGACATTTTATTAATATCTCGTGGTTGTTACCCTGCTTCTCAGTATCATGCCATTTTAGTATCCAAACTGATTTTGATTTTTCATAATGCAGTAAAGTTGTGATTTTGGGAGAATTAAGGGAAAGCTATCTACAGTTAACTTTCTCTGTATTTAATGACTTTGCTCTATTACCCCAGGTAATTGGATGCCTAGTTTCCTATGAAAGACTGCACAAAATTACACTGTTACCAGTAACTCATTCTGCCTCAAAGACTTGTTCTTATGGGGCAGCCACAACTGAACAAGTCCACTTTGAAAAATAATGAAACTGCAGGACAGGTGCTTAATCCACAGTCTTTTGTTGTGCATACACGACTGGTTTCGGGAAAGTTAACGTTCCATCATCTACATAAAAAATGAAATCACTTAATCAGTTGAGGTCATTCTCATCCCTTTTGGTTCCATGACAACAATGGGGTGAGGATGACCTCAGTTGATTGATTTTATTTTTTACACCAGATGATGGAACATTAACTGTTCAGAAACCGACTTCGTGTGCACAATAAAAGATTGTTGATGAAGCAGCTCTCTTGCTGTTTCTTCATTTTTCATTCTGCATCAGCAAATGCTGGCTTACATTGGCATAGTTGCATGCTATTTCCCCTTGCTTATTCCTATCTGCTTCAGGTTTACACTCTTCTGTTGTTGAGAACACCACACACAATATATTTGTTCAGAACATATATATTTTTTGAATGTGGGTTGTGATAACAAACTGGTCTCTAGTGTAGCCTAACATCTAGGTCAGGTTGAAAGGTAACGTGTGGGTGTGAGTTGATGAAGCCGACAGATGTGAATATGAAAGCTTAATTTTAGCAATATACCGATCTGTAGCATAGCAGAGTGTCTAGGTTTGGTGACGGTGACAGTTTGATTGAGAATATGCATTGTGGTATTGAAGGCTTAATTTAACACTTTAATTCCAATCTGTGAGAATTAAATTTTCCATTGTTGTAGCCATTCAAAGCTTAGTGTCTAAGCAGAAGCACCAGATCGTTCACGTTGTTTATACTTGATAATAGGTCTAAAGTACAGTAATGACACTCAAGAAATGCAAAAAAGGCACCAGAATGCAGCTGTCCCTCTGTATTGGATTCTGTGTTGTAGTGCTGTTTCTTCAGAGATTAAAGCTATATATTTTACCATGACCCAAAGCCCAACCATTTTCGATTGTGAATAATCCTGTAACAAATTGCATGATCTAATGTCACTGAAGTCAATGTCTCAGTCTCCTAGAACTTTCATATTGTTTTAAACTCTGCTGAAGTTTACCATGCATTTCTTGCTGGAATAGTACTCCTAGGTGGATGTACATGAAAAATGGCTTAATCACTGCATGGTAGTTGATTCCCAAACAAAAGTTGATGTCAGTAAGTTTTTTGCAGTAAAATGATCTTTGTACTGCAGTGACCTCACCCCCATGAATTGTGGACCATATCGAGATGGGGTGGCTTGCGTTCCTCAACAATATATATAACAACCACTATGAAGGGGTATCTGTGGAGATACCAGACTAACCCATAGTTTCTGAACAGGGGCAGCAGCCTTTTCAGTATTTTCTGGGACAACAGTCTGGATTATAAACTGATCTGCCTTTGTAATATAAGCAAACACATTTTTCATATTAACAGAATCTTCCGTCGGTTCTTGATAGAACAACATTATAATAATAAATGAGTGAGAGTTCGATGTTTTCGATCGAGAAGTTCGTCAAAGTGTAAGTGATCTTATTCACGACGTATTTTTGCGGCAGAACAAGAAATTATCTATGATTAGGAAGGTGACTGAACCTCTAACTGTAAACAAAATTTTTCGTAACGTGTAATTAACTTATCGAACTTGGTTCTGTCCCCAAAGGAACAAAAAGTGCTTCAAATATTGTAGAACAAAAGCAAACTGATGCTTTTCATTTATTATCAAACACATTTTTATTGTGCTGTTACTGTGATCAGCTGAAAAACAAGGGGAACTACAGCTTTTATTTCTCCTAAGGGCCTGCAGTTCTTCTATATTGTTTAGTGATGATGATACCGTATTGGGTAAAACATTCTGTAGGTAAAATAGCTCCCCACTCAGATTGTGGAGCGGTAACTACCTAGTAGGATGTCATTGGGAAAAAGAAAGCTGGCATTCTATGGGGCAGTGTGTGGAATGTTAGATCCCTTGATTGGGTAGCTAGGTTAGAGAAGTGAAAAAGGGAAATGGATACATTTAAGTTATATTGGGAATTAGTAGAGTAAAATACAGTACTTCTGCTTATCAATACAAAATCAGACAGGGCTAATGCAGGAGTGGGCCTAAAAATAACAAGAAAATATTAATGTGCATATGCTGCTATGAACAGCCATGTTGTTATAACCAAGATAGACATGAAAGCAATATCCACCATAATGGTACAAGTTTGTATGCCAAAAAGAGAGATTGAAAGAATGTGTGACGAGATAAATGATAGTATTCAAATAGTTAAGGGAGATAAAAATTTGTGATGGGTGACTGGAGTTTGACAATAGGAAAAGAAAGAGAAGGAAAAATAGTACGATAACATGGACTGGGAGAAAAGAAATGAGAGGAAGCTGTCTACTAGAATTTTCCCAAGCATAATTTGTCACTAACACTTGATTTTAGAATCGTGAAAGATGGGTGTTAACATTGAAGAGACCTGGGGACGTGGGAAGCTTTCAGATTGATTATGTGAGGGTAAGACAGAGATTTTAAATTTTAATACATTTCCAGAGGCAGATGTGGGCTTTTACCGTAATTTATTGGTTATGAACTGCAGACCAAAGCTGAAGAACCTGTGGAAAGGTAGGAAATTCAGGAGACCTGATTAAATTGAAGTTTCTGAGAAAGCGTTCGGCAACATTAAATGGAAATGATAAAGGCATACAATAAAAGACAAATGGGTAGCTTTGAGAGATGAAATAAGAAAGGCAACAAAAGAATGTGTAGTAGAAATACCTGGATAACTCAGAAGGCATTGTATTTCATTGACAAGAGGAACAGAATATAGAAATAGAGCAAATAAAGTAGATGACAGACAGTGCAGATGATCAAAAATTGAGATTGACAGAAAGTACAAAATGTCTAAGCAGGAATAGGTTAAAGGACAAATATAAGGCTGTATAAGTATGCATAAATTGGGACAAGAAGCAAAATTAGAGAGAACTTTGGGGAAAATTGAAGCAACTGTGTGAATATGAAGAGTTCAGATGGCGAGACAGTACTAAGAAAAGAAGGAAAAGCTGAAAGGTGGAATGAATATGTAGTGGGTCCATATCAGGGGAACAAACTTTAGGATAATGTAGAAAGAGAAGAGGAAGAAAGTGAAGATGAGGTGGGAGATATGGTACTACGAGAAGAATTTGACAGAGCTTAGAAAGACCTAATTGAAACGAGGCCTGCAATGTAGGTGACATTCCCTCAGAATTACCGAGATCCTTGGGAGAGCTTGCCATGACAAAATTATTCCACCTGGTGTGTGAGATATACAAGACAGATGGAACAGACTTCAAGAAGAATGTAATAATTCCAAAGAAGGCAGGTGCAAGTCATGGTTGCAGAATATTTGGACAAATTAGTTACAGATGAATGGAAAAGGTAGTGGAGGCTGATCTTGGGGAAGATAAGTTTGGGTTTTGGAGAAAGGTAGGTGCATGTGAGGTAATACTATCCCTCCAACTTATCTCCAAAGAGGTGTTAAAGAAAGACAAATTTACATTTCTATCATTTGTGGATTTAGAGAAAGTTTTTGACTGTGTGAATAGGTCGGGTCCATTTGTTACCATTAGATCTAACATATTTCCATCATGATGGGTGTTCTGAACTATCTGTTATAGGTGATGTTCAGTGACATTTTACAGGATGTCTTGTCACACCCACCACCAATATTGTCAAGAACAATACATTTGGCCCTGGAAATGTCATGGTGTATGTTGACAATTACAGTGTGTTTTCTTTAATCACAATGTGTTCACTCCTACTCATTATTTGCACTGTTAATGTTTGAATAAATAAATAAACAAACAAACAGTTACTAGTACCCACTGTTGTTGATTCTGTATTTTTCAAATAATAAAAAGTAAAATTGATTGTTATAACAACATAGAGAATCATTATGGTTACAGGTTCTCATATAGAGCACTATTCATTTAATTTATATATCCTCCATCTTTTACCTTTTCTGAAGTTGTTATGAATGTTCATCCTTACTTGGTTATTTATCCTGTCAGTAAATTTAGTTGTCAGTGACAGTAAATGTTGAAGCTACTTAACTCTTGTTAGTTGGCGTCAGGTGGCTATTAACATCTCCTACTAGGCATCAGTCTGCAGTGGGCACTTTTAATACCGTTGCTGGCGTGCTAATTGGCACATGTATTTTGAGATGAGTTCCATTTCAGCCTGCCTTACAACGATGGCTGTACATGAGTGGTAGAGTATTGTTGTTAAATGCAGTAGTGAATGATCGCAAAGTGTGAAGGTTTGGTGCGTCAGTAGAAATGATATATAATCGGAAATACAGAAGCGTCTGATTCCACCCGTCTGCTTTGACCCACGACATCACAAATATGGCGGAAATGACCATACATTACAACTTCAATATGGCACCTATAGCGTCATTACGTAAACATGAAAATACATTGAAAAACCAACAAACACATGTTCCACAAAAAACCTAATGAAACTAACGGGAAAAGTGTGGGGATTGGTTTTTTTTAGGTGGGGACAAAATAAACAAATTTAGACACACACCACCATACCAAACTACACAAAATGATGAAAAAACCGACAACACAAAACTCCCCAAATTCCACTAAACACAAATCGGATACTTCCCTTGACCTATGTAGCTCAACAGCAACTCTCAATACCAGAACACCCACAGCCACAACCACACATTTAAATCGAACACTTATTCTAAGAATTACATGTAATATCTCACAAAACATACTTCTAAACTCTAATGACTCACTTTTCACATTTCACTCTTGGAGATACTGTGGACACGAAATTATACTAATTCATGATTAAATTACAGATTAACAAAGAACCACATGGACTCTTTCATGCAGCTGCTGTCATTGTTGTGAATGTAAATTCTTGTGAACTGTTGAGTGATTGTTTATGAAACTGTAGTGGTGATTAAAGTCAGTGTTGGAAGTGCTGAGCCAAGTGTGTGTCCAACCTGCCTTTTTCGATAAGAAGTGGACTGGCAAGAAAATATCTGACAAGCTTCTAAACTGATACGATAATAGTGAATGTACTAATTTATGTCTGAGATTAAACAAATCTACAGGAGTGGAACCATAAATGTTCATCTCCATTGGGTGTCTATAACTAGAATGATACTGACTGCTGTACACTGAGAGCTAATGCCTCATCTTGTTTCAGTTTAGGCTTTGACCCTAGTGCTTTCCATTTATTTGAGCTACTTAAAGAGCATCTGGCAGGGAAAACCTAGAGACATGTGGGGCACAAGACACTAATGTTTTGCTGTAGGGCCTAGTTACGACAGCAGCCAATAGCTTTCTACACAAAACAGAGCATGGAACAACCAAAATTACCACAGCAACATATGATAGTACCAGTCTTCCTGAATTTCTGGGAAAAAATCTTGATCAACCAATAAAGACCACTATACTATAAAACATACTTTTTCTTCTACTTTAGTATAGTTTGCAGGGTAAAGCTGCAAAAAACTGGAAGCAAATAAACATTTATGTTTCAGTGTTCTTTTGATTTTCAAGTGATATTTCTAGATGAGAGTTGGTTGTATGAAAGCAGGGCTTTGCAAATTAATGCCTCACCTGTAAAAAAATTATCAAACTTTGTTTCCACATATTTCAGAAAATGTTCAGCATAGTGTAAAAAAGATTGTTATCTAGGTGTGACCTGTGCATACAACTAAGATAAATCTCTTTCACTAGTTGATTTCAATGTAATTACCCCAAATGTATCCTGTCTTTGTGGACATGGCCGGGACTGGGTATTGCAATTATGGGTAGCTGAATTTGTCACTTCAGCAGTGGTTTTTATATTTTATCCTGAGAGTTGCCATTAAAAATTCCAACATTGTTTTTTATTACTAAGACAATTGTTTTGAACTGTGCTATTTTTAAATTCTGTAATTGTGGTATTTCAGACTTTTTTTACTTGGGAAAAATATCTAGTGGTGTTGATTTGTGACTAGTGATTTATTTGACTGTTACTGTTCGTGTTTGCAACAACAATCTGCTCAAAACCTGACCAAATATAAGCAGTGTTAGTTGTCATTTAACATCAGTGGCACTCCGCTGCAGAGTGAAAATCTCATTCTGGAAACATCCCCAAGACTGTGCTTAAGCCATGTCTCCGCAATATCCTTTCTTCCAGGAGTGCTAGTTCTGCAAGGTTCACAGGAGAGCTTCTGTGAAGTTTGAAAGGTAGGAGAAGAGATACTGGCGGAATTGAAGCTGTGAGGACAGGTCAGTCGTGCTTGGGTAGCTCAGATGGTAGAGCACTTGCTCACGAAAGGCAAAGGTCCCGTGTTCGAGTCTCAGTCCGACACACAGTTTTAATCTGCCAGGAAGTTTCAGTTATTAAGGTACTACAAACTGAAACTACCAATGAGAAAGAAAGCTGTGCCTCGAACCATCTTAATTTCATATGGAGCTGTGAGTGTCTGTAATCAAGTATAAGCATAAGGAAACAAAAATAATGAAATAAAAATTAAAAAATGTTGGTAGAATGCTTTCCTTCTGACGTGGAAATAATTTTGTAACTTCTTTTGAAATCTGAATTCTAATTGCAGAACAAATTTTTAACCCCTGCATGAGGCTAACAACCCTTCTGTGAGTACTTGCATGGTTAAAATGGATGCCCAAGCCATTGCAGTACTTCTTTCTTTCCTGTGCTGCATTCAGTGTTACTTTCTGGCTATATTTTTTCTCTGACTTATTCTGTAGAACAGGTTCCCTACTGACAAACGAGTTTTCTCGTCGGACATTGATTCTAGTTTCTCCCTCTTTCTTCCCTTATTTTACAGATCATATTTCATTTAACTTATTTTCAGTACCCTCATCTGGGTTTGACACCCCCCCCCCCCCCTCTCTCTCTCTCTCTCTCTCTCTCTCTCTCTCTCTCTCTCTCTATATATATATATATATATATATATATATATATATCTGTGTGTGTGTGTGTGTGTGTGTGTGTGTGTGTGTGTGTGTGCGCGCGCTGTCAGACTCTTAACCATTGTTTATTAACAGTGTTCTACCCCCATTGGTGACAGACAGTTATATTGGGGTGTGACCTGTCTCATCGTCCCCTTACCCTCTAACCAGAATACCCTCAATAAGATGATCCAGTGGAACTGCAATGAATATTACTGTTACCTGCCAGAACTTCAATATTTCCTCTTGTTCTGTAATCTGTGTTGCTTTTTATCGGTGATCATTCTCCAGCTCCTTGAGGTTACTGTGTGTTCTTTCGGAACCATACTTAACCCAAAAGATCTTCAGGGTCATCCGTGAGTTGATTGCTCCCTGTACTGTCTTGGAAGCTAGAGCAGTGTGAGTGCAAAACAAGAATCACCATTTGTATTATCCCCAGGGGGCTCACAGCTCTTTCGTGGGTATGCATGCGGTGTGCATGAGTCATAAAGCCCTACTGCAGCCTTTCTTCTTTTCTGGACTGCTTTACCTTCCCCTAACTTCTCCTACCTTGTCCATATTAGTTCCCTTTTCCACTACCTTTCCCTCTCTTGGTGTTCTTATTTATGTCAGCCAGCTATCCTCCTTACTTAGTTTCATTTTGTGGTTTTGGTTTGTTTGATTTTCCTCCTCTCTTTTGCCTCTTCTTTTGTGGTCCCTCTTAGGGGTTTGACCTCCATCTCTAAATCTGAAATCTGTAGTGTGAGCCAGATGGTGAAGAACTCCCTCCCTAGTGTCTTTGATGTGGGTTCCTCTCCTCCTCCTCCCCCCCCCCCCCTCCCTCCCACATCCCACTCCCATTCCCTCTCTCTCTCTCTCTCTCTCTCTCTCTCTCTCTCTCTCCCCCCCCCCCTTTGTCCCCCTCCCCCCTCCCACTCCCCCCTCTCTCTCTCCCTTGTCCCCCTTCCCCTCCCCCCCCCTCTCTCTCTCTCTCTCTCTCTCTCTCTCTCTCTCTCTCTCTCTCTCTCTCTCTCTCTTTCTTCCCCCTTCCCCTCCCTCCCCGCCACAGCCCTTTCGCCTCCATGGAAGGTCACCAGCTTGATAGCAGGTCCGTGTGGTGTTGTTGTTATGTACCCATTTGGCTGAGCCCTCTCTCACCACAGGGATCACATTGTTGGCACCTGCGTTGTGAATGCCTCATGAAAGCCTAGGAGTGGTTGCCTATCTTTTTGGGACATTGGAACTCCCGGAAACAACAGTCATACCAGGCAGCCGTTGCTGTGGCTGTGTGGCGCCCACGAGGTGAGCCCCTTTTCGGAGTGGATGTTTCGGCACGTGAAATGTGTTAAACTATCTGGCTGCTCTACCGTGGCCACATCTCTTTCTAGGAATAGTTCCGTCTCAGTTTCTGTTTCTGCCTTCCTGGCTTTTGCCCCTTGGCTGCATGGGGTGAAGCCCTTTCCACAGTTTTTGGTCTGTACCAGGAC
Organism: Schistocerca serialis cubense; assembly: GCF_023864345.2. NCBI lineage: Eukaryota > Metazoa > Arthropoda > Insecta > Orthoptera > Acrididae > Schistocerca > Schistocerca serialis. Next base: position 935,215,215 of record NC_064640.1, on the reverse strand, counting down.
TGACTTTTGCTGTCACCAGACCCCCTTTTTTGTGGAACACATTGAGGACAAGTTCAGTGAAGCTGAGTCCTTAAGCAAGATGAGATCTGGCTCCCTCCTTATAAAGACAACTTCTGCCAGCAAGTCATCCTCCCTCCTTGCCTGTGACTATTTAGGAGGAAACCCAGAGGATATCACTCCTCACAAGTCTCTCAGCATGACATAGTGCTAATCTGGAACGACGTGACATTCATTTCATCCAGTGTGTCCAGAGAGGCCCTAACGAAAATTGTTTAGTCAGAGACACTTTCATCTTTGCCTTTGAGGGGGATGCCCTCACTCTTTCCTTTCATTTTTTATTCTATTTCTCACATGTCCTGACATTTACACCCAGTTCCCCATCTCTCTCTCTCTCTCTCTCTCTCTTTCTTTCTTTCTTTCTTTCTTTCTTTCTTTCTTCTCTGTCATACTTTGCAAGATCCTTGTACCAGTTGCCACATACAGCTTAAAAACACACTCATGACAATAGTGACCAGTGAACTAAAGTTAGGGAAATAAGGTTCTGATTAACAATGGCCAAGAAAATGAAAAGGGGCATTTTAAAGTCTGACTGGAACATCACACAAGAGAGAGATCAGTGATAAATCCAGATTAAGATTATTTGTCAATATTAAAAGAATGGGACTGAGCAGCCAACTGTCAGTTTGAGAAATCAGGCAGTTGTAGCAAAGAGAATTGAAATGGCAGAAAGTCAAAGGTGAAAATGTGTTTTTTAACAAACAAATGTGGAGAGCACTCATTCACTGCATTGTTTGGTTTAGTCAGTTAATTGAGAGAATATGGATACAGAGGCATGAGGTTTGGGCCCTGGTCAGTCTTAAGATTTTTCACTTCTTTCACCACTGGCAATGGTTGTTACAAAAAATGCAAAGGTGCACTGTGATTTGGAATTCAAATTAAACTGTGTGTCTCCCCTGTAACTGGCTGAGTCAGTCATTTCATCAGTGGTTGATCAATGGCAAAGGCGTGCCACCACAAACAGGACTATGCATAGTAAAGTACTGTGGTGTTTAAACCACTCTTCAGATTGATGACAGCTTTGCTTTACTTATGGTAATCAGAAAGGATGGTGCTAAAAAGAAGGAAAATTGATCTCATACCCAAGTTTATTGAGCAGTGTGAAGTTATAACAATGTATGGCTATTTTTGTGTTGTATCTTACACTTCAAAAACTTTGAAATTCTTGGTTTTTTTGCTAGGGAATGTGCAGGGATAGAGGAGTGGGGGAGTACAGATTGATGGAGAGCACAGTATTGGGAGTAATGTAAGCTTCATGTTTTGGTGGATTCTGTATTGCAGTATATTCCCAGATAATCAAAGGCATGGGACACATTAAGTCAGAAATGGAACACATACAGCCAACCTTATGATGTTATCTATTATATGGCTACCAGTTTCGGCACTTCAGTACACCATCTTCAGGCCTTAACTGATGCTGAGGGGGTTAATTTCAATAGTATACCTGATTGGAGTTAACCCCCTCAGCGTCAGTTAAGGCCTGAAGATGGTGTACTGAAACGCCGAAACTGGTAGCCATATAATAGATAACATCACAAGGATGGCTGTGGGTGTTGCATTTTATTACATAAATGAATGGCTGAAGTCCCTCAAACCTCCAATCAGAAGGATGGTCATACAAAAACATTGTCACTGTTGTGCAAGAACAATTTCTGCAGTTTTTCTGTAATACTTTGTCGTAATTTGAGAAAGTATTGGGATAAACACTTCAACTGATGATAGGCACTGCATTGAGTGAGGGAGGGATAGTGATAAGTCTTTGGATTTGCATTATTAATCATCCACTCTATTTTCCTTTCATTATTTCTTATTCTCCAGTTAGCTTTTTCATGTTTTAAGCCTTTGCATATGGCAGATATTTTAGTGGTAGTTGAGGTTTACCCTGTTGTTAGTATGGTTCTTGAAGAATATATTCAGCAAGCATGTTTTTAAAATGCCTCAAGCAGACTTTGAATCAGTTAATGGCTGACTTAATTCTACGGAAGTTGATTAATTGGAATGAAGAGCTTTTGCTTCAAAAGGGTAACAAGAATTTCAGCACCCTGTCGACTTTTGTCATTGTAACAGAATGTCATATTCTGAAGTCAGCTGAAATACGGGCACTAATATGTGTGTGATCCACATTCATACAGAATTCTACAATCCAATGAGTGGGACCAATTCAAATGTGTTACCCAATCATGTACTCCTCATGCGTAAATATTGAGCTTTCTTCCCATAACTATAGATTTGCAAGTGGTACTTAACACTGCGTGTGGAATATCTAATTAGCCTATGATATTTGCAATAAATAGTAATAAATAGGTAACACTAAGAGGGTGCTGGAAACAAGCTTGGGCATTTAATGGTGTTTCATGATGTTTTCCTAAAATTAGGGGCAACAGTGATTTGTATTTGGAGTCAAATAACAGCTCCACACACAACAACTGATTCATAACCATTGAAAAATGGCCTTGGTGGCCAAAATCGGTTGTGTTGATTAGAAATTAAAGAGCAGCTGGTGCTGTTATTTGATTCCATTTAATTAAAAATTACATTCATTGCTGCACATTAAGGTTGTCTTTAGCACAAACATGGGTGCACAATGCTGCAACAAAAAATGTTTATCACTTCCTAAGTGATATAAAATGTCCATGAATGTAAAATGACTTGTTCTGCATCATTAAGATTTATTGTACAAAACTATCTGTGAAACACTAAAGTAAGTAACTGCAGTAGCAGAACTTAAACCATCATGTTCTTCATGCTGGACAATAAATTAATGATTATTATGTTGTATATAAAATAACACATTCCAAATAACATATTAATTAGTAAATGCAATTACATATAACACTATTGGAGTTAGTAGAGGCTTCTAGTAGAGTTTTTCTTCATTGCATACAAGTAATCTCATTAAGTAAAGGATGAATGTTTTACAAAGAAATCAATCTGGTATATAAATGTGTGTAATAGACAAAAATACATAAACACATACATACAGGCTTAAGAAAAATAAGAATAATTTTTCGAAGTTGTTACTTGAGTACTATATTCTGTAGTAACAAAATTAAGTTCTTAATGATGAGACTAAAAAGTATGAGATTAATCACAAAAATCCAATAAAAATAGTTTTGGAGTTGGTTTGGTTAAAATATGTGGAATAAACAGTATTTTGGAATGCAGCCAAGTGACAACACTATCTCACTCTGATTTATTTCTTACCAAGTCTAGGATTTGTTTTTTATCCAGTCTTCACTGTGTTTAAGTTAATATTCCATTTCTAATTTTCCTGTTGCTGTTGAGATGTTACTTTTACCACAAACAAATAATTTTTAATTTATAAAGAGAATCTGTGTACAAAATTTGTCAAGTTGTTGCATGGTCAAGTCCACATTAACTTGTAGGTCACTTTGGTAAGACAGTTTGCAACTAAGAAGAATCAAAGGTTGTGTTAAATCCTGTAGGATACTAAAACACAGTTACATGCAAACCATGCTGATGACAGTTGCGCTTCAATGATTTGGATTAAAAATTGCAGTTTCATATTGTAAAGAATAAATCTATCAGTAGAACAGGAATGTCGAGGGAATACGCAGAGAAGTGTAAATTTAGGTATTGAGATACTTGGGCAGTTATGACTCTCCAGTCATGAGATCTTATTTTCTACTTATTATCCTGTAACATAATAATAATAATAATAATAATTTTTATTCAGTATGCAGTGAAGAGTAAGCAGTAATGTTTTTTTATCAATATTTCCTATCAAAGATAGTCTTGATCACAATTTATTTATCATGCTGACCGGTTTTGACCACAGCTGTGATAATCTTCAGACCATTGAGTAAGAACCTCCTCCTGCTGGAGAATCACTACTTGATTCTCCAGCAGGAGGAGGTTCTTACTCATTGGTCTGAAGATGATCACAGTAGTGGTCAAAACCGGTCACCATGATAAATAAATTGTGATCAAGACTGTTTTTGATAGTAAATATTTGTAATACATTGATCACTGTCACTCCCATAATGTATTCAAAAGTAATATTTATTATCATCTTTTTCAGGTGTGACTTTCCAATATCAAAATGAGCTTTCCAGCTTTAAAGAATGACAGGCTTTTAAGAGCAGCTCGTGGTGAGGAAGTGGACAAGATACCGGTATGGATAATGAGACAGGCAGGCAGATATCTCCCAGAATTTCGTGATCTTCGCCAAAAGTATGACTTTTTCACGATGTGTCAAACCCCAGCTCTAGCAGCAGAAGTGTCTATTCAACCTATACAGAGATTTGATCTTGATGCATGCATAATATTTTCTGATATCTTGGTAATTCCTCAAGCTTTAGGAGTGCATGTTGAAATGAAACCTAGTGTGGGCCCCGTTTTGGAACCTCTGATTGAACCCGAAGACATTACCAGACTTGAAGTGCCAGTTAATGTAAATGAGAAACTTGGCTACGTTGCAGAAGCAATCACACTGACGCGTCACAAGTTAGAAGGAAAAGTTCCTCTTATCGGATTTTCTGGGGCCCCTTGGACTTTGATGGCATACATGATTGAAGGTGGTGGATCAAAGACACTTTCAAAGGCAAAAGCATGGTTATATAAATATCCAGATGCCAGCAAGAAATTATTAACTATCTTAACTGATGCTGTTGTTGATTATATGATAATGCAGGCTGCTGCTGGAGCTCAGTTGTTGCAACTCTTTGAATCAAATGCTGAATACCTAGGTCCTGATCTGTTCTGTAAATTTGCTCTTCCTTATATTCGTGATATCTGTAAAAGAGTAAAAACTGGCTGTGCTAGTGTTGGTGTAGGCAACATTCCAATGACAATATTTGCTAAAGGTGCACATTATGCTTTGGAGGAGCTTTCTGGAAGTGGTTATGATGTGGTAGGTATCGATTGGACTGTAGATCCCACAGAGGCAAGAAACAAAACAGGGGGAACTGTAACACTCCAAGGGAATTTGGATCCGTGTGCTCTATATTCCCCTCCAGAACAGCTGAAAAGACTGGCCTCAGAAATGGTACAAAAGTTTGGGAAGACTAAATATATAGCAAATCTTGGGCATGGAATATATCCTGATGTTGATCCAGCACATGTAAAGATTTTAATAGATGCAATACATGATGTGAAGTAAGAACTGTCATGGACTTAATATAATTGAACTTTAAGGTGAAACAGTATCATACAGTTTTGTATTTTGAATGTTCATTTATTAAAATAAATTTACCAGAAACGTTTATCTGAGGTCAAAATTAATCAAAAAAATGGTTTAACCCTTGAGTAGGTGCGGCTGTGTATAAAGTGCGCCCACCACAAATAAAATTGTTTTGCACCATTGTATTGTTGTTTCACAATTTTGAGCCCATACCTTTTCCTTCATTATCTCTTCAACCAACACAGTGGTGAATTGTGTTGTCATACATCCAAGTGATGATCAGTAATACAGGGTTATTACAAATGATTGAAGCGATTTCACAGCTCTACAATAACTTTATTATTTGAGATATTTTCACAATGCTTTGCACACACATACAAAAACACAAAAAGTTTTTTTAGGTATTCACAAATGTTCGATATGTGCCCCTTTAGTAATTGGGCAGATAATCAAGTTCGTTCCACACTCGGTGCAGCACGTCCCCATCAATGAGTTCGAAAGCATCGTTGATGCGAGCTCGCAGTTCTAGCACGTTTCTTGGTAGAGGAGGTTTAAACACTTAATCTTTCACATAACCCCACAGAAAGAAATCGCATGGGGTTAAGTCGTGAGCACGTGGAGGCGATGACATGAATTGCTGATCATGATCTCCACCACGACCGATCCATCGGTTTTCCAATCTCCTGTTTAAGAAATGCCGAACATCATGATGGAAGTGCGGTGGAGCTCCATCCTATGGTACGTTTAGCTCCCTGCTTGCTTTATTCGTTGACTTCCGCGGGCTACGCATGAAACTTTCCGCATGCATTCAACCGTTTCTTCGCTCACTGCAGGCCGACCCGTTGATTTCCCCTTACAGAGGCATCCAGAAGCTTTAAACTGCGCATACCATTGCCGAATGGAGTTAGCAGTTGGTGGATCTTTGTTGAACTTCGTCCTGAAGTGTCGTTGCACTGTTATGACTGACTGATGTGAGTGCATTTCAAGCATGGCATACGCTTTCTCAGCTCCTGTCGCCATTTTGTCTCACTGCGCTCTCGAGCACTCTGGCGGCAGAAACCTGAAGTGCGGCTTCAGCCGAACAAAACTTTGAGTTTTTCTACGTATCTGTAGTGTGTCGTGACCATATGTCAATGAATGGAGCTACAGTGGATTTATGAAATCGCTTCAATCATTTGTAATAGCCCTGTACAAAATAAACAGCAAACTACTGAGGAAAAAATTTACTATCTATGCAAGAAAATGACCCATATTACGAGCTAGCAGCACAATCCCAGAATGAAGCAGTTCTGTATGAGATAATTAGTAATCAGATAAACAGTTGGCTGGGATCGATGCAACTATTCTGTTTCATGCTCTGAATGGGTCATTACTGAGGGGTAAATACCTATCCATCGCAACAGAGTGCTATAATGGGAGTTTATTTCATTATTGTTTAATGACACAGTGCTTTTGCTTATATTAGATAAGTTTATTTTATAATTGTTTAGTTAAACTAATATTAAACTGTGATTTTGTTCATACATCTTTGTCTTGCTAACATAAAGGCAGCTATTCCTTACATGTGTACAAAGTACGCCACGCACCTATTCATGTTATGAAAAATGTTGAACCCACTTGAGGGTTAAAAAAGTCATATTGCAAATTAGAAGTTCAGGTAAGATAAATAGGTCTTGAATTTCATGAGAAAAGTGGAATGAAAATGATACAAAGACATACATAAATCGACATACCAAACAACTTTGTTTTTGAGCATGAAGCTTATCCATGAAGACAAGTAAATTTTATAAAGGAGGTGGTCAGTTGCCATGTTAAAGTATTGCTTTTTCCAAGTAAGTATTATTACAATTTGTTCTTCATATTTTGCATGTTTATTGAGTCAGTTTGTTCAGTTGTAAACTGCACAAGAAATTTTTGATTTGCATATGGTTGTCATAAATCAAATTGTTCATGATTTCATATTACTTGTATACCAGATGCAGGATGAAAGATGAAGGATGTATATTTTGTGTCTGCTTAGGGCAGAATCAATTGAGGAGCTGCTTGATCATTAGGTAACTGCTCCAGTCATGAATACTGACGACGACTGAGAGAGTGACCACACATCTCTCCATATCCACAACGAATGACGCCTATCGGCTGAGGATGACATGGCAGTAGATCAGTACCATTGGGTCTTTCGAGACCTGTTTGGATGGAGTTTAGGGGAACCTGTTTCAACTCTGTTCTGTGTGGCACTGGTGTCCCTCAGGGCTAGCACAGGCTGTTGGTTACCCACGAGATGGACCGCATTCTTCTCTTGTTCCACCATTTGTACACATTCTTTCTGTCTGATATGAGTCATTTAAGTAACTAACATGACACTTCAAGGGAAGGCTCTAATGATTATTAACATGTGCTATAAAGGTAATGCATTCGAACAATGGAAACTCCAGGTTAGAATTACCAACAATATTAGGATAAGAACAGATCGTGTGTGAGGTTTCCGTTGAGTTGCAGACAGGCTCAATGAAAAGACTGTCACACATAATAGCTTTCAGCCAAAGCCTTCTTCATCAAAGGAAAACACACACACACACACACACACACACACACACACACACACAAGCATACCTCATGAGCACACAACTGCTACCACCAGCAGCTCCAGCGGGAATCAAGTTGATGTATTCATGGACAAACTATGCCTATTAGAAGGTATCTTGGTATAGGAAATGTAACTTTTCTCTATTGTTTCAATTACCTACTGACATGTTTCATTGCAGTTTCAAGAGAGTTTTCAGACAATGACTCAGGACTCACACAGTCTATAAAATGAACTGAAATTGTTCAACAGTCCATTTCCAGTTGCACCTTTGGGGATGCATTTAGAAGTTTTTGAAGAAGTGCATCTCTGGGTCATCAGCTGTACAAATACACCCTTATTCTCTACCAGGTAAAGTTAAATAACCATCTCCACTGGAGGACTACAAAATATAGACACTGGAAAAAAAATAAAACATACGTAGCATACACAGACAAAAGCAGCACATGTTGAAAAACAGTACTTACAAAGTTGTACAGTGATGAGTCATAAATGCATTATCTTCAAATCAACTCTAATCATATATTCGTACAATTCCTCCATAAACTCAGATGAACTAAAATTATTTTTTCTGATATAAATACAATACCGTATAAAACGCAATTCTTAGCTGTTACAACTCATTATTTCAAACTCAAAGAGATATATATTACAAGCTGAGTACTAAAGACACTATTTTCAAAGATTACAGAAAACAATAATAATCTACCGTTTAGAGTATAGGTCATATGTTCTAGTCAAGGTTGCCAGCAAAAAAGTGATTGATTTATAAGATTGCACTCTGCAGAAGTTCTGGAATTACAGCAGCATAAATTATTATGATGGTGTCATGATGTAAATGTAAAATTGTTTCCCAAGCTGCAAAGAAATGCCGCTGAAATCAGATCTATGGATCAGCTTTTTTATGATATAAAGGATAAAACCTGCAAATAGACCTAGTTTCACGATTAGACAGTGATGAGGATTCTGGGATTTGCTACAATAGGGGATCTGAGACAAAATATTTTGTCACTTGTTTGTAAAAAGTTCCACAAGCCACATGAAGTGCTAGGTTCTTTAAGTTTAATTTTTCTGTTAAACGTGTACTGTTGTAATCATATTTGTAGGCTTACCATACGTCTGGGATTAATCCAGACAGCTGTGGCTTTTTAGTGCATCTGGGGCTTGATAATTTCATGACCTGTGAGGGATTTTTTCATCTACTTTTAGACGTACATGTTTGAAATAGCATTTTTAAACATTCTCTTACGGCTGTGCCTCTCTCATCCAACCATTGAGCAAACACTGACATGATGTGGAGGTGTGGCAACCAGTTTCACCACAACTTTTCACTTGCTATTAGTCATTTGGTAATACATCAACGACAATGTGTTTTGTGTTGTTTTCGTCTGTGCAGTAAGTCATCTGCATGGTTTTTATCGTGTTATCTCTATTCATGTTTTGTCTTGTTGTTTAGCAGTGGGCAAAAGAAACTGTGTCTTTAATGTTAATCTGCAACAGGAATACAAATTTTTGAAATTGTGTGATGACAATAACAATATATGTGTTTATTGCGCAATATGTACTGTAGAATTTTCTGCTACATGTAAAGAAAAGGGTGATATTAAAGACCATATGAAAACAGCTAAATATAGGAGTGCTATTTCTTTGGCATACATATGAGTTTTTTTTTAAAGTCAAAAATGGGAATTGTGATACAGAATGTGCTGGTAAAGAGGCTACATTTTTGTACTACATTGCTTGACATGAACTCAGTTTCAAAACATCAGACTGCACATTTAAACTGTTTAAAAAGTTATACAACCCAAAATTTCCATCTGCTAGAACCCAAACCAAGGCAATTATTGTTATGTCTAGTGAAAAATACAACTAAATAAATCAAGTTTAATGTTTCAGTAAACTGTTAAGACTGTTAACTGATTTCAAAATATGTCCTGGGTTGGGGGAAAAAAAGGTAAGACTACGTATTTGGTAAGTTGTGGTAAACTCACTAGATGGTATAATTGTGTGTGAAGTGTTGACTGCACACAGTCTGTTTGCTCACCCTTGCTCTTGGGCAGATGGGCATGTGGAAGTGGGCAGTCAAGCTGGAACAGCCTGATTTTACTACTAAGCAAGGTGGTGCAATGGTTAGCACATTGAACTCACATTCAGGAGGACGACGGTTCAAACCTGCATCTGGCCATCCTTGGTTTTGGTTTTCCGTGGTTTCCCTAAATCGCTTCAAGTAAATGCTGGGATGGTTCCTGTGAAAGGGCATGGCCGACTTCCTTCCCCATCCTTCCCTAATCCGATGGTATTGATGACCTCACTGTTTGGTCCACTCCCACCACTCAACCAACCATCTAACCTGACTTTACAGGATGTTCGATTAGTGTTTCTCAAAAAATAAATATATTTTTAACATGAAATAGTCTTAGTATGAGAGGAATCTCATTTGAAATACTTTTCTTATGCTGCACATGTCGATGCTCTTGCACACTGGGGAACAACAGCTATTAAAAGAAATGGTGTAACTCCCTACTTTCAGATGAGACACACTGTAAGCAAGCTCTGGAAGAGAAGACCATTCAGTTCTTACGAAGCAGTGTTGCACAAAAATGATAATATTCTGGATTTGTGATAATAAGTGTTTGGTCTCAAATCCAAGTATGAAAACTTGTGAACTGGTCTTTTCTTGTCAGCCATGGTAATGTCAGATAATTACCAGGCTATTTTATTTAGCGAGACTGAAGCCTTTTCTCATCGTCAGCATAAGAAATAAACTAGTGCTCCATCTTATGTGGCCACAGTATCTCTGTGACAGTAAACCACAAAAATGAATAAATTTGTATAATTATACACACAAGACCCACATTTAATTTGTTGAAGATAATTCAAGGAATATGAAATGGCTCACTGTAGACTGAATGACAGTCCAGAGATTCTGTGGGTGTGAACACACTGAAGTAATAATGTTTCAAGCATTGGGGCACATGTCATAATTGTTTGATTAATGGCAAGCTTTTGAAATTTAAGGTACTGCACTCCAAATAATTTTCTATTAAAATAGCCAATGACCTATGCGAAGTGAACATGAAATACATACTGCAACTGTCTTTTAAGAAAGATATTGAGAATCAACTAAAGCTGTTATTAATTTTAATGGCCATTATCACTGTAAAACATAACAACTGGATGGTAACTAGTTTTGGTTAACTAGCAACCATCCTGAGTTCTTTGGAAACAAACATAAAAATGGCATTCCAGTTAATGTGAAAACCTCACAATATTTAAAAACATAAATTTGTTTGTAAAAGTATTGAAACATACAAAATAGTAAAAACACCCTACTATGCTTACACTGTTATTGGTACAATTAGTTAACCACAGCAACATCATTACTAAGCATAACTTGTCAGTATCCAAAGGCTGGTTGAAGTGTGATTATTACTGTACAAAACCAGTGTAAGAGTAACTGTTGCATGTGCATTCCTGCAATCACCATGGTTTGCCTGTCATGACTGACAGGTGGTGCACAAGGACACACAGTTATGATTTTTAGAAACAAACAGAAGAAAACAAAACCTTCATGACACATACAAAGTCACTGAGACAAGTGCCAAAATGTAATCCTAACATAAATATGAAATTCACAAAAACTGTGTCAAGATTACACAAGACCAGACACTATCAGACGGTAGCTATTTAAAACAAAGAGTAAACCAAGAAATGTAATTCCTATATATTTTGAAGGAATGAAAACTGACAAGGAGAACACTTCAGTCTAATATTAAAATTATTGTTGCTCACTGGTGGTATTCCACTGTGGCTGAGATGCCAACTTCTTGCAGGTATTTTTTACTATTTTTAACATGTTGCCAGCCACGAGGCCACCAACAGCCACAGCAGAGCCTCATGCCATACACTGTGTGCCTTGCCTGGCCTGGTGGTGAAACATCCTTCATTATGCATGCAGCAGTCAATGTGTTAATACCCTGTAAAAACTTTTTTTATGTTGTTAGGTTTTCACAGTAACTGAAAGGCATCTTTCCCATTTGTTTCCGTAGATTTGAGGATGGTTGCCAGTGAACTAAAACCAGTTAGCATCTTGTTATTATTACATTTTAGTGCAATAAAGACCATGAAAATTTATAAAAATGTGTGTAGATCACTGTCCCTCCCTCACCTGATGAGGTCAGTCTTACAAGTAACAAAAACTTCGGTCTTACTTATACACTTAACTAATTGTTGTGCTCAAGATTTTGTGGCATCTAATACAGACGACAAATTTAAAATAGAGCCTTAAATAAAATTTCAGTCATGGAATATCAAAGTAAGGACTATTTCTGTGACCTAAAGCCTTATACACCGTTATATATGTAATGCCATGTTGTTGCATCATATCTCACTGCTCACTGAAAGTCGAGGGAATCTTTCTAATTTGATAGTTGCAAATAAGATAACATTTTTTTTTCTCATCGTTATTGGAAATGTGCTCTCTGTGTTAGGTTCTGCAAGATAATGGGAAACGCTCAAAACTAGTCCAGCATGATAAGTCATAAATAATCTGCAGCCTTGGTATGTTTCAAGTTGACTTTCTTAAACTGTATAAGGGGTTCTGAGCACCACAGACAGAAGACTTTCAGCTGTATTACAGTTGCAACTTTTTTTGGTAGGAGCTGTTTTTGTTCCCTCCCCCCCCCCCCCTCCATCTCTAAATGGAAAAAAAAAACTTTAATGTACGTGCCATTGCAAGTGAATATGACATTGCTGAATGGTAAAATAACAAGGGATGGATCCAAACAGATGAAAGTGCTGCCATTTAGAACAAATATGTATTAAATGCTTTAGTGGGACACTGAGTGGAAAGCAAGTGAAACATATTGCAAATATAGATAATCATTAAGACGTTTTTAGGAAAACACACAATACTACTGGGGTGCAAAAACTTAACAATGCACATTTTGTGTCATGCTCTGATGAAACAGAATATGATTATGGCTAGTGCTTGTAGATCAGGCATCTCACTCATGACTCTCAATATCCAGCCTGTAGTATGTAACTTCCAACATACTAATTGGATATTACATTTTTTCATCAAGTGTGAGAGAGATTAAAAGATGGCTTACATTTGTTTAAAAAAAATAATAGGAATAGCTGATTCCAGACCACATATGTAAGTCGAAATTTCACAGTATATTGTATCTTTTTGCCTCATTGTCACTAGATGCAAGACTTGGCAAGTATTCATTAGTAAAATTTTGAGACTGTATACTTTTATCAGGATGCTGTGCCAAATGGTTCTGTTATTGTAAAAATTCCAATAGCCTATCAGGTTAACAGAATCATTTGATAATTTTATATTGTACACAGACACTATTTTATGACAAAAACTTTGCCAGGATTAAAAAAAAAATGTTCTGAGAAAGAAGCTCAGTTGACTATTTTGGTGGATGCAAAATAAGAAGCGGAAGGAAAACAGAAGCTCCAACAAAAATGATAAAAAAAACCTGTTATGAATTTGCATAAGAAAGGCATTGAGGACTTTTCTAATAATTACCTCAGCCTTTGAAAGTATTGTCTACTGTACATGTTTATTATGCCAAAATGTAGTCTCATACTTTCAACTTTTATCTGCTTCACACTTTTTTTCAATTTTGTTGATATGAAAGTTTGTATAGCAAACAATAAGTAGGAAGCCTTAATTGATCAGTTTTGAAGTGCACACAGAATCAGTAGTCTTTCAGTTGCTGTGAGGAGAGGGGCAGCAAAAATAAATAAATAAAATAAAATAAAACCATCTTGTTGTGGCATCTACTGAAAAACTCTTGTCGTGCCAGTAGGCCACAAATGTTTGATGTATTACTGTCTGTTTACTATGTGTGTTAAATCTTCTTCAAGGATGAGCAAATTTAGGATTAACTGTGAAATTTACAACCATAAAGGTAGAAGTAAAAATAATTGGAAATCCACAGATAGTAAAGAAAAAATAAGAGAATTCCTTATTTAGTCAATCATTCCATAATTTATTAGGATATTTAAACTTTTTAAGACTTTTAAGTTATTAAGTTTCATTACCACAGAGCTTTAATGTGTAAGCCAGTCTATCAGAGTTTCACTTCATTCTTTGTATTTTTATTTCTGCTTTTTATGATGCTATGTTTTGACTGAAGTAATTTATAAATACACATTTATTGAAATGATAAATTTTCTTCTGTTTCTAAACTTTTGATTGATAATGAAATGAAATAATAAAACTATAGTCACTGTACATCACACAGTAGTTAACAATATATGAAATAAAACTGAATAATGATAATAATGCAGAAAAAATAGTAACTCCATCCCTCACATAATACAGAAATCATTTTTTACTGTGAGCGTAAGTGGATGGCTAGTTTCAGAACATAGATGCAATAATATGTACTCATATTTGTTATGCTAAATTAATTACATATTCCATTTTAAAAGTAATATTATGTGCAGTAGTCTATTAGATAAAACTTGACAATCACAAGAAATACGTACTTCTAACTTACCCAATGCCAGTCCAAAGTCTGGGTCCAAAAGGAGGATGGGAAATGTATACTTTATTTTGTTGCATTAAGTTTTGTAATGTGAGTTGGTTTGTTGACGCGTTATTTCTGTGTATAGTGGAGCTTACTTATGCAGACAATTCCATAAAATGTGAGGCATCACTGTGCAGCTATTGCTGGTGTTAACAAGGGTTGAGTGAATACAACACATAACTTGAAAATAGTGTATTTAGGAGGCACTTAATCCTCGCTCTGAAGAAAATATGGTGCATATCCAACATTTATAATATTGATATAAACTATATAAGACTGACACGACATGGTGTGTATGTGATGATCAGAGATGAAGAAATAAAAGTTCTGTAATTTGTGCTGCACATTTTTCCATTTGTTCAGAACTGAAGGGAATGTCTGTCTTTGAGAGCATATGTTAATAAAGTTGCAAAGATTTAATTTTTCTGAAAAAAAGCACTACTTTCATTTCAGTTTGAAGACACATTGTATTTGCCATTGGAAGTGATCTTTTTGTTATTAATAATTAATAGGTACATTCACTTGGGAGACAGCAGTATGAAAATTTCTCCCAGAAAGCTATGCTCATTAAGTTGTGTGCATGCACAAGTTTTTGTGAAGGTGAGTTAATTCGTAATGTATATATTTATTACTGGTTAAGAGTGCATTTTATCCATACTGTCATGATCTGAGACTACAGCATACAATGTTAATAAGGAAAGACCAAGAGGCAAAACCAGAAGTGCGAACTGATATGTATGATACTGAATGTAGAAATACAGATGCTCATTCTTTAGGTCTAACTGACTATAATACCATCCCAGGAAACGCCCAGCAACAGCCACAGAAGACAGTTGTCATCTATTGTTGGTCCCATCAAGGTTTCAAGGGATGCAGTTGGATGAGCGCAGCAGTTCCACGTGCTTTTATTTCTGCGTTTGTTTGTCGTTGGTGTCGACATACTGGGTTGCTGCACTGGCTGAAAAATGGGGTTTGTAATTTGGACACTGACTAATGTAAATAATGTAGCCGACATATGCACAGTTGCATTGCACAGTCTTTTACTTTCTCTGTTTACACAACCCTCCAATAATACGCAGTTATACCGGGTGATCAAAAAGTCAGTATAAATTTGAAAACTTAATAAACCACGGAATAATGTAGATAAAGAGGTAAAAATTAACACACATGCTTGGAATGTCATGGGGTTTTATTAGAACAAAAAAAAAAAAAAAAAACAAAGTTCACAAAATGTCCGACAGTTGGTGCTGGACAGCAAAACTGCTACCGTGACGGGTGAGAGGTACGCCGATATGTTACAGAATCGCATCATCCCCAGCCTGGCTGATAAACACCTGCTGGAACATACGATGTTTATGCAGGATGGTGCTCCATATTGCTAGACGCGTGGAAGATCTCTTGCGCGCGTCATTTGGTGGTGATCGTGTGCTCAGCCGCCACTTTCGTTGTGCTTGGTCTCCCAGGTCCCCAGACCTCAGTACATGCGATTATTGGCTTTGGGGTTACCTGAAGTCGCAAGTGTATCGTGATCGACCGACATCTTGTGGGATGCTGAAAGACAACATCCGATGTCAATGCCTCACCATAACTCCAGACATGCTTTACAGTGCTGTTCACAACATTATTCCTCGACTACAGCTATTGTTGAGGAATGATGGTGGACATATTGAGCATTTCCTGTAAAGATCATCATCTTTGCTTTGTCTTACTTTTTTATGCTAATTATTGCTATTCTGATCAGATGAAGCGCCATCTGTCGGACATTTTTTTGAACTTTTGTATTTTTTTGGTTCTAATAAAACCCCATGTCATTCCAAGCATGTGTGTCAATTTCTACCTCTCTATCTACATTATTCCGTGATTTATTCAGTTTTCAAATTTATACTGACTTTTTGATCACCCGGAACATGTGTGGCCAGTGCACTACTGTTTAAACTTTCCATAAGCCTCATTAATAGTTTGCAGGCAAACCTCCACATACTGCTACAATAGTTTTCTGTTAAACATCAACGAGCTGTAAAAACATGACCACAAAGTTCACAGTTCTTGAAAAATAATCAGGTACACATGGAGCAGACACTGTCATTGTTTTTACACACAGCCTAATTGTTTATCACTTAACACTGTTAAGTTGAAGCATTGTTGTTGTTCTAACCAGCACAGGTTACTCATCTGAAACACTGCTGTGGATTGACTGTCTTGTGACCAAAAATCAGACCCTTATTATCATCACAATAATAGGTGCTGAAACTGCACAGTGTTCAAAGTTTAGTTTACGGAAATTACAATTAAAAGTGAACTCATTAAATTAGCTGACTACATCGAAAAATTGGTTCTTTTTAACAGCTTCTTCTACTACAAGAGTTAGACTGAGTTATTTGCTTAAATCATGAAATTAACAAATATAGTTATGCAAACAATACTTTTGACAAAACTGTTAATTACTTTGGAATTAATTAAGGGCTGGCTTTGCTAACATGTCTTCGAATAGAGACAAATAGATACTTTAAGAATACTATTAGCTGTTCCTCCAAACGTTTATAACTAGTACAGAATTTACATTTGTTTATACGTCAAGAATAGAATTTAAGTTACGAAACAATTACTGATTTTGCCCTATAACAAAAGATACGAACTAGGAATAGTCAAAATAAATTAGAAAATCAAATACATACATAAAACTAAGCACAAAATTAGATCTGGTGTTATATTCTTTAAAACTGATGGCCAACCTTTCTCTTTTATGAAAATGCAGATTATATTGACGTATGTTAATGGCAAATTGTTAAAAGTAACAAAACAAATTTAAGGAGGCAGATGGCAAAACAAGGGAGGAATTAAAATTATCCTAGCTTGCTTCGTCACATGCGGCCTGCTGCAGGCACGTGATTGCTAGCTTTCACTAATTTGAGCTCATAACCCAGCAGTTTTCTAGGCTCGGGAATGCTGAGGGGTGCTGATGACCTCAGTGTTCAGTGTCCCCTGCCCCCACCAAATGTCATAGTCAACAGTTGTTAATATTATTTATACCAAAAAAGGCACAAGGACCTACTCATGAACTACCACTCTTAACATGTTGAGGTGGTTTCGTGTGTCTCAATGACCCGCAGAGCTATGCTGGTAGAACCTATGCTCTGGGCAGGTTCACACATCCCAAATCTGTCACTCGGTGAGAGGCCAGACAAAGAGCACCCCTCTAGGAGGATCCCTTCTTGGGCAATCACATTGGCCCTCAGCTATGTCTGACATTGCTTTCACTTACTTGTGTCAGACATCTTGTTTTATCTTTCCTATTGGCCTCTGTTGGCCAATTCCTGCTTTTTCAATCCCAAGAGATTAGGTTTCTAGGCCACAGGGTGTCTTTAATTTTCGTTCTCAAGTGAGGAGGATGTCTATAGCTCAGATGTCAGAAGATAATGTTGTATAACATCCCAATTGTAGAAGAAACAGAAGACATCTCAGGGCAGGCAGAGCTTAAAGCTTGGGAATGGCAATCTGCCTAGGAGTGATAATCCAAAATATTACTCAGCAGGTTGGAAACTGTGAGATGGCAGCCCCATCACCAAGCTTAATGTGCACAGCACTCATAATGTAGCCACAGGATTTTATACATACTGGCTCTCTTCACAACACACAACCCGTGAAGAAACAGGATGGGTCATGGAGATGACCTAGGCAAGTCAAGAACAAACAATTAGGTATCACAGATCAGATAAAAATAGCTACAAGGAACATAAAAAGGGACTGGAAACAAAGAAACAGCATTAGATCATAAATTAAAGAGGTAAAAAAATGGATATAGTGATTATAACAGGAACAAAAAATGAGTTAAAATGCACAATAGATACTGGTTTCAATAAATAATATACAGTGGAGTACCTCAAAACATACGACTGAGTTATGGGTGGCAATCCTAATAAATAACAAATCGAAAAGAAAAATTATAGACTATTCCTTGAGTGATAAATGAATTTTAAAATTGTTGAGGATATTTAGTCATTACAGGTGTATGTGCACCTGAAGAAGGGAAGAAATCAGAACAAAACTGTTCTGTGATGAACTGCAAATGGTCCTAAATAAAGTAAATAAGATATATCAGGTTCTAATTTGTGGAGATTTAAATGATAGAGTAGGTAACATACCAATCTCAGGAGCTGTGGGTACATTCAGTAAAAGAACAGCTCAACAAGAATGGTGGTGAACTTGGACAGTTTGCAGCCTTAATATCACAAACACATTTTTTGGGAAAAGAGATACCTAAGATTTGTTGGAGAGCTAGGGGTTATAGATCTTTAATAGGCTATGTAAGCACAAAAAATAGGATACGTAATCATATTCAGTATGTACACATACTCTGATGAATGCTCTGATCACTATATTTAGTCATCTCAAGTTAACTTACACCAAAAAGATAAACAAAGCTTGAACATGTGTTTAAGGTTTATTTTCAGGAACAAGCAGATGTGACAGTACTCTACTCTATTAAAATACCTGGTCACCTGGCACTGGGGCTGCAATCAGACCCCTTGCTGATGAACTTGTTTCTTTAATGTTGTTTCCTATTTTTTAACCAAGTTTCAAAAATAGTGATTTAATTGTGTGGTTCTTTCTCCATCTCATTGTGTGATATTGTACCAAAACTTAGCTTTCATTTTGTAGATACTTTTCTGTGCATGTAGATAACAATACTGTGCTGTAGGCCTATAATAATCATACAGTGGCCCAGATGCACATAGTATATAAATTTTAAATCCAATCAGTGAACTTTCTGAAAGTTTCTCATATACTGCAGAATACTCAATGTAAGTAAATAATTACAAAGCAAGGATAAGTATGTTAGTGAAGATGGCTCTTCAGTTGCATAACATTTCTTACTCAGTAGTTCTATGTGCACAGCCAGCACCATTCTCACTAGCAAATGCACCTTCGGTATCTTCTAATTTAAACATAAGTAATTCAGAAGTTATTGATTTTATAGGTTCGGGCACATGTTATGAGCACATTACAGCAGATGAATCTGAAGGCTCAGAAGTAGATGATCCAAACCAAATATGAAAAATGGAGGAATAAAGTTGGTCCCAAAATGCCCAAAAAAAGTATAAGACATAATAACTGAAAATAGGAAAAAAATGATAATTTACAATCAGTTGCAGCTGTTTGAAATGAAGAGGTATTAAATAATCAGACTCAAAGGATAAACCAAACTGAACTAGTGAACATTGTGAAAATGCTGTGGAGCCAGAACTGATGAATGAAGGTAATGAAATAACTAGAAAGCATGCTAAGAAAGGTAAAGCATATCATTCTGTATATAAAAGATATGAAGGTAAAACTTCTAGACTGAAAGGCAAAGAACATAAAAATACTGTGTGTGACACAAAGAGAGAACAAATTGCAATAATAAGAGACACTAGCAAAATGGGTCTGCGATGCTTGTCAAAATTCTATTGCAAATTAGAGAAAAAAGATAACATGTTCTTCAATATTTGAGGTGACCTATAACCAAATATTTCATGCATTCTGATCAAATATATATTGAGAACCACGCAAGGTGTATTTTGCTATCCTAGCTTACCAGAAAGAAGTTAAATGAAAAAGAAAAGTAGGACAATCAAGATGAATATATAATCTCTAGCATAATTTAAAAGTACGAGATGATTTGTTACCCACATGTAAAGAAATGTTCCTTTCAACTTCAAGAATTGGTGAATGGTCGGTCAGCAGTTGGGTTAAATAGAGGAAACAGGATAATTGTTACAAAACAGGAAGGAAACAGAAAGAAGAGAGTAATGGACAGAAAGACAAGGTCTGTAAATTTTTAGATAAAATTCTCATGTTGTCATTCCGTTATTGCCAAACATCTTCTTCCATGCTTTATTGAGAGCCATGGTTTTCATTATTTAGTTAACTGTACAGAGCATTCAAAAGTGATTTCATTAGCAGTAATATTGAGTGCATTCCTGGAAAAGATTCATTTTTAAAACAAATAAAAGAACATTACACTGATTTATACAATCCAAAGAATGATGATGTGATCTCTGTTTTTCTCACGAGTAACATAACATTTCAGAAAGTCAGTACAGTGTTCACAAGATGAAGAAAGAGAGGGCAAGACAGGAGAAGTCGAATGATAAAAAAGTAGCGGAAACAGGAAAGTGTTGTTTATTTATCTTGAATGTACAAGCAGTGCAGTTAGTGCCTGCAACCCAGCTCAGTTGTCTTTATTTTAAACAGATGCGGGCATGTCACAAATTTTCTGTTTATGATTTAGAGAAAGGTTCAATGGTATGTAATGTTTGGCATGAAGGAGAAGCAGAGCTGGATGCTAATGTGCTTGCAGCTTTAATTCAGATTGTCACATACAATAATAAAAGACTGACAAAACTAAAATGTTTTATAGTGATGTGTGTTGCGCTCAAAAACAAAATGCACTTCTCTTAAATGTGTTACAACATTACAGCATAGCAAGTAGTGCAACAATCATCCAGAAATACGGGGGTTGGAACTTTAATAGTGGCATCTATTTATTTACAGCTTGTACAAAATAGATACATGTTTCAAAGTTTTACTGATCTTCAAAGTAGTCGCCAGCATTGTGTATAACCCATTGCCAGCAATGTGGAAGTCGTAGAATACTCTTAGCAGTACCAGTTGTGTTGACAGTTCGAGCAGCACGGTTTATTGCCTGACGAATTTGTAGCAGTTCTGAAGCGAATGCCGTGAAGTGTTTCCTTCAGTTTAGAAATCGAGTTGAACTCACGAGCGCTTAAGTCAGGGGAGTGCAGTAGGTGGTATAGCACTTACCAGCCCCATCAGGCAAACAAATCAGTAATAGCTTGCACTGTACATGCTTGAGCATTGTCCTGCAAAATGATGGTCAGGTCCTGCAGAAAGTGTCATCACTTCTGTCCCTAATCTGGTCGTAGGTTGTGTTCCAAAAATGAACACACACAACTGGCACTGCTAAGAGTATCTTACAACTTCCACATTGCTGGCAACAGGTTATACACAATGCTGGTAACTACTTTGAAGGTCATTAAAACTTTGAAACAAGTATCTATTTTGTACGAGCTGTAAATAAATAGTTGCCACTATTAAAGTTCCAACCCTCGTATTTACTTAAAGGACATTCTCAAATGGAATGTGATAGTGTGCATTCCATAACTGAACACAGAAAGAGGCAGATGGTGCGCTATTCCCCAGCTAATTGTGTTGATATGATGAAGGAAGCAAGATGTGACAAATGGGCAATATAAAGAAAAGTATGCATCTCCTGACTTTTTTAAATACTTCTTTTAAGTTCTGTACTACGTATTGGATCAATGTCTTACATACATATTGGGTCCAAGAAATAATCCATTTTTGGGTACTGTATATAAACTGTATTAGGAAGAAAATTGGAAATTATGTCCAAGACGCTCCAATACAGTCAACGGGAATATAAAAATATCTGTGCACTGGACCAGTTGCAGTTTCTGCACAAAATTATCATGATTTAAAACTGAGTGCAAAAACTCATAACTAGTTGTGCCTTAACAACATTTCATTGCAAAACATTGTACCATATTAAATAACATCATAAATACCATAAAATTGGTGAACTATGTATGCAGCACGTATGTTATTTTAATTTATGACTTAACATCACTTTACAGTAGCATGACTTGTATAAATTAAAAATTGTATACAAGGTGGTCAGAAACAGTGTGAAAAGCTTGTAAGGGTGTTGCAGGGTTGGTTGCACTGAGAAATAATTGCTGGAAATGGAAATGAAGTCCTTTGTTTCTTGACAGCATAGGGGAATGATGCGGGAGACCCACACTGCCGTACTAGGCAAGGTGCTAACGGAGGTGGTTTGCCATTGCCTTCCTGGGTATGAATGATTATGACAAAGATGACACAACAACATCCAGTCACCTCGGAGCAGGTGAAAATCCCTGACCCCGCCAGGAATTGAACCCGGGACCCTGTGCTCGGGCAGCGAGAACGCTACCGCGAGACCACGAGCAGCAGATGAAATAATTGGCAAGAAAAAGAATTCAGTACGTTGTGCCATTTCTGAGTTAATTAGCACTAAAGTTAGCCAATCAGGCCATTAATCATGCACATCCCAGTGGCTCACCAGACCAAACGTGTTCTTTGTTTGGTTTCATAAAACTGAGCAAGAGAGCGATACAAAAATAGGACATGGTAGGATAGTCAGGATCGAACTTGAGCCAAAGGCTGAGCAGTCTCATGTGTGATCATCTACACTGATGACAACAACTAACAGTAATTGTATCTGGTGAGCTGTTTGAATTTGTGCCTGCAATGGCCTGATTAGCTAATTACAACATTAACTAACTTGGAAATGGAGCAATGTATTGAATTTTTTTCCTTAACAATTATTTCTCAGTAGAATCTACCTTGCTAAAAGCTTTTCAGACTTTCTAATCACCCTTTATATTAGAAAGCTGTTTTAGTTTCCTGTAAAATACATATTTTTTGAGATATGAGGTTTTGTCGTTTTAATGGTCATTTGAAATGTTGCTAAGAGGAAAAAAATAATCTACTATTTCCCATTACAAACAACCATCCTGTCAATTAAATTACATTATTTTCACCAGGCAGCTTGTGTAGTATGCTATTAGTTCATTCCCCTATTGATTTCAGTTTGCAGCTGTTTTCTAGCGATTTTGAAGCACCTCAATACATGTGACAGCCTAAATCAGTGTGCCAAATACTTGACATCTGCCATAGCACTTCAAAACCGCTTGAAAATATTCACATGTCATAACAGATAGTATTCCACAGTCAGTCACCTGTTGAAAATGTAGTCATTTCATAAACACAATATGACTGTGGTGCCAACCAAAGTGAAAATAAAATCTACCATTTCAACAGTAAGAAAAGTAACAATTTTTTAAATTAGAAAATCTGTTTGTTTAGAAATTATTACCCAGTTTTTTTCAGTGATCAGTCATGTGTCGAATAACATTTTTAGATTTGGAAGGGAGGGAGAGGGGACTAGACTTAACTCTTCTTCATTATTTCTTTTTGAGGACACATTAAAGATCTTGTGTGTTAATGCTGTACTGATGTGAGAGATGAAGTGAAAGATCAAATCAGAGAAGCATGGCAGTTGCTGCAAGCTGCAGAGGTACTCTGGTGTATCCAGAATGCATAAACATGAAATAAAACTGTGCTTAAAACGAGGTGAAAAAGATTATGAATATTTGTTACAGTACACTGAATGTAGGCAAATGTGTTCTTTAGCAATCATTTCAAAACAAAATTATTGTTTATGACTTAAAAATCATAGTTTTCATGCTGAAGAGTGGAGGAAATAAATTTATTTAAAATGAGAAGAGTAATAAATGCATTTTTTAACTATAACATTAAAAAAGTTATTTTGAAGCACATCAGTAGTCCTATACAATTTCTGTTTCTCTCATTAAGCACAGTGCAAGTCATCAGTACTGAATTTGTAAAACTTAAAAAAAAGAGACAACTTTCATAACAAAAAACACTCAACTTTGCGGGCTCTGTTCAGAAATACTCAAATGGTACCATCTCGCCATTTAAAATTCCAAAGATTATTTCATTTTCCCATTTCCAGTCAAGGCAAGAGTCACCATTCACTCTCCTCATTATTGTTTCACCATCACCATCGACACGCAAGTTATCAAAGTGGCGTCAAGTTAAAACACATGCACTAGATGGCCAAACAACCCACTATAGGGTCTTAAAGCCAAAAATGCCACATGATCAGTTCACTATTCAGTTTATCCATAGAAATTTGCCCCAAGTTCACTTCATCCAAAGAAACTAGTACGTACAATTGTTGAGAGGTAGGCCTGTGTTGATATATCTGGAACACCCACTAAATGATACAAAATATTTGTTGTACGAGGGGTCATCATAAAGTTCTAATTATCATCTTTAAAAAAATAAAACTACACAGCTGATTTTTTGTTTATTTACAGATACATGTCTTCAGTCCTGGCACATTGAAAGCTTCGCATCACAGTAGCATAGCATGCTGCTTGAGAAGTCGAAGCAAACTGACATGGCACATTGATTAATTTGAGTACCATGTGATAATTTGTTTTCTCCATCTGAAGGAAAACAAAATTTCAACAATCCATGCTGAGTTGGTGGAAGTGTACGGCAACAGTACGCTGTCAATATGACACAGTGGTTAGGCAGTGTAGATACTTTCAGCACAGTCAAACAAGTCCGAATGGCGAAGAACAATGTAGCAACCCATCTTTCTGCGAACAACCAGAAATCACAAGAGAGGTGGAGTCACTGATGTTTGAAGACGAGCATATCACAGCAGAGATGACAGTGGGAAAAGTTAAAATCACTCATCAATAAGTTTTAAACTCCCTGTGTGACATTTTGAACTGAGGTTGCCTCATGAAGGAGTCTTCAACTGCTCACACCCATTCGAAAAGCCTGCTTAACTCAATCAGCTGTTGAAATGCTGCAGCTGTGTCATTCCAATCCAGATGACTTATTCAGCTCCCCATGTTTATCATTACGATTCTGGGACAAACGAGCAAAGTGAGCAGTGAGAACATGGGGATACACTTAAAAAGGCAAAGAACTGTCTGTCATTGGGCAAGGTGATGCAAAATGTTTTTGAGATTGTCACAGTGTGATGCTAACAGAGTATGTTAATAAGGCGCAAACTGCCACAGGAGCGTGCTACTGAAATCTCATGGTGACATTACAGGATGCAGTCGAGATGAAATGTGGCAGGAAGCTGTCCAAAATTGTGTTTCTGCTTGAATGTCAGTGCCTCAGCTCATTCTGCACAGGACAGAGTCACAGAGACTGTTTCTTTGAGCTATCAAATTTTGCCCCTCTCCCCAACTATTCATCTGACTGGGTCCTGTGACTTCTTCCTCTTGCCTTTCATGAAGAAGTCCTTGCATGACATGCATTTCTAGACTGACAACAAGGTGAATTTCAAGGTGAGATATTTCCATAACAACCAAAATGCAAAAATTTATATAACCAAGGTTACTGCTAATTCATCCACGTTTCACAGCTTGATTTTTATGAGCTGATAATTAAAACTTCATGATTGGCTGTAGTAGATAACGTCCCCTGCAATTCATTCTCCGATAATGAATGACGTGACAAAGTGGGTAAACAGCCATTGTCATACATATGTTCTACTGATCACCACACGGTATACCACCATTGACTGGACACTAAAATGTAGGAAAAAAGGTCACATTATGAATGTGTTGTGGCACATTTTGGCAGGACAAAATTTCACAAATAACAACAATATTCATGAACTTACTAGCATACAGATAAGCAAGTACAGTATTCTAAATGTAATTCTTCACAGGTTTTCCTACTTATACCATGTGTAATTGTTTCATAACGGTGAAATTTTCTGTGCCAAATATTCTTAATACTTTTACCATGCAATCTAATGAATTTTTAAATTAATAATTTTATGTAAAGTATAAGCTAATTGCATAGAAAATCATTGTGCTTATAGCAACAACATTACAAAACTTGCAATATGTGTGTTTGAATCTTTGCTTATGTGGCAAAGAGAGGTGGAGTCACTGATGTTCGAAGACGAGCATATCACAGCAGAGATGACAGTGGGAAAAGTTAAAATCACTCATCAATAAGTTTTAAACTCCCTGTGTGACATTTTGAACTGAGGTTGCCTCATGAAGGAGTCTTCAACTGCTCACACCCATTCGAAAAGCCTGCTTAACTCAATCAGCTGTTGAAATGCTGCAGCTGTGTCATTCCAATCCAGATGACTTATTCAGCTCCCCATGTTTATCATTACGATTCTGGGACAAACGAGCAAAGTGAGCAGTGAGAACATGGGGATACACTTAAAAAGGCAAAGAACTGTCTGTCATTGGGCAAGGTGATGCAAAATGTTTTTGAGATTGTCACAGTGTGATGCTAACAGAGTATGTTAATAAGGCGCAAACTGCCACAGGAGCGTGCTACTGAAATCTCATGGTGACATTACAGGATGCAGTCGAGATGAAATGTGGCAGGAAGCTGTCCAAAATTGTGTTTCTGCTTGAATGTCAGTGCCTCAGCTCATTCTGCACAGGACAGAGTCACAGAGACTGTTTCTTTGAGCTATCAAATTTTGCCCCTCTCCCCAACTATTCATCTGACTGGGTCCTGTGACTTCTTCCTCTTGCCTTTCATGAATAAGTCCTTGCATGACATGCATTTCTAGACTGACAACAAGGTGAATTTCAAGGTGAGATATTTCCATAACAACCAAAATGCAAAAATTTATATAACCAAGGTTACTGCTAATTCATCCACGTTTCACAGCTTGATTTTTATGAGCTGATAATTAAAACTTCATGATTGGCTGTAGTAGATAACGTCCCCTGCAATTCATTCTCCGATAATGAATGACGTGACAAAGTGGGTAAACAGCCATTGTCATACATATGTTCTACTGATCACCACACGGCATACCACCATTGACTGGACACTAAAATGTAGGAAAAAAGGTCACATTATGAATGTGTTGTGGCACATTTTGGCAGGACAAAATTTCACAAATAACAACAATATTCATGAACTTACTAGCATACAGATAAGCAAGTACAGTATTCTAAATGTAATTCTTCACAGGTTTTCCTACTTATACCATGTGTAATTGTTTCATAACGGTGAAATTTTCTGTGCCAAATATTCTTAATACTTTTACCATGCAATCTAATGAATTTTTAAATTAATAATTTTATGTAAAGTATAAGCTAATTGCATAGAAAATCATTGTGCTTATAGCAACAACATTACAAAACTTGCAATATGTGTGTTTGAATCTTTGCTTATGTGGCACAGTAAGAGTGACTGCTTAAATGATTCTTTGCATGCTGTAATTAATATAATTTTGCCTTCATGATCCCTATGGGATTGATACATAGTATATTCCTAGATTCCTCAGTTAATACTAGTTCTTGAAAATTCATAAGTAGGTTTCCATTCAACAGTTGATGTCCATCAAGTAGACCTGACCTCTTTCAGGATGTTCACATTGAAACTGGTATCAGTGATTATGACGTATTTGTGCAACTATGATTACCAAAATACAAAGGACAACTACAGTAAGCAGAAAGATATACAGGGTGTCCCACTTATCTTGAGCACCCTAAATAACTGTTTGTCCAGATGCAAATTACAAAATGCTTCAAGCAAATGTTCTTTAGCCCTCAGGAGGACATCAAGCAGCATGATTGCCTTAGTTGTAGCTTTGGTTTTTACAAAGATATGAACAGCGGTATGACTTTTTTAAATGGCACCCTGTATTTTTTATTCAGTAATTCATTTCCTCTCCTAAAGACCTATACAAAAATGTATCACAGTGTACCATTCACTGAAACGCAACATTATTAACTACATAACACAACACTGACTTTGAACTTGGGATCACAAACTCGTCCACTTGCTGGAGTTGTCAGAAAAGAAATGAAAACCAAGTAAAAACATAACACAAAATTGACTTTGGTTCTCCTGTACCACTGTCCAGGAGCAGAACATTCAAAGTTGCTCAAAGTGGTGACCCTGGACACCAATACACTGATGCACTCATTGAATGTAAGAATTATGTACTGCTTCGAGTGTTGCCTGCTGAAGAGACTTACAAGAAAGCACGATACGTTCCTGAATGTCCTCTGGACTTGTTGGAATATCACGATAGATGATGTCTTTAATGCATCCCCAAAGAAAAAGTCCAGAGGATTTAAATCATGGAACCTAGCAGGCCAAGTAACTGTTCCTCCTTGATCAATCCATCTGGCAGGATACCTTCGGTTCAGAACACGACATGCATGCAAGACATTATGTGCTGGACATCAATCGTGTTGATACCACATAAGCATTCTGGTTCTTAGTGGCACTTCATCCAGAAGAGGGGGAAGAATTCGTCTGACGAAGTTGGCATACGCTTGTGCCGTTTAGACTACCATTGCTGAAATCAGGGCCAATAATTGTATAACCAAGCATCCCACACCAGACGTTAAGTCTCCATTGACACTGATGTTCCACCTGTCTAATCCGTCATGGGTTGTCACTGAACCAATAATGCATGTTCCTTGGATTTACCTGTCCTTCGTTTGAGAAGGAACGTTCATCATTAAATAGAACATTGGAGAAGAAGTTTGGGTTGGCGAGGATTTGCTGCTGTGCCCACTGACAGAACTGTACATGATTCTGGAAATCATTCCCATGCAGTTCTTGATGTAGGTGTACATGGTAAGGATGGAACGTGTGACAGGTAAGAATATGATGTACACTGGTTTTAGGAATGCCAATCTCATCTTCAAGCTGCCGTGTGCTCACATGTCGATTCATAGCAACGAAAGCGAGAACAGTAACTTCGGCAGCTTCGTCTGTGCAAGTGCTACGATGACTGCATTGTCATGAGTTGAAAATTCCCGTTTCCTGAAGTGTCACAACAAGACGAGAAAACATCTGTCGAGAAGGTGTGTTCTTGTCAGGATATCGCTCTCTATACAGTTCAGCTGCCTGCGTAGCATTTCGCCTACCTTCAACAACAGCAATAAAAGAAACGTTATGTTGATGCAGTAGGACTAAACTACTGTACTAAATGTACCTTTACGTAAGAAAACAGTATTGCAGTTACTGTTCTGCCAACTTACATTCCCCATAGATGAGTAGCATTTCTACCAGCTCCTCGTTGGTGTACATTTTACTCACGCAACTCTTCAACTGATTGTGGTTGACAGAATGACAGCTGTGCATTCTACTTATGTTTACATTTGTCCTCTATCAACGTCAGCACGTGGATGTGTTCTACCACCCCGAATACCTGCACTAAGCGCTGGGAGCATCAACATCAATGCTGTGTTATGTAATTAATAACGTTGTGTTTCAGTGAATGGTACACTGTGATACATTTTTGAATAGGTCTTTAGGAGAGGAAATGAATTACTGAATAAAAAATACAGGGTGTCATTTAAAAAAGTCATACCGCTGTTCATATCTTTGTAAAAACCAAAGCTACAACGAAGGCAATCATGCTGATTGATGTCCCCCTGACAGTTAAAGAACATTTGCTTGAAACATTTTGTAATTTGCATCTGGACAAACAGTTATTTAGGGTGGTCAAGATAAATGTATATGTCAGTAGTGTCATATCTCAATGAGGAACTTGAAACTTTCAGCACAGTATGGGAGCATGTAGAGGAACTGTGGCTCAAGTTTAAAAGAATAGTTGACCATGGACTGGGCAGATATGTTCCCAATAGAGCAGATCATAATGGGAGGAACCCTCCATGATATAGTCAGTGTAAAGAAACTTCCAAAGAAATAGAGACTACTGCAGAATAGGTGTAAAACAAAGCATAGAATTATAGGTCGAGAGATGCTGAATGAAACGTGTTTAGCTGTCATGATGGCAATGCATGAAGCGTTCAGTGACTATGGTAGTCACTGAAGGCTTCACACCTTTTGTCAAATGATCTTTCACAACCCAAAGAAATTCTGGTCATATGTAAAGTCTGTTAGTGACACCAAAGAGAGTGTTGAGTACTTAGCGAATGAGACAGGAACTGAAATTGAGAGTAGCAAAGCAAAAGCTGAAATGCTTAACTCTGTTTTCAAATGTTCCTTCAGAAAGGAAAACCCAGGAATATTGTCCAACTTTTATCCTTGTACAACTGAAAAGATGAGTGAAATCAGTATTAGTGTTAGTGGTGTTAGGAAACAGTTGAAACTGTTAAAATGGAGCTAATCCCCAGGGCCCAATGAAATCCATATCATATTCTATACTGAATTTGCAGCTGAGTTAGCCCTTCTTATAACTATAATCTATCGTAGATCCCTCAGACTATGCCCAGGAGTTGGAAGAAAGCTCAAGTAACGCTCAACTAGAAGAAGGGTAGTATAAGTGATCCACAAAACCACAATCCAATACCTTTGATATCGATTTGTTCTAGAATCTTATAACATATTCTGAGCTCAAACATAATGAGGTATCTTGAACAGAATGACCTCCTCCATGCCAATCAGAACAGATCCCTAAAACATCGACCATGTGAAACCCAACTTGACATTTCTCACATAACATACTGAAAGGTCAGGAACAAGGCAGTCAGGTAGATGCAGTATCTCCTGATTTCTGAAAAGGATTTGACTCAGTACCACACATACACATATTGTCAAAAGTTCAATCACATGGGCAATCAAGTGAAACTTGTGAGAGTATTGAGAACTTTTTTGCAAGGGGGGGGGGGGGGGGGCAGCATGTTATCTTGGATGGAGAGTCATCAGAGTTTGAGCTCAGAATATGTCCTAAAATCCTGCAGTGGATGGCTGTCAAGGATATGGGACAATAGTTTTGTGGATCAGTTCTGCTGCAGTTCTTGTAGACAGATGTAACTTCTGCTTTCTTCCAAGTACTGGACACAGTTTTTTGTTTGGGGTATCTACTGGATGTTATAGCTAAAAGGGTAGATAAATTGGCCATAAATTCTGTAGAGTGATAGGGATTCCAAAGGACCCTGTAGTTTTGTTCAGTTTTATGGATTTTTGACTGTTTCTAAACACCAGTGGCATTGGTATTATAATATAGCAAGCTGTAACCACCTGAAATACTGTGATTACTCTCTTGTTAACATTTCTTTTTTCCTACTCATTTTTCATCTTTAATCTACATAGTGCATATATAATTAATACCCGACTTTTTTTAAAAAAACTAATCAGACTGTGTGTGTTTATTATTCACACAATAGTTTTCAATAAGAAGATCCCAATTTTGCTTTTACTTATGCTGAAAACCATGTTAATAAAAAGTAATTAATAATTGACATTATTACTCTAGCATGTAATGCTAATTTGGACTGAGCTAATATGTAGTTTTAGAAACACTGACACCATTCATTCAAAAGCCAGGAATACAGACATATTTTAATTTTCCTGAAACTATGTAATTTAGCGGAGAATTGGAATTTAAGTTTAAGAACACTCAAATCTTCTATTGCAGATTTAGCCATATTACTTGTTAGATTCCACCTTCTAACACTACCAGTAAACCACTGATTCTTTAAAGAATCAAATTACCATGTATAAAACAACTTGAGATGTCTGATTACTTTACAAATTACTTAAAGTGTTAAATATTTGATGTTAAGCATGTAATTGAGAAAAAGTTTGGAAAATGTTTGAAATTGTGCTTGAAGTTTTTTGGAAGTCGCTAAGTGTTCTCATTACAAAACACTGGATGAATATAGCGTGGACATTTGTGCTCCGTTTTAAGCAAAAGTTAGATTTTTGTGCATCTCAGTGTTTATGAAGTCATACGTCCTGAACTGTTTGTTGTACAGTGGTGTAATTTTGCAGGCATATTCAGTGGTATATATGGATAGTGTCTGCAAACAGTGTTGTGAATAAACTGTTAGTAAAGAAGTAATAAATTAAAACTTTATGCCTGAGGCTGAAGTTTTACTGCATGAATATTGAAAATGTAGTAACTGATAAACTTTTTGCCTTTCATCATTTTGTGAAGAGTGTCAGAAAGAAATGTTTTGCAAAAGTTTGAAATTTTATGTAAAGCTTGTTGGAAGTTGCTAAGTGCCCTCAAGAGGATGAATAAAGTCCAGGTATTTGTGCACCATAAATTATGCTGCCTCAAGACAAACACACAGTTCCTAACTGTAATATTTGTCATATTTTGTTAAACTTTTAACATAAGATTACATTTCTTAATAAGTAGATTGTGCAAGCATTTTAAATTCAGTCCGAAATGAAATATTTGTTGCCCAAGCCATCAGAGAGGCAATTTGCAACTGGTACTGGGTTCTGGGGTACTCGTGTAGTAATATAGATACTTTTGTTATCCTAATCTTTTTGTATCAAATGACACTTTTCATTCATTGATTAAGCCATAAATAAGAATTTGCATTAATCATTGTCATTTTCCGTATGGCAGCAGTACTCGTAAATGAGTTATTCCCAACAGAAGTTTACAAAATGGTTCCATAATTTCTGCATTTTACTAACCCACCATACATTTTGTAAACGAAATTTCTGTTGTAACATACCACTCATCTGAATTAGACAAATCTAACCCAATAGTTTTTCAAGTTATTTTGTAGTTTCTGTAATACTAAAATGTCTACATGACAGTCTGTTAGTGGCAACTTGATTAACAAATCTGCACAGAAAGGTCCATGCTTAGCTAGCAACACTTATGTAACAAGTCTGTAAGGTCTCAGTAAGAAGTACACTTCCATCACCATTTTACACACCATTATTCACACTCTCAGGGTACCTGTATGTCTTACATAATATATCAAATTCAGTTACTGACTGTTATTAGCATTTATGAAATTTTCCGTTGAGCAAAAATGTGGATAAGTTGGACTTCATCCATGTATTTTGTTGAGGTGGACACTCATGGATTTGTGTCATTGACAAAGAGGAATAGTGTATCCATAGCTGGTTAGTTGAGCAGCGGTCATGTACCAAATACTTTTATCTTGTCACTTCGGTTTTACATATTTGATAGAAAAGAATGACCATGAGAGCAGTTGTTTTTTTGGTTTTATTTTTTTTTTATTTTTGTGATAATGATTTTATATCAGCTGGTCTGCCTGATGTATCGTTATATCCAAATGGTTTATAAATGTTAAGCTACATTCACATCCGATGATGGCACCTTTAGCGTGTTGAACCGGTTATCCAGTAAACAGTATTTAAGCGATCTTGGCTTTTGAATTATTTCTACAACATTTTACATTAAAACTGGAATTGGTCATTTTACTGTCTTTGGTGACAATACGTGGGAAAAGCTACATTAATTAAAAGTTGGTATTTATACATTATTGGAATATTTCCTATAACACCAGTTTACAACAGTTCAGTGAGTTTTCTTGAATGAGAAACTGCATGCAGTATAACAGTTTGCAGTTAGGTGACCTCACAGTATCTATGTTACTCATCCTTAGAGTTGTGCAAAAACTGAACTGGGGCTATACTCCTGGATTTTCTTTTCTAAAGAAACATTTGGAAATGGAATTCATGTTTCTGCTTTGGCTTTTCTGCCCTCAATTTCAGTTCCTGTGTCAGCCAAGAGTGACTGAACACTAAATTTTATGCCTCTGACAGCCTTATCATAAGACTAGAATTTCTTTGGGCTTTGTGACAAGTCGTTGGATAAGATGCTGCTACAATGTTTATTTAACACATCACAGTTTGTCCTTTTGACTTCCAAGTGTTTTTTATTTAGCATATCACTGTCTATACTCTTTTGCTTTGTTTTACAACTATAGTGCTCTTTTTGTTATAAGTGAAATGCAGTACCTGTTATCTGAATTATAATTTGCTGCAATTTTTTGCATGGGCGTACTTGGGAAAGAAAATATAACAAAATGTGTATGGTATGAACTGCCATAGCAAACTACAACTGCACAACAGACAATAGCCTAAACCATACATTTCAGGTAACATGCGACACACAATAATCATATGGCAAGAGGAACTTTCCATGTTAAAACAGAAAATGTGTTATTACACGATATTATTTTCTCAGTACTTCTATGTGGTAACATTTTCTCAGTCATTACAACCTGCAGGTTCCACCTTGTCCCTACCTTATTCAATTCTTCCTATTCCGCTGACTCCTTAGCATATTATTTTTGATTGTTTTAGATCGGCATATCTCAAATGCACTCTGATAATCACTTCTTAGGGCTGGTAGAGAGAGGTGTCAGTTTTAATACATTATGAGATCTCAAGAAAAAACATCATTTGCCAAATGCTAAAATACCCTTTAAGCTACTTAATATGTCCTATGCAGCTCTAGCGACTTCATCAGTACCATGAATGCTGATATAAATTTCCACAGGCTAATAAACCACTTTATTTATTTGTTCATTCTTTTATTATTTACCCTTTCTGTTTGCTCACTTATGTTGACTCATTTTGTTCTCGATACTGTTCTGCTAAAATAGCAACAACAAACATTCCTTTGATCAATACTTCCCAGCTTCATTATATTCCTGTTAAAATTATTCAAAATAATAATTGAAGTTTCTTATGTTATCTCTGTATCTGAAATAGTTACCACACTGGCCTCACATTTCGCAACACAATGATTCAAATTCCCATGTGGTCATCAAGATTTAGGTTTCCCGTAATTTCCCTAAATTGCCCAAGGCATATGCTGAGACAGTTCCTTCAATATGGACATGTTCAATTTCCTTCCCCATCTTTCCCTAACCAGAGCTTTTGCTCTTGTCTGTTTCTAATGACCTTGTTATCAATGTGATGTTAAACTCTAATTTCCCTTTCTTTTTTCCATATATGCCCTCCCCTCAGCAAATTATATGGAGGCCATTTCCTTCTAAAATACTTCACCATTCTGATACTCATTAGACAGTACTATCACTGGCCGAAGAATACATTTTGAGCTCTACCATAACTTCCTTTCCCTCTTAAACATAAGCATTTCCATCTCATTCATATCTCTACTCTCTTTTCAACCACTGACACTCAATTCTGATAAGAAAAGCAATGCAATACATTCCCCTGCCTGATCCACACCAACCTTGTGAGGTAGTGTAGTGGTTAGCACACTGGACTTGCAATCAGGATGATGACATGTCAAATCCTCATCTGGCCATCCAGGGAGCTTTAGGTTTTCTGTGATTTCCCTGAATAACTCCAGGAAAATATCAGGATGATTCCTTTGAAAAGTGTATGGCCAATTTCTGTCCCCTTTCTTCCATAAACCGTGTGCTGCATGTCTAATGACGATGCTGTTGATGGGACATTAATTTCTAATATTGCTCCCTTCCACCTGCCATCCACACACTGCATGTTTTATAGTTTAAGAATGAATGTGAATATAATGTGCATGAAAATACTCGTTGAAGACTTGTCCATTATCTATCATAATTTTTTTTTTTAATTTACCTTGCAGTTTTAGTATTTATGTAAAAAATATGGCAAAGTGAAATTAAATAGGGCAGGAATATAATGTTAGGCTACACTACAGGAAAGTCTGTTGGAACCACAAGGTGTTTGGTATTCACGTTTGTTGGCTTTGGCAACTTACCACCAAATCATCACCTTCCAACCTATTCTAGAGCTCAGAGTACGCTACAGATTAGTCTGTCGCCACAACCATGAGTTCAGTGGGGGTCCAATATCACAGTCCAGCACACTGAAGAGAGCAGGTGGGCGATTAACACAGAAAGAATTATTAACTCTCATTCGGACAGAAACTAAAAGTTAAAAATAAAATTCCTTGACGATTCCTTTCGAAAAGAATTTCTCTATTAACTTCTTAAAAGTGCTTCACATATGTCATGCTACATTTTGTATCAGTTAAAGTTGCACAGTGTGTCCTCCCTGTTTACTTTTGGGTATTACATAATGCTGTGCTGTACTGTTAAAGCAAAATGAAAAGCAAAAAAAAAAAAAAAAAAAAAAACACTGATCTTCAGCAACACCTCACAAGAAATTACAAACCAAATAGTTTAAATGATTTGCGTTTACCGATAGTGAAAGTGACTCTTTTGAGCTCCGTCTTGATGTTATAGAACTTGAAAATACAATGTAAGTAGTAGTTCAGATGGCTTGTAAATCATTCTGAGGCAGTTTATTTTCTATTTTTAAAAGCATTTTGCGGATTACCACGACGTAAGGAATGCAACATCAAAAAGTTGCTTCCTGACACGGAAGATAATAAGCAATGCGTGTGTGAATTTCTTTAATTCCAATATGGAAAAATATATAACCTTAATTAATTATGAACATATTCACAAAATTTCAGGGTTGATAAGAATGACATGAAATATTTATTTTTTTCTATTACAAATCACATTTAATTGTTACACAGCGAAGAATTCGAATAACGTTTATGTTTTTTCTGCATAAAGATCACAAGTTATATAAAACCTGTAACATTTGCCACTACGTTACTACTATGTCCCAGCAATTTTTAATTAATGTGTAAAGAGTTTGTGTCTCGAAAAACTACCCCTCGAAATGTAACAAAGGAAATCTTGCATCCATTGCGTGCAATGCACTACCACGACTTGTGCGCCCGGACTCCCACGAACACGCAATTTAGTGTCTGTGCTCATAGATGGCAGTAGAAGCTCTGTCGCGAAACCCCGAACTCGAAAGTAGTATCGATACAATTGTTGAAGTTCGCGATCTGGCCAACAGTTGGAGCTCACACATTTTCATCAGCTGCTACTGCGGGATTAATGTTTCCCCAGTGTACATCTGACAGCAGATTTGGTCTGTGGTTAGATGTTCGTTTGCGTAGATATGGACATTGGCATTTCTCTTTACGGATGTCTTATCATAAGATAGTGCACAATTCGAACAACGAAAGATACGTCTGTGGCAGGATAAGATTAGTACTTTATCTCTTCGACAGTAAGAGCATTTTAAAAGCCAGAAGCTGATTTGTAGATCATTTAGCGGACAGTGGTGAATTCGTATGCGCATTGATTACTATTGTTTCTCTGTTTTATAAGTCCTAAAAATTAAGCGTAAATATGCCGCTGTTCAAACCAAAAAATCCAAACAAGAAAGGACATTCAGTGGAAAGTAATAATGAGAATCAGAACGAAAGTGCTTTAGCTCAACAAAACGGAAACAGAGCGACCCAGAAGCCGGCGGATCCCAACGTTGGGAGACCCAAACTTGTGTTCCATTGTCAGCAAGCCCAGGGAAGTCCTACCGGACTTATTTCTGGTTTTTCTAACGTCAGGGAGCTCTACCAGAAGATTGCGGAGTGCTATGAATTCCCAGTCGAAGATGTAAGTAAATATTGTACTGTTCGCTTAAGCTTTCTATACTTGGGAAATTTTTATTTACTGTTTATAGTAATGTAAGAAAGCAATGTGTTGCCGTCTGATTCTTCCACACCCTCCATAAAGCTTCAGTTAACTATTACGAAATGCTATGTTCGTTTCAAATGATTGTCACCATAATTATAGGTTTAAGTAGTTACAGTTAATTTTCAGATATGTAAGAAGTGGAATCTTCACCAGGCCAATAGACACGTCCTCCAGAAAATGTGTTACGGAATTAGCCAATACAAAATCTACTCACTATTTGTGTTCTCAAATCCTTAAATATTGTCCCAAATATGGATATCGTAGTACTACTTGTGTTCATGACCACACATTCATAAATAAAGTTTGCAATTCATATCATACGTAATTGTTGTGTTAATACTTCAGACAGGAAATTTATACGATACTGGTACTTATTATCTACTAGTAAAATATATGATAATTAAGTTTGCTACTACACGTGAACTTTCACAAACTATTACGTCTAATCTTGGCCATTGTTGTACATGAGTGGAACCAGCAGTGTTTCGTGTAAGTGAGATTCGAAAACTTGTACGAATGTCGAGCAAAGAAGGAAAGCTAGCTCATAACTGGTTTCAAGTATTTTTCCCACATATTATGAAATATACCAAATTGTTTTAGCTGTGCGGCTGACAGTATTTAAAATATTTATCGATCTTCATACACATCACACACATCTGATATGAATGCATCCCATTTAAGCTGTCAGAAAAGCCGCTTAACAACACATTAACGCAGTGGCGGATCCAGGATTTTGGTTTGGAAGGGGCTTGGCCTAGCTGAGGGGAGGCTTTATCAACGTAAAACACTGAAAAAAGCACCAAAATTTTATTTTGTTCATTTAACGCACTGCAAGTCTCCTCGAATAAGGTATTTTTTTTAATGATTTCGACACGTCGTAGACTGCCAGATATATCTCGATCATTATAAATAGCAGGCAGACGGTTAAACCCGTCTTAAGTCACTGTTACACAAAGGTACGATTATATTCGATTAAGCGAAAAGAAGCTGCGCTCCACACTACAAGTGGATACGGGTAATGTAGCGAGAATTAGTAACAGAATGTTTATATTTGGGAGAACTCATTTGCCTCTTGGCGCGTCTCTCCTGCTGTTTGGGGTTTATGTTCCCTGTCTTTTCAAAGCTCCTTGCAAAGAGGTGTTTCTCCCCATAATGAGAGAGGATGAGGCAATTCGCCGTTGCAAACACGTGCAGCTGCCACTACAGAATTGAGATTTTCTGTTTTACCATGACACTTGGCATATAGCTGAACAGGTCGAGAACTGAAGAGTGCTATGCTCTCGAAAAGCAAACCCTCAACTGTCCCAACACAAAATCGATGAAAGGAAGCAATAGCTTCATCTGAATCTAAACACGACAGGACATTATTCTCGAGCTCGAAAAACCCAACAGAAAAGGAGAAAATGCCACATTAATCAAAAAACGTGTGTATGTATTAAAGGTTTACTTTACCTGTAGAATTCCGTAGCATCTGGTGCTTCCTTATACGAGCGATGAGTTGAACGTTGGGCGGTTCTGGATGTCTGCACTGCAATGTCCAAAGGTTCTACAATACAACACGCCTCGTGGAAAATTTCTTGATGTTTAGTTTCTCTGTACCTTTCCAGTATTCTTGTAATGCTGTTACCATCTCACAGGAATGGTCAACATCTAATGCAACAGCCTGAAGTTGCTGTCAAATCGTAACAGTAATTTCAAATAGCGCTGCGGTTACCATCAAAGATAAGACAAAGCGAAATCGTTGAACAGAAGCCAGAACACTTGCACTTTCCAACGACAGAGAAGTTTTGTCCATTTATTCAAGGAACTGTGCGATAGAGTCAAAGAGCTTTTTGAATCGAAGGAGTGCATCAGGCCTTTCAAGCCAGCGTGCATCACTAACACCTTGCAACTTTTTTCGCTTCTGGGTGTTTTTCATGTTCCAAACTTTTTGCTGACTCGCGCACAAACGTAAGTCTTAAACGATTTGATCGCTTAATGCAGTACCTGTCAAGTAATTGCAGACAGAAAGCATGGAATGTACTACACTGAATTGTTCTCTACCACCGACGTCGAGTGTTTCGTCGCCAAGGACAGCATAATATTTTGCTTCTTTTACTTCGTTGAGTACCTTTCTCATCATGATAGAATAACAACAATTAGTCAGATAATTCTGAGTTGTTTTGCCCAGATATATAGCATTTTTCGGCGATGTCACTAAATGTTTTTGGAGAGGTGAATCACTTGAGTCAATGTGAAATTTTGAAATTGCTCGAAACTTTCCTTGGGCGAT
Organism: Schistocerca serialis cubense; assembly: GCF_023864345.2. NCBI lineage: Eukaryota > Metazoa > Arthropoda > Insecta > Orthoptera > Acrididae > Schistocerca > Schistocerca serialis. The sequence continues at coordinate 935,175,728 of NC_064640.1, read as the reverse complement.
TTCATCACTTAATGAACCATCAGCCTGGTGGCCTCTTAACACCATATTTTCACGACCACATAGTATGATCGTCTTTACTACAGAAATCAGCCACTCGCTGTTTGATTTAATAATTTTCTGTTTCTCAGTTGCGATTGAAAAATTAACAATCTATTCAGGAGTTTCATTTAAACTTGTGATATCTGAATTTTTTAACGCCGCCATGTTGTGGTAATCGGTAGCACAATAGCTTCTGAAGATTTGTAGTGCTTTTTATGTACCCTGAAACAAAACAAAAAAAGAAGACGCACCACGAAGGAGTTAAGAAAACTGCTCAAAAACTGAAATTCATGCAGATATCAACGGAGAATGCAAAGTTGTGAACTTTGGCAGCCGATGGATGAATGTGTGATGCTGCAGACCAATTTCACTGTACAGCTGGCAAGTATGGTAAAGAGGGGGACATAGCGATACCAGGGGCACAAAAGATTTGCGAATTTCATTCCTTATGCTCAGCTGGCCAGAAACTATACGTCGCAGACAGGAGTGTAACAGTATTCGCAGATATCAGCATTTGAGAGAGGACGTATAGTTGGGCTCAAAGAAGCCAGTTGGAGCAATCGACGAATCGCTCGACATTTGAATATGAGCGATGCCATTATTCGACGATGTTGGCAGGAATGGATTAACCACGGCCGAACACAGCGTCAAGAAAGAATCGGTCGACCTAGACAGACAACCGAGCATGAGGAAAGAACACTCGCCACAGAGGCACTCAGAGCCCTTGATTCATCATCATCAGCGATCTGATGGGCAACTGGGGCTTCATTGACCACAAGTACCTTTAATAGGAAGTTCGCAGAAGTGGAGCTGAGCTGATAGTGCTTCTTGCACTGACTGCCATTGACCTTGTATACCAACAAGCCCGTCTGCAGTGGTGTTGAGCACATCCTGAGTGGAATCTCATTGACTGGAGTAGAATTGTCTTCAGTTATGAGCCCCGCTTCGAACTGAACCCTGATGATCAGCGAAGACCTGCCTGGGGATGCCCCAGACAACAGTGTAATACCAACGTGGCTGTCGCCCGCCATACGGTCCCATAACCATGGGTGATTGTCCCTGGTGCCATCTCAGCTCATATCAGGACCTCTTTGGTTGTCATCCGCGGCACTCTTACAGAAAAGCGGTAGATCGACGATATTCAACATCCCATTTTGTTGTCTTTCATGGCAAGCCATCCTGGGTTTACATTTCAGCAAGATAGTGCCTGTCTGCGCATGGCGAGAATTTCGGCTGCTTGTCTTCGTGCTTATTAAACCCAACCTTGACCAGTAAGGTCGTCGTATATTCGCCAATTGAGAACGTTTGGAGCATTAGGGGCAGGACCCTCCAACCAGTTTGGGATCTGGACGATCTAACGCCCCAATTAGACAGAATTTGATACAGTATCCCTCAGGAGGACATCCAACAATTCTATCAGTCTAAAGTGGACGTGTGACTAAAGATCCTAGAGACACAGAATGGTTGCCTCCACTATCTGACTCTGAAGATAGTACGCAAAACAAAAATTATGCACCCTTCTGTTTTTGGCTATAGACTAGCTGAGAGTATTCCTTTAGCCTATTCGATCAAAACTCTGTTTCTCGTCCACCCTCTTGTCTACTCTGGATATACATAATTTCGTTGTGGTTCTCAGACTCTTTCAGTGCTTTTCCTGTTACATCAAAACGATTTTCAGCTCAAGCGGTGTATGTAACGGCCACTCCCACAAGCAAACAAAAACTGCAATTTGTACAGGAAGTAGAGAATTGTACATAATCAGATCAGTAACTTACCAAAAACTAAAATAACTCCTCGGAACTACTCTACAGGGTTATTTAAAAATGGCCAATAATCCTTTAAGGGGCTAAAATAATACTCAGAAGTCAATATGAACAGCTTTATGGGGACGTTTTCGAAATCGCGAAAAAAAGATCTATTCCCTAAAAAAAATTCCCTACTTGCCTAATATGTATGTAACAGCTGATTTTTGTCCGCGATATCAAAGTTGGTCCTATAGTAAAAGTTGTTCTTATTGATGAGCACTTTAACCAGTAAGAGATTATTCACCATTTTCGCCAAATAACGCGATATAAGACTATGAAATTCGCTGCAACGGCGGGCGCGCGAAGAAAACTAGTTTAAAAATAATTAAAAACCGAACAAACCCGATAATTGATTTTGTGTTACATTATTTATGTTAAATATTACTTCACTATGATCTTGTATTGTACAGAAACCAGATGGCAGTTATAAGGGTCGAAGGGCATGAAAGGGAAGCAGCGGTTGGGAAGGGAGTGAGACAGGGTTGTGGCCTCTCCCCGATGTTATTAAAGTATATATTGAGCAAACAGTAAAGGAAACAAAAGAAAAATTCGGAGTAGGTATTAAAATCCATGGAGAAGACATAAAAACGTTGAGGTTCGCCGATGACATTGTAATTCTGTCAGAGACAGTAAATGACTTGGAAGAGCAGTTGAACGGAATGGACAGTGTCTTGAAAGGAGGATATAAGATGAACATCAACAAAAGCAAAACGAGGATAATGGAATGTAGTCGAATTAAGTCGGGTGATGCTGAGGGAATTAGATTAGGAAATGAGACACTTAAAGTAGTAAAGGAGTTTTGCTATTTGGGGAGCAAAATAACTGATGATGGTCGAAGTAGAGAGGATATAAAATATAGACTGGCAATGGCAAGGAAAGCGTTTCTGAAGAAGAGAAATTTGTTAACATCGAGTATAGATTTAAGTGTCAGGAAGTCGTTTCTGAAAGTATTTGTATGGAGTGTAGCCATGTATGGAAGTGAAACGTGGACAATAAATAGTTTAGACAAGAAGAGAGTAGAAGCTTTCGAAATGTGGTGCTACAGAAGAATGCTGAAGATTAGATGGGTAGATCACATAACTAATGAGGAGGTATTGAATAGAATTGGGGAGAAGAGGAGTTTGTGGCACAACTTGACAAGAAGAAGGGACCGGTTGGTAGGACACATTCTGAGGCATCAACGAATCACAAATTGAGCATTGGAGGGCAGCGTGGAGGGTAAAAATCGTAGAGGGAGACCAAGAGATGAATATACTAAACAGATTCAGGATGTAGGTTGCAGTAAGTACTGGGAGATGAAGAAGCTTGCTCAGGATAGAGTAGCATGCAGAGCTGCATCAAACCAGTCTCAGGACTGAAGACCACAACAACAACATGATCTTGTAGGGCAGGCAAGAAGGATCCAGTGCCCAGAATACGTCACAAATCCGACTACCCGTTTTTACATGAATTTCATTTATGTACTTAAAAAATTATTAGAAATATGTTTCCAGTGGACTCTTGAGTCGACAATGACAAGTCGCTGACATTGTCTACAGGTGGTATTGGTTCATTTTAACTCGATTTGCTCTCCTCTTTCTTTCTTTCCAGTAAAAAAATCGAACGAAGTTCTTGTTTACGTTTCGATGTCATTTTTTTGCAAAATATTGTCAAAAACAAACGCCACCATAAAAATTAAAAAAAGAATTGAAAGCTCATTCTACTGTGTTCGATTCAACAAACGATACTCCAAATGGCTATGTGTACAGCAGCACAGCAGGCGCACTCGCAAACTGCACATTACATCTCAACTACCACGAGCGACCCCTGTCGAAGGCGGCAGCTGGCGGTGACAGTGGGGCGTGGCTACGGCTGCATCTTGAATGAGTGGCGTGCGGATTAAAAACTCGCCACGTAAACAGCTTCTTAGTAATTTAAATTTGAGAACATGTTAGACCTACTTAAAATGGATGAAGAGAGGGTAAGTGATGAAAATTGTACTGTAGGTAGTATAGAGCTAAGAAAGAAGAATAATAACAAGTTTAATTAGAGATTTTCGGGGGTGGACCCCAGGAGCTTTACCTTTCGGGGCGGGCCTTGAGCCCCTCAGCTCCCCTCCTCCCCCCCCCCCTCCCCTCTGTATCCGCTACTGCGTTAAAATGGTTCAAATGGCTCTGAGCACTATGCGACTTAACTTCTGAGGTCATCAGTCGCCTAGAACTTAGAACTAATTAAACCTAACTAACCTAAGGACAGCACACACATCCATGCCCGAGGCAGGATTCGAACCTGCGACCGTAGCAGTCTACTGCGTTAAGTCGCATTGGTAATGTCATTTAGGTGAAATGTTAATCATAAATAACATTCTATCATAAAGTTTATCAGGTTATTAGGTCGATTATTGTCTGCTTAGTTTTACGCCACTTAATCGAATAACTGTGACCCAGAGAGGTGGTGCAGTCTTCTGAGAAGATGGAACGGCAGCTCAAATCCCCAGCGGGCCATCCATATTTAGGTTTTCCGTGATTACAGTAGATTGCTCAAGGCAGCAGGCCTGATGCTTTCTCTGAGAGTGCACGGCTGATATCCTTTCCGATTCGTCCCCAATCGGATTTTTTGCTCCGTCGTCAATCGCCTCGTGATCGACGGGACGCTAAACCCAATCTTCCTTCCTCATAATGGTGTTATTGTGGTCTTCAGTCCTGAGACTGGTTTGATGCAGCTCTCCATGATACTCTAGCCTGTACAAGCTTCTTCATCTCCCAGTACCTACTGCAACCTACATCCTTCTGAATCTGTTTAGTGTATTCATCTCTTGGTCTCCCTCTACGATTTTTACCCTCCACGCTGCCCTCAAATACCAAATTGGTGATCCCTTGATGCCTCAGAATATGTCCTACCAACCGGTCCCTTCTTCTAGTCAAGTTGTGCCACAAATTTCTCTTCTCTCCAATTCTATTCAATACCTCCTCATTAGTTATGTGATCTACCCATCTAATCTTCAGCATTCTTCTGTAGCACCACATTTCGAAAGCTTCTACTCTCTTCTTGTCTAAACTATTTATTGTCCACGTTTCACTTCCATACATGGCTACACTCCATACAAATACTTTCAGAAACGACTTCCTGACACTTAAATCTATACTCGATGTTAACAAATTTCTCTTCTTCAGAAACGCTTTCCTTGCCATTGCCAGTCTATATTTTATATCCTCTCTACTTCGACCATCATCAGTTATTTTGCTCCCCAAATAGCAAAACTCATTTACTATTTTAAGCGTCTCATTTCCTAATCTAATTCCTGCAGCATCACCCGATTTAATTCGACTACATTCCATTATCCTCGTTTTGCTTTTGTTGATGTTCATCTTATATCCTCCTTTCAAGACACTGTCCATTCCGTTCAACTGCTCTTCCAGGTCCTTTGCTGTCTCTGACAGAATTACAATGTCATCGGCGAACCTCAAAGTTTTTATTTCTTCTCCATGGATTTTAATTCCTACTCCGAATTTTTCTTTTGTCTCCTTTACTGCTTCCTCAATATACAGATTGAATAACATCGGGGATAGGCTACAACCCTGTCTCACTCCCTTCCCAACCACTTGTTCCCTTTCATGCCCCTCGACTCTTATAACTGCCTTCTGGTTTCTGTACAAATTGTAAATAGCCTTTCGCTCCCTGTATTTTACACCTGCCACCTTCAGAATTTGAAAGAGAGTATTCCAGTCAACATTGTCAAAAGCTTTCTCTAAATCTACAAATGCTAGAAACGTAGGTTTGCCTTTTCGTAATCTAGCTTCGAAGATAAGTCGTTGGGTCTGTATTGCCTCACGTGTTCCAACATTTCTACGGAATCCAAACTGATCTTCCCCAAGGTCGGCTTCTACCAGTTTTTCCATTCGTCTGTAAAGAATTCGTGTTAGTATTTTGCAGCCGTGGCTTGTTAAACTGATAGTTCGGTAATTTTCACATCTGTCAACACCTGCTTTCTTTGGGATTGGAATTATTATATTCTTCTTGAAGTCTGAAGGTATTTCGCCTATCTCATACATCTTGCTCACTTGATGGTAGAGTTTTGTTAGGCCTGGCTCTCCCAAGGCTGCCAGTAGTTCTAATGGAATGTTGTCTTCTCCCGGGGCCTTGTTCCGACTTAGGTCTTTCAGTGCTCTGTCAAACTCTTCACGCAGTATCGTATCTCCCATTTCATCTTCATCTACATCCCCTTCCATTTCCATAATATTGTCATCAAGAACACCGCCCTTGTATGGACCCTCTATGTACTCCTTCCACCTTTCTGCTTTCCCTTGTTTGCTAATACTACGGTAGAATCGTAACTATAAAGTTTCAGTGCCATTAAGCTGAAATGAAAGAGCTTTATGCGACAAAAAGGTTGTCAAATACCGTTATAAAGTACCACAACGTTTAGAGTGTGCGATATAGTTAATGATTTGCATAAGAGCCCCTAGCTAGATGCGAACCATTTACCATGCGAGTTGCCACAGTGGTTAATAAATGAAAGAATTTAACCTGAGAGTGACAACAAATTTATTTTCAACGCTTGGTTTATCAACTAATATATTTAACCTATCCTTGAGGCACTACATATGCATTCGTGAGAATCTGGGGTTGCTTCCCCAACTTGCAATCCACATCAAAATTTTCGATGTTTTTTAAACCGTTTAAGGCAGGTACAGTAACAGTAGTTTTGAACAAAGGACACAGCCAATTGCCTTCCCCTTGATTTCCCAGTCTGAGCTTGTCCTCCGTAATGACCTCATCAACAGGACCTTGAGCTCTAGTCTTCCTTTCCGAACCATTTACGTGATTACAGGAGCAAATTGGAAAACAGTTATATTCCACTCTTGCGCGTCTTCTCATTGAACAAACGACTGTCTCTTATTGTGACACTGATAATTCTTACGGCGTCTGTAGCCCTCTAACTAATCTGATGACAATGCCTGTCGCTCAGGGACACAAGAAGTTCGCAGTACCCATGTGTCACATCACGAACCGCAACAGGGATGTGTATTCATGCTGAAAAATGGTGATATCCAGTCTGACCGCCATTCTCAAAAGTACTGGTTTACTGGTTCATGATGTACAAGACATGGACTACTCTACTGGTGGGGACTACATACCCTCTCCTTGGAGATTTACAAAAGTTTAATTGCAAGCATAATATCGTGTCGTTACCCTGAAGCCCAAGCGGTACCTGGCAAAGACTTTACAACGGATGTCTGAGTGTGCTCATAGGATGGGGGGAAGTAACATCTACTATTGACAAATCTGGGATGGGGTAGGGGCTTACGATGTGTTACTACTCCCACCCCTATACAACTTTCACTCAACACTACTTCTAACACATCACAGATACGTGGGATTTTAATAGCGAGAACAATAAAATGTTTTTATAACAGTAATAATAATAATAATAATAATAATAATGGAAATAATTTGTGTACACTAGTGGTTAGTACATCGCTTTAGCACAACTTCAAGAAAGTACAACTCAGTGAAATACATCATTTGAAACACATTTCTCTGCCAATTTTAGAACTACATGCATCATGCAACTGATTTAAGAAATATGATAACAGTTTTTCATAACTTTTATAGTGTCATAATTTACACCGTATAAAGTCACTTGTCACTGCGATTGTGAACACAGGTCTACAGGCTTGGGCTATACTAGTGTGTAGGTGGCGCTACAGTCTGGAACCGCTCTACCACTACGGTCGCAGGTTCGAATCCTGCCTCGGGCATGGATGTGTGTGATGTCCTTAGGTTAGTTAGGTTTAAGTAGTTCTAAGTTCTAGGGGACTGATGACCTCAGAAGTTAAGTCCTATAGTGCTCAGAGCCATTTGAACCATTTTGTGTAGGAGGTATGATCTTTCTTTCCGCCTACATCCGGGGAATTCAGTATTTCTGTTATTATGTTTTCTTAATAGAGGGTCTTTCCCGATCTACCCTTTCTTACTCAACTTTCCATGGTTTGTCACCTTGGCCTATAAACTCACGAATCATGTCGGACTTGTTGGCAGCCAGAGAATGAGTGCCATTACCTGGCTGGATTGATTTCTGCACCCACTCTTGTCCCAAGGCCGTCAGGCAACTGAAAGCCATCTTGTGTTAGGGTATGTATTTTTCTAGAATTGCATGCCATTTTCGATGATTGGTCTCCATGCTACTTTATCCTCTCATAGTTAGTTGACGAATGTGGGAGCTGATGTGCGTAATAATATAAAAGCTTTTAGTACAATATCCTTGGTTGGGGGCGGGAGTGAGGGGAAAGAGGGGGAAATCCTGATCGTCTAAGATGCACACCTTCTCCCTCACTCACCCTTGGATCCAGGAAAACAGTCACACTGCCTAACCAATTGCTAGATAATATCTTATACTGCGTATTCAAATTAGAAAAAACAAATTTTGTTTTAGCACAGTCAGTGTTAAGAGCTACCGTATCTACCCTTCCTGTATATTACGATCTTTCATTTTATCGATGGAGGTAATGTAGGTGTCCTATAATCATATTTTCAATAGAATTACAGGGATTGGCCAAAAATGTGGAGATACCGCGAGAAATGAATTCTTGAGCATAAATGCAGATGCTAGTCTGCACGTTTCCCTGTTTTATTTGACCACAAACGGCACCTGTACGATGTCCTCAGTGCGTTGCAAGTGTCAATAAGGGTATCCAACATTCTATTTGGTAGGTTCGTATAATGCATTTCCCCTTGATAAAAACAAAATATTTTCATTTGAGAGTCTTCTGATCAAGTTCAGTTATCAGTACAGGAAGTGAAATTAATTCAAGATTAAATACAGTACTGACTAAACTGCATCATGTTAACTTCTAGTAAATGACAGATGGGCCATATACTGGCACCAACTCAAAAAGAAATAAGCTGCTAATACTTTCCATGGGGTTGTCTGAGGGCTGCTCCATTTGAGTTAATGACACTACAGCCATCATAAATTATTCATATCACTGTATCAAAATAATCTTCATCCATAATTATATCTGCCTATGTTTATCGGAGAACGATAATTATTCAGTGGCAGTGGGGCAAAAGCTCGTCAAAACACCAAGAATTTTCACTATACCTGTATGTCATCATTTCTGAGGAGAATCTGTGCAATGTGATTTCAAATATTGTAACTTATATCATTTCGAGAAAGAAACGCGCTGATGTATGTGTTAGGACATCATTCCACAAATAACAACAATATTCATGTATTTATTAACATACAGATAAAAAGGTGTACTATTTTAACTGTAATTCTTCACAGATTTTCCTATTATACCAAGTGTGATCGATTCATAATGATGATATTTACTGTGCCAAATATTCTTAATCGTTTTACTACACAACCTAATGAACTTGTAATGTAATAATTTTTGCCGCGCGAAGTGGCCGCGCCCTTTGAGGCGCCATGTCACGGACTGCGCGGCCCCTCCTGTCGGAGCTTCCAGTCCTCCCTCGGGCATGGGTGCGTGTGTTGTTGGTAGCATAAGTTAGTTTAAACAGTGTGTAAGTCTAGGGACCGATGACCTCAGCAGTTTGGTCCCTTAGGAATTCACACACATTTGAATAATTTTATATAAAATATAAGCTAAACGTATAGGAAATATTTTTGCTTGTGCAATGACATTACAAAATCGTTTACAACAAGTGTGTCTACATCTTTGCTAATGGGGCATGGGAAAATTGACTTCTTAAATGAGTTTATGCATTAATATATTGCCCTTCATGATTTGTAAGGGTTTGATACGTAGTATATTCCCAGATTCCTCAGTTAATACTGGTTACTGAAACTTCATAAATAGGTTTCTATTCAATGGTTGGTGCTATAAAATGGAACTGACCTTTTTAGAATGTTCGCATCGAAACTCGTATCAGTGATCATGACGCAGTTGTGACAACAATGATTACCAAAGCACAAAGGGCGACTACAATAAGCAGAAAGACACATGTCAGTAGTGTCATATCTCAGTAAGGGACGGGAAAGTTTCAGCACAGGGCAGGAACATGTAGAGAAACTATGGCTCAAGTTTAAAAGAACAGTTGACCATGAACTGCGGAGTATGTACGCAGTAGAGCTGATCATAATGGAAGGAATCCTCCATGATATATAGTCACTGTAAAGAAACTTCCAAAGAAAGAGAGACTACTGCATAATAGGTGTAAAACAAAGCATAGGATTATAGATTGAAAGATGCTGAATGAAACATGTTTAGCTGTCAAGACGGCATCGCATGAAGGCTTCAGTGACTACTGTAGCAGAATATTGCCAAATGATCTTTCACAAACCTTAAGAAATTCTGGTTGTATGTAAATGCTATTAGTGTCCCTAGCGAAAGAGACAATAACTGACATTGAGAGTAGCAAAACAAAAGCTATAATGCGTAACTCTGTTTTCAAATGTTCCTTGACAAACGAAAACCCAGGACTATGTCCAACTTTTATCCACGTACCACTGAAAAGATGAGTGAAATCAGTATTCGTGTTAGTGGTGTTGAGAAACAGCTGAAACTGAAATGAAATCCCTCTCATATTCTATATTGAATCTGCAGCTGAGTTAGCCTCTCTTCTAACTATAATCTATCCTAGATCCCTCGAACAAAAAATCGTGCCCAGTAGGTGGAAGAAGCACAAGTAACATTTGTCTACGAGAAGGGTAGTATAAGTGATACACAAAACTTGTATCTTTGACTTCAGTTTAACGTAGAATCTTAGAGCACATTCTGAGCTGAAACATAATAAGGTGATATGAACAGAATGACCTTCTCCATGCCAATCAGCACGTATTCCGAGAACATCAGTCATGTGAAACCTAACTGGAACTTTTCACAGATGACATACGAAAAGCTCTGGAAAAAGGCAGTCAGGTAGTTGCAGTATTTCTTAATTTGACTCAGTACCACACCTACACATATTGTCAAAAGTTCAATCATATGGGGAATCTAATGAAATTTGTGATCGGATTGAGCACTTTTTGGTAATGAGGACACAGCATGTTATCTTGGATGGGGAGTCATCAGAGTCTGAGCTCAGAATATGTCCTAAAGTCCAACAGTTGATTGATGTCAAGGATATGGGACAATAGGTTCGTGGATCACTTCTGCTACTCTTCTTGTAGGGAGTTGTGACTTCTTCTTTCTTCCAAGTATTGGGCACAGTTTTTTGTTTGGGGTATGTATTGGATGTTATAGCTAAAAGGGTAGATAACTTGGCCATAAATTCTGTAGAGAATCAGATAGGGATTCAAAAGGACCCTGTAGTTTTGTTCAGTTTTAGTGGTTTTAACTGTTCTAAACACCAGGGGCATTCGTATTATAAGCAAGCTGTAACCACCCCAAATACCGTGATTACTCTCTTGTTAACATTTCTTTTCTCCTACTTCTTTTTCATCTTTCATCTACATAGTCCATATATAATTAAATACCTGACTTTTTTAAAACATGAATCAGACTATGTGTGTTTATTATTCACACGATAGTTTTCAATAAGACTATCCCAATATTGCTTTTACTTATGCTGGAAACCATGTTAATAAAAAGTAATTGATAATTGACGTTATTCCTCTAGCAGGTAATGCTAATTTGGACTGAGCTAATCTGTAGTTTTAGAAACACTAACACCACTCATTCAAAAGCCAGGAATACAGACATATTTTAATTTACCTGAAGCTAGGTGATTTAGCAGATAATTAGAATGAAAGTTTAAGAACACTCAAATCTTCTATTGCAGATTTAGCCATATTACTTGTTAGATTCCACCTTCTAACACTACCAGTAAATCAACGATTCTTTAGAGAATCGAACTACCATGTATAAAACAATTTGAGATCTCTGATAACTTAAAATGTTAAATATTTGATGTTCAGCATGCAACTGAGAAAAATTTTGAAAAATCTTTAAAATTATTGTTAAAGTTTTTTGGAAGTGGCTTAGTGTTCTCATTATGAAATACTGTATGAGTATAGTGTGGACATTTGTGCTCCATTTTAAGCAAAAGTTAGTTTTTTATGCATCTCAGTGTTTATGACATCATGTGTCCTGAACTGTTTGTCGTACAGTCATGTAATTTTACAGGTGTATTCAGTGGTATAAATGGATAGTGTCTGCAAACAGTGTTGTGAATAGAACTGGCAGTAAAGAAGTAATAAAATAAAACTTTGTCTGATGCTGAAGTTTTACTGCATGAATAGTGAAAATGTAGTAACTGATAAACCTTTGCCTTTCATCATTTTGTGGGGAGTGTCAGAAAGAAATATTTTGTAAAAGTTTGAAATTTTATGTAAAGCTTGTTGGAAATTGCTAAGTGCCCTCAAGTATATGAATAAAGTCCAGATATTTGTGCACCATCAATTATGCTGCCTCAAGACAAACACACAGTTCCTAAGTATAATATTTGTCATATTTTGTTAAACTTTTAACATAAGATTACATCTCTTAATGGGTGGTTTATGCAAGCATTTTAAACTCAGTCAAAAATGAATTATTTGTTGCCCAAGCCATCAGAGAGGCAATTTGAAACTGGTACTGGGTGACGGGGTACTCGTGTAGTAATATAGATACTTATGTTACCCTAATCATTTTGTACCAAATGACACTCTTCATTCTTTGATTAAGCCATAAATAAGAATTTGCGTTAATTATCTTAATTTTCAATATGACAACAGTACTCGTAAATGAGTTATTCCCAACAGATGTTTATAAAATGGCTCCATAATCTTCTGCATTTTACTAACCCACCATATATTTTGTAAACCAAATTACTGTTGTAACATATAATTCATCTAAATTAGACGAACTCAACCCAGTAGTTTTTCTAACCATTATGTAATTTCTATAATACTAAAATGTTCACACGGCAGTCTGTTAGTGGCAAGTTCATGTAACAAGTCTGCACAGAAAAGTCCATGCTTAGCTAGCAACACGTATGTAACAAGTCTGTGTAAGGTCTCAGTAAGAAGTACACTTCCGTCACAATTATACGCACTCTCAGGGTACCTGTATGTCTTACGTAATACATCAAATTCAATTACTAACTGTTATTATCTTTTATGAAATTTTCCGTTGAGCAAAAATGTGAATAAGTTGGACTTCAAAAATGGTTCAAATGGCTCGGAGCACTATGGGACTTAACATCTTAGGTCATCAGTCCCCTAGAACTTAGAACTACTTAAACCTAACTAACCTAAGGACATCACACAACACCCAGCCATCACGAGGCAGAGAAAATCCCTGACCCCGCCGGGAATCGAACCCGGGCGTGGGAAGGGAGAACGCTACAGTTGGACTTCACCCATGTATTATGTTGACATGGACACTCATGTATTTGTGTCATCGACTAAGAGGAATAGTGTATCCATGGCTTACATAAGCTGTAGCCACGATTGAAATGTGCTTGTTGTGTCAGAATTCGAGCGCAACTGTGTACTGTGAATGCTCTGTCACTGCCATAATGACGAGTAGTAACGTGCAGGTGCTTGGGCGCGAAAAACCTTTTATGTGAAAACTGGAATTGTTCATTGTACTGTCGTTAGTGACAATGAATGTGGGAAAAGCTACAGTAATTAAAAGTTACCATTTATACATTATTGGAATATTTCCTGTAGCACCAAATTACAACAATTCAATGAATTTTCGTCAATGAGAGACTGCGTGAAGTATAACGGTGTGCAGGCAGGTGACTTAACAGTATTTATGTTACTACTTTTCGGAACTGTGCAAAAACTGAACTGGGGCCATACAGCTGGTTTTTCTTTTCTAAAGAAACATTTGGAAATGGAATTCAATGTTCCTTTTTCGGATATGCTACCCTCAGTTTCAGTTTCTGTGTCAGCCATGAGTGACTGAACATTAACATTGGTGCCCCTTACAGCCTTAACATAAGAGCTTTGTGAGAAGTTCTTGGATAACATTCTGCTACAGTATTTATTTATGGCTTCACAGGTTGCCAATTTGATATCTGAGTGTCTTTTATTTAGCATCTCTCTGTCTATACTTCTTTGCTTTGTTTTAAAACTATTGTGCTCTTTTTGTTATAATAGTTTTTGTTGTAAGTGAAATGCAGTACCTGTTATCTGAAGCATAATCTACTGCAATTTTTAGCACAGGCCTACATAGGAGAGAAAATATAATAACAAGTGTGTGGTGAGAACTGCCATAGCGAACTTCAGCTGGACAACAGACCTTAACATAGACCATACCATTCAGATAATATGCTACCCACAATAATAATATGGCAAGAGGAACTTTCCCTGTTAAAAAAGGAAAGGTGCTATTACACCGTATTATTTTCTCAACACTTCTATGTGGCAACATTTTCTCAGTCATTATAACCTGCAGCCTTCACCTTGCCCCTACCTTGTTCAGTTCTTCCTATTCCACTGACTTCTTAGCATAATATTTTTGATTGTTTGTGAGCGGTATATTTCAAATGTAGTCTGATAATCACTTCATAGGGCTGGTAGAAAGAGATGTCATAGTTTTAATACATTATGTGATGTTAAGGAAGAGAATTTTTTTTTTTTTTTTTTTTTTTTTTTTTTTGCCAAATGCTAAAATACCTTTTAAGAAATTAAGGAACGTTTGTTTGAATTTACACTACTGGCCATTAAAATTGCTACACCAAGAAGAAATGCAGATGATAAACGGGTATTCAGTGGACAAATATATTATACTAGAACTGACATGTGATTGCATTTTCACGCACTTTGGGTGCATAGATCCTGAGAAATCAGTACCCAGAACAACCACCTCTGGCCGTAATAACGGCCTTGATACGCCAGGGCATGGAGACAAAGAGAGCTTGGATGGCGTGTACAGGTACAGCTGCCCATGCAGCTTCAACACGATACTACAGTTCATCAAGAGTAGTGACTGGCGTATTGTGACGAGCCAGTTGCTCGGCCACCATTGACCAGACGTTTTCAATTGTTGAGAGATCTAGAGAATGTGGTGGCCAAGGCAGCAGTCGAACATTTTCTGTATCCAGAAAGGCCCGTACAGGACCTGCAACATGCGGTCGTGCATTATCCTGCTGAAATGTAGGGTTTCGCAGGGATCGAATGAAGGGTACAGCCACGGGTCGTAACACATCTGAAATGTAACGTCCACTGTTCAAAGTGCCGTCAATGCAAACAAGAGGTGACCGAGACGTGTAACCAATGGCACCCCATACCATCACGCCAGGTGATAATGCCAGTATGGCGATGACGAATACACACTTCCAATGACGTTTTGCCATTCGTGCACTCAGGTTCGTCGTTGAGTACATCTTCGCAAGCGCTCCTGTCTGTGATGCAGCGTCAAGGGTAACCGCAGCCATGGTTTCCGAGCTGATAGTCCATGCTGCTGCAAACGTCGTCGAACTGTTCATGCAGATGGTTGTTGTCTTGCAAACGTCCCCATCTGTTGACTCAGGGATCGAGATGTGGCTGCACGATCCATTACAGCCATGCGGATAGTGATTCGAGGCCGTTGGGATCTAGCACGGCGTTCCGTTTTACCCTCCTGAACCCACGGATTCCGTATTCTGCTAACAGTCATTGGATCTCGACCAACGCGAGCAGCAATGTCGCTATACGATAAACCGCAATCGCGATAGGCTACAACCCGACCTTTATCAAAGTCGGAAACGTGATGGTACGCATTTCTCCTCCCTACACGAGGCATCACATCAACGTTTCACCAGGCAACGCCGATCAACTGCTGTTCATGTATGAGAAATCGGTTGGAAACTTTCCTCATGTCAGCACGTTGCAGGTGTCGCCACCGGCGCCAACCTAGTGTGAATGCTCTGAAAAGCTAATCTTTCGCATATCACAGCATCTTCTTCCTGTCGGCTAAATTTCGCGTCTGTAGCACGTCATCTTCGTGGTGTAGCAATTTAATGGCCAGTAGTGTATTTAATTCTAATGCATTTATATCGAAAAATATATAACCTTAATTAATTATAAAGATATTCACAAAATTTGAAGGCCATGGCAAATGACGTGAAATACTTATTTGTGTTCTAGTGTTAAAAATCACATTTAAATGTTGCACAGCGAAGGATTCGAATAATCTTAATGCTTGTTCAGCATAAAGATAACATGTTATATAAAACCGGTAACTTTTGCCACTGCGGAGAGATAGTATGTTACTGCTAATTCCCAGCAATTTCTTAATTATTGTTGAAAAAGCTTCCGTCACGAAAAAATGCCCCATGAAATGTATGAAGGTAAACCTCACATCCATTACATGCAACGCACTACCGCAATTAGAGCGCCCGGACTCGAAGAGTCACGTGATTTCTTGTCTGTGGTCACAGATGGCAGTAGACGCGCTGTTGTGAAAACCCCTAGCAGGAATGTAATATCGATAAAATTGCTGAAGTTTATGGCTTGTCCAACAGTTGGTGTTAACACATTATGAACATACGTAGGTCTACAAGCTCTGGCTATACTAGTGTGTAAGTGGTGGTAGGAGGTACGATCATTCTTTCCGCATACGTCTGGGGAATTCAGTATTTCTGTTATTATGTTTTCTAAATAAAGGATTTTCCCGATCTACCCTTACTTACTCATCTTTCCGTGGTTTGTCACCTTTAACTATGAACTCACTAATCATGTCGGACTTGTTGGCAGCCAGAGACTGCGTACATTTACCTGGCTGGATTGATTTCTGCAACCATTCTGGTCGCAAGGCAGTGAGGCGACTGAAAACCATCCTATTTTAAACAGTTTGTAATTTTCTAGAATTCCAAGCGATTTCCGAGAATTAGTCTCCATGCTACTTTATTCTCTCAAAGTTAGTTGACAAATTTGGGAACTGATCTGTGTAATAATATAAAAGCTTTTCGTGAAAGCTTCTTTGGGGGGGGGGGGGGGGGGGGAGAATGAGAGGGGAGCTAATGATCGCTTATGACGCATACCCTTCTCCCTCACATCAGGCAGTCACGCCGTCTAGCCAACTGCTAGACGATATCTTATACCTGGTATTGAAATAAGAAAAACCAAATATTTTTTTCGGGACAGTCAACGTCAAGAGCTGATGTATCTACCGTTCCAGTATTTTACGAGCTTTTAGTTTATCGATGGAGGTAATGTAGGTGTCCTATAATAATATTTTCAATAGAATTTTAGAGGTTGACGGAAAATATGGAAACACAGCGTGAAATGAATTCTTGAACGTAAGTACATATGCTAGCCTGCCGGTTGCGCTGTTGTATTTGACCACGAACGGCACCTGTGTGATGTCTTCAGTACGTTTCAAGTGTCAGTTGCGATCAGAACAGTGTTTGGTGCAGTTGAGAGTGTTCTATGTCGGAGCGAAGTGAACTGAAACGTGGACAAATTGTTGGTGCTAGTATGGTGAGTACTTCTGTAATTGCAGTCGAAGTAGTTTTTTTTTTTTTTTTTTTTTTCGTTGCATCTGCTCGGTGCGGACGGGACGTCGCAAGACACCCGTTTCAGTTCATCGTTGATCCATTAACTGAGCTTTTTATTACAGACGGCAGCTAACTCTCTGACAGAACACGCTGAGTTACTGTGCGGGCAGAGGCACCGTAGCGATCATTTATGCAGCATACAGGGAAAGTGGAAGAACTTCATCCGCTAAGTCACAGCATGGACGAAAGTGTGTGTTGAGTGATCGTAGCGGACAGATACTGGAGAGGGTTGTGATGAAAAATAAAAGGACAACGGCTGTGAAAATCACTGCAGAACTGAATATCACACTCGCAATCCCTGTCAGTACCAGAACAACTCGAAGGTAGTTCCATAAGCAGGGAATTCCAGGGCGAGCTGGAAATCCGAATTCCGAAACCACTCGTTAAGCCGGCCGGTGTGGCCGAACGGTTCTAGGCGCTACAGTCTGGATCCACGCGACCGCTACGGTCGCATGTACGAATCCTGCCTCGGGCATGGATGTGTGTGATGTCCTTAGGTTAGTTAGGTTTAAGTAGTTCTAAGTTATAGGGACTGATGACCTCAGAAGTTAAGTCCCATAGTGCTCGGAGCCATTTTTGAGCCACTCGTTAATGACGCAGATGCCCATAGCAGCAAAACGTGGTGCATAGGCCATAAAACCTGGACTGTGGGGCAATGGAAGAATGTCATTTGGTTGAATGAACATTTTTTCACACTGTTCCCAACTTCTGGCCGAATTTACGTCCCAAGAGTGAAACATGGCAAGTATTTAGCGATAATTTTGGGAGCCATATCGGGGTATTCAGTGATTCCTTTGGTTACCCTCCAAGGTCACATTACTGCAAAGGATTGTGTGATCGTTTTGGCTGATAAGGTCTATTCCATGGTACAATGTTTGTTACTCAATAGTGCTGCTTTATTCTAAGAAGACAGGGCCAGTTTTCACACTACTCGCATCGTCCAGGACTGGTTATGTGAGCACGACGATGAATTGTTACTTCTCTCCTGGCCACCAGTCACCAGTTCTCAATAGTATCGAGTCTTTGTGGTGTACTATGGAGAGAGGGGTGCGTGATCTCTATCCACCTCCATCATTGTTACCTGAACTTGGCATTAGTCTGCAAGAAGAACTGTGTAAGGTTCCCTGGAAAACCATACAGGATCTGTATTTTTCCATTCCAAGACGACTGGAAACTATTTTGACTGCCAACGGTTTTCCTACACCGTAATAGGCATCGTAGTATTTTAAAGAAAGTTTATGTAGCCTGCCTTCACATTCGTATGCACAGTTGGTTCAATTTCACATCATAGTTAATTTCTGATATATCTTTGTAATACTATGGTTCTCAGCTGTAAATGGAGGTTGTTTGGGGGTCAGTGGAATGCACGCTACAGGGCATCTGGCTCGGAGCTGTCCTTGAAGTAACTTATCTGTAGCAGTTCTTTGTGTCACTGTACTGCTCAAATTGCCGCTGCAGCCGCAGTAGGATGCGCCAGAGCCATACACCGAACACGACGGTCTTCCCTCTCGGTAGTGCCATGTGGCCATCTGGAGCTCCGTCTTCTCGCGGTCCTGCTTCCTCGTGACCACCGCTGCCGGCAATCTAGTACAGTGGCTACATTCCTGCCAAGTCTTTCTGCAGCATCGTAGAAGGAATATCCAGCTTCGCGGAGCACTGTTACACGACCTGGTTCAAACCCAGTTAGATGTTGATAATGTCGTCTTTGTCGCCTCAAAGACATTCTTGACTAACATCAGCATCGACTGGCGTGAAATTTGAGTAGTCATCATCTTTCAGATGTAGGAACACACATACCTACTTTCGTTTATGTCGCACAACTCCTAATGGGTGTTATAATTTTTTTCCATCACGGTATAATTTATTACCCGAAAACGGCTACCGTGCATTTTTCCCTCCAAAATAATTGTTCCTCAGCGGGAAATTAAAAAAAAAAGAAAAGGCTGGAAAATCAAATGGGTATTAACCTATTAGTCAACCTGCAGGACTGTCATATTTTAAGTATACTCATGCTACGTAATAACCAGGCCGTGTAGGTGTAGGATTTATTTAGTATACTCTAGGCACGTAGCAATTACTGTATGGAAGTGTATGAATAAATACACTTGTAGTCCCTGGTTTCCCTCTCCAGAACACAATTTATCCCTTAATATGGCTCTACTGCACTTGAACGTGATACACACATTTAATATTTGTTCTTAATACTCTTCATTCAACAGTCAACAGTAATTTTATACAATTAAAACACTATTTTAATAATCTGAGATTTTTCCATCCCTTTTCGTTATTTAGTGCCAACTGCCACTTTTCACACCACACCGATATCTTATCTAATTCATTTATATAATTATTCCTAATGATACGAACACTATTCTAAAAACCGGCCGGGGTGGCCTAGCGTTTCTAGGCGCTACAGTCTGGAACCGCGCGACCGCTACGGTCGCTGGTTCGAATCCTGCCTCGGGAGTGTGTGTGTGTGTGTGATGTCCTTAGGTTAGTTAGGTTTAAGTAGTTCTAAGTTCTAGGGGACTGATGACCTCAGAAGTTAAGTCCCATAGTGCTCAGAGCCATTTGAGCCAACTATTCTAAACAACATGAGCATTCATGAATTCCAGTATGCTGCATGAATAGCCACGGAAGTGAGTCACGGTACTGAAATTCGAACTAATGACGAGGCATCAGCTGTAGCTGAAATTCAGTGAAAACAAATGTTAGTCGTTTAATCCGAGTATCTAGGCATTTCACTCCTATCAGCCCGATTTTTATTTAGTATGATTCAGTAAGTCTCCTCAGTCTAATGTATTTAGGTATATGACAGTAATTATAGGACATAAACAATTTAATTGGTAATAGGTGGCACTCTTAAAAAAATGTCTCTGAGCACTATGGGACTTAACTTCTGAGGTCATCAGTCCCCTAGAACTTAGAACTACTTAAACCTAACTAACCTAAGGACATCACACACATCCATGCCCGAGGCAGGATTCGTACCTGCGACCGTAGCGCCTAGAACCGCTCGGCCACAGCGGCCGGCCAGGTGGCACTCCTCCCGATCGATATTTCCATTTGAAAAGGAAACTGGTACCGATTGAGGAAATTTTTGCAAATGGAAGGATGTGCGAATTGTGTTGATAGCAATAGACGTACATGGCCCAATGAAGTTGCCTAACAGCCGTGAAATGGTGGAGAATTTAAAAAGTCGGGGTGTAGCTCTGTGCCGTTACTGTATCACGAGGAGAAGCCAGGTGTTGTTGTCACCACGGACGAATTGATAAGGCTGTAGGCGTGACCGAGAGGAGCTGTTCATCAGCAGGCCTGCGCTAATGTGTCAACACTCCACCGAGCGTTGCGGACGTGTTTATCTCCAGCCGTAAGTGAGCAATATTCTAGCCTCTGTCTCGGTTGCTGGGCCGTTGAGGGCATTCTGCGATCCCTGAGGCTAGCACCTGGGATACTTTTCCTATCATTGCAATGTGTAACCTATTTCTCTACATTGCTACCAGCGTTGCTATTATACATCCACATTGTTTAAAAAAGATAAAGATTCTGCCTCTATCAGTCACCACGAATATTTATATCTTCAGCTAGAAATTTAATACACAAAAAGTAGTACGAGTATTTCGCGTATAAAATCTTTCAAAAATATAGCTTGAAAGCAAAAGAGATGGTTACTTTACTACCATCAAAACAGGAAGAGCATGAATTTATTTACCCAGTGACATTTGAAATCCGACACACGCATATTACATCAGGTTTCACTGGTTCACATGTTGCACATACCCATCCTGCGGTAGAAAAGAATCATAGTTACAGAAAAAGGTTTTTACTGTGTTGCCTTTTCTGCCTTGTGTCAGATATCTTTAGATAACTGAAACGCTCATACTTTATGTTTCTGAGCCTCCTGCATCTTGTTTGACATCCTCATTTACGCTACATTTATGAGTCACTATACAGACGAGAGAGAGCGTCCAAAAGTTCAATTACGTGCGTTACGCGTTATCGTGATATTGCTATGACGTTATTGTGCGACAAATGTCTGTCTGATTGCTTGGACCTAAGCATCTTCAGCAGGGATACATCTTCCAAGAAAGTTTACGCCTGTTCTGAGATGAAGAATTAATAATTCCCATAGCAAACTCAGTGCGATAACAAATGAACGAATGTCTCAGTTTCACGTAGTTTGGAGTTTTCCGCAGTATCGTACACTGGCCTCTAAATGTACACACTTAACAAACCACTGGGAAGTCCACTACGCAGCGTACGTCAGACAATTGTTAACGTTCTCTTCCCTGTGCTGTTCGTGGATATAGCAAGGGAAGATTGATGTGATGGTCTGTATGCTGCTGCACTGTCTGTTAACATTAACTGTTCTCACCATCTTTACACGTGGTGAAATTATCAGATTCTTACACTTTATTCAAAAGCGCCTCCGGGGTTTCACAAGAGGACCGCACGAAAGGCACATGACCTATAGAAAACAGACACCTATCAATGGGTAGCGCACCTCTCCAAGTTTGTAATTCACAATACGGGCACGCTAAACGCATACGGTACTGCAGTCGCCGACGAGAATTGCCGGGGAAGGCGCGACAGCAGCCCACTTTGGGAATCTGTTCTTTGGATTGCCCATCTGCAGCCGCGACTAATTCGATGCGACAGTATCGAACGGATGATCTGTCTACATGTTCATCCACGGCTGACCCCTAGTGCAACTACACCACGGCGCGTGCTGCAGATAGAAACTTGGAGAAATGCTCTGACCACTAATGTTGTCATTTTTTTGTAGGTCTTTTTGTTTATGCGCAGTTGTCTTCTGAAATCCCAGAGGTACTCCTGAGTAACCCTGAATGTTGGTTCTCTGAATTTGCCTAGCAATCTTCCAACTATTCTTTTACCTGATCGTCGTAGTAAAATTCTCATAGTGACCGCACTTACCTCAACGATCCCAGCAACATGGCTTTGAATATATTTGCTTTCGTCTTTAAATCTGATGTGGATAACCTGATTTCTCGAACAATATTTAAAAATTGGTCACTTCGTGCGAATTGCCCTCGCCTTGCATTTTCCCAATAATCTGTCAATAAACGAAACTCTTCAATTCACCAGAGCACTGATTTAGGTTTTTCTTTAGGCGAATTGCTACGCAGCCTTTCGCATAGAGATCTAGTTGATGTAACTGATTCCTGAGCCGTAACACAGGCGAGAATATTGAGAGTATGCATATCTTTTTCCTGTTTGTTGTCTTGCATCATTCTTGTGCGTTTAAGCTGAACTGCTATTTTGTAAAACCAAAAAGGTTTATTTTCTGAATCGCACTGCACATTCTTGTTGTTACTGTTATGGTCTTAAGGCCCAACACTGATTTGATGCAGCTCTCCCTCTTCACAATAGTCTCTCCTATCAAGCCTTTTCATTCAACATAGAAATATTTGAGAAAACACGAACAGCGACATTTAAATCAAAGATTTAAAGTTTTCGTCTTAGTTCAACTAACCAAATGTATATTGGTTAAATGAACCGTAGATTGAAAATAGAAACGTCAACATTTAGTCAAACATATTAAGTATTTCGTTTTAGTTCAACTGACAAAGTGTATATGGTTAAATGAACCGTAGGTTGTGTGTCACCATCGAGTTGTACTCACCACCCTCTCTTCATATTAAGTACTATCCCTAACAGCACTAAGGGAATACGACATTGCACAAGCGCTCGTCATAGTTATCTAATCGCTACAGTTACGCATCTAACAGATCATACTTATATCGGAGGAAAGCTAGAACAGGAGACCTCAACCACGACATTGCCAAGAGAACAATATGGAGATGCACAGAATTGTCGCCACGATCTTAATGCGTGCAACGATTCAGTCAGTCTTTCATTTCGGAAAATTAAAAAAAAAAGTCACTGATGAAATCAAAATCTTATCGGAACTTATCTGGAAGGAAATAAAATAACAGTTTTGGATTTATAGACCCATATAACTAAAATATGATTGTAACATGTTTTGCACAGCGATATCTCTTTCCTTTGTTAGAGTGTATCCAAGCTCGACACCAGTACAAACATTCAGAAAGTTTGGTGTACTACAGCTTAACTCAAATGTAGACTGAATGAACTGTAATTTACCACAGACGGTATAAATGAATTTTCTCGTGCTGTTTTCGTTTGTAAAACTTGCATTTCAAGAAACGTGACTGAATTGTTCCGGAATTTCCCAGAGTCAGGGTATAAAAGCTCTAGAATATCTTTTATCACACCGCTAGGTCAGCGTCAGGCAAAGACAAAGCCTAAGGTGACTATGCTGAGCCGTAACACTAGTAGACACTCGGCGACGCCTGCTGAACAATGCTCATCTCTCGCCCTACTGCTCCAGATCCATTGAGTTTCAACCATCAGATTTAGAGGTAGTAACAACCAAGCTTTTCTTAACTATGCTAAGGTACGTGCATTTCAGTTGCGTGTGTACTGGCAACCCTTGAAAAGCTGTTCAGCACAGGTTACTGAGGCTATGAGTCAGAAACTGAACAATATTGTATTACTCATACTAATCTAAAGCAATGGACTGTGGTGTCAGACTAGCCTAGTTTTGAAGGACTGTGGAGAGCTGGAGAAGAGTCAGTTCTGGAATAAGGAAAAAATAGACTTGTTAGAAGTGAAAGAGAAACACTTCGAAAGTGGTAACGTAGAAATTTGCGTGGGCTTTTGGTAAAAGGCAGTAAGCCAGTGACTGAAATCTCCGTGGTTTGGACGAACTCAGTGCCACATATTGAGCGCTAAAGCACCCATCCTTGAAACATTCAGAGTCTGTGCTCCGTCTAATGTCTTCGATGTCAACGGGACGTTGAACCGTAAACTTCATTCATTCTTTCCAAAACGTCCGGAGGTTACTTAAATCTAAGGCAATGACCCAGTCCCAAGAGGGACTACGGAATGAAAGAAATCTAAATTTGAAGGCAGTTTGTGAATATGTGTCGATAGCCACTATTTTAAACAATATTGTGTCAAAAGTTCAGTCTGTCCTTGGGAGCTTAAAGCTTCTGCATGAAAAGATAGTAATAATTTGCTTTGGTTTGAATGGAATCTTCGATAGATGATAAAATAAGAGACTGGCGTAGCCGCCGGCCGTAGTGATCGAGCGGTTCTAGGCACTACAGTCTGGAACCGCGTGACCGCTACGGTCGGAGGTTCGAATCCTGCCTCGGGCACGGATGTGTGTGATGTCCTTAGGTTAGTTATGTTTAATTAGTTCTAAGTTCTACGGGACTGATGACCTCAGAAGTTGAGTGCCATAGTGCTCAGAGCCATTTGAACCAATCCACCGAGTCCCGTAAGAGTTCAGGCAATTCGTGTGCATCCGCACTGAAGAAGGTCATCAGCCGGTTAGCCTTAACGATATGAAGATTGCATCTGTTCTTTCGGACATGTCCGAAATAACAGATGCCATCTTCATACTTATCACTCTGGTTCGTGTGAGACTAAGTCTGTGGTATAAAACGATGGGCATAGTCCAAATAAAGAGTATTTGGTCTTTTATTTTTGTCCTAAAAAATTAAATTGTTATGTTTTTTTTAATTTAAGCAACCTTTATTAACAATCTTTCATAAATTATCGATAATTAAGAATTTATATTTGAATTCGTGTGCAATTTGTAATTCGAAACAAGAAGACGAGCTTTATTCATAAAAAATGTTGATCAATTTTACACTTACGGGATGTGAGTATTTCAAATTGAAAGAAAAATAAAAAAAGGATGCTCAAAGCGAGATGTGAACTCGCGGTTCACGGACTGCATCAGAGCTACTACGCTACCGGTTCCGCTATACAGGGTGGAGAAAAATTGTGTCACGAAATTTCAACCCTGGATAACTGATGCCAGTAGGAACCAAAATTATTAATGTTGTGTAGGTCGACAACGCACCATTTTTAAATTACGGAAACTTGGCGCCACGCGATGCGATTGGCCGTGGCATTGCCCTGTTGCCGTTCGTCGGTTGACGAGCAGCGGTATGGTTGTCGGAGCGCGTGGCGCCAAGTTGACGTAGTTTAAAAATGGTGCGTTGTCGACCTACACAACATCAGTAATTTTGGCTCCTACTGACATCAGCTATCCAGGGTTGAAATTTCGTGACACAATTTTTCTCCACTCTGTATATCCAATGAGTATGTGTATCCCAGCTGCATTAAATACAGTCCCTCGGTAAACTTCAAAGCCGATTTTTTCTGCAAATTTATGAACAACCAATTTCTCGGCACTTTTTACTATGTTTCACTATGGAGCAGGTAGCAGCCTCAGCCATTTTCATACTGCTCATTAACAGCTCGACAATCAGAGCACTACAGTACAAAGACTGTGAATGTACACCATTTTTGAAATAAAAACTACATAACTAAAACCTGATTAAGAAAAACGCTGGCGGTTTTTAATACATTAGAATACCTTAAAGTTTCATTTAACGTAACTTAATAATAAGATGTCTAATACATAAGTAGGACCTACTTCCAAGAGCGTAACAACACCAGTGTACGTGTGCTACGGCTTCTAACCAATCATCGCGTTTGTGTTTGTTTACATCAGGTTTATTCTTACGATGAACAGAACAGTATAACCTCGTTAGCGCTAACTCGCTTAATACGAACGCGAGGTTAACGCGAAAAAAGATATTATTCCTGACAGAAATAAATTAGTTCTTACGGGACGATTTATCGGTTAACATGAATTTGGGTTAAGGCTAATTACGAACTATTTTTCAGTCCCTAGCGTAATTAAATTTCATTCTAACACAATCCTGCGATGTTACAGAATTTTTAAGTGTTAATTTTTTTCCGAAATGAATGCAAGAAATGTAACAACAAGGCTAACTACCCACTGTTGACTCGTTTCTAATGTATTGTAGGTCGGCAGCCGTGGTTGTTACCTCAAAAATCAGCGTGTACGGTACATTTAAAAAAAATCAGTAATGTGTGCATTAGCATTTAATAATGTATTCGATGCCAGGTGTTCTTTCCGTCCTAGCTAAATCAAGTTAAAATTCTGAATGTTGTTGTTGTGGTCTTCAGTCCAGAGACTGCAGCTCTCCATGCTACTCTATCCTGTGCAAGCCTCTTCATCTCCAAATAACTACTGCAACCTACATCCTTTTACAATCCGCTTCGAGTATTCATCTCTTGGTGTCCCTCTGCGATTTTTACCCTCCACGCTTCCCTCCAGTACTAAATTGGTGATCTCTTGATGCCTCAGAACGTGTCCTACCAACCAAGCCCCTCTTATAGTCAAGTTGTGCCACAAATTCCTCTTCTCCGAATTCAATTCAGTACCTCCTCATTAGTTACGTGATCTATCCATCTAATTTTCAGCATTCTTCTGTAGCACCACATTTCGAAAACTTCTATTCTCTTCTTGTCCAAACTAGTTATCGTCCATGTTTCACTTCCATACATGCCGGCCGAAGTGGCCGTGCGGTTAAAGGCGCTACAGTCTGGACCCGCGAGACCGCTACGGTCGCAGGTTCGAATCCTGCCTCGGGCATGGATGTTTGTGATGTCCTTAGGTTAGTTAGGTTTAACTAGTTCTAAGTTCTAGGGGACTAATGACCTTAGCAGTTGAGTCCCATAGTGCTCAGAGCCATTTGAACCATTGAACTTGCATACATGGCTGCACTCTACAAATACTTTCATAAAAGACTTCCTGACACTTGAATCTATATTGGATGTTAACAAATTTTTCTTCTTCAGAAACACTTTCCTTGCCAGAGGCAGTTTACGTTTTATATCCTCCCTTCTTCGACAGTTATCAGTTACGTTGCTTCCCACGTAGCAAAACTCATTTACTATTGTAAGTGTCTCATTTCCTAATCTAATTCCCTCAGCATCACTTGATTTAATTAGATTATATTCCATTATCCTCGTTTTGCTTTTGTTGATGTTCATCTTTTATTCTCCTTTCAAGACACTATCTGTTCCGTTCAGCTGTTCCTTTAGAAGAGCAGCTCAACGAAATGGACAGTGTGTTGAAAGGAAGATATAATATGAACATCAACAAAAGTAAAACGAGGATAATGGAATGTAGTCTTATTCTGAATAAAAATCTACAAACGGTAGCACGCGAAACATGGCAAAGAGGAAACAAACAGCTTTTGAATGTACAGGTAAAGCTTAAGATTCTAGATGAAGTGGACCGTGGTACAAAGAAAGCAGCAATTGCAGAGCAGGTTGATACTCCCAAATATACTTTATCTACGCTAATTAAGAACCGAGAAAAAAATCATTAATGCAGCTGAATCAGGTTCCGGAAACAAATCTAATCGACTTCGTAGCGCTAAGTATGAAGACATGGAGACGTTACTGCTAGAATGGTTCAGTCATATGTGTGCATCTAACATTCAGTCAAAAGCAAATGAAATTGCCAAAAATATAGGCATCGAAGACTTCCGTTATTCTGCTCGTTGGCTGTATCGGTTCCAAAAGAGACATTTGTGGTGAAGCAAAGTTGATGACGGATGTGCGAACAGCTGGTTGCATGAATCTGGCCGAGTGAGGGAAAACTATGCCTCGTGTGACGCGTTCAGTTCGGACGAAACTGGACTTTTCTACAAACTTTTTCCAAGTCGCTCTCTGGTAATAGGGGTGATAAGTGTCACAGTGGAGCACGCAGCAAACAACGTGTGACTAGTGCAGTGGGAAGTTTAGTCCCTGGGTTATCGGCACGTCCGAGAAAGCGCATTGTTTTGAAAACATAAATATGGACACTTTACCTCGCATATACTCTCACCATAAGAAAGCTTGGGTCGGCGGCACATCATTTCGCAAGTGGTTTCTTCGTTTCAACAGTCGAATGGTTGCTCATAACAGACATGTTCTTTTTATATTCGACGGATGTGCTGCCCATGACATACAGGATCTGAACCTAACCAAGATAAAGGTCAGTTTTTTTTTTCATTAAACGCGATAAGCCACCTTCAGCCGTTGGACCAATGCAACATTTCTCTCACGAAGAGAGCTTATCGCAAGTAACTTGTAGGAGCTGTAATTCGTGCTCCTGAAGGCAATACTGCAACCTCAAATTGGAATAAAAGCCATAGCAACAGCCTGGAATTTTGTGTTGCCAAATCATACACAGAAGTGCTGTAACAGAGCCTGGAGCCTTAGCAATACTGCAGATGTTTACCAGTTAGATGATGCCACTTCCTCTGATGAATGGACAGTTCTGCAAGACGTTGCGAATCCTGGGATTAGTTTCGAGAATTCATTAGTGAAGACGACGGTGTTACCGTATGTGTTTCTGTGGAATCTGATGTGCCAAAAGCTGTGGCCGAGGTGTAAGAAGAGTCATTGCAGGTAAGCGAGGAGGAGGAGAATACAGATACCATTCCACTTACCCATTAGGAGATGCTTACAGCCCTGGACAGTTTAGGACGATTTACTTCAACATCCGACTTCATTGCTGTGTTTACCGACGCTACAGTTGCAATTGGTTGTGAAACTACAAGATATTTTCGTTCCCGTTAACGTCAGTGAACCATGCTTGATTTTTTCCAAGAAAATACCGTAATTTGTGTGTACTTGTACTTTTTTCAGTCATTTTATAGTGTTATAAATCTACAACAATGTAAAGTGATTGATAATGTAGTGTATTACGCATTACTGTACTACTGTACACGTATACATCTCAAAATCTGCGTTTTTCACTTAATACGAGATTTTTTTAACACACACTGTTGATTTTTCGGTCCCTTCGGATTCGTGTTAACGAGTTTATACTGTATTCTGACAGGTGACCCTGGAGCAGCTGGGACATGAACTGAAGGAAGTGGTGGACGTAGTAAAAGAGACAGCATATGAAGGCAGTATTTTAATTGAATGTTTCACCTGCAGTGCTATTTCATATGCTTCAAGTTCGATCTTGTGTTCTTCGAGAAGACTGGTTCTAGACTTAGCAACGTTGTTCGCTGTTTCACTGTCACCTGAGATAGACTAATCTGTTGACATTTCGTCATAACACCGATAGCCTAATGATATGTCAGTAACCTCACCCGACCTCATCCTATACACTGATGGAAAAAATATCGCAACACCGAAGGAGAATTAATGCATAATAATGAAATTTTGGAAATACATTTGTCCAAGTAACATATTTAAGTGATTAATATTGCAAAATCAGACGTTAATGTAAACGCGAGTTAAGCCACTGCAAATTTGGAATGTTGGTGAATTAATAACCGGTGTAAATGCCAGAATATTGAATACAAGCATGCAAACGTGCATGCATTGTGTTGTACACAAGCCGGATGTCAGTTTGTGGGATGGGGTACCATGCCTATTGCACTTCGTTGGTCAATACAGGGACAGTTAACCCTGTTTGCTGATGACTCTGGAATTGTCGTTCCCATAGATGCTCGATTGGAGACACAGCTGGTGATCGTGCACGGCAAGGCAACATGTCGACGCGCTGTAGAGCATTTGGGCGAGCGTTATCCTGTTGGAAAACACCCCCTGGACTGCTCTTCATGAATAGCTCCACAACAGATCGAATATCCAGATCGACGTAAAAGTTTACAGTCAGGATGCGTGGGATTACTACGAGAGTGCTCCTGCTGTCGAAATCGCACAGCAGACCATAACTCCAGGTGTAGGTCCAATGTGTTAAGCATGCAGACAGGCTGGTTGGAGGCCCTCAACTGGCTTCCTGAAAACCAATACACAGCCATCACTGGCACCGAGGCAGATCGCCACCATGCCCTGCAGTCAGTTCTCGTTTGACACTGCTGAAGTCGTAAACGGCGGTGGTTTCGCGTCAGCGGAATGCACATTACAGGGCGTCTGGCTCGGAGCTATCCTTGAAGTAATCGATTTTTAACAGTTCGTTGTGTCACTGTGGTGCTAACTGCTGCTCAAACTGCTGCAGCAGATGCATTACAATGCGCCAGAGCCATACGGTCACACGATGGTCTTCCCTCTCTGCAGTGTCACGTGGCCGTCCGGAGCCCAGTCATCTTGCGACCGTATATTTTCGTGACCACTGCTGCCAGGAATCATGTACAGTGGCTACATTCCTGCCAAGCCTTTCTACAATATCACAGAAGGAGCATCCAGTCTCTCGTAGCCCTATTACGCGACCTCGTTCAAACTCAGTTAGGTGTTGGTAATGGTGTCTTTGTCATCTGAAAGGCATTCATGACGAACAGCAGCTCACCACTCACGACCGTTATAGTGTGTTTTTAAACCAAACATGATTTGCATCCTTATAGTGGCGCTCGTAGCCCACCCGCCAAGGTAGCCGAGCGCGCTAACGCGCTGCTTCATGGACTTGGGTAGGCGCGCCGGCCCCGGATCGAATCCGCCCGGCGGATTAACGACGAGGGCCGGTGTGCCGGTCAGCCTGGATGTGGTTTTTAGCCGATTTTCCACATCCTGCTAGGTGAATACCGGGCTGGTCCCAGCGTTCCGCCTCAGTTACACGCGTCACAGACATTTGAAACGCGTCCGCACTATTTCACGATTTACACTAGACGCAGGCAGTTGGGGTACACTGATTCCGTCCTGGGGGGGTACGGGGTAGCGGCAGGAAGGGCATCCGACCATCCCCAACACTAACACTGCCAAATCCGTTGTAACCACGCCGTCCCTGCGATCGCTGCGGGACTATGGCGTAAGCGAAAGAAAAGAAAGTTGCGCTACTAGCCCCACTCTTATGCGACTGGGGCGAAAGACATCATCTTTCAGATGTAGAAACAGTCCTACCAACTATCGTTTATGTCGCACAACTCCTTCTTGGTGCTGCGATTTTTTTCCCGTCAGTGTAGTTGCTGCGTCCTCTCCATGTCATCATATCCGGTTTTCAGCAAGATATCACATAAATACTGTCAATAATGCGTTTTAGCAATAACGAGGATCACGCATGCGGCAAAAAGAAGCGAACTTTTTAATTTCAGGATTTTGTGTGCATTCTGGCATGGTTATTATTTTATTATTTCTCTTAAATAATGTTTTGTCGTAGAGATACGGACCGATGTGAAAAATAGTAATTACGCGACTTAATGTGGACTTACGTCAGTCGATATTTCCCGCAGTTGGAAATATATATGTAGAAACTAGTAACAAAATATACTTTGGAGGGGAAATGGCGTTGAAAGTTTTCTAATGTTCACTTGCCTGTTATCTTCTAGTCGATGACTGATTTACTTTATCTGGTTGATTGGAGACATGTCCTCTTAATCTATCTGGATGTGTAAAGAATTTTTGAAATGTATGAAACGTTTTTTATCCGGTATCTCGCACGGAATTTTGAATACACTGAGGAACTGATTACGTTAGCGACAAAAACAGTACTTAAATTGAGCCATTAGTAGATATTTGCATCAAAGGGGGTTGGAATGTTTGCTTGTGGGTGATTAATGATATCTGGAGCTACTGCAATGTATTTAACTCCTTTTAAATAGGATTGAGTTTTTTGTGTAAAAAAGTTTGAAAAGTGGATGCAGAAATGAGAACGGGATACACACTTGTTCGCCGAAGAAAGCCTAGATATTGTTAATTAGATTCATTTGATTGGTATCACATTGCAGAATAGCAAATAAAAATGCATCGGTGATGTAGTGTCGTTTGATAGGTACTACGTAGTGAACAGAGGCAATTACAGTCAGTTGCGAAATAATATAGTATCCTGACGGACTGTTCGACGATCCCGGGTCACTTACAAAATAAATTTTTCCTGTGTCTGGCCCTCATTCTCATAAGACCAGGTATTTTAACATGCGAGTGAGTGGCAGATTCGGCTAAAGTGTCAAAGCTATTCTCTGTAACTAAATTTACCATGTTGTAGCACCTTTTTGGAACGGACTGCGCGGATGCGGGCCGTGTGTGTCTGTATGTACCTGCGAAGAACGTCGTCAGCGCTGATAGCACAGCGTATGTTTATCCTGATAAAAATGTGTGCCGTCGTCTTTTCATTACTAGTGCAAACACGGCGTTACACCCGTAGTCAAGGTTTCATGAGGAAGTTTCAAAACTGTTCTCAACTCACAGAAGTAGGAAAAAATGTTTGCAAGGGTAAATTTTGTTTAAAGTTGTTTTCATCCTAATTACCCTGAATTACATAACTAGCTTCTAACTGTCATTTTCTGACATCTGCACCACACTTTAATTATAGTTAATGCAAAACTTCCTGTTTACAATACGATTTTTGATGAAAATGGACGTTGGAAAACAAACTGTACCCGACATATTTGGTCACTGAATTGATGAGCGAAAATATTTTGCGTATATAGTGAAATAAGGCCCCTGATAATGCTTGCTGACCAAAAAACAGCACTGTCTCTTCGATGTACTTCTAAATGAAACAGATGCCTGTATTTACACCGTGTGGCACCTCATTCTTTCTTAACTCGCTTTGCGTTTGCTCGTAGTCGATACCATCGCGTATAAGTAGGCGCAGCTGAACAAAGCACGCACTAACTGATAACTCTACAACTTCTCCGTTTCAGTTTACTTTGAATTTATATTGGTTATCAGCACTGAGCGAGAAATATGTTTGTATTGGTACTGGTGTTCATGTATTTTACTGAAAGAGGCTTCACGGCAGTTCTAAGATTTACTTAACCAATATTGGCAGAAGCTTCAATACGAGGGCTATTTTTTTCAACCTCCGATCGGTCGCGAAATGAAAACCATAGTGAAAATCAAAAATTTTTTGTTTGCAACATTTAACTTCACCTTCCAACTACTTCTGTACATAGTCGCCGCTTCGACTTAGACATTTGTCGTAGCACTGTACCAACTTTCTAATACCCGAGGTCATAGAAGGCAGCCGCCTGTGATTTCCGCCAATTCCCTATGCTGATATGCAACTCGTTGTCTGTGCCAAAGTGCTATCCTCATAGCTAGAGGTTCATGAGAGCGAAGAGATGACAATCAGAGGGAGCCTAATCTGGGCTATACGGTGGCTGATCAAGCACTTCCGAACCAAAACGGTGCATATTCGTTGCAACTGCTGTACGCGGCCGAGAAATGGCTTAAGAAGGAAACACATGTCAGTTACGTTATGTGGGCTGCATGAAATCAGGCGAAACCCCTCACCAGGACTTCACACTAGGCAGAAGACATTATTTTCTAGGCGTCTTCATGTGTTCATTGCGCGCTCAGAACTGAAAAGTGCGACGTGACGCGATAGACGGACATACTTAAGACACTGCAAAACGCATCTGTGCGAAACTTAACTGGATTTTCACTGTGGTTCTAATTTCGCGACAGATCGGAGAGTGAAAAAAAAAATAACAAAAATAAAAACGAGCCATCGTATAACAAGAAGGAATTAATGCATTTTTCCCTTTAGATTGTCTTTCTTGTCATGTTGATTAGTTTTCCTCTCTGATATATGAGATTTTATCATAATTATTCTTGTGAGTCTGCTTACTGTCTTGTAAGAAGTAGAAATGGAATTTTACCAATCTATTTCATACTAGAATAATTTTTGTTTCCAAAATCTTTCCATATTTACATACATTCTGTGTAGTCATTAAAGTCTCACATATTTTAACATTTTAGTAAAATAAAATGGGTTTTAGTTTTGTTTGCATCATCTTTACCATTGGCAAGTTTTCCTGATAATGGTAAATAAAGGGGTCGAATAATGAGGAATTACGAGAAGTGCATGCTAGAATAAAACAAGTTAATGTAGTTTCTAAAAACTGGTTTAATCTTCACAGTAAGCAATGAAATCAAACTTCTCATGACTGAAACTACACTAATCACCCAGAACATTATGACCACCGACCTGTATCGATATAAACCCGTTCAGGCGAGGAATGACTACTAGTCACACACATGCACGAAGCATGTATTATCAGTGAGCGTGTTGCCCGTATGTGGAATGGGGAAGGCATGCGATCTATGTGATTTTGAGGAAGGACAGATTGTGATGGTCCGGAGGCTCGGCGCGAGCATTTCGGAAACTGCACGATCAATGCTGTGGTGAGTGTCTTCAACACGTGGGAAACTAAGTCCAAACGTCGTGGGGTTGGGAAGCCACCCCTCATTACAGATGTCGGACGTCATAGGCTGGGCAGACTGGTAAAACAGGACAGGCGACGAACTGAGGCGGAACTAACATCAGACTTTAATGCTGGTCAGAGTAGAAGTGTGTCTGAATACACAATGCACCGAACACTCCTAACGATGAGCCTCTGCAGCCGACAACCCATGCATGTTGCATGTTAACACCACGACATCGGCAGCTGTGAAATGGGAACGCGACTATCAGCACTGGACGTTGGCACAGTGGCAGAGCTTTGCATCGTCTGATGAATCCCTATACATCCTTTGTCGTGCCAATGGGAATCCGTCATCTTCGTTGGGGACAGCTGCTTGACACCTGTACTGTGGGACAGAACAAGCTGGCGGCGGCTCCGTTATGCTCTGGGGGACATTCACGTGGGCATCCATGGGTCCAGTGGGAGCTCCTGCAAGGGACCATGACGGCCAAGAAGTAACGTAAACTGGTTGCAGACCACCATACACCCTTTCATGACGATCATGTTTCCCCAACAACAGTGGCATTTTCCAAGAAGATAATGCGCCATATCACAAGGCCAGCAGTGTGATGGAGTGGTTCGAGGATCACAGTGACGAGTTCCGATTTATGTGGTGGCCCGCCACTCGCCAGCTCTGAACCCGATCGAACACATCTGGGATGTGATTGAACGTGGTATCAGAGCTTATGGTCCATCTCCCCGGAATTTACGGGAATTAGGTGACTTGTGTGTGCAGATGTGGTGACAACTCCCTCCAGCGACGTACCAAGGCCTCATTGCTTCCATGCCACGATGCGTCGTCGCCCTTATCAGTGCCAAAGGTGAACATGCCTGCCATTAGATAGGTGGTCATAATGTTCTGGTTGATCGGTGTATATACTTAGGAACTGTACGAACATTTTATGAGGTCTTTCTGTCAGTACGCTGTTTACTGTATATGATAAGGATATAGGACATTATTACGCATTTCAATTTCAACAGTCTTCTGCGTCCACAATACTCGTATCTTGAATTTGGCTGCCCACTTCTGACCAACTTGCTATCATATCTCATGGCAGTGTGAATCTCGAATTTACGTCTGGTGATATTCCCGGGGCCGCGCGGGCTTAGCCGAGCGGTCTGAGGCGCTGCAGTCATGGACTGTGCGGCTGGTCCCGGCGGAGGTTCGAGTCCTCCCTCGGGCATGGATGTGTGTGTTTGTCCTTAGGATAATTTAGGTTAAGTAGTGTGTAAGCTTAGGGACTGATGACCTTAGCAGTTAAGACCCATAAGATTTCACACACATTTGAACATTTTTTTTATATTCCCGGAAATGCTGTTGCTAAGAAGTATTTATAGGTAAAGATTGTGAAGATCAGGAGAGGAATAGTAGGTTGACTGAGCATTCTGTACAGACGCCATGCACTTTAAAACTGATGCCTTGAGAGCCCAATATAGGAGAAATGGCACCACCTCCTGTTTGATCTTATCTTCACACAACATGTAGCTATATACTGATAATGTGCATCTACATCTGCCATGTGTTTATTATAACCACCAACGCATATAGGTTGAGGCACTTCAATTTTCCTTTTTTCTGACTGCTCCAATGGACTGCTCTACTTTCGTCATGGCTGTAGATGTAATTAGTGGCAATTGTTACAGCTTTTTTGTAATTCCATCTGACAATCACAATATAATCTGCAACTATTTCTTCAAACGAACCTCTCTCTGTCTTCAAGCTCTTTTTTCATCACAAATGGGATGTCATTCATTCTCTCCTCTCTCTTTGTAAGTGTAGCTCCTATGTCTCTGCTTGGTAGTTCCTGCGTTGTGGGAGAGGTAAAGAAATTGTCTAAAAATAAATGACAGCTTTATGTGATACTGGCTTTTTCAACTAGTCCCACAACTACATCATACTCGACCATTCCCACTGACTGCGAGGTTGTATTCGAACCACAGTGAGGCTCATCGTGTGGCATACAGCCTAGCCGGTACTGGAACACAAAGACCACAGTTTGAAGCCAAAACGCACGGACTTCTCTCTTATGCATTGTTTATTCTGGTGTCTTCCAAAGCAGGGAATTAAAACCTCATCAGTTGACAAATTTCGAGGAACATCGAGGATTTTACATGATGCATTGATCATGTCAAAAAGCGGCCAATCTTGAAAATAGGGTCTTCATTTATTTCGGTGTTGTCAGTAAGACGCAGTCGTCTCATAATGTCGTTGAATGTTTGTCGCCTCTTAGCACTGGATATCAACACATTATGCGTATCTTGTGAAGTGCGTTAGTGTAACTGACGATGTGCTACAGTGCTGTAGCCTGATACAACAGGAACAGCAATAAACCGAAATAAACTTTCCCTTGTCAACAGGTTTTTCTGTGCTGCATATCGCTTACTCTCGACCGTGATGAGATCTACTAAATCCATTGAAAACATATGGAAAACGTAGTCTGATGCAGTTTTCAGATTTCCTTAGATGAAGTCTGCAGATTTTGCACTGTCAGTGACATATGTAGGAATCTTACTTCCAACACTATTTTCAGGTTTACACACCTTTCTTTTCTTGTTTGAGACAACAAGAGGCTTAGATTTCAGTTTCTCATGTTCACGTATGAAACTGCTTTCTTCTCTCTTATCTCATGAGCCTTCTTTCAGTTCACCTTCTTTTTCTTTTTTTCTCTAGGCCTATATCACTCCTAGTTCTTGTATGATATACTGCCTTTGCTTGTCGTCTAATTGGAGGGCTCTTTACTTTACTGGTATTAGGCTACTGTGTCATTTCATGTATGCTAGCCACATTTTCGCCACTCACTTGAATACCATCTACATTTTCTTCGTTAATTTGAATGTCACCTAATTCAGGCGCATTATATGAAATCTCTAGTTCAGTTTTTTCACCTTGGCGCTGAAATAGTCTTCTTGGGAGATGTACAGGTTGTTCTGAAAACTCGCCTTATATGGTATGAGGCGTATATTATGACGCTGAAAGATGTAGCTCTGGGTTTAAACACCATTGCAGAAATGGCTTGTTGTTTGTTTAGTTCATTCACTAAATGCCCAGAGGGCATGCCAGTTTTAGAATATCTCAGTTGTTTGTATTCAGCTGGCATCTAGAGAGATATACATGAACCAGCGGTACCTGGCATGAAGAGGTTCAGGATTAGTAACACCGTTCACAGAACAAATAGGATACTATCAAGTGTACAAGTCAGTGTAAAGGTACCTGGCGTAGTGTACTTCGTACTAATATTAGGGACTTTCTGTTGTATTTCATACAGGTACGGAATGAGACACGATGACTGTCTGTATGCCATGGTATTCGCTATAATCACTCCTACCTTATTCTTATCAGCCCTACGTGAGATATGCGGTGGACGTTGTAGTCTCCCTGTAACATTATCTCTCTAAATTTACCCAACAGAGCTTTGTGACAACACGTCGTTTTAGACAGCAACAAACAACATTTTAGGCCATATAGCCAGAACAAGAAAAGCTCTTAAATCTGTGGTCCACTTTTGCAAAGATACAGTAATCACTTGAAAGTAAACCACTTTAAAGACCTTAGATGGCGTAAATTTGATAAAAGATAAATGACAATTGTTCACAATATTGAGAGTTCAAATTCTAAACTTCAAACAGATTTCGAGTAGGATATCTCACATTTCAGAACACGGTAAGAGGTATTCAAACCCCTGTAAAATAATATGATTAAGATTTTCGAGACCTAGATAAAGGGAGTAGTAGTAGATTGCTGGTTCACCGTGCTAATGGGTTTGTTGAGAATTATTTATTATATATCGTTCAGCTAAGTCAATCTTTACGCCGCATAGCCTCTTTAATCTTAAACTAAGAAGCACATCCTTAGTTGTTGTTTCCATGCCTCACTTTCTCCTACTGTCCACTGACAGCTGAAGACAGCGACATTCTTCAGTTCTTTATTCCAGCAGTTGGGTTATTTGACTTGAGAGTAGTGGAGCAGGCTACATTCAAGAACAGATAACAGTCTTATCCCAAGGTCATTGCCCACGACTCTCATGGAGCTCTGTGTGGTACATTCAAGGTTACAATGTAATCTGATACCTATCGTGTGCCAAGGTAAGTCCCCCGCAATGTGCCAATAAAAAATGGTTGGGAAAGGAAGATCACCCATTTACTGTGGGCTTTCAAGCATCAAAATCAAGGACATCCTCCTTCTCCCCACCACCTATTGAATTCGGCCAATAGAATAACAATAAAAATGGCGAGGAAACGAGTTACCCCTCCCCCATTTTATCGTTATTTCAATTGTGTGAGCCTCGGCATTCACAGTCAGTATGTTGTAATGAAAGCATCATCAGAGAGATCAGCTGCAGAGTTATCCTACCGAAAAAATGGTGGTGAATGTTATCTGAATTTATGATGTAAGACACTTCCACATTACAGTGTGTGACTGGTAAATTTGAGTGGTATGTTGCCCTATTGGCTGAACTGCTACAGTTTAATGATGTCATGACATTTTTTGTAAGCACTCTAATGTATGACAACATCGCATTGCTTTTGACAGTTTTGTTACATTTTTTGACTGATTTGCTCCCACTGTTCAACATCATGATTCGAAGACCCATGTAAATGTGAGACCTCCAATATTCAACAAGTAACACAGTGCATTATTTAACCAAAAAACTATTGCTGTTTACAAAGTCTACAAGGAAGCATTATTGATGTTTAACATCATAGTTTGTTAAAAAATATGGCATTTTCTGTGGGCACTCCAATGTGTAACCACCTCCCATTCTATTTACTTTTTTTGGGTAATTTGTTGCAATATCACTGATTTTCATTCACCTCTCAAAACTGTCATCCTAAGACACATGTAAATGCACTACTTTAAATATTAAAAATTTAGCGCAGTGTGATACTTTAAGAAATACACTGATATCCCACGTTAAAAAATTAGCACAGTGTGATATTTTAACAAATACATCAATATCCCACATTAAACAAGAAGCACACTGCAACTAATATGCTTTTGGTATGTACCAAGTCTACATGGAACTTATCCCTGCATTATTTGTGGATTAAAAACACTTAAATTACTTCAGCACTGCCATACAAGAGTGTGACACTATAAGATTACAGTAGAATTGTAAATAATAGCGGAAAATCCAAGTATGTACGCATACACACAACACATCGCTCAAAACTTACACTGGAAACAATTACCCCAACCCACCTGTGCTGCTGGCCACCACCACCATCATAAAGAGACTTCCTAATGGGTAAAAAACAATTATGTCACTATAAGACTTAGAGGAGTCTCACACTATGAAGTTATAGGAGAATTGTAAATAATGGCACAAAAGTCCCCGTATATACACTTAAAGCACATCACTAGAGCTACACTATAAACAAATGCCACAACATCCACCACCATCACCACCACCGGCGTGGGATGTGAGGAATAAGATTAGCAGGAACAAACTAAAAAAATGCAATGAATCATTCTGAATGTAATCATCTCCATGTTCACACGGGTCTCTCCAGATAGCCAGCTCAGGGCCTACTGCTGTGACAGTTCGCTGCTGCCAGACGCTGGTCACTCCCCATGACAGAAGATGTAGTCAGAAAGCCTAAACTCGCAGATTATGGACATCACACAGCTTGGCCGCCAGCAACTATGGGAATCACCCACACATGATAGATAACACTACTGGAGATAGAGCAAGAGCGAAAGAGAAAAGCCTCTTGCATGCTCTCTATTGCCCCGGTCAGCAACGTCTGAGAATCCCACACACTTGAGATAAGACTGACAGGATGCATTTCACTGCTCATGGACACATAATCCAGGCTGTATTAGCCACTCTAATATTTTTAATTGTATTTCTCTCTAATTATTAATAATGTTTCCAGTAATGAGTTGTTATTAACATTTAATCACCTTGACATGCTACTACTGCCAGCGATGTTCACCCCAGAGTAACAATTTCTTTATTTAAGTTGACTGTGCTAAAAAATATTCTGAAAACTTGACACTGACAAATATATAACGATTTGTTTCATGGCGACAGCTCAACCACGATTAATAACCATGTTGGAATCATTAAATTAGAATTTTGTTTACATATACTGTGGTAAACTGTGATCGATGTACCCAGTGACCTGTTAAACTACAATGCCACTACTGTGTTAATGCGTCCTCATGTTTATTCCTATAATGTATTGTCAAATCTAGTTATATACATTAGTTCTCTATGAATTAAAAAAAAGAAAACGAAAACTGAAATAAACAATAAAAATTTGTGGTCCTCTAGTAATAATACTGTGACTCGTTGTGTAACTTTGTTTCCATGTCTCACTTCCTATGCATGTGGAGAGGACGGACCGTTGTAAAACTCTATTTTTACAGACAATTCTTGGCTAGTTAGGGTCAGGCAAAAACCTACTGGATACATATCTTTGTAAGAAGTGGTAAGCATACAGCTCCAGTTGCGTGATATTGTTTACCAATCATTTTTAGTGTGCTTATTTTCTTATAAACTGCTGTATTTTCCTAAAACACACCACAAATAAAATATGAAAAATGCGAAGAAAATTGTAATCATTTCCCGAAATGTGTCATTCAGGTGATAAATAATTCTAGGTTAGATCAGTCCAGACAGACAAGGTTATCTATTATGTGGCAGCATATTGCCAGTAGCATAGTGAGAAGTGCAACTCATTTACACATATCCTTTTATGTGTTTGTAGTGTTAGGGCAGTAAGGACACTGTCTGAGAGGTGAAGGCGTCAGCAGTTATCACACATTTCAGAAACATCACAATAAACCAATTATGTAATGTAAGTTATCGGTAGTGTCAATATGTGTTCCAATTTTATGAGTCATAAACAAAAGTAACAACATAATCATGTGA
This sequence comes from Schistocerca serialis cubense, assembly GCF_023864345.2. Lineage (NCBI taxonomy): Eukaryota > Metazoa > Arthropoda > Insecta > Orthoptera > Acrididae > Schistocerca > Schistocerca serialis. The sequence goes on along the minus strand of NC_064640.1, from coordinate 935,134,559 downwards.
TCCACTTATACCCCTAAGTCAGTCTAGTCTGCAGACCAGCATTACATTCTTATGTGCTTCCTCATATAAAAAAAAATCGACTGACTAGCTGCAATACCAAGAAGGATAGCAGTGTTGTGCAAAAAATAAAACTAAGAAGAATGTATTATTTTATTTGTGTGTGTTTCGATGGTATAAAGGGTGTAGTTACGAGAACATACAATTAACACTATATATCCTTGAGTGTCTTCTATAGTATTTGATTCTTTAGATATGTAAATGCAATAAAGCGTATTACATAGAATGTAATTGGTGGCGGAAACCGAATCACTTTTGGATGCTAAAAAATCTGTTAGGGTGAGCAATTAGAGCACAAATATTCTTCTACTTTTACACATAGAATATGGAAAAATGTGGAAAATATAGAAAACATATGGGAAATATGGAAAATTGGAAAAATGAAATGGGGATACAGTCTATCCATATTTAGACAGAGGGAGTAAACGTAATTTGCAGTAGAGGCTGAGGATCTTTAATGTGAGCAGTGGATACAGGAGAACGGTGTCACCACATACGTGTGCTTTAACAACAGATGGGAAATTTTAGAAACATGGTGTCAAGATGAAAGTGCCATATTCCCCCCCCCCCCCCCCCACCTACACATGGGCAATACTGCATCAGCAGTAGGCCTATCGAAAAAAAAGTTTAGCAGGGAAGTGCTTCAAGCCATTTCGAGGAAATACAAGAATTTTGGCGAACATGAAAATAGATATCCTAATCGATCAAGCGCCAGGACTGTCGTATGAGCTTCGTTTAGATGATTATAACATTGTTGATGTAGATATAATGCAAGGCTTTGCTGGGATTTTTAACAAAGTAACGATGTGCATTTCAAAATCAGGAGGATCGAAGTTGGGGTGTTATATGTCGTAGAAGACCGTAGTTTTAATGGAACGTTTTGTTAATCATGGGAGAGAGAACCACACAGCAATACTCTACTAAAACAAGGGGGACTGACAGCTATATATAATACAACTTGTGGGATACACTACATAGTCAGGGGCCAACCGGCTTAGTATAGAGGATCTTTATTCAAACACAGACGTCATATGTATTATACATAACTGTTATATTAAAGCTAAGAAAGCATTTTTTCTCAATCCATGACTTTATTAAAGTGATATACAATGCATCGAAATTCTACATTGGTGTGGGTAATACCTAAAGGAACTATAACGTGTCAAGCAGAGTTAAACCATTCCATATTAGAGAGATCGTTGTGCAGTTTGTCTACTGTAGTGGTGTGAGGGTAGTAAGGACACACGAAATTTGAAGTGGTGCAGAAGTACACCTTCCAGGCAGTCGAGGCCGTGGAAAGGTTATAAGCTATGTTCTGTCTGCCAATAGTTTTAATTATATATTTATGAAACAGACGTGATAATCATGACTGAGCAAAAGTTATAAACTATTCTGTCTCTCTATAATTTTAATTACATACCTATAAAACAGGAGGAGATTGTTACCGGAGACAAGACAAGTATTATACAGAAGTTGTGGTATGTATTTTTCATATTACCTACCAGTATTTAAAGTACATCCTCTAATATATGCTTCAATTGTGATGTAAACTGCTTAGCATCTATTCGTGCTAGAAACTCTAGTTCTCAGTTCACAAGAATATAGGGAGAAAAGTTGCTGCCCTGCATTAAGTCCTCTCCCCTCAAAGCGTTGTATTACTGATGTCGTTTTTGTGGAGTGTGATCTGTCAGATACTCTTTATTTGTATTCTTAGTGCTGTGATTTTCTTTCCCAGTTCCTGTGACACGAGAGTTACATGTATCTGGAATCATAAAATATTTGGAAGGAACCATTTGACGCAATATAAAGTGGAATGATTCAATGAAACGAAATGTAAGAGAAAAAAGCGATACATATTGATCGCATATTGACACTACTGCTCCTGATAAAATCACATGAGAATTCCGCTGATACTGGGATATGTGGAGGGGGGAGGTATGAGAGGAGGAGAATGCTCTGTGCACGTTTGCAACATGAGCAACAAGGTCCCAGCAGCAGATATCCATTGATTTATCACCTATTGAGTAGAACAGTAGCGGGGCACTCCGCCATTTTGTAAGTAGTACGTTGCATTTACGTGTAGCAGTCATCCTCTGCTGTTCACTATTAGATACAAACCACTGGAACTATATTTAAACGTCAAAATTAATTGATTTCAGTGCAAAATTGAAAAGAATCAAGTTGCATTCCCTTTTGACATTAGAGTACGCGAAATGAAGATGTATGTGAAGTACAGCATTTCCGTGTTAAGGTAGGTTGCTCGAATTCTACATACTACTCTATATCACACTTACATACCCAAAGAATAAAATACTATAAACGACACTCAACTGTATATAGTTTTAAGGGTATATCCTCATAACCACACCCTATATACCCTCGAAACATATACAGATAGAATCATGAATTCTTCCTACTTTTACTTTTTGCGCACAGTTGCTATCCTTCTTGGTATTGCAGCTAATCATTTATTACATTTTTATATAAGAAATCACTTAAGAATTTAATGCTGATAACGCAGGTTAAATTTTATTGATTTGTGATTTTTCTGATTTGTGTGTTAGGTGTTGTTGCCTTCATCCATTTGTCAAAGTCCTTACTGCTCTAACGCTACAAACACGTAACAGTAAGGAGTAACAGTATCATTATCGAAGGACCACAAAAGTTTTATTAATTATTTCGGGTTTCGTTTTATTTTCTTTCTAAATTGAGGACTAATGTAGAGAAGTAGTTTGACATACGTTAGAGGAACAAATGTGAGGACGCATCAACATGATCAGTGCCATTATCACTCGACAGCTCATTGGCTATACTGATCATAGCTTACCACTGTATATGTAAGCAAAACGCGAATTTAATATTTCCATCATGGTTGTTAGTCATGGTCAAGGTGTCACCATGAAACAAATCATTGTATATTTGCCATTACCAATACCCCAGAATATTTTTAGCACAGTCGACTTAAATGAAAAAATTGTCATTATACTGGTGAACATTGCTAATGGTAGCAGTATGTAAAAGTAATTAAATGTTAATGACAACTCAGTTCTGGAAATATCCTTGAGAATTAAAGAGATATGTAATAAAAAATATCAGAGCAGTTAATACAGCCCGGATTTTATGTCCCTAATCAGCGAAATGCATCATTTTGGTCTTATCTGAATTGTGTAGGTTGTTCGACTGTTGCTGACCGGCACAATAGAGGGCGCCCAAGAGGCCATTCTCCTTCTTACTTGCTCTCTTTCCAGTAGTGTTATTTATCATGGGCGCACGATTCTGACAGTTGCGAGCGGCCAAGATGTATGATACCCATGATCTGTGAGTTGAAGCCTGCTGGCTGCGGTTTCTCTCATCAGTGGTGCCCGGTATATGGCAGTAGTGAGGCGTCGCAACAGTATACCTTGAATTGGCTATTTCGATAGTTGCCTGTGAATATGGAGACGATTATATGTGGGAAGACTCATCATCATCATCATCATCTGAGACTTATTATGCCTTTCAGCGTTCAGTCTTGAGCATAGCCCCCCGTATAAAATTCCCCCATGATCCCCTATTCAGTGCTAACATTGGTGCCTCTTCTGATGTTAAGTCACTTAAGGCAGTGTCAAAGTGACATAAGTGTTTTTTAACCCTCTAATATTGCATGGATAAGTTCTTCATAGACTTGGTATGTAGCAAGAGCATATTTGTTGCAATGTGCTCTTGTTTAATGTGGAATATCTGTGTATTTGTTAAAGTATTACTCTGTGTTAATTGTTTAACATAGGATATCAATTTATTTATTAAAATATAAAACTGTGATAACTGTTTAACATTTACTGTCTCATATTTGCGTGTGTGCTAGGATAATGATCTTGAAAACTCGAAGAATATCGGTGACATTGAGATACCCCAAAATTGTAAATAGCAATGGGAGGCACCAATATGTTGGAGTTCTTACAGAAAATGTCATCAAATTATAGTAGTTCAGCTAACAGTACAGTACACCCCTGTAAATTTCCCACTCACACACTGTAATGTCAAACTGTATTACATCATATGTCAAGCTAATATTTACTGTCATTTTGTATGTAGTACAAGTCTGTAGCTGATTTTTCTGATGACCCTTTCACTGTGACATACGGACCTCGAATGACGAAGCTCACACAACTGGAATAGTGATAAAAAGGATGAGGGGGGGGGGGTGGAGACCGGTTTTCCTGTCAGTTTTATTCATCCTGTGAGCGTAGATCAATTTGGGGAGAGGAGGGGGAGGAGGAGGATGACCTTGGCTTTGCTGCATGAATGCCCATAGTGGATGGATGACCTTCATTTTCCCACAGTTTTTAATCATACAGTTTCCTAAGGGGCATGGACGGTGCTGGCGGGGGGGGGGGGGAGGCTCTGTTTGGAACGTAGTACTTACCAGGTTACTTCGTGACCTTGAATGTATCACAGGCAGTTGCCCAAGAGCGTGGGCGATGATCTGTAGATTACATCGTTATCTGTTCTTGAATGTAGCCTGCTTCGCAACTCTTGTCGTCTTCGCTTTTCTCTGGGACTCGACTCTGGTACTGCCTTTGTCCTTCTTCTGCCGTTCTTTTGTAGTATATGTCCTGACTATTTCCATTTTAGCGCCTGTGCCCTTTCCACAAAATCCTGAACTCTTGTATTGCTCTTATGTCTTCATTTCTTTTCCAAACTTTCTGAACTCTTCAAAATTTTCTTTTGAAAAAACTCATTTAGAATCGAAGGTTCGCAGTCATATACAGTCGGCTACAAAAGAAAGTGTACGTCAAAATTTTAAATATGAAGTCCGCAGCAATATCTCTGGTAGTGGTCTCGAATCTGTAATCAATGAGCTCTTGCACAGTGTGTAGAGAAACAGTGTGAGAGTTCAGTATTTTGTTTTGCCGGTTGCAGTTTAAAATGAGTGCAAAATATCTGAAGCGTCACGAGTCAGTGTTCCTTGTGTATCATCCAAAGGGATTAGAGCTTTCATATGGAACTGCTGCTAAAATTCTTAGAAAATGAAAGACATTCGTTGTGAAATGGTCAAACGATATTTAGAGGTTGGGAACGTGGATGATATGCCGGAGAGAGGGCTAAGGTGCCAAGCTATAATCGGTAATGGCGACGATTAGATTAACTATTAGGTAATTGTGCAATTAGTAATAACATGTATTTTCGTGAAAACATGTATTTTATTTCACACAGATAACGGCGTACACTTTCTTGTGGAACTGACTGTATTAGTAGGGTAAGAACACACTGTTCGAAAACAACCATTTTTAACTTAGCTGGTATTTTAGATTTAAAACGGTTGTGTTTCTTCCGTACACACTCCAACTAAACTTGATACGGCGAAAAATTTCAGGTCTTATGTGTCTTTGGATATCCGTTGACAGTCCCAGATAAACATATTCGTTAACCTTTATTCGTTATTCAGTATTATTTGTCCTACAGTTACACACTTGTTGCGCATACTGATCTGGGAAGATTTATCTTAATGTCCGCTTATTCGCAACTGTCTAATGAATCCTTTATAAAGGATCGCAATACTATCATGTTCAAGATTGTGAAATTCTGTCAGATTGTTGGCTAGAACTGCTACATCCTCTTAAAGTGACAAGTTACTGAGTCATTTCTCATTTATTCTAATTCCTCTTTCTTTCCAAATAATTGTCGATATAGCCCTCTAAACGACTGCTGTTAATAGTTTCGGGGATACAGGATCACCCTGCTTTACATGTCTTCGACGTTACAGTGAAAATATGTGTACCTTTGACTGTATTTCATACATTGTGTGACATATATATGTCTTATCTCGAACCAAGATGAAATATTTAACGAGGAGGATTAAATAAAATACTACGATTAATTTTTATAGAATACCTCCCTCATTGGTGCTGGTAGTACGAATATCAGTTGAGCCACACAGTTCAATAGTTCAGCCGCGTTCTGTATCTTCCATACTGGGTACACAGTGTCGATTAAGGTATTCCCACTTTAAAGAGCTCAGCGGGCGTTAAACTCTAACAAAAAGATTTCAAGTCAGTTTACGACTGCTATCAGTCCACGTAGCGGTCGTTCCTCGTCTATTTCCACGACTGTGGTGTGCTGCGCAGACAACATTAAAAGCCACCTATGCCGCTAGGAAGTCTACTTTGTTTACTTTTCTCACAGTTTTCATACACCTTTCGTCTTCTTTACACCTAGTTACGCGGGTAGAAGCAATAATTTATTGTTCTCACTAGTTCGCTGCTAAGCATAAAATAGTCCAGTGTTTAGTATAGATTCAAATACAGTTTGTAGTAGAATTCGACTGGCCGTTTTGTATCATACTAGCGTTTTAATTCTATTTAATTTAGCTTTGTTACGTGAGGGTATTAAATACTGCTGCATCGCAAATAAGAAAGACAAAACTATATGACACATTACCAGCAGCTGCGCTATCAGGACTTTGTACAAGTCTTTTATTTCACAGTAAGCATGAGTGAAAACGCGACCTACAGCTGACGAATCCTGTGACCCCGCGGGTCAAGGAATAGCGCTAACACTCGAGAGAACCTGTTTGCCGATCCCCGGCGTATACGCTCGCCGCGTCCACCTGTAGCATATGCGGGGTCAACTCTCGGCTTCTTCTTGTGTTAACTATGGACACATCAGTCACAAACTGTGTATTAGCATACATTTTTTCATGCTGTTTATGATATATTTTTTGGTATAACGTCTCAGTAGTGACATGTCGTATAACTTTTTTAATTTTTTTTAATGGGCGTAACTTCTTACATTTGAAGACTGCAAGTGCATAATAAAATGTTCTTGGTCTAGTACGTATGGTACTCATGTTCTTATTATCTCCGTTCATGAGACACAATAAGGTAATTTATATGTCAGCTTGATCTGGGCAATAGTTTGGCTCATACAGCTGTTTTCAATTAGTTGTGCTATCTGTGTCACGTCCAGGTCGATAATGTAGAACACCATGCTGTCATATAATTATTTCGTGAATGATTTTTTACTTTACAGTGGAGTATGCTCCAACATCAAACTTCCTACGGATTAAAACTGTGTACATGAACCCGGGACCTTCGCCTTTCGTGGCAAGTGCTCTGCCGACTGAACTATTCAGGTACGACCCACGATCCGCCCTTACAGCACAGTGCTAATTCATTGTAGAAACAGAGTGCTGTTTCCGCTAGGTATACAAGTCAACTACTGAGAAGTCTGGAGTATAGCAGAGATGCACTGGCGAAAGTAAAGCTGTGAGTGTGAGTCTTGAGTTGTCGGTAGAGCTCTTGCCCGTCACGGGAACGGTCCCGGGATCGAGTCAATGTCAGGCACACAATTAATCTGCCAGAAAGTTTCATGAAAATCTCTGACTTAAATGATTTGTCGCCTGTTGATATTTATCCTTCATTTTCAACAGTTGGGAAGTGGGCACCTGAATTCAAACGTGGCCTTTCTCCTTTTGAAGGCGAACAATGTGAAGGACGTCCCATACTTGCGTCACCGCCGTCGTCAGTGTGAAAGAGGATGAAGAGAATGTTGTGCTATTAGCTTTACTCGAAAGTGTATTTGCAATAACCCTTTTTTAAAGTTCATTTGTGCTAGCAGATTTGTGGTATTTCATTTTAAACTCCGAGTTAGTTGATTCCTCAAGTCTGTCTGGCCAACGAGGTAGGAGGGTCGTGCGTGGGGAGGGAACCTTCACAATTGCCATATGTGTGCGGAGGAGAACCCCCACGCCGCCCACGAACGAGGTCATCAACAAAAGTTTACCTAACTAACCTAAGGACATCACACACACCTATGCCCGAGGCAGGATTCGAACCTGCGACCGTAGCGGTCGCGCGGTTCCAGACTGAAGCGCCTAGAACCGCTCTGCCACTTCGGCCGGCCGACTGATACGGGACCCCTGATAGTCCAGATACGACTCTGACAGGTGAAACGTACGTAAGCATCCTGTCTGATAACCTGCATCCGCTCATGTCCATGGTGCATACCAACGGACTTGGGCAATTCGAGGAGGACAATGTGACACCCCACACGTCCAGAATTGCTACAGAGTAGCTCCATGAACACTCTTCTGTGTTTAAACACTTCCATTGACCACCAAACTCCCCAGACATGAACATTATTGAGCATATCTGGGATGCCTTGCAACGTGCTGTTCAGAAGAGATCTCCACCCCGTCGTACTCTTACGGACTTATGGACAGCCCTGCAGGATTCATGGCGTCATTGCATTACTTCAGACATTAGTCAAGTCCATGCCACGTCGTGTTGCGGCACTTTTGCGTGCTCGCGGGGACCCTACAAGGTATAAGGCAGCTGTACCAGTTTCTTTGGCTCTTCAGAGTATTATGTGCGTGTACTTTCTGTGCGTGCATATTTCCTTTCCTTTAAAGTAAATAAAAGCACCTAATTCTCCAAAACTTTGCCGTTGTTCATTTAACGCAACTGATTGCCGCAAACTCCAGAGAATTACGTGGTTTTAACTGTAGTGTTACAGCCTGCATACCGAAAAACATTGGAGATTTTAGAGAGTTTTAGGAGAAAAATAAACTGCGGATGGAAATACGTGACCGAAACCGTCATCCACTGAGGCAACAGAGAATAATATTCATTGGAGACGATGTCTATCTACGCAGCAGCTTGTTTCATCTTCTCCACAGGCGACAGTGGCAGTCAGTCGCGATCACTGAAGAACAGTCAACAGAGGTCTGTTGCGAGAAGTTCCTCCTGCGGCCCGAAGGGGTGGCCTAGCTGCAGGCGCCGTTGCCTATAACTTCGACACCTGTAACGTCGTTGGATGATGTTTCCGGGCATGTGTCCCTATCCTCATTTTTTAAAGACGTCCACTACAACCCTTCGATTTTTGTCGGTATCGTTTTGTAACACTCTGTATATTCTAATCGTCGTCGTCGTCGTCGTGGTCGACTGAAACTCGTATCCGAGTTTTCATTTCCCTCCTGAGTTTTCCTTTGTCACGGTTCAGGCGTGGAAATGTCTTTGATGGCGTAGTAGCCTAATCCTATCATGGAACATACACTGGCCTAAAAACAGAAGCACCTGCATAAATTTCAAAAATGTTCTGTACTCTGCCAGTAGTGGCAGGAATGTGTGATGATGCTGATATGCTGATGTGCAATTAAATCAGAGATCGCGGCCTTGTCTTAGTGATATCGCTTCTGTCGCCTTGATGAGTGAAGTACACTACTGGCCATTAAGATTGCTACACCAAGAAGAAATGCAGATGATAAACGGGTATTCATTGGACAAATATATTATACTAGAACTGACATGTGATTACATTTTCACGCAATTTGGGGGCATAGATCCTGAGAAATCGGTACCCAGAACAACCACCTCTGGCCGTAATGACGACCTTGATGCGCCTGGGCATTGAGTCAAAGAGAGCTGTGATGGCGTGTACAGGTACAGCTGTCCATGCAGCTTCAACACGATACCACAGTTCATCAAGAGTAGTGACTGCCGTATTGTGACGAGCCAGCTGCTCGGCGACCATTGACCAGACGTTTTCAATTGGTGAGAGATCCTGAGAATGTGATGGCCAGGGCAGCAGTCGAACATTTTCTGTATACAGAAAGGCCCGTACAGGACCTGCAACATGCGGTCGTGCATTATCCTGCGGAAATTTAGGGTTTCGCAGGGATCGAATGAAGGTAGAGCCACGGGTCGTAACACATCTGAAATGTAACTTCCACTGTTCAAAGTGCCGTCAATGCGAACAAGAGATGACCGAGACGTGTAACCAGTGGCACCCCATTCCATCACGCCGGGTGATACGCCAGTATGGCGATGACGAATACACGCTTCTAATGTGCGTTCACCGCGATGTCGCCAAACACGGATGCGACCATCATGATGCTGTAAACAGAACCTGGATTCATCCGAAAAAATTACGTTGTGCCATTCGTACACCCAGGTTCGTCGTTGAGTACACCATCGCAGGCGCTCCTGTCTGTGATGCAGCGTCAGGGGTAACCGCAGCCATGGTCTCCGAGCTGATAGTCCATGCTGCTGCAAACGTCGTCGAACTGTTCGTGCAGTTGGTTGTCTTGCATACGTCCCCATCTGTTGACTCAGGGATCGAGACGTGGATGCACGATCCGTGTACAGCCATGCGGATAATATGCCTGTCACCTCGACTGCTAGTGATACGAGGCCGTTGGGATCCAGCACGACGTTCCGTATTACCCTCCTGAACCCACAGATTCCATATTCTGCTAACAGTCATTGGATCTTGGCCAACGCGAGCAGTAATGTCGCGATACGATAAACCGCAATCGCGATAGACTACAATCCGACCTTTATCAAAGTCGGAAACGTGATGGTACGCATTTCTTCTCGTTACACGAGGCATCACAACAACGTTTCACCAGGCAACGCCGATCAGCTGGTGTTTGTGTATGAAAAATCGGTTGGAAACTTTCCTTATGTCAGCACGTTGTAGGTGTCGCCACCGGCGCCAACCTTGTGTGTATGCTCTGAAAAGCTAATCACTACATCTTCTTCCTGTGGGTTAAATTTCGCGTCTGTAGTACATCTTCGGGGTGTAGCAATTTTAATGGTCAGTAATGTAGCTCGACTTGAAATGCGACCGTGATATCGCCAGACATATGTTTCTAATGCTGTCCATCTGGGTAATAGTTGCGCACAGTACGGACAGGCTCAGTGTTTAAACGCATTTTATCGCCGTAAAATCAACTGGACCAGACGAAAGAGGTTTTCTTTATTCGAAGTGACGCAACTAATGGACTTTTCAGAGGCTGCCGTGGCAAAACCCTGCTCCTGCCGTGAGTATCTCGGTTCACGTAAAACTACGTCTCAGGGTCAACAACGTTTCGAAGGTAGGGCTGAACATCTGGGAGCTCGGATTGAAACATCTGATAGAAGGTCCACAGTGTAGTGATTTGCTCGTACATTCAGTGCTTGATAATAACATGACGCTGACGGTTTTACCATCGACAGCCATCACCTCGCTGTGTGTCGGGTGCGTGTTAAGCCCTGACACAGTAGCAAGATTTTCCCACGTAGTAGCACACGTTTGGGATATAAAGTCTATACGTAGCAACAACTGGTCACACTCGATGACGGTACCGTGTTGCAATGCTAGAATGCCTAAAGCTATATGAGTTAGAACTGACCTATCTCTTATTTTATTAATTTTGCCGTTTATGGGCTCGCAAAAAAGCAAAAGAAAATGAATTGATTGTATACGGATAAAGATCGCGTATTGCATTGCAAATGAAATCTGCTCTAGTATCTCTGATTCGGTTATTATAAATTGCATATATTTTGATTCATACGTTAGCCCTGTCCGATTAATGCCGTATTCTATGTGGTGTCATAATGCCAGAGTAAATTTTTTCCCTTTTAAAATTGAAATTTACGAAATACGGGTACTTATTCTTTCTTTTATTACTGCACGAATTAAGATAACAAAGAGCTGCCATCTCGCTACTCAGCGATACTATGAATATGAAAATGCTCAATTTTCTAAGATACATCACTGATATATCATGAAAATATGATTTTATTAAATGTCACTCTGTATTTTTTTAGTCAACTTATCTTTCTTTCTTTACCAGATAACATCTTGTTTAAGAATCTGACAGCGTTTCTTAACTATTTTAACTGCAAGGTGTGTTAAAACTATCGTATTTTTGTACGTAATAAATAATTTATCTTTGTCCTTTCTCTCTTTCCTTTTGCGTTCGCTTTTTATTAAACTACGATTATTCTCTCTTTTAAAACTGTAACGTGTTATATAGAACAACTATCTACTGAATAAATAGATCTGGATTTTATTTTAATGCGATAAGGCAGGTTAGTTTTGTCACTAAACTTTGTTACACGTGCTAAAATCGAGCACCAATGTAGCACAATCCTAGCTTGTCCTACAAAAAAGTTCACTAGTGCAACCGCCAACAATTCAAACAAAGCTCCACTACTTCGGGCGATGGCCTGTAGCTAAAAACTCTCCTTGTAGTTGTTGCATTTAAGATGGAAACTCGATTTCACTTATTAGGAAGTGACTACTAACGCTGTACGCGTTCCTTTAATCATTCCTTGTAACCAAACAAAACTGACGGAGAATTCAATCAAGTCTAATTCTAGTTTAGGGATAAATATTGTTCGCTATCAATTTAATCTCCCCGGTGTTAGACAGTAGTCCCTGCTACAACAATATATTTGCTCTCGAGACTAACGCGAGCGCTCAAGGCAGTTCCACAAATACTTCTTACAATAAAAGACAGAAATCACTCTCAATTGACATGGTTTTGCATAGCCCAACTACTTTGCAACGGAAATTTAATTGGAACTTAAACCGATCACAGTTCTCTATTCCACACCCCACTAATCATTGAATTCGATTTGTTACCAATGAAATAACCAGTTTATGACCGTTAGCGGCTTGTAAAACTAGTTTATTCCTAGTAGCGGACCCTTAAGCGGATAAGTAAAATGGCTCTGAGCACTATGGGACTTAACAGCTCAGGTCATCAGTCCCCTAGAACTTAGAACTACTTAAGCCTAACTAACCTAAGGTCATCACACACAGCCATGCCCGAAGCAGGATTTGAACCTGCGACCGTATTGGTCGCGCGGTTCCAGACTGAAGCGCCCAGAACCGCTCGGCCACATCGGCCGGCGCGGATAAGTAAATCAAACTCAGTTCAAATGGACCTGAACACTATGGGACTTAACATCTGAGGTCATCAGTCCCCTAGAACTTAGAACTACTTAAACCTAACTAACCTAAGGACATCACACACATCCGTGCCCGAGGCAGAATTCGAACCTGCGACCGTAGCGGTCGCGCGGTTCCAGACTGAAGCGCCAGAACCGCTCGGCCACAGCGGCCGGCTCGAATTCAGTCCAACTAAAACTTCGTAAATGAATAGTATATATACTGCTAGAAAAAATCCAACGCCCTCAAGGACTGTTTTCAGTGGGTTTAGTAATTGATTTGTCACGGTCATCGGCGATCATATGGCGCTCAGGAGGACTGTCTGTGCGCCGGCCGGAGTGGCCGAGCGGTTCTAGGCGCTACAGTCTGGAACCGCGCGACCACTACGGTCGCAGGTTCGAATCCTGCCTCGGGCATGACTGTGTGTGATACCCTTAGGTAAGTTAGATTAAAGTAGTTCTAAGTTCTGGGGGACTGATGACCTCAGAAGTTAAGTCCCATAGTGCTCAGAGCCATTTGAACCATTTTGAACTGTCTGTGCACCCTCCGTTTTAACTCTCCAGGCAGTAACTGCGCTGAGTTTAGAAGTGAACAGAGTTTGCAACTTTCATTCTAGGGTACAACCGTGTCCCAACGACAAGTATGTACTCCTGTTGAACAAATTCTGCCATTTGAGCGGGGTCACGTTGTGGGCCTGCAGGAAGCTGGATGGACATATTCGACGGATTGTTTGATTTGTGGGGCGCTCAACTGCACTGTCATCAGCTCCCGTACAAACTCTCAATTTTTAAACAAAGCCCAGGCTCTAGACGTTCGCGTAGTACAGGCGCACGTGAAGATCAACGCATTTATGCGAGCAGCGGTAGCTGATCGAACATCATCGAGGGACGAAATCCGGGCGTATGTTGCACCTGCTTTGTCACCAGGGACCATTGGCAACCGTCTGATTTGTAGTAGGAGTACGATCACGTATGCCTCTGGCCAGGTTACCATTGACACCACTGATTATCCCAGGCAGGGCACCTAGCATGGCTACTCTGGTGTCATGAAAGAGCCAACTGGATGGTGGAATGGCGCTCTGTTGTTATCAGTGATGAGAGTAGGTTCGGTATGTGTGCGAGAGATGGACCTACTCCTAGACCTGATGAGCTGCCTATTCCGGAGTGCATTCGTCTTCGACACACAGGTCCCATCCCAGGCTTCGTGGAGTGGGGGATAATCAGTTACAGCTCGCGGTCACATTTGGTGTTCTTGCAGGGTGAAATAACCAGCGCCCGCTACATTGCACAGGCTTTTGTGCCCGTGCTACTACCATTCTTCGACAGGGAGATGTTTTGCTTTTTGAGCAGGATAGTGCACGTCCACATACGGCTGCTATGACGCCGTCCTCTTCGTCGTGTAAAACAACTTCCATGGCCAGCGAGATCGCCAGATTTCTCGTAGCGGTCCCGGCGGAGGTTCGAGTCCTCCCTCGGGCATGGGTGTGTGTGTCTGTCCTTAGGATAATTTAGCTTAAGTAGTGTGTGCGGTTAGGGACTGATGACCTTAGTAGTTAAGTTCCGTAAGATTTCAAACACATATGAACATTTTTCTCGTAGCGGAAACTTACTCGTTCTACAGAGCCTGCAAGAACCATTGCCAGCTTGCAAGAAAAGGCGCAAGATGCTTGGGACTATCTATTGCAGGATGCCATTGGGCACCTTTATGATCATTTGCATGTGAGAATACAGTCCTGCGTTGCCACCATTGGGGGGAGGGAGTTTACTGGGGGAGGGGGTTTACTGTGTATTAACGCGACTGTTTGGGAACCTTTTACTTGACATGTGTGTTCCATTTGGTTCGAGCTTGTTATCATATACTCCTACAGTGAGAAACTACCTGTCACATCACTTGTCAATAAAATGTCCTAGTCCTCGGGGGTGCTGCATTTTTTTTATTACTCGCTGGAACCTCGTAGTATAAGCAATAGAGTCAAAACGCCTTAGGGTGACCTGACAGCCTTTCAGTTTTGACTTCTAAACCGTTGTCTGAAGTCGACTTACCCATCTGGTGCCAACTATATAGTCAACTGCTCTCGCAGGAGTCTCTAAGGTAACTTGCTTCAAGCAACTGCATTATGCAACTACCGTTAAACCCGAACTAAAGCCCAGGAACCATTAAAATTCAGCGAACGAACAGTGCTACTATTAGTTAATTATATTAGATGACCATCGGTGAAGCTTTCAGTGTGCATCGGTCAGCTTCGAGCAAGTAGTATACTGTTTACTCCACGGAGTTTCAGCGCAGCTGGCTACCCTAGGCACTAACCACCTTCGGCATCTTTGTTATTTCCTTTCAGCTACAACTATTTTGTACAAACTTTTACGTCAAGAAATCAAAAGAAAACCACCAAAACATTTAACGTATCTTTCGTCACTTACTGTTGATCAGTAAATAAGGTTGGGGGACAATTTTTTTGACGACATCCGCCACTCAAATTTTGGCACGTTACGTGCGGCGCACTAAAAGCGCAGTGCCATACGAGTATATCGGCTGTGTTTGACAGGGCACTTAGATAGCTCAATTAAACTTTGGAAGCTTGTACGAAAAGCTGCCTGGACTGATGAGTCGCGATTCGTGTAATACCACATCGACAGAAGCTCACCTGACGCATTAAAACAATCTTCTGGCTGTTGTTCAGTTATCCTTCTGCCTTTCCGTCAGCACGAGAGGGTGCAAAATATAAGATACGCTGCCCATTGCAGTCCCCTACTATTAATAGACAGTGAACCTTCTTGACCACCACCCAATAGTGCTGTCAAAGGAAAGAGATACACATAAACAACCGTGGACCGAAGAACATGGAATAAACGCCAACATGTAACATGACTATAAATGACTGGAGAGGTCTCGACGTTTTCATGCAAGGAACAGTCTAGCGGGAGAGGTCTAACATGATAAACTTTCATTTATTTCAACGGGGCAAAAGACACAAATATACACATACTGAGGCGTACTTTTAGTTGCTAAATATATAAAGCAAATCCAGCAACACGACACTAGTCCCGTTGCTGAACATGCGTGCAGGTGTCAGATTCATAAAATGGATGAGAATGTCCTATGGCTTTCCAGAAGGTCTCGTCCGCAGCTAGCTGTCGACCTTATCTCGCCTTCTTTCGAATGTCAAATACGTGTTAATGCCACGACGGGAGGCTGCGACTGCGTTATGAGCACTGGATGCTTTCCGCTGGAACTTGGCCAACAGTTTACGCCGTCACATTCGTCGTATGAGGCCCACAGTTACAATGCAACGTGATTACTCCTCAAGATAAGGTACCAGGGCGCTTGCTTTTAACTGCACAGACACTGGAACATCAAGCGGTAACGTTCCTAGCAATATAACGGAGTTTCAGCGATTTAAATCAGTGAATAATACTACATGTGCATCCAGACGTCATTATTGTATTTGCAACAGGGTTCGCGACCCTAGCTAGGTCTATAGTACAGCTTGAAAATGCGTTATTCTGGAGGCTTCCAATCCGCGACTGAACGTTGCTTAACACGCAGTTACAGAGCCGATTTGCCTGTGAAACTGTGCAGAGAATGCAAGCGCGAGTACTCGCCAAAAGACAACGTTCGCTCACGTTCTGTTGTTTTCATCTTACAATTTTATTGGATTACACACCACGTAGTCCATCATGTTGGTTTCCCACCCTAAATTCTGTAACCAGTAATAGAGCTATCAATCTTATATAAATTAGTTCTCAAAAACAGTTTTATCATTGGTCGACAGATCGTTATACAGATGAGTCACTGATTGAAAAATATAAAACTCGAGTTAAAGTCTAAATTTTTTAACTCGAGTTAGTTTAAATTTATTTACAAAATATCTTTCCAGAGGATCGCATTGATGCCTAGTTTGAATGAACATAAATTGATCGACGTCGTCCTACTTCATGATCAACTCGATCGCCAGATACAACATCGATCATCTGTTGCGCCTGTGATGGACTGGAGGCCGTAGCTTACGTCATTCCAGTCGATACTTCCATTAAAGCGATTGCTAGAATTGCAGTGGCTGAAGAAGTGCAGCGGTGTGCTGGAACGAAACGTAGTGTGCAGAGGTCCATGACGCTTCGCTCGTCCGGTTCGCTAGGATCATGCACGCAGACGTTTTCGTTGTCAGCGTTGTAACATTTAATGTAAGACGCTAATACGTAAATTATTGTCTTCGCAGTTTATCGGAACCCGTGATGATGTACTACACGCCAGTGACATCAGCATTATTCTATAACTGATTGTTGGATACCAGTACTTCCATATGTCAAAATACTCAGCCAACTTCACTGAACAACATGCAAAAGGTTATAATAACGGATGACATATTGTCATTAGAGATTCCGCAACTGCATAAATTTTAGAATGTTTATTGGAACAGTCTCAGTTGCAATCAGTCACATTTGGTAACTAATTTCAGTCACATTTAATGATCAACTTCAGATCTAAATATTAAATAAATAATTAAGTAGGTAATGTAGACTTAAAATATTTAAAATTCTTAAAATTTTAACTGAATAAATAGGTAACATATACTGACAATAAACTTGTTGGAGGGACGTATTGCAGCATGTCCACATGTAGTAACGACCATCTAGCAGAAATGAATCGCGCTGGTGGGTGAATGGAACGCTCTATCACAAAAACTTCTTACCAACCTTGAAGCCAGCATGAAAGTTTGTTGCAGAGTATGGATTGCCGTCCGTAGTAATTACGCACACGATAGTCATGTTCTGCCTTTTGTAATGTTGAGGGGACCATCATTTGGCTATTTTCTGTTCGTTTCATTGCATATTTCTTTCAGTTATCTTTCGCACTATACTGCTACGTACTGTCCAAAATTCATCTGCACACCAGTGTACTGCAACCGATTAAGTTGTTCTGCAAAGCGAATATTCAGTAGAAACGAAAATAACATTTGACCCGAGAAAACGTAGTACAACCTATAGCGCTTTCAATATACGCAAACAATTTATCATGTAGGGTCAACAGCACTAACAGTTTGTTCGATGGCGCAACTGTCTGTAGAAAAGTTCCGTCGTTGGCCGATCTTAAGGAAATGCAGAAAGACACGAACAGAATTTCCATTTGGTGTAATGAATGGTAGCTGTCTTCAGAGTCGGACAAATGGAAGATAATGCCTACAGTGAAAAGGATGAACGTGATGATATTAAATGGCAAAAATTGCAAGACTAGAAGCGATATGAAATGGAACGAACGTGTTGAATCACAAACGAAGACTTTGATTTGCTGGAAGCATTTCGAGAAAATGCAGTGTATGTGTATTGGAAATCGCATACGAGACGCTAATGCGACAAATTTTAGAATATTGCCACAGTGTTTGTTGTCATTATAAACTAGGCGTCACTGCATTCTCAGACAAGCTGCTACGATCGTAACAGGCTATAGGAAACTGTAACAGTGGCCGAGCGGTTCTAGGCGCTTCAGTCTGGAACTGCGCGACCGCTACAGTCCCAGGTTCGAATCCTGCTTCGGGCATGGATGTCTGTGATGTCCTTAGGTTAGTTAGGTTTAAGTAGTTCTAAGCTCTAGGGCACTGATGACCTTAGATGTTAAGTCCTATAGTGCTCAGAGCCATTTGAACCATTTGAATTTGAAAGTGTAACAGAGATTTTAGGGGAATTTCATCGGGAATCTTTCCAAAGCGGAAGTCATCGTCTTCGTGAAACCCTTTGGGTAAAAAAAGGTATAGAATGCAGAGGCGTATAGACTGTCAATTTTCCTTCGCTCAGCACGCGAGTGGATCAGGATAGAAATCGATAATATTGCCACGAAGTAGCCACCGCCACCACTGTACAGTGGCTTGTGAAGTGTATAACATATAGATACAGACACAGCAACACGCAGTGAATGGAATACACCTCAGTAACAACAAACGATAAAACAAATTTTGAAATGAACACTGGCCAAAGGCAAGAGGCGAAATGTAGCTTCAGACCGAGTGAACTGCAATCCAAAAAATAGAAGTGACAAATGCGTCGCACGGTTCTCATTGATAGAATAAGTACGTAACGTCCACTGTCTACTTTTTCACTGTGCGTGCAGGAGTGATCGTTGATGGCGTGCTGTCACACGACAGAGGGAGTAGGCCGCTGTGGAGATGATTCACCACTAATGCGTAGTCGGGAATCCCGAAATCGATTTGTGCTGTAGATGCCTGATGCGAAAATGTGTATTTTCCTTTTTTAATGAAATTAATCACCGGCAATATTGAAAACAATACTCTGCTGAAACATAACAAGTGTAAGCTGTGTGGCAGTAATTTTTCGATCCACGTAGATTTCACTTCAGCTACGATCGCCACACTACCTGTTGTAGCTTATTTTACAACTGCCGTTGTCGATATTTAGATTTGTTTCAGCCCTGTTCGATGTCGGAGGTGGTTGTGTAAGAAATGTGAAACTGTTGTCTAAGTCAAATTAGTCCTTTGTAATTCACATAATGACATGCGCTACTCACTGCTCTGGTGCGTCAAGATGTCTCCAAATGCAATTTAGGGATAAATTGTTACTGTGATTCTGTACTCTTCGAATGAAAACCTAAAAATACGCTTCAAAAAGACAAGAGGAAAACATGAAAGTAAGTAAGAAACTCGCAGCAAGTGCAGTAGTGTAATTCATCAGCGTACTTAGGAAAGCATTTTGTTGATATCACTTTCTTTCCACAGCAGACGCAAGTTTTCCATTTTGTTTATGTACACTATCCGATCAAAAGTATCCGGATACAAATTAGTGGACATGAATACGGGATGTGTTCTCCCTTAGTCTTTACGAAGGGGGACACTTTCAATGAGATGTCTGTATATCTGCGGAGGAATGGCTGCCCGTTCTCCCTCAATAGCAGAAAACAGAGAACGTAGTGTTTTACATTTAAATTTATCTTTATTGATGGTCCACCACCTAGCTAGCTAAATGGGCGCTGGAATCTGGAGCAAATACGATATTCTGACTTATCCCAAAGGTGATCCGTTTGCTTCAGGTCGGGACACTGGCAGGCCGGTCTGTCTCAGGAATGTTCTTATCCACAAATAATTGTCTCACGGATGGTACTTTATACCAGAGGGTATTGTCGTGCTGATACAAGCAATCATCTTCTCCGAATCGTTCCTCCGCTTATGCAGTACACGATGCTGTAAAATGTGTGCATATCCTTCTGCATTTAGCAAAATAAATGGACTGCACCCTAACCACGAAAAACACCCCCACCTGCTCTGCACTTCACTGTGGCCACTACCGATGATGGCAGGAAACGTTCCCCAGGCATTCACCAAACGCAATCCCTTCCATCGGACAGCCACAGGATATAACGTGATTTATCACCCTAAGTCAGTCGTTTCCAGTTATACACTGTTCAGTGGCATTGCTACTTATAGCATCTCAAGCGTCGCGTGACGTTGACTACAGGCGTGTGTGGTTTACGAGAAACTGCTCAACCGTTGTACATCAACTCCTTACGCACAGTTATTGCGCTAGCTCGACAGCTGCTAGCACTTTGGAACTTAAGAGGGTGTCCTTCCGCTGACTTCATGCGATTTTTATAACCACCCTCAGCAGTGCTCGACGGTCCCTGTTCGGCAGCACGTCAAGTATGCCTGGTTTCGGTTTAGCTGTAATTGTTCCTTCGCGTTTCCACTTCACAGTCACATTACCAACAGTCGACCTGGGCAGCTTTAGAAGGGTTGAAATGTCTTTGATAGATCTGTTACTCAGGTGGCACCCAATGAATAGTCCACGATCTCAGCCACTCAGCTTTCCTGATCGACTCATTCTGCTGTTGCTGTTTCTCTGCTGACAACACAACCTCCAATTCTCCTTTTACACTGGCATTTAGTGGTCAATTCTGCATTACGTAGGGCTGACTGGATACTTTTTATCAGATGGTGTGCATCTATGAAGATCTCGTTGAAAGGAACCCGAGTAACAACCCGGGTAAGAACATACAGAGCTTTATACACTACTGGCCATTAAAATTGCTACACCAAGAAGAAATGCAGATGATAAACGGGTATTCATTGGACAAATATATTATACTAGAACTGACATGTGACTACATTTTCACGCAATTTGGGTGCATATATCCTAAGAAATCAGTACCCAGAATAGACACCTCTGGCCATAATAACGGCCTTGATACGCCTGGGCATTGAGTCAGACAGAGCCTGGATGGCGTGTACAGGTACAGCTGCCCATGCACCTTCAACACGATACTACAGTTCATCAAGAGTAGTGACTGGCGTATTGTGACGAACCAGTTGCTCGGCCACCATTGACCAGACGTTTTCAATTGGTGAGAGATCTGGAGAATGTGCTGGCCAGGGCAGCAGTCGAACATTTCCTGTATCCAGAAAGGCTCGTACAGGACCTGCAACATGCGGACGTGCATTAGCCTGCTGAAATGTAGGGTTTCGCATGGATCGAATGAAGGTAGAGCCACGGGTCGTAACACATCTGAAATGTAACGTCCATTGTTCATAGTGCCGTCAATGCGAACAAGAGGTGACCGAGACGTGTAACCAATGGCACCCCATACCATCACGCCGGGTGATACGCCAGTATGGCGATGACGGATACACGCTTCCATTGTGCGTTCACCGCGATGTCGCCAAACACGGATGCGACCATCATGATGCTGTAAACAGAACCTGGATTCATCCAAAAAATGACGGTTTGCCATTCGTGCACCCACGTTCGTCGTTGAGTACACCATCGCAAGAGCTCCAGTCTGTGATGCAGTGTCAAGGATAACCGCAGCCATGGTCTCCGAGCTGATGGCCCATGCTGCTGCAAACGTCGCCCAACTGTTCGAGCAGATGGTTGTTGTCTTGCAAACGTCCCCATCTGTTGACTCAGGGATCGAGACGTGGTTGCACGATCCGTTACAGTCATGCGGATAAGATGCCTGTCATTTCGACTGCTAGTGATACGAGGCTGTTGGGATCCAGCACGGCGTTCCATATTACCCTCCTGAACCCATAGATTCCATATTCTGCTAACAGTCATTGGGTCTCGACAAACGCGAACAGCAATGTCGCGATACGATAAACCGCATTCACGATAGGCTACAATCCGACCTTTATCAAACTCGTAAACGTGATGGCACGCATTTCTCCTCCTTACACGAGGCATCACAACAACGTCTCACCAGGCAACGCCGGTCAACTGCCGTTTGTGTATGAGAAATCGGTTGGAAACTTTCCTCATGTGAGCACGTTGTAGGTGTCGCCACCGGCGCCAACCTTGTGTGAATGCT
Organism: Schistocerca serialis cubense; assembly: GCF_023864345.2. Classification (NCBI taxonomy): domain Eukaryota; kingdom Metazoa; phylum Arthropoda; class Insecta; order Orthoptera; family Acrididae; genus Schistocerca; species Schistocerca serialis. Next base: position 935,112,494 of record NC_064640.1, on the reverse strand, counting down.
CTGAAAAGCTAATCATTTGCATATCACAGCATCTTCTTCCTGTCGGTTAAGTTTCGCGTCTGTAGCACGTCATTTTCGTGGTGTAGCAATTTTAATGGCTAGTAGTGTCAAACCCAGAATCATGGTAACTGGAAATTAGATATACTATCTGTTTCGAGTCAAGGGCATTGTTTTTACGAACGTGCTGTTTGATTGGGCCATTGACTATGGTCTTTATACATGTGGTTGCAAGTTCACTTCTACTGTCTATCCCGATAATTTTAATCTTATGTCAGATACAATACATTAGCAGTAGTTAACTACCAACAGGACGAACAACGAGTATTGTAAATTAGTTCGAATGTATCAATTGGGATGATCACGTATCTTTACATTGCATCCCCAGTACTAGTTAATACAGAAATTATAATGAAGTTTATTATGAAGCAAGCATGCATTCCCAGAACTACTAATAATTTGGGCTAATGGAAGACCTAGATTCATTGAGTTCATATTTTATTTCATTACGTATTTAATATAGGTTGAAAGTGCTAAAAGTCACTAAATGGCGTTAATGGCGTTAACCTTGAAATAACAGTTAACCCCGGAACCACAATCCGACAATACCTCAAAATAATTAAATGTGCCAAACAGACTCGCCAGAACTCACATTTTCAAGGACTTGCAAAAATAAGTTCCAAGTCAGTTCGTGAAATCATTTGTCCAAAACTCAACTTCACACAGGAATTTTTTTAGTTCCAGAACTTAATTCACGAAATTCATACAAGTCCCCAAACTGCACTCACAAAAATTTCGCAGAGAACGCGCCGTACCCCTTTGCTCTTCTTTTGAAGCCGCCATTTCAGCGTTTTCTGCACGACTGAGTGCTGTCGTGGCGTATCTACATCTACATCTACATTTATACTCCGCAAGCCACCCAACGGTATGTGGCGGAGGGCACTTTACGTGCCACTGTCATTACCTCCCTTTCCTGTTCCAGTCGCGTATGGTTCGCGGGAAGAACGACTGTCTGAAAGCGTCAGTGCGCGCTCTAATCTCTCTAATTTTACATTCGTGATCTCCTCGGGAGGTATAAGTAGGGGGAAGCAATATATTCGATACCTCATCCAGAAACGCACCCTCTCGAAACCTGGCGAGCAAGCTACACCGCTATGCAGAGCGCCAGTCTTGCAGAGTCTGCCACTTGAGTTTTTTAAACATCCCCGTAACGCTATCACGGTTACCAAATAACCTTGTGACGAAACGCGCCGTTCTTCTTTGGATCTTCTCTATCTCCTCCGTCAACCCGATCTGGTACGGATCCCACGCTGATGAGCAATACTCAAGTATAGGTCGAACGAGTGTTTTGTAAGCCACCTCCTTTGTTGATGGACTACATTTTCTAAGGACTCTCCCAATGAATCTCAACCTGGTACCCGCCTTACCAACAATTAATTTTATATGATCATTCCACTTCAAATCGTTCCGCACGCATACTCCCAGATATTTTACAGAAGTAACTGCTACCAGAGTTTGTTCCGCTATCATATAATCATACAATAAAGGATCCTTCTTTCTATGTATTCGCAATACATTACATTTGTCTATGTTAAGGGTCAGTTGCCACTCCCTGCACCAAGTGCCTATCCGCTGCAGATCTTCCTGCATTTCGCTACAATTTTCTAATGCTGCAACTTCTCTGTATACTACAGCATCATCCGCGAAAAGCCGCATGGGACTTCCGACACTATCTACTAGGTCATTTATATATATTGTGAAAAGCAATGGTCCCATAACACTCCCCTGTGGCACGCCAGAGGTTACTTTAACGTCTGTAGACGTCTCTCCATTGATAACAACATGCTGTGTTCTGTTTGCTAAAAACTCTTCAATCCAGCCACACAGCTGGTCTGATATTCCGTAGGCTCTTACTTTGTTTATCAGGCGACAGTGCGGAACTGTATCGAACGCCTTCCGGAAGTCAAGAAAAATAGCATCTACCTGGGAGCCTGTATCTAATATTTTCTGGGTCTCATGAACAAATAAAGCGGGTTGGGTCTCACACGACCGCTGTTTCCGGAATCCATGTTGATTCCTACATAGTAGATTCTGGGTTTCCAAAAACGACATGATACTCGAGCAAAAAACATGTTCTAAAATTCTACAACAGATCGACGTCAGAGATATAGGTCTATAGCTTTGGGCATCTGCTCGACGACCCTTCTTGAAGGCTGGGACTACCTGTGCTCTTTTCCAATCATTTGGAACCTTCCGTTCCTCTAGACTTGCGGTACACGGCTGTTAGAAGGGGGGCAAGTTCTTTCGCGTACTCTGTGTAGAATCGAATTGGTATCCCGTCAGGTCCAGTGGACTTTCCTCTGTTGAGTGATTCCAGTTGCTTTTCTATTCCTTGGACACTTATTTCGATGTCAGCCATTTTTTCGTTTGTGCGAGGATTTAGAGAAGGAACTGCAGTGCGGTCTTCCTCTGTGAAACAGCTTTGGAAAAAGGTGTTTAGTATTTCAGCTTTACGCGTGTCATCCTCTGTTTCAATGCCATCATCATCCCAGAGTGTCTGGATATGCTGTTTCGAGCCACTTACTGATTTAACGTAAGACCAGAACTTCCTAGGATTTTCTGTCAAGTCGGTACATAGAATTTTACTTTCGAATTCACTGAACGCTTCACGCATAGCCCTCCTTACGCTAACTTTGACATCGTTCAGCTTCTGTTTGTCTGAGAGGTTTTGGCTGCGTTTAAACTTAGAGTGAAGCTCTCTTTGCTTTCGCAGTAGTTTCCTAACTTTGTTGTTGTACCACGGTGGGTCTTTCCCGTCCCTCACAGTTTTACTCGGCACGTACCTGTCTAAAACGCATTTTACGATTGCCTTGAACTTTTTCCATAAACACTCAACATTGTCAGTGTCGGAACAGAAATTTTCGTTTTGATCTGTTAGGTAGTCTGAAATCTGCCTTCTATTACTCTTGCTAAACAGATAAACCTTCCTCCCTTTTTTTATATTCCTACTAACTTCCATATTCAGGGATGCTGCAACGGCCTTATGATCACTGATTCCCTGTTCTGTACATACAGAGTCGAAAAGTTCGGGTCTGTTTGTTATCAGTAGGTCCAAAATGTTATCTCCACGAGTCGGTTCTCTGTTTAATTGCTCGAGGTAATTTTCGGATAGTGCACTCAGTATAATGTCACTCGATGCTCTGTCCCTACCACCCGTCCTAAACATCTGAGTGTCCCAGTCTGTATCTGGTAAATTGAAATCTCCACCTAAGACTATAACATGCTATGTGTGCGCTCGTGTTCCTGTAGTTGCGAGTTTGGGGCCGGAGCGCTGTATCAGATACCGCGCCTTCTTCCGTACGCGATCCTTTCAACGGTCTTTATTTTATAGCCTCCAGCTCGTTTCTTTTTGAATGCACCTAATATAATATATTTTGCACACCACAAAGAAGTGATGTAATTGCAATATTTGACGACGAAACGTTTTTTGTTATTAAACAGTATGTAGGAAACGTATCACATTCTTCTTTTTGGTTTTGCCTTTGCCTAATTCCTACACAGACTGGAGTGTTTTGGTGAGTATTCAATTCATTAGTTTCGTAAAATAAACAAAAAAAACCTTTAGTCATAAATCGTTCATGTGTGAAGGCGGTTAGTTTTTTATTATACCAAAGTAATACAGTCACGAAAGCAATACTGACAGAAGTTGATAAAATTAAGTTAATTAATTTGCACAGTGCAACATATTTGCTCAAACTTATAGTTTTACGTTACTTAACAGTAAGATTCAATAATTGTTTGCAATGTGGATATGTAATATGATGTCCTTCATCATCATTTAACTCTCTGTTTATGTTGCTCCTTTGCTGCTTCACGATCAATCCTGAAATCACTGTGTTGAATAATTAGCACTCTTCAGCTCCTCGTAACTTCTGAATTTGTTGACTAACTTCCCGTCAAGTCTCCAAGTTCCGTGCAAGCCTCGAGCAGGATCTTTGATGAATGCATATGAACGGGTGTAAAGTGGCAAGGCAAACCAAGAAAAATGATTGGCGAACGAATCCTGATAACTTGTGAGTCGTTTGGAAGTTCTTACTAACATATCTGCAGTTTCCTACTCAGTATTTAGGAAAATGTTGGTCTCTCTCCAACTGGGTACGTATATCTCTCGCGCCTGCGGAATTGTTTCGGTAATCTTCACTTGCTATCTGGATTTGTGCGATTATTGCCTACTGTAGTTGTCTTCGTTTATGATGGGGCACGACTTCTGGGAAGAACGTTCGACCACTTACGTTTCTGTACTAAGTTAAAACTAATGACCACAGCGACAGAGACCAGAAAAATCAGTGCTTATTGAGAAATGACTGCAAGCATCTTTCGCGCGTGTTACAGGAAAACGACGAAGCCTACGTTTTATGTATGATCATGTGGGGCATTATTACGCAGAAACTGTAAGTTGAAATATTTCAGGGACAGTTGTAGCTTCTCTTACATTCATCAGTTTCATTTAAAGTTTATGATAAAAATACAAATTTATTTGGTCAAGGAACAAATGAGACAAAATCTCAGAATGTGACTGAGTACACTTCATACAGACGTACAGTTCAATGTAAAGGTGAATATGAATGTATACTGATAAAGGTAAAAATATTTGTATTGCTGAAAATATATTTTTATTTAAAAACAAAATTTATGACAATGTACTGTGTGGTCTTGCCTTTAAATATTCAGCCTTAACTACTGAGCACATTGCTCGACTGGTCTCTGATATTATCCGGCAGAGTTTGACACGAAATCGTATATGAATATTTGAGGCTTTCTTGTTTCTCTCGTAAAAAGCTGCACTTTCTCCTGGAGCTACATATAGGTGTCTTAACACATACGTAGGTAATTTTAATACATTTTCTATTATTATGAGCATCTCACTCAATAGACTTGAGTTATTATAGAATTTCCGTAGGAAACATCAGCTGCTCGACCAAAAACTATGTGCTTTTGCTGCTACACTTCCAAAATGCCAGTCTTTCTTTTTCCTGGCCTTACCTCATGTCTTTGCAGGGTCGGCATGGCATTGTTAGCTGTAGAGGATGGCCGGATGCCCTTCTCGTCACCACTCCCCCCCCCCCCCCTCCCCCGCCACGAGCGGATTCCGTCCGTGGCCGACGCGTCTCCCTAAATCCCAGAAGTGGCGTGCTAACGCGTGCGTCTAGTGGTGCTGGTCTCAAGAAATGACAGTAGACAAGAAATTAGGTAGTCGTCAGAGACAGCCTAGGTCGCTTATGGCAAATCAATACAAACGCAAGGAATTGCAATGGAGTGTTATGGTGGGTGACAGACGAATGGAGCATTTCATCTCCGAAGACTTAGGGACACTGAGCTACGCGCTATAGCTACTGCGTGCAGATGGACGTTTAAAGGAAAACAGACACGAAGTGTGCTGGAGACTGACAAGCCTCATCGTAACTTGTCAAGCCGTCAACATTCTGCGAAAACTTAGCCATACTTCCTGATCGGTGTATCAGCAGAATCTTTCTTTAATTATCTTTATCATCTGGTATCGTTTGTGGCCTAATGTAAGTCGGCCAGTGAGGTGCTTTGTTTGTTCAGTCCGTGTCACATTGTCAATAGCTGGTAATCAAATAAACCACATCTAGACAGAGGCGGACGCTCTTTGTACTGGCTTTCGTAGTTGGCTGTTATCCAAACTAGAATGATTCTGTTTTGTAAATGAGGGAAGTTTTCTCTTATTGCAACAATAAAACCAATAGGCACAGCATGATACAATGCATTTATCTCTTCGTGAAAGAAGACGCTCACTGACTTCATAAAAACATATTTGCGGTTGCCTATGTAACCATGATTCTACGTAGGCGTCCACCTCTTCGTCCAAAGCAAATCGATAGCCATGAATGCCTTTCTTCAGGGCTCCAAAAGTACAGGAATCGCATGGGGAGGGATCGGGACTGTATGAAGGACGTGCAAGGGCTTTCCAGAGAAACTTCTGCAACGTAGTAGCAACAACCTGGGCAACTTGTGGTGGACAAGTTTCACTGGAAAGCGCTTACATTTCCTCCTTGCGGTCGCTATCTCTACCCATCTGATTTCCATATGTTTAGAGTAAACATTTTTCCTTGCTGGCTTTGACCGTCTTTCTTTGCAGTAGGATAAATGTGTTAATAGTTATGACGATTACTTTTGAAATAATAAACAGTTTACCTACTGTTTTTTTCCATCTATCTCGCTTGCATCGGACGCCCCTTATACTACTCTCAGCATTCTGAATGTGCTTAACGAAGTAATAGATGAGACTAGTAAGTATTTTCGTATCAAACGGAAACACTTAAGTCCTGTGGAGGGTGCATGGAGTCCAGACAGGCTGGCCTGCTTATGGCAAATCAACATAAATTCAGGAAATTAGAATGAAGCTTGTGGTGGCTGACAGATGAATGGAACACTTCCTCTCCAAAGACAAGCGGTTAATGTTCCTCGTGATATACGTTGTATGTCTATGCTGTATTAAGCACATTATCATCCATGGACCTTACAGTAGTCGAAAGAAACTTCTTCGCATTCGATGGCAGTGATGTTTAGCTGCAATTGCTTGCATAAGATTATGGTTTAACATATCTCCAATATAGAGATGTTTTGCTCTGGATGAGGGAAGAAATCGCACGTAGGATTGTTGAAGGCACTATCCGAGCATTCGCCTACAATGATAAAGCAAAGCCAAAGGAAAAATAAGTATGAACGGACGAACATTCGTTCCTCAAGAACTTAGAACGACTTAAACCTAACTAACCTAAGGACATCAAACACAGCCATGCCCGAGGCAGGATTCGAACCTGCGACCGTAGCAGTCGCGCGGTTCCGGACTGAGCGCCTAGAATTCAATTAAATATCAATTATCAAACAAAAGAGCATAAATAAAATTGAAAATATGCTCCTTGACCAAAAGAGCAATAGCATAGGAACAACATTGAGATTAAAAATTGGGACACACACACAAACACACACACACACACACACACACACACACACACACACCACCACCACCACCACCACCACCACCACCCACCCTCCTTCTACCCCACCCTAACATCCCACTCTACACTCACCTTGTATGGGTCTCATCATCCGTCAGTCAGCCCTAAAGCGTGTTAACAAGACCATGTGCAGAACGCTACAGCATAGGTTGTGTGCTGAAGAATTTTTAAATGTAACGTATGAACCGGAAGAAACATGCACTATGTACATTAATACATAGAGAATCACAAATGGATCCATGACTAAGACCTAAAATGAATATCACTGAAGATGCCTAGCATGAATAGGCGAGACATGTTTGGTATACACGAATAAATTTAATTGTAAAGGACGGAATTTTTCGTATCTATATGATAAAGCATAATTGATGTAGAAACTGAGGAGAAATTGCTGCAAATATTAACAACTTCAATGAATTTGTTTAGTTTTTGTCGTTGTTAGTAGTGCGTGTGCTGTGGCGTGTTGTATTGTTACTGACGAAGGAAGAGAATAGAACCTATAGCCTACTCTCTTCGAATGTCACCAAGAGGGGTGCTTAACATCCCCACTTCAACTGGAGGATCACGATTACCAGTATCACATACCATGCATGCATGTCCGAAAGAACATTACATTGTATTTCTTAACAACACAGGGACTGCAATATAGTCTTTATCCGCCGATTCCAGGCAGTGATTTTCAATTAAAACGGCCCCCTCCCCTGTACGGAAATTACATAACGTGTAAGAGTGCAGGTTGTGACACGTGATCGACGAAATAGAGAAGTTTGTATCTGTCCGTGAATTGTGCGCGGATAGTCAAAGTGGTTCAGGCGACCGCTCGCGTAATGTGGGAGGAAATTCGGGTTCGAGTCCCGGTGCGGCACATATTTTCACTGTTGTCATTCCATCAAACAGCTCATGGTTGTCCATATTCGCACCTGCGAATACAATTCGTGGATATCTCCAGGCCAAATGCTACAGCTGTAACGTTAGTTAGCGACATAGGCTATGAAAGCCGGTAATTAATGCACAGACCTGGTGTGATGAACGTTCCATGGAAATTGAAGGAAAGACGTGGCCAAAACTTCCACCCCATAAGAACATATCAGGAATTTGTGAACCGTCCTTGGAAGATATGTTGGTAAACGAAATCGTACATCGAAGAAACTATGGAGCTATGAGCAGCAGCATTTTTCCAGTCCATCCCTCCATCCTTTGTAGGTACTAAATGACCCGGAAGTCATACACATATCTGCAATTAGAGAACTCTTGTGCTTCAAAAGAACATTAAAAATTAAACTGAAGGTAAAAAGTAGACGGTCATGTAGTATTTTTATCAACCGGCTCAGAAGGAGAATGAGGGATGTAGGAAAAGCGCTACAAATAATTCACTAGTCTAGAAATTAAAGTGTAGCAGTGATACGTAAAAAGTGACATGGTCGGATGGTGGAAAAGGAGTCGATGACAATTGCAGTTTGAAGTAGAATCCTTTTTCTCGTGGCTTGATAATAATCAAAATCTATTTTAACTCCTTGTATCCGCCACTTGGTATGCGCATTTACAAATTGTTGCATGCTTCGCTTTGCTGGTGTGGCAGTCTTGTTTCTCTGTCATACAATCATTTCTGTTAGTCTACAGAAATCTCTTCTTTTTGAACCGAGACATGCTTAATTATCGTATAAAAATTCACCGATAAAATTCCTTCGAACAACTCAGTCAGTCTGCGTTGTGCTGTTCGCGTAAATGCTATGACATTCAAAACTGTGTGTACGCCCGAATGATGTCTCTTATGTTCACTGTAAACAGTAGTGGGATCGCACATACACTCTTAAAATTAAATTTTGATGTCTGGATGCTTTTAATTCATTTTTCAGACGTCGGAGCTCCCTGTTTTGCATCTTCCGAATCAATAGTCTTTTTCTAGTTTTTGACGCAAATAACGCTTACAAGTAGATGTTTCTTTGTTTTCACGTATTGTTTTGCGAAGTAATATTGGCTTTTGCGTCCGATGTTTAATTACTTGTCAAACTATCTCATTGATTCACCTACATGGTGCAATTATCAGGCCAGATAACAGCAGATAATGTCAGATAAGGATGTTGGTAGAGCTGGCGTGGCAAGTCAGAACGGACAAAGAAATATAACGTGACCCAGATCAACCTAAATCGAAAATTAATAGGATCAGTATAATGTTTTGTTACAAGTGTCAAATACTCAGGCGGAAAATGTAGCAGCACTCTGCTGTGAGAAGGAGCATTTCTTCGGATACTGTCGCTCCATGCCACTCTAGCCAAGCAGCGTATGTGACACTGCTGATTGGTGATTTAACAGCTTCACGCTTAGGCTTTCCGTGTCTGGTAGCATTTCATTGACTCTCTGTGAGGATATTATTCGTATTTTGGTTGATTATAGTGAGCATTTTGCCACTGCTTTGAGAATAATTACAAGAAAAATAGGTTCCCGTTCACTGTAAATAGCAGAAATCATTGTCATCACCTGTTCGTTGTTGACTGACTTTCTTTTCCGTTTGTAGCAAAATTCATTCAGCGTACCTCACATACACGCTAATGGCAAAAATTAATGCACTAGTTTCACGGTACATCGTTTGAAAGTATTGGTTTGCAAATACACAGCGACAGAGATTGGGTTTTGATCAGACGATCAGCTATTTCAAATTAATAAGTTGGGATTGACAGGGGAGGCAAAAGCGTTTGTGAGGTACAATGAGGAGTTGAAAAATGCACTTACATTTGAGCAGTTTGATAAGGGCTGAAGCAACAATAGAGGAAAAAGAATAGCGCGAAGTTTTTTCGGGAGCAGGTGAGTGAAATGTCACAGAAACACAACGAGGCAGCAGAAAGTTTCAGCGATAGGAAAAGTCAGTGTGCATACTTACGAATTAACGGGATAACGGGAAGTGATGAAGTGAATAACATTATCTTTCAGGAAGCGGATCATAGTTCTCTAGACGCTTTCCTGAGGGGCTTGCTACTCGATATGGCTTGGGGAATTCAGGTAGATACCCTGAAAGACTTAAACACTGCCTTTAGGAAAGCTACGGAGCAGGAGGGAATAGATCCAGTAACAGCGGTACGCAATAGGCGAGATATTTTATCTATTGACGTAAGGTGCTATATTTGTGGGTGTGCAGGGCGCGTCCAGAGCAGAGGCAGTGCCGTCAGCCACAATGTGAGAAGCGTGCTCGAATGTTCAGGCAGGAAATGCTAACAGAAATCCAAAGTATGGCTGGGCTTCATTCCTGGAAAATTCAGTGCTGCGGAAACGTATGCAGAGGTGGAGTGTGGCGCAGTAGGAGCCGATAAAGAGTGAAAGAATGAAGAAGCATATATATTTGTTGGGCGCATGTGTCAGTGGCAAATGTGGACCTCGTAGGTAGAAAACAGTTAAACTGAGCATACTGTAGTTTGCGTGGGATGGGAGATAATGTGAAGAAATTGTATTCAGCAATATTATGTTTCCAGGCTGGTGTAGAATAATTTCAGCAGTGCGTGGAAGTGGTAACTCATCTAAATGAAGCTAACTGTCCAATCTTGGGACTAGACTTTCTGTCCAAGCTTCATGCCAAAATTGACCTTCATTGACACACACTGGAACTTAAAGAGACAATGCTCCAACTGGGGGATTGTCGGCAGTGAAACTCTGTCACAAGGTTCGTCTACCTTAAGGCACAAACCAGTTAACCTGCAGACAAAATAACTAAGACTTAATTCACATGACACAGCGCCCTTGGGCACCGGGAAGATACTTTGGCAGAGTGTATGACCAGAACTAGATGTTAACTTAATAAAAATTACTTTTTTTAAAATAATATCAATATTTATATATGTGTTTGGAGAGAGAGAGAGAGATTGATTTTTGATTGAGATTTTTACTTTAAGTCGTAACTGGTACCTGAATTTTGGTTGCCGTCTCCACGAATGATCAGCTTCTGCACCAGTTGTTCACGTATTGCAATTTGGAGGAAGTTATTGAAGTTATTGTTCTTTAAGGTTTAAAATACGACTCAGTTACTTGGCCGTATTGCGGATAGCTTTGAGCCCAAGTTTTCGTAGCTTTTCATACCTAAGGGACCACTGTTGTAAGTCAGTAAGATCAAACAGCAATCTGCTTTACGTGAGAAAGGGAGATTGCTTGGCACACAAACTTCCTTCAAACTACACGTCCTGCTACATCAAAATTGGTCAGTGGAGTTCAGCAGCATACTATTGTACCAGAACATAAGCCAATTACTTTAATTAAGAAATTATGAAAGGTTGTTACTTATTGAATGAAAACTATAGCGAATGCATTTCTTTTCCTGTATTTTAGTGAACTTTGTACACTTACAATTCTGTCGATTGATAGACGGCAACGACAATGAAGTTCACCTCCTTTTCCAAAAACAAAATATTTCTATTCTTCTTCCAGAAAATTTATATACATAAATGTTTGACAACTCTTACACATACTTCACTCGGTTTTATCACTAAAATATCAATTTTCATTCAATGTAACAATACGTTCTGAGCGACGGCCTAGCAACACGCCCTCTTTCCACAAGATATGGATTAAAAGTCTTTTTTCTTATAAAATCAATTGTCTTTTCTTTTTAGAGTCCATACTCAAAGATTCTCTAATACTATCGTTGCGGGGATTGCGCGCTAAAGAGTTTCTTGCTGTCCAGCTGCGCTTCACTTCACTTCAAGTACTTTTTTAATCACATTTACATTTACGGTATTTACATACTACTGAGCTTCTCAGAATAAAATCAGGCACAAATTAGTTAAAGAAAAAAAATCAGTGAGGCATGCATAACATTACAACTTGTTGTGTGTGATAGAGCCACTAAAGTAGGATGATATATTGGATGCATCACGATGTTTCATACGAAGAAGTATTGTACAAGTACAAGAAATGGACGGTGAACGAGTGTTACGCGTCAGTTTCCATAACTTTGGCGCCGATGAGGTGACGCTAAATGATTCTTATTGCAAGTTTAGTCATTTTGTAAGAAGATGATTTGGTGAAGGATGAGCATTTGAAGGCAACAGAGAGAGTGGAAACATAAGTATTATTACTGGAATTCGAGGGTTTGTTTAGTTCTCAAGGGCCACTGCCAGCAATGCCCATAATACAACACAGAATTCCAATGCGGAAAGAGGCATCTGTATACCGCAAACTGTATTGTATAACCTAGAATTTGCACTCAGTTGTGGATGACTTCGTAAATCAACAACTGAGAGATGGCGTATTAGAGGAGAGCACTAGCACTTGCAGAGCAGCCATCGTCGTTGTACCCAAAAAGTTGGCATACGAGATCTGTTCAAAAAATTCCGGAACTTTATCAACAGAATTTTTCTATACTTACCTTTTACTTATTGTGCATGGTCTCCTTCGATATACTCTCGTCCACAATTGATATACCGCTTCCAAGGCCGTGTCCACTTCCGGAAGCAGTCGTCGTACACCTCTTGCTGGATCGCGCGAAGCGCCGTCTGGGAATTTTCTTTTATCTCGTCTGCCGTTGCAAATCTTCGTTCTTTCAACGGAGTTTTCAACTTCGGGAATTAAAAAAAGTCTCCTTGGGCCAGGTCTGGAGAGTACAGAGGATGAGGCAGCACAGTGATTTCGTTTTTTGTGCAACAGCCACGCACCAACAGGAATGAATGTCTGGGTGCGTTATCGTGATGCAAGAACCATGAATTGTCTCGCCACGTTTCAGGCCGTTTCCTTCCCACATTTTCTCGCAGGCGTCGCAACACGTCCCGATAGTACCATCCATTAAGGGGAGCCGGAGGTGCCTATGCTGCCCATGTTAAAATCACTAAGTTTGAGGAACACTTATGAATAAACTACCAAATAGAAAAATTTGAATTTTTTTTTACATATAGAGTGGTTTAGTATTGCAGTTATGACAGAGGGATTTTGGAGTATCTTTTCTAGTTTCCTTCAAATTATTTTTTTATTAATGACCCAAATTTTTTCACAAATAATTGCTTTATAATTAAACTGAAATGAAACTACTGAACATATTGCCAAATGGATGTGTTGCAATGTAGGTTTGACCACTAGGAGTGCTGTATAAAAATTTCATCTCTCTAGCTTGAGTGGATTTTGAGAAAATGTTCCTTATATTCGAAAAATTCTAATTTACGGGAAATGGCTATCAAAGTTTCTCAATACATTCCTGCAGTATAGGATGGATTATCAGGGTCTTCTTCTTCATCCTCCAAAAGCTTCCTCTTCTGTCTTCTTTTCTGGCCTGTTTTCCATCATACTTCATATGCCTTTCTCTTCTTTCTGCTCCTCTTATCCTTTCTCTGTCATTATTCCTTAGTGCTCGAGGAGTGTTCACCCCAGCTGTAAATCCTAATGCCTTCAGAACTTCACACTTCACACTGTTCCCTTGGTTGTAGGTTGCTATTGCATCATAAATGCCAAAGTGCAGTGTTTTTATGCTTACAAACACCCTTTTAGGAATCACTTTCCAAATCAAATTGTTTACGCTCTCATTAGGATTCTGCGTCTTTCCGTGTAGACATTTGTGTAACAATTCTGGCTGTGCTAAGTCATGAAAAATTGGTTTTATTGCATTTATCACAGCTGCTGGCAAACCATGTTTGTGATCACAGTCCTTTTTTGCATTATATTTGCACCAGGAATCTTTTGGGCACAGGCTGTGTTGAGGGTATTCATTGGAAGAGGCAGTATGAAGGAACAATGCCCACACTGCTTTTCGCATGTCACTAACATTGTAACCTCTCCACACGAATTGAAAATGTTAAATATAAATGGTAATGGAGCCAAGTGTAACCTCCCTACAAAATATAATAATTGAAAAATGTGAGCCAAGTGTAGCCTACCCAAAAAATAATAATTAAATGAATTTTAAATATTATTGTAACCTCTGAACAAAATTGGCTCCCATTTATAGTCTGTGCGCAGAAATGCATTCACATTTAATGTTACCACAAAATTCTATTCTCATTTAATGTCAAGTTCGAAATAGAAAAATTCCTAAACACCAAAATAAAAAAAAGTTTAGTAACCTGATAATTTTTATGAGGACAGCAGCGCTGACCTTTGGCCCTGTATTCTGAATAAAAAAGCAAAAATTCTTACCTCAAAAAAACTGCAATTATATCTGCTCTTAATTAGTCATTTTTCGACACAGCTTCGTGCAATGCTGGCGTATACTTTTTTTTTTATTCTTGGATGCAATGATAATGCATTGGAAATTCTTTAAATTGAAATGAATGCTTTTCTTTAAAAGAGTTGCTTTATATTATAAAAATTATTATTGGGGCATATTTTGAACAAATTAAATTATAATTAACATACATTAATAAATATGCGCAAGACTGCTTCTTTACCTTCTACAACAATACTCATCGTCCAGAGTCCTGACCAGAGTCGCGAGCAGAGCACACCGCCGACACATGCTGACTCCACCAGACTACAACTCGACTACTACTAAAGCCGACCGACTACTACCGTTGACTCACGCAGTCAAGCGCAGACTAGTACAAGCAACAACTAACTATAAACTACTCTCTGGTCAGAGATTTTGTCATGCCTCGCCCATCGCCGGCAAAGCATACGTCTTACAACATTACTAGTATTTTGCCTTATAGCATACCCATAGTATCTCTGTAGCCGTTCAATCACCTCATCAGTAAGCCTGCCTCTCCCTTCTATTGTCTTTCCATCACTGAGCTTACTTGAACCCAAAGTTTGTATGAGCCTTCGAAGCCGTGCACCCATACGCTTTTGCACATGCCCAATGCATTCCAACTTTTCAACTACAAATTCATTTCCATATGGTTTCAGTTCCTCTATAGTCTTGAAACCTTTGGAGTCACCATCCCCAAGTTAGTATTTGTACCTAACATTGTATCTGGGAACTGAATGTTCAAAAATTTGTTTCACTCCATCCACTTCCATTGCTCCACTTGATCCACTAAAATTTGCCTCACAGGTTCCACTGTGCTCTCCTTTGATTTTATTTTTGCACCTACGATGTTTTGATAATATTGCAACATCTATCACTTTTGCACTATCACCACAAGTAGCAGTTACAACCCCATTCAGGGATTTATGACCCCTCTTTTGCCAGGAACCATCTAATGCCACTACCAAATCCCTAGAACCACCGTTCATTTCTACAGATTCCTCCACTGCTTCCTTCATGGTTTTCAAAGCCACATCTTCAACAGAGGATACTACCAGTTCACAGTAGTACCCAAATTTGCTTGGAGGCGATGGCAAGTTCATAATACCACAAAACAGTTTACCAGCAGCAGACCCTTTTCCAATGGATCGAAGACCATACACAAGACGAACATTCACATCAAACACTCTAGATCGTCCATTTTCACCAAAGAGACTGGCATGTGAATTGTAGAAAGTCACTTGATACTTGCAACATGCACAGATTATCTTCATCTCACAAGCTAAACCAAAGTGCTTTGTTATCTCTAGTCCCACTCCTACACTTGAACAAATTTTGCACAGAACACTTTCTTTCAGCACAGAAGATAATAATCCAATATTCAGTACTTCGTTAATATCATCACTGTCACTAACATATTCACGGAATCTGTCACTTCCACCAGTCAGCTTCTTGCTAGAAGATGTCACAAGGCTATGGCCGGCCATGTGTTGCTTAGCAGAAGAACGCACTGTTTCAGTAATTGTAGTATCGCAACTTGGTATTAGTGTTAATTTTCTTTTCTCTACGTTCTTCCTCTTCTTATATACACGGTTACTAAAACGTGGCATCGTAACCAGAACAACGCTTTACACAAGAAGTATAATACTACCAACAACAGGCGCAACACTGAACTAATTCGAAACGGTAAACAGCAAAGAGACGATGTTCCGCGGTCTTAGCGCTTCATTTGTCACAGAAAACAATGTAGCCAACCCTTGCACACTCGCTGTATGCGTAACATAAGGCGCTGTATGCGTAACAGGCCGAGAAAATCCCAAGCAGTTCGCCAGGAAGTCACGAGAGGGTGTTAGATGCATTCAGCGGCCGCCCATTTCCTCTGCAGGCGTGGGGGAAAATGGTAATAACTCCACTTCTAGGAGAGTAGAACAATAATTCAAAGTTTACATTAAAGAGGAATGTTCCAATTAATTTTCGGTAGCAAAAAGAAAAAAAATCGTAATTTTTTGGATTTGATCACCTCCGGCTCCCCTTAACAGTTTGTCCCTGTGGCACGAATTCATGATGAATTAATCATTCAGAGTCAAAGAAAACTATCAGCATAGCTTTGACATTTGACCTGAACTGACAAGCTTTTTTTGGTCATGGAGAACCTCTACCGACCCATTGTGAAGACTGAACATTGATCTCAACTCATAGCCGTACACCCACGTCTCATCACCTGTTATGATTCTCTTAAGGAACATCTCGTTCTCATTTGCGCGATCCAAAAGCTCTTCACAGATTGCGAGGCGGAGTTCTTTCTCGTCTTGACTCAAGAGCCGTGGGACGCACTTGGCGGCGGCAACACGACACATTCCAAGATGCTGTGTCAGGATTTCATGACATGATCCAATTGAAATGTTACATACTTCTGAAATACCTCAGACAGTCAGTCTTCGATTGGCACGCACAATTTAGTTGACGTTGCTGACATGATCGGTAGATGTCGAAGGACGCCCTGATCGAGGGTCATCTTTAACCTCCGTCTGACCATTTTTAAACCGTGTGTACCATTCTTAGCATCGGATACGGCTTCAGCACTCATCGTCGTAGGCTTCCTGCATCATGTGACGTGAGTCTGTAAAGGTTTCCTCGAGTTTCTTGAGCTTCACGCAAAATTTAATGCAGACGCGTTGCTCCTCTAACTCTGCCATCTCGAAATTCGTAAACTGTACGACAATACGTTCTACTCAGTACAGCACTGAACAATAATTACCAGACATACAAAAATGAAACTTCCGGCAGTAAATCATTAAATACAGGTGTGTGCAGGGATGCCAACCGCATTTCGCTCCAGCACACCATTGGCGCGAAATTACGTATATTCCTGAATTATTTGAACAGACCTCGTATGGAACAAAAAGTATAGATTTTGTTGTGACTATCAGCAACTAAATAGCAAACCAGTAACAGATGCATATCTGACACCTGCATTACAGAAGCCCTTGATTACTTGAGGTGGAGCCAGTACTTCTCCATGGTAGATTTCAGAAGCGGTTATTATCAATTGGAGGTAGCTATGGGGAACCACAAAAAACTGCTGTTTTGGTCCTCCGGGTTAATTACCAGTATCAGCGAATGCTATTCAGTTTGACACATGAACCAGTTGCTGGATGGAGTATTGAGGTGTTTGAAACGTTGGTAATGTGCGGTGTTCCTCGGCGATATAATTGTGTTTTCGAGAGATATAAAGGAGCATATATGGCGGTTGAGAGAAGTGATTAAGATATCACAGGCCAGTAAGGAAAAACGTCTTTTTTCCTGGAAGAAGTGAGTTATGTAGGACATGTGATTAGTCAGGAAGGGATAAAAGCAGACTTGAAGTTGATGCAGACAGTGTCGGCTTTTCTGGCTTCTCAGATGAGTAAAAAGCTATAGTCATTCTTAGGGTTGGCCAACCACAACAGAAAATTCATGGAAACGTTTTTGGACACCGCACAGTCACTTACGCAGTTACTGAAAAGGGTGTGTCCGGCCATCCTGATTTAGGTTTTCCGTGATTTCCCTAAATCGCTTCAGGCAAATGCCAAGATGGTTGCTTTGAAAGGGCACGGCCGATTTCCTTCCCCATTCTTCCCTAATTCGAGCGTGTGCTCCGTCTCTAATGACCTCGTTATAGACGGGATGTTAAACCCTAATCTCCTCTTCCCCCCCCCCCCCCTGAAAAGGGTGTGGAATTGCAGTCGTCAATGGAGTGTAAAGCTGCATTTGAAAAGCTGAAAGCAGCTTTAATGTCGAGTCCTGTGTTAATTTTTCCAGATTATGAGAAGCAGTTTGTACTATTTGTAATTCTTCCAACCAGGTACTGAAGAGTGTTTTGACTGAGGTGATACATTCTGAGGAACATCCTGTGGTTTTCATCTCAGGGCGGATGAACAAGGCCGAGAGAAATTCCACCATAACAGAGGAGGAGGTGTTAAGGCTGATGTACAGGGTTACAAATTTTAGATATTTTTACAGTAAAAAATTCAAGGTGGTGACCGATCAAGCAGAAGTAAAGTGATTGTTGTGTTTGAAGCGTATTTGGAGCAGACTTACGCTGTGGGCATTGAGACTAAGTGCGTCTGACTTTGAAGTATTCCATAAACTGGAAAAGAAGTGTAAAACGTGCACAGATTGTGCTGGAAGGTAACAGTAGTATGGGCACTGGGTATAGCCTCGCGGAGTGGCAGGCACTGCAGGCTGCTGGTGAGGACTGCAAGCTGTTTACGACGAATTGTGCATGACGGGTTGTTATGTAGGTCAACACGACAGTGGCCATGCAGGATAGTACCTGCTAAGCTAAAGGAATAATTATTAAAGGAAGTACACAATCACATGCTATCATGTCATTGGGATCGTAGGATGATAAACAAAAGAGTGTCAGAGCGTTACTGCTGGAGGACAAGGAAAGAGTCAGTGATAAATAAATAAGGAATTGTGTATCATGTACACAGCGAGCAGATCTAAGCCATCAGCAAGTAGTGCTACAAAAATTACAGGAGGTAACCAAATCTTTCTAAATGATTAGGAATGGATGTTTTAAGGACTTTTAGCCAGATGCCCATGGGAAACAATTACGTTATGACTATAACTGATCATTTCTTTCGATACCTTGCAACAATCACCATTCCGAACCAAAAAACAACTACAGAGGTACAGGTCACGATGAACAACACGTTGTTGAAGTTTGGTGGCCCTGAAATAGTAAGCACAGATCAAGATACTGATTTCATGTAGGACTTGATTAAGCAGTTACATCACTTATTAGAGGTTCGGATAATAACGGCTAGATTGTTGTATTCGCAAATTAATGGTAGAACTGAGCACGTACGCCGTGTTATTGTTGGGATGTAGAGCTACTATGTTAATGGCCACCATAATGATCGGGATGTTTATTTACCATTTATCATGGCAGCACAATTCCAAGGCACACACGAGCACTAGAGTTTCTCCATATGAGGTGATGTACGGGAGGAATGCCTTCACCATTCATTACATTTAAGCTATAGATCGGGAGGAGCAGAGAACTAGTTAGGAATTTAGCAAAGGCGTTAAAAGAAGTATGAAAACGCTTACAGAGGGCGAACGCTGAGTCCTGGACCGTCAAGAAGTTGGCAAACGTGAGGGAAAATTGCCAGATTATACAATAAGGCAATGGGTGACGTTATCAAGTCCATATATCCCAAAGGATGAGACCAAGAACTTTATTATGCAGTACCGGGGGGGGGGGGGGGGGCGGGGGCGGGGGAGGGCACACGAAGTGATCGAATCGAGGTGTCGTCATCAGTATGCCAACTCGAAAGACTATAGTTCACGTCGAATGTATATGACCATTTCAAGGTGCTCTAAATTCATTGCCACATGTTGCAGCACTGATTGGCAAAAAATGAATAGGGAAATATATGGAGAACGACGACCAAAAAGGTCTTGCGCCATCAGTATGCAAGATAACATACGGATTAAGACCGTGGAAAGAAGATGGATGTGGAGTACCATGAAATTTTGTGTAATGTAAGCAGAGTGTGAGGTTATTTTGAGGGGTTGTAACATTTACTAAGACATTCTTATGGAGGAGTTTGGTTGAACAGCATATACTTAATGCACCGTTAATTTTATTGGTAGAAAATAAGAGGGGAATACCCTTTGTTGCTGTAATTATTGATGTTTTGCGTCAGGGTTTTTGTATTATCCATTCACCCAAACAATTGTGTGGGCGGACGTCAGGTCTTTCAAAATGGGAGTGGGAGGGGGAGGGTAATTACAGCTGACTTCTCCCAGGTTGCAGCACATCAGAGGAAGGGATCAAGGGCGTCATAATCCTGGCACTGCTACAATTCTTCACCGAGAGTGGCGTAGAAGCGTCGAGGGATCAGCAGTTGGAAACTGGAGTGCTGTTCACCAGGAAACAGGATGTTATGCTCACTAGTAACATGAGGACTCTGCAAGTGACGTCACACGTGGGAATAATGAAGACTACAGTTGACAGTGTGATCTGGGACCTGGGGGTTATACAGACTCTATTAAATGGTTCAAATGGCTCTGAGCACTGTGGGACTCAACATCTGAGGTCATCAGTCCCCTAGAACTTAGAACTACTTAAACCTAACTAACCTAAGGACATCACACACATCCATGCCCGAGGCAGGATTCGAACCTGCGACCGTAGCAGTCACGCGGTTCCGGACTGAAGTGCCTAGAACCGCACGGCCACCGCGGCCGGCCACAGACTCTATTAGATTCATTGGATATGAAAGTAGTGGTTGTTAGACTTTTTTAGTCGCTAGCCGATTGCATATGGGATGCTCGGGTGGAATTTGCAGAATTACTAGAAGCCATACAACATGCCATACGTGGACAGTTACTGGCAATGGAGTAGGGAGCCCTAGGGAGGAATGCGCAGGTAGAGATGGGGCAGGTAATTTAAATCTCAGAGGATGATGAGGATGATGGAAGACACTTGGTAACGTTAATTGAGGAATTCTTTAACTGTCAGAGGCAACAACTGTCCAGAGGGACAAAACACATGTGAGCTTCACTTGCTCTTAGGCGAGAGGTACAGCCAGCAATAATCAGGGATCACCCTGCCGCCGGAACCCTATTTCGAACGAGCAGGGTTACATTGGATCTGCTCCATGTACGAACTGATATGAGCAGAAGAGACTTACAGGGGCAGTGTAAGTGTAACTGCACGGTAGCAGGTTACTGATCAACGGGCCAACATGTGACATATAGGGATTGCCATTACATCCACCGGCCACTGTTACAGGAATCACCAGGAAGAAAGTAACTCAGTTACTGTTGTGCTCGCTGGATAAACCGTTATGGGTTCTACCAGTTCAGAATCTGACTGTTCTCAATAGTTTTCTGTAACCTGGCCTCATCCTCTCCCTGAACCAACTTATGGCAACCCAGGAGGGTTACTTCTGCAGGACAAGTGCTGCAGCACGTACAGCAGTAGTGGGGTAACCGACATTGTACAGTCATTACCAGGGGAGTCACGATATCTGGCACCCGACTCTGTTCTGTGCAGCCTTTATCTACCTGGGGCAAAAAGCCATCCACCCATATGACGTCGTGGTGCACCAGATACTAATAGACTGGGCTACCTGTCGATCAAGGACATGGTGAAGTTAGAAACTCTAAGAGACTCTACCAGTGTTCTTTTAGTTTGTTGCCGGCCGCGGTGGTCTAGCGGTTCTGGGCGCGCAGTCCGGAACCGCGCGACTTCTACGGTCGCAGGTTCGAATCCTGCCTCGGGCATGGATGTGTGTGATGTCCTTAGGATAGTTAGGTTTAAGTAGTTCTAAGTTCTAGGGGACTGATGACCACAGATGTTAAGTCCCATAGTGCTCAGAACCATTTGAACCATTTTTTTTAGTTTGTTCTATATTTATTGTGACTAGTGACAGTAATATGTATCTCCATAGTTAAAAAATTTTTACGGATGAAGTTGCAGATTATTTTCTTGTACTAAAGTGCACCTGAGGGATTAGCGACATAAATGAGTTTTGTGTCATAATTAATATGGAATGTAAACAATTCACGACACATGAGGAGTTGCCAGTGGTGAATGGGTTAGTAGGGCTCAGTGTAACATTTGTATTTTTTTGCGTAATACTGTAGGTAAGTTGTTGTTAAAGGATATTCAACCGAACAGAAGCGTCGGTAGCATTGCCCTGCTGGCTGATAAGTAGTCACTGAAGGAATTTGCAGAACATGTGTACTCGGAAAGCCAGTGGGCTAATATTGCTGGCTTAGTAGGCAGCTGACGAAGCTTTTGGTTCAAACTGAGTGGAGTTAAGAAAAATGTGATGTTCATCGTTATCAGTGTGGATACGTATGCTGAGCCCTTGCATTATTACCATGAGCTAAGATCCAGTGACCGGTCTTTGCAGAGGAGGTCGGTAAGAAAGTGCAGTCACTACTTTTGGCACTGCGAAGTAAAATAGCAGCATTGTCACAGCTGTCGCAGATGAGCTGCGGACGTCAATAGCCACAAAGCGAGCCAAAACAGCGTTTCACCAGTTGCAGGAATACCATTAGCCTGTATCCAGATTGTGGAGGAGGAGGAGGATATTAGTGTTTAACGTCCCGTCGACAACGAGGTCATTAGAGACGGAGCGCAAGCTCGTGTTAGGGAAGGATGGGGAAGGAAATCGGCCGTGCCCTTTCAAAGGAACCATCCCGGCATTTGCCTGAAGCGATTTAGGGAAATCACGGAAAACCTAAATCAGGATGGCCGGAGACGGGATTGAACCGTCGTCCTCCCGAATGCGAGTCCAGTGTGCTAACCACTGCGCCACCTCGCTCGGTATCCAGATTGTGGACCGTGGCCAGTTCTCGCAGTACCGGCGGCAGCGGAAAGGCGGATCCATCGTGGCAGTGGCAGGCTAGTTGCCACACCTTCTGTTCACCACCTTGGATGGGTCCGCAGCTCGTGGTCCTGCGGTCGCGTTCTCGCTTCCCGAGCACGGGGTCCCGAGTTCGATTCCCGGCGGGGCCAGGGATTTTCACCTGCCTCGAGATGACTGGATGTTTGTGTTGTTCTCATCATTCATGGACGTGGCAAGAGTGGACTGAGAAGGCCTGTATGCCTGCACGTTACCATTCCACTGCTCGATGTCGGAGCCAACGTCGTACTGCATCAATAACTTCTTCATCATCCGCGTAGTGCCTCCCACGGATTGCGTCCTTCATTGGGCCAAACATATGGAAATCCGACGGTGCGAGATCCGGGCTGTAGGGTGCATGAGGAAGAACAGTCCACTGAAGTTTTTTGAGCTCCTCTCGGGTGCGAAGACTTGTGTGAGGTCTTGCGTTGTCATGAAGAAGGAGAAGTTCGTTCAGATTTTTGTGCCTACGAAAACGCTGAAGTCGTTTCTTCAATTTATGAAGAGTAGGACAATACACTTCAGAGTTGATCGTTTGACCACGGGGAAGGACATCGAACAGAATAACCCCTTCAGCGTCCCAGAAGACTGTAACCATGACTTTACCGGCTGAGGGTATGGCATTAAACTTTTTTTTGGTAGGGGAGTGGGTGTGGCGCCACTCCATTGATTGCCGTTTCGTTTCAGGTTCGAAGTGATGAACCCATGTTTCATCGCCTGTAACAATCTTTGACAAGAAATTGTCACCCTCAGTCACATGACGAGCAAGCAATTCCGCAGTGATGGTTCTCCTTTGCTCTTTATGGTGTTCGGTTAGACAACGAGGGACCCAGCGGGAACAAACCTTTGAATATCCCAACTGGTGAACAATTGTGACAGCACTACCAACAGAGATGTCAAGTTGAGCACTGAGTTGTTTGATGGTGATCCGTCGATCATCTCGAACGAGTGTGTTCGCACGCTCCGCCATTGCAGGAGTCACAGCTGTGCACGGCCGGCCCGCACGCGGGAGATCAGAGAGTCTTGCTTGACCTTGCGGCAATGATGACACACGCTTTGCCCAACGACTCACCGTGCTTTTGTCCACTGCCAGATCACCGTAGACATTCTGCAAGCGCCTATGAATATCTGAGATGCCCTGGATTTCCGCCAAAAGAAACTCGATCACTGCCCGTTGTTTGCAACGCACATCCGTTACAGACGCCATTTTAACAGCTCCGTACAGCGCTGCCACCTGTCGGAAGTCTATACGAGACGAAGCGGGAATGTTTGAAAATATTCCACAAGAAATTTCCGGTTTTTTCAACCAAAATTGGCCGAGAAAAAAAATGTGTTGCATTACTTATTGAACTGCCCTCGTACCTGTACTTGTGCGGGCGCACTGACGCTGTAAACTTTCCACACGCCACCGCTGGGGGCTCTGCAACAATCCCGGCGGGCTTCTGTGTCTGCAGGCACGCCCTGCCTCAAGCCGTGGAGTCATGACGGGAGGCTACTCATACTGCCGCGTTGTCCGACGTCAGCATTCCGGCCCAGCCACTGCCCGCCTGTTACATCAGCATCCCGACCGCGCACTGTCGGCACGCGCCGAGCGGGCGTTGCTACTGTGGCACGACGCTATGAGTCATGTAGCTTGTTCTGCAATAAAATGCGTGATTGGTAATGATGTTTGTCGAGCCACCAACAGACACCTTCCTCATGTCAACCGACTGCCTCACCCTGGTACTGGAGAGACCACCCAACCCGGGCCACATTCTTCTCCTCCTGTTCTTGTGCCAACCTAAAATCACTGCGCTGCCGACAGTACGAGAAATATGACTAGCGCTGCTGAAGATGTCATGTATGTTCGTTAAATGCATTGTTTGTAATGTCATTGTTTTATATATACTTGTTTTCAATTTTCTCATTATATTAGTATAATACACTACTGACCATTAAAATTGATACACCACGAAGATGACGTGCTACAGACGCGAAATTTGACAGACAGGAAGAAGATGCTGTGATATGCAAATGATTCGCTTTTCAGAGCATTCACACAAGGTTGGCGCCGGTGGCGACACCTACAACATGCCGACATGAGGAAAGTTTCCAACTGATTTCTCATACACAAACAGCAGTTGACTGGCGTTGCTTGGTGAAACGTTGTTGTGATGCCTCGTGTAAGGAGGAGAAATGCGTACCATCACATTTCCGACTAGGATAAAGGTCGCATTGTAGCCCATCGGAATTGCGGTTTATCGTATCGTCACATTGCTGCTCGCGTTGGTCGAGATCCAATGACTGTTAGCAGAATATGGAACCGGTGGATTCAGAAGGGTAATACGGAACGCCGTGCTGGATCCCAACGGCCTCGTATCACTAGCAGTTGGGATGACAGGCATCTTATCCGCATGGCTGTAACGGATCGTGCAGCCACGTCTCGATCCCTGAGTCAACAGATGTGGACGTTTGCAAGACAACAACCATCTGCACGAACGGTTAGACGACGTTTGCAGCAGCATGGACTATCAGCTCGGAGACCGTGGCTGCGGTAACCCTTGCGTTGCATCACAGACATGAGCGCATGCGATGGTGTACTCAACGACGAACCTGAGTGCACGAATGGCAAAACGTCATTTTTTCGGATGAATCCAGGTTCTGTTTACAGCATCATGATGGTCGCATCCGTGTTTGGCGACATCGCGGTGAACGCACATTGGAAGGGTGTATTCGTCATCGCCATACTGTCGTACCACCCGGCGTGATGGTATGGGGTGCCATTGGTTACACGTCTCGGTCACTTCTTGTTCGCATTGACGGCACTATGAACAATGGACGTTACATTTCAGATGTGTTACGACCCGTGGCTCTACCCTTCATTCGATCGCTGCGAAACTCTACATTTGAGCAGGATAATGCACGACCGCATGTTGCAGGTCCTGTACGGGCCTTTCTAGATACAGAAAATGTTCGACTGCTGCCCTGGCCAGCACATTCTCCAGACCTCTCACCAATTGAAAACGTCTGGTCAATGGTGGCCGAGCAACTGACTCGTCACAATACGCCAGTCACTACTCTTGATGAACTGTGGTATCGTGTTGAAGCTGCATGGGCAGCTGTACTTGTACACACCATCCAAGCTCTGTTTGACTCAATGCCCAGGCGTATCGAGGCCGTTATTATGGCCAGAGGTGGTTGTTCTGGGTACTGATTTCGCAGGATCTATGCACCTAAATCGCGTGAAAATGTAATGACATGTCAGTTCTAGTATAATATATTTGTCCTATGAATACCCGTTTATCATCTGCATTTCTTCTTGGTGTAGTAGCAATTTTAATGGCCAGTAGTGTATTACGTCTTTACATTTATCATGATATTAACGCTAATAGCATGTTAGATGCATTATAACAAAATTTCTTGTTAAAATTTTGTTTGTTGTGCATTATCACTTACCAGTCTTGTGTTCCCTTATCTTTCACCGAATTCGGAGCTTTCCCTACACGTATTGACCAAAGATTTATTTGAACATCAGAGTTCTTTACGAGACATGGTTTTGTTCACAATAGTTCGCCCCTGTCATGTGAAAGTCGACACATCAAACCAAGCTGTATGCGGCTTTTGGTGAATTTCAAACGAACAAAGCATTGCCAGAGTTGAAAGTCTACATATGTGTTAGAAAGAAGCTGTAGCACTAATTGAGAATCGAACTGAGAACGTTTTTATTTGTAGGTATACTCTTACCCTTAAAAACACCAAATCGCATGGTTTTTCTTTCACATACGGAATGATAAAATAAGCATTAACATTTTCTGAGATAATAATTCACATCATAACGAGATGAAACTTAAGAAAAAACTTGGGGCTTGTAACATACGATTTCTGTGTTCTAAGGACTTCGCAGTTGTGCTCAAGAGATAATTTATGTCAGCAGATTGTACTCGGTTAGATATAAGGAAGCTGAGACTGTTTTAAACACTTCCCGTTGGTCGTCTATGCACCTATTCTCCCGTATAAAACCAAACTTATAATCGTACAGTATTCTGTTGTATTTATATGTTGTTAGATGGTGCAGTTGTAAAGGCATTGTACTTAAACACAGTAAGAGCTAACTTAAAAAAGCTGTTTAGAGCAATGCTGCGAAGTTTCATTGCCAAGGCCACGGTTAATATTTCACCCCTTTCACCCTCCCGCCGGCCGTGGTGGACGAGCGGTTCTAGGCGCTCAGTCCGGAACCGCGCGACTGCTACGGTCGCAGGTTCGAATCCTGCTTCGGGCATGGATGTGTGTGATGTCCTTAGGTTAGTTAAGTTTAAGTAGTTCTAAGTTCTAGGGGACTGATGACTACAGCTGTTAAGTCCCATAGTGCTCAGAGCCATTTGAACCCACCTTCCCCAAACTTCAAACCTCTTTCAGATGACTAGCGCACTGTCTCTTTTCAGCAAGCAGTACTGTGGTGTCCGGTGACATAACCCCTTTTTTTAAATGTATGTATGTATGTATGTATGTGTGACTTACTTAGTGTTCAGGCAAACTCCAATTGTGCTGTACACTCTCTAGATGTCTGATAACAAATTTAGTTCATTTTTCATACTCTGTTCTCTTCCCTAATATTGTGGGTTCCAAGGGTAAAAGAAAAAGAGATTGTTAGATATGACTGCTACGCTGTTATAGGAGAGAAGGGTTATTCTAAATCTTCATTTCTACATCTACATCTATACTCCGCAAGCCACCTTACGGTGTGTGACGGAGGATACTTTGTGTACCACTGAGACTCCCCATTTTCCTGTTACCCTCGCAAGTGATTCGTGGGAATAACGGTATTCTGCAAATCGCTATAAGGTGTGTGACCGAGGGTCCCTTCTATTGCGTCAAATTAAGACGTCCAATCCATTCCCTTCACGGACGGACGGTGGGAAGAATCGGTGGTTGTACGCCTTTGTGCTAGCTGTCACTAGATTAATATCTTTACGATTTCTAGGGGCTGATACGTAAGGGACTGAAGAATATCCATGGTTCCGCCCTGAAAGCTATTTCTTTCAAATTTCTGAACAGGCTGGCGGGCTGCCAGTTACGGCTTCTCACCTCTAATGTATGATTTAATGATGAAGGCATACTCTTGGGTAAAATATTCTGGGGGGAAGATAGTCTCCCATTCGGATCTCCGGGCGGGGAATACTCTGGAGGCTGCCGTCATCAGGAAAAACAACATTTCCATTCTACGTGGAATGTTAGATCCCTTAATTGGGTAGGTGGGTTAGAGAATATGATAAATGGATATGAATAGGCTGAAGTTAGATGCAGTGAGGAATAGTGAAGTGCGGTTGCTAGAAGAACAGTAACTGTGATCAGGTCAGTACAGGGTTATCAACACAAAATCAAATGCCGGATTAGGCCTAGTAATAAATAAAAAATAGGGACGCGGGTAAACTGCTATGAACAACATGGTGAGAAAGACACGAAGGTGACTGCGTGCAATTCGGTAGCAGATAAAAGAAGAAAAGGAAAAGTAGTAGGTGAGCATGGACAGCGGGACAATAATGAAAAGAGAAGCCATCTGACGAAATTCTGCACAGAGCTTAAGTGGAGTTGGAACGCCCTATCCCGACAATGTTAATTTTGGTGACTTAGCTTCCCTGTATTTCAGGAATCACTGTAGCCATTGACATGAAACTTTTACAGGACATTAAACTGTTCAAAATGGTTCAAATGGCTCTGAGCGCTATGGGACTTTACATCTGAGTTCATCAGTCTCCTAGAACTTAGAACTACTTAAACCTAACTAACCTAAGGACATCACACACACCCATGCCCGACGCAGGATTCGAACCTGCGACCGTAGCGGTCGCGCGGTTCCAGACTGAAGCGCCTAGAACCGCTCGGCCACATCGGCCGGCTTCGAGTTGGGGCAGAGGAAATTTGTGCACAACATGAGTAAAAGAGGGATCGGTTGATAGGACACATCCTGGAAGGGAGTGTTGCGGGTAAAAGCTGCGGTAGTTATTGACAGGGAAAGAAGCTTGCACAGGATAGACTAGCGCAGAGAGCTGCAACGAACCAGTTTGTGGGCTGAACACCACAGCAACAACACATTTAAGTATTTCAACCTTTATTTCGTCACCTTGCGTTTCGGTGTCATAATCAACGAGTATCTGTACAGGTGACTTTTATTCACTGACTGATTTCTCTTAGGATATTGGATTTTTGACTAGTCTTAACGCAAGACCATGCTTTCGGATTCATTTAACGCTTCTCGCAAATTGGCCTTGTACTTGATTTAATAGTAAATGTTGGTCTGGTTTGCTACTAGTTCAAATGGCTCTGAGCACTATGGGACTTAACATCGATGGTCATCAGTCCCCTAGAACTTAGAACTACTTAAACCTAACTAACCTAAGGACAGCACACAACACCCAGCCATCACGAGGCAGAGAAATGCTACTAGTTGATTTAACCCTTTTCCCTCATGAGTAGGCCGTTTAACTAACAGGCCGAGATAGTTATCAAAAACTGTGTCATTAGAATATTGGTGCCTACCACCATTTCTAAAAGTATATGTCTCCCAGTCTGCACCTAGCAAACTGAAGTCTCCCTCTGTGACTGTAGTGTGCTCAGAGAATGTATGCCTGATATTTTCCAGTTTTCCCCTGAATTATTACGCTACTTCATTACTTGATATGGAGGACTGATAGAAATATCTGATTACCACTTTTAACGCTTACCGCTTTCCAGTTTATGTCACATTATGACTCTAAATTTATTTCGTTCGACAAGAGTCTTTTACAGTAATTAGTATATATATTCCATTGTCGTAAGCTGACGACATTATCATATCAAAAGAATAGAGTATGGTACATTTTACATGAAGAACTAAGTACAAGAAGCGTTGTGCAAATCACTGTCGCGTTTATTGAAGGTAGATCAAAAATAAATCCAGAAACAAATTTCCCAAAAATGATTGACGGTTTTTAAATGAATCCTGCATATGTTTTGTACCGATCCGTCACCGTGAATGAGACGTCGGGACGTCATGTTGCATAAGAAACAAAACACTGAAAGCAGTGGTTGGAAGCCTATATTCTTTTACCTAAAATAGCAAAATCGATTGAATCTCTCGGGAAGGTTATGACTACTGTTTTCTGGAATTCCAAAGTGACTTATTATTGATTACCTTGTAAGTGGTTAAACAGTAACTGATGAATTCTCAGAGTGTTCTCGGTCAACTTCATGAAATACTTGAGAAGAGACTTGTTTTGCGACAGAAAAATCTTCCATGCGAACAAGTCACATTTCCACAAAGATTCTCTGTTGACAAGATTTTACCCATTGTGATTTCTACGTATTGTCCTATCGAAAGAAATTTGCACATAGAAGACGTTTTGAAGCAATTGTGATGGATATTTAACAAACGTTCCGGAGTCACACTTCTACTCATCGAAAAAGTGTTAGACGAAGTGCTTTGATCTGAAAGAGGACTAAGGAATAATTAAATGGCTTAATGGTCTAAATGGCCCTTTACTGGCGTACAACAGCCGATAAGACCGTGTGCAATTAAGTGCGCCGGTTTTCAAACCAATTTTCAATTTGACGACTGCCTTAAGTACTCTGAAGCATGAAACCACGTTCTTTGGTTGGTTTTGATAGCGTAACGCCACTCGAATTCCACGTTTCCTTATCGCAATATGTGATAGACAGAGTCTTATCAGCTTAGGCAATCGGGACAATTCCTTTGTCTTCCTGTTAACCAATGCTGCAGAGTTAGATCATACACAGTATGTTCACCAAAGAAAAGACAACACAGGTTGTTAAAAGGCCTGATGGTTCTCGTTAAGGCTTTGATGACAACTGCTTACGCGGTATTAAACGTATGGTTTAGTTGTTGATATGGGACTGTACATGAATGGTACGAAGGATCGGCTACTCTTCAGAATTTGACAGATGCACTTAATGGCGTATACTCACGAGCAATTGAATTAGAGCCAAATATCTAGTAGCATCTACCACTTCCCTTCACCCTGATGGTGGCATCGATGAGTCATGGCATGGTCTCTACGAGACACGGAAAACATTATGGAGTCGTCCTGATCCATTATCCAGTGTGTGTGTGTGTGTGTGTGTGTGTGTGTGTGTGTGTGTGTCGGGGGGGGGGGGGGTGTTAGGAATTTTCTTTTTATTGTAGATGGTGAATCACGGGCTCGAACACAATGGTGTCACCTTAATCTCGAAGCAAGGAAAGTTAATATTACAGATTTACATTCCGTCAACAGCGAGGTCATTAGAGACGTAGCTCAACCTCGGATTACACTAGGATGGGGAAGGACATCGGCCTTTTCAATGGAACTGGCCAGGTATTTGCCTGGAGCGATTTAGGGAAATCGCAGAAAACTTAATTCTTGATGGCCGGACGGGTATTTGGAACGTCGTCCTCCCGAGTACGAGTTCAGTGTGTTAAACACTGAGCCACATCGCTTAGTCGTAGCCTCGAATGTACATCGAACAAACTAAGGATACTCTCGTTTTATAAGCGACTGGATGAGTCTGATGCAAAATTTTTGTCATTTTTAGAGAATATGAATTCCGCGAAAGACTAAAAATTGTCTGCATATTATCTTCTGCACTGAAGATCCAGGATGATGTGTTGACCCAGTTCCCACCAAGAGAAGCAGCGAGGCTCACATATGCACAGAAGCATCACACACTACCTTACAGATAACTAGGCTCTATAGCCTCAGTTGGTATCAGACATACTACTATCTAACTTTTAGTCCGAAACGAAATTAACAGCTATTTGTCTGACCAAGCCGTCAAGTGGCTTCACATACCCGCTGTAGGCATGCATTATGGAGGCACTCTTGTAAGTCTTCTGCTGCCAAATCTTGTACAACACGCGTCCGATAGTTGCGAAATGACTTTCAAAAAATGTTCAAATGTGTGTGAAATCTTATGGGACTTAACTGCTAAGGTCATCAGTCCCTAAGCGTACACAGTACTTAACCTAAATTATCCTAAGGACAAAATCACACATCCATGCCCGAGGGAGGACTCGAACCTCCGCCGGGACCAGCCGCACAGTCCATGACTGAAGCGCCTAAGACCGCTCGGCTAATCCCGCGCGGCCCGAAATGACTTGCTAGTGCCACATCAATCATGTAAAAAGCGGAAAGTTACGAGGTTCTGGTTAGTCATCCTAAGTCACGACCAAGATGCAACATAAGATGTTAAATGCGATAGCGCGTCGTAGGATAATAAATGTTCACACAACTTCGCTAATGGAACGTTCCACTTGTCTTTCACACATTTTAGTATACGAAGACAATTGTCTTGTCGTTAGCAGCCAAGTCTTTCACTGGAAGGAGACAAACAAATGAACCAGGTTTATGAATTCGGGATTTACTGAAAGATACATGCTTTCGGTGGACTCACATCATCGTGACTGTTCCATTCATTTTGTACAGTCATTACACAGCGACTTTCATCAACTAAGATTTCTCCAACAGGTTCGTCAATGTCGGAGCTGTTGTTAGCTTGCCGTACTGGAGTGAAGGGTGACTATTAATGAATTTGTGAATTTATTTAACACTGAATCATTGGTGCTACATACTCCGTTAAACATAAATACCCATCTCAACAACTCAGATATCTCTTTGACGGCAAGAATTCGTTTCTTAAACAGTACGAAATAAGATACGAATTTACTTTATTTATTTAGCGAAGTTTGGATGAAACATGACTTTGTCAGATTTATTGGGCATTGTTCAGAGTATTTCTGTCCATTGCCGAACCCGGAAAGAAAATCCGAAGGGAGCGTCGGTTCTACTGAATACATAGTCTTCGGGAACACCAACTGTCTGATAGACGACATATCCCATAGTGGATGTTATGGACTTTCATTGCTAATAGCAATACCCAATATACAGTGGTGGGCAGCGGATTCGCGAATCAGTTGAGGATGCGCGTTTCAGCGAAATAGTCACTGTAGCAAGTGTACACTGAACAGCCGCACAAACAACTGCAGCTTTCTGTGAGGAAACTAAGCCTGGCTGGGGAACAGACATTTGACGCACAAGAAGATTCTTCGCTCTACATAATCACTGTCGCCTTATCAAATGTAGGGGATGACTATGTATCATCATTTTTTTTACCAGGATTCCCATATTCGCTGAATATACACTACTGGCCATTAAAATTGCTACTACACCAAGAAGAAATGCAGATGATAAACGGGTATTCATTGGACAAATATATTATACTAGAACTGACATGTCATTACATTTTTACGAAATTGGGTGCATAGATCCTGAGAAATCAGTACCCAGAACAACCACCTCTGGCCGTAATAACGGCCTTCATACGCCTGGGCATTGAGTCAGACAGAGCTTGGATGGTGTGTACAGGTACAGCTGCCCATGCAGCTTCAACACGGTAAGCTTCAACACGGTACCACAGTTCATCAAGAGTAGTGACTGGCGTATTGTGACGAGTCAGTTGCTCGGCCACCATTGACCAGACGTTTTCAATTGGTGAGAGATCTGGAGAATGTGCTGGCCAGGTCAGCAGTCGAACATTTTCTGTATCCAGAAAGGCCCGTACAGGACCTGCAATATGCGGTCGTGCATTATCCTGCTGAAATGTAGGGTTTCGCAGGGATCGAATGAAGGGTAGAGCCACGGGTCGTAACACATCTGATATGTAACGTCCACTGTTCAAAGTGCCGTCAATGCGAACAAGAGGTGACCGAGACGTGTAACCAATGGCACCACATACCATCACGCCGGGTGATACGCCAGTATGGCGATGATGAATACACGCTTCCAATGTGCGTTCACCGCGATGTCGCCAAACACGGATACGACCATCATGATGCTGTAAAGAGAACCTGGATTCATCCGAAAAAACGACGTTTTACCATTCGTGCACCCAGGTTCGTCGTTGAGTACACCATCGCAGGAGCTCCTGTCTGTGATGCAGCGTCAAGGGTAACCGCAGCCATGGTCTCCGAGCTGATGGTCCATGCTGCTGCAAACGTCGTCGAACCGTTCGTGCAGATGGTTGTTGTCTTGCAAACGTCCCAATCAGTTGACTCAGGGATCAAGACGTTGCTGCACGATCCATTACAGCCATGCGGAGAAAATGCCTGTCATCTCCACTGCTAGTGATGCGAGGCCGTTGGGATCCAGCACGGCGTTCCGTATTACCCTCCTGAACCCACCGATTCCATATTCTGCTAACAGTCATTGGATCTCGACCAACACGAGCAGCAATGTCGCGATACGATAAACCACAATCGCGATAGGCTACAGTCCGACCTTTATCCTAGTCGGAAACGTGATGTTACGCATTTCTCCTCCTTACACGAGGCATCAGAACAACGTTTCAGCAGGCAACGCCGATCAACTGCTGTTTGTGTATGAGAAATCGGTTGGAAACTTTCCTCATGTCAGCACGTTGTAGGTGTCACCACAGGCGCCAACCTTGTGTGAATGCTCTGAAAAGCTAATCATTTGCATATCACAGCATCTCCTTCTTGTCGGTTAAATTTCGCGTCTGTAGCACGTCATCTTCGTGGTGTAGCAATTTTAATGGCAAGTAGTGTATATTTTAGTGCTTCCTCGCAACAGGAAGTATATCAAATTGATTACCATTTCCAATCGTAGTCCAGTGAAGCGTTGTTAATCTCACAGTACTTAACGCGAGACCTGCGAGAAAGACAGGTTGGTTGGTTTTGGGGGAAGGAGACCAGACAGCGAGGTCATCGGTCTCATCGGATTAGGGAAGGACGGGGAAGGAAGTCGGCCGTGCCCTTTGAAAGGAACCATCCCGGCATTTGCCTGGAGCGATTTAGGGAAAATAACGGAAAATCTAAATCAGGATGGCCGGACGCGGGATTGAACCGTCGTCCTCCCGAATGCGAGTCCAGTGTCGAGAAAGACAGGCCGCGGCGCGTACGTCACGAAGGTAGTCTCGCGCTCGCTCGTTCGCTCGCTCGCTCGCTCAAATCAGTAGACAAATTACGTTTCTACACCTGTTAATTCGTAACTAGGCGTGTCCGTAGAAACGAAAACTGTATCTTCTGCTGGAATCCGCTATTATGGAATCTTACTGTTATTAGTCCTATAATGTTGGGAAGTCCATGGCCCTACTTATAATTTGTTACCGCTGTATTGGCGTACAATAAAATAAAATCCTGCTAAAATTATTATCAATTGCATAAGGCACCATTTCCAGCATGTAATAAGTACTGTCAAGCATATGAGACGAAATGCTTTAAACACGCCGTTATACCATTTATATCGAGTATTGATCTTACATTAAATTTTGCTGTACTACTGCTAATCAGTAGACTTCATAATAGCAGATTCCAGTGGAAGATGTAATTCTCGTTAGTACTTACACGCCCAGCTGCGAGTTAACAGGTTCAGAAACGCATTTTGTCTGCTGAGCTGAGCGAGCGGGCGAGTTCAGGATTACCTTCGTGACGTACGCGCCGCGGCCTGTCTTTCTCGTGGGCCTCGACTTAAGGCCATAAATAGGGTAAAACTACTTTAAGCAATCCAATCAAACAATGATGCCGGTTTCTTTATGTCATTGTTAGTGTTATCTGATATTGCCGCGTAAGTTTACTTGTAACTAGTACGTGATGATTTTTAGGAAATTTCTGGAATTCTTGGTGCAGTTAGTTGGAATTGTAACCGAGAATGTCGTTTTACCAGGTAACAAGAAGGCGAAGGTATCCTCAATACGAGGCCTAGATTGAAGGCCACAGTGCCTTACTGGACGTCGTCCTGTTGGAGATAACATACCTTTGTCTTTGTCAGGTCATGTCAGCTTGCAGCCAGTTACATGGGAACATAGAGCTTAACGCGGACTCCAGGCCACTAACAAGGCACTTCACTTGTGACAATCATTGCCAGAATCAAAAGAAGCCATAAGTGACAATAAAATAAAATTTGACCGATCGGGTTCGAACTGAAACCTTTGGGTTTGTAATACGACAGTGAGCTATTCAGCCACCAATCTACAGTCACTTCCACTCAACTTCATTACTCATGTCGATCATGGGTACTGCCCATAATGCAGATCCATCACTGCCAAGTTCTGCACTCTCCAGTCCTTCCGACTTTTGGTAAGCCATTTCGTAGCTGTGTACGATTTGTTTATTTGATTGGAATCAGGTAACAACACCAGCTGCAGCTTCTTTACGATCACCACGACCAGATTTTCCCACCAAGGTGTTTTTCGAGAGACTTGCCGGCCAAAACTGGTCGTGGTGATCGAAAATGAAATTGCAACTGCTGCTGTTACGTGATTCCAAGTAATTAACTGCTGCTGTTATGTGATTCCAAGTAATTAACTGCTGCTGTTATGTGATTCCAAGTAATTAACTGCTGCTGTTATGTGATTCCAAGTAATTAACAGCTGCTGTTATGTGATTCCAAGTAATTAACTGCTGCTGTTACGTGATTCCAAGTAATTAACTGCTGCTGTTATGTGATTCCAAGTAATTACTACTGTTGCGGACCTTGCACAATCATATTCCACATGCTGGACAAGAAATTTATTAATTTATCTTCTTCTTCCTCTGTCCTCTTCCCAGTCATCATTGTTTCTATTGCATTTTTTTCATGCAGTCTCTACTCATCCAGTGCCCTAGCCAGTTTCTTTCCGTCCTCTTAATTTTATCCAATATTTATTTATTGTTATTCGGCCCATATAGCATAACCCCAATCCTTATTTTATCCGTCGATTTTACACATTCAATCTTCTCCGAATTCACACCTCAAAAGCCTGTAAGCATTTCCCCTCTTTTCGCCACAATGTCCATGTTTGGGCACTATTTAGGATAACACTAATCTTTCCGATAAGACTGAAAAATCCGCTTCAGTTGTAAATTTACAACTGACACGGGTTTGTGAATCTTATCAGTATGGTCCTCAGTTGTCGTTGTTTGCCGAATCAGACTTTATGTTAGTAATCTTTTCCTTAATCGTTTATTTAACGGACAATTTTTAATAGCTATCCTCGGTTTTATTTCTCAAATACATGTCATGGTACTGGTTATTTTGCATCCTTGTTACCTGAAGTTATAACTTGTTCTATTAAGTCATCACAAACTTTCACTTTCAGTCTTGCTTAGTTACCTTCTAAAAACGATATACCCAAGTCTTTTTCACATTTTTAATTACATATTCCTCACAACTGGTGTTAATTTCTTTTAACATATTGGTAACTGCCTTTTCAGTTTCACTTAGTTATACCATACTGAATAGTCATTACTAATAAAGATAAAACATCTGAAGACGTCTGCTTTGAACAGCTAGTAAGTCTGTGTTCTTAATACATGATTAAAATGCGCACTGAAGAAGATATTAATTTCTTCATTTCGGACATGAACGAATTCGTGTCTTTCCTACCTGAAAAAAGCGCTTAAAAAACGGAAGATTAGGGTCAATGTTCCACTGACAGCGAGGTCATTAAAGAGAGAGGACGAGCTTACATTGAACAGGGATGGAGAAAGAGATCGGTCGTATCTTTTTCAAAGGAACCGTTCCGATAGTTGCCTTAAGCGATTTAGGGAAACAACGCACAATTCTGAGAAATAAACATCCCTCCTAGCGATAGCGGCGCCTGTGCCTTAACCACCGCACCTTCTCGCACAGCGACCGCAGTATAAGTATTGTACTGCTAAGCTTATAGAAAATAATGAATATACCGTGTTGCCTGGTAGGATGTTCCAGATAACCTCTGATAAACAATACGGAATAACCCTAACTGAAATGCTACATGCGTGCACTGGAATAGATTATATCACGAATTCTTCTTTGTGTACCTTATATAAATATTATTGACCTCTTTTTTTATTGCAAAATAGGCTTTATAGTCATTAATCTGAACATTAAAGCACTCTGTTGACAAATACGAAATGAAACACATATCGCAACTAAATAATGCGTCATTCCCGCAGATGTTGTTGAAATTTAAGAAATGGCTCTGAGCACTATGGGACTTAACATCTGAGGTCATCAGTCCCCTAGAACTTAGAACTACTTAAACCTAACTAACCTAAGGACATCACACACATCCATGCCCGAGGCAGGATTCGAACCTGCGACCGTAGCGGTCGCGCGGTTCCAGACTGAAGCGGCTAGAACCGATCGGCCACAAGGGCCGGCTGAAATTTAAGAGCAGGCGCTTTGCAGAGAAAGTGTTTGATAGTAACATCGATTTCAGCGGCTCGCACGCCGTGCGGGCTTGTTATTCCTACTTAAAGAAGCATCAAAAGTGCTGCCGCCGCACGTGTCACCTTCTCACACCACCGCGGCGCTTCAATTCAGTTCGAGGACACGCACAATTCTGTGCAGAGCCCATCATTGTAATCAGCGGCAGAAATATTTCAGCGTCGGCGTGCCCATCTATAAATCGTAAGAGTGATGCTATGTGGAAAAAGAACACTATATAATTTACCAAACGATGCGAAAATTGAGATTCAGATTCTCGAAAATCGGTATCTCCCTCCTCTATTTTACTCTGAGTTAGTGCATCGTCAGTGTCGACAGGACGATAATCTCTGTCTTTCCGTTTTGTATTGTTATTGTGCTACTCGTTCCTTCACCCCGCCCCGTGTCCCCCCCCCCCCCTCTCCCCTCACGCATTGTAGTGTCTCGTTCCAAATACAAGTGCCATTTACGTAACACTAAATACGGAGAATACTGTCTTATTATTAGTTCCCGAATCGCCTAATATTCGTACTTGTTTTTATCGTTTCGCATTGCGTATTTTCGCGCCATGAAAGGAGAGCCAATCCGCCATTCCCTTGGTGTGGAAACAAAAATGTGCACAGATCACTAGCAGAATGATAGACCTGATAGTATTAGAAAAGAAGGAAGCCCAGGGTTTAAGGTTCCGTCCACAACGACGTGGAGCACCAGCTGGGATTCTGCAAGGGCGAGCAAGGAAGTCGTCCGAATCTTGTTCAATGAAACTGCTATCAGTTTGGGGGAACCATGAA
The DNA here is from genome assembly GCF_023864345.2 of Schistocerca serialis cubense. Taxonomy (NCBI): domain Eukaryota; kingdom Metazoa; phylum Arthropoda; class Insecta; order Orthoptera; family Acrididae; genus Schistocerca; species Schistocerca serialis. The sequence continues at coordinate 935,073,902 of NC_064640.1, read as the reverse complement.
AAACCTAAACCAGGAAGTCTGCACAGAGACTTGAACACCAGTCCTCCCGAATGCAAGTCCAATGTGCTCACTGCCCGCTAGAAAACAACCATATCGAAACGAATCTCGTATTACTCACCTTAGACGGAAGGATGATTTCTACATCTACATACCGTACGATGCGTGACGGAGGGTAGCCTTTACCACAACTAGTCGTTTTCTTTCCCGTTCCACTCGCGGATAGAGCTAGCGAAAAACGACTATCTACACACCACATCAAAAAAAGTTTTGCATCGTCCCAGTTCCCAGAACTCCTGAAGATAGACGTTGACAGTGGGTATTGTATCACAGACACAGTCCCTTTGAATGTTCAGAGATGTCACTAAACCCGCCCAAAAATGTAAACAACCATGCATGAGGGAGGGGGTGCGACAGCCGATCAGCTCCAGTCATTCCACCACGAAGGAGGTATACGGCTCGTGTTGTCTGTAGTTCAACCATGCCTAGACGGTCGACACCGCGGTTCGATAGCGTCCACATTGTTACTTTGTGCCAGGAAGGGTTCTTAACAAGGTAAGTGTCCAGGCGTCTCGGAGTGAACCAAAGCAATGTTGTTCGGATATGGAGGAGATGCAGAGAGACAGGAACTGTCGAAGACATGTCTCGCTGAGGCTGCCCAAGGGCTATTACTGCAGTGGATGACCGCTTCCTACGTATTATGGTTCGGAAAAACCCTGACAGCAACGCCACCATATTGAGTAATGCTTTTCGTGCAGCCACAAGACGTCGTGTTACGATTCAAACTGTTCGAAATAGACTGCATGATGCGCAACTTCACTCCCGACGTCGATGGCGAGGTCCATCTTTGCAACCAGGACACCATGCAGCGCGGTACAGATGGGCCCAGCAACATGCCGAATGGACCGCTCAGGATTGGCATCACGTTCTCTTCACTGATGAGTGTCGCATATGCCTTCAATCAGACAATCTTCGGAGACTTGTTTGGAGGCAACCCGGTCAGGCTGAACTCCTTAGATACACTGTCCAGCGAGTGCAGCAAGGTATAGGTTCCTTGCTGTTTTGGGGTGGCATTATGTGGCGCTGACGTACGCCGCTGGTGGTCATGGTAGACGCCGTAACGGCTGCACGATACGTGAATGCCATTCTCCGACCGATAGTGCAACCATATCGGCAGCATATTGTCGAGCCATTCGTCTTCATGGACGACATTTCACGCCCCCATCGTGCACGTCTTGTGAATGACTTCCTTCAGGATAACGACATCGCTCGACTAGAGTGGCCAGCATGTTTGCCAGACGTGACCCCTATCGAACATGCCTGGGATAGATTGAAAAGGGCTGTTTATGGAGACGTGACTCACCAACCACTCTCAGGAATCTACGCCGAATCGCCGTTGAAGAGTGGGAAAATCTGGACCAACAGTGCCTTGATGAACTTGTGGATAATATGCCACGGCGAATAGAGGCATTCATCAATGCAAGAGGACGTTCTACTGACCATTAGAGGTACCAGTGTGTACAGCAATCTGGACCACCACCTCTGAAGGTCTCGCTGTATCGTTGTACAACATCGAATGTGTGGTTTTCATGAGCAATAAAAAGGACGGAAATGATTTTTATGTTTATCTGTATTCCAATTTTCTGTACAGCTTCCGGAACTCTCGGAACCGAGGTGATGCAAAAGTTTTTTGATGTGTGTATATGCCCCCGTATGAGCCCTAATTTCTCGTGTGTGTGTGTGTGTGTGTGTGTGTGTGTGTGTGTGTGTGTGTGTTGATCTTAACGTAAGTTAGTTTATGTAGTGTGTAAGTCTAGGGACCGATGACCTCAGCAGTTTGGTCCCTTAGGAATTCACACACAGGTGAACAAGGAGTCAGCTTCAAATGCCGGTTCTGTAAACTTTCTCAGTAGTGTTCTTCGAAATAAAAGTCTTCTTCCCTCCAGGGATTCCCACTTGAGCTCCCGAAGCATATCCGTAACACTTGCATGCTGATCGAGCCTACCTGTAACAAGTCTAGCAACTCACATCCGATTTACGTCGATGTCTTCTTTTATTGCGACTTGGAACGGGTCCCAAACACTGGAGCAGTACTCAAGAGTTGGTTGCACTAGCGTCCTATACGCGATTTTGACCTATTAATAACCGTACCTAATGACATGGCAAAGGTCGCCCAGTATACCAAAACAAACAACAATGGAAGACACAAACGCCGCCAATTGCGCGATGCGTCAGACGAAGATGAATATCGATGCTCCATCGATTGCGCTCTCATGACTAAGGTTTTCGACAATTCTCTACAGTCATTTGCGAAATTACTAAAGTTACTTCGTCGTCCCACCTTATATAGTCATTTCTCGATGAATTAGAGTGAAACAGCAAGGCAGTGCTGTACTGTACGAGATGACTGCACTATTTTTTCAGCATCGAGATGAAGTAGTGGATAGGCCACTTCAAATCTGTATGTACCTAGCTACACCCAAGCCTGCTTAGTCTTCTACGAGACACGAATATCAATTCTTATGTTGTTTACGTTTCACTATACCCTATAACTTCATTTTCATCACAGTCTGTGCAGAGCGCCATTTCTGATGGTCATTATATCTTCTTCAATTCTCTAGTCATAGGCCTACTTTAAGGACCGTTAACACCGGTTTTCATAATTTATGTGCAATTTGTATACGACAAGTAATATTCTGTCACATATCATTTTATCCATGGAAATGTCTCGCTTTCTTGAGGTTCATTCTACATCAAAATTCAATTGTCTAAAGACTGATGTATGACCAGTCACATGCATTTCGGAATTACATTAACATTAATCGTTCATAGATGAATACAAATATGGCTTAATGATGTAACATTTTCGTTTACAACTGCAGAGTATTTCATCCTTTTGTGACTCTATAGTTTTCCAATTGAAGATTCGTGAGACTTTGTCCTGCTGTGATTATTAGAATTATACCGAAATAACCTATGGAGGAATTCATTATAGCAAACTCTTTTAATACATGAAGATCTGTTGAACTGTGTTATCAACTATATTCTGTTTGGGAACTAAAACAGCATTGGATTATGAGCACACCTCTGGCTTAAAACATCTCTTCAAGTGAAGGTATTTCTTTATTTGAAGGTACATATCTATTAGAGTTCTGTTTTCCTTGTTTGCGTGCACAGACTTAATATATTATCTTAATTAATTGTCGGTTACCTCTGCATAAGCAATGATGTTATTCTTGAAGAGTACCACAAAACAAAATCACTGATCAATGTCAGATAGTTAATAAAAATGCGCTTACTGTTTCTCCATATTCCATTCAGAGTTGTAAAATAAAAATCAAGTGTTGCATCAAATTTGGAATTGCTCCGTTGTCAAGTTGTATTCTTTATTTCGGCCTGGAGCTCGTGTCACATATTAGTTCACTTGTACATCCTTAGATCCTCTTTCAAGTTTCTGGAGCGTTCTTCTCAATGGTACCTCCGTTATTCAGCGTTACATATCTGTGTTTTCTGAAACACCGTATAGTGAGCGAGCATCAAATAATTGTCATCTTCCCTACTTATAATCTCGACTGAGTTACCAAATAGTTTTCGAGATAAAACGTTGTGTAGCTGCGTAGGGTGTAATCTGATACGATCAAAACCAGTCCCATACTCACAGAGGCAGCGAGGGCTGGGTACAGTCGTGCGATCCGCTGTTGATATATTCGGCAAGGTTCCAATAAAGGTGATTTATTGATGCCATTCTCCGACGTTTTATGATGTAATAAGTGTATCTGCAAACCGATCAGTGTTTCTGCAGTGCGATGTTCTGCTGTTTGTTGTTGTGGATGAGCAAGGAAAGAAGGAATAGAAGAAAGTGGAAGCAGTGTCAGCAATGAGTGCATCCTCCTTGAATAGCACCAAGGGATCCGCCGAGATTAATGTCCTCTTTCAACGGATAGATCGCCATCAGAAGCGTTACATGCTCTCACTTTGTGGAACGCTGCAGAGAGGGTTAGGGCTATAATTCAGGGTATCGGGGTAAGGTCAGAGATAGACAGCTTTACGCCTACACTTCTTCTCCGGCCAGAGGCCAAAAAAACAACGATGAAAACTGCAATCTCCACAAGGAGCAGGATTGGCTACTTCTTCTCAAGTGTCACCGCGTTATAGTACGTTAAGAACGGATAATGAATCACTTGGTGATTCGAACGTGATGGGAAGTAAAGTATGATGAGTTTAATAAAGATTATAATAGGTTTGAGGGGGAGGACGTACAGGGGCTGTTGCCTCGGTCTCACGAACGATTGCGCGTGTGCGAAGACTCATACCTGCCGTAGTTAAAGCATATCGAGATTCTTGTCAATATGGGGACACGGCGAACCATGACCTTAAATATTCAGAGGAGAGAATGACCAACAGTTTAGGCGAATGACTGGTTTGGACATTTGTATGTGTCAACAACTACACCCCTGTGAAGCAGTTTATCAGCAAATACGATTGAGCTCAGTTCGCCAACATATTCTTCATAACAATGTACATTTCTTATTTATGTATTAAAGCGGATTACCAGTGCATTACCTGTCCTTCAAGGTTACGCCGGAGAAAATAATTTGTGTGATGCAACGAGCATACTAATTTGGCTGTTGAACTCTGGCGAAATCTCCATCAGTCTTTTACACACATTACCATGGCGTCTTCCGATGCAACAATCCACCTTACCATCGCACACAACACTTCGAGGAATGTGAGAAGCACCATCACCGAGTTTCATCACCTTGACTGCTCCTCAGACTCATCATGTCTATCATACTGAACACTTGAGGGTCTTTACAGAACGACACAACCAGATGCTATATACATCCCAAACTTATGTATCAACAGTGGAGGCCACTTTGCACGTAAAGTGCTTGATTATGCTCATGACTATTAAGGATATTATTTTCATTGTAACATTCTGAAAAAAGAAGTGCATACCGAGAAGTGCATACTGGAATGAAACCCGACGTCCACGATGAGTACAGTATCAAAAATAGCTTGTAGCGATATCAATAAAAATTAGCCATTTTTTGAAGTAACAGTAACTGGTAGTACATTTTGCACTCTCCCGAATTTGCATCGATTTGTCTATTTGTGTGCAACGTTATCGTGCTGTGTTTAATGTTTTCCGTTGGATATGCAGTTGGTATTTGTTGCAACAGCAGCTACAGACCCAACAGATTTGGCATTAATCTGGAAATTTCATCAAGGTTGCTCCCATACGTGCTCTAATGGTGACAACTTTGGGAACATAATGGGAGAAGGAAGTGAGTTCAAAAAGCTAAGACTTTCTTTAGAAATTCGTACCGTTTTTCGGCTGGCATTACCTATTTGTAGGATTTCCGTTCGGAGCCACTCCACGATGGAAGCACATAAAGTCTCGTGTATCCTCAACCTACCGTTATCCCATTAAGTCTCCTCTTATCTCTAGAGGAGTTTTGGAATTGTAAAGGATTGTTGCTTATAGCGTAGCGGTCCCAGTTTTGGATGTTTGTGTTGAACCTGCGTACTCAGGTGCTGCGATTTTATGAGCCGAGATAAAATCATAACACTAACTACGAAGTGCAAGCGATGCTCTTCCATCCACGCCACTCCTCGAGATAATCAACGACACCGATGTCGAGGTGCCGAGGACAGACGGCGTAAGGTATTTCACGAACGTAGGCTGCATTCTGCGAGGTGTCTCGCAACAGTGCGGGTGGGTACCGAAGTCTCCAGAAGTCCTTTCTACTTGTTGGGCGGTGACAACGACTCAGTTGCTGTGTTCGTCCCTTTCTAGCGACACAATATAGAATCGTGTAGACTCACCACAGTCAGTATTTGACGTGAAGCGACTCAGCAGGACTATGAGTGTACGGTAATGCAAATGCTGTATATTTTAGCCGTCTCCCCCTTTGTGTTCCTGTTATTTCTTTTCCTTAATTGAGCGTCTTTCCCTTTCTCTCTTACCTTTTTTAGTTTTCTGTGGTTTGCTGGTTCCACCTGTGGACTCACGAATCGTGTCAGATTTGTTCTCGACAGCAGTTACAGTCAGCTTGGAATGTCACCTGTTGTCAGCCAGGCTGTAAACAAATCCACGTTACCTAGCCTGGAATTTCTCGCCATTTTCGAGACTCGTAGTTCTCATGCTGCTTTATTCTACGAAAACTGGCTGAATAATTTCGAAATTAGTATATGTAAAAATGCAAAAGCCTTTAGCAAAATGTTATTTTGGGTGATCACGATCCACAAGACCCCCCTCCCCCTCTGAAACCGCGTCTGATTGTGCCTAACACCAGGCGATGTGACGGAGTTGCTAGCACGCTGGACTCGCATTCAGGGGGACAACAGTACAAATCCCCGTCCAGCCATGCAGCCATTGGTTTTCCTTGATTTCCCTAAATCGCTCCAGGCAAATACCGGATGGTCCCTATGAAAAGGGTACAGCCAATTTCCTTCCCCACCCTTTCGTAATCCGAGCTTCTGATCCTTCTCTAATAACAACGCTGTCCACCGCACTTTAAATTTTAATGTTCCTTTCTCCTTTTTTCAGTTTCGTTACAACGTCTCATGTGGCAGAACATGCATACTGCCTCGCGCAGACCATACTTACAAACTCAGATAATTATTAACACTATCGTATAGACTTCACTGAGAAGTACCGACTGCTCACTGACCTTCCCTCCACAACAACACAAGACACACACAGCATCGTCCTACAGTCGGTCCAGTTACTAACGTTGCCCTCAAGTGTCGGCCCTGAGTGACTATGTACAATCTACATCTACATCTACACAGTTACTTCGCAAGCCACCCTTCGATGCGTGACGGAGGGTACCCTGTACCACTACTAGTCATTTCCCTCTCTGTTCCACTCGCATAGAGAGCGAGGGAAAAGCACCCGCCAGGGTAGCCGAGAGCGCTAATGCGCTGCTTCCTGGACTCGGGTAGGCGCGCCGGCCCCGGATCGAATTCGGCCGGCGGATTAACGACGACGGCCGGTGTGCTGGCCGGCCTGGATGTGGTTTTTAGGCGGTTTTCCACACCCTACTAGGTGAATACCGGGCTGGTCCCCACGTCCCGCCTCAGTCACACGACTTGCAGACATTTGCAACACATTCACACTGTATTACAATTTACACTTGACTTAGACAGCTGGAGAACACTAATTCCGTCCCAGGGGGTATAGGGTGGTGGCAGGAAGGGCATCCGGCCACCCCTTATAATTAACCTTGCCAAATCCGTACTTAACTCTGCCGACCCTGCGCACTATGCGGGATACAGGCTGTAGCAAAAGAAAGACGAAAGAAGAAAGAGAGTGAGGGAAAAGCGACTGTCTATGTGCCTCCGTATCAGCCCTAATTTCTCGTATCCTATCTTCGTGGCCCGTAAGCGCAATGTATGTTGGCGGCAGTGGGATCATTCGGCAGTCAGCTACAAACGCCGGTTCTCTAAATTTTCGTAATAGTATTTATCGAAAAGAACGCCGCCTTCCCTCCAGGGATTCCAATTTGAGTTTCCGAAGCATCACCATAACACTTACGTGTTGTTCGAACCGGTCGGTAACAAATCTGTCTCTGAATTGCTTCGATGTCTTCCTTCAACCCGACCTGGTACGGATCCCAAACACTCGAGCAGTACTCAAGAATAGGTCACACCAGCGTCCTACAGGGTGTTTCAAAAATGACCGGTATATTTGAAACGGCAATAAAAACTAAACGAGCAGCGATAGAAATACACCGTTTGTTGCAATATGCTTGGGACAACAGTACATTTTCAGTCAGACAAACTTTCGAAATTACAGTAGTTACAATTTTCAACAACAGATGGCGCTGCGGTCTGGGAAACTCTATAGTACGATATTTTCCTCATATCCACCATGCGTAGCAATAATATGGCGTAGTCTCTGAATGAAATTATCCGAAACCTTTGACAATGTGTCTGGCAGAATGGCTTCACATACAGATGAGATGTACTGCTTCAGCTGTTCAATTGTTTCTGGATTCTGGCGGTACACCTGGTCTTTTTCAAGTGTCCCCACAGAAAGAAGTCACAGGGGTTCATGTCTGGCGAATAGGGAGGCCAATCCACGCCGCCTCCTGTATGTTTTGGATAGCCCAAAGCAATCACACGATCATCGAAATATTCATTCAGGAAATTAAAGACGTCGGCCGTGCGATGTGGCCGGGCACCATCTTGCATAAACCACGAGGTGTTCGCAGTGTCGTCTAAGGCAGTTTGTACCGCCACAAATTCACGAAGAATGTCCAGATAGCGTGATGCAGTAATCGTTTCGGATCTGAATAATGGGCCAATGATTCCTTTGGAAGAAATGGCTGCCCAGACCAGTACTTTTTGAGGATGCAGGGACGATGGGACTGCAACATAGGGCTTTTCGGTTCCCCATATGCGCCAGTTCTGTTTATTGACGAAGCCGTCCAGGTAAAAATAAGCTTCGTCAGTAAACCAAAAGCTGCCCACATGCATATCGCCATCATCAATCCTGTGCACTATATCGTTAGCGAATGTCTCTCGTGCAGCAATGGTAGCGGCGCTGAGGGGTTGCCGCGTTTGAATTTTGTATGGATAGAGGTGTAAACTCTGGCGCATGAGACGATACGTGGACGTTGGCGTCATTTGGACCGCAGCTGCAACACGGCGAACGGAAACCCGAGGCCGCTGTTGGATCACCTGCTGCACTAGCTGCGCGTTGCCCTCTGTGGTTGCCGTACGCGGTCGCCCTACCTTTCCAGCACGTTCATCCGTCACATTCCCAGTCCGTTGAAATTTTTCAAACAGATCCTTTATTGTATCGCTTTTCGGTCCTTTGGTTACATTAAACCTCCGTTGAAAACTTCGTCTTGTTGCAACAACACTGTGTTCTAGGCGGTGGAATTCCAACACCAGAAAAATCCTCTGTTCTAAGGAATAAACCATGTTGTCTACAGCACACTTGCACGTTGTGAACAGCACACGCTTACAGCAGAAAGACGACGTACAGAATGGCGCACCCACAGACTGCGTTGTCTTCTATATCTTTCACATCACTTGCAGCGCCATCTGTTGTTGAAAATTGAAACTACTGTAATTTCGAAAGTTTGTCCGCCTGAAAATGTACTGTTGTCCCAAGCATATTGCAACAAACGGTGTATTTCTATCGCTGCTCGTTTAGTTTTTATTGCCGTTTCAAATATACCGGTCATTTTTGAAACACCCTGTATATGCGGTCTCCTTTACAGGTGAACCACTATTTCCTAAAATGGCCCGAATAAACCGAAGTCGCGCTCTCGCCTTCCCTACCACAGTCCTCACATGGTTGTTCCATTTCATATCGCTTTGCAGCGGTACGCTCAGATGTTTAAAGAACTTGACTGTGTCAATCAGGACACTAGTAATACTGTATCCGAACGTTACAGGTTTGTACTTCCTAATCATCCTCCTCAACTTACATTTTTCCACATTTAGATCTAGCTGCCATTCATCACACCAACTAGAAATTTTGTCTAAATCGTCTTACATCTTCCTACAGTCATTCGTCTTGGACATCTTACCGTACACCACAGCATCATCAGCAAACAATTGCAGATTGCTGCCAGCCTTGTCCGCCAAATCATTTATGTGTATACAGAACAGCAGCGGTCGTATCACACTTGCCTGAGGCATTCCTGACGATACCCTTGTCTCTGATGAACACTCGCCATCGAGGACAACATACTGGGTTCTATTATTTAAGAAGTCTTCGAGCCACTCACATATCTGTGAATTTATTCCATATGCTCATACCTTCGTTAACAGCCTGCAATGAGGCACCGTGTCAAACGCCTTCAGTAAATCTAGAAATGTGGCATCTGCCTGTTGCCCTCCATCCAGTGTCGCAGTATATCATGTGAGAAAAGGGCAAGCTGAGTTTCGCACGAGCGACGCTTTCTAAAACCATGCTGATTCGTGGACACAAGCTTCTCAGTCTCAAGAAAGTTTATTATATTCGATCCGATAATATGTTCAAGGATTCTGCAGCAAACCGAAGTTAGCGATATTTGTCTGTAATTTTTCTGGTCCGTTCTTCTACCCTTTTATATACTGCAGTCAGCTGCCCTTTTTTCAGTCTGACGCTAACAAGTCGCACTATTACGCTCCCTATTCCTGCGTACCACTTTTCGTCTCTTTCGACTGATTTTTTTCTGTGTCAGCTCTTTTTGCACCAGTTTGTGAGGGAGACTGTCATACACCAGGAGTCACACAGTTTGTTTGTAAGTACTTTTTCTGTCTCTGCTTCCCTCACTTCCTTGTTTCCACGAAGTGCGGTAAGCAGAACTTCTACCTTCGTAATATCTTCCAAAACAGTAAACTCGGCGTTGCTTTTACATTAGTTTACTGTTGGTAAACTTAGTGAAGACTTGTGGCCTCGAGAATACGCTCTCATTTTTGGAACTGTGTAATTCAGATGTAGCACCCTGCCTATTTCGTCATCAGCCATTTTGGGCATCACACAAGCGGTGTCACTTCATTTTTCCCTTCGCTAGTACAGTAAATAACTGGATTATCACTTACCGTTGCCTCGTTGAGGGAGACTAACATCGCAAAAGAAATCTACGGTTGGTCTATTAAGGGACCCTTGGAGAATTTGTCTTGGACAGTTTCAAGAAATTACTGAAAACTGAAGTCAGGACTGAAGAAATGGATTGAGCATGACGTGTGATAAGTACTTACATAACGGAATGGAGTGTGTAAGAGTAAGAAAGAGGTGGGGGCAGAATGGAATTGTCAGTCGGGTCCTGAAATGACTATACCGTCTCTATTAAGCAGAATATATCCCGCGACTGGCAAAGTTGTGCTTACGATCCCTGGTTGGGCTCATACTTTTATTCTGACAGGAAGTTTCTTCAACCGCACACTCAGCTCAGAGTGGGAAATTCGTTCTGGAGAAAATATAAAAGTTCTTGCCTTTTTTCGAGTGTTATAACTGTCATATCAAAGAAAGGAGATCGCTTAACTCAAAACTATGGATTTTTTTCTTCGGTTATGTAGTAATCTATGCTTTAAAATAGGTGATTTGTTGTTACTTTCATTTATACTGACAGCTGAAAGGTATCGTGTTGTATTGCCAAGAATGCCTAAAACCACCACTACTCTTGAGCAGCTATTAATAATCAATTGTGAAGATGAACTATTTGCATTGCGTATTGTGTGTATATCACATTACTGTAATATTGATTATATAAATTATCAATAATTACTTTTTCTCGATTAGCAGCATTAATGCGGTGGTTACAGGTTCCTCACACAGTCCGCCCACTAGACACATATGTTGTGCTTTATCGCGTACATCGCTGCTGATAAAGTAAGACATATACGTGACAAATACTAAATGTCTCAAGGAAATGCCTTCTCCAAGCTGTAGATAGTACCTGCAGTAGTGCAGAAATAGCTTCATTGCTTGTTTCGAAACAGATAAATGAATTAAATGAGAGCACTACACAGCAGTAACTACATAAGGGCTAGTATAGTGCTGTACACAGTTTTATTGTTATTAGAGCGGTTAGACACAAAGCATTAACAGCCTGAAGTCGTCCAATTTCTGCCATTTCTCAATTAAGGAGTGCAGCAATGAAGTAACTTACGAACATTAAGTATAGTGCACACATCTGAACTTGTTTGATTTTAAATGGGGTTGCAGTATGCAGGTCAAGCAAGTGACGCAGCCGGTAGGAGTAATGCAGGGGAAGCATGTTTCGTAACAAGTGTGTACCCTCACTGTGGATAGTTAGCCCTCTTTTCCGAGAAGGAGTTGTGGGTAGCACTTGCGATACACCAAGAATTCCTTCGTCATTCATTCTAACTCTCTCTCTCTCTCTCTCTCTCACACACACACACACACACACACACACACAAAATATCATTCATCTTTCATCATTTCAAAAATAAAAGTGTTCCAAGAAAAATCTTTCATTCTACAGTTTAGTTAGGTGCTAAAGTTGGTAATTATGTGGGGGAGGGGAGCAACAGATGGTAGGGGGATGGAGGGGGGAGGGCGGGGTAGTAACTAATGTCTGATTGTACTCAAGGGTAATGGTCTAAGAAAGACTGGGAACCATAGGCCTATGGGCAGCTAAATTCCATTCAAATACTCACAAAGTGAGCTCCGGGTTTCTTACGAAATCACTGACATATTTTTATACAAATTGCTCCAGTCTGCTCTGACCTGTTGCAGTAACAGTCGTACCATATTCCAAGTGAAATACAGTCTCTTCTGTAATATTTATTAATTAATAATGCGTTTTGCGCTCTTATCGCATCATCATATTAACTGCGAGTATTTCGTGTCGTTCCTGCATAGTCCTTTTAGAATCGTATTGACCAACTAGGATCACATTAACAACTTCAGTTCCTCTTCTTCCTTTGTTGTTTCCTATTTTTCCAGTATTCCCTCATTTTCTCCCCATGAAGTCTCTTCCTTTCTTCTGTCCATGTTGTTTCCGATTTTTTATTTCTTCTGCTTTGAAAGCCTTCCAAATTTAGTATTTTGTTTTTAAAACGGTTTCTTTCTGCTATTTCTGATTCTTTGATGTTGTTTCTTTCAAGATCTTTTCTTACTTCTGTAATCCATGCTATTGTCGATTTCTTCTTCCAGAAATATAGGAGTATTTGTTTTGTTAGTCTATTTCCATCCATTCGGTAGAGGTGTCCAAAAAAGGTTAATCTTCGTTTGGGCATTACTTCAGATATTTTCTCTATATTTTTGTAGATCTCCTCATTACTTCTTATTTTCCAACCATCTGCAGTTTTCATTGCACCCATTAGTTTTCTAATAATCCTTTTTTCCAGGACCTCTAGTTTGTCCATCTTATAGTTCATCGTTAGGCATTCAGATCCATATAAACATTCTAGTCGTACCACTGTGGTGTAGTGTTTTAGTTTTGTTTTTCTAGATATACATTTCTTGTTGTAAATATTTTTGGTCAAACCATATGCTCTTTCCATTTTGTTAATTCTTACATCTATTGCAGATTTTTCTAGTCCAGTCTGTTGCATAGTTTCTCCAAGATATTTAAATTTATTTACTCGTTCTATTTTACCTATTTGTGTTTCTATGTATTTTGGTGCATTTTTATATTTGTCATGAATTTTGTTTTTTCAGCAGAAATTTTGAGACTAGTTCTGGTTGCTAATTTTTCAAGAATGTTTATTTGAGTAACTGCTTTTGTCAGGTTTTCTGAAAGTATTGCGAAATCATCCGCAAAAGCCAAGCAGTTTACCTTAATTCCATTTGTTTTCCTTCCCAGAGTTATTGATTCAATTTTGTGATTTTTTAGCTCCGAATTCCAGATCCTTACAATTTTTTCTAGAACACAGTTAAACAGTAAAGGTAATAAACCATCACCTTGTCTAACACCAGTTTTTATTTCAAAAGGCTGAGATACTTCTCCCATAAATTTGACTTTAGATACTGTACCTGTTAGTGTTTCACGAATTATGTTTGCTAGTTTTGATTTAACTCCAAATGCTCTAATGACCTTATCTATCGTTTCTCTGTCTATACAATCAAATGCTTTCTTTTTATCGTTTCAGGATTATTATTTTTAATTGACGATTGCGTTTTTCGCTTTAACCGTTTATTTCCATGGATTTAATATTGACTAAGGACATTGCCGCCATTGGTTTTAACTCTGACTTTTTAAGGCATGTTTGGATCCTCGCACAGTTCTGCCACTTAATTGTTTAGATAGGTACGCGAATAAAAACTTTTGTGACATAATTACTTTGTTGTGTTTTGCAGTTAATCTGCCGATGCACTAAGAGCGCGAAATGCGTTATTAATCATGAAATATTGCAACAGAGTTTGGCAAAATCTTAAAAAATATACATTATTGGCATAAACTATTCGTTACAAGCCCATCAACAAAATCCGTGATTTAACTACAACTCCAAGCATCTCTCTCTGCTATCAGAGACAATCATGATACAAGGATGACTGTCAAAGAGGTTACATTGATATTGAAATATAAACTGCGACATTCATTCGTGTCTGTTTAAAAACAGAATTTCGTGTTATTACAAAGTATGATTTGTATTAATATTTATAATTAATATTTTGATCAACACTGTTTGAATTAAAAGTAAGAAAACCTGGATGACTAGCTTTTTTAGAATGTTTCGTACAGAGCTGTGCTGGACGTCTTCAGAGGTGCTCCGGGTTCCGCTGAGACTTCTCGACACTGTCGGCTGCTCTGGTCAAAATGTCCGGAACGGAAAACATTCATGGACGACACCGTACAACCCGGAAGATTTACGAGCAGCTGTTCATTGGGTTGCCTGTACGCAGGTGCAAACCAATTCGATGCGAGCGTACAGAGTGAATGGTTTGTCTACATATTCTCATGCGTCTCCCCCGTAATGGTGCTCACTGCAGCTACGCCACGGCGCGTATTACTAATCGAGGCTTATAGATATGCTGTACCCACAGATACGTGTCACTTTTCTGTATATCTTGTAGTGTTCGCGCAGTCGTCTTCTGGGTCGGCCCAGGAAAGATCCCCGGTGGACCTGGGGCCGTCCTGGAGAAAAGTTCTCTTCTGCTACTGGCACCTCCAGGGCCCGAGTCTAGCGCACAGTCTGCTAGCCCATCACAGCCACAAAACTGATATCTACGAAAAATTAAATAAACAATGCAGGAAAACTATGTGCTTGTTATTGATTTTAAGAACTGAAGTACTGTGTGTTGGGGCGAGAGTATTTTGATTAAATCAGAGGTTTTAATAGTGTAGGCAATAAATTACGCCCGTGAGCTCCGTATATAGAATCTATGGGAGCTCGACAACTTTTATTTTTGTCTGTGCCGCTTAGATTATGCTGACAGTAATAGTGTGAATTTTAGTGTCTTATGTAACCAACATTGTGTTCCAAATTGTTTTCAACGTTAAAAGTTATTTCCCTTTATTTTCTTAGCGAATCTTCTTGCGTGAATTTTCTTATTAGTACCATACTGGGGTCACCAAAGTCGTTTCCCGTTAGAAAGGAAGATATTTGTCTAACACGACATCGACATGGTGATCATTAGTTACGAAGCACTAGCTCAGAGCCCTTAGCCTCGCTCCTAACGAGTGCGAGTCCAGTAATCACCGCCCGTTTTTAGCTCTCCAGTATGAGCGCTGGTAAGCCCTTGCCTGTAGCGTTACGATGCAACACCTAGTAATGCCTACAGGGGCAAACTTTATCACAGCTCGATTGAACAGGACGCCGTAAAATAAGTTAATTTCGGTCAGTTTTCCAGGAGGTTGGTTGGCTGGTTGATTTGGAGGAGGGGACCAGACAGCGAGGTCATCGGTCTCATCGGAGTAGGAAAGAATGGGGAAGGAAGTCGGTCGTGGCCTCTCAGAGGAACCATCCCGGCATTTTCCTGAGGCGATTTGGGGACATCACGGAAAATCTAAATCAGGATGACCGGGCGCGGGATTGACCCGTCGTCCTCCCGATTGCGAGTCCAGTGTGCTAACCACTGCGCCACCTCGCTCGGTAATTTCAAGGAGGTCTTGTGCTGTTCTGAGAACACCGTGAAATGCAAGCTGCACCACAGACTCTGTGACATGTTATTTAACAGCAGACTTGTTTGTAATTTACATGCCGGCCGGAGTGGCCGAACGGTTCTAGGCGCTACAGTTTGGAACCGCGCGACCGCTACGGTCGCAGGTTCGAATCCTGCCTCGGGCATGGATGTGTGTGCTGTCCTTATGTTAGTTAGGTTTAAGTAGTTCTAAGTTCTAGGGGACTGAAGACCTCAGAGGTTAAGTCCCATAGTGCTCAGAGCCATTTTTTGTAATTTACATCTCCATTTGGAGCTTAGCCCGGATCACTCTTTTCCGATCTGTACCGACACTGGCTGCAAACGAATTCGCATTGGGACAGAGTCACAACTTCTTTTAGCTCCCAGTTCACTCTTAAATGCGAGAAGGTCTGCTAAATGTTATCGTGATTGGACTCGCGGTAAAGTTTAAGGTATACAGCTACCAAGTGTGTCCTGCCGGGGCACTGACCGCTCCATGTTACGGAAAGCGGTAGAGGAATTTGACATCCCATCGAAATATATCCGACGAATTGCAGCGTCTTGCTCTCAGTCAATTTGTCAAGTACGGTTCGGCAACCAACTATCGCCGCCCCCCAGTAGTCGAATCTGACTCAGACAAGGAGATGCATTGGGGCCAAAACTATTCAGCTTACCCTTCGAAAAAGTAAACCGTGTCTCTGGTCGAATCAGAAAAATTCAGATGGTGGAAACAGACACAATCCTGGCATTTGCTAACTATGTTGTGATTGTTGGTGACAATCTGGAGCAAATACTCGCCGATACTTCACAATTTCTCCACAGTTAAGAAAACTTGGCAGGTGGTGAATGACGACAAAACAAAAAATTTCGTTGTATCGCTCCGTCAAGCTCATCTTCCTTCCATTGTTGTTGACGGGCACACCTTTGAACGAGTTCGTAATGAATACTAAAAGTGAAGTGATGAAAGAAGTGCGTCAACGAATAATGAACGATAATCGAATGTTCTTTAGTCTGGACAGTTTATTCAGAATAGTCACGACTGATATCGCAAAAGAATAAGATCCAGCTGTACACAACACTAGTACGAGCGGTACTTGTATAGAGTTGTGAAACATGGGCGACATCAGCAACTGAAGAATCAATCTGTGCCTTGAAATGGAGGCGCTTCGAAAGCTCTATGGATCCGTCTAAAATACCATGGAAGATAAATGGGGACGAAGAAGAAAAGAAGACCTGTACTAGCTGTTTGAAGAGCCACATATTGGCCGAATATTAGGGCAGAAGAGTCTCATGTAGCAACGTGACTGGTACTGGGGTTGGACAAAATTATGGAAACGCGAAAAACACGGCACATTACGATGCCTTATGTGGTGCTGCAAACCCGTTGGCATTCAGAACAGCTTCCAGTCGTCTCGGATTGGGTAATTAGAGTGCTTGTAATGTTTTCCAGAGAATCTTGCACCATTCCCCCTGCAAAATAGTGGCGCGTTTACGTAACGATGATGTAGGTGAGTTAGCCGGCCGATGTGGCCGAGCGGTTATAGGCGGTTCAGTCTGGAACCGCGTGACCGCTACGGTTTCAGGTTCGAATCCTGCCTCGGGCATGGATGTGTGTGATGTCCTTAGGTTAGTTAGGTGTAAGTAGTTCTAAGTTCTAGGAGACTGATGACCTCAGATGTTAAGTCCCATAGTGCTCAGAGCCATTTGAACCTTTTGATGTAGGTGGATAACGATGAAGCTCCCTTCTCTCCAAAGTAGACCACAAAGACTCATTAATATTGAGATCTGGGGACTGTGCTGGTCATGGGGGATACGAACAATCCAGTCTTGTTTTCACAAAACCAGTCCTGGGCGATGCAAGCTGTGTGAGTACGAGCCCTGTCGTCTTGGAACACAGGATCGCCACTGGGGAACAAATATCGTACCATGGTATAGACCAGCCACAATGGTCAGTTAATTCCTTGGCAGTATTGCGACCTTGCAGAGTAACCATGGGGGCCATGGAATACCACGCTATGGCTGTTCAAATCATCGACAAACCCCCGTCAAGTTTCACTCTTGCGACGTAAACTCGTATAGAATTTGGAAACAGTGTGAAACAAGAGTCATCCGACCATATGATTTTCTTCCACTGCTCCATAGTCCAGGTTTATGGCTTCGGCACCACGTTTTTCTGTTACGGTCATTTGCATAACTGATGACCAGAGAGCCCGCATCTCGTGGTCGTGCGGTAGCGTTCTCGCTTCCCACGCCCGGGTTCCCGGGTTCGATTCCCGGCGGGGTCAGGGATTTTCTCTGCCTCGTGATGGCTGGGTGTCGTGTGATGTCCTTAGGTTAGTTAGGTTTAAGTAGTTCTAAGTTCTAGGGGACTGATGACCATAGATGTTAAGTCCCATAGTGCTCAGAGCGATTTGAACCATTTTTGATGACCAGAGACAGGAAAATTTCGCGGAAACAATAAGGCGAAAAATAACGTGAAATCAGCTGTTTACAGCAAAATAACACAAAATCGGCGATTTTACAGAATATCGTGAAATTTATGATTTTCCCGTATAAAAAATGTTCTTAATCAGAGGATGACAGTTTATCAGTATTCGTAATTGATAGTTGTAGAATGTGGAAAGTGCATCATGCTTTCTTTTTCCCTCAAAGCTGAGGTTCGTGCAGCATCTTAAAGGACAGTTAATTTACAGCGTAATGAACTATGATGTGACGTCAGAAACAGCACCGAAAATGGCAAAAAACAGCAAAAAATAGCACAGAAATTGGCATAAAACGAATGTGGCAACAAACGCACTGAAAGTGGAAAAAAATTACTGCGACTTTGGGAAACAACTGAAATTGTGAAAAGAAACACTGAATCTGGCAAAAAAAGTAAGATCGAATCTGGCAAAAAAAGGATTTACGAATCTAGCAAAAAAAAGTAACACCAAATCTGGAAAAAAGTAAGACCAAAGCTGGCAAAATGTAACATCGAATTTGGCAAAAGAGCAGCACCGGAAAATAACAACAAAACTGACATAAAGTAACACCGAAATTGGCACAAAATAGCACCGCAACTGGCACAAAAAGCACCAAAATTGGAAAAAATGCCAACAAAATTAGGTAAAATACCACCTAAATTTTAAAATAGCAAAAAGATAAAATCGAAATTACCAAAAAACAGTGAAACTGGCAAAAGAAACTAATTTGGCTGCAAAAAAGCAGTGAATTTGGCAAGAGATAGCACCGAAAATGGCAAAAAATAGCACTGAATTTTGACGTAAAATAAAACTTTTTTTCCTGTTCCTATTAATGACTGGTTTTGGATTATACCACGTCCTGCTGTTCCCTGCTTATGGAGCTCCCTTCGTGTGGTTTTGCTGCTGAAAGTTGGTAGGTGCTCTAGAACCATTTGAATGTTCTGATAGTACGGTTGTAGGAAAAATAGTGTCGAGCTCGTTACCCACAAACTGCCGCTTCAAGGACTTCAAATATCAGCTTGCCCATAAGGACAAAATACTTTCAGAAATTTCGTATTTCTGGAGTATAAAATACGAGGAAACTTGTGTAGCATTATGAAAAGTCAAAGTGACAGTGGTCTGCACCCATTTGTTGCTCTCCGCGCAATAGAACAGCAATAACCCAATTGAAGCATCTCGGTCGAAGAAAAAGAGCACGTAGAATTTAAAAACAGCACCTGTTGTCTTACTCAGCACCATCTGTTCCTTAGCTGAGGTGTTACAAAAGCTTCGCTCGCCAAGTCTGCATGCCATTGCGTAAGCACTGACGCATACGCGAATTTCCCAAGCACGCAAGTGTAGAAGCGCAAACGTCTCATCCTGGTTCGGTAGAAAGGATATGAATCGGCAGTTACTGGGTAATTATAGCATATTGTTAACTTTTTACTTCAGTTGCATTTTACCCTGACTATCACTGTGATACATGAATGAAAACAACCATTGCAGTCTGTCTGCAAGAAATATTGTTTCACTAGACACGAGAAAAGTTATTAACTACTTGATTTTGTTATGTGATTACACGTGACTAATTGTGCCAGCGTCGAACCTGACTTATATGCTGCTTTCGAACGTGAGAGCTGATAATACGTTTGAAAATATTTGGATTATTGTTCTCTGCGCTTCACTGCCCGTAGATTTGTAAACAAACATTCAGTACTTCTATTCAGGGGCGATTCTAGAAGTTGGTCAAGGCAGGGAGGGGGGGGGGGGGAGGGCTAATGGGAGGGGGTTTGGGGGAATGGAATATCGCTTAACAAAAGGAGAGTTTGGTAAAATTTTGTGTTGCTTAAAGTAGTTTTTGGTAAATGTTTTGGAGTTCAGGGTAAAAAATGTGTTTTAATAAATAATAAGACGCCTATTTTTAGTAAAATGATATTTATTGGTTTAGATAGTAAGCTATTTTCCACTCTTATTCTTTTGTTAAAATGTGTTTGAAATACATTATAAGCTATATTGCTACACCCTCATTTAAAAAAAGATTGAATCTGTTGGAGTAATGTATTCGCTGATTTCTGAAGTCATTTTATCCAGTGTAATTATGATACTCCATGGGGGGGGGGGGGGCTATAGCCCTCATAGCCCGCCCCCCTTGCCACCGGCCATGCTTCTACTAGTATGTGTGGTAAAGTATTCTACATCTACATATATAGTCTTCTGTTCCATTGGGAAATAGAGTGAGAAAAAAGGACTGTCTAAAAGCCTCCTAACGGGCCCTAGCTTCTCGCATCTTATCTCCGTGGTCCTTACGTGAAATGTACGTCGGCGAGAAGCGAAACTGGCGTTCTACGGGTTTAGAGCGTGCAATATTAGATCCCTTAACCGGGCAGGTAGGTTAAAAAATTTAAAAAGGGAAATGGGTAAGTTGAAGTTAGATATAGTGGGAATTAGTTAAGTTCGCTGGCAGGAGGGATAGGACTTGTGGTCAGGTGATAAACAGGATTATAAACACAAAATTAGACACGGGTAATGCAGGAGTAGGTTTAATAATGAAAAAGAAAATAGGAATTCGGGTAAGTTACTATGAACAGCATAGTGAATGCATTATCGTAACCAAGATAGACACTAAACCAATATCCACTACAGTAGTAAAAGTTTATATGCCAACTAGCTCCACAGATGACGAAAAGATTGTAGGCATCTATTACGAGATAACAGAAAATATTCAGGTAGTTAAGAAAGACGAAAGTTTATTTGTGATGGGGGACTGGAATTCGATAGCAGGAAAAGGAAGAGAAGAAAAAATAATACGTGAACGTGGACTGGGGGAAAGGAATGAAAGAGCAAGCTGCCTGGTAGAATCTTGCAGAAAGCATTATTCAACCATCGCGAACACTTGGTTTAAGAAACATGAAAGAAGGGTGTATACGTAGAAGAGACCTGGAGACACCTGAAGGATTCAGACTGGTTATATAAAGGTAAGACAGGGATTTCGGAAACAGATTTTAAATTGTAAGACATTTCCAGGGGCAGATGTGGACTCTAACCACAATTTATTGGTTATGAACTGTAGATTAAAACTAAAGAAATTGTAAATATGTTGGAAATTAAGACTATGAGATCTGGATAAATTGAAAGGACGAGAGATTGTTGAGAGTTTCAGAGAGAGCATTAGGCATCGCTTGACTAGAACAAGAGAAAGTAATACAGTAGAAGACGAATTTGTAGTTTTGAGAGCTGAAACAGTGAAGGCAGCAAAGGATCATAGAGGTAAAAAGACAAGGCGTAGTAGAAATCCTTGCATAGTAGAGGCGATACTGAATTTAATTGATGAAGGAAGAAAATTTAAAAATGCAACAAATGTTAGAAGCATATTTCACTGGAGGAAAGGTAGATACCGCCTACAGGAAATTTAAAGAGACATGTGGAGAAAAGAGAAGGAGATGCATGACTATCAAGAGCTCAGGTGGAGAACCAGTCCTTAACAAAGAAGGGAAAGCTGAAAGGTGGAAGGCGTTTGTAAAATGCCTATGCAAGGGAAATGAATTTGAAGGCAGTATTATAGAGAAGAAAGGGAGATACGATACTGCGAGAACAATTTGACAGAGCACTGAAAGACCTACTTCGAATCTAGGCCGCAGAAGTAGACGACAGTCTGTCAGAACTACTGGAGGCCTTAGCAGGGCCAGCCACGACAAAATTCTTCCATCTGGTGTGCAAGATGTATGAGACATGCGAAATACTCTCAGACCTCAAGAAGAATGTAGCAATTCCAACGGCCAAAGAAAGCAGGTGCTGACAGGTGTGAATATTACCGTACTGTCAGTTTAATAAGTCATGTTTGCAAAATAGTAAGGGGAATTCCTTACAGCAGAATGGAAAAACTGGTAGAAGCCGACCTCGGGGAAAATCATATTGGATTCCGGAGAAATGTAGGAGGACGCGAGGCAATACTGACCTTGCGACTTCTCCTGGAAGATGGGCTAAGGAGAGGCAAACCTACGTGTATAGCGTTTGTAGACTCAGAGAAAGCTTTTGACGGTGTTGACTGGAATATTCTCTTTAAAATTCTGAAGGCAGCAGGGGTGAAATACAGGGACCGAAAGACTATTTACAACTGGTGCAGAAACTAGACGGCAGTTGTAAGAACCCAGAGGCATGAAAGAGAAGCAGAGGTTGAGAAGAATGTGAAACAGGGTTGTTGCCAATCCCCAATGTACATTGAGCAAACAGTAAAGAAAACCAAAGAAAACTTTGGAGAAGGAATTAAAGTCCAGGGAGAAGAAATAAAAACTTTGAGGTTTGACGATCACATTGTAATTCTGCCAGGGACAGAAAAAGACCTGGAAGATGAGTTGAACGGAATGGACAGCGTCTTGAAAGGAGGGTACAAGATTATCATCAACAAAAGCATTAGAAGAATATTCGAATTAAATCAAGCGATGCTGAGGAAATCAGATTAGAAACGAGACACTAAAAGTAGTACATGAGTTTTGCTATTTGGCAGCAAAATAACTGATGAAGGCCGAAGTAGAGAAGATGTAAAATGTAGACTGGTAATGGCAAGAAAATTGTTTCTGAAAAAGAGAAACTTGTTAACATCGAATATAGATTTAAGTGTTAGGAAGTCTTTTCTCAGAGTATTTGTCTTGAGTGTGAACCTGTATGGAAGTGAAACACGAACGGTAAACAGCTTAGAGAAGCTTTCGAAATGTGGTGTTACAGAAGAATTAGATGGGTAGATCGCGCAGCTAATGTGGAAGTACTGAGCAGAATTGGGGATATAATAAATTTGTGGCACAACTTGAATCAAAAAAAGGAATCGTTTCGTAGAACACTTTTTGAGACACCAAGGGACCACAAGTTTAGTACTGCAGGGAAGTGAGGGGATAGAAATCGTACAGGAAGACCAAAAGATGAATACAGTAAGTAGATTCAGAAGGACGTAGGTTGCTTTAGTTATTCGGAGATGAAGAGGCTTGCGCAGGATCGAGTAGCGTGGAGAGCTGCAGCAAACCAGTCGTCGGACTTGAGACACTAGAGACCACAATAACAACAACACCAACGACAACGTTGGCGGCAGTAGAATCGATCTGAAGTCGGCCTCAAATGCCGGTTCCCTAAAATTCTGCAGATCTACCTCGCGAAAAGAACGTCGACTTTCCTCCAGGGACTCCCATTTTAGTTTACGAAACATTAAACAACAAATTAAAGGAAAATCAGAAGTTATATTTCCTTCGTAACTACTGTACTTCGTTGCTATTTGTTTAGAAATGTTCTCCATCTTCAGGAGTACAGAAGTCTAACGCATAATCTAGGACACTTACAATAATGAGAGAGACATAAAATTTGCTAAGTGTTGGGAAAAAATATAATTTCCTTTGTTGCACAAATGAACAAAAACCACGTTATATCTGTAACTTCGACATTTGTTTGGATAATAACCAAGATACGAAATGAGAGAAGTATGAAAACACAGTTTCAGACAAAGAATCTATAAGAAGAGACCAAAACGTTTTTGAGGGCGTTGCTGCAGCGTTATACAACGGAGCACGACTCTCGATACGAGTATATGAGTACCGACATGTAGGCAAGGGATTAGTGTGGTATTCGTGTATTTCCGACGGGCGTGCCGTAAATGCAGAAATGTGAACTGTGACGACGTTATTACCAAATGCGTCCAAACAGGATTAACTTGCTGGTATTCTTTTCTTGGCTGCCGAAGGACAAACACTTGTAGATATCCATCGGAGAGTGAAAATGGTTGACGGGACAGCATGTCCGTCGGGGAAAACTGCGACAAGGGGTGATGCTGCTTCATTATAACGCACCTCCCCATATCGCCGCGCGGAGTTAGCTGAGCGGTCTTAGGCGCTGCAGTCATGGACTGTGCGGCTGGTCCCGGCGGAGGTTCGAGTCCTCCCTCGGGCATGGGTGTATGTGTTTGTCCTTAGAGGTTAAGTAGTGTGTAAGCTTATGGACTGATGACCTTAGCAGTTAAGTTCCATAAGATTTCACACACATTTGAACATTTTTGAACCTCCTCATATCGCAAATATCGTAATGCAGAAGTTAACACCAACTCAAGTGTGAGACAGTCGTGCACCCACCTTCAAGTTCTTATCACGGCTTCGGTCCCTCAGAAAGGCCATGACGGGTCTACTATTCCTGCTGGACGAGGATGTGCAGCAGGCAGTCACGGACTTCCTTATGCAGCAGGACACGATGCTTTATCAAACGGGTATCTTCAATCTGGTGCGTCGGTGGGATGTTGCCTCAATGCTCACGGCGATTTTGCCTGATTGGCATACCCATTCTTGACTGCATGGCCTTGGAACGGAAACTCTTTGATCGCCCCTGATATTTTCAAAGGTACAACATATCTGAAATGAACAAAATAGAAGTGTTTGTTTGGTATAGTGCAAAACTAAGTCCAATTACCCCGTGCAGATACAGGCTGTCCCAGGAGGAATGATCATTACTCACAGATATGACAGAAACGATCATTTGAGGCAAATAAAAAATGGCTCTGAGCATTATGGGACTTAACTTCTGAGGTCATCAGTCCCCTAGAACTTAGAACTACTTAAACCTAAGGACATCACACACATCCATGCCCGATGCAGGATTCGAACCTGCGACCGTAGCGGTCGCGGGGTTCCAGACTGAAGTGCCTAGAACCGCTCGGCCATGAGGCAAATAGAGCACATGTAATGTACATTGTTATTTATTTCCTTTGTTATTCAATTTAATGTCAGGTTTACATGTGAACGTATGTACAACAGTTAGTAAATTTTGCAACATCCGTTTTACAAAGTATCAGTTGAAAAATAAGTATTTTTAAGACATTCACTTTTAAACACTACCGTCACATTACAGCTGTTGCTCAGTTCACAATAAATGTTCCAATAATCCACCATCAACTTCAGCGTTTACTCTCGGGAGAACATGTCTTCTTTGTTTGAGTGCCTCTGCACGTTCCCTGTTGAGGGAAACAGTGTCGATGATGCGACCAATAAGTTCATCTCGTGTATTCACTTTTCATTTGCACAAATGGTTCAAATGGCTTTGAGCACTATGGGACTTAACATCTGAGATCATCAGTCCCCTAGAACTTAGAACTACTTAAACCTAACTAACCTAAGGACATCACACACATCCATGCCCGAGGCAGGATTCGAACTTGCGACCGTAGCGGTCGCGCGGTTCCAGACTGACGCGCCTAGAAACGCTCGGCCACTACGGCCGGCTCATTTGCACATCTCAGACTCGATCCAGCACCATAAACAAAAGTCTGATAGTGTAAGGTCTGGCGATGTTGGTGGCCAGTTAATTGTACTACCACGACCAAACCAGCGATTAAGGTAATTGCTGTTGAGATGTTCCCTTATATGTCGGGTAAAATGTTGAGTGGCTCCGTCATGGTGGATTTCTATATCGGAAGCTTTTTATTTCAAAAGAGCATTCTAGTCATATCCCTGAATATTGACCATTCCTTCTGGGACACCCTGTGTACACAGATGAGTCAAAACATTATAACCACCTGCTTAATATCTTGTTTGTCCGTCTCTGGAACGAAACACATAACTGATTCTGCGAATCAGGGATCCGACAGTTTGTTAGTAGGTTTTTGGAGGTATGTAGCACTAGAAGTCTACGCACAGGTCATGTAGTTCTCGTAAATAATGGGCTGGTAATTTGAGTACATGGTGATGGCGCACGGTAGCGATCGATAGGCTGTATCTCAGGCGAATTTGGTCGCCGAGACATCAACGTGAGCTCACTATAATGCTCCTCAAACCACTCTAGCACGATTCTGGCACCGAGACATGGACAATTAATTATACTGTTGCAAGATGACATCGCCGTCGGTGAAGACATCAAGCATGAAGGGATGCAGATGGTCCGCAGCTGACATGGTATCTTCGATTACCGCCACAGGTCCCATGCAAGCGCAGGAGAATGTATATCGTAGCATAAACTGCTCCCATCAGCCTGCGTCCGTGGCGTGCTGCACGTTTCAAGCCGCAGTTCACCTCAATAACGGTGTTTGTGGATACGACCATAGACTTAGTGTAGCAAAAACGTGATTCATCCGAAGAGAAGACAGTTTCCATTAGTCGACGGTCGAATCCCGATGGTCCTCTGCCCATTGCAGTCGTAACTGACGATGTCGTTGGGTCAACATGTGAACATAGGGGTGGTTTGCCGTGGAGCTCCATGTTCAACAATATACGATGAACGGTGTGCTCCGAAACAATTGTGCTTGCACCAGCATTGTGCTCTTTCGGCAGAGATGCCACAGGACACCATCTAACCTACTTTACAGATCAGACAAGCCTCCGAATCCCACGTTCTGTGAAGAGTCGTGGACGTCCAACCATTTAGCGCCTAGTGGTAGTTTCACAGTTCTACCTCTTTCCGTAGATGCTCACGATAGTAGCACGTGAACATTCGACCAGCTTCGCCGTTTTCGACCTACTCGTTCACAGGCTCTGTGTAATAATAATCTGCTCTTTATTACAGTCGCTTATCTCAATGTATTTCCCCATTTGAAACCCATATGTTCGCTAGTGTGATCCGCCGTCCATGTCTGATCCGCTTATATACTTTTGTTACCGCGTCGCGTGCCCAGAAAGCCACGAGGCGTAGTGGGCAGTGCTCATAATGTTTCGGCTTACCAGTGTACTGACGCTGTTAATCATGGTATCTAAAAGATCCATGTGAAGTAAATGCCGTTCTTCCTGCAAAAACGATCTCAGTCCAGCTACCATCTGAGGAAGACAACTGCAAGCGACAGCAGAACACTCCCACATGTCATCCCAAATATTCCATCTCATATTGTGGTCGAAATCACATCTACAGGTAATGTCAGCCTTCTCGGAGGCACGGAGCTGCGACCAGATATTTAGACCACTCATAATATGAGTGGAAATTTGAAATTTACGATGTGAATCCATGTTGTTGTTGTTGGTCCTGCTGGTGGTGGTGGTGAGGTAGTGGTGATGGTGGAGTTGTGATGTATGTGTGGCGTCTGAAAACAAAGAACGAAACTAAAAAACTATAATTACTCTTCTCGTACTCAGTTGATTGTAATTTTGCTTTCATTGTCTGACAATTATCTATGGAGCTACCGAGCCACACACGCTCAAACTGTTTCGTATTTCCGTACTGAAACAGTTCAGCCTGAAAAAGTATCGTATGAAGAAGGGAAAGTGGATTTATGGATACAGTGATGTAGCAAAATGAACAGGAAAGTTCAAAAATGGTTCAAATGGCTCTGAGCACTATGAGACTTAACTTCTGAGGTCATCAGTCTCCTAGAACTTAGAACTACTTAAACCTGACTAACCTAAGGACATCACACACATCCATGCCCGAGGCAGGATTCGAACCTGCGACCTTAGCGGTCGCGCGGTTCCACACTGTAGCGCCTAGAACCTCTCGGTCACTCCGGCCGGCAATAGGATAGTGTTTAAGAGAAATAAGAACGTGATTGTACCGTTAAACTAGAATATTGCTACTGATTGCATTTTTAATAGAACAGATTGTAATGAACCACCCACGAATAAAGAGGAAAACAGACGTGGATATTGATATTTGAAGTTAGAAGGAAGGAGGTCAGAGTCGACAGCGAGGTTAAATGAACGCAGCATTAGCTCCTTTCGTGAATGGGGAAGAAAGTGTTCATGGGCTGTTCAGGGAAATCTATGTGGCCCAAAGCGATGTAGTGGAACCATCGGAAACCTACAGCTTTCTTGTCTGTGTAGGAACACGTACAGTATGATAACTGAAATCGCAGTTGTGAAGCTGGTAAGGCATATATTGATTAAAGTACGTTAGTATCAAAGCAGGGATGTATTAATTAAAAAGAGATTGGACGAATACCATAACAAGAAATAGAGCCATCACCCAGTAGGTTAGTATCAAACCGACAGTACTGACAAGGGAACCTCCCCATCGCACCCCCCACAGATTTAGTTATAAGTTGGCACAGTGGATAGGCCTTGATAAACTGAACACAGATCAATTGAGAAAACAGGAAGAAGTTGTGTGGAACTGTGAAAAAATGAGCAAAATATACAAACTGAGTAGTTCATAGCAAGATAGGCAACATCAAGGACAGTGTAAACGCAGGAGCGCCGTGGTCTCGTGGTAACGTGATCAGCTGCGTAACGAAAGGTCCTTCGTTCAAATCTTCCATCGAGTGAAAAGTTTAATTTTTTATTTTCAGTTTATGTGACAAACTCTTATGTTTTCATCACTTTTTGGGAGTGATTATCACATTCACAAGAAAACCTAAATCGGGCAAGGTAGAAGAATCTTTTTACCCATTCGCCAAGTGTACAAGTTAGGTGGTTCGACAACATATTCCTGTCATGTGACGCACATGCCGTCACCAGTGTCGTATAGAATATATCAGATGTGTTTTCCTGTGGATGAATCGGTTGACCTATGACCTTGCGATCAAATCTTGTCGGTTCCCATTGGAGAGGCACGTCCTTTCGTCTACTAATCGCACGGTTTTGCGATGCGGTCGCAAAACACAGACACTAAACTTATTACAGTGAACAGAGACGTCAATGAACGAACGAACAGATAATAACTATGCAAAAATAAAGAAAGTAAAATTTTCACTCGAGGGAAGACTTGAACCAAGGACCTCTCCTTCTGCAGCTGCTCACACTACCACGAGACCACGGCGCTCCTGAGTTGACAGCGTCCATAATGTGGCCTATGTCGCCCATGAACTACTCAGTTTGTATATTTTGCTTATTTTTTCACAGTTACACACAACTTCTTCCTGTTTTCTCAATTCATCTGTGTTCAGTTTATCAAGGCCTATCCACTGTGCGAACTTATAACTAAATCTGACGGGGGTGCGTTGGGGAGGTTCCCTTGTGAGATAGGTGTGATGTTAATCGGAGGTGATATGATCTAGCCTTCCCCCTTCCAAAGAACTATCTCACTCAACCGATCGTAGGGGGACTTAAAGTTTTACGTAAAAATTTAACCACGGTGCAACTTTTAAAATTAACTAACCACACGTCCCGGCTGTCATGCCATCCTCTGCCAGTGACGTCATTTGGATACAGTTTCTTCACTCGTTGCCAGCTTTTCGAACCTTAGAGCCAGTGTTGCCAGCGAGTAACTATTCAACTGACCTCACGTTGCATCACACCACCTACCGAAAAACCCAGGAGATAATCGGAATTCAACCTGGATCCTCCAACGGCTAAACTACAGAGGCGGACACGGTGTAATTTCAGTTATTGTTTTTTTATGAAAAAAAATTCCTGTTATCAATTGCAGATCAACCTGCAACCCTTTGAATTAGTCTCCGCTTTGGATTTGCAGTCCAACAATTTTCCGCAGCCAGTTACATATACTGGACAGAAATCTATACATCAGTAAGTCCAATATAACGATCTTTCTCTGCGACTGTTGTCAGTTTCAGGCGTGGATCCCAAGTGGCGGAGGGGGAGATGCGTTGTTCTTGGACACGACTCGCCCCTCCCCAAAGAACGTTTTACTAAAGACGATTATATTTTTACTTATATCAACTTCGAAGTTTCTTGGATAATTTTCGGAAAATGAAGTATCACGGAAGCAGTATAAAAATGTCAAGCAGGTTTAGAGAATTACAAGCTATGTTTAAGACTGGGCAATTTTCATCTGATCGCTTGAAGCCACTGACTAAGCCACCTGGGTGTGCTTGTGCGCTGACCGGCTGCAGACAGCATCGTAGGCTGTCCACAGCAAAGCCGAAACGATTCTGTAGTCCACTGGTAGAATCTGTAAACCGCAAGGAATTGATAAAGGCAAGACAGAAAGGGAAAGGCCGTCCACAAACGAAAGAAATAACAGAAAGACTGACTTTCCTGGAAACGGTATTCCTCTCATTTACGTGATCGCATATTCATAGTCTATAGACCAGTGTTCACGGTCGTGAAATACTGATAACTGCGAGTGCGCACTTACATTTTCTATCGTATCAATTGTTATTCTTGTAAGTTATGCTAAAGCAAAGTATTAGGCATTAATGTAAGGAAGTTACTATTATTATTATTATTATTATATCGAAGCACTTTATCTCCGCCTTGGAGGAAGGTGGAAGAGGGAAGATTAGTGTAATACTACTGAAAAAGTATGTCCTTTGTGTACGTATTCAGCAGTCAGTTTTGTGAGCACCTGGTCCATCTCGATACGTGTTTCTTTGCTTTTTCCAAACAACTCACAATAGGAGTTGTCAGGTATGGAGCTGACCACTGTCATCTCGTACTTGTCAGAGCAAAGGCCTGAGAGGAATAGTGACCAAATGAAGGTAGCCGGCTGGACCGTGTTAGCCGTGACGCGCAAGAAACGCGTGGGAGTGGGAGTAGCGCCGCGGAACGGCGAATCTCACCGCCAGTGAAAGTTGCGCTGCGGCCACCGCCTGCCGCTCTTGCCACATTCTGAAGAGCAAGCGCCGTTCACGGCCCTGCGAGGACCAACTATACCAAAGGCCTTCCCAAAAGGCGCCTATATGCGTCAACTTGTGTCTCTGTTGACTAGTCGCACATAGGGAGATGTCTGACTCGCGGTTTGACAGTATCATCTAGCGGGCCGGCTCAGTTGTAATTCGGGAGGATGGCGGTTCAAAGCCCTGCTCGAATATCAAGACTTAGCTATCATATTATTTACCTAAATCTCTTAAAGAAAATGCGGGAATGGTTCCTTTGAAAGAGCCCTCCCGATTTCCTTCCCCAATTATACCTTGTGCTCCGTCTGTAATGACTTCCTCGACGACTGGACTTAAACGCCTAGTCTTTCACATGTTCACCGTCTCTGGCCATCTGAAAGTCCAGAGTAACCGCCTCGTAAGTTGCACTCTGTCAGTGCTCCTCTTAGTATGTACTATACATCCCTCCATTACTTAGTTTCTGATCCAAAACAGGCGACACAAATCCTATAGACTTGTCCCCTCCACTTGTGAGGGTGTCTGTTTCTTCTTTTACTAAAACAGAAATAAGGCTGTCTCTGGTTTATCAAGGTCAAATCTTAAATATTTACAGTTTATTTTATAAAACATCTTCTGTACTTTCTACTGCGTTTGGAACTCGACAAGTGACTTCGAACCGTGGGCTCGCATTCCGGGAGAGTGGGATTCAAATATTATTCCAGTCAACCGCATTTATGTTTTGCATGTTTTCTCTAAAGTGACATAAGGCTCGACGTTTTCTGAGGCTTCTGTCCCTCGACCGCATCGGTGGTGGAATAACCTAAAGATTTTGGTGGAATAACCTAAAGATTTTACGTTAATATCATCTTATAGAAACTTTCGAAATGTGGTGCTACAGAAGAATGCTGAAGATTAGATGGGTAGATCACATAACTAATGAGGAGGTATTTAATAGAAATGGGGAGAAGAGGAGTTTGTGGCACAACTTGACTAGAAGAAGGGATCGGTTGGTAGGACATGTTCTGAGGCATCAAGGGATCACCAGTTTAGTATTGGAGGGCAGCGTGGAGGGTAAAAATCGTAGAGGGAGACCAAGACATGAATACACTAAGCAGATTCAGAAGGATGTAGGCTGCAGTAGGTGCTGGGAGATGAAGCAGCTTGCACAGGATAGAGTAGCATGGAGAGCTGCATCAAACCAGTCTCTGGACTGAAGACCACAACAACAACATTCTCTTATTAAAATCACGCTTGTTAATTTAGAACAGTTGCTACTTCTAAGTTAGTCTTACGTTTCAGAGCCTCCACAGTAAAATGTAAACCTGAACAAAGGAACGTTTTTGATAAAGAATATATCGATATAATCACCATATATAACTTCATCTTTACGTATATTAGAAATCAGTGTGAACTTTATGATATAATAACTGTAAAATGAACTGGTTATCAATATGTGCTTTGTGACATAACGTTGCATTGTCTGATCTGTTTGACAGCCTAGGTATCAGGTCTAAAAATGTATGAGCAGAAATAAAATTAAACAAAGAAGCAGTTTCCTAAATAACGTGAAGCGGATTCGTGAAGTTCCTTTGAAAAGGCCGCGTTTTTGTTGTTTTCTGACACTGATGACATCGTCGTCGGCCGGTTAAAAAGCCCTAATCTTCCTTTCCTCACCTGGCGCGTTAGTAAACGAAGTGTTTCTGTTTTAAGATGTTCGAGACTGTATGAAGCGAAGTCATTTATGCCTGTTAGTAAAGGAGTTAATCGTGAAACTGGAGAGCTGTTCAGGCTTTTTGCGGAGCATTTGTCTTTTATATGTGCCAAGTTACAAACAGAACCTGTGTTCCTAATCAATACACGGCGAATTTTGTGATGGTTCCTTCAATAATGCTATCATCCACCGTAGAACTGCTGATTCGTCTCTAATAACGTCACTGAAGGCGAACCGTTGAACTGTAAACTGCTATCGAATCCACAAGTGTTATAGTGACGCTAGAAACCGCTGGGTTAGCGCTAGGGACTAGTCAGAGTCAATCCATATCCTGAAATAGCGAGTCACGTTTCTACTCTACACCAAGCGGTTAGCGTGTCCGACTGACACACTGAAGAGCCAGGTTTGGTCCCCAGCAGTGTCGAAGATCGTTGCTGCAATTTTGGTGACGAAGGCGACGTTTAACGACTGAAGTAGTGATGTGCTACCACATTCCATTCCATGTTGTCAGTGACATATTAGAAGATGAAATCAGTATCCGTGAGGGCAGGAGTCTTAAGGTTTAAAGTACCATCGTGAACGAGGTCACAGCATAAGTGATAATGAAATCAGTGGAAACTTAAATAGAGATAAGACCTCGACGCCTTCTCCCCTACCCGGCTGGCAGGCCAGCGTCTTAATCACTACGTTACTGTGCTTGATACCTGGGGTCGGTCGACGTCGTGTGGTCCCCTGTGGATCGGGGCATAGTTAGCAGAATGACCGGACGGTTCTTTCAACAACCAAGATATTTTTTCATGCCTGATGACACTGTACATGTACGAGAGATCAATACTCAACGGAAAAGTATGTGACCAGTGTATTGCAGTATGGCCAAGGAACGCCTCGGGATATGTAAGGCGCAGTCAAATGAAAACGAAACACATTGGAAAAAGTAAGTAAACTGTTTATTGTTTCAAATTTAATCACCATAACGGTTAATAAATTTATCCCACTGTGAGGCAAGACGGTCAATATTTTTATGAAAAAATGTTTACGGTTGTGTATGGAACCACAATTATATCCAGGCGTGCACTTGTTCGTCCGAAGAAAACCGACGGCCACGAATGTCTTTCAAATATGTTCAAATGTGTGTGAAATCTTATGGGACTTAACTGCTAAGGTCATCAGTCCCTAAGCTTACACACTACTTAACCTAAATTATCCTAAGGACAAACACACACACCCTTGCCCGAGGGAGGACTCGAACCTCCGCCGGGACCAGCCGCACAGTCCATGACTGCAGCGCAACAGACCGCTCGGCTAATCCCGCACGGCCGAATGTCTTTCTTCAGGGACTCAAAAATTTGTAAGTCGCGAGGGGTGAGATCGGGGCCGTATTGAGGATGTGTAACGGCTTCGCAGCGAAACTTCTGCATCGAAGTCGAAACGACCTTGGCAACATGTGGCCTCGCCTATCCTTCATACATTCTCGATCCCTCCCGATGTGATTTCCATATTTTCGGAATCCTGAAGAAAGACAGTGTGAGTAATTTCCGCTCTCAGATTTTTCCTTCGTCAGCAAGTTTATTTAGGAGTAGTAATTTGATTCTTTGCTTTGGGCAGGGATGATTTTTGTATCCATATTTTCAAGGAAACCGCCGGCAGCGGTGGTCTAGCGGTTCTAGGCGCTTAGTCCGGAACCGCGCAACTGCTACGGTCGCAGGTTCGAATCCTGCCTCGGGTATGGATGTGTGTGATGTCCTTAGGTTAGTTAGGTTTAAGTAGTTCTAAGTTCTAGGGGACTGATGACCACAGATGTTAAGTCCCATAGTGCTCAGAGCCACTTTTCAAGGAAACCACGCAAAAGTCTTCTAAGAAACTGTAAATATCCCTGCTTGTAATCCTATGGGCTTTGGTGATTTATTCTATTATAGCGGAATCCTGATTCTAGTGCGTGATATTCCAGCATTTCAGTTGACCCTGTCACACGTTTCCGTGAAGTGGGGATCATCCCTGTAGAACCACCTAGCTTGTCTTCCGAAAGCAACAATGAATCGGCCAACCTGAATACTTTCTCAGCTATGTTTTCTCCTCACCGAAGTGGTTGCTGGGTTGTGGTATAATCTAACTGAAGTATTCATTATTTCTGTCAATTTGCTGCACACCACATGTCTCTATCAAGAAGTAGCAGTGTTCAGCAGTTGCATCATCTGTGGTGGATAATAATGCCTCCAGAGTAGGAGATATGTGGAAATTAAGTTCCCCAGTACAAGTACACAAAACTTAACAGAACAGTATATTTCATTGTAAACTGAAGCACAGACCTTGCTCTTTGTTTCAGTGCAATTGCCTCCACGTTGGGCTCTTGATACTCATATTCTATATTCCCAAGTCGGTGTCGAAGAGAGACACCAGATGTGATGGAAACTAGCAGCGACCGGAAAATTTGTAAAAAATGCAGAAACAGATTTATCATGATGAAGCATCGGTTTTCTTTCATATTCTTTTTCACTGCGGGGACCAGTTCACCTGTTATCGAATATGGCTGCCTATTATATAAGACATAATGCTCACCTCCTCATCCCCTTCTTTAACCGTCGCATCCAGGTCCATAGCACTGCACCTTTACTTATTTCGTGTACTCTAAACCATGTGGCTCTATGGACTCACTGGTAAGGGCTGTGGAATATGTCATTACGTTTGACCTACTGTAGCGTCTAAAACATATAATTACAAAAGTTCTGACACCGAAGATATACATTTCATAAAAATAAGAAAGAAAACCAGTAATATTTTTTCCAGAACACGTAGACAGTAAATAGTACGAAGGGTTACCTCTAGTTGCGGCACATGCCTGCTGTGAGGTGGTTCAAGAGCTCTCTTATCAATCTATACCGTTTCTGAGAATAAGATATATGGCGGCATGGAGAATCATTATTGATTGGCTGGAAACAGTCTTTCTCATGCATTCCAGGCAATTCTTAAAGATTCAAATCTAGATGTAATACTGGCTGATGAATCCATACACTAGATATCTTCATCCACCAGAAATTCATTCACCAGAGCAGCTAGACGTGGACGCGAAGTGTGAACCAACTGCACTCCGAACGGCTCTGAACCTCTGAGCGTTAATAGTATTCCTCTGGCCACCAATTTACGGCCATCCATCTCGATGCCTGTCCACTCCTAGACCCTACCAGCACCAAACTGGTCACTTTACACGATTTCTCGTGCCTTTCCCTTTAGAGTCTCGACGGTTTTGGATGAGACATTTTGTGAACTGAGAGGGAATTCGGATGTGTGATAACTACGAGGGCCGTTCAGAAAGTAACCTCCGGTTGATTTAAAAAAATACACCAAGTTAAATAAAAATATTTTAATATATACATCTTACAACTACATCTTTGCACTATTTTTCTACATAGTCTCCATAGCGATTGAGGCACTTATCGTATCTCTTCACAAGCTTTGAAATTCCTTCTGCATAAAAATCACCCGCTTGTGCCTGGAGCCAGCCTGTGACCGCATCTTTGAGCTCTTCGTCGTCATCAAACCGCTGTGACCCGAGCCATTTCTTCAAATGCATGAAGAGGTGATAATCACTTGGCGCCAGGTCTGGGCTGTAAGGTGGATGGTTGATAACGTCCCACTTGAAGGACTCAAGAAGGGCCGTTGTTCTGCGAGCAGAGTGAGGACGTGCGTTATCGTGCAAAAAAACGATACCGGAAGTCAGCATACCACGGCGTTTGTTCTGTATAGCCCGTCGTAACTTTTTTATTGTTTCACAGTACACGTTCCATGAATTCAACCAACAACACCCCTTTGGCATCCCAAAACACCGTTGCCATCAGTTTTCTGGCAGAAAAATCTTGCGAGGCTTTTCTTGGTTTGGTAGGCGAATTTGAATGTGCCCACATCTTTGATTGTTCTTTTGTCTCAGGGTTCACGTACTTAATCCAGGTTTCGTCACCGGTCACGATTCTGTTTAACAATGGTTCTCCTTCGTCCTCATAACGTGACAGAAAGTCTAATGCAGAGGCCATTCTTTGAGTTTTGTGGTGGTCGGTAAGAATTTTGGGCACCCATCGTGCACAGAACTTACGGTAACCCAATCTTGCTGTCACTATCTCGTACAAGAGAGTCTTAGAAATCTGTGGAAAACCAGTAGACAACTCTGACATTGAGAAACGTCGATTTTCACGAACTTTTGCATCAACTGTCTGAACGAGTTCGTCAGTCACCAATGATGGTCTACCACTCCTCTCTTCATCATGAACGTTTTCTCGTCCACTTTTAAATAAACGTACCCATTCACGGACAACTCCTTCACTCATAACTCTTGGTCCATACACGGCACAAAGCTCACGATGAATAGCTGCTGCAGAACATCCTTTGGCTGTAAAAAACCTTATGACAGCACGCACTTCACATTTGGCGGGGTTTTCTATTGCAGCACACATTTCAAACTGCCACAAAAACTAAACTAGCGCAGGTACAACGTTCACTCGACCACGGCTTGATGCCGACTGACCTGTTGAATGCGTGAACGCACAGATGGCGTCGCTACTCCCCCCACAACCCGCACTGTGACCAATCGGAGGTTACTTTCTGAACCGCCCTCGTACATCCCTCATTTGGTCCAGTGTCAACGCTGCTGCCTCCGTACAGAACAACTGTTCTGTGCCTCCGACAGCAAATTTAGTAGGATAACGTCATCTTCTGAGGCAACTGTTCGCTTTGAAGGCTACTGTCCTGCGTACATCGTAGACGTATTGCGGTATTTCACACTCTCTCTATCAGCGCATTCATGGAGTGGTTGCTCTTGGTCGACGTTGTACTGGCGTTGCACGAAAATTTCTTGCTTTATTGAAATCGTCGCTGAAGCTTTGAAAAGATCTTTGATGGTGTATTCAATGCTACTGAGACTACTGGCTGCGTCTGACCTGCTTCAAGATGTCTAAGTATACTACCCTACAAAACATTGTCTAGGTGGCCTCTTTGTGACATCATCAATAGACTGCACTCTGCTCACGAGCAAGCCCGACTCACAAGGAAACATCACAGCATTCTGTCTTCATAGGAAATTAGTACTTTCTGCTTCGAGTTTGTGTTTGTGTGTGTGTGTGTGTGTGAGAGAGAGAGAGAGAGAGAGAGAGAGAGAGAGAGAATGAGTGTGTGTGTGTGTGTGGGGGGGGGGGGGGGCGCAATTTGGGGATCACTGCTTCGAACAGGCAACGCTAATCAATAATGAAAAGCATTCTACTAAGCCGATAATGTCTTACACGGAAACGTCACCAACTTCACTTCATATTTTAAGGAGAAAAAAGCTTACCTGCAAAAGTTCAGCCCAAGCAATCGATCCCGCGAGAAGATGTGGGCTATAATTCCGATAATACGCAGTTGTCTCCTTCTGAAAGTACAGATTTTAAACTTTCGCGCGCATCAGTTCTTTGTCACTGGCTCCGTCCCACTGCAGCCGCCAATGCCCGAGAACAAAGTACGTTAAATTTCAACCTCACGCATATATACGTTTAGTATTATTTTAATAATATTCTCATATTGATATTCCGCAGCTATATATACGACTCAAAATCAAAATGAATAAACGTAAGAAACTGAATAATTACTGTATTATAAAATTAAGCTAATGATTGTCGATTTGCAACTGTCTTGCGTTGAAAATAAAACGGCAGAACTAAAATTTCTTTCAGAAGCAGAGCTAGATGCTTGTATGCACAAAATTTTTCTGGCGATCTTCTCCAGTAAGAAGCCACATTTTCTTCCACTTTGCAGTTTTGGTTTAAATACCTCTCCAACTCATCTACTGGAGTAAGACTATCATCAACATCCCCCAAAAAGTAAATTTCTTGACTTTCCCTGGTAGTGGAGTTTTCGTGGAATTTGATGAAAGAACTGCCTCTTCGTGGCTTTTACATGCCTCTTTCATCACAATGTTTTTTACCTGATTGGAAAAATACGGAAGCTGTTTAATACATCATTTTACAAACGTGCACCAATGTGAGATGAAAGTTTATTAGAAATGAAAACGAGTGTTCTGTTGCTGAAGGTGTTTGAACTATTTCATTCAATTTCAGGACCTCGCCAAGGTCGCTCACAAATTCGATCGGGCGATCTGATAAAGAATTCTCATATATTCGCCTATCGACTATTCTTTAGGCGAGGGAACATCCACTCTAAACCTATAAGGCCTATACTCGATTGTGTGACTGACCATAGTTTTGACTGAGAGTCGTCAGTTCCCCTTGGAACTGGCCACTGGGGAGCTACTAACATAAAAATGAATGGACTGTACGTCTTACCTCTGCCATGACTTTATACCTCTTCTCTTCAGATATCGTTTTTAAATGACGAAATGGTAGTCAGAGAAAAGCTGCTACCTCATGGCACCTCTGGACAATTTACTGTTTCGTTAAGAATAATTTGAGGCGTTTACGCAAAAGTTCTATTTCAGAGTTTCCTGTATGTCCTGGGGTGCGTGACTCAAATGCTGTAATAGTATCGTTTTCCATGGCAACAGAAGGTGCAGTGTAGATGATTTCTTCAGTTCTGGTTCCTTGCACGCCTCCTTGAAGGGTTGCAAAAACCCTCATGTTTTAAAAATTATTAAATAAACGACATCGTATCAGCATGATATCAACTGCTTCAGTTAGAGTTACTTCTCCCTTCTCAGTGAGCTTTTCTCACACAGGCGAATATTGGCTTTCTATCGATTCTAACATTGTCAACAGCGTATTCCAGCGTGTATCGTTCGACTGTTCCAGTTATCTATTAATAGCATTAAGAAGGCAACTTTTCTTAGCGTAAATGACGAGTT
Organism: Schistocerca serialis cubense; assembly: GCF_023864345.2. Classification (NCBI taxonomy): domain Eukaryota; kingdom Metazoa; phylum Arthropoda; class Insecta; order Orthoptera; family Acrididae; genus Schistocerca; species Schistocerca serialis. The sequence goes on along the minus strand of NC_064640.1, from coordinate 935,034,956 downwards.
CTTCCACCGCAGCAAAAAGACTGTGAACTTATGGACAAATGACGCACATATACTGCGCATTAAATGCATTTCGTGGCATTGAATTTAGCACATGGCAGGAAAAATTCAACAGTGAACAATCGCGCAGCGCAGCAACAATTTTGGCACTTTGATCAGTCGTTTTATGCATGTCTTTCCAAGCAGAGTCGTGGATGCCAAGAGACATAAATCGTCTCATCAGTTCTCTTCGAATGTTATCTTCCATTTTTGGTTCATCTGGAAACTGAGCTGTAAACAAAACACGAGATCTGAGAGTGCAGTCAAAATGGTTTAAATGGCTCTGAGCACTATGGGACTTAACTGCTGTGGTCATCAGTCCCGTAGAACTTAGAACTACTTAAACCTAAATAACCTAAGGACATCACACACATCCATGCCCGAGGCAGGATTCGAACCTGCGACCGTAGCAGTTACGTGGTTCCAGACTGTAGCGCCTAGAACCGCACGGCCACTCCGGCCGGCGAGAGTGCAGTCAACAAAATAGGAGACAGTATACAGGGTATTACAAAAAGGTACGGCCAAACTTTCAGGAACCATTCCTCACACACAACGAAAGAAAATATGTGTCCGGAAACGCTTACTTTCCATGTTAGAGCTCATTTTATTACTTCTCTTCAAATCACGTTAATCATGGAATGGAAGCACACAGCAACAGAACGTACCAGCGTGACTTCAAACACTTTGTTTGACGAAATGTTCAAAATGTCCTCCGTTAGCGAGGATACGTGCATCCACCCTCCGTCGCATGGAATCCCTGATGCGCTGATGCAGCCCTGGAGAATGGCGTATTGTATCACTGCCGTCCACAATACGAGCACGAAGAGTCTCTACATTTGGTACCGGAGTTGCGTAGACAAGAGCTTTCAAATGCCCCCATAAATGAAAGTCAAGAGGGTTGATGTCAGGAGAGCGTGAAGGCCATGGAATTGGTCCGCCTATACCAATCCATCGGTCACCGAATCTGTTGTTGAGAAGCGTACGAACACTTCGACTGAAATGTGCAGGAGCTCCATCGTGCATGAACCACATGTTGTGTCGTACTTGTAAAGGCACATGTTCTAGCAGCACAGGTAGAGTATCCCGTATGAAATCATGATAACGTGCTCCATTGAGCGTAGGTGGAACATGGGGCCCAATCAAGTCATCACCAACAATGCCTGCCCAAACGTTCACAGAAAATCTGTGCTGATGACGCGGTTGCACAATTGCGTGCGGATTCTCGTCAGCCCACACATGTTGATTGTGAAAATTTACAGTTTGATCACGTTGGAATGAAGCCTCATCCGTAAAGAGAACATTTGCGCTGAAATGAGGATTGACACATTGTTGGATGAACCATTCGCAGAAGTGTACCCATGGAGGCCAATCAGCTGCTGATAGTGCCTGCACACGCTGTACATGGTACGGAAACAACTGGTTCTCCCGTAGCACTCTCCATACAGTGACGTGATCAACGTTACCTTGTACAGCAGCAACTTCTCTGACGCTGAGATTAGAGTTATCGTCAACTGCACGAAGGACTGCCTCTTCCATTGCAGGTGTCCTCGTCGTTCTAGGTCTTCCCCAGTCGCGAGTCATAGGCTGGAATGTGCCGTGCTCCCTAAGACGCTGATCAATTGCTTCGAACGTTTTCCTGTCGGGACACCTTCGTTCTGGAAATCTGTCTCGATACAAACGTACCGCGCCACGGCTGTTGCCCCGTGCTAATCCATACATCAAATGGGCATCTGCCAACTCCGCATTTATAAACATTGCACTGACTGCAAAACCACGTTCGTGATGAACACTAACCTGTTGATGCTACGTACTGATGTGCTTGATGCTAGTACTGTAGAGCAATGAGTCACACGTCAACACAAGCACCGAAATCAACATTACCTTCCTTCAATTGAGCCAACTGGCGGTGAATCGAGGAAGTACAGTACATACTGACGAAACTAAAATGAGCTCTAACATGGAAATTAAGCGTTTCCGGACACATGTCCACATAACATCTTTTCTTTCTTTGTGTGTGAGGAATGTTTCCTGAAAGTTTGGCCGTACCTTTTTGTAACACCCTGTATGTCAGATAATGGTTTCCTCTTGCGCTGCATGTCCACATGTCTGTAGCAGCTGTGCATTTGTCTTTTGTTTTGTGAGCAATTACCTCAGGCATAATTACATCTGCTTGGCTTTTAGCACTTTTTCGCCATGTGCCGCGACACGGTTGTGGGATGATGAATCATGGCTTCTGCTGATACTTTTCAGTTTTCCAAGAAAACGTTCATCTCCTATTGTTCCATAGCACCTTAGGTCTACATCTACATCCGTACTGCGCAAGCCACCTGACGGTGTGTGGTGGAGGGTACTTTGAGTACCTCTATCGGTTCTCCCTTCTATTCCAGTGTGGTCTTGTTCGTGGAAAGAAAGATTGTCGGTATGCCTCTGTGTAGGCTCTAATCTCTCTGATTTTATCCTCATGGTCTCTTCGCGAGATGTACGTAGGAGGGAGCAATAAACCGCTTGACTCCTCGGAGAAAGTATGTACTCGAAACTTCAACGAAAGCCCGTACCGAGCTACTGAGCGTCTCTCTTGCAGAGTCTTCCACTGGAGTTTATCAAGCATCTCCGAAACCCTTTCGCGATTACTAAATGATCCTGTAACGAAGCGCGATGCTCTTCGTTGGATCTTCTCTATCTCGTCTATCAACCCTATCAGGTACGGATCCCACACTGGTGAGCAATATTCAAGCAGTGGGCGAACAAGTGTACTGTAACCTACTTCCTTTGTTTTCGGATTGCATTTCCTTAGGATTCTTCCAATGAATCTCTCTGGCATCTGCTTTACCGACGATTATGGCCATTCCATTTTAAATCACTCCTAATGCCTACTCCCAGATAATTTATGGAATTAACTGCTTCAAGTTGCTGACCTGCTATATTGTAGCTAAATGATAAAGGATCTTTCGTTCTGCGTATTCGCAGCACATTACACTTGTCTACATTGAGATTCAGTTGACATTCCCTGCACCATGCGTCAATTCGTTGCAGATCCTCCTGCATTCCAGTACAATTCTCCATTGTTACAACCTCTCGATATACTACAGGATCATCCGCAAAAAGCCTCAGTGAACTTCCGATGTTATCCACAAGGTCATTTATGTACGAGGGTTATTCCAAAAGTAAGGTCCGGTTATAAAAAAAAAATCAAAACTAAAATGTTTTTTCAAAACAATTGTTTTATTTACATTCCTTACATCTTTATCTATATTTCTACATAACTTCCATACTTATTTAAACATTTGTCACATCGTTCAACAAGCTTTTGAATGCCCATGTTATAGAAATCGGCCGCCTGTGACGATAACCAGTCCTTAACTGCTTCTTTCACTTCATCATCTGTGTCGAAGCGCTTGCCGCCGAGAAACTCCTTTAAGTAACGGAACAGGTGGAAATCACTTGGCGCCAGGTCCGGACTGTAAGGAGGATGGTCCATCTGTTCCCATCCAAATTTCTTGATCAGAGCTTGCGTTTCATTTGCAGTATGGGGTCTGGCATTGTCATGCAACAACAAAATTCCAGACGACAAAAGACCACGTCGCTTATTCTGGATTGCACATCGAAGTTTAGTCAGGGTAGCGCAGTAGGCGGCTTTATTAATCGTTGTTCCTCTCTCCATAAAGTCGACTAACAATACTCCACGTCTATCCCAGAACACAGTCGCCATAACCTTACGTGTTGAGATTGTCTGCTTTGCCTTGACCTTGACTGGCGATGACGTGTGACGCCATTGCATTGACTGACGTTTAGACTATGGAGTGATGTGAGAAACCCGTGTCTCATCCCCTGAGACAACATTGTCTAAAAGACTGTCACCTTCCTTATGATATCGCTCCAAAAAATCAAGAGCAAAAGCCATTCTTTTCATTCGTTGGGGCTCAGTAAGCAGCCTGGGAACCCAACGGGCACACAATTTGTGAAACTTCAAATGTTCAGACACAATTCTGTACAAAGTTGTTCTACTCACATTCGGAAAATGCATGTCTACGTCTGTAATAGTGAATCGGCGATCTTCACGAATTTTTTTGTCAACCGCATTGACCAAATCGTCTGAAATCACTGATGGTCGGCCACACCGTGGTTCATCGTGCACATTATCCCGTCCTTCATTAAAAGCTCGCACCCACTTGCGCACTTTACTGTCGCAAATTATGTTAGGACCGTACACTTCAGTAATCTGCCGATGGATTTCCGCCGCTGAATTGTTTCTTGCAGACAAAAACCGTATCACTGCCCTTACTTCACAATCGGCGGGCTGATCAATTGTCTTAAACATTGTAAAGTGACACTGTGAACTACACTCAGCAACAGTAACAAAGCGAATGGCGGCGTTTGACGCGCAAGGCTTGCCGGGAGTCGGCGCGCATGCGTGTTTTGTCATTGGCGCCAAATTTCAATAGTTACGGCGAATCGGACCTTACTTTTGGAATAACCCTCGTATATTGTGAATAGCAACGGTCCTACGACACTCCCCTGCGGCACACCTGAAATCACTCTTACTTCGGAAGACTTCTCTCCATTGAGAATAACATGCTGCGTTCTGTTATCTAGGAACTCTTCAATCCAATCACACAATTGGTCTGATAGTCCATATGCTTTTACTTTGTTCATTAAACGACAGTGGGGAACTGTATCAAACGCCTTGCGGAAGTCAAGAAACACGGCATCTACCTGTGAACCCGTGTCTGTGGCCCTCTGAGTCTCGTGGACGAATAGCGCGAGCTGGGTTTCACACGACCGTCATTTTCGAAACCCATGCTGATTCTTACAGAGTAGATTTCTAGTCTCCAGAAAAGACATTATACTCGAACATAATACGTGTTCCAAAATTCTACAATTGATCGACGTTAGAGAGATAGGTCTATAGTTCTGCACATCTGTTTGACGTCCCTTCTTGAAAACGGGGATGACCTGTGCCCTTTTCCAATCTTTTGGAACCCTACGCTCTTCTAGAAACCTACGGTACAAGGCTGCAAGAAGGGGTCAAGTTACTTCGCGTACTCTGTGTAAAATCGAACTGGTATCCCATCAGGTCCAGCGGCCTTTCCTCTTTTGAGCGATTTTAATTGTTTTTCTATCCCTCTGTCATCTATTTCGATATCTACGCGCGCGTTTGTCGGCAATTGTCTCCTGAGCAGGTTCATGAAGGCGCTTCTCTTCCACACGAGACCCTTGTTTACTAAACACAAATTGATAGCGAGAAATGTGGTGTCACTTGATCCTTTAGCATAAGCGTAAATTTCACTGGACAGCGAACAGCAAACAAAATTAACGTTTTTCCCATCCCATCGCCATCCACTATAGGCTTAAATACCATTCAAACTGAACTTTTAAGATTCGTTTCAGGCTGTGTGATTCTATACATACCACAGATTAGTTTTGCTTTTACGTCCCTTTTTCTTGACATGCACACCTTCTTCCGCATACCACATATAGTTTCCGCGTCCATTTTCTGTGTTAAGAAAAAATGGAGAAGTCGCACCACTCCACTTAGCAAGCACTCGCCGCTCGTAGATCGTACTCGCAAAGGCTGTCGGTGCTGCCACCAACCCACAGACGACATCACATCAGAGCTTGCGCACGGCACTGGCCTGCCCCTTCAGTGACGTCACGGGCTCGCTCAGTGCAGAGTAGTGCGACGACTCTGCTGAGTGTGCCCGTAGCTAACACCGACTCAAAGGAAGGCCTCGGCGCTTGTTGGTGACGTCACGTCAGCTAGGCACGGCGAGCGCGAGGTCTGTTGCAGGCAGAAACGCCTGGGCGTGCTTATCACTATAAAACTGTTATTTTTGGACAAACTGTTTGGTATTGTTTTGGATTCTGCAGATTTATTTAGATGAAACATTTTCTTACTATCGTAAAGCTACAAATGAAGATCATAGTTCTGTATTACTGAATCCTGTCGAAACAAACGTAGACCAATATGAGAAGATGCTTTGCCCCATTGCAAGCTTCGGAAATTTTACATTCAAGAAACTATATTTACTTGATCCATTTTGCTATCGAAACTTACCCCGACCCCCTTACAACGAACTCGTTTCTTTTATTTATTTATTTATTTTCGTTTGACATCGTCACTGGAAATATGAACTAATTTACATATGTAAATGTCCAACTGTTGCCAGTCATTAGATTACAGTAGTTTTCAACGAAAGGAATTCTAAACAGGAAACAAAATAGCTTCATACATCGAAAATACTGCTGAGCTTAAACTTTTTTAAACATGCACATTAGAAAAGATAAATATTCCCCTCTTGCAACTGAAAGGAGAAACTTTACAAGATAAAAAAAAATTTATTTGATAAAACAAGTATCTCTCTTTTGCCCCTTCTTCTGTCCCACACCCCCTCCCCCAACGTGTACAATCGCAAGGTATTTCATTAACATTCAGTGTTCCTCACCGCATAGTCAACCAAGATACCTAAAGAAGAGCACCAATATGTTCGCAGTTTCTTGTAAAAGCAACCCAGTACAGACGTAACTTCCTCAGATTTACAAATAAGTTAAGAAGCACGAATTCTGTTGCTGCTGGACCATGAAGTTGTTTTTGTATGTCAATCCTGAAAACAGGTGGAAATTTAAGTTCAGAAGTACACTATTTGTTAAGAAGTGTAATGAATTACACAATTAATTGATTGCAGAAATCTCTCAGAACAATGTGTGTTGGTCAACTACCGCCAATAGTTTCACATTTCCGTGTGTCAGAAAGGGAGACACCACCATTATGAGTTTGCCTGCAACAGACCTGGCGTTCACCGTGCCTAGCTGACGTGACGTCACGAACAAGCGCCGAGGCCTTCCTTTGAGTCGGTGTTGCCGTAGTGCACCGGTACTTGCGTATAGCACTGCACGCTCCTTTCAGTGACGTCAGGGGCTCGCAGACTGCTGTAGTCCAGTGCGGGCGCAGCGCACTGGGGCCTGGCCTCTGTGAACGACTCTGATATGCACACACACACACACACACACACACACACACACACACACTCACTCACTCTCTCTCTCTCTCTCTCTCTCTCTCTCTCTCTCTCTCTCTCTCCCTCTCGAAGCAGAAAGAACCTCATTCCCCATAAAGATAGAATAATAAATGTTGACCGCCATTAACAGCTATTCCTTAATTGTTCTCTCTGCATTTTCCCGAATCATTTTTACCGTTTACAAAATAATCCGTTACGAGTATATTCATTACACAGCATGAAAAATAACTGTAAATATCCTGTTCATATAAAACCAACGACCATCCTCTGTTCAAATGGTTCAGATGGCTCTGAGCACTATGGGACTCAACTGCTGAGGTCATTAGTCCCCTAGAACTTAGAACTAGTTAAACCTAACTAACCTAAGGACATCACAAACATCCATGCCCGAGGCAGGATTCGAACCTGCGACCGTAGGGGTCTTGCGGTTCCAGACTGCAGCGCCTTTAACCGCACGGCCACTTCGGCTGGCCATCCTCTGTCTTGAGTCACTAACTACCCATCACTTTTTTAAGTACACTACTGGCGATTAAAATTGCTACACCAAGAAGAAATGCAGATGATAAACGGGTATTCATTGGGCAAATATATTATACTAGAACTGACATGTGATTACATTTTCACGCAATTTGGGTGCATAGATCCTGAGAAATCGGTACCCAGAACAACCACCTCTGGCCGTAATAACGGCCTTGATACGCCTGGGCATTGAGTCAAACAGAGCTTGGATGGCGTGTACAGGTACAGCTGCCCATGCAGCTTTAACACGATACCACAGTTCATCAAGACTAGTGACTGGCGTATTGTGACGAGCCAGTTGTTCGGCCACCATTGACCAGACGTTTTCAATTGGTGAGAGATCTGGAGAATGTGCTGGCCACGGCAGCAGTCGAACATATTCTGTATCCAGAAAGGCCCGTACAGGACCTGCAACATGCGGTCGTGCATTATCCTGCTGAAATGTAGGGTTTCGCAGGGATCGAATGAAGGGTAGAGCCACGGGTCGTCACATCTGAAATGTAACGTCCACTGTTCAAAGTGCCGTCAATGCGAACAAGAGGTGACCAAGACGTGTAACCAATGGCACCCCATACCATGCGACCATTATGATGCTGTAAACAGAACCTGGATTCATCCGAAAAAATGACGTATGCCATTCGTGCACCCAGGTTCGTCGTTGAGTAAACCACCGCAGGCGCTCATGTCTGTGATGCAGCGTCAAGGGTAACCACAGCCATGGTCTCCGAGCTTCTGCAAACGTCGTCGAACTGTTCGTGCAGATGATTGTTGTCTTGCAAACGTCCCCATCTTTTGACTCAGGGACCGAGACGTGGCTGCACAATCCGTTACAGCCATGTGGATAATACGCCTGTCATCTCGGCTGCTAGTGATACGAGGCCGTTGGGATCCAGCACGGCGTTCCGTAATACCCTCCTGGACCCACCGATTCCATATTCTGCTAACAGTCATTGGATCTCGACCAACGCGAGCAGCAATGTCGCGATACGATAAACCGCAATCGCGATAGGCTACAATCCGACCATTATCAAAGTCGGAAACGTGATGGTACGCATTTCTCCTACTTACACGAGGCATCACAACAACGTTTCACCAAGCAACGCCAGTCAACTGCTGTTTGTGTATGAGAAATCGGCTGGAAACTTTCCTCATGTCAGCACGTTGTAGGTGCCGCCACCAGCGCCAACCCTGTGTGAATGCTCTGAAAAGCTAATCATTCGCATATCACAGCATCTTCTTCCTGTCGGTTAAATTTCGCGTCTGTAGCACGTAATCTTCGTGGTGTAGCAATTTTAATGGCCAGTAGTGTACTTCCGTGATTAGCTCCGTAAGTTTACAGTGGATGTAATCAAAATACAGAAACGGATTTATGCACTGTAATTTGTTGAATGTTATACGAGTGTTGTGAAACTATTCGTTCAAATTAAAACCGGAGGTAGAGAACGTCAAAACAAATATATGGTCTCCGAAGTGAGCTTGTAATGCTAGGAAACATTTGTTAGTGGGGCTGACTGGGAATGTGTACTGACGTTCAAAACTGATCAGTGTGTGGATGTCTGGCTCGCGAGGTTTGCTTGGAAACACGTCGATTCATTCGCAAGCATCATCGGTTTGTGACAACAACGGCAGCTTTCTTGTAAATTAACCGATTCAGCCGAAATGATTTCCGCCTTGTTACAACAACGGTGACTGTGGAGTGGTAAGGATATGTGAATGGCAATAGACGAGCTACAGTGAAAGAACATCGACAGCGCTTTCCCAATAGACAGGTTTGACAATACCAAACTTTCGGGCGTCTGCATCGCCTGCTACGTGAAACACACACTTCCCGTGCAGGTATTCATGATACAGGCCGGAATCGAACAGTGCGAACTCCCGGAATGGATGACGAGATTCTGAGACATGTTGAAGACACTCAATCTACAAGTACACGACATATTGCACGCATCCTTTGCGTCAGACACAGTCTTGTGTGGAATGTGTTCATTCTTTCCATCTTCAGCGCGTGGCAGCAATAGCGCCTGAAGATTTTCCCCAGTGCGTGCAGTTCGCACAATGGTTTTTACGACAGACCGCCCTGCACGCCATTTCCGGCCGAGATCCTGAACACCGACAAATCTTTGTTGACTCGTGAAGGCTGTTTCAATATCCACAATACGCATGTCTGGTCATATTTGAATACACTAGATTCTCGACCTCGTGCTCATCAGCAGCGATTCGGTGTTAATGTATGGGCTGGCATTCTCGGCGGATAGGCTGATTGGACCATACATTCCTCAATGACACTCTAACGAAGGAAGATGTCGCATCTTCGTACATCATCATGTGTCGCCAGAACTGCTTGAGGATGTATCTCTGATTATTAGACAAGGGATGTACTTCCAGCACGATGTTGCGCCAGCCCATTCCAGCATTGGTGTGAGCAATCATCCGAGAGACGCCTTCGGGAATCGATGAAAGGTCCGTGGTGGCCCTGTGGCCTGGCCACCCAAGTCGTGTGACCTCACGTGTCTGGATTTCTACTTGTGGAGACATCTCAAACAGCTAGTTTATGAATCTGTTGGCCAGACAGAAGAAGACCTCGTCGCTAGAATCGCCGTCGCTGCATGTACCATTGCGGACATACTAGGAATCTTCGAACGGACACAACAGTCAGTGGTCCGACGTTGTACTGCGTGCATGCAAGCTAATGGCCGTGCATTCGAGGAGTTCCTGTCAATGCCACTGCTGCAATTAGCGTGCTAAACCACCTTCTGTGTAAATCGTCCCTGGCTTCAGAAATTGCCACCAGGAACGATATGTACCATAATAAATACAGGGCTATTACAAATGATTGAAGCGATTTCATAAATTCACTGTAGTTCCATTCATTGACATATGGTCACGACACACTACAGTTACGTAGAAAAACTCATAAAGTTTTGTTCGGCTGAAGCCGCACTTCAGGTTTCTGCCGCCAGAGCGCTTGGGAGTGCAGGGAGACAAAATGGCGACAGGAGTCCAGAAAGCGTATGTCGTGCTTGAAATGCACTCACATCAGTCAGTCATAACAGTGCAACGACACTTCAGGACGAAGTTCAACAAAGATCCACCAACTGCTAACTCCATTCGGCGATAGTATGTGCAGTTTAAAGCTTCTGGATGCCTCTGTAAGGGGAAATCAACGGGTCGGCCTGCAGTGAGCGAAGAAACGGTTGAACGCGTGCGGGCAAGTTTCACGCGTAGCCCGCGGAAGTCGACGAATAAAGCAAGCAGGGAGCTAAACGTACCACAGCCGACGGTTTGGAAAATCTTACGGAAAAGGCTAAAGCAGAACCTTACCGTTTACAATTGCTACAAGCCCTGACACCCGATGACAAAGTCAAACGCTTTGAATTTTCGGCGCGGTTGCAAGAGCTCATGGAAGAGGATGCGTTCAGTGCGAAACTTGTTTTCAGTGATGAAGCAACATTTTTTCTTAATGGTGAAGTGTTTAAACCTCCTCTACCAAGAAACGTGCCAGAACTGCGACCTCGCATCAACGATGCTTTCGAACTCATTGATGGGGACATGCTGCGCCGAGTGTGGGAGGAACTTGATTATCGGCTAGATGTCTGCCAAATCACTAAAGGGGCACATATCGAACATTTGTGAATGCCTAAAAAAACTTTTTGAGTTTTTGTATGTGTGTGCGAAGCATTGTGAAAATATCTCAAATAATAAAGTTATTGTAGAGCTGTGAAATCGCTTCAATCATTTGTAATAATCCTGTATATTTGTTTTGATGTTCTCTACCGCTTGTATTAATTTGAACAAATAGTTTCGGAGCACACTTTTGTTTTGTGGTGTCAACTGAACGTGACTCTCCCAGGACTTATGCCCATTCAGTAATATATCGAGTAACAGGCATAACATATAAAGTTCTAGTTTGCGAGACATGTTCTGCGGCCTCAAATACGCCTGTCGGTGGGTATTTGTTGACTGAGGACGAATGAAATTTAATATGCAGTAATAAAACTCTAATGTCGACACCCCATTCTGATACTGTGAAGACCATTTATTATTATTATTAGTAGTAGTAGTAGTAGTGGTAGTAGTAGTATTATTATGACATGATCTAAAAGTTCATATCAGTACTGGCTAAGCAGACGATCTATTAGATGTCAACTGATTACCAATAAGTCTTGTACAACATTTTGGAGGTTGAGAGGAGTCCATATGGATTAGCAGCTACTACACACACTTTACGATGAACATGAAGACCATTGTTGGCAGAATGACACACAAATTCTAGTTGGCGAGGTCGGCATTTTTCTCAGCGTCATTTTCAAAGGTTCCAGGAAGAATTTAAAAACTGGAGCCTGTTTTTGAATGAAAAAGAGTCGTTGAACGTGGTCGCAGTACTAGGCACTGCATTTCGTTTGCATTTGCATGGAGGAAGTTAGTGTGAATTAAAGTAGATGGTGTGTCACGTGTTCTTCACCCAATCTTTGGAGCGCAGTCAGTGCAGCATGTGTATCGAATATTGTTGGTGTGACCGTGTACTGACGGTACCAGTCTCTTAATATACGCACAGTGTAGCTTGGCACTCCGTGTGCAGCCCACGAGAAGTGTTCTGGGAAAGACATTAAGAGATTCTGCCTACTCTACCGTTCCCAACATCACTGCATCAAATGTCGCGTTCCATTGCACGAATAGCAGACGATTTGGTGGCTAGGTGTAATTAAAGAAGAGTTGTCGTGCAGGAAGACCAATCTTTCCTGCCTGGGATCGTCGAACATTGAAGAGAATTACCACGGAGCTTCCTAGCATCTGAGGATCTTAGTACATCAGAACTGGGGATGGACAAAAATGTGGTCATGTATGGTTTTTGGGGGGAACCTTATGTCATTCTTCCTGCAAAATAGTGGCAAGTTCAGGTAGTGATTATGGAGGTGGATAGAGATAACGCATCCTCTCTCCAAAGTAGGCCACAAAGTCTCAATAATATTGAGATCTGGTGACTTTGATGGCCCGGGGAGACGTGACAACTCATCCTCGTGTTGAAAAAACCAGTCCTGTTCCATGTGAGCTGTGTCAAATGGGGCCGTGTCGCCTTGGAACACGGTATCACCATTGGGAAACGAAGATTGCAACATGGGATGAACCTTATCATCCAAAATGGTCACACAACCCTTAGCAGTAATTTGGCCTTGCAGAGTAATTGTAGCGGCCCATAGAATACCACGATATGGTTGCCCAAATTATCACTGAAACCCTGCGGTGTTTAACTATTCGGACATACACTCGGCCAGAAGTTGGGAACAATGTGAAACAAGACTCATCTGACCAAATGACTTCCTTCCATTGTTCAACAGTCCAGATTTTAAGGCGTCGGCACCTCGTTTTCCTGCTACGGGCATTTGCATCACTGATGAGTGGTTTTGGAATTCCAGCTCTCCCTGCAATTCCCAGCTTATTGAGCTCCCTTCGTGTTGTTTTGGTACTGATAGGGTTCGCGAATGCGACATTCAGTTCTGCAGTGACTTTTGCAGCTGTCGTCCTTTTACTTTTCGTCCCAGTCCTCTTCAGTGATCGTCTATTCCGATCACTCAGGGCACACTTTCTTCCGCGATGTGAATTAGCAGATAACGTTTCATCGCTTTCCCTGCAGGCGCAGAATAAATCTTCGATATGGTGCCACTTTAAATACGAAACACTTCGGCTCCCTTGGTTACGGAAGCACCCACCAGCACGACTGACACTTGAAACGTATTGGAGACATTACACAGGTGCCGTTCGTGGTCAGATATAATGGCGCAGCATGCAGACATGGCTAGCATCTGCATTTATGTTCAAGCACGCATTTCTCGCAGTGTTTCTATGTTTTTGTCCAATCCCAGTATCTCAACCAGGCCATTTCTGCCATCACAACCTGATGAGAGCTGTGCAGACTGAACACCATCAACAAAGTGTCTATGCCATAATTACCAAGAATGCGTTAGCACAGTCCAAATAGCGTCGGGACAATGTACAGGGTGATCAAAAAGTCAGTATAAATTTGAAAACTTAATAAACCACGGAATAATGTAGATAGAGAGGTACAAATTGACACACATGCTTGGAATGACATGGCGTTTTATTAGAATAAAAAAAAAGCAAAGTTCACAAAATGTCCGACAGATGGCGCTGGACAGCAAAACTGCTACCGTGACGGGTGAGAGGTACGCCGATATGTTACAGAATCGCATCATCCCCAGCCTGGCTGATAAACGCCTGCTGGAACGTACGATGTTTATGCAGAATGGCGCTCCACCCCATATTGCTAGACGCGTGAAAGATCTCTTGCGCGCGTCGTTTGGTAATGATCGTGTGCTCAGCCGCCACTTTCGTCGTGCTTGGCCTCCCAGGTCCCCAGACCTCAGTCCGTGCGATTATTGGCTTTGGGGTTACCTGAAGTCGCAAGTGTATCGTGATGGACCGACATCTCTAGGGATGCTGAAAGACAACATCCGACGCCAATGCCTCATCATAACACCGGACATGCTTTACAGTGCTGTTCAAAACATTATTCCTCGACTACAGCTATTGTTGAGGAATGATGGTGGACACATTGAGCATTTCCTGTAAAGAACATCATCTTTGCTTTGTCTTACTTTGTTATGCTAATTATTGCTATTCTGATCATATGAAGCGCCATCTGTAGGACATTTTTGAACTTTTCTATATTTTTTGGTTCTAATAAAACACCATGTGATTCCAAGCATGTGTCTCAATTTGTACCTCTCTGTCTACACTATACCGTGATTTATTCAGTTTTCAAATTTATACTGACTTTTTGATCACTTGGTACTATGGACCAGTGGGTACTGAAACAGAGCAGTCTGTAGCGATGAGTTGTCTTTCCCTTTTGCCATCAACAGGTCAGCTTAATATCCGTCAGACACCAAAAGAAGCTTGTAGCTTGTGTGTATTGTAATGTCTAATTATTGCCTTTGAACTTGGAGATGGCTCTGTGATATAGTGATCCTAGAATTTATTTCTTTCCGACAGATATTTTGATAGTGTGTTGAGCGACAGTTAACGGCACAGGATTATCTAGACTTTTCAGGGAACAAATTACATCCCACGGAACAGATGCTGTTTGCGAAAATTGTGATGATATTTCTAAAAGATAGTAACCCAGATTTTTTTGCTGGCTCTGTTCGAGCGTCATTGTACCAACATAGAGACCAACTTCGACATCCTCCTTGTGCCACTCAATCACTTAGCTTGAGCATCATGTTTGCTCTGAAATAATCATAGAGCAGAGAATGTAGTGCTGGTACCGTCTTCCATCATCACAGGCAAAACTGTGTCACAGTGCATGAAGAATTGTGCAGTAGAAAAAAATCGAGGAATGTATACTTAAATTACGCAGCGAATTGAAGTCGTACAGCGGGATAAATGTGAACATCACAATGATGGGTTTCGACAGTTTCCCTTGCTTTGACAATCAAACGTACTCATCTTAACGTTTGTAAACAAGTACATAGAGATAATGATTTATACCAAGATCGAGGCACTCCTCAGTATACAGTAAGAAGCCTCTTCTTAAAGAACCATGTGCGAGGTTGAAGGGGCAAAGGAAACATTATAAGCTGACTATCGAAACTTTCGTCTAGATAATATACTATAAATAGAGGTAATGTGCTAAGAATACCACAAATCATAATTTAATTTCAAATATAACGAAAATCGAACGTAGATGCTTCACATTACAATAATTTTAAAACCACAGTCTCACACTGTGTAAAGATTTGATATGAAATATTGCGTTCCACATGACTAGTTAAATAAAGTTAAGGTCTTCATAAAAAATTTCATTATTATTTCGCGTATATTGCTGTAATGTTCTAAGCAATAGCATGCATTTTCGAAGGTTGTTATGCGTTTGTTGTGACGGGTTGTGCTTCGAAGACAAAACAAAGTGTATGCATTTCTTTGCACCTCAAAATACGAAACAACGGCTGGGTTGGCCATTTTCTGTGCCTGGGGACTGGGTGTCTGTGTTGTCCTTACCATTTCATGATCAGCATCATCTTTCGTGACAGTGGCTAAGTTGGACTGGGTAAAAATTTGGACTTTGTACGGGCGCTGACGATCGCGAAGTTGAGCGCTCCACAAACGAAGCATCATCATCATCATCAAACACGAAACAAGAGTATGATGATGAATGACACGTGTTTCAGACGTATTACCTCCTTGACTAGGGAAAGTGAGAACTAGAACGTGACGCCCCGTTATCACTAAAGTCATTAGGGACGGAGAGCACCATCTCATCCGGAAAGGATCGCCGGAGCAGTTGCAATTAGGAAGACATAGAAAAATTACACTGATGAAACAAAACATTCTGACAACCTGCTTAATAGCTTGTTTGTCCGTCGTTGGTGCGAAATGCGTCACTGATTAGATGTATCAGCGATCCGACAGTTTGTTGGTAGATTTGTGGAAGTATGTGGCATTAGATGTCTATGCACAGGTCATGTAATTCGCGTAAATAACGGGCCGCTGATTTGAGTACGCGGTGATGGCGTCCAATAGCGACCCAGATGGGTTCCATAGGATTTACATCAGGGAATTTGGTCGCCGAGACATCAACGTAAGCTCACTATAATGCTCCTCAAACCACTGTAGTACGGTTCTGGCTCCGAAACACGGACAGATATACTGCTGCAAGATGGCATCGCTGTCGGGGAAGACATCAAGAATAAAGGGATGCAAGTGGTTCGCATGTGTCAGCGTGTCTGCGATTCCTACAACAGGTCCCATGCGAGCGGAGGAGAACGTCTCCCA
Source organism: Schistocerca serialis cubense (assembly GCF_023864345.2). NCBI lineage: Eukaryota > Metazoa > Arthropoda > Insecta > Orthoptera > Acrididae > Schistocerca > Schistocerca serialis. The sequence goes on along the minus strand of NC_064640.1, from coordinate 935,018,592 downwards.
CAGCATACTACAGCTCCCATCGGCCTGCGTCCGTGGCGCACTGCACGTTTCGAGCCGCCACTCACATCGATGACGGCGTTCGTTAAGATGACCGTCGACCTAGTGTAGTAAAAATGTGATTCACCCGAAGAGACGACACATTTCCTTCCATTGATCGACGGTCGAATCCTGGTGGTCCTGTGCCCACTGCAATAGTAACCGGCGATGTCGCTGGGTCAACATGTGAACACGTAGGGGTGGTCTGCTGCAGGGCTCCATCATCAACAATTTACGATGAACGGTGTGCCCCGAAACTCTTGTGCATGTACCAGCATTGTGCTCTTTCGGAAGAGATGCCACAGATCTAAATCTATCCTACTTTACAGAGCAGACAAGCCTCCGAACCCCAAGTTCTGTGAAGAGTCGTGGACGTCCAAGCATTTAGCGCCTAGTGGTAATTTCACCGTCCTTCTACCTCTTTCCGTAGATGCTCACGACAGTAGCTCGTGGGCAGTCGGCCAGCTTCGCCGTTTTCGAGATACTCGTTCACAGGCTCTGCCTAATAATAATCTGCCCTTTGTCATAGTCACTTGTTGTTGTTATGGTCTTCAGTCCAGAGACTGGTTTGATGCAGCTCTGCATGCTACTCTATACTGTGCAATCTCCCAGTACCTACTGCAACATACTTCCTTCTGAATCTGCTTAGTGTATTCGTCTCTTGGTCTCCCTCTACGATTTTTACCCTCCAGGCTGCCCTCCAATACTAAATTGGTGATCCCTTGATGCCTCAGAACATGTCCTACCAACCGATCCCTTCTTCTAGTCAAATTGTCCCACAAATTTCTCTTCTCCCCAATTCTAGTCAATACCTCCTCATTAATTATGTGATCTACCCATTTAATCTTCAGCATTCATCTGTAGCACCACATTTCGATGGCTTCTATTCTCTTCTTGTCCAAACTGTTTGGCTCTGAGCACTATGGTTCAAATGGCTCTGAGCACTATGGGACTTAACATCTGAGGTCATCAGTCCCCTAGAACTTAGAACTACTTAAACCTAACTAACCTAAGGACATCACACACATCCATGCCCGAGGCAGGATTCGAACCCGCGGCCGTAACGGTCGCGCGGTTCCATACTGTAGCTCCTAGAACCGCATGGCCACTGCGGCCGGCGCTTCGACCATCATCAGTTATTTTGCTCTCCAAGTAGCAAAACTCATTTCCTAATATAATTGCCGGCCGGTGTGGCCTTGCGGTTCTAGGCGCTTCAGTTTGGAACCGCGTGACCGCTATGGTCGCAGGTTCGAATCCTGCATCGGGCATGGATGTGTGTGATGTCCTTACGTTAGTTAGGTTGAAGTAGTTCTAAGTTCTAGGGGACTGATGACCACAGATGTTAAGTCCCATAGTGCTCAGAGCCATTTGAACCATTTTTTTTTGAACCTAATATAATTCCCTCAGCATCGCCAGACTTAATTAGACTACATTGCATTATCCTCGTTTTGCTTTTGTTTATGTTCATCTCATATCCTCTTTTCAAGACACTTATCTCAATGGATTTCCTCATTTTCAGCCCACATGTTCGCTGGAGTGACCCCCGTGCGTGTCTGCACTGCTTACATGCTTTTGTTACCACCTCCTATGCCCCGCAACGCCATCGGGCGGCACCTAACGTCGGGGTGGGCAGTGGTCATAATGTTTTGGCTTATTAGTGTAAGTCAGGGTGCCTGGACACAGATCTGAAAGCAGAACCATCCAAATAAGAATCTTCTGATTATAAGATTAAATTTTCCTGCCTTATTTTCCAAGTTCATCATTCCTTTGATTCAATAGAAGCAAAATTCGGTAAAATACTAATCCAGCGTTGTTATAGTTCCGAAAATCCAGTCAGTGTGATGTTTGCTTCTGAATCAGCCGCATATCTTTGTTTTAAGCAATTTACCAACAGGTGACAGATGTATAGGTACTGTATTTCCAGCTTTATTACTCGATTCCAGCAATACTGAAACTTTCAGTTCACATGTCATGCACTGAGGTTGAGATATGCTGTTCGTCCGTCAATAGAGACAATATAGTAATTTTTCTGCATCAGTGGACTGACATTTCTCTACTAATGACGCCAAATATCACAAATAATAAAGTCGTTTGTTTCACAGCCTTGTGCAAGATTTTTAGTGCGAAGTCACTTCGGCAGTTTGCATTTCAATGCTATGCAAAGAGGAACGCGCTGGTCTCGCGAATCTGAGTGCACTCTATTCAAGATCTTTAAGACACAAAATGTTTGAAGTGGTAATCAACAGTAGAGTATGAAACCTCTGCTTTAAGCAACCAGAGCCGGCCGGGGTGGCCGAGCGGTTCTAGGCGCTACAATGTGGAACCGCGCGACCGCTACGGTCGCAGGTTCGAATCCTGCCTTGGGCATGGGTGTGTGTGATGTTCTTAGGTTGGTTAGGTTTAAGTAGTTCTAAGTTCTAGGGGACTGATCACCTCAGATGTTAAGTCCCATAGTGCTCAGAGCCATAAGCAACGAGAAACGTCAATCACTACACCACAGTGTCAATTTCAAATCCATTTGTGTCTAGTGTCCTACATATCTTTTTAGTAGGACACCTATTTTTAAAATGAGGATTTGAAATCCTTAAGATCCACGAAATATCTTAAATAGGACTAACAACTGTGAACAAAGCTTAACCGAAATGTCATTCATATCTAAGAAAACGTTGAACAACATAAAAAGAGTAAATGCCAATAGGCATGTACTGAGGTGGCGACATAAATGCTTAAATGTTAGTAATAAGATGTACATTGCAAGTTGTGTAATTTATGGGTGCTATTACATTGTGCTAGTGTCATTAAGGTACATAAGAAGGAATTTACAGGCTGCATCGAGAGGAAACGGACATACTTGAAGAGATGACATATGGATTTTTCTGAAGGGAAAGCAACTGATGAACATATTCCCTATTCTCAAAGGGTTCGTAGATAGCTACTAGACTAGGGTAGAACTGTGCAGACGACTGTAAAATAAATGATCATTACTTGCTGTGTTTTGTTATCAGTTTTCCATAATAAGTCATGTTCAGAATGCTACCGTCAATATGAACGTATTCTGCAGCTCGTGTAGACAGCTGTTGTAGACGCCAGCTCCGAATGTGAACACAATAACTGTCTACACAAGCTGCAAAATTCATTAAAGTTTGCGATGGCATTTTTAATACGTCTTATAAAGACAAATATACAATATAACACATGTCACGGGCTGTTAATTTATAATCACGTGTATCTTTCCTATTTCTGACAAACTGAAATAGTTTTATGTGGGAAACTACTGGGAACAGACATTGTTTCGTTCAGAATAGTCCATAATACCCATCTCTTAACGTATGCCCATGACTTTTGTAACGCACCATATAATTCAAGGGTAAGGTGATTGTTTACTTAGAAGTGAAACATTATGTACTACTATTTATAATATATTTTCAAGTGTATCTCGAAAATCTTTACAAAACCGCATTTTAAAGAAGCTATATTCCTTATCTGTAAATTTATTTCATTATCGCGAGACATAGACCTACAGCGTAGTCCAGCGTAACGGAAAAAGCATTTCAGCAGTAGTGGCATATGTCTTAATCATAGTCAGCCGTAACTATTAAATCATATTATTATTTCATATTAAACCTTGATGTGTGAAAGCTGTTTCAGTGAATGAGTGTAGGAGAGAGAATTTTTTCGCAGTACTTCGGAGAATATAACATTAAGCAACAGGTTCCCATCCCAGTGTAAATTCAGTGTGTTAACGGAGGTGGATGAAATTAAATAGTGGGTTAGGGAGTCAGTAGGAACATCTGCACGCATAAGGCAGCCACCGTTGTGCCCAGCAGTCCCTTGCGTCAGCTCTGTCCCCACAGAAAGCGGACCCTAAGCGCCACCATTTGCGACGCTTGTTCGTTGCCGGCGTGACGCTGCAATTGCCTGCAGCCCAGCTCCAACACGGGCGAGAGAAACGTAGTCACGCTTTCCGTCTCGCCGCGAATTAAATCGCTGGCCTGCCGGCACATTCCCAGCTGTCTAGTCCCCGCTCGGCGCAGACACCTCTGCCATTCTCGTTTACATAAAGCGGGCCATCGCTTCGAACCGACACTAACAGTGCTAACTAGCTATCCTTTTCTGCACAGAACCGAAAATGACACTACTCCGAAGGCTAGATATCTATGTTCACCGTCCAAAATGTTAGCCGACCCATTAAAAGAGCACACCGGTCAATTTTGAGCGTTGTAGACGATTTACAACTGGTACCAGTCGGTTATGTGATCTTCCATAGCTGTGGCGTAGCAGTGACATGGTGTGTCTGTGCCAGTCGGTTATACACTGTGTGATCAAAAGTATCCGGACATCCCCAAAACCATACGTTTTTCATATTAGGTGCATTGTGCTGCCACCTACTGCCAGGTTCTTCATATGAGCGACCTCAGTAGTAATTAGATATCGTGAGAGAGCAGAATGGGGCGCTCCGCGGAACTCACAGACTTCGAACGTGGTCAGATGATTGGGTGTCACTTGCGTCATACGACTGTACGCGGGATTTCCACACTCCTAAACAACCCTAGGTCCATTGTTTCCGATGTGATAGTGAAGTGGAAACGTGAAAGGACACGAACAGCACACAAACACAGAGACCGCTGACACTTCAAGAGGGTCGTAATGAGTAATAGGCAGACATCTATGCAGACTATCGTACAGAAATTCCAAACTGAATCAGGATCCACTTCAAGTACTATGAGAGTTAGGAGGGACGTGAGAAAACTTGGATTTCATGGTGGAGCGGCTGCTCATAAGCCACACATCACGCCGGTAAATGCCAAACGACGCCTCGGTTGGTGTAAGGAGCATAAACGTTGGACGATTGAGCAGTGGAAAAACGTTGTGTAGAGTGACGAACCACGGTACATAATGTGGCGATCCGATGGCACGGTGTGGGTATGGCGAATGCCCGGTGAACGTCATCTACCAGCGTGTGTAGTGCCAACAGTAAAATTCGGAGGCGGTGGTGTAATGGTGTGGTCGTGTTTTTCATGGAGGGAGCTTGCACCCCTTATTGTTTTGCGTGGCACTATCACAGCACCTACTTGCTTCCCACTATTCAAGAGCAATTCGGCGATGGCGATTGCATCTTTCAACACGATCGAGCACCTGTTCATAACGCACGGCCTCTGGCGCAGTGGTTACACGACAATAACATCCCTGTAGTGGACTGGCGTGCACAGAGACCTGATCTGAATCCTGTAGAACACCTTTGGGATGTTTTGGAACGCCGACTTCGTGCAAGACCTCACTGACCGACATCGATACCTCTTCTTAGTGCAGCACTCCGTGAAGAATGGGCTGGAATTCCACAAGAAACCTTCCAGCACCTGACTGAACGTATGCCTGCGAGAGTGGAAGCTGTCATCAAGGCTAAGGGTGGGCCAACACCATACTGAATTCCAGCATTATCGATGGAGAGCGCCACGATCTTGTAAGTCATTTTCAGCCAGGTGTCTAGATACACATAGTATATGGAAGCAGTGCAGTAAGCTGGGGTTATGTGGACGCGTGACGGAACGGTAGAAAGGAGCTACCATATTTGGACGTGCCCAGTACCGCGAATAAAATTGCCGAGGTATTGTATCAATTTGAAGTGCCCAGTGTGTCTAAAAGGAACGGTGTAACACTTACAGAGATATAAGACGGAGTAGAAACACTGATCTTAAACAGACCCCAACCGACAGGGGCTGGAGACGAGTGTGACGTCTTTACAATGACAGTGGGTTTCAAATGCGACAGCAGTTGCCGCTGTTAGAGAATGCAGGTGCATCTCACCCATTTTCCGAGTGAACATTGTAAAAGAAACTACATGCAACCGTCATTTGGAAACAGTTACCCCGCAAAAGAGCGTTGCTCACAGCAACACGTTAATGTACACGTCTTCAGTGAGCGAAACAAAACAGAAACTTAATGTAGTTCATAATATTAGATGTTTCAGGAAAGCCTGCAACTGTGTCATTCATTAAAAAAATTCTAATCGATAATTTAGTAGTCAATAATAACCGAACTATATGAAAAAAACGTAAATTAATTACAAACTAAGGCGTGCACACACTTCATTCAACATGTAAATGTCACTGCAGATGTTCGGATTTAGGTTGTAACATGTTTGATATGCCTGCCATCATAGGCGATGATGTGGCGCAGACGAATAGCGAAATTCTGCATGATCCGCTAAAGTGTCGGAACGTCGATGCTGTCGATGACCTCCTGAATGGATGTTTTCAGCTCAGCAATGGTTTTGGGGTTATTGCTGTACACCTTGTCTTTGATATAACCCCACAAAAAGGAATCGCATGTGTTCAGATCGGAAGAATATGGCAGCCAATCGAGGCCAATGCCAGTGGCCTCTGGATACCCCAGAGCCAGAATGCGATCCCCCAAGTGATCCTTCAGGCCATCAAACACTCCCCTGCTTCGATGGGGTCGAGCTCCGTCTTACATGAACCACAACTTGTCTAAATCAACGTCGCTTTGGATAATGGGGTTGAAGTCATCTTTAAAAACTTTATGTACCGTTCGGTAGTTACAGTGCCATCAACGAATATCGCACCGATTATTCCATGACTGGACATTGAACTCCATACACTCACCCGTTGAGGGTGAAGAGACTTCTCGATCTCGAAATGCGGATTCTCAATCCCCCAAATGCGTCAATTTTACTGATTGACGAACCCATCCAAATGAAAGTGGGCTTCGTCGCTAAACCAAACAACAATGCGTGTACAAATTCCCAACACGCCCCGCGACCAACCGTGTAGTTTGAACGTCCTAACGCAAACCGTTCAGAAGTTATGACGATTTTATTTCATATAGTTCAATAACTGTCACCCAGTATGTCGATAGAGTATCAACCGAAACACCGATTTAATTCATGCCATGTCCTGTCGTTCAGTACAACATACGTAAACGGTAACTAAAAGTAACACCAGAACTAAGGAGCAGAGGAAAAACGTATCTGTGAGAGTTTGTTTCGTAGATCTCGTGGGGGTGAGTTGGTAGAGCGTGAGGTCGTCGTACCAAGTGTCCCGCTTTCAAGCCACACTTACGACAATTTTTTTTAACTGTTTACACGTGAAACTTATATGGGAGAACATATTCCAAGCATGTAAAGAGACTTTTAGGAGCTCGTAGTAATGTTCTTTTGGCAGTCTGCTTTCGCTTCGATAGTTGAAAGTAGCAAATCTATAGCGTACATTTGTATAGATAGGTGTGGTGTTCTGTCGGACACGTGCGACAGAACACACACCACTCGTGACGAAGCAGGTAGTAAATTTTCACTTTTAAGAATAAACACACAAAAAAATCGGAACAGTAGAACACAGAAACAATTGCATCGCACGTGTTTAAACCCAGAAGACGTTTCCTGGAGCCACTCTGTAGTAATTCTGGACGTGTGAGGTGTCGCATTGTCGTGCTGGAATTGCCCAACTCCGTCGGAATGCACAGGGTGAATAGTGCGAGTATGGGAGATTTTGACCCAGTTCTCACAAATGAACCATTGGTCGTCATGGAGCGATGTGTACGACATGGTCTTGCAGATGTGTGTTCACTTGTCATCATATGTGGAGATTGAGGCAGATCGCAGCCAACACCACCGGGCAGGCAGGCAACTGCGTCTGTAGAGTACGCGTCGAGTTCTGACACAGGACACCGGCCAGGCATGGCCATTATCGTAGGACATTCAGTACTATATTATAAATTTCCTCGATTAAGTCATCCAGCTCAATTTGATCTCCCTGAAGCCTGTAGAGCTGCAGTGGATACGGGTTGTTTCCTGTCGGAACTGTGTGAACTCTGGCATATGTAAGCTTTTGTACATATTACTTGGTGCCGAATGTACTGTTTCTTGTGCAGTTCTCTGTTGCGCCGCTACTGTCTTCGATTGAGCCCTGTTAGCTTCATTATTGCCTCCTGAACTGTTTGTTAAAAATATGATGCCATTCACTGGAATATGTATCCAGCACTGCTAATACACGTGTTGTCTGTTGAAGCAGATGACTTGTCGAAGACATTTTCTTCTCATTTTGTGGAGCCGGCCGGAGTGACCGAGCGGTTCTAGGCTTTTCAGTCTGGAACCACGCGACCGCTACGGTCGCAGGTTAGAATCCTGCCTCGGGCATGGATGTGTGTGACGTCCTTAGGTTAGTTAGGTTTAAGTAATTCTAAGTTCTAGGTGACTGATGACCTCAGCTGTTAAGTCCCATAGTGCTCAGAGCCATTTGAACCATTTCTCATTTTGTGGTTTCGTATTGTCCGAATGTGTCAGACGACTAGCAGCAATATTCTCATAGCGTGCATTCGTCTGGGAAGGCGTAAAGTCTGCGCACCCCACGAAATTTACTTCTGAGCCTGCTTGCAGGTATGTTATACCTTCTAATGCCATACTGGTTAATTTTCCTCTGTCTGACGTACTCCGGGTAGTCTCTTGAATTAGACGGATGCCCGCCCGAGCAACGGACTCGAAAGACAGGTGTTTGTCACACTGGTTAATGTTGTGCGACACAGAGAAAAGTGCGCAGCGTTTAAAAATATTTCGTACGGTTCAACAGAACAGCGTACTCCATGAATTTACAGGGGCAATGGTCAATGTTCAGGAATAGACAGGAACGAGCATTCCCAGCAAAAACGCCTAGTAAACATGGTTCTAAAATGCATACCTTAAGAGCTTGTTCATCTTCGCTAATGCGAAACACATCTCTTTTAATGATCAAGTGCACATAGTTCTCAAGGTATTCATTCTAGAGTCCATGTTTACTAGACTTTCTTCCTTCGAATGATTGCTCCTGTCATATCTCTGAATATTGACCATTCCTCCTGAAACACCCTGCATACAAAGTCAAGCCGTTTCTGCGCTTTATAATTTGCAGCACGCGCTGGCCACGCCGTTTCCCAAATCTGTTCATTTTCCATATAAACCGAACTACTGGGTATTGTCAGTGAATTACAGGCATTATTTCTTCTTTCAATTCAGTCATTGCATCTTTAGTTTTACGAAGTTGTCTCTCATGGAAAGTTAGTATATGTACTTCAAGACCCTCCTTCGTGAAAACAGCGTTTGAAACCGTGTAATTACCAACTGGTGCTGTCTTTAATTCGATTTTAACGCGGTTATTGCAAGGTGACATAATTTGTGTAACGCTGTTAGTGATCTGCAGACCCAACGTATGTGTCTCCCGATCCATAAGCCACGGAACGTAATCTCCCAAAACCTTTCTCCTCTTGCACACTTTCAATGAATGCAGTGTAAGGACCAACACTGTAATGCTCATAGAAATTTTGAACTGTGCTCGCTGCTTGTTGTAAAGCTGTCTCGGAACCCTCTGTCGTTTTCATAATGTTGTGAGTACTACTTTGGCGATCTTCATTAGTCTTTGCTCGGTTCTGGGCTAGGGCTTTTTATGTAGCAGAGTCGACAGTTTCCATGTCTTGACTAGAGATTTTGTTTTCTTCCGTCATTTCGTTATCTTGTTGCTGATGTGCCACTCTTAGCGCGTCAGCCACCTCATTACTGATGGTGTGGAGTTATCTACCATCTGGGCCTGAGCTGACCGAGCCGGTTCCCTATTACTGGTACCACCCTCCCCAATAATCGCCGTCATACATGGTGGCGAACAATATTTTGTAACACAAACAATGAAAAAGTAACGACTGGGTTGACTAACACGGGTAACACAAGTAAGGTTGTTTTCAAGCATACGGATACGCGGACGCAGAGCAAGAGGTAGGAGCGACTATACGCTATGAGAACCTAAGTGAGCTGACAGAAAAGTTTTGTTTCCGAAGAAGACACTCAGCGCCGGTTAACGCTCATATCATTCCTTACGATGATATTCAACAGAAACGCCCACCAGCGGCAGCAGATGGTGGAAATGTGTGACGACAGGAATCCATGATTAGGAACAGACTGACAGTGTATATTCGTCAGCGATTAAAATTCATTCTATCTAGGCAAGCGTAACCGGCAAATTCATGCGTAGATTTGTCCTGGCCAGCGCCAAGTCGGATGGTGTACTTTGGAGAGCAACGTCTCTCACAGGCCGTGTGACATGTGCATATGATTGACAGCACTTCCAAATCATGATTCCAGTCATATTAATAGCATGCTGCTAGTTTGAGAAGATCCTGCATTCAGCCGTGCAACCGTTCTTTGTTTGTCTTCCAAAGGCAATCTGAAGCGCTTATTGAAAAACTCTGTACTTCTCAAACTCTTGATGACAACCGGAGCTAGATACTGGATATACAGGGTGATCAAAAAGTCAGTTTAAATTTGAAAACTTAATAAACCACGGAATAATGTAGATAGAGAGGTAAAAATTGACACACATGCTTGGAATGACATGGCGTTTTATTAGAAGAAAAAAAAACAAAGTTCACAAAATGTCCGACAGATGGCGCTGGACAGCAAAACTGCTACCGTGACGGGTAAGAGGTACGCCGATATGTTACAGAATCTCATCATCCCCAGCCTGGCTGATAAACACCTGCTGGAACGTACGATGTTTATACAGGATGGCGCTCCACCCTATGTTGCTAGACGCGTGAAAGATCTCTAGCGCGCGTCGTTTGGTGATGATCGTGTGCTCAGCAGCCACTTTCGTCATGCTTGGCCTCCCAGACCTCAGTCCGTGCGTTTATTGGCTTTGGGGTTACCTGAAGTCGCAAGTGTATCGTGATGGACCGACATCTCTAGGGATGCTGAAAGACAACATCCGACGCCAATGCCTCACCATAACTCCGGACATGCTTTACAGTGCTGTTAACAACATTATTCCTCGACTACAGCTATTGTTGACGAATGATGGTGGACATATTGAGCATTTCCTGTAAAGACCATCATCTTTGCTTTGTCTTACTTTGTTGTGCTAATTATTGCTATTCTGACCCCATGTCATTCCAAGCATGTGTGTCAATTTGTACCTCTGTATCTACAGTATTCCGTGATTTATTCAGTTTTCAAATTTATACTGATTTTTTGATCACCCGGTACACTAAACACCCAAGAGGGAAACGAACGCATCATCCCATATGTGAAGGAATTTTCTACCATTCACCAACAATTTAAGGGAACTGAGTGAAATATGTCAAATATCTCAGGTACCAACTAAGTTTGTTTGAGGGCGTGCTGAAAAGTAGTGCCTCCGAATTTCTTATGTGAAAACTCTTAAAGATTTTTGAATAAAACAAACGTTATTAATATTCTACATCTTAATTATTCATGTCTGCATATTTATTTTCAACATAGTCACCCTGGCGACGAACACATTTCTCCTAACGAGAGACCAGTTTGTTGATACCGTCACGAGGTAGAATATTTGACGTTGTGGGCGGAGCCACTATCTGAGCTCTGCTTGCACCGCTCCATGACTATCAAAGTGAAGTCCTCGAGTATGTTCCTTAAGTTTTGGACACAAATGAAAATCTAATGGTGCAAAGTCGGAACCGTGTGGATGGCAGCGAAGCCAAGGAATTGGATTGTTGCAAATGTCGCACAGCGCGTGTGTGGCATGCTGAAGGAGGTTTTTTTTTTTAATCTCATTTTGTTAGTTATAGTTCGTTGCAATTGTTCGTGGCGGACGTCCCCTGACGCCCGTTGAAGTTCGTTATTGATCCATTCTCTTAGTTTTTTTTTTTTTTATTACAGAGGGCATCTAACCCTCTGACCGAACACGCTGAGCTACCGTGCCGGCAGGAGTGGGTGATCTATGTGTGAACGAACTATAGCGTCAAAGTTACGTTAGACACCGCCATTTTACACGCTACAATTCGGAGCCCTCTAGCGGCAGAGAGCTGCAAATACGTAGACATGAAGAATAAAGATGTAGAATGTTAATAACATTTGTTTTATTTAAAAAACTTTAAGAGTTTTTACATGAAAATTCGGAGACTACTTTTCAGCAGGTCCTGGTACTTACAAGGGAACCTCCCCATCGCATCCCCCTCAGATTTAGTTATAAGTTGGCACAGGGATAGGCCTTGAAAAACTGAACACAGATCAATCGAGAAAACGGGAAGAAGTTGTGTGGAACTATGAAAAAAATAAGCAAAATATACTGAGTAGTCCATGCGCAAGGTAGGCAACATCAAGGAATGTGTTAGTTTACGAGCGCCGTGGGCCCGTGGTTAGCGTGAGCAGTTGTGGAACGACAAGTCCTAGGTTCAAACCTTCCCTTCGGTGAAAATTTTAATTTTTTATTTTCAGATAATTATCAAAGTTCAGGCACTCACACGTAATCAACTTCGCTCTCCAAAATTCCAGGACATGTTCAGATTTGCTTGGACATATACAGAATTTGACGGTCTACGCACGGAAACATTTGAAAACGTAAAAAACATATGTTTTGACAGAGCACAGGGAAAACTGTGCGACTCTGAAACTGTTGCATTCATTTGATGCAGTTTATGTGACAAACTCTTATGTTTTCATCACTTTTTTTGGAGTGATTATCACATCCACAAGAAAACCTAAATCGGGCAAGGTAGAAGAATCTTTTTAACCATTCGCCAAGTGTGCAAGTTAGGTGGGTCGACAACATATTCCTGTCATGTGACGCACATGCCGTCACCAGTGTCGTAAAGAATATATCAGACGTGTTTTCCTGTGGAGGAATCGGTTGACCTATGACCTTGCGATCAAATGTTTTCGGTTCCTATTGGAGAGGCACGTCCTTTCGTCTACTAATTGCACGGTTTTGCGGTGCGGTCGCAAAACACAGACACTAAACTTATTACAGTGAACAGAGACGTCAATGAATGAACGGACAGATCGTAACTTTGCCAAAATAAAGAAAGTAAAATATTCACTCGAGGGAGGACTCGAACCAAGGACCTTTCATTCCGCAGTTGCTCACTCTAACCACGAGACCACAGCGCCCAGCAGCTATTATTGTCCTTTATGTTACATATGTTGTACATGGACTACTCAGTTTGTATATTTTGCTTATTTTTTCATAGTTCCACACAACTTCTTCCTGTTTTCTCGATTGATCTGTGTTCAGTTTTTCAAGGCCTATCCACTGTGTCAATTTATATCTAAATCTGAGGGGGGTGAGATGGGGAGGTTCCCTTGTTAGTACAAGAACTCTGTGCTGAATAGTAGTAGGTTCCTTCACACAGAAGATGACGCATTCCTTTTTCTCTTGGGTGTTTAATGTATATCCAGTATCACCCTGTCTGTGGCTGTCATGCAGATGTTTGCAAAATACAGAGCTTTTCAACATGTGGCACACATTCCCTACAGTGGTCAGCCAAAGAAAGGTCTTCTCAGAATACCAACATGTTGAATGAGCTTTTCACTCTGCAGCGGAGTGTGCGCTGATATGAAACTTCCTGGCAGATTAAAACTGTGTGCCGGACCGAGACTCGAACTCGGGACCTTTGCCTTCCGCGGGCAAGTGCTCTACCAACTGAGCCACCCAAGCGCGACTCACGCGCCATCCTCACAGCTGTACTTCCGCCAGTACCTCGTATCCTACCTTCCAAACTTTACAGAAGCTCTCCTGCGAACCTTGCAGAACTAGCACTCCTGAAAGAAAGGATATTGCGGAGACATGGCTTAGCCACAGCCTGGGGGATATTTCCAGAATGAGATTTCCACTCTGCAGCGGAGTGTGCGCTGATATGAAACTTCCTGGCAGATTAAAACTGTGTGCCGGACCGAGACTCGAACTCGGGACCTTTGCCTTTCGCGGGCAAAGGTCCCGAGTTCGAGTCTCGGTCCGGCACACAGTTTTAATCTGCCAGGAAGTTTCATACCAACATGCTCTTAATATGTCTGGAACCAGTTGCATGGAAGGCCATGAATGAGATCGCCATAATGCAGTTCAACTGTTTCATCCTCTTGAACTGTTACTGGAAGCATTTTCGGTGTGAGCGACTGGAATTTGTCACCTATATTTCGGAATGCTTCTTACTGACATTGACATACAATTACTATTGGAGAAACTGGAGAGCTATTCTGAACAACGGAAGCCTCTGCGTGCGTAGTGGAATCTGGATATGTGAAAAAGCCGACAGATGTTGGCTGCGAGATAAGCTATCTTTAATACAGCTAATAAAAAAATCCATATGCGGTCTCGGCGTACATGAAACTGCGAGGCAGATGTACAGTTTATGGTGCTCGCAGCGCTCTTCACCAAGAGTTTCGAAGAAGTCACAACATATACTTCGTATTAAATATTTTTGACCTGGAATTTCTTGTTGCTAAAGTATTAAACAAACTAACACTTGTACGGTAAGAAAGTAATCAACAAACAGAATACTTAAAAACAGTGATTTTTTCTGTTGCGTCCATGAAACGCTCGTTTTAAGGAATCGTCATTGCATCGTTTCATTCGATGCCTGCAAAATAGGTAACTTTAATTCTGTAACAACTTTTCTGATTACTTTACTCCTACCATTCAATCCTCATTTACTTATCGCTGTACATACTATAATAAAAGACGACTGAAGTGCATTATTAATTCGGTGAACGTTTAATCTTTCTTCTATAGTAACAGTCAACTCTAACTGGTGTCACGATGTTTCATTTCAATAAATTTCTGAACTATTCTTGAAGAAACATTAATGGTCGATCAAAGTTCACAATTGTCTGCCCCTTCCCTTAATTTTTGTCGTCGCTAAGTAAGGATACGTGGAAGTGTCCTTTTACACATTAAGGCAAGGAGGGAATTTCTTGGCCTGGCACAGAGATGGCATTAGTAGCAATGGAACTTTAATTTTGTTACGTTGATAAATGTTGTTCGTAATGTAAATCGAGTGTTTGTTTGATATGTGAAACTATTTAACTATTCGGTTCTACATATTTTGAAAGTAGTTGTGTTGTGTCTGTTTCGTTCAAATGGATCAAGTAGAATACCACACCTGCATAAAGTTCTTTGTTTTGTTAGGTTCATCGACAAAGGAAAGTGATCGAATCTCTTCACACCAAGTACGCCTCAAAACTACAAAATACTGAGAAAGTACTTAATATGGTGTTGGAAGATCTATGATGAAGGTTGGTGCCACAAGTATAACAAATGAAAGTAATTTCACGTGAAAGAAGTTTTTCGTGGTGAGTTAAATGGAAATAAAATCTGTGCGAGATGATTGCTTCATTTGTTGACTATAGACCAAATGCATATGGAAAACGAATTTGGCTCGAATGGCTCTGAGCAGTATGCGACTTAACTTCTGAGGTCATCAGTCGCCTAGAACTTAGAACTAATTAAACCTAACTAACCTAAGGACATCACACACATCCATGCCCGAGGCAGGATTCAACCCGCGACCGTAGCGGTCACGCGGTTCCAGACTGAAGCGCCTTTAACCGCACGGCCACACCGGCCGGCGAAAACGAATTTCTGAGCAACGTTCGGACTGTTTAAAAATAATAAAAATGATTCTCTACGTTGATTTGTTCCTGTGGATGAGACGTTAGACACCACTTCACGCCAGGAACGTAATAGTAGTTAAAGCAGTGGATAGAAATCTCTTGTCCTGCACCAAGAAATATCAGTTCCATGAGGCGAAAATGTTGTGACCTGTGTTGCTGGGGCACAATGTGGACTCTTCGATTACCTTCAAAGGGCAAAATTATAGCTGGAGAATACTACGTAAGTCGCCTGGTCGTAATGGATTCAATAATATACGAGAAGTGGAGTGAACTGTAAAAGCAAAAAAGTAATAATATTTCAGCAGGTCAGTACGTTGCCCACTAATGTTCTTCGGTAACGAGAAAACTGAGGAATTTATGGATTTAATTGCTGTAAAATCCACCCTAAGCGCCAAATTTGACACCCACTGACCTTCCACATTCCAGCATGTAGAAAAATTTGTGACTGGAAACGTTTTGAGTCCAGTGAAGAACTTATGGCAACAACATATGGGTGTTATACAGAACTTGCAGAATTTCATCTCGTATTTCGTTGGATAAAATGGTTGTCAGGTGGAATTCAAGAGCATATCACAGAACAACCATTGGTCTTAACATATTATCAACACAGTTGCATATATATATATATATATATGGAGATTTGTGAGTAGCGGTGTATATAACATCAATTAGTGTGTAATTAGTTGTATAAACGCATGGTTTTGAACTTCAGTCTGAGTGCGAGGTACGTATGATATCTAGTCCTAGTGGTACCTCGAATTTCACAATCGTGTATGTATCTCTCACCGAATAAGGGGAGATTACCCCTATGTGGACATGAAGTGTAAACTCACTTCAGTCCATCTGCAAAGAAGACAAATGAATCAACGACTTCGAAATTCACCCTAGGAGATAGTACCAAATGATTGCTCTTTTCCCCCATTTAACACAGGCATAACGGCAGATCGCCGGTATTTCTCATGACGTCAGTGGTCATTTTGGTATGTTAAGATCATCCCTGGAGATTTCTAAGGCTTAACAGAAAATATCAAGCCTTAGAGAACAAGGTGGCCCACAACGAATATTTGTATGATAAATGACATCTTGTTGTACACCATGAGCTGCACTTCAAAAGCATTTATTTGCCAGACCGGTATTCGGGTATACAGCCAATCATCAATTGTATATGCTGTGCGCGTCTAATCAAACAATGCACACGTTATACGCTACTCACGGTGGAGTATATGCCCGATTACCGGCCTGGCAAATAAATATTTTTGAAGTGGAGCTACTGGTATAATAGACGTGTTTTATAAAATACGTAACAAGCTGCGGAGCACCCAGCAGATAAGATTTTCTCGAATATTTGTATTACTGCCATAAAAATAATGTAATTTTAATGTCAGGTCTTGTTGTGGCGAATTACACTCTTTGAAAGATGCTTGATAACTAACATGTCTTTGAAAGGTACTAATTCTTATTACGAAAAACAAAGTCTTATAGAGAGGACAGTGTCAAGTGAATTGAGTCGACAATGCCGATAGGACCCGGAAGAGCGCAGGCGGAGAGGAATGCTCTTCACGGACTGCGCCGTTACCTCAGTAGCGAGTCTTGGAGTACAATACGTCCTGCATTACGCATAGTATAGGTTTGATGTGGACTGAGTGAAAGCTCCTGTGCTCGAGCAGGCGAGAGCGAACAGTGTGAAAAAGCTATTTCAGTGTTTTCATACAGAAGAAGGGAGTGTAAAGGCAAGTGACGACAATCGTACGCTTCGAGTAGCTTCCTAACTCTGACGAGAGTCAGTAATAATTAACTAGCAAACTGTCCGTATATTATTGAGGACGTTAACTAATCCTATAACCGTAAGTAATAGAATAATGTTTGGGGCTATCAGTGACTCGTTGAATTTATCTCTTTTGCATTTCTCTTTACCTTTTGGAGATTTGTGAGTAGCGGTGTATATAACATCAATTAGTGTGTAATTAGTTGTATAAACGCATGGTTTTGAACTTCAGTAAAAGTATTGTAAGCGGTTAGTAAACTCCGATTCACTTGAGACGGTCAGAATGATATCAGAGCTGAGAAAAGTTAATATGAAAAAGCTTTTAGCCTTGTCTCGTGACTAATAACGATGATGGCGGCCCCGATGTAATTACTAAGCATGACAGCAGAGTGGACAGATACGAATTTTGGTCTGTCACTCAAGTGCACTTCTTGTGTTACGTCATCTTGTAACATTCTGGTGGTCACAGACTATACATAGCATTGCTCCTTGGACATCAGTGGCAACAAAAAGAGACCATTTGGAAGTTGAAGAAACAATGCAGTCTCTCTCGACCCATAATTTGCAGACTCTTAATCTAGCAGAACTTCACAGCCTTATTTCCTTTAATCATTTACTGAACCTGTGCTACCTTTTCCGCCATTATCCCTATTTCGAAAGCTATACTTCAGACTTTATGCGACATGGACAAATTTTGATTTTGTTTATACGTCGGCATTATGCGTGTCTTATAAGTCACTTTTCCTTTTCAGAATCCTCACCATTTCCCATAATTCCTCAAATAATATCCCGAGTCTAGAATTGACGCTTTTTCATCATTTCTCCCGTAAATAATCGGTGATTAACGCTGTTACGAGCTTGTAAGTACAATATTGCCATGAGACTGTCGCCCTCATTAGTGATATAAATTTTGAAAAGTTATGACGCAGCTTATATCTCCAAGATCAGAAAATATTTGCTGTTTTATGACTGCGCGAAGCATTGTCAGCTTGATGCAAAAGGACGGCAGCTGTTGTGGAATCGTGCTGAGCCGGTGTGCGCTTTGTGGATATGCTCCACACAGCACCCGTAGCACTGCCGTCTCGCTTCAGAGGAACACAATAGGCCAGCCGTCACACTCTGTAGCTGACTCATCCAACAGCCAACTGGGGAGAAGTTGTCATATTTGTGTCTATACGTACAGAGGCAGCTGCAGATACGGCTTAATTATTTATGTTCATATCATATAACTTTAAATAGTCTGTACAGTATGCATCGGATCTGATTGTATAGCCGCTAGCTTGTTCCCTCGTACCAAACACACTCCAGTTCTCACTGGAGTCGATCTACGTTTACCGGGGCTTACAGAGTTGTACCGAGCAAGACTGCGCAAGGGGTATGTGCTAGTGTCATGGACTGTGCGGCTGGTCCCGGAAGAGGTTCGAGTCCTCCCTCGGGCATGGGTGTGTGTGTTTGTCCTTAGGGTAATTTAGGTTAAGTAGTGTGTAAGCTTAGGGACTGATGACCTTAGCAGTTAAGTCCCATAAGATTTCAAACACATTTGAACATTTTTTTATGTGCTAGTGGGATAATGGGTTCTTCCTAGAGCCATCAGGTTATGACTACTGAAAGCTATTGCTCTAAATTACTGCTCAATACTATAACACCAAGAAGCTGCAAAGTCACAGCATATATCAGTTTACTGTTTCTGTTCAAACTCCGACTGTGTAATAGTATCACCTTCTGGAAAGACATTTGAATTTGTATGCCTGATTACAAGTATTTTACCTCTAACACTCTCCCTACAATGCAAAAGTTGTGTCTAGAAACGATTATGTTTCAACTTTAAGTTCTGTGCTACTTTAAACTAGCATTATTAACGCGAGGCTCGTAGGTAAATAATAGACTAAGAACGGTATTATGATAAGCGGACATGTCAGCTATCGCTGTAAAACAATTGATTAATCATTTTTTCAATACACACAACCTATCTCACTCACAAAGTAATTTCTATTTAGAGTACGCGCGTTGAATGGACAACATTTAGTGATCTGTTGTTTATGTTCGGGACGCACAACATCTAGGTTATTAGTGCCCAAATTTAGTGATATAAAAAGGAATGAACGAAGCTTGGGATTTAAAAATTCATCAACTGAGATAGTGCTTCGTCTTCAACGACCTCGATTTTGGAGTACGATGAACTAATTAGTCGTGATCTCTATAAAGAACCCTTCCAGTTTCTAGCAGGAAAATCATAAACCAAAATTGAAATGACTGGATGGAGATTTGGACTTGCTCCTCCGATACAGAGACTAATGTGATAAGCCAACGAAGTTTTACCAGTGACATTTGCTTCTGGAAAAAAATTTCATTTTTCGGGCGATAATGATTGACTCTTTTTGCACACTTAGTAATTTCTCTGACGCAATCACAAAAACATATTATAATGTTAACCGATATTTGCCATCGTCAGAACGATTGAAAGCACTGTCAGACGATCAGCCAGTACATCTACATCTCTACCCCGCAAGACACCTTACTGTGTCAAACTCATTACTTGGTGACCATCTGATACTGCTCTCACTCAATTGTTCTGATGGTGTCCAGCTACCGGTCAATGTGTAAAACACTTTGTGTGGTTGCGTCTGAAAAAATATGAAGTATATAGCATTATTTCTAGTGTCTGAACTGTGAAACAATTAAGAATTAGCCGGCCGCGGTGGTCTAGCGGTTCTAGGCGCGCAGTCCGGAACCGCGCGACTACTACGGTCGCAGGTTCGAATCCTGCCTCGGGCATGGATGTGTGTGATGTCCTTAGGTTAGTTAGGTTTAAGTAGTTCTAAGTTCTAGGGGACTGATGACCACAGTAGTTAAGACCCATAGTGCTCAGAGCCATTTGAACCAATTAAGAATTAATTTCAGAATCCTTCTGCAATATTTTGTATGAATCGCGGAAACGTCTATAAGAGGATCAAATGGTCCAAAAGAGCTGAACAAGCGTGTCTGAGTTGCTGTGTGCAGGACGATTACTAGAGGCTTCAGATTGCTCTGAAGAACACATCGAAGACGACAAACAAATTAAGACTATACAACCTGTGGAAAATTACGTTGTACGTACTTTAAAAGTTCATACCGTTCTTCATAACAGACTGAATGTGCTATAAGAGGGGTGAAATTAACTTAGAAAAGATAAACGGCAGTAATAAGGAAAGTATAATTCATAAATGATGCAAACGACTTTTTTTTCAGTGAAAGAGATGCACGAATATTTCTGGTAGGAACCGCAAACCATTAATAAATACTACAGTAAAGGGTACCATCTCCCTCACATTTTACAGTTATTTTCTAGACGTATAAGTGGACAAACTTTCATGATATTTATCTAGATTCTGTAAATTAAAGGATACTAAATTCAACGGGGACAGCATAAAATTAAAGCACGTTGTTTTTTTAGAGATGAGACATAGACATTCAGGAACCACCCATAAAGACCAATAAAACATTGCTAGCAGAGATAAGATACTTTGGGAAGGAAGTTTGCTGTTGATAATTACTATTTCTAAGATGCTTCTGATAGTGAAATTAAGAGTACAGGTTTGAAAAAGAAGAGATGTGATTTGATGGGATAACGAATGCTCCTACAACACTTGCTCACAGACTTCAGACTGAACGTTTTGAAACCATCTACAATCGCCTTAGAACTGGAATGTCCTAAGGCCTGAGCTCTTCAAAAAGGCGTAAAGTAATTTCATTTCCCGCTGCAATGAAGAAGTGAAAACAAATGCACATATCTGTCTAAAACTTGTAGGCTCTGAATTTTTGTATGCAGGAAAAGTAGAACTACGCGACAGATGAATCTGACTGAAGTTTTGTCAAAGACAAGTGTATCTTAAGATTAATTATATTATACAACTAAAATATCGAGTGGATGAGTATGGATGATGCTGGTAAAGTCTGTTAGACACATGTAAGGCGTGGCGGTAGCCACAGGTGTGAGGCGTGTAGCCTCTGGCAGTCACGTCTTGTGGTTGCACTCCAAGGCCAGATTACCCTGGGTCAAGGTCTGGCTGCTGCTCTCGGCTCCTGCTCATTGTTTGTTTTGGATACGAACCCCACGTAATGTGACTAACAGCTGCACGAGAGCTATTCAAGCTCAGTTTTTATCAATTCACAGCAGCAAATAAGAACGTACCCGACTGCTGATTAATATCCCGCTTTCCAGAACGTGTTTTCTGTGAAGCGCGCATAACGTTGTGGACGACACATCAAACTGGGCAGGAGACCTATATGAATACTACTGATCTAATATTTTCGGTATTTATTTACTTCACCTTTTTGTAAATGGTCACTAATTTACAGTTACGTGGTTGTGTGAGTGCTCAGTGAACAGACCTGAGTTCAGAAGAGCTTATACACGGTGGTCCATTGATCGTGACCGGACCAAATATCTCACGAAATAAGCGTCAAACGAAAAAACTACGAAGAACCAAACTTGTCTAGGTTGAAGGGGGAAACCAGATGGCGCTATGGTTGGCCTACTAGATGGCGCTGCCATAGGTCAAATGGATATCAACTGCGTTTTTTTTTTTAATGGAACACCCATTTCTTATTACATATTCGTGTAGTACGTAAAGAAATATGAATGTTTTAGTTGGACCACTTTTTTCGCTTTGTGATAGGTGGCGCTGTAATAGTCACAAACATATGGCTCACAATTTTAGACGAACAGTTGGTGACAGGTAGGTTTTTCAAATTAAAATACAGAACGTAGGTA
The DNA here is from genome assembly GCF_023864345.2 of Schistocerca serialis cubense. Classification (NCBI taxonomy): domain Eukaryota; kingdom Metazoa; phylum Arthropoda; class Insecta; order Orthoptera; family Acrididae; genus Schistocerca; species Schistocerca serialis. Next base: position 934,996,635 of record NC_064640.1, on the reverse strand, counting down.
CGTTTGAACATTTTATTTCGGTTGTTCCAATGGGATACATGTACCTTTGTGAACTTATCATTTCTTTGAACGCATGCTGTTACAGCGTGATTACCTGTAAATACCACATTAACGCAATAAATGCTCAAAATGATGTCCATCAACCTCAATGCATTTTGCAATACGTGTAACGACATTCCTCTCAGCAGTGAGTAGTTCGCCTTCCGTAATGTTCACACATGCATTGACAATGCGCTGACACATGCTGTCAGGCGTTGTCGGTGGATCACGATAACAAATATCCTTTAACTTTCCCCACAGAAAGAAATTCGGGGACGTCAGATCCGGTGAACGTGCGGGCCATGGTATGGTGCTCCGACGACCAATCCACCTGTCATGAAATATGCTATTCAATACCGCTTCAACCACACGCGAGCTATATGCCGAACATCCATCATGTTGGAAGTACATGGCCATTCTGCCATGCAGTGAAACACCTTGTAGTAACATCGGTAGAACATTACATAGGAAATCAGCATACATTGCACCATTTAGATTGCCATCTATAAAATGGGGGCTAATTATCCTTCTTCCCATAATGCCGCACCATACATTAACCCGCCAAGGTCGCTGATAATCCACTTGTCGCAGCCATCGTGGATTTTCCGTTGATCAGCCCGTAATTTCTCTTGTGCCCAGTGGCAGAACTGTACACGATATTCAAAGTCGTCGCCATGCAGTTCCTGGTGCATAGAAATATGGTACGGGTGCAATCGATGTTGATGTAGCATTCTCAACACCGACGTTTTTGAGATTCCCGATTCTTGCGCTATTTGTCTGCTACTGATATGCGGATTAGCTGCGACAGCAGCTAAAACACCTACTTGGGCATCATCATTTGTTGCAGGTCGTGGCTGACGTTTCACATGTGACTGAACACTACCTGTTTCCTTAAATAACGTAACTATCCGGTGAACGGTTCGGACACTTGGATGATGTCGTCCAGGATACCGAGCAGCATACATAGGACACGCCCGTTGGGCATTTTGATCACAATAGCCATACATCAACACGATATCGACCTTTCCGCAATTGGTAAACGGTCCATTTTAACACGGGTAATGTATCACGAAGCAAATACCGTCCGCACTGGCGGAATGTTACGAGATACCACGTACTTATACGTTTGTGACTATTACAGCGCCATCTATCACAAAGCGAAAAAAGTGGTCCAACTAAAACATTCATATTTCTTTACGTACTACACGAATATGTAATAAAAAATCGGGGTTCCTATTTAAAAAAACGCAGTTCATATCCGTTTTACCTATGGCAGCGCCATCTAGCGGGCCAACCATAGCGCCATCTCGTTTCCCCCTTCAAGCTAGACGAGTTTCGTTCTTTGTAGTATTTTCGTTTGATGCTTATTGCGTGAGATATTTGGCCCGATCACTATCAGTGGACCACCCTGTATACTGTCCAGTCACATTAATGTGACCACCTATCAAAATCCCGAATAACCACCTCTTACTGCCGATGCGAGACGTGCAGGAAGAGTGTCACTGAGGTTCTGGATGGTACTGTCAGAAATGTGGACGCATACCGACTCCAGTGCTGTGGGCAGCTGCGCTAAGTTTCTCGGTTGAGGATCTGTGGGGCTAACAGTCCGATAGTGAAGATCCCACAGATTCTCGATTGGGGAGTTTGGTGACCAGGGAAGTACAGTAGATTCATCTAGGTGCTCTAAGAACCACGCGCGTACATGGGGGTGGACATGGTCCTCAAGGATAGACGCATACTTTTGTTGATCCATTGTGCCTTCCAGAATAACAATATCACCCAGGAAATGCCACGAAAAGATTCCCCAGACCATAACGCTCTCTCCTTCGGCCTGGAACTTTGCAATGATTGTTGCAGAGTGTTTGCTTCCAGACGTTACACGTTGTACACGCCAACGGCCATCTGTCCGATGGAGCATAAAACTTGATTCATCTGGAAAGGCCACCTGTCGCCACTCAGTGGGCGTCCAGTTGCGCTACTGGTATGAAAATCCCAGCCTCCGTCCCCGATGAACAGCAGTCAGCTGGGTGCATGAACCAGGCGCCTGCTGTGGAGGGCCATATACAGGGTGTTACAAAAAGGTACGGCCAAACTTTCAGGAAACATTCCTCACACACAAGGAAAGAAAAGATGTTATGTGGACATGTGTCCGGAAACGCTTACTTTCCATGTTAGAGCTCATTTTAGTTTCGTCAGTATGTACTGTACTTCCTCGATTCACCGCCAATTGGCCCAATTGAAGGAAGGTAATGTTGGCTTCGGTGCTTGTGTTGCCATGCGACTCATTGCCCTATAGTACTAGCATCAAGCACATCAGTACGTAGCATCAACAGGTTAGTGTTCATCACGAACGTGGTTTTGCAGTCAGTGCAATGTTTACAAATGTGGAGTTGGCAGATGCCCATTTGGTGTATGGATTAGCACGGGGCAACAGCCGTGGCGCGGTACGTTTGTATCGAGACGGGTTTCCAGAACGAAGGTGTCCCGACAGGAAAACGTTCGAAGCAATTGATCGGCGTCTTAGGGAGCACGGAACATTCCAGCCTATGACTCGCGACTGGGGAAGACCTAGAACGACGAGGACACCTGCAGTGGACGAGGCAATTCTTCGTGCAGTTGACGATAACCCTAATGTCAGCGTCAGAGAAGTTGCTGCTGTACAAGGTAACGTTGACCACGTCACTCTATGGAGAGTGCTACGGGAGAACCAGTTGTTTCCGTACCATGTACAGCGTGTGCAGGCACTATCAGCAGCTGATTGGCCTCCACGGGTACACATCTGCGAATGGTTCATCCGACAATGTGTCAATCTTCATTTCAGTGCAAATGTTCTCTTTACGGATGAGGCTTCATTCCAACGTGATAAAATTGTAAATTTTCACAATCAACATGTGTGGGCTGACGAGAATCCGCACGCAATTGTGCAATCACCTCATCAACACAGATTTTCTGTGAACGTTTGGGCAGACATTGTTGGTGATGTCTTGATTGGGCCCCATGTTCCACCTACGCTCAATGGAGCACGTTATCATGATTTCATACGGGATACTCTACCTGTGCTGCTAGAACATGTGCCTTTGCAAGTACGACACAACATGGGGTTCATGCACGATGGAGCTCCTGCACATTTCAGTCGAAGTGTTTGTACGCTTCTCAACAACAGATTCGGTGACCGATGGATTGGTATAGGCGGACCAATTCCATGGCCTCCACACTCTCCTGACCTCAACCCTCTTGACTTTCATTTATGGGGGCATTTGAAAGCTCTTGTCTACGCAACCCCGGGACCAATGTAGAGACTCTTCGTGCTCGTATTGTGGACGGCTGTGATACAATACGCCATTCTCCAGGGCTGCATCAGCGCATCAGGGATTCCATGCGACGGAGGGTGGATGAATGTAATCTCGCTAACGGAGGACATTTTGAACATTTCGTGTAACAAAGTGTTTGAAGTCACGCTGGTACGTTCTGTTGCTGTGTGCTTCCATTCCATGATTAATATGATTTGAAGAGGAGTAATAAAATGAGCTCTAACATGGAAAGTAAGCGTTTCCGGACACATGCCCACGTAACATATTTTCTTTCTTTGTGTGTGAGGAATGTTTCCTGAAAGTTTGGCCGTACCTTTTTGTAACACCCTGTATAGCAACATTCACTGAACTGTCGTCGAGGAGACGCTGTCAGTAGCCCCTCGGTTCATCTGGGCGGTCAGTTGCTCAACAGTTGCAAGTCTGTTCGCTCGTACACATTTCCGCAGCTGTCGTTCAGCCCTGTCATCTGTGGCCTGTGATGCACCACAGTTACCTCGACACCGGTTTTGCGATAGCGCCATTTTGTCATGCACGGTCTACTCTACACTCGTACCGTAACCACGTTGTCACGTGAACAGTTGAAAAACTTAGCCGTTTCGGAAATGCTTCCACCCTCGGTCTGAAAGCCAATAATCGTGCCCTTTTGGACGTCAGATAAATGGGTCCGTTCCCGCATTACGACAACGACTGCGTCCCCCCGACTCGCTTTATACACCCTCCACTGCTAGTGCTGTGACCTGCCATCTGTGAGTGGTTATTGCACGTTTATGTTGAACATAGCCAGAGGACACATTAATGTGACTGGACCGTGTACATTGCCACATTAGCAGTAACATAATATTAAATCCAGATTTACATTTTATCCTGCATTCATTACTTCATATAAAATTTAAGATGAATTAAATTTCTTCCTCTTTGGCTCTACAGCCCTTGATGCGTCCTTGCCTCGTCAGCAATCTGCTGTCACAGTACTGTTTTCCATTCCCCCCCCCCCCCCTCCAGTCTCTATCTCCAGTTCGGTAAATGTCAGGTCCAGACATCTAGCTCTTGGTCAGCCCTCTGTTCTGCTGGAATAAAATTTGCGTTTCATTACTCGTTTGGGTATTCTGTTATCTGCCATTCTCTCGATATGCCCTAACCAGTGTATTCTTTGTTATTTAATAAATTTTACTATGTGTTTCCCTTTTATCATCTGTTGTATTACATGGTTGTATCTCTCTTTCTCACAGGCCCATTAGGATTTGCCTTCAAATGCCCTTAGGTTGTTCACATGCGCGTCAGTCATCGCTCAAATCTCTGACCCATATGCAAGTGGTCGTACAAGGGAATACTGTAGGGGACAATATTCTAAATTGCTACACATCTCAGACTTTTGCCTCCAGCCAGCTCTGCAAGTTTAGTATATTTTCTTATTCCATTTTTCAATTTTTATATGGTGCGGTCTCTTTCTGAAATTACAGAAAATACTACGAAAACTTAAGATCTTTTCCAAATGTGAAAACATGTTTCAAGGTCATGTACCTAGGAACAAATATTCTGCTGACATTTAAAAACGTCGCAATCGAGAAAATCTCGTCTCTACTGCATTTAATCGGCTATCTGTTAATAATTACAGTACTGTGCACAAACAATAAGTAAGTGAAATTGAATCAAGCAGCACTATTATTAAAAACCGGTTACAAGTTAAATATGTTTTGAAAGAGGAGCTATTGGAATATAATAATGATTTCCATTTTCAAGGCGGGGAAGTTAATGAAACTCAGTCCATTTGAAAGATCAGATGTTCCATGGAGAAAGACCTTTTTCTGAATGTGTAGGACGCGAAATATTTACAAATGCTGCACAAAACACTACATCGTGTCTAACAACTAGAGACATTGTACAAAATGAAGGAAACTTCTTATGGCGGTCTCTAGTGCGCATTCTTTCATGTCACTAAATTGATATACCAACTAAAAAACATCATACACTATTCTCTAGGTACAGCACTCTCCCCTACTCTTAACTTGGTTGTTTTTGTAATAAGAGAATTCTTAAATAGCTCTAAGTTCGCATAATAGGCCCTATTTCCCGCTTGTATCCTTTCAGCAATACATGCTCGCGTATTATTATCGCTAGTTAAAAGGATACCTGTATAATGAATGCAGCTGACAGGTTTGAAACATTTATTAGAGGCCTACTAGTCATGTGGTGTTCTTCTAACCTTTGAATTTGACATTACCCTGTATTTTGTCTTGGTGTCATTTAAAGTGGTTTGGTATAAGCGACCCTCGGTCTACGGTAGCTCATTGCAGAACAATTGCATTACGTTCATTTTCTTACCCCCGTGTATCTTTATACCGATATTACACTAAAAATATCTGCACAACAGTGCAAATTTCGAAGGTATATGCTGTGTGTCTTGTATGAAAACAAACGTGTTCCATTTACTCACTGTTCTTACTGTTGAGAATAATGATGCCCACTTTACTTTCCGTCCTTAAGCCTACATTCAGCACTGCTCGATTCTGTCCAGGATTTGTCTTTTCAATAGTGTCATAGTTCGGTCTACGAACGATGGTGGTTCGCGCATGTCGAGGCACGGACGGGGATGGCATTGTTGACGATTCAAAGCGACAGTTGTGGGTCGCGCATGCGCGTGCTTGCATCTTGAAAGAAGCGTATATCCTGCAAATTATGTCTTTCGCTTGCTTATGCAGAATTTATCGCTTACTACCACCATCAGAGATAACAACTCGTAACAAATGAAACAGAAATTCACTGAGCAACTCGTTACGATCACGTTTAATGCTCGCATTAGTTACGGCTTTCAGAGCAGGGCACTCAGAACACTACTGAACGCTCATTGGCTGTCGGAGTAGGCGTGACGTAGGTGCGCAGAACAAGCCTAAACTCGACTGCCATCGTTCGTGACTCAAACTATAGTTGTACCTGGACAGTGATACGCATCAGTTGGGATAGGTTTACTGATGATAAATTGGCCGATATGCAGTTCGTGTATGCAATTAGAAAGCGGCTGTGCTGTTCCCACGATGGCAACACCACCACACAACACCTCATTTTGTCGCATTGCTCTGTGCTTTGAGTTGTACGTTTTGGTGATTGAATATTACAGGCCGTTGCACTCTAGTGAATATATTTTCACAGAAACAAAGATAAATGGCGTACGAAACCAGTAAATCACAGTTTTTTATTACTCTGTAACGAGTCAGAAAATACCGGAGACCACTTGTATCGTAATACTCAGAAAATATCCTTGAACAACCTCTGAAATTTTGTCGATGAAGTTCATGTTTACCCTGTACATGTCAGGGTGCTGTTTGGAAACGTTCGTTTGGATGAGTACATGAAAACGATTGAGAACACCGTATAGTTGATAGGCTATTTGTAGACCATTGCTCGAAAGAAAAGATAACCTACCCCACTCTTCCTTGCCGAACAGAAAAAACCGCCACTTTAAAGGAGAAGGTGCCAAGATCTCTAAATGGCAGAGAGATGAAGGTGATAATAATGAAGTTTTTGTTGATTGTGGTAATTGCTGAACAAAAGTATAACTCAAGTGTCAATTTGTTCTGATTGTTAAAGTAGTTGTGATATTTTTTTCTTTCTGTCAAATTGCTGAAACGGAGTACTGTGCCATCGTAGCACTTTTTATCTTGGACATTTTAGCACCAACGAAAAAATCCAAGAAATGCAACAGCAGTTTGTAAGGAGTGCGCTCCTGCACCTTCAACACTTATTAAAAGGTCTGTTCAATTGTAACGGGACCATAGTGCTCTTGAACGACGACCTAAAACTGCAACAACAAGTGAAGTCATCGCTAAAGCTTGAAATATATTTTGGACGCTCAGCGATTAAAGGTGTGTGGAATAGGTGTGTCCTTAAATATATCGGAATCACGATTAAGGTACATCGCACACGAATAATTAAGAGTGAGAGAGCTTTGAAGGAGGTGGGTACAGCATTTGCTGAATGCTGACTAAAAGCTGATGGGTAACCGAATTTCTCAAATAAGTTGCCACTCTTAAACCTTCAACTAATTTTGTGCGCGCGTTTGATAATGAGAGTAACATATGACGCCAGACACGCAATTGTTATCAAAGTGGTGAGTGAATATCGTTTCCACCGGACAGGTTTCTGCGTCCTTTCTAGAGTATGCAAGCGATTTATGTCACTGATTACCTTTCAAATTGTAATGAAAGACTACCCAAGTTTTCTGAACCAGCTGAATGAAAACAAGTTTTCTGAATCAGCTGACTCTAAATACGCTGAAGAAAAAAATGGCTCGGAGCACTATGGGACTTAACTTCTAAGGTCATCAGTCCTCTAGAACTTAGAACTACTTAAACCTAACTAACCTAAGGACGTCACAAACATCCATGCCCGAGGCAGGATTCGAACCTGCGACCGTAGCGATCGCGCGGTTCCAGACTGCAGCGCCTAGAACCGCTCGGCCACCTCGGCCGGCTATACGCTGAAGAGACAAATAAAGTGGCACACCTGCCTAATATCGTGTACGGCCCCGCGAGCACGCAGAAGTGCCGAAAACGACGTGGCGTGGGCCGGGCGAAGTGGCCGTGCGGTTAAAGGCGCTGCAGTCTGGAACCGCAAGACCGCTACGGTCGCAGGTTCGAATCCTGCCTCGGGCATGGATGTTTGTGATGTCCTTAGGTTAGTTAGGTTTAACTAGTTCTAAGTTCTAGGGGACTACTGACCTCAGCAGTTGAGTTCCATAGTGCTCAGAGCCATTTGAACCATTTGGACGTGGCGTGGACTCGACTAATGTCTGAAGTAGTACTGGAGGGAACTGACACCATGAATCCTGCAGGGCTGTCCATATATCCGTAAGAGTACGTGGGGATGGAGATCTCTTCTGAATATCACGTTGCAAGGCATCCCAGATATGCTCAATAATGTTCATGTCTGAGGAGTTTGGTGGCCAGTGGTAGTGTTTAAACTCAGAAGAGTGCTTCTGGAGCCACTCTGTATCAATTCTGGCCGTGTGGAGTGTCGCATTGTCCTGCTGGAATTGCCCAAGTCTGCCGGAATGCACAATGGACATGTATGGATGCAGATGATCAGACAGGATGCTTATGTACGTGTCACCTGTCAGAGTCGTATCTATACTATCAGGGGTCCCATATCACTCCAACTGCACACGCCCCATACCATTACAGAGCCTTCGCCACCTTGGACAGCGTAAAGCTTTTTGTCGTGTAATCAAAAGGTAAACGAGTGAGCCTTCGTATCCGAAAGCCCATATCGATGATGTCTCGTTGAGTGGTTCGCATGCTGATACTTGTTGATGGCCCAGCATTGACATCTGCAGAAATCTGCGGAAGGGTTGCATTTCTGTCACGTCGAATGATCTCTTCAGTCGTCGTTCGTCCAGTTCTTGCAGGATCTTTTTCCGGCTGCAGTAATGTCGGAGATTTGATGTTTTACCGGATTCCTGATATTCATCGCACACTCGTGAAATGGTCTTACTGCAAAATCCCCACTTCATCACTACATCTGAGATGCTGTGTCCCATCGCTCGTGCGCCGACTGTAACACCACATTCAAACTCACTTAAATCTTGTTAACCTGCCACGGTAGCAGCAGTAACCGACCTAACAACTGCGCCAGACACTTGTCTTATTTAGGCGTTGCCGATCGCTGCACCGCATTCTACGTGTTTACTCTTTGTATTTGAATGCGCATGCCTGTACCAGTTTCTTTGGCGCTTCCGTGCGTACACGTAAAAATGTCTGGACTGAATAAAAAAACTATGTCTCATGAAGAAAATACACCTATTCACCTATCAGTGGGATAGCATGGAGATATGAATGGTGGATTCCTCATCTACATCTCTGTTCCGCAAACCAAGTTACAGGTGTGGCGGAGAGGACATAGAGTGCCAAAATCATTTTCTCCCATCCCTGTCTCATTCGCCAATGGTGCGAGGGGAGAACGATTCGTGTGGGAGAAAGTAATGTACACTCTCTGATGAAATGTCTCCGGATATACCTACGCAATGCGGAACTGAACATTAGATGTGACCACAGGAGGTGGGAGTATTGTGTGGTCAGCAGAGACGCAGTAACAGCAGAATGGGCCGATGAGGAGAACTGAGTGACTTCGAGCGTGCACCCGTCAATGGATGTCACCTGAGTAACAAGTTCATCAGGGTCATTTCAGCTCTTCTTCAGCTCCATCGAACTACAGACCTATATCATTGACGTCGGTTTGCAGTAGGGTTTTGGAGCATATACTGTATTCAAACATTATGAATCACCTCGAAGGGAACGATCTATTGATACGTAATCAGCATGGTTTCAGAAAACATCGTTCTTGTGCAACGAAGCTAGATCTTTATTCGCACGAAGTAATGGCCGCTATCGGCAGGGGATCTCAGGTTGATTCCATGTTTCTGGATTTCCGGAAGGCTTTTGACACCGTTCCTCACAAGCGACTTCTAATCAAGCTGCGGACCTACGGGATATCGTCTCAGTTGTGCGACTGGATTCGTGATTTCCTGTCAGGAAGGTCACAGTTCGTAGTAATAGACGGCAAATCATCGAGTAAAACTGAAGTGATATCGGGTGTTCCCCAGGGAAGCGTCCTGGGACCTCTGCTGTTCCTGATCTATATAAATGACCTGAATGACAATCTGAGCAGTTCTCTTAGGTTGTTCGCAGATGATGCTGTAATTTACCATCTAGTAAGGTCATCCGAAGACCAGTATCAGTTGGAAAGCGATTTAGAACACATTGCTGTATGGTGTGGCAGGTGGCAGTGTGAGGTGATCCACATGAGTTCCAAAAGAAATCCGTTGGAATTCGATTACTCGATAAATAGTACAATTCTCAAGGCTGTCAATTCAACTAAGTACCTGGGTGTTAAAATTACGAACAACTTCAGTTGGAAAGACCACATAGATAACATTGTGGGGAAGGCGAGGCAAAGGTTGCGTTTCATTGGCAGGACACTTAGAAGATGCAACAAGTCCACTAAAGAGACAGCTTACACTACACTCGTTCGTCCTCTGTTAGAATATTGCTGCGCGGTGTGGGATCATTACCAGGTGGGATTGACGGAGGACATCGAAAGGGTACAAAAAAGGGCAGCTTGTTTTGTATTATCACGTAATAGGGGAGATAGTGTAGCAGATATGATACCCGAGTTGGGATGGAAGTCATTAAAGCAAAGACGTTTTTCGTCGCGGCGAGATCTATTTACGAAATTTCAGTCACCAACTTTCTCTTCCGAATGCGAAAATATTTTGTTGAGCCCAACCTACATAAGTAGGAATGATCATCAAAATAAAATAAGAGAAATCAGAGCTCGAACAGAAAGGTCTAGGTGTTCGTTTTTCCCGCGCGCTGTTCGGGAGTGGAATGGTAGTGAGATAGTATGATTGTGGTTCGATGAACCCTCTGCCAAGCACTTAAATGTGAATTGCAGAGTAATCATGTAGATGTAGATGTACCGAAGTCGACTGTTGGTGACGTGATTCTGTAGTGCAAACGCGAAGGAACAACCACAGCTAAACCAAATCAGGTAGACCTCATGTTCTGAAGGATAGGGACCATCGATCATTACGGTGGAGAATTGAACAAAATCAAATAAAGGAGACTATACCGGAGTAGGCAATGTCCGCAGCACTCGTTTTCTGTTCTATCGTTAAGTTTTTAGTGACATGGTGGTGTATTCCTAAGACATATTGTTTTTGTATTGCAGTAAATAATCCACTTTACCCGCGCAATCCACTTTACCCGCGCCGCATTCGTGCAGTGGTATGTAGAGCTACAAGCGTCACCTCGACTTCAAATATGCAACGTACACATTTCTATTTCCACGTAAAGCTATCGAAATTGTTGTTCTACTTGAGGGAGATTGCGTTTCTTGGAATCACATGTCCAGAGGCCGTAAAGAAGAGACAATTTGGCTGCATTACATCCAGATATGCTTCTAAAAAGAGCACTTCTGTTTCTAAACCACAGTGTAGTTGCAGTATTGAAACATGACACAGCAAATTATGAAGCAACATTCCCTGACTTCTCATCAGCATCCTCGTAGATGAGTTTGTAAACCTGTTTAAAATGGCTTTTAGGCACGGTTATGTATTCGGTGACGTTCAGCAGCGGATATGTCTGTAGCTGCTGTGTATCTTTCCACATATTGGAAAAGTCTCGCATTTTGTGAATGAGTGAGATGGCTGAATAGTGTGATGGAAAGGAAGCAAGGAAGATCAGGGCTTAACCTCCTGTCCGCGGTAGGATCATTAGCAACGGAACACATACGTATATGAGGTAACCGAGCGAGGTGCCGAAATGGTCTCGTATTCTGGAGGACGGCGCTTCAAAACCCGTCCTGCCATTAAGATTTAAGTTTTTCGTTGTTTCCCTGAATGGCTTATGCGCATGGTGCGGTGGTTCCTCTGAAAAGGCAAGGCCGATTTCCTTCCCCATTGTTCCCCAATCCGAGCCTTTGGTCCGTTCTAATGACCTCAATGTCAAGGAGACTTAAGCCCAAATTTCCTTCCTTCTTTCGTATGGAAACTGGCTGTGTACTTTTCAAAGGATTTTTGAGATATGCGGTTCATATTCTGATTCTTTTAGGTTTTGCGTAATTTACGTATGTAATACCAGGCTGATTATAAGATAGTTACGTTGAGTAAAGAGCCCTTACTCGGTCGTCTTTTAAGTTAACTTGTGTTGCATCTCTAACACCGAACGAGTTGATACTGTGATCAACGTGCAAGACTCTCATACTGGAGGTGCGGGATTCAAATCGCTTTCTGGCAATCCAGAAATACAGTAAGTTCTTCCTTCTTTCCCTGCACCACTTTATACGAATGTCAGGCTGGTTGCTTTAAAAGATAATGGCCGAATTTATGTTCAACCCTTGTACATTTCCAAGCTTGTGGCCTCTCTGATGCTCTAGTCGGCGACGGAACGTTAAACCGTATCTTCCATGTCTACATATTTGTGGAGCTAACTGACGATGTTCAAATGGTTCAAATGGCTCTGAGCACTATGGGACTTAACATCTGAGGTCATCAGTCCCCTAAAACTTAGAACTACTTAAACCTAACTAACTTAAGGACATCACACACATCCATGCCAGAGGCAGGATTCGAACCTGCGACCGTAGCGGTCGCGCGGTTCCAGACTGAAGCTCCTTGAACCGCTCGGTCACACCGGCCGACTAACTGACGATGTGATGAAAAGGAAAGCAAATGAAACCTTTCGGCACTATACACTCAGCTAACGAGGGATATGCAGCGGGATTTCTAGAAATTCGCGATGGTATAGCTCACATTTCAAGGTTACTTCCGCAGTGCGTTAAATACAAGCGTCAATCGGTTGGACCGTAGTTCAGATCCCGGTTGGTCTTGGCGTATTGTCTGACAATTATTTTATTTCTCCTCTCTAGAAAAGTTTATGTATGTGAAAAATATCGACTTGGACATCTGTGCCACGACTTATCATAGTGCGCATCGGAATGTAGCTGATAAGGTCACATAGATCACAGATGGATGAAATGCAGCAGTTCTCTGTCTCAGAAAGCACTGTAGTGCTTAAACCAACTCACCTTTTGTAAGTTATGGTAGACGAAATTTGGACTACGCTGGGAGCGCTATCTTTGCTCGCATATTGCACACCTTATCTTTCTACACCTTGAGTACTTGAAGTGCTAGGGAAAACTTAATTTCTGCCAATTGAAACGGCTGCCCGACGTGCGTTACTCTGCTGATGAGTCGAAGCTCTCGTGACAACTTCCTCGATACGTTGCCGTCGCTTCGTCGCTACTGCTCTCACGATGTGAAAACGCATGGACACGTCTCTAGGTGAGCTACAACACATGCTTAGATCTGGCAAAAAAATTCGAAGGGACCACCGTCAATTCAGTAAGACACTTCGTGGTAGTAGCCTGAAGTATTTTAGTCAAAATTTCAGTCGATTTTTGTCTCCTGGAGGGATATATACACAACCCGGGCGCTGTATGCTCATGCGTTGTCTTCTTAAAAGATCCGTCCGAAATGTTTCACTATACGGCTGGACAATAAGTTGGAATATCGTGTCCGGATACTATGCCGCGTTCTACTTATCCTCGCTATCGAGGAGAGGTGTCTGAGACCCGATCACTATACTGACCGAAACCGTGACTCACCCCTGTGCTGAACTTGTGGGACTGCTCGCCTCAGACGTGCCTCGGTACCTGGGCGCGTCCACTTTCTTCTGTGACGAATATCAGGCGTGACATAAATCTTGCACTTGTCGGTGAAGACACGCGGACGTCAGCTCCACTCCAGGTCTTAAAAAGGACGTCACCACAGCACCCTCTGGTTAGCGATCTATTCACATTCTTCCTTCACTGCCGCGCGGGATTAGCCGAGCGGTCTTAGGCACTGCAGTCATGGACTGTGCGGCTGATCCCGGCGGAGGTTCGAGTCCTCCCTCTGGCATGGGTGTGTGTGTTTGTCCTTAGGATAAGGATAAGGATAGTGTGTAAGCTTAGGGACTGATGACCTTAGCAGTTAAGTCCCATAAGATTTCACACACATTTTTTCTTCCTTTACTGTCCAAGGCCATAGAATATATAGTCCACGACCAGGTAAACAACCAACTAGGTGAATACCAATCAGATTTTCGTAAACATTGCAGCACAACGTCTGCCTTAACAGAGGTAACAGATGACCTGAACCTTGCCGTGGAAGCACAAGAGACGGCTCTCATGTGCTTCTTAGCTTCAGCAAAGCCTTCGACATTTTACTTCCCAAATTTAGTAGCCTCAGTATCCTGAAAAGTGCAGTGCAGTCTTTTCGCTCATACTTGACGTCTCGCTAGCAATGCGTCATGTCTGACACCGTAAAGTCACAGTGGAGGCAGGTAGTATCAGGGGCTCATCTGACAAAGCCACGGTTTTCCAGTCGTCTAGGATCCAACCGGTATGGTAACGAGCCCAGGAGAGGCGCTGCGTCCGCAGCTCGTGGTCGTGCGGTAGCGTTCTTGCTTCCCACGCCCGGGTTCCCGGGTTCGATTCCCGGCGGGGTCAGGGATTTTCTCTGCCTCGTGATGACTGGGTGTTGTGTGATGTCCTTAGGTTAGTTACGTTTAAGTAGTTCTAACTTCTAGGGTACTGATGACCATAGATGTTAAGTCCCATAGTGCTCAGAGCCATTTGAACCATTTTTTTTTTTTTTTTTTTTTTAGAGGCGCTGCATTCGATGTCGCGCTGTTTGTGAAGAAACTCGCGTCGGTTGTCTGATGCCATCGTTCATTAACGCCAAATGCTGCCACCTACAGGCCATTCTGCACGATGTTTGTAGCACGCTTACCAACTTGCAGGATAACGGCGCGAAATTTCGATTTGTTACTACAAATTTAAGGTTTTCATTTGACTCACCCTCGTGCTAATTGGTATTAGATGTAGAATAAATTAATATCTGAATTCTCTCTTCATGAACGGCATCTGTACCACGCTCCTGTATCCACTAAAGAACCACACAGCGTGCAAGGGAAGAGACAACAGAAAAACTTCTGAATTGCATCCGAACGGAGGTTTACTGCGCGTAGCGATTATCTGTGGTCAAAAGATTGTCGAGAACGAGATTCACAGTCGGTCTGTCTGAGATGAGTTTTCGACTAACGTCTCATGAGCAACAGTATTAAAGATAGAAGCCTGCCCGGACTTGTCCAGGAACTGAGGAAGGAACCATTATACTCGAAGGCTCTTATGGAAGCCGTGGGGAAGTTAAATGAGATTGGAGGCTTCCTCGCCGAGCGCGGCAGCCGCTGTGAGTGACTCCATCTGAGGCAGCAGCACAGTTGCTGTCACTGACGGCGCTGAGCCGCCGAGTTGAGAGCGTGCGCTGGCGAGGCGAGCGCCAAAGGTCGGCAGGGCCGTGCGCCGGGGGCCGGGTGCCGGAAACAGCAGGTGGCGGTGGCCGCTGTGTCCGGCGCAAGCCACCGTGCTTCCTGCCGCCTTCACACCGCTCTGTTTCAAGCCATTCCACCAATATACCGACGCACCCTGCCCTCTTCCTTCCCACTGCCACGTACTGTATTCAGATTAGCGTAATACTCACTTCTGTGCTTGTGGGTGATACGTCTAGAACCAGTTGCGAAATAATTGGGTGGGGGTGCCTAGGGGGCGGACCGCCGCTGGCTTCTGATTCTGGATGGGGGTGGGGGCCTCCAAATTTCGAGGGCCTCGATATTTGGAGGCCCCCCTGGACCAGATCATTTTTAATCGATTCCCAAACAAGACCAAAATACACTACTGGCCATTAAAATTGCTACACCACGAAGATGACGGGCTACAGACGCGAAATTTATCCGATAGGATGAAGATGCTGTGATATGCAAATGATTAGCTTTTCAGAGCATTCATACAAGGTTGGCGCCGGTGGCGACGCCTACAATGTGCTGACATGAGGGAAGTTTCCAACCGATTTCTCATACACAAACAGCGGTTGACCGGCGCTGCCTGCTGAAACGTTGCTATGATGCCTCGTGCAAGGAGGAGAAATGCGTACCATCACGTTTCGGACTTTGATAAAGGTCGGAATGTAGCCTATCGCGATTGCGGTTTATCGTATCGCGACATTGCTGCTCGCGTTGGTCGAGATCCAATGACAGTTAGCAGAATATGGAATCGGTGGGTTCAGGAGGGTAATACGAAACGCCGTGCTGGATCCCAACGGCCTCGTATCACTAGCAGTCGAGATGACAGGCATCTTATCCGCATGGCTGTAACTGATAGTGCAGCCACGTCTCGATCCCTGAGTCAACAGATGGGGACGTTTGCATGACAACAACCATCTGCACGAACAGTTCGACGACGTTTGCAGCAGCATGGACTATAAGCTCGGAGACCATGACTGCATCACAGACAGGAGCGCCTGCGATGGTGTACTCAACGATGAACCTGGGTGCACGAATGGCAAAACGTAATTTTTTCGGATGAATCCAGGTTCTGTTTACAGCATCATGATGGTCGCATCCGTGTTTGGCGACATCGCGGTGAACGCACATTGGAAGCGTGTATTCGTCTTCGCCATACTGGCGTATCACCCGGCGTGATGGTATGGGGTGCCATTGGTTACACGTCTCGGTCACCTCTTGTTCGCATTGACGACACTTTGAACAGTGGACGTTACATTTCAGATGTGTTACGACCCGTGGCTCTACCCTTCATTCGATCCCTGCGAAACCCTGCATTTCAGCAGGATAATGCACGACCGCATGTTGCAGGTCCTGTACGGGCCTTTCTGGATACAGAAAATGTTCTCCTGCTGCCCTGGCCAGCTCATTCTCCAGATCTCTCACCAATTGAAAACGTCTGGTCAATGGTGGCCGAGCAACTGGCTCGTCACAATACGCCAGTCACTACTCTTGACGAACTGTGGTATCGTGTTGAAGCTGCATGGGCAACTGTACCTGTACACGCCATCCAAGCTCTGTTTGACTCAATGCCTAGGCGTATCAAAGCCGTTAATACGGCCAGAGGTGGTTGTTCTGGGTACTGATTTCTCAGGATCTATGCACCCAAATCGCGTGAAAATGTAATCACATGTCAGTTCTAGTATAATATAATGTCCAATAAATACCCGTTTATCATCTACATTTCTTCTTGGTGTAGCAATTTTAATAGCCAGCAGTGTATATTCAATAAATAAGAGACAGTTTAGAGCTAGAGACCCATAAGTATGGAAAATACAAAGGGACTTACCTAATATCAGGCCATGGCGATTGTAAATGGGTGTGTTCAAAATTGTTAGTAGTTTTGTAAAGCATTGCAGGGGACTTAAAAACTGTAGAAAGATAAGCAGTTGTGTGCTGCACGCAGTTATTGTATATGAAACGCTCTTACTGGAGCACAGGAGGATCGGGCAGAAATTTACAATGAGTTTGAAAATTGGCTCAGATGGCTCTGAGCACTATGGGACTTAACATCTGAGGTATCACACCAATAAATCCATGTCTGCCACCAGCTTTGCCTACGACAGAGCGTAAGTGATCGTGCCATTTGATAACAATGAATCACACTTGTTATCATTCAACTCATAGAAATACATAGACGTAGCTGTGTGTACGTATATCAAATGGCACGATCAAGTAGGCTCAATCGTAGGCAAAGCTGGTAGCAGACTTTGATTTATTGGTGTGGTACTGGGAAAATATAATCAGCCTACAAAGGAAATTGCTTACAAAAAACTGGTGCGTACTGGTGTGGCGTCAGAGTTCCCTCAACCAATACCAGCCGTGACCTGAAGTCATACCTGATACCTCCACACACCATCACGCCAGGAGTAGCACCGCTGTGTCTCTCCAAAACAGTGGAAGAATGGGATGTCTAACCAGGTCGTCGCCGGTGTGAAGCGGAACCAAGATTCATCCATCAGCAGCCCATCAGTTCAAACGCAGCCAGCTGCTGTTAGTCTCCCACCAACGGTGCGGGATGACACAGAATGTTGCAGGAAATCCATTCTCCAATGGCGGGCAGAGATGTGAAGGGATTACGGTGTGCTTAGTGCACAATTCGACGATTTTTCCTTGTGGTGGTCATACGAGGTCTACTGGATCCTTGACGAGTATACTTGCCCTGACGACACCGTGCAGCCCAAAATCGTGCCACTGTCATATCCGAATGCCCCAGAAAGTCTGTCAAGTGCTGATAACGCTGTCTCAAATGGGTGCGTGACATCTCCGAGTCCTTAACAATATGACTCAACATCTGACGCTGTTGACGCCCCTTATATACCAGTATAGGTAAATAAAAAAAATACAGATACTAATAGTTGGTTTCTTGAATGCGATTGGGCTCACGCGTAATAGGTTGTTTCAAACGTAAATCTAAACTGCTTTGCAGAATTTTGCGTACGAAAGTGGCAGTTTGAATTTATCGATACTGCGCTAAGGCGTAAAATGAAGAGACCGATACCTGAAGAATAGGACTCTTGGACCTTAAATACATTACACTACACAGATAGAGGAATACATTATTTGTCGCAGATAATGCGACACAACTGTAAGAAACCTCAAATCGAAAGTGAAGATACAGAACCAAAGGAAAATTTACGAGGTAGTAACAGCCCCTGTAATCTACGTGGGTGAGACTGCTGGAGGCCAAGGAAAAATGTTCTTAGCCAAATACAAACATTCGGAATGAAATTCCTCAAATCCCGATAGTAATAAAATAGAAGATTTGAAGTAAATTTCTGGAGTTTATTATAACAAGTAAATGCTGAAAGATAAAATCACGTGGCGATATGAAACGGACGGACACCTGAAATCACCAGTAGAGAAAGTCAATTGAAAACTAACGAGAAATTGCTGTGCATCTGTTAAGACTAAGGCATCAACGCGCCCTATCCTGTAGTATTGCTCGATTGTTTGGAGTGTTTATCATTATAGCCTGAAAGCAGGAGTCAAAGGAATTCTGAGATGTGCTAGTAGGAACGTAACAGGACGGTATAACCTATACTCAGGGAAAATAAATGGGAATCTCTAGGAGGAAGACCATGTTGATATTGTGAAATGTTGTTTGTTAAATCTAGAGAACCAGTGTTCCCGCTAAGCAATTCCACTGCCTCCATCGTACGTCTCTCATTTTAGTAAGATAGATTAGGGTGAGTGCGGAGGCAAACAGTGAGTCTTTTGTCCACTGCTCCATACGAGAATAAAGTGGGAGACGGAGTGATTAGCATCGGTACGAAGTACTCTCCACCATACATTGTATGCAGACTGCGGGATGTATTTGTACATTTTGGTAAAGCGTCGCAGCAGAACGTTTGAAATTAGGACTGCTTTTATAAAGGCAGGACTAAATGTGCAATCTGTATAACATTTACACACGTACACGCAAGAGTACATAGAAAGAAATGAATAGGAAAGATCTCGTTCAGCGAATTTCGGATACATAGTGGGACTTACATCTGGAGCGACCATTAGGAATGAGTGGACGGGTAAACCATCGTAGGGCACGTAATACTTGATGTATTATTACTTTCGCTCATCAGACGAGAGCATCTTCAGCTGTTCGTTGCCAGTAGGCAACACGTTAAAGGTTTCGAGCTGCACTCAGCACCGTGGCCAATTCGTACAACATGAGCGAAACTAGTAATAAATCAGACGATACGCGACCTTCAGCAGTTTATCTCTGCATTCAGTCGAAATGTACGGGGGCGTGTCAAAAAGTATTGCGTCCCAATTTTTTATGTGAGATCTCTTACGGCTTTTCAGATAAAACGAATGTTATTAACATTCTACAGTTTTATTCTTCGTCTCTACATATTTATCTCTGAACATAGTCACCCTGGCGATGACCACATTTCTCCCTACCAGAGACCAGTTTGTTGATAGCGTCACTGTAGGTTGTTTGATTTTGTTGATGGAGCAACAACCTCACCTCTGCTTGCACTGCTTCATAAATAGTAAAGTCTAGTCCTCGAGTGTGTTCTTTAAAAGTTCAAATGGTTCTGAGTAATATGGGACTTAACATCTGAGGTCATCAGCCCCCTAGAACTTAGAACTACTTAAACCTAACTAACCTAAGAACATCACACACATTCATGCCCGAGGCAGGATTCGAACCTGCGATCGTAGTGGTCGCGCGGTTCCAGACTGAAGCGCCCAGAACCGTTCGGACACTCGGCCGGCCCTTTAAGTTTTGGAAACAGATCATAATCGCATGGGGTCAAGTCGGTACTGTATGGAGGACGATCGATGACATAAGCCCAAGGCGTCGGATTGTTGCAGATGTCGCTGCGCTCGTGTCTGGGATTGTCATGCTAAAGGAGAGGATGGTCCGTGTTAAACTCTATTGCAGCACGCGTTTTCTCATACACCAACATAGTTACGTCAGACATCACTATGTTAGACGCTACAATTCAGAGCCCTCTAGCGGCAGAGGGCTACAAATACGTACACATGAAGAATAAAGATATAAAAGTCAATAACGTATGTTTTATTTAAAAAGGTTTAAGAGTTTTAACGTAAAAAAATTTGGAGGTATTACTTTACAGCAAGCCATTGTAGGTTATCTCTCTGTCACTTCTCGCTTCTCCAACGTCACCACCGATTTTCCATTTTATGCTCGTCCACTGTTGAAAATGACAAAGGCTCCTTATTAACCTCCACTAAGGTGGGAAGAATTTCTGTTGTCAGTAAACGGTTAAAAAAGAAAAAATGAATCTTTATGACATCGGAGTATTTAAGTTTATTCGTCTGAATGAAACACATGCAACAAGGCCATACAGCCAAAGCAACTGCGCTGTTCAATTGACACGTGACTTACGCGATTACGCAACCTGTTCCCCTTCATACAAATATTCATTGCTACGTACGTCTGTCTGTAGCAACATAAGAAATTTTCTTCTTTTAATTCATTAACACGTAAAATATTGAAGTTTAATTAATTTATAGGTGTCTAGACATGAGGATACTGTGAAGCGTTGAGAACCACGAAACCTACATCTGTATGTACATCTATACTCTGCAAACCACTGATGTGCATAACAGAAGGTTCTTCCCCTTGTATCATCTATTAAGGCTTCTTCCCGTTCCATTCGCGTGTGTAGCGGGGAAAGAATAATCGCTCAAATACTTCTGGATGGGCAACAATTAATTTAATAATGTATTCATGACCCCTAAAGGATGTATTCGTACGGGGTAGTACTATATTTCCTTAATACTGGTTCTCGGAACTTTGAAGTAGGCTTTAACGGAATAATTGGACATCAGCCACTTGAGATTTTTCAGCAGACGCATGATGCTCTCCCACTGCTGAAATAAACCTGTGATGATACGCGTTGAAATGTCTTTGGCTTGCTGTCGAGTGTTGTTTCGCAGGAGATTATAGTAAGATAGTTTTGAGCTTGGCGGCCAATGCGTAAGCTGTCGTTCACTTAGCCGGCCGCAGTGGCCGAGCGGTTCTAGGCGCCACAGTCTGGAACCGCGCGACCGCTACTGTCGCAGGTTCGAATCCTGCCTCGGGCATGGATGTGTGTGATGTCCTTAGGTTAGTTAGGTTTAAGTAGTTCTGAGTTCTAGGGGACTGATGACCTCAGAAGTTAAGTCCCATAGTGCTCAGAGCCATTTTTTTTGTCGTTCACTTGTTAGGGTGGCGAAGTGTTCTAACTTGTGGACGGTCTACAGCTGTATCATGAGAGGTGTAGTGAACTGATTGAGAAGTGAATAAATATACTAAATGTTAGATCATCTATTTGATTTGTGAAAGCCTGAACCACATGCAGTTACGCAAAGTTTAAAAACTAATCTAGAGACTTTCTGCAGATAATGGAACAACTATGCACAACAATCAACGAGATGGTCAAGATATTTAAAGTTTCCTGCTCTCGAAAAACTTTGAAATATATTTCGAATAAAATGGCTCAAATGGCTCTGAGCACTATGGAACTTAACATCTCAGGTCATCAGTCCCCTAGAACTTAGAACTACTTAAACCTAACTAACCTAACGACATCACACACATCCATGCCCGATGTAGGATTCGAACCTGCGACCGTAGCGGTCGCGCGGTTCCAGACTGAAGCGCCTAGAAGCGCTCTGCCACCAGCGGCCGGCCATTTCGAGTGTACTCGTAGTTATCTTGAGTAACCTGCAATTACAATTAACCTACGTACAACGTCTGTCTAAGTGAATAATGAGTGCAGCCAAAAACGTTACAGTAGCCACTTCGTCGCATGGCAGTACAGCTTCAGATTTATAATTTATCAGTTCACTGCATTATATCTGTATTTTCACCACATGTCCTCATCCATTGAGACGCTGTGGATAGCTTTGGGACTTGAACTCACGACTTGAACGAACATTCTGGTGATCAGGCAACAATTTCCTCCTGCTGGCGAAACACTGCTGACTCCTGTAAAGGCAGATTTAGGAGACTGTACTTACAAAATGTTAAATAAGGTAAGATCGTCCAACTGCTTACTGCTACGTATATACACTACTGGCCATTAAAATTGTTACACCAAGAAGAAATGCAGATGATAAACGGGTATTCATTGGACAAATATATTATACTAGAACTGACATGTGATTACATTTTCACGCAATTTGGGTGCATAGATCCTGAGAAATCAGTACTCAGAACAACCACCTATGGGCGTAATAACGGCCTTGATACGCCTGGGCATTGAGTCAAACAAGGTTTGGATGGCGTGTACAGGTACAGCTGCCCATGCAGCTTCAACACGATACCACAGTTCATCAAGAGTAGTGACTGGCGTATTGTGACGAGCCAGTTGCTCGGCCACCATGGACCAGACGTTTTCAATTGGTGAGATATTTGGAGAATGTGCTGGTCAGGGCAGCAGTCGAACATTTTCTGTATCCAGAAAGGCCCGTACAGGACCTGCAACATGCGGTCGTCCATTATCCTGCTGAAACGTAGGGTTTGGCAGGGATCGAATGAAGGGTAGAGCCACGGGTCGTCACATCTGAAATGCAACGTCCACTGTTCAA
This sequence comes from Schistocerca serialis cubense, assembly GCF_023864345.2. NCBI lineage: Eukaryota > Metazoa > Arthropoda > Insecta > Orthoptera > Acrididae > Schistocerca > Schistocerca serialis. The sequence goes on along the minus strand of NC_064640.1, from coordinate 934,973,807 downwards.
AGTGCCGTCAATGCGAACAAGAGGTGACCGAGACGTGTAACCAATGGCACCCCATACCATCACGCCGGGTGATACGCCAGTATGGCGATGACAAATACACGCTTACAATGTGCGTTCACCGCGATGTCGCCAAACACGGATGCGACCATCATGATGCTGTAAACAGAACCTGGATTCATCCGAAAAAATGACGTTTTGCCATTCGTGCACCCAGGTTCATCGTTGAGTACACCATCGCAGGGGCGCCTGTCTGTGATGCAGCGTCAAGGGTAACCGTAGCCACGGTCTCCGAGCTGATAGTCCATGCTGCTGCATACGTCGTCGAGCTGTTCGTGCAGATGGTTGTTGTCTTGCAAACTTCCCCATCTGTTGACTCAGGGATCGAGATGTGGCTGCACTATCAGTTACTGCCATGCGGATAAGATGCCTGTCATCTCGACAGCTAGTGATACGAGGCCGTTGGGATCCAGCACGGCGTTCCGTATTACCCTCCTGAACCCACCGATTCCATATTCTGCTAACAGTCATTGGACCTCGACCAACGCGAGCAGCAATGTCGCGATACGATAAACTGCAATCGCGATAGGCTACATTCCGACCTTTATCAAAGTCGGAAACGTGATGGTACGTATTTCTCCTCCTTACACGAGGCATCAGAACAACGTTTCACCAGGCAACGCCGGTCAACTGTTGTTTGTGTATGAGAAATCAGTTCGAAACTTTCCTCATGTCAGCACGTTGTAGGTGTCGCCACCGGCGCCAACCTTGTGTGAATGCTTTGAAAAGCTAATCATTTGCATATCACAGCATCTTCTTCCTGTCGGTTAAATTTCGCGTTTGTAGCACGTCATCTTCGTGGTGTAGCAATTTTAATGGCCAGTTGTGTATCTTTGGCGATAATTTCCTTTTGGGTATTTGCAACAATTTTTATGCAGTGTAGTTATTATGGGTGACTTCAGTCAGTCGTTTAGGGAACCCATTCTTCCAAATTAGCCGATAAAATTAGCAACAGACCACAGCCTCATAGTGTCTAACGGTATTGTTTCCTACACTTGTGGTAGTAGATGGAAAGAGAACTGTCGCCGTGTGTAGGATTACTCTTAACTCAGTACGTGACTGAAGATAGAAAGAGAATAAAACAAAGAGGCCAACTTTCTTGTTTGCGACGAGTTCGCACAGCAGGTGCGATAGCGTTACCGAAATATTACCTGAGCTTGCGAAACCAGTGGTGGTTGAGACAGAGGCGGCGATCACTTACCGCACACGTTTTGCTTGAAACGGGGACCGCAACCTTTCCTCTCAAATGCACCCGAGTCTTTCTGCTAGCTGCTAGTTACTCACAGCTGGAGAGCCAACAGGGTAATTAAAAACTATGGTTTACTTCTCATGTTGATAGCCAGTGAAACGTAGATTGCTGGCAGTAAGCAGCATTTAGTACAGAACGTTTTTTCGTGTACATTCTGAGTTTCAAACGTCATTTATTACATGCATTGCTTTTCCACAATCCGTACGTATCTTACAGCAATAGATATGTAGGGCAGGTGTGAAGTTTACATTATACCTATGCCGAAAAGCGTCGACAATGAAGGGCACCTTTTAGACAGCGCAACTTCGAATTTCAATATTGATTCACCTGACGTTCCTTCAATACGACATTCTTAAACTGTTTAAAGTAACGACACGGAAATTTGTCTGTAAGCACATTTCCACATGGTGGACAGTCCAGAAAGAAATCTCGCTGAACACCATATAAAATCTGTATGGGATAGTTTGTGCAATTATACCAGGTGGTTATAACTGAAATGCTACCACTCACGGAGGCACAGTGTGGGCTGTTATGATCGTATGGCAGCGAAAGTTGATAGATATGCTTATACCTTAATCCGGAACTGATTTACGCAGGAAAAAAATTATTTCAGATTTTCGCCATCAGGTGAAAATCTGGCGCTGTACATCATCTCTTCGACGTCTCCTGTACTCACATTGAACAAATTGTGTAAGCAATTAATAATAAAATCAACATTATGCCTTCCTCATTTGTTCGGCCATTCCTGCCAATGTCACGGTCCTAACCCATTACATATGGAAACATTTTATACGCCTTTCTTGTATTCACAGCGCCAGATTTGCACCTGATAGCCAAAATTGGAACTAATTTTCTTTCAGCGTAAATCGGTTCTGCATTAACGCGTTAGAATATCTACAGAGTTTCGCTGCCGTACGATAATTATAGCCAACACTGGACCTCTGTGAGTAGTTGTACTTTAATTATAACTACGCATTATACATTGGGAACAGTGGCTACTGTGGGCCACTTAAGCCAAAATTTGTATAAAACTTTTCTTATTGTTTTGAAATAAGATTCAACTGCATAATATCCATGCTTGAGCATTTGTTTAGGTGTAAAAGGTGAAAAAAAAATTTGTAACGAAAACGACACACAGCAAGACATTTTCCAAGACTTTCAATTCGAGCTGTTAAGAAGTGCTGGTTAGTATACACCATACAACAAAATATAGTTTTTCAAATAAAAAACTTGTTTTGTGGTTTACAGACAAATTAAGGGGACATGCTCGTGAAAATGACCAAAAATTTGAAAAAAATTCCTAGGTCTATAGAAAAGAGCATTTCATGCTGATTTCAAAAATGTATAGTTTATGGGCATTATCATTTTCCGTTCGTTCTAAAATTGAGGTTGAACGTAATGTTGCACAGGGGCCACGCCCATCTGTCAGTTTAGAGTGCGTCAGAATATGTGATGCATTATTTTGATCTTTCTTTTTTTCCGTGGTTAGTTACGGGTCGTTAACACAGGTGCATTCTAGAAGGCACTGACTCTCGGAACGAAAGTACAATCATGTCTAGAAAGCTGTAGTTCGAATGTAAATAAAGCTCTCAGAATATATTATTTCGGAATTTCATACGCGTGTGTTTTTGTTGTTATTGTGTGTTGTTTTGTTTCTGTGTGTGTGCTTCCTGTGCTACAAATGCCGAGAGTAAAGAACTGTTAATCATTCGCTTTATTTTGTCGATCCATTTACAAACGCAACCACAAATCACGTGGAGTCAGTCTGGCAAAAAGCTAAAGAAAAAAATAAAAGGCGTTTCGGAACTCACCGTGCTATGCTGAATAACTACCTGGCGGAATTTCTCTGGCGTCAACGTTTTGGGGAAAGTCCATTCCACAATTTCATTGAGCATGTTCGAAAAATCTATCCTAATGCTGCAAATTAACTTGAGGTAGCTGTTTTTATCTAATCTGTGATTCGAGCTTTAATGTATATCTATGCAAAATAAACAAATATGATTTTTGAGAAAATTTTGTTATTAATTCCATCTTTTTTTTTTTTTTTTTAAAAAAAAAAGAGTTTTTAAAATTCCGTGCATACATATGCAAGACATCATTTTTGTTAAAAAAAAATTTTTATACAGTTAATTGATCTTCTTTTTTGCAGCCATATGAAAATAAGTACTTTTTTTGGCGACTAGCGTATCAGATATGACTGTAACATACAATTTTTGAAATAAAAATTTTTTGGTATTCCGTGCATATATATGCTTTTATCTTCAGAAATACGCGTTTCCTTCAAAAATAGGTACTTCTCTCGTGATCAGCGCATGTACCCCCTAAACTGCATAAGTGCCGAAATTTAGCTCCAAACGAAAGTTTCGCGGCAACCAGTTCCAAACACAACCGAATAATACACATCAGTTGCTTCAAAAGTCGCTCGCGGAAATTGTGTCTACAGGCAGGGCTTCTAGACGTAAACTTCCGCTTTCTAAATGTTATAAGAACAAGCCTAGTAGTATTGTGAGCAGCAATAACGACGGAAATGGTATTGTGAACCTAAATATGCTGTCAAGACTTTTGAAGAGTCCTGTGATATGTAAGTATTGCAATTGTGAAGATAGGATTAACGTTTCTGAGGACATTTCAGCAAGGAAGGGTCTTTCGAGTCGGTTAGTGATTGCCTGTAACTCGTGTAAGATGCACAGTGATACTATGACATCGCCAGTAACTGATAGTCGCCGTTACAGTGTAAATATTCAGCTTCCTTATGCAATGCAATGTAATGTATTGGAAGCGGAAGGAGAGCTGCCCAGACTTTTTGTGCAGTGATGGATTTGCCTCCACCTCCACTGAGGTTTGATAGATACAATAAATTAATACACAATGCTTTATGTGGTTTAAGTGAACATTCAATGAAAAGAGCAGCAGAAGAAGCAGTAGTCTTGTCTGGGAATACAGACATTGTAGCAGCATTTGATGAGTCTTGACAGGTGAGAGGTCATACTTCTCTAAATGGGACTGTAACTGCCACTTATTGAAACTGGTAAGATACTAGATTATGAATGTCTAACAAAGCACTGTCAGTGTTGTTCAAGTAAATTTATTGGCACCCATGTTTGTGTAAAGAACTTTGATGGCCCAAGTGGAAACATGGAAACAAAAGGAGCTCTAAACATTTTTAGAAGATCAGAGGTCAGTCGTGGTGTGAGATATGTAGGCTACCTTGGGGATGGAGACTGTAAAGGACACACTGCTGTTGTTAATGACAGACCATATGGGGACACTCTGATAGAAAAGCTTGATGGGTTGGGCATGTACAAAAAAGAATGGGAGCTCAGCTGAGAAAATTATGTAAAGACTTCAATGGAAAAAACTGTCAGACAGAAAACACATAGGTGGTCCAGGTCGTCTTACAAAAAGTGAAATTGATTCTTTGACTCAATATTATGGACTAGCAATAAGGAGAAATGTAGGAGATTTGGAGAACATGAGACGAGCTGTTTGGGCAACATGGTTTCACGGAGTATCAACAGATGATATCCCACAGCATGGTTTGTGTCCAAAAGGGGAAGATTCATGGTGCAAGTACTGGCTGAGCAATGCTACAGGCATACAGTATGCCCACAAGCATTCCTTACCACTTGCTGTAATGGAGGCAATTAGGTCCATATATAGGGATCTGGCAAATAAAAATCTACTTAGGAATGTATGCATGGTCTCTCTCAGAATGCAAATGAAAACTTCAACAGCTGTATGTGGGAGAGAATACCCAAAACTGTATTTGTTGGGCTAACAGTGCTGAAGATTGGTGTAATGAATGCAATAATAACATTCAATGGTGGTGCAATTACAAGGATCAATGTTATGAAGAAATTGAACATCTAGACAGGAAGGAATATGGCTTCAGCTGTAACTGCTATTGATAAGCGGCGGGTAACTGAAGCAGAGATAGCTGCAGAAGCTGCTACCAAGGAGTCAAGGATAAAGAAAAGAATGAAGAGAAAGAGTATAGAGGATAAGGAAACAGAAGGACAACTGGAGAATGCAGCTGGAATGTTCTAAACGAGCATAGTGATTAGTTAATCAATCTGTAAATCGTCTTTTGCGATTTACCGAAATCTTGAATTTTCATCATTCAGGTACACTTTTCTCCTAAATGACTGAAGTTAAACTCACAAAACTTGGTACAGATATTTAGAATGACCGCAGCTACCTCCCTTGCCTAGTATTTTCTGAAAACTTTATAACATGATGATGATGTCGGTGATATTTGAGCTACATTTTTAAATATGTTTGTTGTAGTAAAATAAATTACTTATCTTTTTCACAGATCAGCATCAGGGAAGGAAATTGGAGGCATAAAACACTTATTTTAACGTTGTCTGTACTCTGACTCTTTTTCCAAGCTGTGCAGTCAGTGGTTCCAAAGAAAATAGTACCGCAGTGAAATAGTGATCTGTTTTTTATACTGTTATAAATATTGTTGTCAGTACCAAAATATAATAAATATCTCAATGATTTTTTGGGAAATGCTTTGACTAATGACGCTAATTGCGTGTAAGAATTTTGAGCTATCTCTCATTTATAGATCAGTTGCACTATTAGATTGAAGATATAAATGCAGTCCTTTCAGGGGCGTGTCGCCGTAACTTGTTTTTATATCAAAAGTACAAGATAGTAAGAAAAAGTTGGTTAAAAACTTTTCAACTTGTGATCAGTTGAATACAACACATTGAACTTGTGGACTGAGATATTCTGTAAGACAGTTTTGGGTGCTTCTTCGTAAGTTTTGATTTTCTTTGTTAAACCTGTGAGGCAGTTTCAGATTTTCGGACAAACTGTAAGCCAATTTTTGAAACTCAATCATAGCTAGCGGCATTAACCTGGAAACTAATGTATGCTACAAGCATTACTTTGTAAATTTTCTTCAAATGTTGGTTGGAGAAACGCCATTTCAGGTGTCATAGATATCTGCTGATTCCCTACAACTGATTTTAATCTCCTTTGCAGTATAATTGTAAAAACTTTAAAACAATCGGCAACAGCCCTTTCGATCATTTCGCCTTCCAAAATACATGAAACCGTTGCTTCATTACAATCTCCGATCATTCCCATCGACCGTCAACGGCAGACTTGTTCTTCATCCTTGGAATCGTGCCCTAAAAACAAAAAACAAAGTTACTTGTATGGTCCTTACCACCTGACTTTGGTATGGCCCATACTAACCGACTGACATTGCTCATTAAAACATGGCAGAAACAGAAACCGACTTGACTGAACGGAATTTCATTATCATAAGAGAGTCTACACTGAAGCGCCAAAGAAACTGATACAAGCACCCGTATTCAAATACTGAAATATGTAGACAGGCAGAATACGGCGCTGCGGTCGGCTACACCTATGTAAGACAAGTGTCTGGCGCAGTTGTTAGATCGGTTACTGCTGCTACAATAGCAGGCCATCAAGATTTAAGTGAGTTTGAACGTATCATAAACGGCGCACGAGCGAGGGGACACAGCATCTCAGAGGTAGCGATGAAGTGGAGATTTTCCCGTACGACCATTTCACAATTGTACCGTTAATATCAAAAATCCGGTAAAACATCAAATCTGTGATATCGCTGCGGCCAGAAAATGATCCTGTTAGATGGGGGCCAACGACGACTGAAGAGAATCATTCTACGTGACAGAAGTGCATCCCTTCCGCAAATTGCTGCAGATTTCAATGCTGGACCATCAACAAATGTCGGCGTGGGAACCATTCCACGAAAAATCACCGAAATGGGCTTTCGGAGTCGAAGGCCCACTCGTGTACCCTTTGATTGCACGACACAAAGCTTTACGTTGTTCAAGCTGGTGGGGGCTCTGTAATGGTGTGGGGCGTGTGCAGTTGGAGTGATATGGAACCCCTGATACGTCTAGATACGACGCTGACTGGTGATACGTACGTAAGCATCCTGTCTGATCTGCATCCGTTCATGCCCATTGTGCATTCCGACGGACTTTGTGAATTTCAGCAAGACATTGCGACACCCCACACGTCCAGAATTGCTACAGAGTGGCTCCAGGAACACTGTTCTGAGTTTAAACACATCCGTTGTCCACCAAACTCGCCAGACATGAACATTATTGAGCATATCTGGGATGCCTTGGAACCTTCTGTTCAGCAGAGATCTCCACCCCCTCGTATTCTTACGGATTTATGGATAGCCCTGCAGGATTCGTGATGTCAGTTCCCTCCAGCACTACTTCAGGCAATAGTCGTGTCCATGCCATGTCGTGTTGCGGCATTTCTGCGTGCACGCGGGGGCCCTACACGATATTAGGCAGGTGTAACAGTTTCTTTGGCTCTTTAGTGTATATTATATTGTAAATATTAATACTGGTATAACAGTAAATATTACCTTTAAAGGTATAAACCGATGCCGAAAATTACATCCATCACCAGTTTCGGCACTCAAAAACTACTTGTAATAAAATTTGCTTGTAATGCAAACTCAACAGCTATATCACTCAAGTTCTAGCAAATGACGGAGTGATATCTGCGCTTTATTCCAAGCACTGCATCATTCCGCTGATTTACAGAAAACCCAAGAAACAGTACGTGACCCACACTTCCGCCGGACCAAACTAATCGCCGATCTCCTATGAATAAACTACATGAGATTGACATTCAGTTCTTACCCTTACTGCAGTGACGTGTTTTGCACCTGAAGGGCGAAATCAGTATATTGTTCATAGGCTGTGAAGTAAATCGTAAAGCGGGATACGAAGACCGTTTGAATGATCTTTCATTGCGCGTGCTAACGTCATTCAAACTCCCTAAGACTTCACACAAACGTCCAGCGACGCTCTTACTAGGGAACAGCGTGTAACACTGATACGTCGACCGAAATGGAGAACTACTTGAAGGACCGTGAGGAAAATTACATAGATGTTCAGGAACAACCATTTCTTCATTGTAACACGGTCAGTGGCCATACTGATATAGCCAAGAGTGGCTTCTTTGTGTTCTCATGATTGAAGAAATGCCTGTGACTATACTTCGTGTCGCCTTAAGTCTACAGTTCGACTAAGCGAAGGATATACCTAGGAGTACAACAGTGCATCGTGGAACTCCTTGAGGTCTTGTACAATCTTAGTTCCGCATTTTTTCACAATCCTTCTCGAGAGGGAATGTTAATAAAGACTTTGAAATATTTGACCTAGCATTCGCTCTTTGATTTGCTTTGTCTCTTTCTCTCTGATGCATAGCGCGGTTCAGTACTCTTCTCAGTACCAGCTACACACTTCGCTTGATCGGTCTACAAGTATCCTCATATTAAGCTTTATAATCAAGGAAACTCACTCTGGCATCAGAAATATTTGTAACTCGGTAATTAAAATCACCCTCATTTCAAATACACTCGTGAACCAACGGTTCTACTTGATTGAAGTTTTGTCCCCATATTATTATTCATTGTATACGTCCGTTACTGCTACACTTGTAGAAATTATCTTGGCCAGAATTTCCGTATGTTGTTCAGTCTCCTCTAGCTACAACGCTAATATTCAATCTTGCGTAGGAACGATCATATTAGATTTAGACATCACCTTACTTATTACTTCTACTTGTGTCAGAGTTATAATAGCTTGGACCATACCAGACGCCGTCCCGTCTTCCCGACATATACTTTGTCCAGAATATTTCCAGTGATAGAGCGCCTACGGAAGCTGCCGTACATCTCGAGGAGTACGTTTGTTAAACACGAGAAGTGTCTACGCAGCACCGACCGAGGAGACTCATATACTTCACAGTCATATCAGAAGCGGTGCTCAGTCTCTAACTTCCTCGTTGTCGACGGTTCGTTAGACTCTCATCTTCATTCCTCGTATGCACAGTTAGTAGTATCCTGCTGGAAGATGGTTCAAATGGTTCTGAGCACTATGGGACTTAACTTCTGAGGTCATCAGTCCCCTAGAACTTAGAACTACTTAAACCTAACTAACCTAAGGACATCACACACATCCATGCCCGAGGCAGGATTCGAACCTGCGACCGTAGCGGTCTAATGGTTCCAGACTGAAGCGCCTAGAACCGCTCGGCCACCCCGGCCGGCCCTGCTGGAAGATCGTATCTCCTTGACGTTGTAGGGACGGTAACAGGATGGCCTCGATCATGCTTTGGATCTAACATACTCGGTTCATATTTCCCTCAACAAACACTAGAGGTGTACAGTCATTGTTGACTACGGTTACCCACACCAAATTCCAGGCTTGGGCCGATATCTCGTACGTAATACACTCCTGTAATTGCAGCTCTTGTGGTCGACTGCGCAGTTTCCCCACAACCATCACTGATACGAAAGCAGAAGGTGCCTTCATAACGCTAGATAAATTTTCATCGTTAATCCTCCTACTTGCGTCTCTGACTGCACCACTGGAGAAGGTGATGAGGCACGAGAGGACGCCTGGCGAGCCGCTCCCAGATTCCTGCACACGTTTATTTATGGTCCTATTCTAGGTACAACATTGGTCATAATTTGTGCCGCGTTTGAAATAGCTGCCCATTTGAGGCAGCACTCTAAGAGTGAATCCGCTCCTGGCTGCTGTTAGTAACTAGAATGACGAGCATGTCCACCTTCCTTGGGCTAATGACACTAGCAGTGATACACAGCTGTCACTTCATGTTCAACAATTTGGGCATTTTGTCTGAAGGAACACACAGCCTCCCGCAGGCCCGTAATACAGTTTGTTGCACGAATTGTGCATCTCGACGCCATCCTATCGTGTTAACAATCCAGCCCGATAGGTCCTCGAAACAACACAACACTTTCCGAAAATGGCACGAGGAATTATTATAGGCTCATTATTGGCATGCTCAGTGAGTAATTCCCACTCCGTACACAGGCCTTTGTATTGAATCGTTGCTTTTACTGACCCCTCTCAGAGCCTCAGGGAAATAACTTTCTACGCCTGCCTTTATAGGTGTTCGTTGTTTTGTGTGCACTGGTATAATGACAACGAATATCAGCTCGCATATATCTCAAAATTACTTACAGCCTATTCTATCATATTTCGAGAAAAGCGAGCACTACAGTTAATTGAAACTGTTGTGAAAAGTCTTTTGCTGTATCTTGTTGTAATGGTGTCTCATAGTGGCTTTCCTGGTCATCAGATTGACACATCAGAGAGCGTATTAATGCCAGCGATTTTACGCTGGAAAAATAATATGTGTAGATACATGTACGAAGTATCCAGCATCGTTAAACGAGTTCCAAACAAAACATAATCACGTATTGTGATGAATTTTAATGTATGTGGTTAATGAGAATTATATAATTATTTCACATGACACAAGTGTTGATGAACAATGAAAGACTGGATGTATTTCAGTTCCCATCTTATTGTGAAACAGGTGTATGAATACTCTGCCTTTCTTCTTTGCTGTCCTCCCACGACTGTTCACACGGATGTTTCGGCGCAGAGTAACGTATATTTCAACACATACATTCTTGGTCGCCCTACTCGTTCCTGTGTTTCGCACCAATTTCTTGCTTTTCGGTTCAGACCAACAAATTCGATAAAAAAGCGTATAGGAATATAGCTGTGCGTTACACCCTGTAATTACGGGTGTCATAAAGAAACTAGTTTAATCATTGCTCTCTGCAGAGTCATCATATAAAACTTTAATTTCTGTGAAAAATTAACTTAACGGTTAGACCATTTAAAACAGGGAAGTTTATCTGGTTGAGATTTTTTGCGGTCTTACAATCAAGTAATATCTTTGTGCCCGAGTAACCCGCAGCCAGCGCATCTGTTGTGTTAGCAAATATACATTGCTGCCCATGAAAACAGCTACAGCAAGAAGGATAGCAAATAACGAAATTTTACGTATTGCGCTTGTGCAACACTGTTGGAAGAGCAGATCTGGAGGTATACAGAGTGCAAAAGTAGTACACACAGCTGCCGCCTCTTGCAGCAACAATGACTCTACCCGATTACTGACAAAGACGAACCGAGCTAGGATGAGAGATACGGTTTCATCATTCCGTGTTGCTTCTACTCTGTGCCGAAATTAATCAGCAGTAGCGGGTGGTGATTGATGGCCTACTAGTATCTCAGAAGCCCATGACGAGATGTTTTCAATGGGTATCAGGTCTGGAGAACGTGTGGGCAGAGCAACAGTCGAACAGTCTGTGTAACGAGGTAGATCAGGACAGGACGGGTAACATGCGATCGTGAGTTATCTTGTTGAAACATAACGTGTCAGAGACCTCGGCTTTAGAGCACAGCCATCGAGTTAAAACGTCGGGATGTACTGACGAATGCAGTCCGGCGATTTTTCGTCTCGGAGCGTCCAGACACGGACACATCCATAGCGATGCTGTACTCACAACCTGTACGCTTGTGTCCAGTACTGTAGTTGGGCGCCTATCTCTGTTACTGCTTGTCTCGAACAATAGTGGTCGCCGTTCTGATAGTCCACGATGCTCCAGACATGGTCACGCAGTTAGTTTGATTACTTATCTACCTGCAAACAAGCCTATTTTCTCACTCAACTTACGTGACATGGCTGTCCGATCCTCCAAAGCCTTGCAAACAAGATGTCTGTTCTTTCGGGCACAAGTCGCTTAGGGCTGTTGAAATCCTGTGTGGCTCTGAGGTTGGCTTTCGATGACCCATTGACCACATTTGCCTGATAGTCGTGGGATCCCGAAAACGCGAGCAGCAATCTCGCGGAACTCTAAGACCCCGATCCTGCCGCTGACGAATACCAGCACGGGCTGGCAGACGTTTCTGCCTCTCACACGAAGCATAACACAAACGACGAACATGCAAAAGCGATATCTGGATGGGAAACGCCGTGCGTAATCTTTCCTAATAGACAGAGAGCTTATGGCGTTACCCATACTACTTTGTGCGGCTGCGCTGCCATGTTTATTATTTGAGTGTAAAAAAAAAAAAAAAAAAAAAAAAAAGTTCGAACGTGTGTGAGATCTTATGGGACTTAACTGCTAAGGTCATCAGTCCCTAAGCTTACACACTACTTAACCTAAATTATCCTAAGGACAAACACACACACCCATGCGCGAGGGAGGACTCGAACCTCTGCCGGGATCAGCCGAATAGTCCATGACTGCAGCGCCTAAGACCGCTCGGCTAATCCCGCGCGGCTATTTGAATGTCCACCCTTGTAGTACACTTCACGCTAGTTTCACGACTGTTGCGTGTCGCTTTCATGGTGCTACAGTTTTAATGGCCAGTAGTGTAGATATCTGGAGGAACATTGTCGCCTTCGAGATTTTTATGTACTTCGAATATGATCTAAATGAACGTTATCGCAATTTCGTCCTTGTTTCCAGATTTATTGTTATTTTTTTCCCTGAGGACTACCTTTTAACCACTCTTCAAACGTTAAAGCCTATATGTTAGAAATCTTTTGGAGAATGTTGTCGTATATTGAAAACATGAAGACGATAGCAGGGCTGTTTAAATTACTGGGATAATTATGATGATGATGGTGATTGTGATATAAATACTATGTTTCGTTAGCAGCCATGTTGGCTTAAAGTGGTATGGGAATGATACTGTTGGAGAGTGACGGGAGAGGTGTCTGAAGAAGAACTGTTTATTTACTATAAGGAAAGCCTTTGCGTAGTGGTCCTCGGGATCGGGATGAAGCGTACCTCACTCCGCACATTGACTGCCGTTGGAAGAGGAGCGATGTGGAATGAAGTAGTATCAGCACCCTCTGGTAACCCTGACGTCATTACCTGTCTCGTGAACTTTTGTTAGTATGCTTATTGTCATTGCTTTAAGGCAAGAGGTTATCAATAACACACTCCACGTCACAACGTTTACGGGCTTCTATCTCTCAAATATACCCTAGATTCCTATTTATGTGTTCTAAGGGATCTCCTCATGGCGAGTAAGCACACACATTAGTGAAACTCTTTGCATGTTATAATTTAGGATTTTTCTGCTCCATGTTCTGACAAAACAATCGTCATGGCTATAATTCCTGTTAACTATATTTCATTTCACAGCTGGCGAATATAGCTTTACTGTTGCAGCCTGGACCTCCACATTTACATCCGTGCACGTTCATCGAAACAAGAAGTTAAACATATTTCCCAATGTCACTTTCCATGCCGTTAACTCATCTGACCGTTACCTTTGTTTCACTACCACTCTGACGCAATGTGTATAACACAAAGTCACAACCAACATGTGACGTATGTCATACGCATTTCAAATGTACTTTTATATTCGCCAACAGCTCATGAAAAATAATAATAATTGACTAAAATTTATGTTGACACTTTAGACCAATTCATCACTAATTTATGATGCTGTTGACGTTTTTATTTAAGTAACTTGGAGTGTAAATATTATTACTAGATTTATATGGTTGTTGAATGAAATGACTCGGTACGAGGGTATCTTCTGGATGTGGTAGCTGTAGAACATTATTTTATGAGAGCATGCTTCGTTGTAACAACGTGATGTGGGTGGAAATTATAACAGAAAGCCACGGGAATATTTCTTCAGTGCATATGTGGTATAACAGGGGACGGAATCAGATGTTACAACTGGGTAAATGAGTTGTTCTTTCAGGAAATAAACAGGATATGGAGATCGTCGAAGGAGAGGAGAGGTGGAAACTTACGAACAGATATAGGAAATGACGCAATTTTTTGATGTTTCGGTCTTTATAAACTATAGAAATGACCTGGTCATTTCAGGTTTTCGCTGGATCTATGATTGGTCCGAGTATCGCGAATTCTGTGTATGTAGGGTAATGGGAATCCACACATCGAAATCGTCACGTGTTGCAACCAATGACACAGGCTGAACAGTTGTACGAGTTGATTAGTAGTCTCATTTTATATCAGTTAGGTTGGAGATTTGCGTGTAGTGATAGGTGCCATGTGTAGCTTTAATCTCTCTCTTAGGAAATAAGACGAAAATATACAAACAATGTACTGCTAGTCACGCCTAAGTCGCTACAGTTAACTCAGCACTACAGAATAACCTGCACACCACGGAAAGCAATTGAAGATTCTTCTCTGAGCCGAAGTACACAAAAGCATTCTTCCACTACTCACGTCCTTTGTGGTACACGTTACGCTTCAGAGTGTAATTATCACAGTCTGAATCAGAATAACCACCTGCTTGATTCTTAAATTTTGTTACTGTATAAAATGGCTCTGAGCACTATGGGACTTAACATCTGAGGTCATCAGTCCCCTAGAACTTAGAACTACTTAAACCGAACTAACCTAAGGACACCACACGCATCCATGCCCGAGGCAGGATTCGAACCTGCGCCGTAGCAGTCGCACGGTTCCGGACTAAAGCGCCTAGAACTGCTCGGCCACCGATGCCGGCTGTTACTGTATACATTAAACGAGAAATCTCTTATTATCTCTGTGGCAACGACCTGAATATGAATGTCTTGGTATGAGATTTTGCACTTTCCCATTTAATGACAATTTGTAGCAGCAGCATTATTTCTTCAAGAGCCGTCAATTCATTCGTGAGAATAGACACGTTTGTGTTGACTGATAGCTGTCTCTTATATGGAACAACAATCCAAATACACAGCAGATCATTGTTCGTGAGAGACAATATTTTCCGAATATTCTACGATTCCCTTAGTTAGTACGAGACTAAAGGTAGACTTTGTTATCTGCTGTTGCTCTCTTCGCTGTTCATATTGGTACTCGCAATCACTGCATAAAAAAAACTACAATTGAGGTTTTCACATTCTTCTTCTAAAATAAATATTCGTCTGATTTCTATACTTTTACTTTAAAAAAAAAAAGGGGGGGGGGCGACCGATGATTGTTGTGTACGACTTCATACACAACATAAAGGAGAAGTGGGCTACATAGTGGTGCTGAATCTGTCGTCGTAGGAAAGCTGGAGAGGAGCAGGACTGATTGGCGTACAAGTTAACACAGCAAATAGAAGATTTACTTAACTTGTATATCTCCAAGCGAACGAACGAATACTCATTACAAACAATGCAACAAGGAACAGAGCTGGCAATCTCCACATCAACAAGGATGAGCCTCCCTGAAGTTACCATGAAGGACAGTTTCGAAGCTGCGAATAGGTTGTGTCTGCGCAGCTTCAGGTAGCGAAGAGGCTCCAAGTGCGAGTGGGCTGAATGGCTGCCGCCGGCCGTCCTGTATAGCGGCAGCAGAGAGCGCTCACAATACGGAGCCGCTGAAGGCGGGTGCGCATCACAGGGTCTCCCAGAATCCGCGCGACTGCTATCAGTGTCTGACGGAAACTTGCCGTTCCGATGCCAACTTCGCGACGCCCATAGTGTGGTATCGATAGTGATACCACGGCCCTCCCCATCCAAACCACCTCACCATCGTCGTGTAGAGTAGGTAAGCGAACGACGACAGTGAGGAGGCCTGGTTGCAGATGGCAGTGAGGAGATGGGAGCCGAAACTGAGGCCAGTGATGAGCTTCCGTACACACTCCGGCATACGCCCTGAGCCTGTCTGGGAATACCGGCTGAAAAACTGGGCTGAAGGCACACACCCATATCAGGACGCGGAGCAGCAAACAGAGGCATCTCGACTACTGCAGAGGGATCCAGGCGGCACGTGGGACAGCTGCCGGGAAGAGGGTGCGTATCCCCCAGTTGACGGTGGCTGTCGAGACGGCGACGACCGTGAAAGGGCGTCTACTTGCATCGGCTCTGGACGGGAGCCTATGGCGTGGGGCCCATGGGGGCCAGGTGCAGCGAGAGCTGTTGCATCCATGCAGGTACGGAATCTGAAAGCACAATGCCTGTGGCAGTTTGATTCAACTGGCGTCTCAGCAATCCTCTCGGTCCCTGCAGTGGAAAGTGGAACGTCCAAGATAGAGTACAGTGGTGCCTCGCTCCCAGCGCCTCCATCTGCCGTACGATCTGTAAAAGACCGAATCTTTAGTATGATACTTTCTCTGTCTTGGTGGAGTGGCCACCCCCTGCTGTGTCAGATGCAGGAACAGTTTTTGGTGTGTGGCATCTAGATGAACAGACTGGTGGGAGCTTATGGTTCTGTTGGTTTCTTTTCATGTGTATCCAACAATTTAGAATATAGAGGGATATAACAGCTAGTATTTGCAATTTTGTAAAATACAACCTACAAGACTCTTTACTGAAGTAAGTTGCGGTGGCGTCATCCATGTAACAATTCTGCCGGCAATGGTCTGGAGCGTGGCTGGGAGCAGTAGGAAGACTAGAATAGCAACAGAACCTGATCCCGTGTGTGAGAGGCATGAAATTTGTCCATTTGTTGCTTAAATGTACGTACAAAGCGTCAGCTTCGCCGTTGGATTGCGGGTGGAATGGTGCACTAGTGATGTGACTGATGCTGGAGGCAGTGCAAAACCGTTCAAACTCGATAGCAACAAACTGACGTCCATTGCCAGTCACAATCACTTCAGGCAAACCATCCCGGCAAAATATCGGCGACAAGGCCTGGATTGTGGTAGTGGAGTGCAAAGGAACCACGAAGGGAAGTTTGCTGAAAGCGCCAATGACGATGAGACAATGTGTATTCCAGTAAGGACTCGCGAAATCCAAGTGCAAACTTCGCGAAATCCAAGTGCAAACTTTGCCAAGGTGCTTGAGATTTCGGCCATGCAAAGAACTGCTGAAGCTGGGCTGAGTGTTGTACAGCACAGACGTGACACTGAAAAGTCAACTGTTCACTTTGTACATCCAGACCGTGCCAAGTGCAATGACGTCGCGCCAATTGCTTGGTGCGAACGATGCCACAGTGACCTTGGTGTTGCAGACGAAGCACATTGGTCTGAATAGCCCAAGGAACCACAACACGTGACTGGTCATTATCGGTGCGAAGCGAAATGACATCTTGGTGAACTACAAGGGCTTGCCGACGGCCAAAATATCGGCGAACCACAGAGCTACGAATCTGTCTGGCTGAACTCGGCGAACCGGTGTGGATGTAATGCAACAGAATCTGCAAATCAGGATCCGCAGCTGTGGTCTGGACAATATTCTGGTAATCAAGCGGAAAGCTGTGCAAAGCGCCTGTGTCTTGTGTAACAACGTAGTGACAAGAAGCAGAGGACTCATCAAATGCGAAATCAGGGCCAACAGGGAGATGAGAAAGAGCATCTGCATTGGCATGCTTCTAAGTAGGCCAGTCTCATATTGGTAATTTGACAAAAGAGGAGCCCATCGTTGCAGCTTCTGCGCTGAGCGAGTTGGGACTGATTGGGAAGGGCTACACAAACATTGTAGAGGTTTATGGTCAGTCACCAAGTAAAGTTTTCTGCCAAAAAGATACTGGTGAAACTTAGTGTCACCAAAGACAATGGCGAGAGTCTCCTTTTTAATTTGCTAATAATCACAGTGAGCTTTGTTCAACGACTTCGAAGCAAAAGCAATCGACCTGCCAACAGAACCATATTTATGCGAGAAAACGGCTCCAGTGCCGTAAGAGGAAGGCCACGGGTTTGACTGAACCAAAATGAACAAAGCGTCGATTACTTCTGGAAAGCAGACTGACACTCGTGCGACCAAACAAAAGGAACATCCTTCCTGTGCAGACGATGCAAGGGAGAAGCGATATGAGCAGCGTTGGGAGTAAATCAGATGTAATACGTGAGCTCTAACACAGACTGGCCGGCCGCTGGTGGCCGAGCGGTTCTGGCGCTACAGTCTGGAACCGCGCGACCGCTACGGTCACAGGTTCGAATCCTTAGGTTAGTTAGATTTAAGTAGCTCTAAGTTCTAGGGGACTTATGACCTTAGCAGTTGAGTCCCATAGTGCTCAGAGCCATTTGAACCATTTAACACAGACTGCAATTCCCGCACATTGTGTTGGAGTGGAAGGTCAAGGATAACAAGCAAATGTGACTGCAGAGAGTGAACACCCTGGCTATTAATCACATGTCCTAAGCTCTCAAGTCCTGGAAATTTTTTTTTTTCCTGTTACGTATGTGACCTGCTGCAGATAACACTTGAAACAGAGTGCAAAGATCGCTAATGTGTTCTTTGGGAATGCGTCCTGAGGACGACAATGGTATGTAGATAATTCGAGCAAAAAGAAATTTTTGCAGTCGACAGCTCCAAAAAGTGTAGAAATATGGTGGGTGCGTAAGCTCTGCCTAATGGCAGTCTCAAAAATTTGAAGAGATCCAGATGAGTGATAAGACAAAGATATCTTGCGACCCCTCATCCAGTGGGATTTGCAAGTAAGCATCGTGCAAATCAATTTTGGAAAGGTAACTACCGGACCCAGTTCATCCATCAAGTCTTCCGGGCGCACCAAGGGATAAAAGTCAATGACTGTTTGAGGATTCAAAGTTTTCTTAAAATTGATGCACAACTGGAGTCTGCAGGACAATTTCTTTACAAACTTCTACGTTCTGTAGCGTCGTTGGATAACGTTTTCAGATACGGGTTCCTATCCTCGATTTGTTCCTGCAGACACCCTCAACAACTACTCGAAGTTTGTCGCAATATCTCTGGGACTCACTATATGTATATTTCTCTGCCGCAGACATTTGCAACTTCTTTTTTGCAATGCATGGCAGGAGCCAGCCCAAAGAAATCCTGCTTATCACATCATTCATAAGACGCCCAGCGTCGACGGAAAACTGTTTTTAAAGTGGAACTTTTCGTGCCCATACCGAATTAGTGTAGTGCATTATTCGTTTAATCGATATGTATTAACAGGACAGTAAAACAGTCAACGTGGGCCAGGTCGGTGCCGTCACTGCTGGAGTACTGTTTATTCAAGGTGGTTTACTGTCCCTGTCAATACACACTAGACTAATTTGGGACCCCTCTGTGGAATGGACCCTTAAAATTCCACTTCAAAAATCATTTTATTTCTAACGGGAAACAAACCGACGCTTTCCATTGACGTTGACATATGAAAAATGATAAGCAGGATATGTTTGCACGCTGAAAAAAAGAAATTACAAATAACTGCCGAAGCACCACAAAAAATGCTCTGGTCGACTCTTAGGAGAGATACCCTGTATATAGCCTGCACAGTGTCCCAGGAGAAATGGCAATATTCAAGTGTATAACAGCAACAACCGTTCAAAGCAAAATGTCTTTTTACATGGGCCCCAAACTGCATACCTTAAGAGCTATAAACACTTGTTCAGTGGAAGATATGTGTTTGACAGTACATTAGGAGAAAGACATGGGGAGATACTATTTGCCATTGCTACCACTATATAGTTCATTCAAAAACGAACATTACATAAACAAATACAACAAAATTAATCAAAATTAGTGCTCAGTATTATCTTTGGGAACATTTTAAATTGTTCTATTGAATAAAATGATTTTCCTCTAAGCCAATACTGTGTGGTGTTTCTGAATGAACTAATGTCACACTATATGCTTCTGCTGGCAACATATTAAAATAATTGTAAACCCAGGTGTTTGTGACTATCTTGTCCTCAGTCACCAACAGAAATATCTTCATTTATACCTGTTACACTATTTATATTCAACCACCACTTGTACTACACATAAAATAGTAATAACAAAAGTTATTCCCATCATTGTAATCTCAGCTGACTACTTAAAGGTCAAGTCCCATTGTAATTTAGCAAACTTGTGATGAAGGTTGATTGTAGAATCTTCTTGTTTACTACACTAATCAGTCCTAAAAAGTATTTATTGTATTGTTAACACAACATTCTTTGTTGTTTCAGATCCTGTTTTGCACACTGAATACCCACAAAGTAGACATGTCGAAGTTACTTGGGGGCCAGATTGGTTTGGACGATTTCATATTTGTACATAGAAAAGGTATAGTACAACTGAAGATCAAGAGATGTTATATCTACTACTGTATATACTTATATTACTATTGGAGTTAAAGATAATGTATTTCCTGTTTTTAAGTGTATTTATATAATTCTGCTGTTTTCCTGGGAATGAGAAATAAATCACCAAAATGAGATTTTCACTCTGCAGCGGAGTGTGCGCTGATATGAAACTTCCTGGCAGATTAAAGCTGTGTGCCCAACCGAGGCTCAAACTCGGGACCTTTGCCTTTCGCGGGCAGTTTTAATCTGCCAGGAAGTTTCATATCAGCGCAGAGTGAAAATCTCATTCTGGAAACATCCCCCAGGCTGTGGCTAAGCCATGTCTCCGCTATATCCTTTCTTTCAGGAGTGCTAATTCTGCAAGGTTCGCAGGAGAGCTTCTGTAAAGTTTGGAAGGTAGGAGACGAGATACTGGCAGAAGTAAAACTGTGAGTACCGGGTGTGAGTCGTGCTGCGGTAGCTCAGATGGTAGAGCACTTGCCCACGAAAGGGAAAGGTCCCGAGTTCGAGCCTCGGTCGGGCACACAGTTTTAATCTGCCAGGAAGTTTCAAATCACCAAAATGTGGGACATTTGTTAGCAAAATGCATATGCAGTGAGCATAAAATTAAATAAATTACCAATGAGGGTGATAGGCATTTCAAACAGTACCTAATTTGAAGCTTGTTTCTCTGTCATATCTTCTGAGATGGTACTTGTTCAGTTAAAAATGTTTGACTTTTTATTCTACAAAATCTTGCTAATTGATATTCCAATTCTTTATCATCAGAATTACTAAAATAAGTCAGGTTAAAAGAAAGACATGGACACAACAAGAAAATAAATTTTATGAAAACGAAAATTCCACTAAAAAATCTGTAAAATTAATGGAGGTGCAGATGGGCTAGCCCATACCTATTTTCAAGATGTGAAACTTGCAGTAAAGCCAATAGAAACACATATAAAGAAAGCCGAACTCTTAGCTATCAGAGTAACAAAGGAGCAGTGGGAAAAGTTGAGGGAGATGGGGAAGTGGGGCTAGCCACCGAGAACCCTGATTAAGAAAAAATCATAAGCTATAACATCTTCCTTACACTCATGGGTTTCTTGTAACTGTGGTTTTGATTGATCTTTCCTGCTTCCCCCAACTTTTTCATCTTTTCTCACCATGTTCCACAGGTCAGGAGCTACGTAATTTTATCATGTTAATTATTCTTATATTACTTCCTGATAAGGCACTTTCATATTTAGGAACTCGAGTGTCACAAAATCTTTATTGAGCCTGATTTGCAGCAGGCACTGAGTGGGTCATTCACAGGTTATTTCATCTTTTTAAAAAAGCAGTTTAATTTTAAATAATGTTTTGTGCTCTTTGTGATAGAAATTATTTTGTACAAAAGACAGTGTCATTTATTTTCATTATCTTAAGGTAAACACATAGCAAAATGAAAAGTATATATCCTGTGAAAAATTTGTACAGCTCAATGTTTGTTTGTATTGCTTTTGAAATCTAAATAAAAATTACAGCCAGGATGACATACATTGATGATATCACTATAACCAATTCAGGAAGTAATGATGAAGAACTCAGTTGTAGTAGCTAGTATCAGTTTTAATTTAGAATTAAAAATTAATCAGTGTCAAGCCAGAATATCAAAAGGACTGTGAAAATTGCAATTATAACAATGTTGTACATAAAAATACCACAAACATCTGACTCTTCAGTGAGAAAAAAAGAGTTCTCTCATCTAACATTTTCTCTCTCTCTCTCTCTCTCTCTCTCTCTCTCTCTCTTTCTCTCTCTTTCTGACATACATATCAATAACATGACTTTACCAAATCTTACGCAGGATGTAAATAAATCGATAGTTTTTAAGGCATATGTATGACTTTTTTAAGGAAATTTTTTACCATTTTATTATAAAATCTGTTACATACATTATCGTAAGTGACATGTGCACCCATATATACACTATTAATTTAAATAATATTGCAGGAAGACCTAAAGAAATAGAAATCACAAAGACAGAAGATGCACTGGGCCTAACAATTACTGATAATGGAGCTGGTTATGCATTTATAAAGAGAATCAAGGAAGGCAGTATTATTGATGGCATAAATGTGATACAGGTGAGTTATGGAGTTTATATATAGAAATTATTCATATTTGCAGCTTCAAGTATAATAATACCACTCCAAATTAAGTCCACAAGGCTAAGTGATGCTGTGAGAGAGACCCTAAATTACCAGTCTACTTAAGAAAAAGTGAAAGATTTATTGTTGCTCCCTTTCTCAGGCCATTGAAAGTTATTGATGTCACTATGAATCACTCCTATGAGTGCTGCAGGGTGAGTTCAGATATTCACCTATTAAACCCATTCATATTGGATTAAGTGTGACAATTAACTATTGAATTCATTTACATTATGACTACATGTTTACTCTGGACTTTACCAGTAGGTCTTAATAATAATCTTCTATATCTTCTAATGTTAACTTTAGTTTGCAATAATATTCCAATTTCATTCTGTGTGCTTGGATCTATAACAGTAGACCTGCTGGCTTAAATTCTGCTTTCCTTTATCAAAATATCTTTGGTTTATGAACTTTAAATATTTTAAGCAATGAAAAAGGTGGTGCTGGGACTGAGTTGCTGGCCTCATATCCAGAAGTACTGTTTTAATCCCCTTCCAGCCCTATTCATTTAAGTTTCCTGAATCTGCTAAACTGTTTCAGCTAGAATAGTATCTTCGCATGACTCACATGACTCATTTCTCCACCACTATCTGACTGAGCTAATGCTCCACCTACAGTCCTCTGTTGTCAGCTGGTTATTAATTACAATATCCAGCCTCTGTTTTTTGAAATTTCAGTTTGCAACAAGAATCTAATAGGAACCAGATATTTTCTCCTTTCAGTTTTTTCAGATCTGGTGAGCAGTGTACTGGTTTCTCAGACAGATATTTTTGTCTAATCATTCAAATTTATTCTAATCAGCAGTATTCACTTTATGTGAACTTAACATTGTGTAGTACTTGCATTCAGCTTCATTTCTAGATGTAACATGTGGCACTGTCTTTTAGGACAGTAACAACAAGATTTACTCTGTTCTAGAAAGATTTTGTGGCCTAGAACAGAGCATTAACCAAAGTTCACAAATATAATAATTTCACAAGAGAGTAGAGTTACTATGAAAAAAGAGAACATCGGTTTAATATGAAGGAGTCTATAAGTTTAATATATAAATTTTGCACCTTGTTTCATTGATATGTGGATGAAGTATGCATGTGACCTAGTGCAGAGACTCTTATTTTACTGTTGTTTAGATTAGCTGTAAACTCATGGAGTGCTTCCACAGTATACTATGAAGAGACATATTAATAATGAGTCAAGCATCATATAATATTCAGTATAGTGTATTAAGCTTCAAAATGATATCCAATACTGTCTATCAAACTTTGAATATGTTTTCCATGTCTAACAGTTAAGAGATTCACTGTGAGGTATAAAATACACATGGTAACTAATTAAATATTCATGAGTGCTGCATTCCTAAATACTTTGTACATCCAAATTTAGGATGATTTATATTGCTATAAGCTTATAGCAGCTGATCAGAATGTCATAGGTTTAGCCATTCCCGTGGTGTGGAAAATTGTTACAAAGATCTATGGTGATCAGTTCGGTAATAGTAGTAATAGTTTTACTCATCCATGGATCACTTTTATGTGGTTATTGGACACATTGTTACATTACAGGTTATTCATATGTACAGGCTTTTGCAGACTTATATGTTTAGTTTGCTGAAAATTGAATAGGTAGTGCACTGTGGCCTTATAGTGAGAGTCATTTGCCAGAAGTAATTTAGCGAAACCACAGAAAATCTGATTTGAGCCTTCATTCTCTGAAATACAATGCCAATTTGTTAAAAACAATAAAAACTCATTTGAATTATCCTTACTGTACAATATTGTAAAAATCTGGTGCTATACAGTTCATTTATTTCTCTACACATATCACTGCACACACTCTCAGCTGACATCAAGACCAGGACAATGATTTTTGTATTCTATTGTATGTACCAAACTTCTCATTTGCTTGCCTGTAAAACAAATGACCATCCATCCAGAATATTTGAGATTTTGAGTTCAGAAAGTTTAGCATTACCCACTGCAGAGCTTCAGTGTGTGGTTTTCCAGCAATAAAAGAAACATTATACTTGAAAACTGTGTTGTGAAATAATGGAATTGTGTTATTACTATTTAATTGTTGCACTTTAAAAAAAAACTCTACT
Organism: Schistocerca serialis cubense; assembly: GCF_023864345.2. NCBI lineage: Eukaryota > Metazoa > Arthropoda > Insecta > Orthoptera > Acrididae > Schistocerca > Schistocerca serialis. The sequence goes on along the minus strand of NC_064640.1, from coordinate 934,949,429 downwards.
CTGTGCCGTATAAGTAATCCTTTATTTTGTAGAGTGTATTGGTTGCAGGTATTTTTTCATTTTCTTTTTAAAAAGTTTAACAAGTTTGTTTCAGTAATCTCCTTAGGCAGTTTATTGTAGGTTCATTCCTTGGTATAAAATGGTACTTTGAGTTTTATGTTTATTCTTCCTTGTTTGAAATTATCCTAATCCTAGGATGTTATACATAGAAAATCAGTGATAAAACCTTCATAATCATGACAAACTTATATCAAAAGTCTAATAAGAGGCTTTTCCATAATTTTTGAGTGAGTAGGAAAACTAGAAAGTCATAAAAACAATATTCTACACTCACTAGAGTAAGTATTAATGGCGGAATATAAGAGCTGAGAAAAATTATATATTACTGGTGCTGAATTGCAGGCAAATAATTAGTCAAAAGTAAACAGAAGCAAATATATAGTGTTGTGACTTGGCAAGACAGCCAAGTCACTATGAGGTGAAGCTGAAAGGCACGCGCTTAAGCTCACGCAGGCTAGCGCGAGGTCTGGAACAGTTAAGGGAATTAATAGTAGCAAATAAAGTACGTAGTTGATGTAATACTTAACTTTAATCCATAATTGGAGAACATCGCTCTTGACGGTACATGTTTTATAATTTCAATATTAACCGGTAATGGTGCCTTGCTAGGTCGTAGCAAATGACGTAGCTGAAGGCTATGCTAATTATCGTCTCGGCAAATGAGAGCGTAATTGTCAGTGTAGCATCGCTAGCAAAGTCGGCTGTACAACTGGGGCGAGTGTCATGACGTCTCTCTAGACCTGCCGTGTGGTGGCGCTCGGTTTGCAATCACTGACAGTGGCGACACGCGGGTCTGACGTATACTAGCGGACCGCGGCCGATTTAAAGGCTACCACCTAGCAAGTGTGGTGTCTGGCGGTGACACCACATATAGCATAAGTTTCTGTCAGATATGTTATATGCATTACAGACATGGGATTCTGCATTATCTAATGCTGTACTATACTGATGTGCAAAACTTATGGATGAAAATCACTTTCACATGATGAGTCACTGCCAAGTGAAACCAGGTGAAATAGCCCACTGAAACTTTGAACATACATAGAAATAACTGCTACAGTACAGTACAGAAGGTAACTGAAAAAATACACAAAGAGACAAACAGAACTGACACCTTTATTCAAAGACAATAGTTTCACTGAAGTCACCACAATTTATGGTGGTCCTCTGGACAGCATAAAAGTTACACTAAAATCACTACAATTTATGGTGGTCCTCTGGACAGTACAAAAGGCAGGACATGATTATTAATAGTGTGGTGTCACTGCCAGACACCACACTTGCTAGGTGGTAGCCTTTAAATAGGCCGCGGTCCGTTAGTATACGTTGGACCCGCGTGTCGCCACTGTCAGTGATTGCAGACCGAGCGCCGCCACACGGCAGGTCTAGAGAGACTTCCTAGCACTCTCCCCAGTTGTACAGCCGACTTTGCTAGCGATGGTTCACTGACAAATTACGCTCTCATTTGCCGAGACAATAGTTAGCATAGCCTTCAGCTACGTCATTTGCTACGACCTACCAAGGCGCCATTATCATTTGCTATTTATTTTGTGATACATGTACCATCAGACCAATGTTCACCAATTATGAATTAAAGTTAAGTATTCCAGTAGTTACTTACGTTCTTTGCTACTATAAATTCCCTTACCTGTTCCAGACCTCACGCCAGCCTGCGTGAGCTTAAACGCGTGCCTTTCGGCTTCCTCTCCTAGTGACTTGGCTGTCTTGCCAAGTCACAACAAATAGGATGTGTGATCACCATAGAAAGCAATGCGTGCTACGCAATATACTCCCATGCTAGCCATGAGGTTAGTAAGTTGTTATTGTGGTAGGGCATTCCTTTCCTTCACCAGCACAAATGACAACTGCTGGATGGTCATTGGTGCATGTCAGTACACCAAGGCAACATTATGCCTCATCACACTGGGTGCACCAAAACAATAATGTTTGACAATGCTCTTGGATGCATTATGGTGACAGGTTGGAACATATAATGCACTCAGAAACATTGTTGAATAGTATTGTTCTGATGGTCCAGTGTCATGGTGTGGGGAAGCATAATGTTGCATGGATGAACTGACCTCCTCAGTGGTGCATTTGGCCCTGACTTCATTTTTATGGATGTCAATGCACAACCACATCTAAATGTGCAGGTGGAGGAGTTCTTGGAATGAGAGGATATTCAACAGACTGACTGGCCTGCCTGTTAACCCAACTTCCCAACTTAAATCCCATTGAGCATGTGTGATATGCATTTGGGAGATGTGCTGCAGCATATCCACATGCATGAACAACCATTCAGTGGTTGTCTACCATACTGCTGGAAGAATGGAACACCCTACTACGTGAAGTCCTTCACAACCTTGTGGCCAGAGTGGGAGCACACTGTAGAGCATGCTTTGCCATCCATGGTGATCACTCACTCTATTAATAACTATGTCTCACCTTTTGCAATGTCCAGGGGAGTGTCAGGAATAACTGTTACATTGTAGAAAGGGTGTTTCAGTAACCAATCTTAACTTTTAAAACATTAAAAGTACTGCACAGATTAAGGAATTTATTAAAACACTGTAAAAATATTATTTTGTGTGAGATTTCTTTCTTTGTCAGTCTGTGTCTTGATATACGGACGCCCATTTTTCCTCTAATGTTGTGATGGTGTGTATTGTCTCTCATATCAAACTCACATAAGTTGCTTTTGGGGAACAATGGTGCTGTAGAGAGATCCCTGTTTCTTAGGATTACTTTATTTTTTATTGTGTTTACTTTAAAAAAAAATCAGAATTTTACTGATATAACAGTATTGCACCGTATCAGTATGGAGCAAGAGGTGCGTGACTGAAAAAGACCAAAGTATGCCATCCCCATATGCTAATAAGTGGCAGATCTGTCAGTTTCTACATGGGATAGTACACTTCAGCTTTTCCCCGGGAGAATGACTAATATGTTTCTCCCAGTTTAATTTGCAATCAATGCGGAAGCCTACTAGTTCCACTGATATGCTTCTGACATCTTTAGTCAATCCTAGAATTAGTTTCTGTGCTTTATCAAAATTACTGATGAGTTCATTATAAGACAACCAGTTTATTGCTATTTGAAATTTTTCCTGATTTGCCCAATGCAATTTTGTAATCTCATGGTGTATACTGAGCAATAACATGCTGTCTGCATAGCATACACTTAATTAGCTCCTACATGAGAAGGTAAAACATTAATTGCAAAGGGTGCAACTTCTGTATTTTCACTAACAATCCATTACTTAGTCTGATGTCTTTGATGAGATTAGAACGTAGTATCATTTTATATGTACACTCCTGGAAATTGAAATAAGAACACCGTGAATTCATTGTCCCAGGAAGGGGAAACTTTATTGACACATTCCTGGGGTCAGATACATCACATGATCACACTGACAGAACCACAGGCACATAGACACAGGCAACAGAGCATGCACAATGTCGGCACTAGTACAGTGCATATCCACCTTTCGCAGCAATGCAGGCTGCTATTCTCCCATGGAGACGATCATAGAGATGCTGGATGTAGTCCTGTGGAACTGCTTGCCATGCCATTTCCACCTGGCGCCTCAGTTGGACCAGCGTTCGTGCTGGACGTGCAGACCGCGTGAGACGACGCTTCATCCAGTCCCAAACATGCTCAATGGGGGACAGATTCGGAGATCTTGCTGGCCAGGGTAGTTGACTTACACCTTCTAGAGCACGTTGGGTGGCACGGGATACATGCGAACGTGCATTGTCCTGTTGGAACAGCAAGTTCCCTTGCCGGTCTAGGAATGGTAGAACGATGGGTTCGATGACGGTTTGGATGTACCGTGCACTATTCAGTGTCCCCTCGACGATCACCAGTGGTGTACGGCCAGTGTAGGAGATCGCTCCCCACACCATGATGCCGGGTGTTGGCCCTGTGTGCCTCGGTCGTATGCAGTCCTGATTGTGGCGCTCACCTGCACGGCGCCAAACACGCATACGACCATCATTGGCACCAAGGCAGAAGCGACTCTCATCGCTGAAGACGACACGTCTCCATTCGTCCCTCCATTCACGTCTGTCGCGACACCACTGGAGTCGGGCTGCACGATGTTGGGGTGTGAGCGGAAGACGGCCTAACGGTGTGCGGGACCGTAGCCCAGCTTCATGGACACGGTTGCGAATGGTCCTCGCCGATACCCCAGGAGCAACAGTGTCCCTAGTTTGCTGGGAAGTGGCGGTGCGGTCCCCTACGGCACTGCGTAGGATCCTACGGTCTTGGCGTGCATCCGTTCGTCGCTGCGGTCCGGTCCCAGGTCGACGGGCACGTTCACCTTCCGCCGACCACTGGCGACAACATCGATGTACTGTGGAGACCTCACGCCCCACGTGTTGAGCAATTCGGCGGTACGTCCACCCGGCCTTCCGCATGCCCACTATTCGCCCTCGCTCAAAGTCCGTCAACTGCACATACGGTTCACGTCCACGCTGTCGCGGCATGCTACCAGTGTTAAAGACTGCGATGGAGCTCCGTATGCCACGGCAAACTGGCTGACACTGACGGCGGCGGTGCACAAATGCTGCGCAGCTAGCGCCATTCGACGGCCAACACCGCGGTTCCTGGTGTGTCCGCTGTGCCGTGCGTGTGATCATTGCTTGTACAGCCCTCTCGCAGTGTCCGGAGCAAGTATGGTGGGTCTGACACACCGGTGTCAATGTGTTCTTTTTTCCATTTCCAGGAGTGTATTTCATTTAATTGAAACAAAAAATATTTTATTGAATTCAGCGACAAAAATGATTCATGGCATGTATGACATTTGTGGCTGGTTTCTGTCACCAGCTAAATACAGTAATATCCACCATCTCATGTCACAGAAACAAGCATATTGGCAAAAACTCAGTTACTGTACATGTTCATATGGGGTGTTTGCAAATTCCTGTTACAAACTTCTAGGACTTGTAGATGGGTGTGGCTAGATAATATTTTCAATTGGAACTCATGTCTGGAAACATACTGTTTCTGTGTTAGTACCATTTAAAATCATGTTAGTAACACTACCACTTTTACAAGTAATTGATTAGGTGTGGCCGGCCGGAGTGGCTGTGCGGTTCTAGGCACTACAGTCTGGAGCCGAGCAACCGCTCTGGTCACAGGTTCGAATCCTGCCTCGGGCATGGATGTGTGTGATGTCCTTAGGTTAGTTAGTTTTAATTAGTTCTAAGTTCTCAGCGACGGATGACTTCAGAAGTTAAGTCGCATAGTGCTTAGAGCCATTTGAACCATTTTTTTTATTAGGTGTGACCCAGTAAATCTCTTGTTTTACAATTCCACTCCTTAATAGCCAAAGAAATTGCTCTTGTACTCATTGACAGATTCTCTTCAACATGATGCTGTACAGCCTCTTCCAATTCAAGTGTGTCTTTGGAACACCACAGTCACACATTCTGATGGTGAAGCCATTGTGTAATTGAAGCCATTGTGTAACTGTGGTGAAAAGGGTATGTGACAGAGTCAGACATTGTGGAGAACAGTCTTGTTAAAGGCGATGAGCAGCTCTTCCACTGCCATGAGCTTTGCCTTTCAGAAGGATCATGTCAGTTTATATGCAACTGTGTAATCAACCATGTTACTCTAACACTGACACCTGAATGAGGCTCAAATCAGGTCAGAGAGGTAGGGTAGACATCAAATGACATCAGCCAGTCCAATGTAACCAGCCCCCACCGTGACTACCCTGTTGCATACCTATCTAAAAAACATGTTTTCAAACGGCTGTAGCAGTGAAATGGTATATTTCTGCGCATGGCTTCCTGTTCAAAATATCATGTACTTACTACCCTCTACAAGTCCTAGAAGTTTGTAAGTGAAATTTCCAAACACCTTGTAGAATTTGGATGACTTTACACACATGTATCACATGAAACAAAGATAGCTTCATTCAAAATAAGCAAATTCAAGTGTATATAATTTCAAGACCTTATCAACAAAAATTAGATCTACAATAAATATATAGTAGAGTAAATGAAATAGTTGCAAAGTATCCATGTACTGCCTGATAGTTATGTAGTTGATCCTGATTCCATATTCTGAGGAGTGACGCAGTTGTTAAACACGAATGCCACATGAAAGGAAAAGTATTATGTAGCTGTTATTAGTACACTAGTTTCTTAAACAATTGTCCCTAGTCAGTTTGGAGGGGAAAATTGTACATTATCCTTCACCAAAGTCTTCTGGAGGTTGTGCATTGTTAATGTAATCATTGTCCCCTACTTCGTGCTTTTAACTTTTTCTCATTTTCAGAACGTCTTTTCTTATTTTTTGACACAGCCCTTTTGTAACATCCTCATCACACCATATCATGAAACTCTCTGGCAGATTAGAACTGTGTGCCAAACTGAGACTCGGACTCAGGACCCTTGCCTTTTGCACGCAAGTGCTCTACCAACTGAGCTACCCAAGCATGACTCACATCCTGTCCTCACAGCTTTACTTCCACCAGTACCTCACCTCCTACCTTCCAAACTTCACAGAAGCTCTCCTGCAAAACTTGCAGAACTAGTACTCCTGGAAGAAAGGATATTACGGAGACATGGCTTTGCCACAGCCTGGGGGATGTTTCCAGAATGAGATTTTCACTCTGCAGTGGAGTGTGCACTAATATGAAACTTCCTGGCAGATTAAAATAGTGAGAATTTCATTCTGCAAACATCCCCAAGGCGGTGGCAAAGTCATGTCTCCACAATATCCTTTCTTTCAGGAATGCTAATTCTGCAAGTTTCGCAGGAGAGCTTCTGTGAAGTTTGGAAGGTAGGAGGTGAGGTACTGGCGGAAGTAAAGCTGTGAGGACGGGGCATTGAGCCATGCTTGGGTAGCTCAGTTGGTAGAGAACTTGCCCGCGAAAGGCAAAGGTCCCGAGTTCAAGTCTCAGTCCGGCACACAGTTTTAATCTGCCAGGAAGTTTCATATCAGCGCACACTTCACTGCAGAGTGAAAATCTGATTCTAGACACCATATCTTAGTTACTGACATTAATCTCTATTGCAAGATTCCTACTCCATCAATTTCTTTCACTTTAAAACCTGCATCATCCATCCACTTACTCCAGTCCCACTACTGTTAACTCCTACAACACCACAAACAAAATCAAACAATGGAAAATCCAGGATGGAATGTAATAATATTATGAAAAGGATAGTTGCTACTCAACATGCAGTGGAGATGCTGAGTCACAGATAGGCACAACAAAAAGACAAAACCAGGTTTTGGCCAACAAAGTGTGTGTGTATCTCTTGTATGTTTTTGACAAAGGCCTTGTTGGCCAAAAGTTTATTTTGTGACAGTCTTTGTGTTGTGCCTATCTGTGACTCAGCATCTCTGCTATATGGTGAGTAGCATCTATCCTTTTCATAATACCACAGACAGAGCAACATGTGACACCACATCCATTGGTTATCAACTGAACTATTTTCATTTCTTGTCCTTTCATGAAAGGATTGCCACTATTAAACTGGCAAAGCCCATGAAGAAACACTGAGAAATGTCTAGCCTTGGGAATGGTGGTAAACTATTGCTGATCACGTGATACAAGATGACACAAGAGACCTGAGTGTGTGACATTTCCTGTCAACTGAAGTCTATAAACAATTAAAGCTCCAACGTCAGGCGCGTAATGGGGCCCCTTAGGGAAATGGCAGCAAGAGAGGGGAACAAAACCAATGTGCACTCCGTGTGCATACCGGGGGGAGTCATTCCAGATGTGGAAAGGGTCCTTCCGGATGCCATGAAGGGTACAGGGTGCACCCATCTGCAGGTGGTCGCTCATGTCGGCACCAATGATGTGTGTCGCTATGGATCAGAGGAAATCCTCTCTGGCTTCCGGCGGCTATCTGATTTGGTGAAGACTGCCAGTCTCGCTAGCGGGATGAAAGCAGAGCTCACCATCTGCAGCATCGTCGACAGGACTGACTGCGGACCTTTGGTACAGAGCCAAGTGGAGGGTCTGAATCAGAGGCTGAGACGGTTCTGCGACCGTGTGGGCTGCAGATTCCTCGACTTGCGCCATAGGGTGGTGGGGTTTCGGGTTCCGCTGGATAGGTCAGGAGTCCACTACACGCAACAAGCGGCTACACGGGTAGCAGGGGTTGTGTGGCATGGGCTGGGCGGTTTTTTAGGTTAGATGGCCTTGGGCAAGTACAGAAAGGGCAACAGCCTCAACGGGTGCGCGGCAAAGTCAGGACATGCGGGGACCAAGCAGCAATCGGTATTGTAATTGTCAACTGTCGAAGCTGCGTTGGTAAAGTACCAGAACTTCAAGCGCTGATTGAAAGCACCGAAGCTGAAATTGTTATAGGTACAGAAAGCTGGCTTAAGCCAGAGATAAATTCGGCCGAAATTTTTACAAAGGTACAGACGGTGTTTAGAAAGGATAGATTGCATGCAACCGGTGGTGGAGTGTTCATCGCTGTTAGGAGTAGTTTATCCTGTAGTGAAGTAGAAGTGGATAGTTCCTGTGAATTATTGTGGGTGGAGGTTACACTCAACAACCGAACTAGGTTAATAATTGGCTCCTTTTACCGACCTCCCGACTCAGCAGCATTAGTGGCAGAACAACTGAGAGAAAATTTGGAATACATTTCACATAAATTTTCTCAGCATGTTATAGTCTTAGGTGGAGATTTCAATTTACCAGATATAGACTGGGACACTCAGATGTTTAGGACGGGTGGTAGGGACAGAGCATCGAGTGACATTATACTGAGTGCACTATCCGAAAATTACCTCGAGCAATTAAACAGAGAACCGACTCGTGGAGATAACATCTTGGACCTACTGATAACAAACAGACCCGAACTTTTCGACTCTGTATGTACAGAACAGGGAATCAGTGATCATAAGGCCGTTGCAGCATCCCTGAATATGGAAGTTAATAGGAATATAAAAAAAGGGAGGAAGGTTTATCTGTTTAGCAAGAGTAATAGAAGGCAGATTTCAGACTACCTAACAGATCAAAACGAAAATTTCTGTTCCGACACTGACAATGTTGAGTGTTTATGGAAAAAGTTCAAGGCAATCGTAAAATGCGTTTTAGACAGGTACGTGCCGAGTAAAACTGTGAGGGACGGGAAAAACCCACCGTGGTACAACAACAAAGTCAGGAAACTACTGCGAAAGCAAAGAGAGCTCCACTCCAAGTTTAAACGCAGCCAAAACCTCTCAGACAAGCAGAAGCTAAACGATGTCAAAGTTAGCGTAAGGAGGGCTATGCGTGAAGCGTTCAGTGAATTCGAAAGTAAAATTCTATGTACCGACTTGACAGAATATCCTAGGAAGTTCTGGTCTTACGTTAAATCAGTAAGTGGCTCGAAACAGCATATCCAGACACTCTGGGATGATGATGGCATTGAAACAGAGGATGACACGTGTAAAGCTGAAATACTAAACACCTTTTTCCAAAGCTGTTTCACAGAGGAAGACCGCACTGCAGTTCCTTCTCTAAATCCTCGCACAAACGAAAAAATGGCTGACATCGAAATAAGTGTCCAAGGAATAGAAAAGCAACTGGAATCACTCAATAGAGGGAAGTCCACTGGACCTGACGGGATACCAATTCGATTCTACACAGAGTACGCGAAAGAACTTGCCCCCCTTCTAACAGCCGTGTACCGCAAGTCTCTAGAGTAACGGAGGGTTCCAAATGATTGGAAAAGAGCACAGATAGTCCCAGTCTTCAAGAAGGGTCGTCGAGCAGATGCGCAAAGCTATAGACCTATACCTCTGACGTCGATCTGTTGTAGAATTTTAGAACATGTTTTTTGCTCGAGTATCATGTCGTTTTTGGAAACCCAGAATCTACTATGTAGGAATCAACATGGATTCCGGAAACAGCGATCGTGTGAGACCCAACTCGCTTTATTTGTTCATGAGACCCAGAAAATATTAGATACAGGCTCCCAGGTAGATGCTATTTTTCTTGACTTCCGGAAGGCGTTCGATACAATTCCGCACTGTCGCCTGATAAACAAAGTAAGAGCCTACGGAATATCAGACCAGCTGGGTGGCTGGATTGAAGAGTTTTTAGCAAACAGAACACAGCATGTTGTTATAAATGGAGAGACGTCTACAGACGTTAAAGTAACCTCTGGCGTGCCACAGGGGAGTGTTATGGGACCATTGCTTTTCACAATATATATAAATGACCTAGTAGATAGTGTCAGAAGTTCCATGCGGCTTTTCGCGGATGATGCTGTAGTATACAGAGAAGTTCCAGCATTAGAAAATTGTAGCGAAATGCAGGAAGATCTGCAGCGGATAGGCACTTGGTGCAGGGAGTGGCAACTGTCCCTTAACATAGACAAATGTAATGTATTGCGAATACATAGAAAGAAGGATCCTTTACTGTATGATTATATGATAGCGGAACAAACACTGGTAGCAGTTACTTCTGTAAAATATCTGGGAGTATGCGTGCGGAACGATTTGAAGTGGAATGATCATATAAAGTTTATTGTTGGTAAGGCGGGTACCAGGTTGAGATTCATTGGGAGAGTGCTTAGAAAATGTAGTCCATCAACAAAGGAGGTGGCTTACAAAACACTCGTTCGACCTATACTTGAGTATTGCTCATCAGTGTGGGATCCGTACCAGATCGGTTTGACGGAGGAGATAGAGAAGATCCAAAGAAGAGCGGCACGTTTCGTCACAGGGTTATTTGGTAACCATGATAGCGTTACGGAGATGTTTAATAAACTCAAGTGGCAGACTCTGCAAGAGAGGCGCTCTGCATGGCGGTGTAGATTGCTCGCCAGGTTTCGAGAGGGTGCGTTTCTGGATGAGGTATCGAATATATTGCTTCCCCCTACTTATACCTCCCGAGGAGATCACGAATGTAAAATTAGACTGATTAGAGCGCGCACGGAGGCTTTCAGACAGTCGTTCTTCCCGCGGACCATACGCAACTGGAACAGGAAAGGGAGGTAATGACAGTGGCACGTAAAGTGCCCTCCGTCACACACCGTTGGGTGGCTTGCGGAGTATAAATGTAGATGTAGATGTAAATTCTGAACCCCCATTAAATTATGCCACAAATCCATACAATTGATTGGATCAATAACAATGATGAATTAAAATGGCTTTAGTTCATTCCAGGAGTTTGGTCCCTGAGTTCACTTATGGTAAAGGTTTGTGTTTTACATACAATAAATCAAAACATTTATTTAAAGTACATTATTTATTATTAAATACAGGTCACAGAGATCACAGTTCACGGTATCCACAATAACAACTATCAGCCTGTTTTTTTCGCTGTTGCCAACTTAATTTTTGGCAGGTCTTCATAAGAAACAAGATAATGGATGTCTTGACAACTAACCTCAACATAACTCAGTTATAACTGACTGTGTCAGCCCTTAGGGGCTGCAAAGTGACAAAAATAATGTAAAAATATGTACTTCATAGTAGAAGTAACCTGCTTTACCACTATCAATGTTTTAATTTATATTAATTTTTACATAAAAGCATTTGTTCAGTGTATATTACAGTAACTGCCATGAATAATATTGTGGCAACATCAGTATTTGAGTTATCTATTCCTTCCACAAATCATTATGTCTTCTTAATGAAATAAAATAAATGTTGCTATATCTGTGAGTCATTGGATACCGGTGCAGACATCAGACAACAGGTGAGAAACGATGATGATCCAAGGCAGTAAGACTGCCTGCAGTCAGAACTCAAATCCTCACTGGAGTCGAGCAACAGGGCAGACAAATGATGGACCCAACACAGCAAGAGCAAGGCAATAGCAGTCTAGTCTACAATGAAGTGTGACAAACTTTTGACACAATGCTGTCAACAGATCAAGTATGAGCCACAATCCAAATCAAGATCAGAGAGGGAAACTAATATCAAAGTGAAGTCGTCTGTGAGTAGTCAGTGGCATGGTGGAGACAGTAACAAATGCTATCAGACGAAGTACACTACTGACTGAGCAGTTGATGTGTGGTGGTATTTATTCCGGCTGCGAGTGACACTATTGGCCGGTGTATTATGTGGCAAGATGGTGGTGCACTCACTAGGTGAGTGCAGCACTGCAGTGACACTGTCTACTATCAGCCATTGAGATCTGTTTGTTCTGTTGGACATTCAACTTCTGCGCAGCCCAATACGAGAAACGTAATTTTTACAAAATTTATAGCAACTGTAAAATGAGGTATAAAGGGTCTCATCTTAAAGAAATTGTTGTACTGACTCCAAAGCTGGTCTTAGATTTTGTGAGACAGCTATATTTTCAAAGCTATGGGGAATTTAATATTGTGGTTAATATTTTATGTGTTTGGATCCCATTGTAGGTGTAAAACATTACCTTTTGCCTGTAAAATTAGTCAAATGACTTATGTTTTGAAAACATCATTTAATTGAATTTTGATATTGCACAGCAAATGCCTTTGTAAATATGTTATATAGCTGAGCAAGTAGCCAAAAGAGTAGGTCCCCCATGAAACCTATTACGATGTTGTGATCTTTAGTTGTTATAGATCCTCAATTCATGGCAGCGAAACATATGATAATGAATTTATCTGATTTCGACATTGAGAATATGAATTTCTTAGAGGAATCTGAAAATGCCATTTTAGTAGGTCTGTTTGGTATCTACTGAATCGGTAAGCAGCCAGCAATGTTTCACTGTTGTTAAAAATGTGTCTTGACAGTACATAAATTCTATTTTTGTTATACACAAGCTAGGTTAAGGTCAAAGAGTCTGTTGCAAGGTGTTGCAATTGACATAACTTTGATAACAGATCACTTAAATTATGTCTCAAGTGCCTGCTACACAACATGAGGCAGTTGGGTCCTCCCTCTTAGTTTGAGTTTCTTTGAAGTCCAGAAATGTGGAACTGCTCTCCAACATACACTGTTCACACTCCTAATATTCCCTGCCAGGCCTGGTAATAACACTAAACATGAACAACACTAATGCAGTCAGTTTGCTGTTCAATTTGTCACAGAGAATTGCAACTCTTACCATGTATATACCTGTCGACAGTATGTATGTGGACAGTTACATTGATAGCTAACCATGTCTTCTGGGTGCTTCACTTTTTGTCATGCAGTGTATTTTCAGATCCCCCTATTCTTATGCACTTACAACTCCCACCCCCACCTCCCCTATTTAATTATTTATGTTTTTCATTGATAGCATTCTTATTTCCTTAACAATTTACCCTCTTTCTTTTTCTCATCTTTTCTCTTATATTTTCTTCCACTTTTTTATTAATTTTATTTTACTTTTTATCTTCATCTTTTTCTCTTTTCAGTTGGTTTTCCCCATCCCCTTTTCTGCTTTCCATCAGTTCTTAATGGTACCATTCATTCAGCTTCTCATTTCTCTTCCTCTCAATCCATCTTTATTTCTCACTCTGTCCTATCATCACTTCTGGGCACAGGCTCTCTCCTACTCTCTTATGTCTCCCCTTTTATCTTTGTTTCTTCTCATCCTCACAGCTGGTGGGTCACTCTCATCCTTTTATCTGAGTGACCCACTATTCCTCCTGACATATCCCTTTTTCCTCCATGTGGAAGAACTGACAGTTCTGTAAGATAGGAATAATTTTTATATGTCTTTAAATGTGTCAGTCAATGGTAATGAAATTATACCTCCTGAAAGAATATACTGGTCACCCACTGTGTGTTCTGGTAATTTTGCAATTTTATGGAGTGAATTCTTCTTTTGAACATTGTACAAAATATGATCTGTGTTAGTTTCCATGTAGCCATAACAAATTTAGAATTGTGGTAACAAGTGGAATTAAAGATTGGTATCTGTGAGTACAAGAAAGAAAATAGAAGAAAGACTCCAGTTTGGTGCCAGACTGCACTCTTCTCCTTCTGAAATCCCATGTGGGGATGCCAAGCACAGTGAATCCAAATGAATGAATCATCAGACCATAGTCAACAATTGAATGAAATTTGTTGACGTTAAGTATTTTGACCAGGACGATTGCACTCATCTTGCTGTTACTGAACAGTACATCATCTCTTTACTTCCACCTATATTTTTACTATCAACAGTATAACTGACAATTCCAAAGATGAATAATGTAGAGATGTATGCCAGTATATTTGAGGTTTAGGAAATAAAATAAAATTTGTTTGGAAACTCTTCTGAGAAAATGACACATTATTATTAATATAATACAAAAGAGACATTCTTTACTTTGTTTCTGAATACATTCTACACTGAAAATCCCATATATCATAGCTGTTGCAAACTAGTAGAAAATTTTATGTTATAGACCAGAATTCCTGGTCCATTGTTTCCCAACCTTTCTTAGACCATTACCCCTGATTGCAATCAGATGTTATACAGTACCCCCCCCCCCCCCCCCAAATCTTCCCCCTACCACCACTCCCCCTGCCATCACCAAATTTAGCTCTTAACTAAACTTCAGAATGAAAAAGAACTTTCTTTGAACACTTTTATTTTAAAAATAGTTTTGTGGGTGTGGGTTGATTAGGTCACCAATTAATGAGTCACTGAGACAATTGGTAACGCTTATGTCTAACAACCATTTTTGTATTTGAGTTGTTTTCAGTAAGGGCACATCATAAATCATGCTCCAGATCTATTCAGTTACTTGTTTTAACACTAATATTGTTATTCAGTCCTGGACTTCACAAATACTTGTTTCTGTTGTCATTGTTATCATAGTAAAAAAAATTTAAACACATCTGCAAATCTTGATGCCCACATTTCTTTTCCACATGTCATGTGTTGTATTCAGGTAGAGAGAAAAAAGGTTAGGCACTCATTACAACTCATGCTTCCCCTGCACAACTGCTTTCCCTAGTGGCACTTGCTACACCTGCACCAGCATTTAAAATGAACCAAGTTAAAATGTGTGCACTATACTTACTATTAGTAAATCATTTGATTGCTGGATTCCTTAATTCTGATCTGGTAGAAATTAGAAGACTTCAGTCTGTTAACACTATGTTTCTGGTCACTCTAACAATAAATAATAATAATAGTAATATTGTGTACAGCACTATAGTAGCCCTTATACAGGGTGTCCAGGGAGGAATGGCCAATATTCAGGGATATAATAGGAATGATCATTCGTAGCAGAAAGGTCTAGTAAATGTGGGCTCAAGATGCATACCTTAAGAACTGTGAGCACTTCTTCATCTTCTATTCTGTGGAACAAACCTCTTCTAATGTAAGATCCTTGCTTTCCATGTTTTAGAGGAGACAGTATGGACCAAAACAACAAAAAGATGTGTCGTACACATGGGCTCTAGAATGCATAACGTAAGCATTTCAGTAGGAGAGATGTTTTTCATACTAGCAAAGATGAACCCCTCATAGCTCATAGCTCATAAGGTATGTACTTTACAGCCCATGTTTACTGGTCTTTTATTCTTGCTTTGGTCCGTACTACCATCTCTCAAAATATGAAAAGCAAAGAACTTACAGTAGAAGAGATGTGTTTCACAGTATTGCAGATCTTCCTGCATTTCGCTACAATTTTCTAATGCTGCAACTTCTCTGTATACTACAGCATCATCCGCGAAAAGCCACATGGAACTTCTGACACTATCTACTAGGTCATTTCTATATGTTGTGAAAAGCAATGGCCCCATAACACTCCCGTATGGCATGCTAGAGGTTACTTTAACGTCTGTAGACATCTCTCCATTGAGAACAACAAGCTGTGTTTTGTTTGGTAAAAACTCTTCAGTCCAGCCACACAGCTGGTCTGATATTCTGTAAGCTCTTACTTTGTTTATTAGGTGACAGTGCGGAACTGTATCGAATGCATTCCACAAGTCAAGGAAAATGGCATCTACCTGGGAGCCTGTATCTAATATTTTCTAGGTCTCATGAACAAATAAAGAGAGTTGGGTCTCACACGATTGCTGTTTCCAGAATCCATGTTGGTTCCTACAGAGTAGATTCTGGGTTTCCAGAAATGACATGATACATGAGCAAAAAACATGTTCTAAAATTCTACAACAGATCGATGTCAGAGATATCGGCCTATAGTTTTGCACATCTGCCCGATGACCCTTCTTGACAACTGGAACTACCTGTGCTCTTTTCCAATCATTTGGAACCTTCCGTTCCTCTAGAGAATTGCGGTACACGGCTGTGTAGAATCGAATTTGTATCCCATCAGGTCCAGTGGACTTTCCTCTGTTGAGTGATTTCAGTTGTTTTTCTATTCCTTGGACACTTATTTCGATGTCAGCCATTTTTTCGTTAGTGCGAGGATTTAGAGAAGGAACTGCAGTGTGGTCTTCCTCTATGGAACAGCTTTGGAAAAAGGTGTTTAGTATTTCAACTTTATACGTGTCATCCTCAGTTTCAATGCCATTATCATCGCAGAGTGTCTGGATATGCTGTTTCGATCCACTTACTGATTTAACGTAAGACCAGAACTCCCTAGGATTTTCTGTCAAGTTGATACATATTGCGGACACATGGCTTAGCCACAGCCTTGGGGATGTTTCCAGAATGAGAATTTCACTCTGCAGCGGAGTGTACGCTGATATGAAACTTCCTGGCAGATTAAAACTGTGTGCCGGACCGAGACTCAAACTCGGGACCTTTGCCTTTCGCGGGCAAATTCTCTACCAACTGAGCTACCCAAGCACGACTCACGCCCCAACCTCACACCTTTGCTTGTGCCAGTATCTCGTCTCCTACCTTCCAAACTTAACAGAAGCTCTCCTGCGAAACTTGCAGAATTAGCATTCCTGAAAGAAAGGATATTATGGAGACATGGCTTAGCCACAGTCTTGGGGATGTTTCCAGAACATCCCCAAGGCCACATGAAGTACTGTGTTACTAGAGCCATGGATGTGCACACTCTGGTGTGCACCAGATTGTGTAATGGTTGAATGCGGCCTTGTGGAAGGCAGTGGGTAGGAACAGGTGAGGTGAGCTGGTGGATATACCGCACCAGATATATGTCTGCTGTTGAAGCCATGAGCCAGCTTTTGTTGAAGACGGAGGCCAGAGTTGGCGTCCTGGCAGAATTGGGTGAGTTCTGGGTCGTGCTCCTGGGCAGTGTTAGGTTAGATTAGATTAGATTTACTTTCATTCCAATTGATCCGTAGTGAGTAGGTCCTCCAGGATGTGGACCATGTCAGATAAATAACAATACATGACAAATATTTACAACTAAAACAAATAAGCTAATGTACCATTCCACAGGTCCCAAGTGGAATGATAGTCATTTTTAATGAACACTATATGAAAGAGTCATTTTACAAATACTAATGCACTGAATTTAAAATTAAAAAGTTTTTTATTCATTTATAAGGTAATAAACATGTAATACAACTACTATAATACTTATTTACAATGAACTCATTACTGCACTGAAATGGTGCAGAAGTTAGATTGTACTTACACACACACACACACACACACACACACACACACACACACACATATATTTACTAAGAACACATTACTGCACTGAAATTGTGCAGAAGTTATATATATATACACACACAAATCAGTTGGTTTTACTGAGGAATTCATCAATGGAGTAGGAGTTGGCCACCAATAAATCCCAATAAATCCTTTAGACTTCTCTTACAGTGAATTTCATTGGTTGTTAAGCATTTTATGGCTGCTGGCAAGTTATTGAAAATGTGTGCTCCTGAATAATGCATACCTTTTTGTACAAGACTAAGTTACTTCAAATCCTTGTGAAGATTATTCTTATTTCTAGTATTGATTCCACGAATTGAACCCCATAGTCCAATGACAAAGCAATGGTGCGTGTGCAGTTGGGCAGCGACGACGTTGTCTATTCCAGCGACATCCATAATTGTAAATTCTGAGGTGAACGATAGCTGCCAGAATTTACGTGGGGGACACTGGTCAATGTCTTTCATAAGTGCAAACATTATGGGTTTGTAATCGATGAAGACCTTGAAGTGATGGGCCTCTGCCAATGCCCGAAAGTATTTGATAGCCTCATAGATGGCGAGGAGCTCTCTGTCATATGCAGTTCAGTGCCCTTGAGGGGGAGAGAGGTTGCTGGAGTAGAAAGTGAGCGGCTGCCAGGTGTCGCCCACATGCTGTTGCAGGACAGTGCCTATGGGTGAGCAGAGTGAAGCCTGCAAAGTCGCGTTTGACGACCAAGAAGCTGTCTTCCATTTGCTGCGCCCACAGCACCAGCTTGCTCCCTTTTGTTTTTATGCTGTGAGCAGCAGTGAGCAGCTCCTGCATAGCACTGGAGTTCTTTAGGCGCCGTTAGAAAAGGTTTAACATGCCGAGAAAACGGCGGGGGTCCTTGAATGTCTTTTGGCGTGGGAAATCGAGTATAGCTTGTACTTTGTCGGGTAAGGGACATGAGCAGGCAGGGGATATGGTGTGGCCCACGAATTCCACCTCACTGACGCCAAGCACGTATTTTTCTGTGTTGACGTTGATGCCAGCATCCTGGAGACGTCCAGAAATACTGTAGAAGTACTCGTGGTGTTCCTCTGGCATCGTGGAAAATATAAGTATGTCATCCAGGTATGCGAAACAGCAGGACAAGTCTTGCAGGACGCTATCCAAGAACCGCTGCCACATTTGTGCAGCATTATGGAGGCCAAAGGTCATAAAGGCGCTCTCGCAGAGTCCAAATGGCGTGATGATGGCTGCCTTCTGAATGTATGGCCAGAACCTGGGTGAAAGCTATGGAGCAGTCGATCATGCTGAAGATTGTAGCCCCAGCCAGCATGTTGTTGTAGCTGCATAGGAATGACACTGGGTACCAATCAGGGATAGTGTAGGCATTTAGCTTCCAGTAATCCCCATATGGGCGCCAGGAGCATCCTTCTCCTTAGCGAGGTGAAGGGCAGATGCTCACAGGCTCTTTGAAGGACGCAATATGCTGGCAGTGAGCAGCTTCAAACTCAGCCTTAGTGGTGTCCAGTTTATGCAGCGCAAGCGGGCATGGCCACCAGAAGATGGGTGGTCTGGACAGGTGTGTTAGACCAAGAAATTGCGCCAGGAGGTCGGTGGTCGGTCTATGGGCCAGAGCACGCCACCTGCTTCACATCGAAGAGAACAGTGAAAAGATTACGCACTTTGTTGATCTCCCAGTCTCACTGCCAATGAGGTGCCAGTGGTAGTGCAGCATTATGGAGACCAGAGGTCATAAAGGTGCTCTCACAGAGTCCAAATGGCATGATGATGGCTGTCGTCTGGTTGTACAGCCAGAATCTGGGTGAAAGCCTTGGAGCAGTCGATCATGCTTAAGACTGTAGCCCCAAGTCAGCACGTTGTTGTAGCTGCATAGTTGTTAGTGTTTCATGAGGTCCACCCGATAATGGGGTCAGTAATGTCGGCGACATTGAAGGTCCAGGGCAGGTCCTGTTGCAGGCCCTGATCAAGTGTGTGACAATGAATGACATACGTAGCGACAGTGAAGTTATTTGCTGCTGTCAAGAGAATGGCTGAGGCGGTGTCAGCATTTTGTACAAGCTGCCATCGGAGAGTAGAGTACTCGGAGCCAGTGTCTATGAGGAATGTTAGGACAGAATAGGTGTCTCAGATGAGCAGGCACTGGGAGACCAAGCAACAATTGTGCGTGCCTAATCCTGGTGGTTGTTGGCATTTGGGTGCCAAGAGCAGGGTTCTCTGCAGTTCATGGCGTTTGGGCTGAAGTACTCACAATACCAGCAGAGGCCGGCACTGTCGTGAGGGGCATTGCAGGTTGGCTGGAGCTGCAGTGTTGTTGTGGTTGTCATGCTGGCAGCTGTGGCTGCATGGGCTGTGGTGGTCAGAGTTGAGTCGGACCGCAATTGCTTCAACATTGCTATGTCGACACTGAGGCAGGCAAGCATGTTGTATATTCCTACTGTTGAATGCTGTGCTGTAGGGCTGGGACCAGTGACATCATTAGTGGTATATTGAGCAGCGAGGATGAGCACATGCTGTGGTGACTGGCCAAATGATGGCCAGCTGGCTGTGCCAGGTGGGGCTGCACTCACGGGCAGGGAGGCCAGCATCTATTGCACCTTGTTGGCATCAGTGATGGAGAGGTTAGCGTGTGAAACCACTGCTGTATGTATTGGGGCCAGGAGGCAAGCTAGCCAGATGTTATAAAGAAAATCATCGGAGACCGTGTGTGGTTCTGTCAGACTTCAGAGGTGGCACAGGAACTGAGAGGGTTGTCGGTTCCCACATTGCTCAAGAGAAAGAAGGACCTGGATGCACTGTATTTCAGAAGAGGTGAGTTGTGTCAGGAGGCAGCACTGGGGTGTCTCGGAGTGGTCGGTGGCTGTGGGCGATGAAATGATGTCAGGGACTTTCATTGCATATATAGGCTCGAGCTTATGCTGCAGCTGGTGAAGATCACACCTGCTGAAGAAAACCATAGACGTGGGTCCCACAGGTTAAGGGCAGCAGATGAGCTGCAGCATGGCCAGTGGGAGTGGTGAATCGCATGGTGGTGCTTCAAGGCCAGGAAGATCTGTGGAGACGAGGACCAGTGTCGACTGTGGTGTGGAGTCCAGCTTCAGTGGCTGGTCCACCTGTGGTTGTGTCGCCATGTTGCATGCACAGGGTGGCATTGCAGTGTTCCATTTCTGCAAGGCGTGTGATGATAATGTCATGTGGCACTAGCGTAGCAGCTGCATGTGCTGGGGTGTCGATTGAGTCAGAGGCAGTAGCCATTCATCTTTAGGTTGCACAAAATGTGGCAAAACATGCTTAAAGCAATGAGTTCACGGTGCAAAGCACACCAGTGTCCATAGCATGAAAACAGAAGTTGCTGGGTACACACATACAGGAGTCGGAACATGCACCTAATGGGGCAAGGCAGGCAGTAATATGCCAAAATAGAATATTAAGTTGACTGAGTCCATCATTGGGTCATCAGTGTAGGAATGTTCCTTCCTTTATTGAACTAAGTAACATGCAGTGTTGCAAACACATCAAAGACAGGTCCACACATGGCTGGAGTTACACAAATAGCCCCAGGTTCAAAATGTAAAACAGTCACTCACTCGAGATGTGAAAACATGAGTCGGGTATGGCACAGTAGAAACGGTGGAGTTGGAGAAATCATTGCCTCATCCCAGTGTTCACTGCATGATATGCACTTACAATACCTGCACAAAGACACACAAAGTAAAATTTATAGCCTCACAGGAGTGCAATGCAAAAACACAATATCCACTGTGATTGCATGCCAGGCGTAAAGGCAGCACGGTGCAGTCATCTTGCAGCATTGTAAAAGCATTAATGTCAGGTGCACCCTCTCATGGCCAGTTCCTCATGACACAGGCATAGAGTAGCAACTGAAGTGGATAGTTCAAGGGATGGAGAAAGACTGGTGAAACTCAGTTGGCAGAAGCCTTGCTAGGGGCAGCTATTGTTCCACACTGGTAGTCAGTGACTGTAGTGGTGAAGTGTCTTGTCACACGACAAGATTGATTGCTGTGAAAAGAAGAACATTGTGAGGGGTTGAGACTCATTGCCTTAGCAGACACCTATAGCAAGTTGGGAGCAAATGGAACTGCTAAGACAGATGTGTGGTGAAAGGCTGCCATCCCCACAGCTTCCTTTTTTCTTAGTAAGTGATATGTGTATCAAGTTTGGTTATACTAATTGATCCCAGAGCTTATGAGGAGATGTTGTACATATGCATACATAACATACATTGCACACAAATATGTCTGATTCTCTGCTGTTTTACATGGTAAATTTGTCTATGGTATTCAGCCATGTGGCTTGATCTTAGGTCCTGAAACACATTGACAAAATTATTGGCTTTCTGCAGAGCTCATCCTCGCAACCTGTTGACACACTGAACAGCACAAATAAGAGTCAAATTGCACTTCATACTTATAGAAGTATTCCTCCTTAACTAAACACAGGAAAATGCTAATAGGTCATTTTCAAACATTTTTATGTCACCCCTTTTCATCCTGTCCCCCAGCCACAGTGGTAGTGGGGAATCTTACTCCCACAGTATTTTTATACCAATAATAAGTCATCTACCTAACAAATTGAGTTCAAATTGCTCCATGTGTTCCTGAGTTATTCTTCAGTGTCACCCCATTTCATTCCCACTCCTATGGGGTATAGGTGATTCTTAGTCTCACAGTGCCTTTTTCCAATTTGTAAGTTACTAGTAACCCTTGATCCTTTAAAGAATTGAACTTCCCTACATAAAAGAGCTTCAAACTTCAGATTACAAATGAGTTAAAAGCATTAGATATTTAATGTTCAGCATGTAAGTGAGAAAAAATTATAAAAGGCTTGAAACTATGTTTAAAGTTCATTGGAAGTTGCTAAGTGCTCACATTATCACACACTGGGTGTGTATAGTCTAGGTAACTTGCACCTGATTGTAGAAGAACATAGATTTTTGCTCATCTCGATGTTTGCGGTGTCATATCTCCTGAACTATGTGTCATACAATGCTATAATTTTGCAAGCACATTCACTGGTATTAGTGGATAATAAATGTACTGTCTGTGGAATATGTTGTAAATAAAGTTAATAATAAAGAAATAATAAATTCAACCATCATGCATAATGCAGCATCTTTTCACGCATCTAATTGTTTATGATATATCTCCATAACTATGTGTCATACAGTGATATAATTTTGCACTTACACTCAGTGATGTATATGGATACTCTCTGAAAGATGTGTTGTGATTAAAGATAGTACTAAAGAAGTAATAAATTGAAATCTCATGCCTGATGTGGTAGTTTTCAGGCATCTCAATTATGACATCACATCTCCTGAACTATGTGTCATACAATGATATAATTTTGCTGGTACATTTGGTGTGTATACTTCATACTGTCTGGAAAATGTGATGTGAATGGGGTTAGAAGTAAAGAGGTAATAAATTAAAATGTCATGCCTATTGTGGCAGTTTTACTGCGCGAACAGCAAAAATATAGTAAGCAATAAACGTTCCTCCAAAAGTTTCATAAAGGTTTGATATTATATGTGAAGTTTGTAGCAAGTGGCTAAGTGCTCTTATTCTCAAATACTGGATGAATATAGTATGGCTTTTTGCGTGCAGTGCATTACATTCCTTTTTCAGCCCCACGCTCATGCCTTTGAGACGTGGCTGTTTCTTACCACCAAAGTGCTTCCTTCTAGATGGCAAGTTATATATGTACCAAGTTTGGTTGAAATTGAACC
Source organism: Schistocerca serialis cubense (assembly GCF_023864345.2). Taxonomy (NCBI): domain Eukaryota; kingdom Metazoa; phylum Arthropoda; class Insecta; order Orthoptera; family Acrididae; genus Schistocerca; species Schistocerca serialis. The sequence goes on along the minus strand of NC_064640.1, from coordinate 934,926,204 downwards.
AGTAGTTTAGGAGGAGATGTTGAACAGACAAACATACATACATACTTACATATACTTTCATAAATTATAAAGATTAGTTAACTAAAAATAGATTGTTTTTCCAGGTTGGTGATCACATTGAGAAGATAAATAATGAGAATCTGGTTGGTCGAAGACATTTTGAAGTGGCAAAGATGCTAAAAGAAATTCCAAAGGACACAACATTTACACTAAGACTTGTTGAGCCATTGAAGGATGGATTCAGTAAGTATTTCCAGTGCACTGACATAGAAATGCCATTGAGCTCCAATATCAGTAAAAAAACTCAGTTTATATGGCAAAAATCAAGAATGTAAAGTTGTGTGATGTACATTTATGATAGTAGACTTGTTGCCCTTGAGCACAAAAATTGTGTATACATAACAGAAAGTGAGTAACATTGTTCCTTTATTTTGTTTCATAACTTTGTGTTTGATATATTGATTGAAATACAGTTAAAGGAACTCAGATAGGGAAGAGTGTAGAATATATGATACACAACCTGTATATAGAGTAATAATGATTTTATTGACACATGTATACACAGATCGACTGGATGTGACAAAGGCATAATTCAAACTAAACATTCAGAGTCTACACAGTCGCTCTCCCTCGTCAGTGATGTTACTAATCCCACAGAGCTGCCCCGCCCCCCTTCTGGTGTAGTCAAACATTGGTGGGAGAGAGACTATGCTGACAATTATCTATGCTTAGATGGCTGGACCATTTTTTGTAGGTGTAATTCTCATATCGGAGGTTAAACATCTCGTTTTTCTGCAGCAGTATAGCCATCGCACAGTGGAAGTAACTTGACTAATGCTGTGATACAGTTCTCTAGATAGTGTAATCACTGCAGTATGACATCATTGTGATTGTTGTTTACATCATATGTGTCAGTAGTTGTACTGTTACATTTAGTAGGTGGATGTCTTGAGTTGTATCTGTGATTCACTGCAGACACAACATCTCATTGGCAAAGCATACACAGCCATCAGCACGTCCATGCGGAGAGGCCGAAATGCAACTGGAACCAATATAGACTTGTACATACGCGTGGAGAATCAGTGTCTGCCATGTGATGTGTTGCTGCATCGACTGACTGTTGCTGCAGAGAAGTGGCATCCTCTCAGTTGGAGGTGATTGGGCTGAGTTGCATCATCTTGGTGGTGGCCAGATGGAGGCTCGATGTCATGGATGATTGCTGCATTGGGGAGGGGATGCCAGCTTCTTTGTCAGTTGTAGAACAAAGCCGTGATACCTCAGCCAGTTGGTATAATGTGCAGTTGAGGGTGTCATGATTGGTGATGGTCGCTTTAATACATGTGAGTTTGGATTCTTGCCTTCATGAGGTGAGTGGAGATTGCGGCAAAGCAAGATGGCTGCCATTGTTGGCAACATTCGTTACACATTGGTGACTGTATGAAACAATAGGCTGGAAAAGAATGTCTGAACATAGTTCAGTGCATTGAGAAGCATGATTTTGGAGAATTTGATTGAACAGGCATGGTGCAGTTGTGGCACAGGCATCATTTTGTGAGTGCTGCCCAACTGGTTGGGTAGTGTGGGACTGTGCAGCACTGCACTGACACTCTGTACCTGTGTATTTGTCCCACAGAGAGTGCTGAGTGTGTCACTGTGCAGTACTGAACATGTTGAGTAGGTATTCCATATCCAGGTCGCCCATTTCTTGGGTACTGATTTAGGGTGAAACACCAAATCTGCACTGCATTGTTCTTCTGTTGTGGTGTTTGAATGCACATTGTAGGCATCAAGTACAGTGTTTGTGAGCATCATGGGTCACCACTAAAGGAACTCAGATACAGATAGGTGTAAAATACATGATTTACAGCTCATATATAGAGTAATTATGATTTTATTATACACAGATCAAGTCATGACAAGTGCATAGTGCACACTAAACAGTCTGATAGTGTCCACACAGTCACTCTCCCTGTCAGCAATGTTGCTGTTTCCACACACTATATTTTAATCAGACCCTGAACATTAATAAAAACAGGAGTATTTCAAGAGATTTAAGATGGCACAGCATTTACAACAATGAAAAGGTAGTCAAGGTACTGGTTTTGTATTTGAGATGAGCAGGGTTCAAATCCCCATGTAATCATCCAGATTTAGTTTTCCTGTGATTTCCATAAGTCACAAAAGCCAAATGCTGCACTGCTTCTTTTGAAAAGTCATCAACCAATTTCTTACCTAATGTGAGATTGTTCTCCACCTCTAAGTATCTCATAATAAAAGAGACATTAGGCTTTAATCTTTCTTCCTTCTAAGCACTATATACATTGAGATTTATTAAACCATCATATGATATCTCTGGTACGTACTGCCAGTGCAAAATCTGTAAAGGTCATGAACATATTTATATATTTATTTATTTATTTTACCATCATTATAGAGTGCATCTCCTAGTAGCCATAATGGGCTATCATGAATTAATATTCATGGTTTCTCAATGACAGTGAGGCAAATGAAAACCATAATGGTGGTAACATCATAGAGATGCACAAACATTGGCCCACGAACAATGTAAAAACCATAAAGATGGTAACATCATAGAGGCGCACAAAAACTGGCCCACGAATCATGTAAAAATGACAACCCCACTTACAACTTGCACCTGTGATGAATAGCATTCTGTTATTCAATTTCTACTAACTGAAGCTGTGAAACCTATTGAAATTCATTACAGAATGGGGGGCCAGTGAGATAATGGATATCTATCATCAGAGCAAATCTGTGAATGGTGTCAGAAGTTTTGGACTGAAGTCCATGGCCAATGTTTGTCAGCTGGGTTAGGCATACCACGTTGTGAGTCCAGAAAATACTGCAGCCATTGAAGCCATGCTGGGAAACTGTGAAGTGACACTGGACAACAGTGCAACTGTAAACATTGCTCATCATTCAACACATCAAACTGCACATAATGGGCTCCAATTTCACAAAGCATCTGCACTATGAGTGACCTAGCAGCTGACTCCAGAATTAAAACAGTGATGTACAGATGTTTGCAGACAACTACAATGATGGACAAGTGTGTTGCTCTCTTTGCTAAGATTGTCACTCCTATCAACCATTTACAAAGAAAATGAGTGAGTAATGGAACCACACCTTATCACTCAAACTATATATTCTCTAAACACAGCCATCAGTAAGATGGTTATACTGCCACTGTTTTGGGATGGTAGAGGCTTCATCTTGGAACACTAAACTCATAACTCTAAAAATCACATTTGGTGTGCAGTCAAATCAAAATTGTGCAGATTTCTGCCCTGTTGTAACTTGGTAATGCTCAGTCCCTTACAGCTCATGTTACAGTTGTAACAAACACAAACCATTTTTTGACTATCTTCCATCCCACCATACTCACCAGACCTTTTCTCCAAATGATTTCCTTATATTTGGGTGACACAGGTGCAACTGGCAACAAAACACTCTTAACTTGTGAACAGATGTGTTATGAGAAGCACAAGTGGCGGTGCAGACTCACAAATGAGTTTTCTAATAGAATTTGGCCATTTTTTAAGTACTGGTGAATTTGCATTGAGTATGGAGGAAATAATGGTGAGAAGTAATATAACTTCATGTCATGTGTAACTGTCAATCAAGAACATATGATTCCTTCCTCTCCATTTCAGACATACAGTACTATGACAAATTTAATTAACAGTAATTATGAACAACTACAAGGGCAATAGTGAAGACAGTATACAATAATCAAAGAAATGATTTGCCTCAGTTGTATTATGCACACAAGGGAAGTACTTTGGAAATGTGGCCAAATGTTGGCACATTTTAGTTTTGTCATCCAGAATCAAGTCCAAATCGAAAAGCAGGGCTGTCATTGAAACACAACACTTAGGACTGAAAGTATGTTTATTATGAACACCAACTTATACCCGGGATAGAAATGACCTCCTGGAGAGAGAGTGCAGCATTTATACAAACTCTGAATAGTCCAAAATGCTGACACTTATACATACTTAGAATATTCCAAAACATGCAAACATTAAAAACATAAGATATTTTGAAAACCTTTCAGAACTGATAAATACTAAACAACAAATAATTACTGGTAGTCAGGTTTGATGCTAACCACTACACCATACTGTGTGTGCCACAGCTCATGGCGATGCCCTCTCTCCTGCAGAAAGAATGATCCACTGTTTCCGAAGTTCTCACTGGAGCCAACTACAGCAGCCTGGAGCTATCTGTTTCCTGCAACTACAGTCTTTTCACTTCTCTCCTTTTCTGCTCCCACCTTCTCCCTGTCCTCCATCTAACCTCCCCACTCCACCTACCTGTCCTACAGTCTCCCTACCTCATACCTGTATGTCCCACAAGCATCACTTTACCATTCCCACAACTACCCTACTATCATCCCCCCCCCCCCCCCCCGCCCTAGCCTCCTGCTTATCCCCACCACCCAGACTGCTTCTCCCACCAAGTGCAGTTGCTCACAGTCTGGCTTCAGCAGCCAGAGACAGTAGTCGTGTGTGTGAGGTGTATTTGCATGTACAGGGCTATTACAAATGATTGAAGCGATTTCATAAATTCACTGTAGCTCCATTCATTGACATATGGTCATGACACACTACAGATACGTGGAAAAACTCATAAAGTTTTGTTCGGCGGAAGCCGCACTTCAGGTTTCTGCCGCCAGATCGCTCGAGAGTGCAGTGAGACAAAATGGCGACAGGAGCCGAGAAAGCGTATGTCGTGCTTGAAATGCACTCACATCAGCCAGTCATAACAGTGCAACAACACTTCAGGATGAAGTTCAACAAAGATCCACCAACTGCTAACTCCATTCGGCGATGGTATGCACAGTTTAAAGCTTCTGGATGCCTCTGTAAGGGGGAATCAACAGGTCGGCCTGCAGTGAGCGAAGAAACAGTTGAACATGTGCGGGCAAGCTTCACGCGTATCACGCGGAAGTCGACAAATAAAGCAAGCAGGGAGCTAAACGTACCACAGCCGACGGTTTGGAAAATCTTACAGAAAAGGCTAAAGCAGAAGCCTTACCATTTACAATTGCTACAAGCTCTGACACCCGATGACAAAGTCAAATGCTTTGAATTTTTGGTGCGGTTGCAACAGCTCATGGAAGAGGATGCATTCAGTGCGAAACTTGTTTTCAGTGATGAAGCAACATTTTTTCTTAATGGTGAAGTGAACAGACACAATGTGCGAATCTGGGTGGTAGAGAATCCTCACGTGTTTTGTGCAATCTCACGGTTTAAAGTTTATGGCCCCTTTTTCTTCTGCGAAAAAAACATTACAGGACACGTGTATCTGGACATGCTGGAAAATTGGCTCATGCCACAATTGGAGACCGACAGCGCTGACTTCATCTTTCAACAGGATGGTGCTCCAGCGCACTTCCATCATGATGTTCGGCATTTCTTAAACAGGAGATTGGAAAACCGATGGATCGGTTGTGGTGGAGATCATGATCAGCAATTCATGTCATGGCCTCCACGCTCTCCCGACTTAACCCCATGCGATTTCTTTCTGTGGGGTTATGTGAAAGATTCAGTGTTTAAACCTCCTCTACCAAGAAATGTGCCAGAACTGCAAGCTCGCATCAACGATGCTTTCGAACTCATTGATGGGGACATGCTGCGCCGAGTGTGGGAGGAACTTGATTATCGGCTTGATGTCTGCCGAATCACTAAAGGGGCACATATCGAACATTTGTGAATGCCTAAAAAAACTTTTTGAGTTTTTGTATGTGTGTGCAAAGCATTGTGAAAATATCTCAAATAATAAAGTTATTGTAGAGCTGTGAAATCGCTTCAGTCATTTGTAATAACCCTGTATGTGTGTGTGAGTTGTTTTTGCGTGAATGTGTGTGTGTGTGTGTGTGTGTGTGCGTGTGTGTGTGTATGTTGTCTAATTCAGAAGAAGGCCTTTTGGCTGAAAGCTTACTTGTTTCGAAGTCTTTTTGTTGTGCCTGTCTGTGACTCAACATCTCCACTGTATGGCGAGTAGCAATCTATCCTTTTCATAACCTTGTCATTATTCCATCCTGGATTTTCCACTGTTGACAACCTGGTTCTAGATCTTCTCAGTGGTCCTCTGTATGGTGGCACTGGCAATTCTTCATATACTGGTTGTGTTGTTACATCCTCCTCATAGTGATGAGCATGGGAGGTGCCCCCCCCCCCCCCCCTGGGAGGTGCCGCCCCCCCCCCCCCCGGTCCCTCTGAAGCTTTGTGATCATTGAGTGAGTATTCAGCTTCCTTGAACATCCCATCATCAATCTGCACATCTGGACTGTAGTAGGGCTTCATATGGAGGGAGTGGATGACACCTCCATGCTTTTTCCTTCTTGATGAAGGGTCCTAATCCTCAAGTTCATATGTGACATTGACAACTGATAAAGGATGCAGTAAGGCCCAAAGTAGCATTTTAGAAATGTTTCTGGTATTCCCACTTCTGCATTTGCATAAAAATCTATACCGAGTCTCCCAGTGTGTATCTCACGGGCTGGTGCTTTGCACAATAGTGCTCTTGGTCATTCTCCTGGGCATCCAAGGTCCTTATGCAAGCCAGCTGCCTTACTTCATCTGTCCTGGTTATGAGTGTTCCACATAGTCATCCTGAGTATTGTCTGACTGAAACAGAAACTGTATCCATTGTTGTTTTAGCTTGATGACTGTGGATCAGAAAGAGCATTGTAAAGCCTGTATGTAGTTCCTTGGATTTCTGAGTTGCATGTAAATGTCATGATGGACAGTACTGTATCCCAGTCTCTCTTTTTGACAATGTACATTAAGATAATATATGCCAATGTCTTATTAAAGCATTCTGTGAGACGATTCATCTGTGAATAGTAGACAGTTGTCATCCAGTGGCAGATGTTGCAATGTGAAATTGCCTCAGGTACTAGTCTTGACTGGAAAACCTTTCCATAATCAGAGATTATCAAAAAGGCTGCTCCATGCTTGAGAATGATGCCTTCTATGAGGAACTTTACAATTTCCAGAGCATCAGCAGTTGGCACAGCTTCAGTGACAGAATATCAGGTAAGGTAGTCATTTGTCGACTTCAGGAACCTCCCAAAGAGGTCAATTCCTATTTAGTGGAAGGGTACTGCTGCAGGTTTTTTTCATTACCATTCCTTACACTGGTTGACATAGTGTTTAATAGATCAGCAAAGACCAGGCCAGTGACACCTGCACCTGATTCTGCTGAGAGTCTTTATGGATCCCAGGTGACCTGATGTTGGAGCATCATGGAAATACTTCAGGATAGCTGGTCATAGTGAGTTTGGATGACGAGCAACTATTTCCACCCCATTGGATTGTAGTTCATCTTGTAAAATGGTCCGTTTACTAATTGGAATTATTCTTTGGTCAGGTCCTCCATTGTTCAAGGTTTCTGTGGTTTACAGCACTGCTGGATCTTCCCTCTGTTCAGCAGCAATGCCATTTTATGTGGTGATCACTGAGATTTCATCCATGCTGTTGTGTACCACTAAATGATTCCATGAAAGGCAATCAGCATCCTGTGTTAGCATCCTCATAAGTTCAAAAGTGGCTAGAGAATTACACTGTCAAAACAGCATAATTTTCAATTCATAGAGACTGTCATGAGTTATAAAGGCAGTGTTTCTCAATCATCCTCATCAATCTCGATTTGCCAGTGGCTTCACTACATGTCCATAGTTGAAAAATGCACTGACGGAAAAGAAAGTCACAATGCCTGGAAGGAGTTCTGCAACGTAAATGAAAGTTAGTAATCATGTTTGTACATCTGAAAGATGATGTATATTCAAATTTCACATCAATCGCATAAGAGTGGTGCTGGTAGTGCCACTATGAGGATGCAGATCTGGCTTGCTTTAAATATGTGTTGTAATGGTTTGAGCGTTAGTTGCCTTTGAGATTGGATGTGGTGAGTTGATGTTAGTCAAGAATGTCTTTAAGGTGGCAAAGAAGCCATTATCAATGCCTCATTGATTTTGAACAAAGTTGTATAATAGGGCTATGAGAAGCTGGATGTTCCTTCTGTGGTACTGCAGGAAGACTTGGCAGGAATGTAGGTACTGTGTATGATTTCTGGCAGCAGTAGTCACGGGCATGTACAGTTGCAAGAAGACTGGGCTCCAGTCTGCCAAGTGGCACTGCCAAGAGGAAAGACCATAGTGTTTGGCATATGCCTCTGGCACATTGTACTGCATCTGCAGCAGTAGTATGAGCAGCAGTTCACACAACAGTGACACAGTGCACTGTTACAAATTGGTTGCTTCAACAGTAGCTCTAAGGCAGGTGCCCTGTAGCATGCATTCTGCTGACCCCAAACCACCACCACCTGCGACTTCAGTCATGTCAACCAGGAGCTCATTGGAGGGCAGTGGGAGGTATGTCATGTTTTCTGATGAAATATTGTTCTGTCTTGATGCCAGTGATGGTTGTATGTTGGTTAAAAGGAGGCCAGTTAAGGGTAACCAACCTGCCTGCAAGCTAGACATACTCTACCTACACCTGAAGCTGTGGTCTGGGGCGAGATTTTGTATAACAGTGGGAGCACTCTTCTTGTTATCCTATGCACCCTGACATCAAATTTGTATGCCAATCAAGTGATTTGACTTGTTGTGTTGTGATTCATGAACAGCATTCCAGGGGTTGGATAATGTTCACCCACATTCCAAGGTTTTAACCCAACATGTTCTATAGAGTGTTGACATGTTGCCTTTGCCTGCTCAGTCACCAGCTTTGTCTCCAGTTGAGCACATATGGGACATCATCAGATGACAACTCCAGCATCATCTGCAACCAGCATTAACTGCCCTGCATTGAATGACCAAGTGCAGCAGGCATAGAGCTCCATCCCACAAACTGACATCTGACACCTACACAACACATGCATGCACATTTGCATGCTTGCATTCAACATTCTGGCAGTTACACCAGTTACTAATGTACCAGCATTTTGCACTTGCAATGGCTTATCTTGTGCTTTCATTAACCTGTGATCTTGCAGTGTTAATCACTTAAATACGTTACCCTGACAAATGTATCCCTGAAATTTCATTACTCTACATTGATTGTTTTTTAGTGTTGCAAATTTTTTCCATGAGTTTACTTTGCTCCTTTCAAGCAGTCTAGGTTGTCATCATTGCATGGCAATGGAGAAACATTTTTCTTTGCGATTTTTTTAGTCGTTGGTAGTCAACTGAGAAATGGTATGTACCATCTTGCTTCTTTAGAAGGACCACAGAAGAGGACCAAGGACTCTCTGTGGGTGCAATGATGTCATCTTGCAGCATCTTCTCCACTTCCTCCCAGATTATGCGTTGTTCAGCTGGTGATACTTATATTAGCAGTGCCTAATTGGTGGGTTATACTCAGGTTTGATACTGCATTTTATCATGGGCTGTTTGGTCTGTGTTTTCTCCACCCTGGATTTGAAAGCATATGAAAATTGATGCAGAGATTATGTGTTGTTAAGCTGGTGACACTCTATATGAGCAGCGCCTAATTGGTGGGTTATCTTCAGGTTTGGTAAAGCAATTCTGTGGGCTTCTTGGTCTGTGTTTTCTCCACTCTGGATTTGAAAGCATCTGAAAACTGATGCAGAATGGCTAGTACTTGCCGATGTTGATCCTTCGTCAGGCCGTATCTGTTGTGACTCGCCGATTATTCAAAGTGCCGCCGCGCAATTACGCACGTCCTCTATGTGCGGCGCTGTCTGCCAGCCATGCAGCAGCTGCGCCACCTAAGCGGCCAGCCTAGCAGCGGCCGCTAGACTGAGACTCAGTGTTTAATCGAATGCTGACTTGTTCACAGGTCCACTTACTCAGTGACTTATATGTGTTGTTGTGTTGTCCGAAATATATGTGTTAAATTTGAAGATTTAACAATTGGCGACGAGGTAGTGGATTTTTCCTTTTCACCGTTGACTCACAGGGTTCCATGGCTACTGTCGAGCAGCTCTTGCAAAATCTCCTTGAACAGCAAACGCTTCTAACAGCGGCGATTCGCGATTTCGTCGCAGCGTCAAATGCGGGGCGTTTCTCGTCGTTGGCTGTACCTCCTTTTCCACCTTACGACGAGACGGCGGAAGACTGGTCTGATTATGAAAAACGTCTTCGACAGCACTTCTTGGCATTTCATGTCACGGACGAACAACCATGTAAGTCTCTGTTCCTTTCCTGGATTTCACCTCAAATGTATCGGTTGTTGTCGCAATTGGCTCCTTTGAAGGATCCTGCGTCTTTGTCCTTTGCTGAAATGTGCTCCCTTCTGTCTGTCTATTTTCAAAAGCAAACGCATGTGGTAGCCTCTCGTGTTGCCTTTTATCGTTGTCAAAAACAACCAAATCAGTCCTATCGCACTTGGGCTGCTGAACTTCACGGCCTCAGTCGAAAGTGTCAATTTGTTACTGACGTTCACAAAGAATCCTATGCCGATTCCATGGTACGGGATGCTATTATCCGGTCGGCGCCCGACAAAGAAGTTCGGCAATGTGCCCTTCAGTTGGCGAATCCGACTCTAGATGAAGTTCTCTCCATTGCGCAGTCTTTTGAAATTTCTCGCGCCGCTGGGGCGCAAATAGAAGCGTGGGGTGACGTCGGGGAAATACAACCTCTGTGTGCTGTTGACGACGCGTGCGGCGCGTCCCCGCCGGCCGACGTGGCCGCAGTACGCTCCCACGCGCAGCCTCGGCCTAGCCGTAAACAACTCACTAAGAAACTGCAGGAAAATCCCCGGCAACTTCCTTCATGTTCGCGGTGTTTTACGAAACATTCACGCGAGGATTGTCCCCAACGTTGGGCTGTGTGTCACAATTGCAAAAAGAAAGGTCATGTGTCTTCCGTTTGTAAATCCGACCGCATACACGATGTTCATCAACATGACTCTGATTCTGTGTTGTCTGTCAACTGCACTTCTTCCCTTTCAATGAAGTTATTCCTCACTGTCCAAATGTTCGCATGCAAGTGGATACCGGTTCTGCTGCCACTATAATTAATTCTCAGACGTATCTTCAGCTGGGTTCTCCACTCCTGTCCCCTGTCACTCAGCAATTACGGACATACAATAAACAGAAGATTTCTCTCTTGGCACAGTTTAATGCTGAGGTATCTTACAAATCCGTCGTTCGCACTGTTCCCATATTTGTGGTTGACCAGAGCAACGCAGAAAATCTTTTTGGTTTCGATGCCTTTCGCGTTTTTGGGTTCTCCATAGATGACTCTGTCAATATTGTCTCTGACGCTATTCCTTATGCTCAACCGGATTCCTTGTCGACGACATTTTCGTCCCTTTTTTCTCCTGTGTTAGGTCGTGCAAACGACTTTGAAGCTCATATCACGCTCAAACCTACTGCTCGGCCTAAGTTTTTTCGGGCTCAGCCCATTCCTGTGGCCCTTCGTGATCGGGTAAAACAGGAGGTGGATCGTCTCACTGCTTCAGGGGTCTTGCTTCCTGTCACTTCCAGTGAGTGGTCCTCTCCTGTCGTTGTAGTTGCTAAGCCCAATGGTGATATTCGTCCCTGTGGCGATTTCAAAGCCACTGTAAATGCTCAATGCCTCATCGACACTTACCCTATGCCCCGTCCTGAAGAACTGTTCACTAAACTCGCTGGAGGACAGTATTTTTCTAAAATTGACCTGTCGGAAGCTTATCAACTTCCTCTCGACGCTGCTTCCCGGCAGTTTCTAGTCCTTAACACGCCTTTCGGCCTCTATCAATACCAACGCTTGCCATTCGAGGTTGCTAGCGCCCCTACTCTTTTTCAGCGATTCTTGGAACAATTATTGCTCCCTGTCCCGGGGTGTATCAATTACATGGACGACATTGTCACTGGCTCCACCACTGAAGAACATCTTCAAAATCTCCGCACACGTTTTAATGTCTTACAGACTGCCAGCCTTAAGTGTAATCTTCAGAAATCAAAATTTTTTCAGGCATCTATCACATACTTGGGGTTTCAACTCTCTCGGGATGGTATTAGTCCGCTTCAACACACTGTTGCTGCGATCGATGCCCTTCCTCGCCCTACATCTGTTAAGGAACTGAGGCCTTCTTGGGGAAAATAGCATACTATCACAAGTTTTTACCATCTGCGGCGTCGGTGGCTCAGCCGTTGCATCGCCTGTTGCATAAAAATGTGCCTTTTCACTGGTCCGCGTCATGTGACGCGGCTTTCCGGAAATTAAAGACTATGCTGAAACAGGCCCCGTGCCTGGCTACTTATCGACCTGGCCAACATCTTGTTCTTGCCACAGACGCCTCTCAATATGGGGTTGGTGCAGTCCTTGCGCACCGTTTTTCTGACGGTTCGGAACAACCCATTGCTTATGCCTCCAAAACGCTCACGGATGCCCAACAAAAGTATTCTCAAATTGAGAAAGAAGCTTTGGCCATCATTTATGCTCTTCATAAGTTTGGTGTTTTTCTCTGGCTCAAAATTTCATATTGTTATGGATCACAAACCACTTATTTCCTTGTTTCATCCATCGTCACTTCCCGACAAGGCTGCACACCGCCTCCAGCGTTGGGCTCTTTACTTGTCCCGTTTCAATTATGAGATTCATTTCCGGCCAATGGCTCAACATGCGAATGCTGATGCACTGTCTCGCCTTCCCATGGGTCCTGATCTGGCATTCGATAGGGACAAACTTTTGTGTTTCCACCTGGATGTTGCCGAGCAGCGGGTTGTGGACGGGGTCCCCATCACTGGGTACAGGCTGGCGGCTGCTACGGGTTCTGACCCTACCCTCTCCCGGGTTTTACGCTGTATTCAGAAGGGTTGGCCAGATCGCCCGTCCGCTAAGACTTCTGATCCGTTGCGGAACTACTACACTTTGCGCTACCACCTCATAGCTAGGGATGGTGTTATCCTCCTCTCCACTGACAATGCTTCGCCGCGTGTTGTGGTACCTGCGTCTTTGCGTGCTTTGGTCTTGCGCCTCCACCAGGGGCACTGGGGTGTGTCTCGCACAAAATCTCTGGCGCGCCGTCATGTGTACTGGCCTGGCATCGACTCTGAAATCGCACACATGGTCGCTGTCTGCGGCCCTTGTGCGTCACAGGCCGCTGCCCCGAAGTCATCTTTGTCACCGCGGCCTTCGCCTGAGAAGCCCTGGGAGCGCATTCATGCTGACTTTGCAGGACCCTTTTTATGTGCTTATTGGCTCCTCGTAATTGACGCCTACTCTCACTTTCCTTTCATTGTCCGTTGCACGTCACCTACCACCGCGGCAACCACCAGTGCTCTCGCCCGCATTTTTTCTTTGGAAGGCCTCCCCTCTACTCTTGTTACTGATAATGGTCCGCAATTTGCCTCTTCCGACTTTGCGGATTTTTGTGCTCGTCACGGCGTTATGCATGTCACGGCCCCGCCGTTCCATCCACAATCCAATGGTGAGGCTGAACGACTGGTCCGCACATTTAAGGCTCAGATGCGGAAACTTCTGACTTCTTCTGCTGCTGATGATGCGCTTCTCCAGTTCCTGGCGTCTTACCGTTTCACCCCCATGGGCGATCACAGCCCGGCTGAGCTCTTACATGGCCGACAGCCCCGCACGCTACTTCATCATCTGCAGCCTCCCACCTCACGGCCGCGGGTGCCTTCACTTGGCCGGTTCACCGCCGACGACCTCGTCTGGGTACGGGGCTATGGCAGGCGGCCAAAATGGAGCCCGGGCCGCATCTTACGACACCGTGGCAGACGCCTGTATGAAATCCAGACGGACACGGGTGTTGCAGTGCGTCATTCGGACCAGCTTCGGCCTCGGGTGCCAGCAACGCCTGTTCCGAATGCCGCCACACCACCTTTGGCTCTACCTGATGCTCAGGATCTTGGCATCTCTCAATACTCACAACGCAGCCCTCTCACCGTCATCGCGATGCCAGCACCAGAATGGACGCCACCAGGAGACGTGCCCATGCAGGAACCGGAGGACCATCCTCTGTCAGAGTACATCTACTCGCCTCCTCCTCCTCCAACAGATGCTGACACATCGCCCATGTCTCCTGTCATATCAACTGGACTTGCCGCAACGGGCAGATTGGTGCATGGGGCCCCAGCAGATTCGACCCCTACGTCTCCTGTCATCTCGACCCGTTATCATCGGGGACACTTCCGTCCGTGCGGGAAGCCTCCTCCTCGAGACTTTACGGCGAGTCAAACAACGCCTATGGACGTTAGCCATCTCCAGGATACTTCCATCAAGACCAGTGCAACCATTTCAAAGGGGGGAAAAGTGTTGTGACTCGCCGATTATTCAAAGTGCCGCCGCGCAATCACGCACGTCCTCTACGTGCGGCGCTGTCTGCCAGCCATGCAGCAGCTGCGCCACCTAAGCGGCCAGCCGAGCAGCGGCCGCTAGACTGAGACTCAGTGTTTAATCGAATGCCGACTTGTTGACAGGTCCACTTACTCAGTGACTTATATGTGTTGTTCGAAATATATGTGTTAAATTTGAAGATTTAACAGTATCCAATTGGCAGTTCAATAGTAGCTTTCTCTCCTGTGTTGTCTGTAGTGGTAGCAGAGCACAATTCCAGATCAATGACACTGAGCTGTCCTTCCTGGACTTGTTCCTATGTGCATACCTTTAGGGATGAGTTATGGGTGCTCATGATTATTAGTGATCCAATGTTCTTCTTGATCACCTAGAATACTTATGATACTCACTGTCATACAATTTATTTTGTGAACATGAGTAGCTTTTTGCAATCTACAAAAGCTTCATGGTTTAATTGGGAATCTCAAATGATGACTGGAAATCATGTTGTTGATGATGGGGGGGGGGGACAACTGTGTCTTCAAGGGGAAATAACCGCCATGAATAATATTTATGTGTGTTTGTTGAAATAGCTCCATATTAATCTGTAGGTCTGATCCTCTGTAGTTTCCGTGTAGTTTATGATAGCTTGTAATGTTCACAAGAAATCTCATACAAGAGTAATATCATGAATCCATTCTGTTAAAATGACAAATTCTAAGGGCTGTGTTCCGTCATTGGTGGTTGTTCTTCCAATACATGTTCCTGTTGCCTGGATGTATTTTCATTTGCAGCCTTCAACATGATTGCTTTCATATCATGGAACATAGTCTTCTTCAGTTGGCAAAGATAACCATTTGACATTACAGAAAACCAAGTCCCTGAGATGAATAGCACCTAGACAAGTTGACCACTGATGATTGTGTCAATGAGATTTCCTCTCATCCTCCATGGAGGATCTGCATCTGTGGCAGTCACACTTCCATAGATGGCTGCCTCACTTAGTTTTCCTGAATTTGGTGTGTAGGCAGGTGACTGGTACCTCTGTACAGTGACAGGGAACATCTACGGTGTGTTGGGGAGTGACCTCATCCAGGGTATGCCAAAGAGCCTCGGTCCACAGGTCAACTATAATCATCTCCAGTTGACAGGCACGAATATGACTGCTGCGACAGTTGACATCCTGTGACATAATAGTATTTGAACACTTGCCTCCTTTCTCTGCATGGCATCACAGTGAAAACAGGATGGCGTGTTGTCCTCTGTTCTCCAAACGTCTGTTCTCCTGTGGGATATTATACTTGCCAAAGGAGCTGGTCATATCTGCATTAGATGGATGCTGGGTTGTCATTTGGCAATGGTGGCATGGGTCTGAGTTGTGTGAGTCCATTCTTCACAGCAGTGTCACCTGGTGGTAGGGACTTGTGCCAAAGATTGATCTTCAACAGTCTGTTACCTCCTGATGTATGGGGTTAATGTCTGTGGCCACTGTTTCTTGTGTACTAGATCTAACTGTTATGGCTGCCATAAGATGCTATATTCTTCTCTTATAACATGGCATATGAGGGAGATGAGGTCATACTGGTCTTCCACAACTGTGATTTGGTCACATTTGCCAGTCAGTCATATCTTTTCCCTCCACTGATTCTTTTCTGTTATGTTTCCTTGACCCACTGTCACCATATGATAAATTATGTTGTTGTGACACCTTTTACATGAAAAGTTTGGTACATGTTTTCTGTGACTCTCTGAATCAAATGTGTGAGATTTTGTCGCCTTCTGTCATATTTAGATTAACATTGTTGCAAAGGGCTCAAATATTCTGCATGTAAGACAGTCTTTTCTCATTATTAAGCTGGGCTCTGTTCTTCAATTGATCTTCTACGAAGCAGACTTGCTGTGCATTGTGACCAAATATTTTCTTCAATTCATCCTGGAATTTTTTCCAGCTATTGAGTTCCTCTTCATTGTTCTTGAACAATTGCTGGGTGATGGCATCTAACAAGGGGAGGCCGCCAATTGTGAAATTCAGATTCGATTCATACTGCGCATAATAAAAGCTCATGGCCAGAGGTGTAATCTGGCAAAGCACCAAGATGCACTTCTCAGCAGTTGTCGAGAAAATGGACAGTTAAAAGAAACCGTTGCGGTGAAATACTCTCTACGATTATTAATTCTCTACAGCGTCGTGGCACAGCGGTAAGCGCTCGGGTTCGTAATCCGTCGCCGGATCGAATCTCGCGCTATGGAACCTTTTTTTAGTATTTGTTTTTTATAATTCAAATTTTTTATATATATATATATATATATATATATATATATATATATATATATATATATATATATATATATATTTTTTTTTATTTTTTTTTTTCCCGGCAATCAGTTGCAACAATTATGCATGTAATAAGTTGTTGAAAGTCGTTTGTCGTGGAAAAACTGGTGACTTCGAACATCATTATGTTTTCCGCAAACAAAGTTGTATTTCACAAATGTTATTGTCTCCGTAATGTGAACCACGTATAGTTAACGGAAGACGTAGAAACGATATTCCGAAACGAATACGTATAGCGTAAGTCAAACGTTCGAACTAGAATAGAGATCCCACGAACACAAATTTGCTGTGGCAGGTATGAAATATAAACTCCGTTACTCGCTCGTTACACTTGAATGACAGATGTTGAATGGGCCGAAACGAGCCACCGCATAACAGCGTAGTTGCCTGCTAACTTCGAAAGAAGGGAGATGCGGTCCCTAGCGCAACTTATAACATTGTCGAAAATCAGTGCGGATGGGAGAGCTTTGGTACACCCTGTTAAACAAACGGAAAAATGGAGGCGGTACAATTGGAGAGCGATCCGCCTTCACCAACATGCATAAGTTGAATTACAAAAAACTAATAATAAAAAAAATTGCATGGCGCGAGATTCGATCCGGCGACCTTCGAATTATGAACCCGAGTGCTTACCGCTGCGCCAAACGACGCTGTACAAAATTATTAATCGTCGAGAGTATTTCACCGCAACGGTTTCTTTTAACTGTCGATTTTCTCGACAACGGCTGAGAAGTGCATCTTGGTGCTTTGCCACATTACACCTCTGGCCATGAGCTTTTATTATGCACAGTATGAATCGAATCTGAATTTCACAATTGGCGGCCTCCCCTTGTAAGTAAAAGTATACATTTACCAAGAACATCATGTCCTCCCACTTGTTGTATTTGACGACTCGGTCAAATCCATTCAGCCAATACATTTGGTTCTGACCAACCTATCTGGAGAACACTGATGAGCACCTTATCTATACCTGATTTAATGCTGGTTCAGAATCCACTGATCTCCTGAATACACAGACCGTGGGAATGATGGATTGCTTGTATTCCAGTTCCTGCCTGTGTAGGCAACACCTTTCATGTTGCCTAATTGAAGCCATGGTGGTGTAGATGCTAAGTTCCTGGCATTTTCACAAAACAATGTCACATCATAACCACAATCAAGTCCATATTCCATATCTGAAAACAGAATCATCAATGAAATACAATGTTTATCACTGAAGCACATTTATTATGAACACCAGCATACAGCTAGAACAGAACTGACCTCTTGCATGGAAAGTGCTAGTACTTATATATACATCAAAATACTAGATTATACATACATTACAAACATGTGATATTTCAAGTACCTTCCAGAACTTGTAAATACTAAACAACAAATAACTGTGGGTGGATTTGAAGTGGTGACCAGCAGCACGCCAGCCAGCGACACAAACCCACTACTCCACACCAAATGCATTAGAGCTCACAGCAGTATACCTCAGTCTACAACCCAGAAGAATTTTATCGAATCTGATTCTGTCTGAGAAAACCTACAAACATACATAATCTCTCATAGCATGAGTAAAATTCTTGACCTTTTGCATGGTGTCACCATGACATTATTTAGCTGCATGTTACATGTAAACTACCACTGTAGCATTGTGTATGAGATTCAACTCCTGACACTGATGATGGAGAAATTTATCATGACATTGAGTTCCCTGTTCAGTCTAACATTAAAAGAAAATATGAATGTACCCAAGAATATTATCATGTGGATAATACATTTATAAATATCAATTTGTAATCACTAACAGCCACAATTTCCAATCATCTATGCAGAAATATAGTATGACACTGGAAAGAGTTGACTTTAGTGCCAATGCCTCTGAAATTGTTTCAACCACCAGTAAGTTTGTGCTGTGCCTTTTGAAACATTACTAAAGATTTATTATAACCATTTGAATTGTTGGCATAATATCCTCCAGTGCTGCACCAACCTCATCCTTTGAATCATTGTCCCATAGTAGTAATTCTGTATTGGGTGTGTACATAGCTATTATTGTCTGAGTCCAAGATCACTACTCATTTTATTTAATTAACATTGCATTTGCTGCTACCACTGTATTTACCAGTAACTAGTTCATACCATGTAGAAATAGTGCCACCTAAGCCCGCATCTCGTGGTCGTGCGGTAGCGTTCTCGCTTCCCACGCCCGGGTTCCCGGGTTCGATTCCCGGCGGGGTCAGGGATTTTCTCTGCCTCGTGATGGCTGGGTGTTGTGTGCTGTCCTTAGGTTAGTTAGGTTTAATTAGTTCTAAGTTCTAGGGGACTTATGACCACAGCAGTTGAGTCCCATAGTGCTCAGAGCCATTTGAACCATTAGTGCCACCTAATTTATGTCTTCATTACAGTACTGAATCATGCAATACGATGGTTCATATACTAAAATTGGAACAACACAGAAAATATTAGCATCTCTCTACTCCTGCTTTGCACTTACGAGGGCTGTGTTCAAATTTCCAACAATTCATTCTGATTTAAACCTCCAATGGTTTCTCAGAATTCCTTCAGATGAATACTGTGATGGTTCTTTCAGAAAGACTGTGGCAGTCCTTTCCCCATCTGTGTCCTATCTAAACTAATTATCTATTTCTAATTACACTTCTTTCTCTTTAGACCTTTTAAAACTGCAATGTTGCTCTCAAGCAACTATGTTTTCCAATAACCACTGGACTCACATTCGGGAGGACGATGGTTCAATCCCGCGTCCAGCCATCCTGATTTAGGTTTTCCGTGATTTCCCTAAATCGCTTCAGGCAAATGCTGGGATGGTTCCTCTGAAAGGGCACGGACAACTTCCTTCCCTAATCCGATGAGACCGATGACCTAGCTGTTTGGTCTCTTCCCCAAACAACCCAACCCAACCCAATAACCATTGTAAGTTCTGAGAATCTCTCAGTGAGAGAAGAGATGGAGCATTTTGTAGCTACCAGAACTGTCAGACCAAGTAAAAAAGAGATAGCAGCTTTGAAAGTCAACTTGATATGTCAGGATGTAATAGAGAATGTTGAAGGGGAGATACACTGATCTTCAGCACCAGTCTCTGCCACCAGCTGAATGCACAAGGAATATTGTGCATGGCCAACGCAGACTTATGCTGCAGCCATAAAATGACAACCCAGCACCTGACCAATGCTGGTACAGCCAACTCCTATGCCAAGTATCATGCAAGCATTTGGAGGATAGAGGACAACATGCTGATGTGTTTCCACTATGGACACCCTGGACACATAGTAGGCTACTGCAGAGAAAGAAGTCATATTTTCCAAGACTACTGTGCCCCCATACATCAACCATCACAACAGTTCTGTTCACTGCAGACAATTCTAATTGACCTGCGAAATGAAGCTCATCACTGTTCCCTGGGAGAGATCACTCCCCAACATGTTGTAGCCATTCCCCATCGCCTCTTGCTTCGCCACGGACTTAAGAGATGATCATCTATGAAAGTGAGGCCACCACACAGTTATCAGGATGTCAGAGAATCTCACCGGTGTCGTGATTGGTGACCAATCTGTCGAGGCCCTATCCAACTCAGGCGTATCGTTTTCTGTAATGTTGAATGCTTATTGTCATCAGCTACAAAAAGGCTATGTTCCATGATACAAAAGTAATTGTACTGAAAGTTGCAAATTGGAAATACATCCAGCCAACAGGAACATGTATTGCAAAAATAACTATCAATGACAGAACACAGCCTTTCCAATTTGTCACTTTAACATAATGTACTCATGATGTTATCAGATGGGCCTTCTTTCAAACATCACAAGCAATAATAGATTATGGGAGACAAGAGCTACAGATGAATGAAACTATTCCTACAAGCACAGATAACAAAGATTGCTCATGGTGGTTGTTTGCCATTGAAGATGCTGTTATCCTGCTGTAATTACTGAGACAATTTTCAGTCATCAATCAAGATGCTTAACTAAACTGTAAAACTTCTGTTGATTGCAAAAAGCTGTTCAGCCCCACAAAATAAATTTATATGCCAGTGATGATCATAAGCATTGTGGCTGATCAAGGAGAAGTTTGTATCACTAATTGTCATGAGCACCCGCAACTCATCCCTTAAATGTATGTGCATAGGGCAACTGAACCAGTCCAGGAAAGGCAGCTTAGTATCACCAATGAAGAATCATGCTCTGCTACTATTACATATAACTCAGAGGAGGGGGAGGGGGCATGAGAAGCTCCTCCTGAATTGCCATTATAATCTGGCCTGAGTGAGCAACAACATTAGCAAATGATAGCCATTCTACATCAGTTTTTGGATGCTTTCTGAGCAGGAGTGGTGAAAAGATAGACCATACAGCCCCTGCTAGAACACCATATCAACA
Source organism: Schistocerca serialis cubense (assembly GCF_023864345.2). Classification (NCBI taxonomy): domain Eukaryota; kingdom Metazoa; phylum Arthropoda; class Insecta; order Orthoptera; family Acrididae; genus Schistocerca; species Schistocerca serialis. Next base: position 934,905,206 of record NC_064640.1, on the reverse strand, counting down.
CTGGGAATCATCCACCAATTAGTCAGCACTCATATGGAGTGTTACCAGCTGAATGACAGATATTCCAGGAGGAAGTGGAGAAGGTGCTGCAAAATGATATTATTGCCTCTTCAGGGAGCCCTCTCCTGTGGTCCTTATGAAGTTACACTCATAAGCCGAAACATTATGATCACTGCCCACCATTACATTTGATGCTGCCTGGTGGTGTTGCAGGCATGTGATGTGGTGACAAACGTATGTAAATGGAGCAGACAAGAATGGGGATCACATTAGTGAAAATATGGACTGCAAATGGGTAAATCCATTAAGATAAGCAACTTTGACAAAGGGCAGATTATTACTTCACACAACCTGTGAACAAGTATCTGAAAAACAACAAAGCTGGTTGAGTGTTCATATGCTACTGTCATGAGCATCTATGGAAAGAGGTAGGACAATGAAACTACCGCTAGAGCTAAATGGTTGGACGTCCACAACTTTTTACAGAACGTGGGATTCAGAGCCTTTTCTGCTCTGCAAAGTGGTATAGATGGTGATCTGTGGCATCTCTGCTGAAACAGTACAATTCTGGTGCACACAGAAGTGGTTCAGAGCACACCATTCATCGTGCATTGTGGAACATGGAGCTCTGCAGCAGACCACCCTTATGAGTTCACATGTTGACCCGACATTATCAGTTATGATTGCAGTGGCTGCAGGACCATTGGGATCTGTCTGTTGATCTATGGAAACATGTTGGCTCTTCAGGTGAATCATTTTTGGTACATTAGGTCACTGGTCATCTGCACAAATGCCATAATCGAGGTGAATATTGGCTCAAAACATGCAGTGTGTCATGGATGCAGGTTGGTGAGAGCAGTATTATGCTACAGGAGACATTCCCCTCCACTTGTGTGGGACCTGTGGTAGTAATCAAAGACACGCTGATAGTTGCAAACCATCTGCATCCCTTCGTGCTTCATGTCTTCCCCGACAGTGATGTAATCTTTCAGCAGTATAACTGTCAGCATCTTGGAGCCAGAACAATACTACAGTGGCTTGAGGAGCATTCTAGTGAACTCAAGTTGTCTCAGTGACCAAGTTTGCCTGATGTAAAACCTGTGGAAACCATCTGGGTCATTATCAGGCGTCATTCCCGCATATGCAAATCATTGACCCGGTATTTACGTGAGTTACATGACCTGTGCATAGACATCTAATGCCACATACCTCCACGGACCTACTAACAAACTGTCAGTTCTGTGATACACAGAATCAGTGAGGTATTTCATTCCAAAGACAGACAAACAAGCTATTAAGCAGGTGGTCATAATGTGTCGGCTAATCAGTGTAGTTAGTTAGTTAGTTTGTTTCATGTTTAATATATTGTTTGCATGATAAATCATTATGATGTGGAAGGAGTCATTTTACATTTGCTTCGCAAATCAGTTTGTAAATGTGGCTACATACTAGACATTTATAAGGTGATCTTTTTTATTTTCCTTAATTATTAAACTTACAGATGTGAGTTAGTAATTTCTATCCACCACTTTTTACACAGCACATAGCAGTTCATCTATGGAATAGAAGTTGCCAAGGAGAAATATTTTCAGACTGCAAATTTTACTTTACCATCTGTCAGACATTTTAAATCACTGGGAAAGCTTACAAAAATTTTAGTTGCAGCATTGTGCACCCATTTTTGCATTAAAGACAACCTTAATGTGGAGTAATGTATGTTATTGTTCCCTCTGTTATTGTAATTATGTACATCATTGTTCCTTTTGAACTAAAGTGGATTAATTACGATGAACTGCAGGAGGGAATAGATGTACTGCATTGCATTCAAACCAATTATTTGAATAAAAATAATAATCAAATGCTTTTCATTAGATATAGAAATTTAAAAAATGCTATATTAGATGAGATTCAAACCTACAACCTTCAGTACATCAAGTTTGTACGCTAGCCATTGCATTATTACACAACAGTGGGTAAATTAGTTATAACTGTGGTTACCCAGTTGTAACAATGAATTGCACCCTTCAAAAACTCAGCCTCATGCAATGTGGTTCAAAGTTTCTCTAATGTAAATCAATCTCTGTGATTATGATAACTATATGTGACACTAAATCACATATTGTGTGGAAGTATCCAGTAATGTCTGGTAAATGTGTATTTTGTCACCATTGTTTTGTGTGTGATGAAATATGAAATAAAAGTGCCAGACACATGATTCAACATGAAAATACACCAAGAAAGATAATAATTGGAAGTGAACTGACCAATTGTTGTGGCAGTTTGGTAACCATGAACAGTTTGGTCATGAAGTAAAGCGCTCTTGGAGGAAACCGGCGCCAAGGCATAAAGTGTCAACTATCAAGTAATTTTAATCAGACTGTAGTATGGCAGTGCTCAGTAAGATGTTGTACCGAGAATATTATGGTTATGGCATCCTTTATAAGATCAAAGGCAATGTAATGTTATTGGCATGGCACTCAGTGTTAAAGATGAGTCATCCCAGGACATGATTCCATATGATATTATTGAATGAAAATATGCAAAATATGTCAACTTGCTGATTTGCCTCTCCCAATATATGCAATTATTCTAAGAGTAAATGTGGCTGAACTAAGTTCGTTTTAGGAGTTTGAAATGTGCTTTTTCCAGTTTAAATTCTCATCAATATGGGAACCTAAGAATTTTGGAGTTTTTGCCCTATTTATTATTTCCTCACCATGTGTTGCACCTATTATTGGTGTAGTACCTCTTGGTACGCATAATTGAGTATGTTGAGTCTTTTTAAAATTGAAGGTGAGATCATTCACATAAAATCCCTCAATCGTACTTTTCTTTTGTTGCTGTATGTATGCATGGATTGGCTATGATATTAGTGTCATATGCAAAAAGAATTAATACTGCTTGTTGTATATTAGACAGAAGACCATTTACATATATGAGGAACCATAGTCGATCTACGATTCAGCCTTGAGGAACCTCATACGTGATTTGTCACCTATCAGAATAATGTCCCTGGACTACACAGGTTGAATTACTAAGTAAAACTTTCTGCATTCTTTTGGTTAGATATGACATTATCCATTGGGTGGCTGTACCATTAGTCCCATAACACATCAGTTTCTCTGATAGAATATTGTAGTTCACAGTCAAATGCCTTAGACAGGACGTAGAAAATACCAACCAGCACTAATTTATTTAATGCTTGTAAACTCTGGTGAGTGAAAATGTAAATGGTATTCTCAGTAAAGCAACTCTTCTGAAATCCAAGCTATGATTTGCTGAGGAATTATTGTTGCTCAGGTGAGATACTGTCCTAGGATACATCATATTCTCAAAAAGTTTGGAAAATGGTGCCAGCATGAAGCAAGTCAGTAGTTACTGACATATTTCCTATCACATTTCCTAAAGAGGGATTTTACGATGGCTTATTTCAGGCTCTCTGGAAAAATGCCATGAGATGGTGATTCATTACATATCTCAGATAAGACCGGGCTATTTGTATGGGGAACGAATATTTAGTACTCTATTGGAAACTCCATGAAAACCACATGGGCTTTTATTTTTGAGGGAATATATAATTTTGTTAATTTCACAGAGAGAAGTTCGTGATATATTCATATGACTGAATTTTATTAGTGTTCGTTTTTCAACATAGTGCTCTGATTTTTCTCTTGATCTGTTTGTCCCTATATTTTCTAGTATATATAAGATATGACTATTGAATATATTTACTGCCTTTGATTCATCATTTACAGCCCTTCCATTTTGTTCAATAGTGATGTTATACTATTTTGTGGCTGGTTGTCCTGTCTCTTGTTTCACTATATTCCATATAGTTTGCTGTCATAGTTACTGTTTTTAATCATGGGACAGCATGTGGCATTTGTGTGTCGACACTCTGTGACAGAAAAAACCCACAAAGAAGATATCTATCCACTGACATGCATTGTTGCCACTGTAGACTGCTTGAAAGGAGCAAAATGTTTCTCAACTATGGACAAGCAGACAGGGTACTAGAAAATCAAGGTTGATGGTGATGACTTTGAAAAAACTGCCTTCATAACACCTGAAGGCCTCTGTGATTTTTGCCATTAGGACACTGTAATTCTCCAGTCACCTTCGAACTTATGACGGACAATCTGCTTTGATACCTTGAATGGATGATGCATCTTTGCTACCTGGATGACACTGTTGTTGTTGTTTTTTTTTCCAAATACATATGAAAAAAATGTAAACCACCTGACAACCATGTTGGAATGTGTTCAGATTACAGACCTCTGTATGTATCTGAAAACATCCCTCCTCACCGCCCAGCAAATAAAATATTTGGGGCATGTGGTGAACAGTGATGGAGTCTGTCTCGATCCAGAGAAAATAAGAGAAGCCACAGATTTTCTGACACCTAAACACATTTATGGCATGAGAATTTCTCTCAGAATGTACTCTTACTACCAGCAATTCATAGAGGACTTCAATACCAAGCCACATCCCTTGCAATAACTACTGCCAAATTTTCATGGAATGAGGTGCAAAAAAATCTTTCCTTATCCTTAAGGAGGCACTAATATCTTCTCCAGCCCTAGCATTGTATGACAAGAATGCTGAGGCAGAACTCCACATTAATGCTACCAGTTATGGGGTAAGAGCAGTTCTAGTGCAAATTCAGGATGTGCTGTAAAGATGATAACTTATGCTCCAGAGTATTCTTCGAGTCTTAAGATGAACTACTCTACAAGTAAGAAGGAGTGTCTTGCAAAGCTTTTTGGGTCACCAACAAGTTCCAGCCATGTTTATTTGGCAAGCCATTCACCTTTGTGACTGACCACCGTACTCTCTGCTGGCTGAGTGGCCTGAAAGAACAATCAGGTCAACTATCGAAACAGGCACTGAGGCTTCAGGAGCAGGACATCACAGTGATGTAAAAAAGTGGATGCAAAAAAATGGTTGCTGACCGCCTTTCAAGGAATCCTTTGATGGAACACAGCAGTGTGTATGAAATCTCAATGATCACCACATTAAATAACATTGCTGCTGAACAGAGGGAAGACCCAGCAGTGCTGAAAATCATAGAAGCCTTGAAGAAGGAGGAACCAACAAAAGTATAATTCCAGGTAATGAACAGAGCATTGTATAAGAGGAGCTATGATCCAATGGGATGGCAATGGTTGCTTATCATCCCAGCTCATTTACAGCAAGCTATTCTGAAGTATTTCCATGACACTCTAATGTCTGATCACCTGGGATTTGTGAAGCCTCTAGATAAATCAGACACAGGTATCACTGGCCAGGTCTCTACCAACCCATTAGACACTATGTGGGTCACTGTAAGGAATGCCAGTAACTTAAACATGTGCTGCAGTCTGACTATTTGAAGCATTGTGGTTCTTAATTATTTATCTTGTGAACTTGGAACTTGTTTTGTTGGCAAATGACTTCCATTTATTTTGTTTTTGGAGACTTTTGTTCTATTCAGACTCACAGGAACTTTAGAACTGGAAACAATTGTGGATTTCTCAACTTGAGAATAACTCTACATGGCCTCTCCCTCCTGAAACCCTTCCACCTTGGCTTGAATAGAATTGGATCATGTGGAGGTCACTCAGCTGTCTTTGTTCTGGAGCTGGAAGAACCAGGAGTAACCTCCAGAAATGGCACTTCCTTGGTGATATCATCAAATGTGACTGCAGAGAACTACAGACTGTGGAGCACCTATTGGATTTTCAACTGTGCCCTGCATCCAGCACAGAAGATCTTCTGCAATTGGAGTTGCAAGATTTTGGTCAACAATAGTGTAACTTGATTGTCCTTTCTTTCACTTAATTTTAATGGTTGTAACCATGTTTCTGACTCAAATAAATAAATGAATAATATGTCAACTGTTGCCTAATGCCTCCCGTGAAACTCTCCACAACTTATAGTTCTTTTACTTTAACCAAGTACCATCTCCATGATTCCCTACATTTTTAAAATTTCTTCAGTATTAATCTGCAGTTCATAACCAATACATTATGGTCAGAGACATCATCTGCACCTGTAAATGTTTTGGAGTTTAAAATCTTATTTCAAAATACTTCATGAGTTTTAGACCAAGTGTTAGCAACAATTAAATTGTGATCTGTGCAAAGTTCTACCAGGTAGCTCCCCTTTCATTTCTTCTTGTCCTACTATTCTTATTTTTCTTCCTTTCCCTACTGTTGAATTCCAGTGCCCCATCATGGTCAAATTTTCATCTTCCTTAGGTATCTGAACACTTTCTTTCGTCTCACAAATTCTTTCAATCTCTTCACCACATGCGGAGTTAGTAAGCAACATACTTGTAGTAGTGTGGCGGATTTTGGCTTCATGTCTGTAAGTTTGTCTTGGCTACTATAATGCATTCACAATGCTGTTCACAGTAGCTTACCCACATTTATATTTTATTTTTTGTTATTAGACCTACTCCTTCATTACCAATGGTTCATTTTGTTTTTATGACCCTATACTCCATTGACCAGAGATCTTGTCATACTTGGAACCATATTTCACTAAATCCCTCTCTATCTAACTTCAATCCATCCATTTCCTCTTTTAGATTCTCCATCCTGCCTTCCCAATTAAAGGATCTAACAATGCACACTCTGATCCATAGATGGTTAGTTTTGTTTTTCCTGATGACAACATCTTGCTGAGTAGTTCCTGCCTGAGGTTCTGAAAGGAGGACTAGACTATCTATGAAATATTTCACACAAGAGTATTCCATCATTATTAACACATAATGTGGAGCTACATGCCTCCAAAGGAAATAAAGCCATAGTTTCCCCCTTACTTTTTGATTATCAACTTAACAAGGCCATTTTGGTTAATGTTACAAAATCCGATCAATCAATCAACCAGACTGTTGCCACTGCAACTACTGAAAAGGCTGCAGTCCCCCTTTAGGAACCACAGGTTATTCTGGCCTTTCCATAGACACCCATCCATTGTGGAAGCACCTAGGGTACATGTGTATGTATTGTACAAGCAAGCAAGCCACTCCACTTTGGTAAAGACCATGCTTCACATATTATGGAAGCTGAGGAGGGGAGACGGTGGGGACACAATTGATATTAGGCACATTTTATGAAGAGTTCATAAAAATAATAGTTATCTAGTTGTGTACAAAATTCTGTATTATGAGGTGGCTTTTTTAAAAAAAACATTAACAATGTTATAACTTCAAGTCAAACAAATACATTTCAAGGACGACGCAATACATGAAAGTCACAGATCAAGTAAACAGAGTAAGATGTGTGTACACTTTAACAGTCAAATCATAACTGAGTCCAAGTCCAGCGGCCGCAGGCTGGCTGGCCGCTTAGGTGACGCTGCTGCTACATGGCTGGCAGACAGAGCCACATGTAGAGTACGCGCATAACTACGCGGCGACACTTTGAAAGATCGGCGAGTCACAACACTTTTCCCCCCTTTGAATTTTTTGCACAGGTCTTGATGGAGGTGGCCTGTAGATTGCTGACATCCATAGGTGTTGTTTGACTAGCTGTAAAGTCTCGAGGAGGAGGCTTCTCGTTGATAAAGGGGTGAGATGACAGGAGACGTGGGGGTTGAATCTGCTGGGGCCCATGCACCAATCTGCCCATTGTGGCAAGCCCAGTTGTTATAACAGGAGACATGGGTGATGTGTCTGTGTCCATAGGAGAAGGAGGTGAGTAGAGTTGCTCCGACAGATGATGGTCATCTGGTTCCTGCATGGGCACGTCTCCTGGTGGCATCAGTTCTTGTACTGGCACGGATATGATGGTGAGAGGACTGCGTTGTGACTAATGAGAGATTCCAGTATCCTGAGCGTCAGGTAGAGCCGAAGGTGGTGTAGCGGCATCCGGAACAGGCGTTGCCGGCACACAAGGCCGAAGCTGGTCCAAATGACGCACTGCAACACCCGTGTCCATATGGATTTCATACAGGCGTCAGTCACGGTGTCATAAGATGTGGCCAGGACTCCATTTTGGCTGCCTGCCATATCCCCGTACCCATACAAAGTCGCTGGCGGTGAACCGGCCAAGCGAAGGCACCCGCGGCCGTGAGGTGGAAGGCCGCCGAAGATGAAGTAGTGTGCGGGGCTGTCGGCCATGTAAGAGCTCAGCCGGGCTGTGGTCACCCATGGGGGTGAAAAGGTAAGAAGCCAGAAATTGGAGAAGCGCATCATCAGCAGAAGAAGTCAGGAGTTTCCTCATCTGAGTCTTAAATGTGCGGACCAGTCGTTTAGCCTCACTGTTTGACTGTGGATGGAACGAGGGGCCGTGACATGCATGACGCCGTGACGGGCACAAAAATCCACAAAATCGGAAGAGGCAAATTGCAGACCATTATCAGTAACAATAGTAGAGGGAAGGCCTTTCAAAGAGAAAATGCGAGCTAGAGCATTGGTGGTTGCTGCAGTGGTAGGCGACGTGCAACGGACAATGAAAGGAAAGTTAGAGTAGGCATCAATAACGAGAAGCCAATAAGTACCTAAAAAAGGTCCCGCAAAGTCAGCATGAATACGCTCCCAGGGCTTCTCAGGCGAAGGCCATGGTGACAAAGATGACTTTGGGGCGGCGGCCTGTGACGCACAAGGGCCGCAGGCAGCGACCATGTGTGCGATTTCAGAGTCGATGCTGGGCCAGTGCACATGATGGCGCGCCAGAGATTTTGTGCGAGAGACACCCAGTGCCCTTGGTGAAGAAGGCGCAAGACCGAAGCATGCAAAGATGCAGGTACAACAACATGCGGCGAAGCATTATCGATGGAAAGGAGGATAACACCATCCCTAGCCGTGAGGCGGTAACGCAAAGCGTAGTAGTTCCGCAACGGATCAGAAGTCTTAGTGGATGGTCGACCACAAATATGGGAACAGTGCGAACGACAGATTTGTAAGATACCTCAGCGTCAAATTGTCCCAAAAGAGAAATCTTCTGTTTATTGTAAGTCCGTAATTGCCTAGCGACAGGTGACAGGATTGGAGAACCAAACTGAAGATACGTCTGAGAATTGATGATAGTGGCAGCAGAACCAGTACCCACCTGCATGTGAACATCTTGACCAAGTATTTGGACAGTGAGGAATAACTTCCCTGAAAGGGAAGAAGTACAATTGACAGACAACACAGAATCAGAATCAGCATCATGTTCATGAACATCATGTATGCGGTTGGATTTGCAAACGGATGGCACATGACCCTTTTTTTTTGCATTTGTGACACACGGCCCAATGTTGTGGACAATCCTCTCATGAATGTTTTGTAAAACACTGCGGACATGAAGGAAGTTGCCGTGGGGTTTGGTGCAGTTTCTTAGAGGTTTGTTTATGGTTAGGCCGAGGCTGCGCTTGGGAACATACTGCGGCCCTGTCGAGGGGCGGTGACACTCCACACGCTTCGTCAACAGCGCACAGAGGTTGTACTTCCCCGACGTCACCCCATGCCTCTATTTGCGCTCCAGCGGTGCGAGAAATTTCAAAACACTGACCAATGGATAGGACTTCATCTAGAGCCGGATTTGCCAACTGAAGGGCATGTTGCCTAACTTCTTTGTCGGGCGCTGACTGGATAATAGCATCCCGTACCATGGAATCAGCGTAGGATTCTTTGTGAACTTCAGTAACAAACTGACTCTTTCGACTGAGGCCATGCAGTTCAGTAGCGCAAGCGCGATAGGATTGATTTGGTTGTTTTTGACAACGATAAAAGGCAACACGAGAGGCTACAACATGCATATGCTTTTGAAAATAGACGGACAGAAGTGAGCACATTTCAGCAAAGGACAAAGACGCAGGATCTTTCAAAGGAGCCAATTGTGACAACAACCGATACATTTGAGGTGAAATCCATGAAAGGAACAGAGACTTACATATTTGGTCGTCCGCGACATGAAATGCCAAGAAGTGCTGTCGAAGAGGTTTTTCGTAATCAGACCAGTCTTCTGCCATCTCGTCGTAAGGAGGAAGAGGAGGGAGAGACGACGAGAGACACCCCGCATTGGACGTCATGATGAAATCACGAATTGCATTTGTGAGAAGCGTTTGCTGTTCTATGAGACCTCGCAATAGTTGCTCTAAAGTAGCCATGGAAACATGTGGGTCAACGATGAAAAAGGAAAATTCACTACCTCGTCGCCAATTGTTATAACTTCAAGTTGAACAAATATATTTCAAGGGCGACGCAATACATGAAAGTCACAGATCAAGTAGACAGAGTAAGACATGTATACACTTTAAGAGTCAAATCATAACTGAGTACAAGTCTAGCGGCCACTGGCTGGCTGGCCGCTTAAGTGGCGCTGCTGCTGCATGGCTGGCAGACTGCGTCGCATGTAGAGGACGCGCGTAACTGCACAGCGGCACTTTGAAAGATCGACGAGTCACAACAAAAAATGTTAGTTTCAATAAGGAATTCCCTGTTTTGTTACAGCTCATGTCGGACCACATGCTGATCGTCGGAAGAACAAGAAACCTGCATTTGGCTCTGGGAAAGAAACAATAAGGTTCAGTGCTAATGGACCAGCCCAGATTCAGCCAGAGGTGAGTAAATAAAAATTCAAGAGTTGAAAATGGTAACCATTAACTCTAAATGAGTATAGCGACAGTTTAGAAGCATACTGTAGATGATCAGGTAAGTGCAGTTTCCAAAGGCATGCAGGTACATTCTGAAATGTACACATTTAACATATAAAATTACCGGAAAGATTTTGTCAGAATATATGTTTATAAGTTTTATGAATCAATGTTTTATTTTTAAACATGTTCAATTTAAGAAATTAAACAGTCAGCTAATTCTAATAACATGTTTCATGATAAGATGGATTTCAGGCTTTTATTCAGTCTCTTAGTACTTCTCTTAATACAGCTACATTTTTGTTGTCAGTTTGTTGACTGCATTTTGATTGTTGCAGCTTTGTTTCAGTCTGTAATCATTAGTTCCTGGTTTGATTCTTGTGTGCATATTATATGCTCTTTTGTACACTTTGGTATACATAGTTATGTACATAGAAAGCCTATTGATGCATGCTGCTACTGACTGCAGAATAAAAGACAGACAGCTGCAACATTTAAAATTTCATCACACACCTCAAACCAAGTAATTCAAATGAAAGGCTAGTTGCTGTATTTGTATGAGTAATTTAATCCACAGACAATGTGATCAACTTCTACTATGATGGATAAAATCGTCTTAACATGTTTTTTTACATTTTTCAGCTTGATGATGTAGCTAAAGTAGCTATTGACAAAATCAACAGTCTACTTGATTCATTTATGGGCATAAATGATGCTGAACTTGGTAAGAATGTTTTTAATCTATTTACTATTCCAGAGAGAAATTTGTTACATAATTTTACATGCATTGTGAATTAAATTAAATTAAAACTATTTGAATTTGTAGGAAAATGCTTTTGTATTCATTAATAATGCTGTTTGGTGGCTCACAGAAAATTAACTTGCCATTAATCATAGTTTTCAGCAGCTTGCTGTCAGGTACAATTCTGGGAGAAACAAGCCTATATATAATACTCTTAGTCAAGTACTTGGACATAATATTATTGTTCTATGGGCCGCTCAAACCATGTTTTTGGCATAAGTTATGGAGTGGGAAAAGCCTGATACTATATGCCAGAACAGAATTATTGCTCTGCAGAAGAGTTCATTAAAATAATAGTAAGAAAAATAGAGTTTTATTTTTGATAAAGGTTTCTGCTGCGCTATTTATTTATTTACTCATACTGATCACAAAGCTACATGACAAACTCATTTTGGCATTTTTGTCATTATCAAGCGTATCTGTGCAGATGGTATAATATTATTCCTTACAGCTATGTTAGTTTCTATCTTTACATTTGTGTCAGTATGCTTACATCTTACCTGGTATGACATGGTCCATATTGCATCTTGGAGAGTAAGTATCAGTTGTCTTTGTTATGTTATAATCATGTTATTTCTATCTGTTTTTATGTGTGTGATCTCAGTAAAATTATTTTTGACAGCTCTGGCTCCAGCGATGCTATATGTTTACAATGGAAATTACACTTCCCAGAAAGTCTGTGATTACATTTAATTTTTAGAGATAGTATTTTGTGGTTTAACATAAATAATAAAATACTATCTCTAAAAATTACACATAATCAGTGGCTTTCCATAAAAAATAAATTCTGATGTAAACAAAGAACATTGATGGAGTCAGAATTGTCAGAAAGTGGTAAAAAATAATTTTACTGAGATCACACAAATGAAAGTACATGGAAATAATGTGATCATAACATAACATAAAGACAACTGATATGCTCCAAGATGCAACATGGACTGAATCACACCAGCTAAGATATAAGCATAACATGTCATATGTAAACATAGGAATTTAAGTAGATGTAAGGAACAATATTATACCTACTATATCATCTGCACAGGTATGTTTGACAATGACAAAAATGTCAAAATGAGTTTGTTGTGTAACTTTGTAATCACTATGAGTAAATATATTAATAGTGTAGCAGAAACCCATACCAAAAATATGTCCTTCTTTGACCTCATGCATGCTATGGGCCCACTAGAAAAGAAATCACTGAAAAATGGAATTGTAACAGAAAGTCTTTTTAAGAGTAGTATAAACCCTCCTTTCATGTAGTATCTTTGAAACTACCATCACACTTTTTAGAGATCATGTGAAAGAAGAGAGCTATGTAATTATCTGTTTGTATGATGCAAGGAGCAGCATACTTTTAAGGAACATTTCACATTATCATAAAATATATGAAAAATAGCTGTGATACTGAGGTACCAAAATGATACAAATGTAACACAAGCTCTTAAAGAGTTTTAAAAAATACAGGGTTTCTCAGTAGTGGTAATGAATCAATTCTTTGAAGAAGAATTTTGTCACTTGACATTGCCACCATATTTTGCATATTCCCACTCACTACTGTTCTGTGGCACAATCTTCTGAGGCAACATAACAAAGGTCCCAAAAGTATTTATTCCATAGAAGTCTGCACAAAGTTGACAACTGAACATCTTGCAGAAGCTTCTTCAGGGACCAAAGAACTCTTACTCTTATGGGCCAATACGTATACTCCCTAATGATATTTGTGGTTAATAACAGGAATGAATTTAAGATGAATTGAGCAGTTTACCTGCACCATAGCAGAGGTAAAACTAATCTCAATATGAGTTAACCATTTCCAAAGTCTGTTATCTCCATGAAACAAATTTTTTCAGAATATGTACCCAGTAGATTCTGGTCATATGTAAAAGCTGTTAGTGACACCAAAGTTAGTGTCCAGTTCCTAGTGAATGTGACAGGAACTGAAATTCAGGGTAACAAAGCAAAAGCTGAAATGCTTAACACTGTTTTCAAATGTTTCTTTACTGTAGAAAACCCAGGACAATTGCCCCAATTGAATCCTCATATCACTGAAAAGTAGAATGAAATAGTATGAGTATCAGTGGCGTTGAGAAACAGCTGAAATCATTAAAACTGAACGAAGCTCCAGGCCACAATGGAATCCCTGTCATATTCTACACTGAATTTGTGGCTGAATTAGCCCCTCTTCTCACTATAATCTATCACAGATCCGTCGAACAAAAAACCGTGCCCAGTTCTTGGATAAAGACACAGGTCATACCCATCTACAAGAAGGGTAGTAGAAGTGATCCACAAAACTAACATCCCATATCCTTGACATTGATTTTTTGTAGATTCTTAGAACATCTTCTGAGCTCAAACATAATGAGGTATCTTGAACAGAATGACCTCCTCAATGCCAACCAGTATGGTTTTCAAAAACATCAATTATGTGAAATCCAACTTGCACTTTTCTCACATGATATACTGAATCCTTTGGATCAAGGCAATCAGGTGGATTCAGTGTTTCTTGATTTCCGAAAAGCATTTGACTCAGTACCACACCTTCGCTTGTGGTTGAAAGTATGATCATATGGGGTATCAAATGAAATTTGTGACTGGATTGAGAACTTTTTGATAGGGAGGACACAGCATGTTATCTTGGATGGAGAGTCATTGTTGGATGTAGAAATAACTTCAGGTGTGCCCGAGGGAAGTGTGTTGGGACCCTTGCTGTTCATGTTATATATTTATGGCATTGCAAACAATATTAATAGTAAAATCAGGTTTTTTCACAGATGATGCAGTTATCTGTAATGAAGTACTATCTGAGAGAAGCTGCATAAATAGTCAATCAGATCTTGATAAGATTTCGACATGGTTCTGAGATTGGCAACTTGCCTTAAACGTTCAGAGATGTAAAATTTTGCACTTCACAAAACGAAAAAACATAGTATCCTTTAACTATAATATCAATGAGTCACTGTTGGAATCCATCAACTCATACAAATAACTGGGTGTAACACTTTGTAGGGATATGAAATGGAATGAAGACATAGGCTCAGTCATGAGTAAAGCAGATGGTAGACTTTGGTTTATTGGTAGAACACTGGGGAAGTTGATCAGTCTACTAAAGAGATTGCTTACAAATCACTCATGTGATCTGTCCTAGAATATTGCTCAAGTATGTGGGACCTGTACCAGATAGGACTAACAGGGGATGTTGAATGTATGCAGAGAAGGGCAGCAAAAATTGTCACAGGTTTGTTTAATCCAAGGGAGAGTTTCACAGAGATACTGAAGAAACTGAAATGGCAGACTCTTGAAGATAGACATAAATTATCCCGAGAAAGTCTATTAACAAGTTTCAAATACCAGCTTTAAATGATTGCTCTAGGGGTATACTACAACCCTCTACATAGTGCTCACTCAGGGATCATGAGGATAAGATTAGAATAATTATTGCATACACAGAGGCAAGCATTCAATCAATCATTCTTTATGCACTCCATATGTGACTGGAGCAGAAAGAGACCCCAATGACTGTACAATGGGATGTACCCTCTGCCATGCACCTCACAATGGTTTGCAGAGTATAGATGTAGATTTAGATGTAGAAATGAGAAAAAACCTGTCTCTCAGTTGGTATTTGGTTATATTGTTATTGTTTATTTATTAACATTTTCTTTCATATTTTGGATTTATATTTATACTTCCATAAATCACACCACATTATTTTTATTTAAAACAGGTATTGTGCTTTGAACATAACTACTTTTGGCACTGCAATCTGGATGCAACAGTTTCTGGAAATGTTTTGGTTCAAAATGATGGGTACAAATGAAAAATAACATAGACATTTCACAGTGTTTATTCCTGTAACAAAATTATTCGTGTCCACTAGAAAGAATAACATAATACATACCTATTAATTAATTTTTTTGAACAATTGCTGTCATCTCTATATTAAAGTAGCACATAATTATGATATCATTGCTTTTTACATCAAATACTGATCTGCTGTTCAACCTCATCAGGTAGCTCTTTAACATCAGAATCTTCAGCCAGTTCAGCTCCAGACTGTGTTTGAAAACGTTCTTGTGGAGTAAAAGTTCATTAATGCCCATCCAAAATGGGTCCATAGTGGTTCTGTAAATGGACTGTTGCAAGTTTGATTTTTATGGTTTTACCATGACACCTTTACGTATCTCTGCTGGTTTTTTAAACTTCCATCCAGTATTTAACCTTCTTGCAGATATTTTTACCTCAACCTATCTCAGACTTGCAGCTTTATTCCCCTCGAATAGTAAGAGTGCTGTGACCTTTCTTTTTAATTAATACCATATTTGAAGACTTGAACCAAAAGTGTCATGGAGAGGGAGGTTTCATGGCACCTTTAGGAGATGTCTTCAGTCAGCAACAAGTGCATCTAATCCAAGTTTGTAGATAGTCCCAAAAATTTACAATAGGGCCATAACGATAACTGAGGTTCAAGATAGTGCTTTTTGAGTATACTACCTTTTCAATCCCTCCAACCAGCTGTTACTCAATAATGTGTATTTGTGCCAAAATCCAACTTTACAGGTATACCAGTATAAAAAAATGTAAAATACAGAAAACTAAACAAACTAAAGTTGCATTTACCTCACAAGAGAAATTAACATAATGTTTAAAATGTATTCTAAATACGATTTTACAAGTGCACTGAAATAATGGGTTTTGGAAATGTGTCTTTTTCATAGCATTAAATATGCACTGAATAGAACTGATTTAGGTCCTGTATTGTTGTCCAAATTTAACGTCTACTGGAACTGTGCCATCATGGATATAACAGAGACTGGAAGTGCAAACGTTGGAGTTACTTTTATAACAGAAATAGCAGCTACTGGAACTTGGATTATGTTCTAAACTGTGCAGCATGCACCTTGCTCTTTTGGCATGCAGAAAAGTTAATACTGGAAAAAAGTGGATTTAACAGATTTTGGAAATGGGTGATTGTTATGCACTATGCATACCCTACCTACTGTTCAGAAGAGAGCTTTATACTTTAGTGCAAAACTCTATAACAAATTGTTGGTAGACATCTGGTGGTAAACTGAAAATCCCCAGATAATTAGCAACAAAGTAAATACCTCATTAGCAATTCCTTGTACAATTTATCTGAGTATTTTCACTCAGGGGTGCAAGTTCCAATGTATCTTGTATTAAATTGATCCTGACTTTGGCAGTATCCAAACAGGTGATTTGGTCTGTGTAAAATCATGTATATGATTTGTTTGAAGTATTACATAGAAGTAGCAACTAAGTAGTACAAGAGGAGCAGTAGTGGATTTTTTTTTTTTTTTTACAAAGCATTTATTTTTCTCCTAATATACATGTAAGCACTCGAGAGTAGATTAGTACTGTTGTTAGTTACTTTACAGGAGTAGCCTGCAGTGCTGCTTTTGCCTATTGATGTATAACTTGACTCATTCTACATACCTGACAGGTCTCCTTTATGATGTTAACTTAGTGTTTTATCATATGGGTAAATGATTTCATATATAACACCACTGATAAAAGACCACTGAAATTAAAAGCATCTCTTCTGATGATATGTCTCTATATATAGAAATGACAATGTTTACTTTGTAAAATTGAGATATGTCATGTGTTATTATATGTGCCAAAGCATGTGCAGGCAGTTGAGACACTTCATGACATCACTGACTTAGCCCCATATGAAATATACATGTGAAACACAAATAATCTGATAGAATTTAATAAAATAATTTTTGCTTTGCTATTACAACTACTGAAATTACTTTAAATTTTCAGCTACTCTGATATGGGAACAAGCTCAAGGAAAAGCCAACAGTATGGATTTTGCTGAAGCAGTTGACAACTCAGAACTTGAAGAATTTGGGTTTTCTGATGATTTTATCATCGAGCTTTGGGGCGCAATTACTGATGCACGTTCTGGTCGCCTGAACTGAACAGTAAAAACTAACTCTTTATGTATGTAATAATGTAAGTTTTAAATTTAAAATTTGTAAAATATGAAGGATTACTGAGCAGTATCATAGTAACCTACAGCACTTATTTCTTGTAAGCCCACAATGGGTTCCATTGTAATGGTCAATTTGAAAAGAGCAGCTGAAAAGCATAAACATGTAAAATGTTATTCTATTTTTAACAGTTGGCTTGAGATGTGGCATATTATTTACACTGAATCAGAATTACGGTCTCCTTTGTTGATATTTTCTGTTACCTTGAATCTACTTGCTACATGCCCTGTTTTATATAGAAGTATATTTTAGTTATTTCCAGTGTGATGAACTTTATTTATATGGCATTCATGGAGCATAAGAAACTCAATGTTATTTATTCCCACACATAATGATCCCACAATTTACATTTGACAGGTCTTATTGAGGAAAACTGTAGTCTTGTCACCAAGACTTGTTTATAAAATACACATGAAAAATTTAAATCTTAAAGAACATCATTCATTCAGTAGAGTGTGTTGTTGTTGTTTGTTTGTGTGTGTGTGTGTGTGTGTGTGTGTGTGTGTGTGTGTGTGTGTGTGTGTGTGAGGGGGGGAGAGAGAGAGAGAGAGAGAGAGAGAGAGAGAGAGAGAGAGAGAGAAGTTGTGTATTGGAAGAAATTATCAGGAATACTGAAGAGAATAGCAGTTGTATGTTTGGCCCCAAAATTAGTTTCTTGTGCCACTAACCACTCTGAAACAATCACTACTTTAAGGTTTGATTTATAATAATACTTGAAAAAATTTCTTAAGAAATGTTACAAATGCATATAGCTCTGGAGGCATACAGAAATAGAAGAGTAATTCAGTCTCATGTAAACCAATAACTGGAAAGCTCAAATTAGTTAAAAAAAGTATGCGAAAT
Source organism: Schistocerca serialis cubense (assembly GCF_023864345.2). Taxonomy (NCBI): domain Eukaryota; kingdom Metazoa; phylum Arthropoda; class Insecta; order Orthoptera; family Acrididae; genus Schistocerca; species Schistocerca serialis. The sequence continues at coordinate 934,886,972 of NC_064640.1, read as the reverse complement.
GAAATTTAACAATTGTATACAGCAACATGACTTAAATGATGGCAAAACAAAGAGATCTATAGATTTAATGAAAACTGAAAAAAATAAATGGTTGGGTAAAGTTTCAGTGTTAGCATCTCAAATACATTTTGTGTATCTTTTTATAATCTCACTTTCTATAAGACTGGGACATTGTCATCAAACTTAGCATATGTATTACATTTTGCAGATGACTGAACAAAAAATTTCCATCAATGAAGTCAAAAGTAGCAAATGGAAAGCAGAAATCAAAATAACAAAGCAACTGTGGTAATAGCATTTCTGCTGTTTTATCAGTGCAGACAAAACCAGTCGTTTCCTCTTTTATTACAACTATCTTTGCCAGCTGATTGTATAAAAACTGATTCCTATGCCTTGTTCATTTTACTCTCATTCAGTGCAGTCATATATGCTCATCATGTAAAGTATGCTACTGCAGGTCTAAGAAATAAATTTTACACTGCACAACTTTCTATTAAATTTTATTTTGATATGAAAGTATCTTTCTGAATGTGTGTAATGTATTTTCTTTCAATATTTGTAATATTGTTGGTTGTACTGTACATTAATTCAATGCCTTGAATTTTTCACATGGTATTTATTCTTTAATGTAATGCACACATGTACATAAAATATACCACATGAATACATTCAAATGTGAAACATAACTGTGTGCTTTCTTGTAAGAAAAAATAAAATAAAATAGAGCAGACGAAACTGTGGATAAATGTTGTTTTGCTGTACAGTCTACATTTTAACATTAAATAAATTGCTTTAATTAAAAAAATCTATGTACAGTTTTAATAATCTACATTTAAACAAAGTGACATGAAACAGTAGATCAAAATTAAATTCTGAAAGCAGACATATTCAATTATTTAAGTGTCTGACACATGATTATAATTTTCTGTGGACGACAGAGGCAATGACAACTTATTGTGACTGATTTGATAGCAGTGCAAAAAAGATTTTATGAGAATAAGGGATGACCTCAACCTAGGGTCCGAGTGACCTGTATCCCCCTAAGACCCTTTCCAAACTTCCTCAAAGAGTCACCTTTTCTGCCTGAAACGAGAATCATTAAAGTACTGATAGTAAGGTAAGTGCTGGACAATGATTATGTCTTACTGTGATTTTCAACTGCCTTTAAGTTATCTTTTCTCATAAAGTATTATAAAGTGTGATTATAATCTAAGACTGAAAGAAATTTCTATAAAGATCCCAGGAGTGTAACAATAGTACAGAAAGGAATCATGCTGCCACATGCTGGATGTTATCTGCCATAATGCTGTGTATAGTGGCTGGTGCTCTGCAAGACATCAGTTCAGTTCCATCTCCTCTGGAAGGCTGTGGGACTTACTTGTTTATGGAATATCCTAATTTGCTAGAACTTCCTGTGGATGTATAAACAGGATCTGCTGAGGCAGGATATTTGTTTCCATATATATTTTTTGTGTGCTCAGTAAACATGCTTTCAGTGTGATGTAATAGTTCTCATTAATGATGTTGCTTTTGTAAGTGGTACTTGATTCTGGATTCTATGTGACATAGTTTGGTGGAGACAGTGAGTATCTCAGGGACAGATATAGTGACGGTTACAATATGGCTACGCAAAATCTATTGCCTTCACAGGTGGGAATCCAAATGCAGGCAGTACAATTTAAATTTAAAACAATACAATTTAAATGTTTAGAAATATTTGAAGTAAAAAATACTACATGATCCTGTACAGTACACCTTGGTTTATTTACTTATTCTAAATTGCCTTCATCTATTCCTCCAGTGAATTTAAATTATACTTCTCTTGGAACAAAGTGAAAACATTCTGCAGCTTCCCTGTCTTTCATAAAATTTCACCAATATTTTAGACTCTGTTTCAAGTTACCTAAATTTTTGTAAATATTTTATTACTTTTTGAAAACCAGCATCAATTTTGCAAACTGTTAAACTAAACAATATATAATCTATATTCATTTGACAGTATTTTGAGGGTCTAAATGTACAGACACTTTATAGAAAAGTCAGAATCTAAAAAATTAAGAATGTTGTTTAATGATTAATAGGTTTTCTCTGTTTAGTCAGAAGAATGTTGATATTTTATATTTCTTACATAATTTGAAAATTTCAGTTTTAACAAAATAATCCTATGTAATCTTCAATAACATGATGCTATTGTGAGTGTAATTTATCATAGTTTGTCAGTGGTGTTTTAAAAATTTGATAAAGTTATAGAAATATGTAGTATTTGTCAGAATGAATATTTTGGTTTTGTAACCTCTGACATGACTAAGAAAGTCTTCACTGGAGGAAGATTTTTATAGAAATGTAAAAGTCTGTACAGATGTTACAATTAATCATCAACAATAACAATAATCATTTATTACAGAAATTAAATGTTAATCATAGACATTAAATGTAAGTGTTAAACAGTAAACCACTGAACTGAACATTATTATTCATAATCGTTTATTTTGTAGGCATAGCAAATTAGGATCAAATAACTATTGAAAATGTTAACCATATTGTAATAAAAAAGGAATATAAACATCATCAGGCAGTGCAATTTTTGTTGTTTCCTATAGATCAGTATCTATTTCTTGTTGGCACTGGCAGAGAGACCGTGTGCAGATTGGTGAAAATACCACTTTGCTTCAGGCTTCTGTACCCCCTGCAGTCGACACCCCCATTCATGCTTCATCATTTCTGCCTTTCAGTGACACTATGGAGGACTAGGAACATTTGATGGTGTATCAAGTCACAGATGATTCAGTGCAACAGTTCTGCCTTGGTCATTGACAGACACATTTTTTCTGCTTCACAAATTGGCCCCTTCGTGTCACCCCATTGTGCTCTCCTTTCAGCGGATATGGGATCTGTTGACTAATTATAACTCACAGAGATATCATATGGTTGCCTGTAGGCTTGAATTTCACCAATACCATAAACAGCCTAAACAATCATACTGCTCCTAGATTACAGACTTGCAAAGTTTCAGCTGCAAATGTGATTTCATCTGCATCAATTTATTTATTTATTTATTTATTCTCTGCCCATGGACTCCAGCTGAAAATCCAGCTGAGAGTATTGGGTGTGTCATACAATAGCCTATTAACATCAAACTTGATTTCAATACATATATATATATATATGAAACAAATGATTAAACAGAAATAGTCCATAATCATACAAAGGTTTTACATGTTTCACATTATACGTACACACAAATCAAAAAAACATACAGAAATGATAATTTTTACACGTACATTTCAGTAATGATATATTTAAACACCATCTTAGTATTCACTCAAACTGTATATACATTTCTCTGTGAGATATAGTTTCAAATGATTTTAAAATCATTTTAGATCTGTTTCTTTTTTAATGATTTTGGGGAATTTATTAAAAAACCTTTTGCCTGCTTCTTCTGGGGCAGTCATAGACAGTTTTAGATTTCTGTTTATCATGTAGTAATTTTCATTTCCTCTTGTACCGTGTTTGTGTACATCTTTATTTAGGAGGTGTTGATCACTTGACCTTACCACCATTATGCTTTGGTATATATACAGTGAACATACTGTCATAATATTATAGTGTACAAAAGCTTGCCTACAGGTCTGTCTTGGTGGTATTTTTGCAATGCATCTCACTGCCCTTTTCTGAATTGTGAATATTCTTTTTAGATAGCCAGCTTGTGCATTTCCCCATATATGAACTGAATAAGACAAATGTGGGAAGACAAGTCCATAATACATTGATCTGAGGACTTTATCATCCACAGTCTTAGCTGTTTTATGCATGATGAAGATCTGTTTGTTTATGTTTTTACACAGTGCATCTATGTGCTCCCCCCCATGCCAAATGTTTGTCTATTATAGTTCCTAGAAAATTTGTGCTGGTTACTTCTTTAATAGTCTTTCCATTTATATTAACATTTATATTATAATTTTCACTATGCTTGGTCTGAAATACTACATTCATTGTTTTAGACTGATTCATAAACAGGTTGTTTTGTGTTAAATATTTATTTGCATTTTCAATAGTCAGGAGTGCTTCCTTCTCAAGCTCCTCCTTTGTGTCAGCTGTGCAAATGATTATTGTGTCATCAGCATACATTATAAGTTTCTGATTTATATAGCTAGGGAAGTCATTTACGTAGAGTATAAATAGTATTGGCCCAAGCACAGACCCTTGCGGCACACTGTGTTTAACTGTTTGTAATTCTGATATGTAGTTTGTTATATTTCCCCCACTAGTATGTCTGATTTCTGTGCATTGTTTCCTATTTGTAATGTATGATTTAAGTATGTCATAGCATTTTCCTCTAATTCCATACTGATATAATTTCATCAGTAATTTTGAGTGGTTCACACAATCAAATGCCTTAGATAGGTCCATAAAAATCCCACAAGTCTTTTGTTGCCTGTCAAGTAAATTAAGAATGTGCTCAATTACATCTGTTGATGCTGTTTTTGTCGACTTCCCTTCTCTGAAACCATGTTGTGATGAATGCAGTATACTGTACTTTGTTATAAAACTTACAATTCTATTCTTTATTATCATTTCATAGATTTTAGCAAAAGTTGAGATCAATGATATTGGCCTGTAATTTGCTAATTCATCCCTGTTCCCTTTCTTAAATATTGGCTTCACTTTACTTACTTTCAGTGAATCTGGAAATATACCTTCTTCTATCGCAGCATTCAGCATGTGTGTCAATGGTTTTAATATACATTCTCTGCTTTCCTTTATGAGATGTGATGTGACACCATCCAAGCCAGAAGAATGTTTAATTTTAAGTTGTTTTATTAGGTTTGACAGTTCTGCATCTGTTGTAGGTATGAAAACCATAGTATGATTTGTATGTGGGGGGTTTAACAATTTACTTACTGCATTTGTTTTATTTTGACTTATTAATTCGTCTCCTACAGTAATATAATATCTGTTAAAAGTATTGGCTACTTCTAGAAGGTTTGCGTTGCTTTTCCCACTCATCAGTGGGCAGATGTCCTCTGCCCGATTTGTTACTTTTCCTCTCTCTCCATTAATGAACGACCATAAACCTTTTGAGTAGTTCTTTCCCTTATCTATAGACATCCTGATGAATGAAGCTTTAGTTTCTCTGATAAAACTACAGTACTCTTTCTTTTTTATTTTATACAGTGTGTTGTAGGCCTCATTATATTTTTGTTTGGAGAGGTCATAATACACTCTCAGATTATTTCTGGCATGGATTACTTCTCCAGTCACCCAGCTTCTCTTTTTTTGTTGCTGTTTGACAAGCCTTTTACTAACAGGACATGTAACATCATAATAATAATTGAATAAAGAATAAAACTGGTTCCATTTGGTGTTTGCATCTTTAGCTGCATATATTGTTTCCAAGGCTGTAAGGCTTCATATGCAGACTCTTTGTTTCATAATGTCATGATTCAGTTGGCACCTTATCCTGAAGTTTATACAGAGGTGCTGAAACTGGATAAACCATTGTTGGAGGATATCTCACTCATCACACACTCTTTTGACATTATGCAGACTGCTAATAAATGACTTGTGGTGAGACCACAAGTTGCAGCAGTTAACTCACCACCATGCGTTTCAACCCCAGGTTGCAGCAACATTCTGATTTTTCACTGTCTGATGTCTCTATGGTAGCCCAGCTTCCGGTCACCCCTTGTCAATGTTCATGGGGCCAGGCCACTCTCTTCATGCCTTCAGTGTTCAGTGTTTTTCCACTCACTCCCAAGCAGACTATCCAGATCACTGTCAGTCCTGCATGTGCTGTGGCAAAAAGGGGCACCTCTGCTGAATGTGTTGAAGCCATGCTACCCTCCTCCATCCTGTCCCCGTTGTGCACCAGGAGACTGTGCATGCACTGCAGTCAGTGGTCCCTCTGCAGAAGAAATTGTTTCTCACGTTTCACATTTCTTACCTGGATGTATGTTTCCATGTGGACACAGGGGCCACAGTTTCTTTAATAAATCCAGTTATGTCTGCACAACTGGGCTCACCTGACTTGTCCCCACCCTTGTGGTGTCTGCTGGCTTACAGGGACAGTTCTATTCCTCTTTGTGGCTAGTTCTTGATCACTACATTCTGCAAAAATGTTACATAGCTCATCGTCTGCCACCAACATTTTTCACCTCAACACCTTTACATCATTTGGATTTTCTATTTCTAATGTAGTCAGTGTCATATGAACGACATTTAGTTTCCGGGAATTGGAGGATCACTGCACTACATTTGAATCTTTATTTCACTCAGATTTGGGATGTGCCTCAGACTTCCAGACATACATCACCCTTTGGCTGGGTGCCACACCTCATTCTTACCATATCAGACCAGTTCTCGTTACCTTACTTATGTGCTGTTATAAAGCCGGAGCTGCTGGGGTTATTGAGCTAGTGAAATCTAGCACATGCCCCCCCCCCTCCCCCACCCCTCCCAGTTTTCTGAAAGCTCAATGTTTCTCTCCAATTGTGTGGAGATTTCAAGCTCAGTTCTAGATGGAGACTTATCCTTTCCCCTGGCCAGAAGACCCTCTCACCAAATGTGTTGGAGGGGAATGCTATTCCAAGATGAATTTCACCCTTACTTGAGGCACACTGGCTAGCTGAAGTAGTCTCACTTGTCATCTGTATCATTGTCAACAGAACCGACTTTAGTCCTTTAGTTTAGAGTCAAGTTGAAGGTCTGAATCAGGGGCTCAGATGGTTCTATGACAGTGTAGGCTGCAGATTCCTCTACTTGCACCATGGGATGGTGGGTTTCTGGGTTCTGCTTAATAGGTCAGGGGTCCACTACACACAGGAAGCAGCTTCATGGGTACCAGGGGCTGTGTGGAGAGGACTGGGTGGCTTCTTAGGTTAGAGGGTCTCAGGAAACTACAGAAAGGGTGTGAGACTAAAAGGGTTTAGGACAAACACAGGAAAGCAAACCTAGACACAATTGGCATTGTAGTTGTATATTGTCATAGTGTGTTGGAAAAGAACCAGACGCCAAGTGCTAATAGAAACCACTGAAGCTCAAATTGTTATAGGTAGGGAAAGCTGGCTAAAGCTGGAAATAAATTCAGCTGAAGTTTTTACAAAGGACCTAACTGTGTTCAGAAATGATAGATTAAATGCAGTTGATGGTGGAGTTTTTATTGCTGTCAGAAGTAGTTTACCTTGTAATGGAATCGAAGCAGATAGCTCCTGTGAATTAGTATGGATAAATGTTATACTTGACAACCAGAATAAATTAATAATTGGTTTCTTTTACTCTAAGTGTAAATGGTTGCAAAAACATACTTGATCTCTTACCAACAAATAATCCTGATGAAATAGGGAGCATCATGATGGATACAGACATTAGTGATCACAAGGTTGTTGTCACAACACTGAATACTTTAACATCCAAACCCACCAAAAATAAATGCAAATTACATCAATTTTTTTTTTTTTTTTTTAAGAAAAAGCCGATAAAAATTCACTTTAGGTCTTGCTAACAGATAGTCTCCACTCTTTCCAATCTGCATATGTAAGCATAGACAAGATGTGGTTTAAATTCAAAGAAATAGTATTGACAGCAATTGAGAGACATATACCAAATTAATTAATAATACATGATACTGATCGCATTTGGTACACAAAACAGGTCAGATCACTGTTGAAAAAGCAACAAAAAAAGTGTGCCAAACTTAAAAGAATGTAAAACCCTCAAGATGTACATCTGCATCTATACTCTGCAAACCACCATGAAGTGCATGGCAGAGGATACATCCCACTGTACCAGTTATTAGGATTTCTCCCTGTTCCATTCATGTATGGAGAACTGGAAGAATGATTGTAATGCCTCTGTGTGTGCTGTAATTATTCTAATCTTATCCTCACAATCCCTATGTGAGTGATACATAGGGGTTGTAGTATATTTTTAGAGTCATCATTTAAAGCTGGTTCTTGAAACTTCGTTTGTAGACCTTTTTGGGACAGTTAATAATTTATGTCTATCTTCAAGAGCCTGCCAGTTCAGTTTCTTCAATATCTCTGTGGCACTCTCCCACAGATGAAACAAACCTGTGACCATTCATGCTGCCCTTCTCCATATACATCCAATATCCCCCTGATTGCATAATACCAGGTTCAGAAACACAGGCTTTTAGCACGCAGGAAATGACTGAATCTTTGATCAAACAAATAGCTCAGTTGAGAGGAGATAATGCAGGCCTCCATAGGAAGTTAAATGCTGTAAAATAGGACAGACCCTTGTCCAGTTTAGCTGACCCCGCCCTAAGTGGCCAAGTTAATTCTGTTGAGAGTTTCAAAGATAGGATACAGAAAAATAATGAAGTGAGAATGGTTAAGCATGGGAGGCAGGCTGCCAATGAATGAGGCCGCTGTATGTCAGACCTATGTAAATGTAGGCTTCTGCGGCCGTTGTCACAGTCAATAAAATTCTTCTAGGTTTCAGGCCGCATTGTCATCTGTAAAATTCCGACATTTCAGCGATTGTCGCAAGGCGCCTTCCTCGGGGTGTATTGCTGAATGAGCACTAGTTTGGATACTTATATACTATGAAGGAGTGCTGTCATTGGACGTGAGGGTGAGAAGGAATGGTATTAGGAGTTCATTTTATTGGTCTTTGTATTGCGTGTTGTCATTGGCAGAAATGGGTGTTTTCCTTTGGAGTTTTCTTTACTGCTTGCCATTGGTGGAAATCGGCGAATAGGAGACTGAGTGGCGATTACAGCAAAGCATTGTTTACTAACTGTGTAGTATCAACTAGACCATGTCAGTGCTCTGTGTACCCTCCACCGCTGTGGCCTACTGTGCGCCTGTTGCTCTGTGAGAGCTGTCCTTCCACAAAGCTGTCACAGCTGGCAGCCAAGATGCTGGAAGTTGGTACCCGTCTTCTCTATTCATATTGTCGGGTCACTTGGCTATTTATATAGCCTCTCTAATCTTCCTCCTCAAACTAAACAGCTGTTTCGCCAGTATGCAGGCCTCTTGTAATTCGATCTTCATCCTGCACTGTTCCTGATGTTCTGCCACTGCTGATTTGTTGGATTGTTTGAGGCAGACATATCTCTTGTGTTCAGTTAACCTTGTGCTTATTGGACACCCAGTCTCACCTACATACACCAGTCCACATTCACAGTCAATTTCATAAACTCCGGTGGCATGAAACTTGTCAATTGTATCTTTCGTTGAGCCCAGAATTCTTTTATTTTGTTGTTGCTACGAAAAATCGGCTTAATGCCTGCCCGATGGAGAATTTTGCCCAGACATTCAGTAACCCCTTGTTGTACATATGGTAGCATAACAGTGTTCTTTGCATCATTCTGCATTTCCCTGTTATCTGGCCACATGGAGAAGAAGAGCTTCAGAACTTTCACAAACATCTCAACCAGCAACACAGCAAAATTCACTTTACCACGGAGATAGAAAAGAATGGGGTATTGCCTTTTCTTGATGTGGAAGTTTACTGCAAGCCAGAGGGAAAGCTTGGACACAGAGTTTATAGGAAGCCCACCAACACGGACAGGTACCTGCATGCATCCTTCCACCACCATCCTACAGAAAAGAATTCAGCCCTGCAAACTTTAACTAAAAGAGCCTACAGGATCAGTGATGAACACAACCTGCAAGCTGAACTACAGAACCTCAGGTCCATTTTTGGAGCTAATGGCTATGACATGAGGATGATACACAAAACCATGGCATCGAGGGCTATGTAACTTGATAAAACTGAAATTCAAGCCAGCTCTCTTACTGAAATTTGAAAATAATAAATTCACTCAAAAGTAAAAGCTCACATTGAATTGATGGCATTTCCAACAGAGTACTAAAAGCCTGTTACCAACATATAAGTAGGATTCTCAGCCACATAGATGGTAGCTCACTGCAACAGGGCATTTTTCCAGATAGACTGAAATATTCTGTTGTTGAAAGGAGAAAGGTTTGATGCTAACAGCTACCACCCAATGTTTCTCCTGACAGCTTTATCCAAAATTCATGAAAAGAGTGTCTTCACATATTTGTAAAAATTAAGTACTAACAAAATGTCAAATTGGTTTCCAGAAAGCCTTTTCAACAGAAAATGCTATATATGCTTTCATTGATCAGCTATTAAATGCTCTGAATAAGTGAACATCACCCACTGGGATATTTTGTGATCTCTCAAAGGCTTTTGACTCTCTGAATTATGAAATTCTTCTAGATAAGTATTGTGGTATGAATGGGACAGTGCACAACAGTTTATTTCGTATTTACCTGGAAGAATGCAGAAGGTTGAAATTAACAGTACCGATCATCTGCAAAAACAAGCTGAGTCCTCTAACTGGAAAAGTATGAAGAATGGTGTCCCACAAGGTTCAGTCTTGGGTCCCTTATTGTTCTTAATATATATTAATGACTTGTCATTCTATATTCATGAAGATGAAAAGCTATCTCTTTTTGCTGATGATACAAGTATAGTAATCACACCCAACAAACAAGAATTAGCTGAGAAAATTGTAAATTATGTCTTTCAGAAAATTGTTAAGTAGTTTCTTCTGGTAAACCTTCCGGGATGTAAGGTCGTGGTCCATGAAACTCTTCAGCTCCTAAAGTTTCGTCCAGAGCTGTGCTGGACATCTTCAGAGGGGTGTTTCTCCTCCGGTGAGTCTTGCCGACTCACCGGAGGAGAAACACCCCTCTGAAGATGTCCAGCACAGCTCTGGACGAAACGTTAGGAGCTGAAGAGTTTCATGGACCACGACCTTACATCCCGGAAGGTTTACCAGAAGATATGTCATCCGGTCGTGAAAGCCTTCATACTATGTTAAGTAGTTCTCTGCAAGTGGATTCTCACAAAGTTTTGAGAAAATAGAATACATACAGTTCTGTATAGTAAATAGCATAACACCATTGATAAATATAGACTTTGAATAGCAGTCTGTTGATAAGCCAGAATATTCAAAATTTTTGGGTGTGTGCATTGATGAGAAATTGAAAGAAACCCTTTGATGATCTAATGAAATAATTAAATTGAGCTACTTATACTATTAGGTTTATTGCAAATTTTGGTGATAAACGTATCAGTAAATTAGCCTAATATGCCTATTTTCATTCACTGCTTTCATCTGACATCACATTTTGGGGCAATTCATCATTAAGAGAACAAGTATTCATTTGAAAAAAGCATGTAATCAGAATAATATCTGGAGGCCACCCAAGATCACCTTGCAGACATTTATTTAAGGAATGTAGGCCATACACAGTACCTTCACAGTACATATATTCACTTACAAACTTTGTTATTAATAACCCATCCCAAATCAAAAATAACAGCAAAGTCCATAGCTACAACACAGGAAGAAACAATGATCTTCACTATTCTGGGTTAAATCTGACTTTGGCACAGAAAGAGGTGAATTATGCTGCCACAAAATTCTTAAGTCATTTTCCAAATGGCATAAAAAGTCTGATAGATAGCCAACCAGCATTTAAAAGCAAATTAAAAGAATTTCTGAATGATAATTCTTCCACTTGATAGATGAATTTTTAGATACGAACAAGTAACTGTAAAAATAGAATAGCGTAAAGAAGACTTCTGTTAAGCTGACACATTCCACTTCATTATGAAAGGTCATATTCGTGATCTATGGAACAAATATTAATGTAATGTAGTGTAATGAGGAGATTGATTCAAGTGTATTGAAAGGGGGAAATTAAATAAGGGTAGTACTTATGCAAAAGTAGACAGTCAAGAGAAAGAAGTTAACATTGGGAGGTTAATGTATGCATAAGGTAGTAAGATTGTAAAAGTTGAAAATAATGTGAATTCAGAACCTAAATTAGCTGTAGTGCCAGATGAAATAAATGTGTGCTGTTCTGAGATGAATGAGTGTGTGAATAGCAATATGGATGATACTGATTTAGATGCAATGGTTTCTAATCGATTAGAAGTTGAATGGTGTTATATGCAGTCAGTGGAGTTTGTGGCAGGTATATTCCTGTATCGACATGTATAGGGATATGTACCAATCATTCTTGTGTAATGCAGAGAGTAGTCGCAAATGACAGTTCTGCTGTAGACACTGTGAAGGATGCACTAGGGATTTCTGATGATGTAAATTATGTTGCAAATGTTGTGGTTAAAGAGGTAGTCCAGAAACCTTTAAGAGATGCACCGGATCTGCTGCCACTGGTGATGAAAGCACTGCCTCAAAAGGGGACAAGGCATAAAAGAAAACATCATACTGAAGTTTTCCATGAACAATGCATGGTAGAACTCGCAGGACAATTGTCCTTCATGGGCGAAACTGTTGTGGTGATGCACTGCTGTAAGGTTTGTGCTCTCTAAGGAGGAACTGACTGAACTGCAAACAAATTCACGATGGCTCAATTTACATGATAAGGTACCAAAAGGTATGAGAAAACATAACACTGCAGAAAGGACTCAATCTGTAATTGGTGTTGGAGTAGAGGAAGTAAATCAGACTACCTTAGAGGATACTGATAGCATACTATGTTGGTTATTCATCAGAACAGTTTCAGGGGTGGATTTCCTGGAAAGGCATATGGCAAACCTCTGTTGCAAAGACAAAGTACCATGGGATACTGAGGGATGTACCAAAACAGTGACTGACGAAACCACCAGATAAATTGGAGGAAAGAGTTTGCAGTATTATTTCATAAGGTTGATCTCTATACTGTTACAAGATGATTCAGTGTATGAATGTCTATGAGTGGGGAACGAGGGAAGCTTGTTGAGTTAATAGCAACATAGAATGGACATATTAGTGCAGAGCAAATGCTTCAGCATGTGCAGGAATATAGTAGTGATCACCACCGCAGAGTTGTGGCAATAAGTGTTTCAATTTAAGGTACAGTCTTGCTTTTGACTTTGTATGTCCAGCCTATACCTATCTGAGGCAGAAAACTGCTCACCCCCCTGAACACACCACACCAAATTTCAAATGAGTGGGTCCCCATTAAAAAGTGATTTTTAGTTACTTATGCCATCAATGAACATGGTGGTTCAGGCTGAATTTATATAAGAAAAACCCAAATGTAGGGTACATATATATGGAAAGGTAACAAGTGTTTGCAAGTTATTTTCAGAGTATTACAGTCTGCCATCCTGTGGACGAGATTTAACAAAGAAGGAAGGCAACTTGCACCACGACTTCCTTTGCTTGGCGGGCAAAAACCCATGTCTGCGTCAGCACAAAAATGTCGCCATGAGCTGATGCAGTAGGCATTAGCAAAAGGAAGACAGCAGAAGCTAGCAGGCTGCACTTTCGCAAGAAGCTAAAAGCAGGCTCTGCTGGTACAGCAAGATTCACTGCCAGTGTGGTAACAGAGCTGATACCGCAGAAATACAGAAGCAGACTGTAGCCATGATTAACTGGATTTCAGCCTGTCCATGGTCGACATCGGATTACATTCTTGTTCCATGTGACGAGGACATGATGACTTGGCAAAACTGTGGTGGACTGAGCTGGCATAAATAATGCTTGTTTCAACTATGCATGGTGTTCACCACCTGCAGCCAGCTACAAGAAGTACTCCACACCTGTTGACGACCTGAAATGGATCATTGAACTCCACGCACAGCGGCTGCTGGCCACGGCCATAGCAGTAGCCGTGGTAGTGGTGGTGGTGGCAGCAGTGGAGGCAGTGGAAGTTCATCTGGAAGTGGGTCTTCAGGAGGCAGTCTCGGTGGCTACTCGGGTGGTGGCAGCCTTGGAGGTGGTGGTGGCGGCGTTTTGGGTGGTGGCGGAGGAGGCGGTGGCTCGATGAACCCGGGAGGTGGTGGTGGTGGACACCGTGGTGGTTCCAATATGTATGGACCCAATAGTCCTCCTACAGGTTCACTTCCTCCATTCTATGAGAGCCTGAAAGCTGGTAGCCTTGGTGGTGGTCCAGGAAGCAATGGTAATGGCTTGGGAGGTGTATTTGCTCAGCATTACGCAAATTACTCTCTCCTAGGTCCACTTGCAATGGACTGTGACACTGGGCAACACCACCACCAACAGCAATAACAGCAGGACATATACAATCAGCAGAAGCAATACTCTCTCCTTCAGAATGTATGCGAATCATATGGCATTTCTTTCAAAGAGGAGGAGGAGGATGAACTGAGCAAGTATGTTGCTGCAGCAGTGGCTGCACAGCAGCAAGAGCAGCAGCAGCAGCAGCAGCAGCAGCAACAACAACAACAACAACAACAACAGCAACAGCAAAATCAACGCCAGCAAGTGGTTCCTAAAGTTGAGGGCAGTGGCTTGCCTCCTGTTCATCTGCTTGGTGCCCCTCAGCATACATACAATATGTTCAGTGTGGATACAGCTGCTGCAGCTGCAACAGACCAGATGGTGGTGGATATGGTGTCGGGAAGTGTTGTTGATCCCCTACCCTTCACAGCAACATTAGCATTTCCAAGCCCTGCACATAACCACAATGCTCTCATTGCTTCTCTCTCTGATGATCTCTTCCTTCAACGGATGTCTTCGCCAGAGGCTGATGATACAGAAAATGTCTAGATGTTACCACCAGACGCCACCTTGCTAACTGTGGAACTACTGTCTGCACCTAGGCCTGATGATGCCAGGAGTCGAACTGATGCTTTCCAGCAGTGGGATCATCTGCTGGTCTACTTCTGAGAGCTTCAAGGCTCTACACGGGGCTCATGATTCCAATTTTATCAACTATTTAAAATTATGACTTAATGTAATACTTAGAGTAGTCATCAAAAAACATAAGCGACTCTGGACAATGAAAAACACCAGAAAACCGAGAGGAAGGCCACTGTAACTATGGCCAAAATGTTGGATTCATCAGTCACAGTTGTTTACAATATGTCCCTGTTCCATAATCAGAAAACTTTCATGTTAACTGACTCTTTCCATGGAAGCTTATGTAATTATAACAACAGATAAAGCAGTCCACCTGCTTAGCTAAGTGGTAACATATTTGCCTACCATGCAGCAGGCATGGGCTTGATACTCAGCTGTGTTGGAGATTTTCTTCGCTCATGGATTGGGTGTTGTGCTGTCATCATCATCATTTCATCATCACCGACTTGCAAGTCGCCCAATGTGGCATCACCTGAAATAAGACTTGCAACCCAGCAACTAAACTTCCCCAGCTGGAGCCTCCCAGACAACAATGCCACTCAATCATTTCATTTTTTGTTTTCAGTAGATAAAGTAAAAGGCACTATGTATTATCTTCTAAATATTGTTTCACATGTTTCTATGTACAATTTTTGAGCAAGAAAATGTTGATGTTTTGAAATGTTTATGCAGTTAAGAGAGTAAATCTTCAAGCATTGAAATTGTTGTTGTGCACTTCCCTGAAAGAAAGACTGTTGTAGCATCCATGTATTGTGCCCTCAAAATTGGTACCGAAGGTTTTGTTCAACATATAGATAGCTTGTTGATGTATTTAATTACATTTGAGAGACAGAAAATTTTCACATTTGGTGACATTAATACTCCTATAATGATGAAAAATGCTAAAAGTAGACTTTCACTGCATACTCTCAAGTCATACAGTTTCTCTTGCTTTAATTACACTGCAAGAAGAAAAATGTAACACCTTGAAGAACTGCGTTCAGTGGCACATGGGTATAATATGTGAATACTGATAGGTTGTAACATTAATGATTCATTTGCTGTGGCCATCGGCGATCACATGGTACTCAGGAGGCCCGTCTGTTTTGACTCTGCGGCCAGTAACTTTGCTGAATTTAGAGATGAACAATGTTTGCAGCATTCATTCTAGGGTGCAACTATGCCCCGCAACGATAAGGCACTCCTGTTGAACAACTCCAGCTATTTGAACAGACTCACATTGTGGGGAAGCTGGATGGACACACCGATGAACTGCTGGATATGTTGGGCACTGTGTATTGGTGGTGTATTGTTGCTTTCAGCAATGGTCGGTGCAGCACACTGATACTCATAGATGAGGTTCTGGACATCCATCTAGTAGAGATGCATGTGAAAATTGATGCATTGTGAGGGCAGCCATGTCTGACAACATCATCTAGGGAACAAGTAGCACCTGCCGTATCACCTAAGACCATTGGGAACCATCTGCTTGGACCACAACTAAGATCAGATGTGCCTCCAGCTGAGCTACCATTGACACCTATTATGTTCAGTGATGAGTGTATGTTCTGTCTGTATGCCAGTGATGGACATGCATGTGTATGGTATACACCTGATGAAGGACCTGCTCTGGAGTGCACTGACCTATGACACACAGGTCTGACCTCAGTCATTGGGGGGGGGGGGGGGCATCAGGTACAGCTTGCTGTCACATATTTTTGTGTTTCTGCAGGATAAAGTAACCAGTGCCTGCTACATTGCACTGGTTGTTCTCCCCATGTTACTGCCATTTCTTTGACAGGACAGTGACGTGCTTTTTTCAGTAGCACAGTGCATTTCCGCATGTGGCTGCTGTGATGCAACATGCTCTTTGTGATGCATGCTCTTTGCTCTGGCCAGCAAGTTCACCAAATATCCCACTAGTTGAACACCTGTGTGAAATGGGAGGAAACAGGTTGGGAAGTGTTTTGAGCTGAATCCAGAGACAATTACTGTGGTGTCACCGCCAGACACCACACTTGCTAGGTGGTAGCCTTTAAATCGGCCGCGGTCCGTTAGTATACGTCGGACCCGTGTGTCGCCACTGTCAGTGATAGCAGACCGAGCGCCACCACACGGCAGGTCTAGAGATACTTACTAGCACTCGCCCCAGTTGTACAGCCGACTTTGCTGGTCCATTCTGGAATGCTCGATGGTTGGTTGTGGAGGATTCATTCAGTAATTTTCCTTTTGTTGTCCGGATGTCTTCCATGACATCATCTGCCACCATCCAAGCATTATCCGCTATCTTTTGCATTGAAGGTCTTCCACAGACTATTGTTTCCGACAATGGCCCGCAATTTATGTCCGCAGAATTTCAGTCATTCTGCAAGGCCAATGGTATTCAACATCTGCCATCCGCGCCGTTTTCGCCTCAGTCAAACGATTGGTCCGGACTTTCAAGTCACAGATGTTGAAGCTGAAAGAGTCGCATTCTCGGGAGGACGCGTTATTGCTCTTCTTGTCCTCGTATCACTCTCAGCCTCGAGATGGTCGCTCGCCGGCTGAGTTGCTCCAAGGTCGTCCTCATCGAACCTTGATGTCTTTGCTGCATCCGCCGCATCAGGTTCCTGTGCAGCGGCAGCCACCTGCTTTTGCTCCAGGCGACGTTGTATTCTATCGCACCTATCGAGGTTCACGGCGTTGGCTCGCAGGGCGCATTCTGCGCTGCCTCGGCCGTGCTATGTATCTGGTTTTGGGGGCCTCTGGTGAGGTGCATCGGCATCTCAATCAGCTGTGCCTCTGTCGTCGCACGGGTTCTGCCGCTCCCCGTCTGCTTTCAGCGACGGTGCCGTCCGATCAGTGCCCTGGGGACCCATCTACTGGCTCGCCTCATCCCCAGGTGTTACCGACGCTGCCTTCCATTTTGCCCCATGGCGATGCGCCGCCACCGCCACCTCTTCTCCCGCCGGCGACGCCCACAGTAGACGCGTCGCTGCAGCCGCCAAGCGCTTCCCTGGGTCCCGCGCCGCCGATCGCTTCCCGTGGTGACCAGCTGCCCTCCGACATGGAACTCTTGCCCGCTCCGGACCACATGTCGTCTACGCCCGTCAGGTACCCCGACGCGATGGAGGTCGACCCTTCGGCCCCTCCTGTCTCTCTACGGGCGCATACACCGCATGTTGACGTGCACCCTGGACTAGGTTTTCAGGCGTTTCCTAGCTCCCCTTGGACCGAATGGCCGGGTGCGGGTGGCACAGCCTCGCCTGTTGTTAGGCTCCCCACCTCGTCGCATAGGTCAACATGGGGTCCTCCCCACGGCGGGCGGAAGCCTTATAACACAACCGTACGCTGATTTGCGGGGGAGGAATGTGGTGTCACTGCCAGACACCACACTTGCTAGGTGGTAGCCTTTAAATCGGCCGCGGTCTGTTAGTATACGTTGGACCCGCGTGTCGCCACTGTCAGTGATAGCAGACCGAGCGCCACCACACGGCAGGTCTAGAGAGACTTACTAGCACTTGCCCCAGTTGTACAGCCGACTTTGCTAGCGACGCCACACTGACAAATACGCTCTCATTTGCCGAGACGATAGTTAGCATAGCCTTCAGCTAAGTCAATTGCTACGACCTAGCAAGGCGCCATCACCAAGTTATATTGAGATGATAATACTGTATCAACAAGACCAATGTTCACCAATTGTGGATTAAAGTTAAGTATTCCAGCAGCTACGTACTTTTCTTTATAGCATTCATTACGTATCCTGTTTCAGACCTCACGCCAGCCTGCGTGAGTTTAAGCGCATGCCTTTCGGCTTCCTCTCATTGTGTCTAGGCTGTCTTGTCTAGACACAACAATTACAAAACATTCCATCAAATAACATTCATTTAACAGTTTTTCAGATACAGGTTGCAACATACACCATCAGAAAATAAACAAATAAAAGAAACAAAAACAAAACCTTTAACGCATACAACCATCACTCAGTTAAAAATATAAGATCATTACATCTGCAATAAAGTCGATTAATACATATTTACAATTAAATATATTTACTTTAAAGTTACACTGAATAAGTATAATATCTGTATGCATGAGGCTGGTGCCAGGATAGTTTTAAATTTGTGTCACATGTAGTCTTCAAAACAAACTAGTGGAACTGCACGTATTTAACTTTACTGTTCCCTTCATTAGCTCGATGCACAAATATCACCCAAGTTACCAGCAAAGTGTGGATCTTCTGTGTTGTAGAAGACTGGTGGTGCCATACACAATGAATGTGTTATTGGATCCAAACTCTGCTATGGCTGAAGGTACTCAGTTATCGCAATCGTTTACGAGACTCTGCATTCTGTTTGCCTACACTGTCCAGGAGCAGAAATGAGTATCTAGTGCACGAGCGTAAATGTGCACTTCTCAATACTGACAGCCCCACAATGAAGTAGCAATCTGATTCTCTCTCTACAGAGAAACAAACCACTCGTACTTTAAGTAGTGCTATCAGCACTGTAGTAAGTAAGACAGAGACTAGTCACTGGACACGTTGCCAGCAATGTTTCGGAGCAGCCTTGCTCAATGACCGTCCTGCTCACCTCCCTTTTGCTAGACTGGACTGCATGCTTGCTGCCAAGCCTCTGTTACTCCAGTGTGCGTTTTGGTCACAGTCAATCACAACTCTCTATTCGAAACAATTTCCTCCCACTCTTGTATGATGTGAAACTGCTTGGCAGCCTA
The DNA here is from genome assembly GCF_023864345.2 of Schistocerca serialis cubense. NCBI lineage: Eukaryota > Metazoa > Arthropoda > Insecta > Orthoptera > Acrididae > Schistocerca > Schistocerca serialis. Next base: position 934,867,660 of record NC_064640.1, on the reverse strand, counting down.
CACAGTGTTTCCAGAACCTTTGAGATGTCTCTCGAAAGATTCAGGCAAGCACATGCTCAAACAGCCGACTAATGGCATTGTTTCATGGGCTCACTTTAGCTCGAAATGGCCAACAGCTACACGGTCACTGAACTGTAACTGTAACCTCACTCTGGTGTGGCTCTCATGGTCATCCTCAGTGAGGAGTCCCCTTTGCTGCCCACAGCCCTTTTGAATGATCCCTCCTCTTTGTTGCTATTTTAATTTTTCCAGCATGTGTTATTTTATTGCATTTGGGAGAATTTAGCCTGCATCAACCCGAACCACTGATCTCTCTTGATATAAATATCTGCATTAATTAACATAAATGTTGACTTTTAATTAATAATTATAACATATAAGGCGACCAAAATACCGGCGCCTTACATAACATTCCTCTCAAACAAATAATTTTCTGCTAGGATCATGTGACAGTTGAGGTGTTACATGATTTTGCAGAAAATTCACTGTACCAAGCATCTCTTGTGTTTTCATAAAGTCCCAGACCTAATTCTCTGTTGTGCCATTCTATCCACACATGTACAGAATTGCTTGGAGACTCCCTTAATTAAAGAAGTTATTTACTTCCCTAATCCATCACCTCTTGAGGAAGAACACTGGGTTCTGTGACGTGACAATTATAACGTCACAATGACCAGGAGCAAAAAAGCAAAACTTTACATTAGATATTCAAAGACAGTTGTTTATGTTATCTTCATGACAAAAGAAAGGGCGGCCTCCAGCCTACTTGAGTGCTGTTACACAACCTAAATTGCATCAACTGCCTAAGCCTCGCATCTTCAAGCAACACACCCATCCCTCATCAAACATTCTTTAAGCAGTGCAAAAATTATTCTGAAAATGAACTTATTGTCTATGGCTATCCACCATTAAGCAAGAAATGCAAAAATACTGTATTATTTATTACGCAAGGCAGGCACGACCGATGCCTAAATGTTACTATCTAGGGCTTGTGTGATGTCCATTTAATATTTATGAAATTTGAAGACCAGTAAAAACCAACAGAAGACAAGGAGTATCACATCATATTATACATAATGAACTACATTTAGATGTACTTTAATTTAATGGAACTTGAACATAAACATGCAAGCAGTGTTACTCAAAGTAAATAGGCCTATATACAAAATAATTTTTTCAATGGTTTATTTTCTTTAGTTTCCTGTTTCACAAACACTTCTGTAGAAAATGGAAATAGTCTTTTCAATAGTTTATCTTTTTTAGTTTTGGCCAACACATCTATAGAAAATGGAAACATTCTTTTCAATTGTTTGTCTTCTTTAGTTTGGAAAACATTATCATTTTCAAATTTATGATTGCTTCCAAAGATTGTCCCTCATGTTAGGTGTAGAATGTCTAATAATAAATGTAATTAGGTCAACTTTTCTTAATTTTCTGTATCCTTGTAAATTATTTCTTTTGCAATAATCACATATTTGAGGAATAGTGAATTGCCCCAATTGTTCATAAAGTTGAGCAACTGTATATCTTTCCATTTTGTTCCATTTATTTAAAGGGGAAAAAAATCATTAAATTTGCAAAAATAGTTTTTTCACAAATTGAAGGATTCTCAAATTGATGGATAAGGATTATTATTTAACAGATAATTAATCATAAAGTTCAAGATGCTTATGCTGGTCGCAGTTCTAAGCCAGCTTCAGCTGGCGCTTCTTTAGTTTCAGCTGCTTTAGCTTTCTTATTCTTCATGTAATCTAAAGTACACTTCTTACATTTATTGTTATAGTTATCTTTATGTGAAGAATTTATATAAAAACAACTTAAATCTTAAATCTCTAGACAAGCTTTACATTTATTTGTAGATGCGGATGCTTGATCAGTGACAGATTCTTCGTTATTCATCAGTAATAATATTTTCGAATCTTCTTCACTCGTAATCCGATGTAAATGTTCTTTGTAATAATATTTAGCAACACTTTTTCCACATATGCAAGGAATTCAACTTTCATTGTAATTTTTTACATGATATTTATTTATACATAGTCTACACATAGTTCTATAACAACCTTCTGTGCATTTCTGTAAAGTAAAATTATCAGTTGACTTCTCAGTCTTACAGCATTTACAAAATTTGGTTTTCACAGAAGACTGCTGTTGAATCTAATCCATTTATATAGAAAAATATTTATTAGATCTGTGAAAAAGTAATTTTTTTAAAATTTTTGCAATTTAATATATATATAATCATCATCGTCATAATCAGGCACATCATCCATCTGAAAATATATTGCTTCAAGTATATTATCTACTGTATAATCAAGAATGTCATCCACCATCATAGTAGTAAAGTCAGCTCTGTCAGCTCTTGCTGGTGCTCTGTTTTTAATAACTGTTCTAAAAAATGGACAAGTTTCTTGTTCCTTTAACCACTCGTCACTACAATCTTTATGAAAAATATGATTGAAGTTTGTTTTGACAAATTGATGATTTTCGTCACTTAAACATACAGCACAATCAATGTCTTCAGATTCCTCAATTAGTTCATAAGTTTCTTTTGCTCCAGATTCCACTTCATTTAGGTTCGCCATTTATAATAAATAATTTTTATTAGATTTGTAAAAATAAAAAAGGAACAATTTTTATCAATGAATCATTTAGTTATGAGTTCGAAATTACCAGCTGCAAAACACTTTAAAAGATGAGTTAGAAAAATATGCTGTATACAAACTATAGATTTCAGCTATTGTTTATTTTTTGCAAAACTAATAAAAATTTTTCTTAATAAATGGAGTCGATTGTAGATCTATTCAACGACAAGCTTACATACAACAATAAGAAAGTTATGATAATTATTGACGAAAATAATAATCCATGGTTTAAAGCAAAAGATGTTGCTGAGATTTTAGAATACATTAATCCACAACAAGTTATCAGAGTAAATTTTGATGTTGATGAACGAATTACATTGGATAATTTATAGGAACAAGTGGTGCTATCGCATAGCACCCTTTAAATACACAAAAAATACTGTGTTTATCAATGAATCTGGTCTCTATTCTTTAATTTTATCTTCAAAAAAGAAGAAGCCAAACAATTTAAAAGATGGGTTACTCATGAAGTTTTACCTTCCATTAGAAAACATGGAGAATATAAGATTAGAAAAGAAGTAAAAAAGTTTTATAAAGATCAAATTTGACACAAAAATTATTGCATAGAACTACTAGAAAAATAAATACAAAAAAATAAAGAAATAATCAAATTAGAGGAGAAACTGTTAATATTGCTTCAGAAATAATAAATAAAAGTGATGAAAAAGAAATAGTTTATTACCTCATGTTGTTCCTCAAACGGTTAATGAAAATTTAAGACCAAAATTTGTTCTTTTAAAATTATTCGATGTTGAATGTGAAACTGATTATTATGTGATTAGAACTCAGAGGAAAAATTTACAGAAATAGCTACATAGAATTGAAGATCGACATCCTAGTTGTGAAGAACTGTTAAGACTGAATTACAATCCAAATTTAATCAATTTATACCAAAGAATGAATGAAAACCTGGCCATTGTTTGCTATCAAAATTATTTTAATCTTTTGGGTGATTACCAACAAGATGAGTTGACTGCTCATATTATTTACATGCGTGAAAAATTCGAGACGTAAGTCAACCCCTTACATCTTATAAAATTACTTTATGTTTATTTACCCAGCTGTTGTGTGAATTATCAAATCCTAACCATTTAACTTATACTTTATCTCCATTATTTCTCAAAACTTTTTCAACTAAGTATACATCTGGATAACTTGTTTTCTGCAGTTCTTGTTCATAAACATTGCCTTTGATATCTTTCAGTTTATATGTGATTGGATTAGAATGAATAACATCTTGAATTTCAAAAATTTCTGTTGACCAGTTAGCCTTATATCCTTTTTCAGAAGGAACTAAGTTTACTAATTCTCACTTTATCACCTTTTTTAAATTTAGCTTTTTCATTAGATAAAATGATGCCTATTTTTAAATTTTTCTCACTAACTTCTATTGCCTTCATTTTTATAGTTGAATGTTTGGTGTTATTGTATTTATCTACTAATTTCGAAACTGAGTCAACCCATTTATAATTTCCTTGTATGTCAAATTTATTCCACAGCTTCGCTTTCAATGTTCTGTTGAATCTTTCAACAACAGATGCTATTAATTCTGAAAAAGTTAAATAATGATTGATGTTGCATTTCTTCATCAGTTCTTGAAATTCTTTGTTGCAGAATTCTTTGCCATTGGAACTTCCTGGCAGATTAAAACTGCGTGCCGGACCAGGACTTGAACTCGCAACCTTTGCCTTTTGCGGGCAAGTGCTCCACCAACTACGCTACCCAAGCATGACTCACGCCCTGTCCTCACAGCCGTAATTCCGCCCATACCTCGTCTCCTACCTTCCAAACTACAGAAGCTCTCCTGCGAACCTTGCAGATGGTAGAGCACTTGCCCCCAAAAGACAAAGGTCCCGAGTTCGAGTCTCGGACTGGCAGACAGTTTTAATCTGCTAGGAAGTTTCATACCAGTGCACACTCCGCTGCAGAGTGAAAATCTCAGTCTGGAAACATCCCTCAGGCTGTGGCTAAGCCATGTCTCCGCAGTATCCTTTCTTTCAGAAGTGCTAGTCCTGCAAGGTTCGCAGGAGAGCTTCTGTAAAGTTTGGAAGGTAGGAGACGAGGTATGGGCGGAATTAAGGCTGTGAGGACGGGATGGGAGTCGTGCTTGGGTAGCTAAGTTGGTAGAGCACTTGCCTGCGAAAGGCAAAGGTCCCGAGTTCGATTCTCAGTCCAGTACACAGTTTTAATCTGCCAGGAAGTTTCATAACGGTGCACACTCCGCTGCAGAGTGAAAGTCTCATCCTTCTTTGCCATTATCTGTCTGAAAATTTATTGAGTGTCTGTAAATATTTTTTTAAAAGCATCTGTTACATTTTTACCTATTTTATCTTTAACTGGGATAGCCCAAGCATATTTCGAAAAGACATAAATGACAGTCAATAAATATTTATATCATTTATTTATTTTTAAATTTCGATTCAAATTACCTGTGTTCATTTCGACTAGATCGGCTTGCCATAAATTGTCTATACCAAAAGAGTTAACCTGTCTTCTCTTAAAATATTTTCTCGTTAGTTTATGTAACGCATTAATTATTTCTTCACAAATATTATTCCCACCAGCACCACTTACGAAATTTTCTTAAAGAATTTACTGTTTTTAGTTTCACATATTGTGCAAAGACCTTCGATTCTTTGTCTTCGTTTTTTTGTTGTTACTCTGTGTGGATTATGTGTCTCAGTAAATTTTTTACACTTGAAGCAATAAATGTGATTATCCATAAGGACTAAATGCCAGGTATTATCCATTTATATAGATAAAACTTATTAAATTTTAAATTATTTCACCAACTATAATTAACTTTACATCTACAGGAATGGTTTTAACTGTGTCTTTCAATCTTACAGTTAGAAAATTTGATTTGTGTACCATTATGGAGTGATTATTATTATATATTTGGTATAGCTTATCAACCACACTTACAGTGATGTCAGAGTCATCAAACTTCAAGTCTCTATTTATATTCATACCAACAACAATAATTCTTTTGAGCCTGAAATCATAGTCAGAATTGTGCATTTTTTTGATCGCTCCCAGCCATGAAAGTAAATTCAATTATTTGTCTATTATGTACTATGTACTATGTTATTTTCTAAAGCAAATGAAAGAACTGTATGCATACTTTTCATCTTATTCTCAAGAGAAATGTTATCCTGATGAATCTGTGTAATCTCTTTTTTAGTGGCGTAATTAGTGAATTGTGTCACAATACTTGTGTATTCAGACTTTGTAACTATATTTGATAACTCAGTATCGAAATAATATTTGTTCACTGCCTCCTTTGCATCAATTGGGTAATTTATATTCACAAGTCATCTACCTTTAAAGCCAATATAACATCTAATTACTTTATAAATAGCACTGAATTCTTTCTGAAATTGTTTAATTGTATTGGCTATATTTGGGTCTATTGATGATTGTAATTGCTTAATCATATCTTCTACTTTTGGATCAATTTCACTTCTGATTTTTTCTAGATCGAACGCATACGCGCTAAGCCCTTCAGTTTGTTTAGTTAGGCCTATCTTATTTCCAAAAATGTCTATTTCTTAAATCTAAAATATGATTAAAATTATAATTAGCAGACCACAGTTTCAAAACAAAGAGACACAAATGGCCAAATATTACTTCATCAAAATTTTGATTCTCTCAGTATTGTAGTATAGTTCATTTTCCCCCAAATATTTAACCAGTTGTTTTGGTATATTACCACCAAATGAATCAAAAAGAAATTTTTTGTCATTATTTTTATAGTAGGAAATCCGATGAGTACCAGCGTGATCAGAAGTACCTAAATCTACTATTCCACATTCTATTGTTAATGGTTTATTTAGCAATTGATCAATCATGAATACACCACAAAAGTGTTTAATTTTCAAGTGTTTAGCAAGTTTTTATGTATCAGAATTAGATAAAGGACTGACGAATTTTTCGATCAGCTCTTCAAAAATTTTTGCTTTCTTCAGTCCGACACCAACTTTCTTCTCCATTACTTGATTATGTCTTTTCTGTTTTAATTCTTTGTCCGCTTTTTTCTTGTTTATTACTGCATTTGTGCATTTGAGGTTGCTGCAGATACGCCTGCAAGTGAATCAACAGTTGCTATATATGGTAATGCAGCCAAAAGTGATGGTAGAAATTCACCTTTGTGTTGCGTTAGTCCTTTTTCTTCCTTCCTTTTAGTTAGATATTCAATAATTTTTTTCACGACAGGAATAGCTAATGTAGCAAGCGAATTTCCACCAATTTTCTTTTCTTTCTTCCAGTTTTGAATATCAGTCAAAAATGGTTCAATCACATTTAATTTTTCATTATTCAACTTTAATTTAATTGATTTCGGTTTAGTCTTGCCAATAGGTAGCAAAATATAATCAATCGTAAAGTTATTTATTTATATAGATTAAAAAGTTATAAAGATTTTTATAAACCCCAACCATTTTCGTCAAGATTGAGTCCCATTACTAATTTTCGTTTTCCATACATTGTAACCTCGAACTGCAGTTGCTGCAACTTTTTCTCCTAATGAAGCATCACTTGCATACATTCTTTCTTTTGCACCTAACTAAAGTTCTTTATCAGCTTGGTGTCTAGATTCTAAATATTTACGATCTCGATAAGCAATATCAAATTTTTTACAAGCCTCTTCTAGTGGATTAATTCCTGGATCATCACGCACTAGTCACTCATCCAATTTAGTTCCTGGACTACAGTACAAGTAGCCTGGAAGACGTGTTTCATATGGTAATTTGCTGATCAGAGTGTTTACTATTCCCTTCCTATATTTATCACTTTTCCAGAATGTGTGTGGTAAATTATTCAAAAATCTAATCAGATATGGAATTTCTTTTGGATTTTGTATGTCCATCCCTTTAGCAGGACCTCTCTGGGACGATGACCATTTACTATCGTGACAAAAAATAAAAACACCTACAGCCATCCTTATGATTTTATTTTATTTTGTCGCTACCAGCTAAAATCTGAAGAATCTATAGTTGGTCCTTTTGGATTTTCGATTATGAAATCACTGAATTTATTTGTTAACATCTGTGCTATGCTGACTTTTTCATTGTGAAAATTTTTATTCCCCACTAATTCTTCGCCATGGATTACTGCTAATCTATCTATTAATTGTCGAACATCATTCATCCAAACATATCCAACTGGTTTTTCTGTATACTTTTTAATTAAATCTTTACCTTTTTTCTCAGCAGTCTCAGATGAGCTAAAATCTGAAGAATCTATAGTTGGTCTTCTTAAGTTTGGGAAATAGTCATCAACAATTGGCTTTATCAGATATTTATATTTATTACCTCTACTCGATTTTATTTTATTTGGATTATTATCAGAATACAATGCTCCTGAATTCTATAATAAATCTGCATAATTTGATAAATCTACACCATCGAACTTTTCAGTCATATCATCCATAGTAATTTGTTTTTCAGTTAGAAGACTCATTAATCCATGGGTTCCTTCATATGTCTTTCCACCAATTGTTAATTTATCCCCATTGAATTCAACTAGTAAATTACCAACATATTTAAACATGCCAACAGGTTTCAATCCAAAAACTTTTTCTTCACTATGGTTAATATACTTTAACATTCTTTCACCTACTGTGGTGTGCGTACTGTAAGACCTTCGGTACACACACCATCAGATTATTGGACTTGTCGCTCTAACGAAGTAGGCGAGTGTCAGAAATATGTCTCGTAGTCTTATCGTGGCGTGTTTATCTTCTGCCGTTAGGTCAGACGATAGAAATGCCACTTGCACGCTTATAGTAGCAGATTGACGGTGACCAACTTTAAACAGAACTTGATTAATTTTCACGCACATTTATTAAAATAGTAACAATCATAAACCTTACTTAACTTGATTCTGGATGCTGTTTACAATTGACAATCTGAAGTTCCTTTGGTCTTGTTATGTTCATCTTATTCTCACATATCTCTGATACTTGACAAAGTGTCTATACATTTATCTTCATGGCTATGTACAGGAATATGGTAATCTTATTAGGCGCAGACTGAAACTTCACTATAGACTGGTACAGACTAATGCAGACTGGTACAGACTAATGCAGACTGACTAATCGGAGGTCTGTACACTCGTTATAATACCTCGAGCGTTCAGGTATCACTGCGCGAGTGTGATCCGCGAGAGAAAAGGTTCTACGTTAGCAGCAATCTCATTGGCTGCGTTACACATTAATATGCGGATCGGCGGAAGCAGAATTTGGTCCGTCTCTAAGATAGCGCCATCTCGTAGTACGGAGACGGACGAGTGCTGCGCCTGCGCTGTTGTGCTTAATGGGGCACGCTCTATTGGGAAAGTTGTGTACGCGCTGCCTACGTGGAACTATGTACACAACACCCTCCCTTCCGGGGGAAGAAAAAAAGACTTTGAAGTTTGCTTGAAAAGCCTTTTTTTTTCTGCTTCGTTGCTTTCCGGCGTGCGTATGTCTGTGGGTGCACACATGTTGCTCCCTGTGGCATTCGCCCGCGGACCGCTAGGAAAACCCACTGAAAACCTACGGAACAGGGAACCAGAGAAGCAAAAATTTTGTTACATAATTGCATTTCAACATCGGTACATTGGTCATAGTTTAAATCTAATTCTTCTTCGACGTCCAACTTCTCGGGGGATGTCGGCTGTGGATGGCTGGTGTAGTCGGCTGCCCCTGAAGGTGCTGCGTCGGCGTCGGCGGCGGTGTCTGCGTTGGCTGCGGCGGCGGCGGCGGCGGCGGCGGCGGCGGCTGCCGGTGACGGCGTCTGGAATCCTGCGAGCTGCTCTGGGTTAACATCTGCTTCTGAGTCTGCAAAATGAAACAGCCTACGAGTTCTGCCTATATATGACTGCTGTCTTTGCTGCCGTAATTGATTAGTATGGCGAATAACTATGCCGCTTTGCGTTCTTATTCTATACATGACATTTCCAATGCATTCTACAATGATTCCTTGTGTCCAAGTACGCTTTCCTCGACTGTAGACAGTTACGAGGACTTTGTCGTTTACGTGGAATCGTCGTCCATTCGACGTTCGTTGATCATTTTCTGGATGCATTGTGGGTTTTAGGATAGACATGAAAGTCCTGTGTTGTGGCCCCATGCAGTTTTTCTGCTGGTGACTGTGCCTCGTGCGGAGTAGCTCTGTATTGTGACAGAAAAATTAATAAGGAAGTCTCTTTGTTGTACTGCTGCACCAACTTTGTCATGTGTGCCTTGAACGTTCGTACGAATCGTTGGGCGAGTCCATTAGCCTCAGGGTGAAATGGTGCCGTCCTGTAATGTGCAATTCCGTTCATCTGACAGAATGACTAGAATTCTTGCGACGTAAATTGTGTGCCGTTATCGGTCACTATGGTTTGAGGCAATCCTTCAATTGAAAAGATCTTTGACAATGCTTGAATTGTTGTTGCTAAAGAAGTTGTACGCATTTGTAGTACAAAAGGGAATTTTGAAAATGCATCAATGACAATTAACCAAGAAGTTCCAAGAAAAGGACCTGCATAGTCAATATGCAATCTTGACCAAGGTTCTGTTGCCTGTGGCCACTTGGCGGATATGATTTATGCGTCTGACATAATTTACAGTTAGAAAGCATTGTTTCAATATCTTTATCAATGTTCTTCCAGTAGTAATGTTCTCTGTCCATGCGTTTCGTGCGTACTATGCCCCAATGACATTGGTGTAACATTTTTAACACTTTATTCCTGAGAGCTTTGGGTATAACTACTCTTGTTTTTCCCGTTTCACTGTGAACTAATATGACGCCTTTGTGCACTGTGAGAGCATGTCTCATGTTCCAATAAGATTTCACTTCTGGCTGAGCTAACATGTTCTTATCGGTTGGCCATTCCGTAAGAATATACTGATTTATCTTTGATAACACTGGATCTTTGGGCACTAACTTAGCTATTAAGGTGGCATTGACGGGGAAATTTTCCACGACGTCCTGACTCATTACGTCTATCTGAAAACATATGTCCTCCGATTTGTCAAAATGTTCATGAAAGTACATCGGCGTTGGCATGTTTTGCCGTCGATCTCTATAAGATCTCGTAGTTGTAATTAGACAGTAGGAATGCCCAACGTCGTAAACGCTGTGCTGTCTTAGTGGATACACTATTATGTGGTCCGAATATTGTCACCAATGGCTTATGGTCTGTCAGCAGAATAAATTTTCGTCCGTATATGTAGTCATGAAACTTCTTCACTGCAAAGATAATTGCTAGTGCCTCTTTTTCTAATTGGCTATAGTTTCGTTGACTTGAGTTTAAAGTTTTCGACGCGTATGCAATCGGTCTTTCAATTCCTTGAGGTTTATGGGACATGACTACACCGATCCCATAATCTGACGAGTCCGCCGCAATAGTGATCAACTTTTACGGATCATATGTCGTAAGACATTTTGCGTCTACTAAACTTTGTTTCGGTTTGTCGAATGCGCGCTGGCATTCTTTGGACCAATTCCACGCGACTCCTTTGCGAAGCAATCTGTGCAACGGTTCGGAAATTTCAGCTGCTTTCGGTATGAATTTCCGGTAATAATTAATTTGGCCTAATAAAACTCTTAGTTGCTTTAAGTCTTTCGGAGCTGGCAATTTCTGTATTGCTTCTATATGCTGTGGTGTCGGACTGATTCCGTTATTTGACAATATATGTCCTAAAAACTGAATTTTCTTGACAAAAAATATACATTTGTCCTTGTTGCACCTGAGATTGGCCTTTCTGAGAAACTTGAACAGTTCTTCCAGGTTATCTAGTAAATCTGGTGGAGATTTTCCCAAGACGATTATGTCATCGAGATAGTTAACTGCGTTAGGGCAGTTTCTAATTAATTGTTCCAAGTAACGTTGAAAGATGCTTGGTGCACTTGCGATACCAAATGGTAAGCGCCTTTATCTGTACAATCCAAATGGAGTATTTATTACCATAAACTTTTGTGTATCTTTGTCTAAAGGGATCTGCAGATATGCTTCCTCTAAATCCAGTTTGGCGAAATACACACCCCCTGCTAATTTATACACCAGTTCTTTCGGTTTCGGAATTGGGTATGTATCTATAATGCACTGTGAATTGACAGTATTCTTGAAATCTCCACAGATACGTAATGATCCATTTGGCTTTTCTATTACAACGATTGGTGTTGCCCAGGCGCTACATGTGACTAGTTCCATAATACCATTGCCTTCTAAACGGTCAAGTTCGTGTCTGACGCGTTCTTTCATTGTGTAAGGGACAGTCCTAGCTTTGCAAAACTTCGGCACTGCATTCGGTGTCAGCGTAATGTGTGCCTGGTAATCTGTTACACTGCCTGTCGCGGAGGAAAAAATATCTTCATACTTCTGCAACACTGTTTGTAATCTTCCTTTCGGAACTTCATGTGTGACCTGTTTCGCTTCATGGATTGTGAAGCCTAATTCGTTAAAGAGATCCAGACCCAGCAAGTTTGATGCCTTATGGGTGTTAACTACTGTTAAAGTAGCTGTCTTGGTAAACTGTTTGTAAGTTACTTCCGTCGTCAGTGCACCTTTGACTGGAATTTGTTCATTACTGTAGCTGTACAGTGAGCTGTCAAAATGCTGCAATTTAGGAGAACCTAGCCGTTTATGCGAGTGCAGATTTATGATAGAGATCGACGATCCTGTGTCAATCTGGAATTTGATAGTTATTTTGTTCACCAATAATGTGACATACAAAGATTTGTTCCTGTTTTGTACAATAGCATTAACTTTATGTTTAACTTTTGAAACCTGAATATAGTCTTGTCTATTCATATCGTCACACGCATTGGAGGTATACTTCTTAAAATTAAGCACTTTCTTATTGCTCAACTTATTTCTACACAGTACACTTTTCTTATTACACTCTTCTGATTCGTGCCCTTTTCGTTTGCAAAAGTCACAATGTGCGTTACAATAGTAACAATTGTATCTGTGATGATGGATTTCACATTTAAGACATGATTTCAACTTTAGTCTTTTAGTTTGGGTGTGTGATCCGTTCTTAGATCGCGTGAGCCTAGCCTGGCTGTTCTGTTTACGGCCTTGGGTACGCGGGCCGCGTGCCTGTGTCGCGAACACGTCACAGCCGTCGTCTTGTACGACACTCACAGACGCTTGGCTTTGTTCGTGTGCTCGAATGATTGGTAAACAATCTTGCAAGGACGCATTGATTAAACTAAGGAGCTCTTTCCTCAATTTCTCGTCTGGTGAATGTATTATAAGCATTTCACGTACTAAAGAATCTGCATAGGACTTTTTACACCTTTCGTTTTCACAAATGAATGTGCAGTTCCTAGTTAATCCTTGCAACTGTGTAATCCATTCCGTGTATTCTGCTGTGCCTTTTTCTTGCATAAGTAAAATTTATGTCTTGCAGCAGCGACATGCGTTTGCTTGTCGAAGTATTTTTCGAGCAAGTGTTTGATAGCTGGGAATGACAAATTTGTCGGTTCACAAGTCGGATTTAGTTTTAAGATAAGGTTGCAGATAGCTGCGCCGCAATGTACCAAAAAATAAGATCTTTTTTTCTATATCACCTGATATCTGGTGTGTGAGGAAGTGCTGTTCCAGGCGTGCTGCATAGTCCGGCCACGCATCTTCCTTGCTGTTGTAAACTGCGAAAGGTGGTGGCAGAAGTTTAATTTGTAGCGGAGACGCTACGGCAGGCTGCGACTCCAAACGTTCCACTCTTGTAAGCAACGCCTGTTGCGTCTGTTGTATTTGTGCCATGAGATTTACGATCTGCGCCGTGAGGTCCATGGTTATCTGAAAATTCCAAGTGCGACTAGATTACTGGAATAATGATATATTAGCTGTAAGAGAGCGGGTTACTGTCAAGTTTGTCTTCCAGAAGTCCACTGTAATTCTATTTTATTTCAGGCTCACACGTGGTCATCCGTAATTGTGCTGAAATCATCTGTTTCCTTAGTACCTCTTCGCCAATGTGGTGTGCATACTGTAAGACCTTCGGTACACACACCATCAGATTATTTGACTTGTCGCTCTAACGATGTAGGTGAGTGTCAGCAATATGTCTTGTGGTCTTATCGTGGGGTATTTATCTTCTGCCATTAGGTCAGACGATAGAAATGCGACTTGCACGCTTAGAATAGCAGATTGACGGTGACCAACTTTAAACAGAACTTGATTAATTTTCTCACGCATTTATTAAAATAGTAACAATCATAAACCTTACCTAACTTGATTCTGGATGCTGTTTACAATTGACAATCTGAAGTTCCTTTGGTCTTGTTATGTTCATCTTATTCTCACATATCTCTGATACTTGACAAAGTGTCTATACATTATCTTCATGGCTGTGTACAGGAATATGGTAATCTTATTAGGCGCAGACTGAAACTTGACTATAGACTGGTACAGACTAATGCAGACTGGTACAGACTAATGCAGACTGACTAATCGGAGGTCTGTACACTCGTTATAATACCTCGAGCGTTCAGGTATCACTGCACGAGTGTGATCTGCGAGGAGAAAAGGTTCTACGTTAGCAGCAATCTCATTGGCTGCGTTACACATTAATACGCGGATCAGCGGAAGCAGAATTTGGTCCGTCTCTAAGACAACGTCTCTAGTGCGAAGACAGACGAGCGCTGCGCCTGCGCTGTTGTGCTTAGCGGGGCGCGCTCTATTGGGAAAGTTGTGTACGCGCTGACTACGCGTATGTACACAACACCTACATTTACCTTTTTTGCTTCATTTTGACTACTGCTGGACTGTGTCTCCTTAGATTGTTTCTCTTCTTGGTATTTATTCAATAGATCCTGAATTTCTGGTTCACTTAATGTATAGTCATACTTGCCAGGAATACCATCAGACCAATCTTTTAATGGTTTAATTCGTGATAAATCTTCAAAAATGATATGGAATCATCTGCTTTTCGACCTCTCTGTTTTCTTCAATCGGTTTCAAAACATTATCACAGGTTGATCTTTTTTATATTTTTCACACTCTGTCCATGGTTGTTTTTTCCAAAACTTGAATTGTTCTTTCGATTCTTCAGCTTTCTTTCTATTTCACTTAGCTTTTTTAACAACCTCTTCATCATACTTTGGAAACATTTATTAGGGAAGAACAACATTAATTAAACATTTCAAACGTTTGTGCTGAACATTTGTGTTTATTTCTTGTGTTTAGGTTGTTATGAAATGTTGGATTTTATTTTTGAACCTGCCATCATCCGGTTTTCTATTCATGTCTATTGTGAAAAATCCAAACTCGTCATTCCAAAATTTGCTACACATTGACTACGAAGTCTTTCGCAACAGATTCCTTGCTTAAAAAGTTCTCGGTTTATTCGCCATGTCAAATTTGGATAAAATCCCAAGCTTTTGATGACTACCTCTGTTATTTTCGTCAGAAACGAAGATGATGGAGATAGTCATCGAAAGCTTGGGATTTTATCCAAATTTGAAGCGACATGTAAACTGAGAACTTTGTGCTGCAAATTTCTTTATAATGATCAAACTTTAAATCTCCTCCAACAAACTCATGGCAAATATTACTTCTTGTCTAAAGATATTTAAAAAATTTAGATTGTCTCTGAATAACTGTTTAGGTATTTTTGAATAAGTTTGAGCTAAGTAAAAGCAATCTATTCCTTTGTGTTTACCTGTAATAGAATAATCTCTAATGATATCTTGATTTTAGAGAGTGAAATTTCTTCACATTCTTCTAATGGAAAGATTTGTTTGTTATTTTCTATAAAACTAACAATTTTTTCATTAATTTTATCTTCAATTTTGCACATCTTTTTATAAATTCCTGATATTTTGATTGATCTAAACTTTTTGAATAAACATACAGATGATAAGTTTGTTTCCAGTTCAGCCATCCTGGTGCTAAAATTTAATTATCAATCATTAATGTTGTTTTTCCACATCCACTTGGCCCAATTATTGCACATCAAACAGGATTTGGTAAAATATTACCATATTTGTTTTTGAACTTCTTCTCTGGAACTTATTTTTGTCTCCCAATTAGTTTGCTCATTTATTAATTATTTTTTAGTAGTAAATGATTAGATTATTTCAATTGAGTGGTAAGTCATCTGTTCTGAGAAAACATTTGACTGTGCCAATACAATACAGTTATATTAATGTTCCACTAGTTGGATTTTATTCAACTTTTTTTATTCCAAATATTACATCGAAAAATAATAAACTTTACTGTGATGGAGAGACAATAGAAATTCCTGTACGTCAGTATAGTTAGAAATTTTTTTTAAAATTTATTCATTGGAAAAGCCCGATATTCATATTAAAGCAGATGAAATTTTAAACAGAATTGTTATCGAAAGTGACATAAAATTGCACATGGATATAGCAGATACTATTGGAAGTTTGCTCGGTTTTAGTAATCAAGTTGTTGAGGCTAAAGAAAAAGCTGTGGCTAAAGATGTTCCTAAAATATTCCGTTTGAACCGATCAATACAAATTTCAATCTTGCTGATGGAAAGTTTGTAAAGCATACTGATCATTTTCACAGAGAAACTAATATTATCTCTTCATTCAAGGCTAATGCAGAATTTGGTGGACCAATAGTTCATGAACCACATTATCCTTCAGATATTTCTATTATTGATCCTATTCAAGACTTAGAAATTACTATAACTGATGAAAACGATGATTTAATTGATTATAATGGTGCTACTGTAACAGTTCTTTTAGAAATGTATTAATAATTTTTTTCCTTAAAAATCATGACTAAATTTGAGAGTATTTCCCTGTGAATCAGAAAACTAAAAATAAATTAAATGCTCCCATCAAGGATACAGAAACTGAAATAAATATTGGCGATGGGTTGCTTCATCTAAATCATGCACAAATGTACTTGAGTTTCAGTATAATTGGAACATATCATGGAAAATCAAAGAAGCGGTTAATCAATAATTACGTAGCAAAACTGATTGACTTCATAACTATACAGAAAGGGATTAATATTTTATCTAGAATTGGACATCCTATTATTTCTTCATCACTATTACTGCATTTGACTTCATCTGCTACTGACAAAATAAGCTGAGATGGACATATTCTTAACACTGGAAAAATAAAGAGTAAGAGAAATGAAGTCCTTTATCCATTGTCAATGCTTGGTGGATTTTTAAAGATTACAAAGAAATTATGTGGCAAGGAGATATACGAGGGCAGTTTAATAAGTAATGCAACACATTTTTTTCTGAAACAGGGGTTGTTTTATTCAGCATTGAAATTCACCAGGTTATTCCCCAATCTTTTAGCTACACAACACTATTTTTCAACGTAATCTCCATTCAATGCTACGGCCTTATGCCACCTTGAAATGAGGGCCTGTATGCCTGCACGGTACCATTCCACTGGTCGATGTCGGAGCCAACGTCGTACTGCATCAATAACTTATTCATCATCCGCGTAGTGCCTCCCACGGATTGCGTCCTTCATTGGGCCAAACATATGGAAATCCGACGGTGCGAGATCGGGGCTGTAGGGTGCATGAGGAAGAACAGTCCACTGAAGTTTTGTGAGCTCCTCTCGGGTGCGAAGACTTGTGTGAGGTCTTGCGTTGTCATGAAGAAGGAGAAGTTCGTTCAGATTTTTGTGCCTACGAACACGCTGAAGCCGTTTCTTCAATTTCTGAAGAGTAGCACAATGCACTTCAGAGTTGATCGTTTGACCATGGGGAAGGACATCGAAATTGTCACCCTCAGCCACATGACGAGCAAGCAATTCCGCACAGATGGTTCTCCTTCGCTCTTTATGGTGTTCGGTTAGACAACGAGGGACCCAGCGGGAACAAACCCTTGAATATCCCAACTGGTGAACAATTGTGACAGCACTACCAACAGAGATGTCAAGTTGAGCACTGAGTTGTTTGATGGTGATCCATCGATCATCTCGAACGAGTGTGTTCACACGCTCCGCCATTGCAGGAGTCACAGCTGTGCACGGCCGGCCCGCACGCGGGAGATCAGACAGTCTTGCTTGACCTTGCGGCGATGATGACACACGCTTTATCCAACGACTCACCGTGCTTTTGTCCACTGCCAGATCACCGTAGACATTCTGCAAGCACCTATGAATATCTGAGACGCCCTGGTTTTCCGCCAAAAGAAACTCGATCACTGCCCGTTGTTTGCAATGCACATCCATTACAGACGCCATTTTAACAGCTCCGTACAGCGCTGCCACCTGTCGGAAGTCAATGAAACTATACGAGACGAAGCGCGAATGTTTGAAAATATTCCACAAGAAATTTCCGGTTTTTTCAACCAAAATTGGCCGAGAAAAAAAAGTGTTGCATTACTTATTGAACTGCCCTCATAACTGTAATTTTTACGTGTAGTTCAAGTTCTGGAGACAAACTAAATTACGAGTTAGAAAAGCGAGAAAACATTCTGAAAAATCCCAAAATTCCTATCTCTTTTTATGAACTGCAAACTGAAGAAGTTGCTGGACTGAGTGGAAAGAAAAATTTCGATCTAGATATCACAAATTGCTACAACTCGGTAGAATTCGACATGTCTTAGTTCGTTTTGGACACATTGCAGATAAATCGAAAAAATAATCAGCAACTTCATTCTTCGTTACTCGATCACGTTAAACTTCAGAGCATACACATGAAAAATGGTCGGAATGAAGTTTTTCCACGGGAAATGTGGAATATTAATCCACCAAATAATTTTCTCAAGGTATATGCTGCATTTTTCGATTTTAAACGAAATAGTCTACTGAAATCAGATACCGATATTAGTCCATTTAGTTTCATAACGAATTATCCGATTTATGTAATCAATATGACTCTTATAAAGAATGTTGTAACTACACAGAAAACGACTATGAAACTTTGTGCAAGTTTTAACGATGAACTTCCGAATGATACACTTGTTTATGTACTTATGTATGGTAAGAATAATCTAACATACGATGCACAACATAGAATAAGTACTGAAAATTTTTAATTATGTAAATGAATAAAAAATTAAAAAAGTTACATTTCCTTTCCAAGTATTTTCGGAAAATAAAAACTGAAAATTAATAATTTACTTTCAGTAACCAATTTATTTTATTTATTTTCTTTCTTACATTCACCTTTTATAAAAAATGGTATAAATTTAATTTCTTAAAATCACCTAGGGAAATGAGGCAATAAATTTATTTTCTTACATTCACCTTTTATATGAAATAAAGACCTCAGAAATCGGTTGGTGAATGAAAAAATGAGGTAAATAGCTAAAATCGGTAGAGTTATTAAAAAACTGAGGTTTTGAGCTAAAGCTCTGATATTGGTGGGAATGATTTAAATAGATTGAATTTAAAAAATCAGTTGATTTAATTAGAAAATGCAGTATTGAGCTAGTCAATGAATTAGTGAGCTGGAACCTACATTCTACTATCGACATGGTGCTTGCATGAATCTTATTTCAGGTCCCGACAGCTTGCAGCACCTACATCAAAATCAACTTCGCCTATGTCATTTACATTATGACCTTTCAGTGTCACTTCCCCCAGATTCACGGATCCAGAGTACAGTGTCGCCAGAGCAGCCGCCAGAGGGTGTCATCACAACACTGCAGGACAACCCCACGGAGACGGAGCCTTTGACTCCTCCGCCTCCTCTCGTCCTACCGATGGAGCTGGACCTGCCCACACAGCAGCAGTCGCCGCCTTCACCTGGTATATGGCATCAGGAGGTTACACGTACCCTTCTGGTAGTTTTTCAGGGGACGTTTCCGTCAGAACGAAAGGCAGATTGCGGGGTGCGGCCGGAGGCTTAATGTCCCCTGCAGCCACACCTTCCAGTCCAGTGAAGCCCCCACATTCCTGCCTCCCTCGCCGTTGTCGCACTCCCTATATGAAGCTGGTGCGTTGCTTTGAGGGGGAGGTATGTTTCGGCATATCGACAAGCGTCAGATGTCAGTCAATTGTTTGCTGACTAGGACCGCACCACGACAGGAGCTGCCTCTTGCCAGCCTCGGCTAGACAGAAGAAGTTGTGATCCATTCCCGTTACTTTCATGGACATTCTATGTAACGAAAGACATTGATTATTTGCACGTCGCTGATAGCCTGCAACACGTTCTTGTAAACCAAAATTAAGTATCGTCAATTTACTTTATTGTAATAAAAACCATTGATATGATTTACTTGAACTGTTATTTAGCCATCAAAGAAAGCAGCATCCTTTAAGCTTCCTATAAGAGACGAGTGGAGAGGACCCCACAATATCGAAATGCAACGCTTAAAATGCAATGAATTTATACGAAACACAAGTTTGAAAAATAAAGAAAGTTGGTTCCATACCTAAGACCCGAATGGACCTAGACTTAGGAAAGCGAGTCTTTAGTTTTATCGTAAGAATGCATTTTTTATTTATTTTATTCACTTTAACCGTTTCAATGGATTTAAATATCCTGTCACGACAACAGATAAAGATTAATGGATAAAAAATTCTTTTTGACGTTACCCTTCATGCAAAGATTGAATTAATCCGTAGAAGTTTAAAACATAGAAGTGATGCACTTTGAGAATCTAAAACAAAACCGTACTTTTTGCACGTAACCTCCAAACGAAGCAAGGTTCTTTTCAAACGGTTAGAACTTTTATTAGCCCAAGATCAGATACACCACTGGACCAAATTTGAACCTTCAGTCTCTCTTCAGTCAGGAGTTATTTAAGGGTGACTATCTTTGTATGTAAAATTCGAATGAGAGTGACTGTTTTTGCACATAAAATCCGAAAGCTATACATAGAAATGGCTCCATTATCTGAGCAATAATTTCATGAACATTGTTAAATAAAAGAAATAAATTTTTATCACTCAAAAAATGTGTAATATAGATATTAAAATATAAACATTTTAAATTAAAAATTATCAAAAATAATAATTAAAAAACTTTGTAAAGTGTATACACACGATTAATTTAATAAATTAAACGTTTTTAATTTTTTATAGTATATATATTCGACTCTAAAATTATTTACAAATTTTTAATTATATAGCAATCATTAATTTATTTATATATATATTTATATATATATATATATATATATATAATTTCTTAACATATAACAACAAAATAAAATAAAAATTAATTTGCAAAAGTTTTTTAAATTTTTCATGATTTTATGATTTTTTATGGGTTCTCATAAACATTATACGAACAAATATTCCATTCAACCTCTTGATAGCACCTTTCTTTATGTTTTTGGTAATCACAGGGCTTTCTCCTTCTTTGGGAGTCATCCATGAAAACATAAAATGGATGTTTGACGTTTTTTAACAATTTTCACAAGTATATGTTTCTTTATTCCAGTTATTGATATGTTCTGATTTATATTTTCCATATTCTATTGGTTTCTCTCACATACAATAAGTACAATCAATTCCTGAAGATTTATTATTCATTTTAATTCTACCTTTTATAAACTACTTTTTCATAATTAAACAATGAAAAAATAAATTTATTTCTCCTCTTCATTCCTAAATAAATAACCTGTGAAAAATATTTATGTAACAATAATAATCATTATTTTTCATTTTAAATTTTCTCAAATCATATTAAAACTAAAAAATAACAACCTTATAGATTTGAAAAAAGTCTTAATGATTAACGACGAAAAAAAATCCATACTTTAAAGCAAAACCTTTTATTGATATTTTGGAATATTGGAATTTCAGAAAAGCTTTAAATAGTAATTTTGAAAGTTAGTACATGTAAAAAATATAAAGAAATAGTGGTACTTAGCATAAATATAGAAAAATTATAAGTGAGACCAGATTACATTCTTTAATCATGACCCGCCCCCCCAAAATTCCTTTTTCTGAAATTTCTCAAGATTGGAATTATGAAGAAACTTTACCATCGATTCAAAACATGGTGATTAAAAAACAGGGGTTAATGTAAAATACTCTATCAATGACAAATAAATAACTTTAAATATATAAGAAATTTAAGGATAATTAATAAAAATGAATGAATTATATGACAGTGCCATACAAACTTACATGACAGAAATGAAAAAATTACTAGTTTAGTAATATACATAGTTCATCAATTAACTGATGAAAATTTAAGACCTACTTTTGTTTTTTAAAAGTAAATTTGAACAAAATTTAAAATAATCAAAAAGAAATGCATATTATCACGAATAGATATCAAAAATGTGAAATTTTTTTAAAAAATCATTATATAACTAGTTCGTTAAATGTATTCCAAAGAGT
This sequence comes from Schistocerca serialis cubense, assembly GCF_023864345.2. Classification (NCBI taxonomy): domain Eukaryota; kingdom Metazoa; phylum Arthropoda; class Insecta; order Orthoptera; family Acrididae; genus Schistocerca; species Schistocerca serialis. The sequence goes on along the minus strand of NC_064640.1, from coordinate 934,845,786 downwards.
TAAAGAAAGCTTAAAAATCGTTTGATGTCGAAAATATTTCAATATTTTGCAATCAGTATTCAAGAGTTGTTTGAAGATGAAAGTAATCTAGCAAACATTTCTTAGAATATAAAATAAAATTTCCAACTACACTTTCATTATTTTATTTTAAATGACATTCAGAACATTTTTATATGCATCTCATAAGCTAAAACTATAAAAATTATCTGATTCAAATTATTCAGATATAAAATTTCAAACAATTCTTACATAATTTCTCGATTATTAACTTTTATTTTAATATCAAAATAAACTCTATCTTTATTCATAGACCAGAGAGAATAATGAACATTATATCCAGTTACAAACCTGTTAATTTTTTAATAGCCTACTACATTTCATACAAAAATTTTTATGTAGTAATATTATTTTTTCCACCCAATTGTTTGGTGCATTTTGAAATCCTAATCACTTAACTTATACTTTCATATATTCCTGTTTCAAATTGTTTTCAACAAGGTAAACATATGGAAAATTTGTTTTCATTAGTTTTTGTTCAAAAAAATTACCTTTCTTTTCTTCACCACTTAAATCTTTTAATTTATATATAAGTGGATTACAGAGAACGTCATCAATTTCAAAAATTTCTTTCGAAAATTCCTTTTAATTTAATTATTCTTACTTAATCTCCTTTTTTATATTTTGCGTTAGTATCTAACAAATTTGTTACCTGAATAGATTTTTTTATTTCCTTTGTTTACATCTATTGATTTCATTTTTATTGTAGAATGTTTTGATTTACAATATTCATCGACAAGCTGTTTCACTAAATCAACCCATTTATAAATTCCCTGTGAATCAAATTATTTCTCCATCTTTGAACAACAGATTCCTTTAATTCAGAAAACAATTAATTGTGATTAATAACATATTTTGCCATTCATACTTGAAATTCTTTATCATGTAATTCTTTACCATTATCTGTTTGTAATATTGTTGGATGACATATTTTGAATACTTGTTAAATGTATTAGCTACGTTTTTACTTGTTTTATCTATATCTCGAAAAGCCCAACAAATTTTGCAAATGTGTAACAATTAATAAACATTTATACCCCATATTTGTTTTTGACAGTCCATTTAATTTTACAGAATCCATTTCGACTAAAACAGCTTGCCATAATCCATCAATTCCAGAAGGCTTTACATTTTTTCTGTTTTAAAAATTTTCTCATTAGGTTAAGTAATTCATTAATAATTTGGTCATGAATATTTAATACATTTCCTATAAATTTTGTTGATGAATTTATCCTTTCTAGTATTATAGATTTAACAAATACCTTCAATTCTCTGTTTTCCATTTTCAGTTGTTACTCTATGAGGCTTAAGTGTGTCAGTAAATTTTTTACCTTTGAGACAGTCCATCTGATAGTGATTGTCCATTTATACACAATAAAAACTGGAATAGTTTTAACGGAATATTTAAACCTTAGACTTAGAAAACTTCTTTTATTTAATACTATTGACTGATTAACAGGAGTTCTGCCATAAAATGTATCATAAACACTTACCGAAATATCAAAGGAATTGATTGCAAATTCTTAATTCATATATAGAACTTTAACCACAACGTTCTTAAGAAGGAACCTGTACTCGTAATTATGAATCTTCTGTTCGCCCCCAGTCAAAAATTTTAATTCAATAATTTGTTTGTCATATACTTTATCCTTAAGACTTCTTAAACCGTTTCAATATGTAGTTAAATTAGTTTTTGAGAAATGATTTGAGTAACCTTCTTCTGCTTCCTTTTTTGCAAAGTAATGTGATAGATAAGTTTTATTAACGTAATTATTTGAATGTGTTAAAATAGTTAAACAGTCAGCATTAGTAACAGGATTAACTATTTCCTTTTCTAAATATTGTTTGTTCACTCTATGCATTTTATCAGTTGACTCACTTACATTTACTAATATTCAACCTTTAAAACCAATAGGACTTTTTTAAATAAAAATGTTTCCTATTTCTTTTGCAAATTTCTTGATTAGGCCTTATATTCTTCGATTTCCTCTTAACTGAAATCTTAAGACATATTCTTTTTTTCTAGTGACTCTAAAAACATGAAATTTTGAAGTTCATTTATTTTTGATTTTTGGTTCTAGTATTGAAAATTTTTGAGTTTGATTAAATCGCCATTGAGTTTAGCATTTACTTTTTTTCAAAAATGTCCATTTATCATCTGATGTATCTAAATTTATGGTTACACATTCCAAATTTTTTGAATTATTGGGTAATCCATCAACCATAAAAACATCACGAAAATATTTAATTTTATATTTTTTTACTAATCCTTCTACGTCAAAATTAGATCAAGAAATATGAAACTTTTGATTATTTTTTTTTAATACTTTTACTTTTCAAACATTTTCCTTAATTTTACACTATTAGATTGTGTCTTTTTGTTCTTCTAATTTTTAATCGGTTTTTTGTTTCTCATTAACTGATTTTGCAATTGATACTGCACGACTGTCTAATGAGTGACTTGTTAATGCAGCAAGAAAAATTGGTAAAAAATCTTCGAGTTTAAAATTTTTTTACTACGGGAATACTTAATTTAATAATTTGGTTTCTAACAGTTCTTTGTTTTTTAGCGATCTTCCTTATTTGAACATTAGTTTAAATGGTTCAGTATGGTTTAATTATTCATTGTTTAAATTAAATAACATTTTTTTGCTTTATATTTTCCAATAGGTAGCAAAGTGTAATCTACAAAAAATTTTTCATTTAAATAGATCAAAATTAAGTAAAGAATTTTTTTTAAACCCCAACTATTTTCTATAACATTTAAACCCATTGTCAATTTTCATTTTCAATACATTATTCCTCCAATTGACGTTGCTGAATGGCAATAATACACTGTTTGTTTTGCAATTAATTTAAGTTCTTTGTCTGCTCCATGTTCTTTTTCTAAATCTACATTATCTCGATAAAAACTGTCATGTGTTTTACAGACTTCATGTGATTTATTTATTTCTAAATCTTCTCTAGTTAATGTTTCTTCTAATTTTGTTCCAGGACCAGAATAATTAGAACCAGGAATATGTAATTCAAATATCAACTTATTGATAAATGTATTACCTAATCCTTTTCCATATTTTTTACTTTTCCAAAATGTGTGTGGTAAGTTATTCAAAAACTAAGTAACCAAGAAATTCCTTTTGGATGAGTATTAATAAAATCAATATTTGAGTTATTCCAACTTCTTCATTATGATAATTTTTCTGTACAGCTAATTCTTCACCATGAAATTTGTTAATCTATCGATTAAATCGCAAACATCATTCATCGAAATATATTCGATTGGTTTTTCTGTATGTTTCTTAGTTAAACATTTATAAAGTTTTTGAAATGAAGATTTCTTTCTAAAAACCAGGAAAATAACTTTCAATAACTGGATTTATCAATTTATTATATTTATTTGCTTCACTTCATTTTATTTTATTTCATTATTTTTAGAATATACAGCATCTGAGTTGAATAAAATTATATCATAATTTTGTAAATCAACACAATAAACTTTGTTAACTGCATCATGCATATTAATATGTTTTTTAATTAAAAGTTTCATCAAATCATCTGCAGCTGCATATTCCTTATTACCAATTGTTATCATAATTGTATGTAAATGGTAAATTACCAACATATATAAATTAGCCAACAAATCCAGAAGGTGTATCTTCATGATGAGTAATATATTTTAACATTCTGTCACTTATATTAATTTTTTAACGTCTTTGTCTTTCAATTATATCTTTCCTTTTCATAATTCTCTAACAACTTATTTATTTCTGATTCACTTGACGTATAAGCTCTTTTGTCACTATCTTATTGTTTAATTGTTGGCATGTCGTTAAATTTATCGAGATAATGTTGGTTATAAGGAACCACTTCTTTCTCAACTTCTCGGTTTTCTTCAATTGTTTTGAACTCATTAAGCCCTCTTTCTTAAATTCCTTGTTTACCGTCTTCAATTGCATTGATAATTGCTTTATCTTCTTTTTTAAGTTTTCATAATCTGTTCTTGGTTCTTTTTCCATTGTCTACATCTGCATCTACATTTATACTCCGCAAGCCACCCAACGGTGTGTGGTGGAGGGCACTTTACATGCCACTGTCATTAGCTCCCTTTTGTGTTCCAGTCGCGTATGGTTCACGGGAAGAACGACGGTCTGAAAGTCTCCGTGCACGCTCGAATTTCTCTACTTTTACATTCGTGATCTCCATGGGAGGTATAAATAGGGGGAAGCAATATATTCGATACCTCATCCAGAAACGCACCCTCTCGAAACCTGGCGAGCAAGCTACACCGCAATGCAGAGTGCCTCTCTTGCAGAGTCTGCCACTTGAGTTTGTTAATGGACTACATATTCTAAGGACTCTCCCAATGAATCTCAACCTGGTACCCGCCTTACCAACAGTTAATTTTATATGATCATTCCACTTCAAAACGTTCTGCACGCATACTCCCAGATATTTTACAGAAGTAACTGCTACCAGTGTTTGTTCCGCTATCATGTAATCATACAATAAAGGATCCTTCTTTCTATGTATTCGCAATACATTACATTTGTCTATGTTAAGGGTCACTTGCCACTCCCTGCACCAAGTGCCTATCCGCTGCAGATCTTCCTGCATTTCGTTACAATTTTCTAATGCTGCAACTTCTCTGTATACTACTGCATCATCCGCGAAAAGCCGCGTGGAACTTCCGACTCTATCTACTAGGTCATTTATATATATTGTGAAAAGCAATGGACCCATGACACTCCCCTGTGGCACGCCAGAGGTTACTTTAACGTCTGTAGACGTCTCTCCATTGAGAACAACATGCTGTGTTCTGTTTGCTAAAAACTCTTCAATTCAGCCACACAGCTGGTCCGATATTCTGTAGGCTGTTACTTTGTTTGTCAGGTGACAGTGCAGAACAGTATCGAACGCCTTCCGGAAGTCAAGGAAAATAGCATCTACCTGGGAGCCTGTATCTAATATTTTCTGGGTCCCATGAACAAATAAAGTGAGTTGGGTCTCACACGATCGCTGTTTCTGGAATCCATGTTGATTCCTACAGAGTAGATTCTGGGTTTCCAAAAACGACATGATACGCGAGCAAAAAACATGTTCTAAAATTCTACAACACATCGACGTCAGAGATATAGGTCTGTAGTTTCGCGCGGCTGCTCGACGACCCTTCATGAAGACTGGGACTACCTGTGCTCTTTTCCAATCATTTGGAACCTTTCATTCCTCTAGAGACTTGCGGTACACGGCTGTTAGAAAGGGGCAAGTTCTTTCGCGTACTCTGTGTAGAATCGAATTGGTATCCCATCAGGTCCAGTGGACTTTCCTCTGTTGAGTGATTCCAGTTGCTTTTCTATTCTTTGGACACTTATTTGGATGTCAGCCATTTTTTCGTTCATGTGAGGATTTAGAGAAGGAACTGCAGTGCGATCTTCCTCTGTGAAACAGCTTTGGAAAAAGGTGTTTAGTATTTCAGCTTTACGTGTGTCATCCTCTGTTTCAATGCCATCATCATCCCGGAGTGCCTGGATATGCTGTTTCGAGTCACTTACTGATTTAACGTAAGACCAGAACTTCCTAGGAATTTCTGTCAAGTCGGTACATAGAATTTTACTTTCGAATTCACTGAACGCTTCACACATAGCCCTCCTTACGCTAACTTTGACATCGTTTAGCTTCTGTTTGTCTGAGAGGTTTTGGCTGCGTTTAAATTTGGAGTGAAGCTCTCTTTGCTTTTGCAGTAGATTCCTAACTTTGTTGTTGAACCACGGTGAGTTTTTCCTGTCCCTCACAGTTTTACTTGGCACGTACCTGTCTAAAACGCATTTTACGATTGCCTTAAACTTTTTCCATAAACACTCTACATGGTCAGTGTCGGAACAGAAATTCTCGTTTTGATCTGTTAGGTAGTCTGATATGTGCCTTCTATTACTCTTGCTAAACAGGTAAACCTTCCTCCCTTTTTTTATATTCCTATTAACTTCCATATTCAGGGATGCTGCAATGGCCTTATCATCACTGATTCCATTTTCTGCACTTACAGAGTCGAAAAGTTCGGGTCTGTTTGTTATCAGTAGGGCCAAGATGTTATCTCAATGAGTCGGTTCTCTGTTTAATTGCTCGAGGTAATTTTCAGATAGTGCACTCAGTATAATGTCACTCGATGCTCTGTCCCTACCACCTGTCCTAAACATCTGAGTGTCCCAGTCTAAACTCTTTGTTTAGTTGTTCTTTTGTTTTTTATTGCTTTAGCATTTTAGCAACCTCTTGGTCATATTTTGAAAATATGTGTTATGGATAAAATCAATAATTACTTTTATTTTACATTTTTCATTTATGTTCAGCATTTATTATCATCATTTACGTTCAATCTCTAAAAGATTTTTAATCTTTTCTCTATATTCACGATCATTAATACTTCTTGCCATGTCAATTGAAATAAAACAAAATTCATCTTTATTCCAATATGAACCACCTATTTTTGAAAAAAATAGTCGTATTTTAAATCTCTTACAAGAAATTCACAGTAAATACAGTTTAACTCATGTTGACTGAAAATATTTAAAATGTTTAGATAACCTGTAATAAATATTTTTGGAATTTTTGAATATGTCTCAGTTAAATATAAACAGTCTATTCCTTAATGTCTACCTTCAGTAAGATATTCTCTAACTATATTTTGATTTTCAAGAATGAAATCTTCAAAAAATACAAATGAATTCTTCTTACATTCATCTAATTGAATAACTTCCTCATTATTGTCATTAAAAGTAGAATGTTTTTCATCAACTTTATCTTCAATTTTTTCACATCTTTTTATAAATTCTTGTCATTTCGGTTGATCTAAACTTTTAGAATAAATGTATAAATGATTAATTGTATTTCAATTACGCCATTCAAGTACTAGAATATATTGACCAATCATTAGTGTTGTTTTCCACAACCACGAGGTCCTGTTATTGAATCTCGAATAGGGTTTGGTTGCGGTTTAGCCACATATTTTTTTAATTTTTTTCTGGAATTCTTATTTCTTGTTCTTAATCTGTCCTTTATTTACAAAGATAAATGAGTAGATAATTTCTATTGAATCATAATTCATCTGTATTTAAAAAAGATCATCTATTCCAGTAAGAGAAGCTTATGAATGAGTTTCACTAGTTGGATATTGTACAATTTTCTTAACTCCAGATATTACATCAAAAAATAATAAATTATAAACTAAAAATAAATAAAAGAAAGTCGTGTTGGTCAATTGAGTTTGAAAATTTGGGAAAAAATTATTCAATCCAAAAAACCTAATATACACATTAAAGAAGGTAAAATTTCAAACAGAGTTACTACAGAAATTGATGATAAAATGTAATGTGCTTGTTTAACAGTAAAACTAAAAGGATAATAAATTTTTTCTGTAGTAAATCATGAACAAAATCGAGTTGTAAATTTTGCTCCTTTCCTGTCGATGAGATAAAAAATGCTTTAAATATTCCAAATATAGAAACATAAATTAATATTAATATTGGTGACAGATGGATTCATCCTAATTATTCACAATTTCATATGATGCTTTATGTTATTATTATTGATGGAACAGATTTTTCAGCATATAATGATAAATCAAATATTAAACTAACTGATAATATGTGCTAAAGTTGTTCAATATTATTACAATTACAAATGGAAACAATACTTTGCTTGGATAGAACATCCATTTATTTCCTCATCACCTGTTATTAACTTCATCTCGATCACGAATTAACTATGGAAGGACATATTCTTAACAATGGTAAAACTGAAAAGTAATTAATCCATTAGGATTATTTGGAGGATTTTTTAAGAATTTTAAAGAAATAATTTGGAAAGGAGATTTAACAGTAATTTTCACTTGGAGTTCAAAAAACGATCAAGAAGATTCTAATCTTATATGCGCTAGTAATAATGATAACAGTACACTGCCAAAAGAATGTAAAATTTTTGTTAAAGGTATGGGAATTCATGTTCCTGTAGTTAAATATGAACCAGAATATTTACTTGAAGTAGAACAAGAAAGATTGAAAAATCCAAAAATTACAATTTACTTGTGTGAACCACAAGCAACTGAAGTACCTGAATTAAGTGCAGAATGAACTTTTGAACTATATATTACTAATATTGTAATTCTACTGAATTTGATATGACTTATTTTATTTCTGTTGTTTTCCAAACTAATCGAAAAAATTATCAGTTAAATAATTTTTCTTTATTAGAGCATTTAAATTAGAAAATATCTACATAAAAAATGGAAGAGATGAAATTTCCTCAAGCATTATGGAACCTTGATCCACCGAAAATTTTTTTAACAGCTTATGATTCCTTAGGATTTCAAAAGATTCTCACAATTAAATAACGATGTTAATGTATGTCACTTTAATTTTACTAAAAATTATCCTATCCATGTAATAAATATGTCTAGAAGAATGAATATTTTAAGCACAGAAAAGACAGCTATGAAATAATGTGCATTTTTAATAAAAATATATCAAATGATACAATTGCATATATAACTATGTGTGGTAAAATGAATTCAACTCATGACTCAGAACATTGAATATTAACTGTAAATTTTTAAGCTTCAAAATGTTTTGGAAATTTTCCACTTCGGAAATTTGGTATTCTCAATTTTTTTGAAATTTTCAATTTCTTACATTAAGTTTTTAAAAATTTTTAAATTTTTAGTTTCAAAAACTTTGAAAATCTAATTTTTTTATACATATAAAACCAAAACAAAATTAACATCAATAGTTATAGGTATGGCTATGCAAAGATGTTCACTAAATTAAAAGAACTGAAAAAAAATAAACATAAAAAATTATAACTCACCACACCCATCTCAAAGGTAACTAATGACCATTACAGCGTGTATTTCAAGCAAATGTGATTTGAATCCTCATAGTGGCGCTGCTAGAGCCATTCTTATGCGACTTTCTCGAAATTTGAGTAGAAATCATCTTTCAGCTGTAGGAAGAGGCCTACCAACTTTAGTTCATATCACACTATTACTTCTTGGTGTTGCCACTTTTTCTGTTAGTGTATATCTATTTTCCTGCTTGGTACATTAGAGAGGACCTAGGTAAGCTACATAAACCTTTTCCATGGGGTACTCCACCCTATCCGAGCTAAGTTTCCCCACTGGGTATAAGGATTAAGTTCAGATTTGATACATATTCTCATTGCATCACTAATTTCCGGACAGCCTTACGCATACTGGATCAGGTAAGATGTTTGTTAATCTTCTCCACAGTTTCATTTACTCCCAAATGTCTGCCACACAAGGAATTACGAAGTTAGTTAAATACTGGGGGAACTATTTTTTTCAGAAGACAGATCTTGTCTTTGCTGTCATAAAGTGTCTGATAGCAAACACTGTCCTTAATCAATGAATGGACAGGTACTTCCTGGCCACCCATGAGCTGAAACTTATTGTCTAGTAACCGCAACTCAGCTTCCAGCCTCTGAACTAAATCAGTAAATAGCCTAGCTACATCACCTAAGGCTGCACCAACACATATTCACTCTTCAGCATTGTATGCTGACTCATTATCCATCTCATCTTGCTCAAACATGCAATGAAGAGCATCAGTAGCTTAGTTATCACTGTCTTTTATGTGTCTAACCTCAAAGCAAAACGCTGATATTCTAATTGCCCAACTAGCTTGTCTGCTCATCTATTGTGGTCTCGCCAAGATCTAGCTGAATGTTTGGTTGTCCATTTCCAAGATAAAAGTTTGTGTTCAAGGTAGAAATTAAACCTCTCGAATCCAAATAATACCACCAATACTTTTAACTCACAGATGGAATATTTGGCTTTCATGTTTGACAAGGATGAGGAGGCATACCCCCACTATTCCTCTTTGCCCATGATTTTCCTGCAAGTGTGGCAGTGATACCTGAATTGCATGTGTTTGTTTGCAAGTTAGACTTCTCATGAATGTTGAGTACAACCAGAACCTGAGTAGTAACGACTGCAGCTTTAAGAACATCAAAGGATGCCTGTTGCATAGAACCCAGCTGAAATGGTTGACCTTTCCTATGCAGAAGGTTAAGGGACACCGCTAACTGAGTGAAAGTAAAAGTGAACTTCCGAAAGAAAGTGACCATGCTGATAAACCTGGTGACTCTGTTTCTGCTTTTCGGTGGAGTAAATGTACGAATAGCCTTGGTTCCATCCATAACTCCCTGGGTGAGACAATGTGACCTGGGAAGGAAATTTCCCTACATGCCAAATTGCCTTTGAGGGCTTAACCATGAGTCCCTCTTCTTGCAGATGGCTGAGTACCAACCCTATAAGAATTGAATGTTGCTGAAAAGTTTTGTTGTAAATGACCACATCATCTATTTAATTGTAAACTAACTTATACTTTAGGTATCCCAACGTGGAATCCAACAGTCTATGCAATACAGTGGCCCCAGTGGTCAATCAAAATGGGTCACAACTGTATTCAAACGACTTCTGATCAGTGCAAAAAAACTGTCACTGACTTGGAATCTTCATCTAACCGCACCTGATGATAACCTCATTTAGCTCTAATACAGTGAAATGCTGATCACTGGAGAACCATGTGAAACAAATATTCAGATCTGGCAATGGTATTAACTCCAAAACTACTTTCTTACTCAGCATGTGATAATCACCTACTGGCCAATACCTTTCCCCATTAGGTTTTAATACCCAAAAAACATAGATGGTACAAAGGGAGATACTTAAAGTCTCATCACCAAATTGGGTAGAAGCTGGTCAATGATCTTACACATTTCTTTCATGCAGGGGTGTACAACAAGCGATGGGGACTCTGAGGTACCGGAATAGAATCAATTAACCGAGAGAGGTGGCATAGTGGTTGCACATTGGACTCATGTTTGGGAGGACGACAGTTCAAATCTGCATCCGACCATCCTGATTTAGATTTTTAGTGATTTCCCTAAATCACTTATACTCAAATGTTGGGATGGTTCATTTGGAAGGGCATGGCTGATTTCCTTCCCCATCCTTCCCTAATTCTGAGCTTATGCTCCATTTCTAATGACCTTTTTGTCAATGGAACGTTAAACGCTAATGTCCTCCTCCCCCTCCCCTTTCTTGAATCAGTTACTTGAGTCTTGCAGCATATCTTATCGGTTATTCCCAGTTCATTGCCCAGCACCTCAGGATATTCGCTCAAGATCTGCAGAAAGGCAAGAATCTGTCGTTCCTTCAAATGAGAGATGTCAGAGGAACACTCTTCCATACTTGCACAACATACCCACCTACCTTGGCTATGTTTACACAAAAGGCATCGTACATTAGGCCGAAACGTAAAAGTAACCACCATTTCCATATAATTCAACACACAGCCTGTGCTTTCTAAAAAGTCACATCCTAGCAAATTACTGTTACACAAGCTTTCTACAGCAATAAATTCCACAGGCCAGTTTACCTTAACACAAAATACCCCTTTTTCTTGACCAGCAATTCCTTATCATGAACTCTGCCATAACACACTTGACACCCTCGCAACCTAGGCAACTTAAAAATAAGAAAATAAGTCATATACCATCTCAAGTCCATAAGGGAGACCTAGCTACCAGAACCAGTTAAGGCGAAAACCTGATCCCGTTTCACAGAGGTACGAATGAAAGGCTAATGTACTCATCACAGAGCCTTGAATTTCTTATAGCTAGCAATTAAAGTGCACAGGCACCCTCAGCGACCCAATCATCTGCTTTACTTCGTCTTCTCACTGGACACAGGACAGTTACGCACCTGATGCCCAAGCAGAATACATCAGATGCTTGTCCCTGAGCCTTTGACATTCTACTGATTATTCGGAGGTGCCCTTTCGTCTACCTTTGAATTAAGGTTATTCAGTCCGAATCACACCTTCTCAACCCACAGGCTAATTCATCCAATTCACGAAAACTCACAAGTTACTTGGAAAACGAAATGCACAACCGATCTGCTGGGCACATCCCTTTCTGGATATTGCTCAAAGCTTCATTTTCAGAAACGTCAGTACACACGGTGGCCATTGAAATGTGGTCATCGTCAGTATGGGATGCAAATGTTTCTTTATACCCCTGCACCCGACAAAAGTATCAGTTAATTAAGTCGCTCCGACATCACCTCAAGCAAGCATTTACAGAATCCAACTAAGGGCTCACCCTTCTCAATAGCTTCCATAATAAATTGACTTTCTTTGCCCAGAGGCAAAGGATACATCAAATGAAAAACTACTAAACCATTCACCTGTAATGCTGCATCTTGGTTTTCCAGCAGTACCATTAACTACAGCCAATCTATGACCTGTTCATTGGCATTAACAGATAAACTTGAAATATTCTACACCAGGGACCAGAGGCTTCTTAAACAGCTCCCATGACACCTTACAACCTTTTCCCATGCTTGCAACTTCTTTTTGATGGTTCCTCTAAGCAGTCACTGAACCTTCACACCTTTCTGAACTTTCTTTTCAATTTAGCATGTTATTGTCTAGTGTTCAATGAATAACTTCATTATGCAAATCTTCAATTACTCGTTTCAACTTATGATCGGTGCAAACTAAGCTTATATCCTGTGCATTATTAAGCAAATGGTTTAATAACGATTGAATTGTAAAGACCCAGGCACGCATTGGAACACTACCCTGCAGAGGTTCTAGATTAGCTTATATACTCACGACAAGGCTGCCGCCTACTGAGCAAGCACCACTTACTTCAAAAATGTTCAAATGTTTGTGAAACCTTATGGATCTTAACTGCTAAGGTCATCAGTCCCTAAGGTTACACATTACTTAACCTAAATTATCCTAAGGACAAACACACACACACCCACGCCTGAGGGAGGACTCGAACCTCGACCGGGAGCAGCCGCACAGTCCATGACTGCAGCGCCTTAGACCGGTCGGCTAATCCCATGCGGCATCACTCACTTCACCGATGCTATCAGTCGTAATAGTTATATCTCGGTTCAATGAGTGTCGCAAATAGTGACTCCATTCAGTGACTGCACTCAGCTTCCACCCCATGTATCGAAAGCTCATATTGTAATCGTCCCTTCGTTAAACACAAAATGCCCAGCATATCCCTCTGTCTCATTATACGGCTTCCTAACTTTCGAGTCATCTGTATTATGACAATGCGCCAGAACACTTGGCCAACTTAATACAACCTCACTCTGCTACTACTGAAACGGGAACAAATGGGTTAGGAAGAGGTTTTGAGTGAAACCTCATGAAAATTACATAAAATCTCATCAAATGACATTTCTTTAACAATTTTCCGATCCAGTTGCAATGTGGACACAACCGGAAAACATACAATTAAAAAAGGAAAAAAAACTTTAATAAATGCAATCCTCACTCAATGAGATATGTAAGATCATTACATCTTCAATAAACTCGGTTAATAAATATTCACAATTAGTATATTTCCTTTAAAATTACACTGAATGGCTATAATAGCTGTATATATGATGTAGGTGCCAGAATAGCCTTAATTTTCTGTCGCTTGTATACTTCAAAAGAGTCTGTGGTTTAAGTACTATAAACCTTCACTAAGAGTCTGTGGTTTAAGTGCTATAAACCTTCACTAAGTGCAGACAGCCCCAAAAATGTCTTAATAAGCAGGACCCTTCAGCGTAAAAAGAACATACCAGAACAGCCTTAAGACTAGAGAATAGAAGGGGAAATTAAAAAAAAACATATCTTAAACGTTATTCTAATAATTAAAATTAATACACAATCACAAATTTTCATTGAAAGAAAGCAACGGTTTTGACCTGGCTGAAAATAACAATGGCCCAAATTATTATTTTAACAAATGTTTAAAAATTCTCTATTTTTCAGTTAACCATCTTTTGAACAAAATAATTTCTAATAATGGCCCATCGACCAAGCTAGTGTACAACGACACATGACATTAAACTTAACATGCTCAAAACTATTAAAGTCTTGTATTCTAAAGCAGCACTACTGACACGCAAGACAATATATGTGATCAACTGGCCAGGGTGAGAATCCAAGAAGTTCTGAATATATTCGATAAATGGAACTTGAAATTTATAACCTGGCCAGAAATTTTAATGCAGCAAACAGTTCAAATGACTGATAGTTTAGCCGGCCGAAGTGGCTGAGCGGTTCTAGGCGCTACAGTCTGGAACCGCGCGACCGCTGCGGTCGCAGGTTCGAATCCTGCCTCGGGCATGGATGTGTGTGATGTCCTTAGGTTAGTTAGGTTTAAGTAGTTCTAAGTTCTAGAGGACTGATGACCTCAGATGTTAAGTCCCATAGTGCTCAGAGCCATTTGAACTGATAGTTTAATTAGTGTGCCACAAATATTTTTTTTCTTTTACACTAAAGTAAGCTTTAAATTTGCTTAAGTCTGACATACAAAACCAGTGAAAAGAGTTATGAAGATCATGCAAATATTTTACCACACCTTCTGAGTGTGGACCAACTCCGTTCTAATACGAATTATGTTTTTAGATCTGAATACATTAGCACAGTCTCCCAGCAGTGACTCAGTAGGTTCCATTAAGCATCATACAATACAACTACAGAACCACCTGGGTCTGAAACACAGATTCTTACAGTAACTTGCGCAGTACATGGCAAATAAATAAAAAAACTTTCCTTCAACAAATAACAGAGAAATGTGAACCAAAATACAAATAAGCTAATCGCTCTTGCGGAGTTCCAACTGAATACCAGTAAGACTGACTACCTTGCAGGTATTCTACGAATAATAATAATAATGATAATCCATACAACATCGGTATTTATCGCCAGTACAGAATATGGGTAGAATGAGGCAGTAAAGATGTGTAGCAGCCATTGCTTAACTGATTGTGTCTACAAAACTTCAAGCCCACACTAGCAGAATGGCAAAGTTGAACTAAGTTCTAAGTCTCATTTATAACTTTACCACTTTACATTTCCTCCCTCCCACGAATTAAATTCGCCCTTGAATTTTGCTGAAATGGTATTACTCTATTTACACTTATTTACACTCCTCCTTTCCACCTCCACATGGTATCACTTTGTCCTCTACACTATTAACATTATCTGTCTGACTTTACTAGTACTTCGCTCTTCCCAGAGTTCTTTGTTCACACTTCATTTTGTCTCTCACCAAACTGCTTACGGTTGGTGCCATTGTGACTAGTTTATAACCATAGGTTGAATATTGGCAGGCATGAGAGTTGGTCTACTTTCCGCTTGAATTGGTGATATAGGATTCCTATTACTGTGAACATCGACAGGTTGAGGATTCTATAACTACTAATTGCTGCTGATATTAATTGCTGTAGCATATAAAAAAAATACAACGTCTGAAAGAGAACAGAACAGCAGCCACAATGAATAAGTATTCTGGAAAGTAGTCAGAGTACAAAGGAGACGCCACAGGAAGGGCGTCGGTTTGGGTGTTGGCCAGAAACATTACGCAGAGTCACGAGATATCATGTGAGCTTACGTGGAGAGCCGTGAGGCGTGGCAGTGTGTTGGCGGTCGCCATATATGGGCACACGTGAGACCCCACAAGGCAGTAGCCAGAAGCGCCGACGTGGAAGGGGCAAAGTGGCCTACAGAACAGTATAAAGGCAGAGGCGGATTCGTCTGTAGGAGAGGAAACACTAGAAATCATGAAAACGCCTGAACACGTTTTCGAAAGGTGTGATATTAGGTCCGTTAAACAAAACGGACAGAGGAAATAAATATATTATTACGTTTGAAGATGCGCTGACGAAGTTATGGCAGTTGAGCTCATTGACAGGCAAGATGCCGACACAGAAGCGTAAGTGGTAGTTCAGAAAATTATACTGAGGCATGGAATACATTCAGTAATGTTAAGTGGTATGGGAACTAATTTCATGACTGAAATCATGAAAAGAGCGTGTAAACTGTTACATATTGAAAAGACTCAGACTACCACCAGCTACCACCCTCAAACAAAGAGAGTTAAAAGGGTGCCTCGAACAGAAATATTTGGACACTGTGTGAATAGAGCGTAAAGAAATTGGGACATTTGAGTCACATTTGCATTTTTTGTGTACAATACGACATCATATAGTACCACACGATGTACACCACATGAGTTGTTCTTCGGAAGAACATGTATCATTTCAGGGATACTACAGAAGACTCCAGCTGGTATGAGGTATAATTTTGGTGATTATGTGTCAGAGCAAAAGGAGTGCTTGCAAGTAATGTACCGGTGTGCGAGAGACTATAATGCACAATGTAAAATAAAGAGTAAAGAATACTACGACGAAACACAGAATCCAAAGGAATTCCATTGTGGGGTTACGGTTCTGAGAGCGAAGGTCGAGCCAGGTCGTGTAAGTTAGATGTCAGTGGTGAGGTCAATACACAGAAGTACGAACGAAGGGGCCTAATGTAGTAATCTGTCTGAAACGAAATAAGTATGTTACGGTTCATGCCAACAGACTGAAGGAATTTTTCTAATCGCATATATGGACGCCGTAATACTTCGCCAGCTTTATCCTTCTGCTCATTGAGACTGAGGACGCAAGACAAGAACCTTACACGCAAGTAACCAAGTTCTAGACGTCATTCGGACTGTATTACGATAATACGGAACAAGCAAAAATTTACACTGTAACTTGGAAAATTGTGAGTTATTTCAATTTGATGGAACTGAAATAGAAATTTGTGCACACTCTCAAGATAGATCGGCGTTACTGAATGTGAGTGCAGAAGTGCGTAAAAGTGAGGAACTTGCATTAAAATGGCGCATGGGAAAAAACGAAAAGGTCGAGGGTCTAATTGGCCAATTAGCAAGGCATGAATCCCTCATAAGGACATGAGGGATCTTAAACTCTGTGGGCGAGGTCAGAAATGTTTTGTTCGGAACACTGGACAAAGACGACACCATAATTTTATACTTCAAGGTGAAGATAGACGTCATAGAAGAGGAACAGAAACCACTTTGCAAAGAGCAAGTGATCATAGTTAAAGCGACCTTGACTAGTTTTTATCAACCTGTAAGCTCCATAGCGAAAAATGAAGTGATTATCGGGCATGGAACGAAACAATTAAGCTGGCACATAGGAGAATCTGAGAACAGTACTGACAAACGTTTGCATAGAGCAGTAATCTTGATCACTGTTAACGAACAGCCGATACAACCCAAGGCCATTTTCAGTGATCTGGAGCGGGCATACGAAATGTTAATAGGAGTGATTTTCAACACTCAGAAAGGCATTCTGGAATCGCATCTGACCAATCCAGTTCAGGCCGTAAAGTATCTAGAACTGATAAAAGACGACATCAAGGCTAGGCGGTTCCTTTCGTGTTAATAACCCCCTAGTAAAGCACAATGTGTACAACCTCTATAGAATAATGCCGTTACCATCAGAAGCGGACAGAATGGGGCATTTATTTATGTATATTGGCCCTGAGAAAGAGCTATTGCTAACTGATGACGCGGAACGGCTATATACGAAGTTAAGTAACGAGTAGTTGCAGTGTAAAACAGTTCGTCAGAGCCTCAGAATATGCGAGAAGTGTTTACACTCTTGTTCACGTATGACCATGAGAGACGTGTGGCAAAGATGTTGCAACCAGTGCGAGAACTTCCCAGGAATTGCGTGCAGAAGCTAATAGCACTGAAGAAAGTTGATAATAAATGACTGTTTGTTGCCCCTGTGGATAGGTACATTACCGTCATTTGTCGAAGGGAGACCTACAAATATTGTGCTTCGAGGCATAGGGAAGTTAAAATTTTTAGGTATATATCGTGGATATACGGCTCAAATGGTGATACAGTCCGATTATATAATACGAACAACTGTCCGTAGTAGTGACATAATACCAGGCTTGACCATGGAAATAAATTGATGCATAGAAAATAATGAGAGGAAAAATTTAAGTGAATTGGAGCTAGAACTGCCAATACAGCGTGCAGTTAGGCAGCTAGATGAGCTAACAGTTGTAGGACGAAAGCTGGGTGAGTTGCAAAGCGAAATTATCAGGAGAGAAGTACCTTCAGCAACTTCTAGTTAAGTCATTTCTCTTTTTAGAGTTTCATGGGCTTTGGTGTAGTGATACTAATAACTACATGCTGTCTATGTACAGGGTGTTTCAAAAAGGACCGGTATATTTGAAACGGCAATAAAAACTAAACGAGCAGCGATAGAAATACACCGTTTGTTGCAATATGCTAGGGACAACAGTACATTTTCAGGCGGACAAACTTTCGAAATTACAGTAGTTACAATTTTCAACAACAGATGGCGCTGCGGTCTGGGAAACTCTATAGTACGATATTTTCCACATATCCACCATGCGTAGCAATAATATGGCGTAGTCTCTGAATAAAATTACCCGAAACCTTTGACAACGTGTCTGGCGGAATGGCTTCACATGCAGATGAGATGTACTGCTTCAGCTGTTCAATTGTTTCTGGATTCTGGCGGTACACCTGGTCTTCCAAGTGTCCCCACAGAAAGAAGTCACAGGGGTTCATGTCTGGCGAATAGGGAGGCCAATCCACGCCGCCTCCTGTATGTTTCGGATAGCCCAAAGCAATCACACGATCATCGAAATATTCATTCAGGAAATTAAAGACGTCGGCGTGCGATGTGGCCGGGCACCATCTTGCATAAACCACGAGGTGTTCGCAGTGTCGTCTAAGGCAGTTTGTACGGCCACAAATTCACGAAGAATGTCCAGATAGCGTGACGCAGTAATCGTTTCGGATCTGAAAAATGGGCCAATGATTCCTTTGGAAGAAATGGCGGCCCAGACCAGTACTTTTTGAGGATGCAGGGACGATGGGACTGCAACATGGGGCTTTTCGGTTCCACATATGCGCCAGTTCTGTTTATTGACGAAGCCGTCCAGGTAAAAATAAGCTTCGTCAGTAAACCAAATGCTGCCCACATGCATATCGCCGTCATCAATCCTGTGCGCTATATCGTTAGCGAATGTCTCTCGTGCAGCAATGGTAGTGGCGCTGAGGGGTTGCCGCGTTTGAATTTTGTATGGATAGAGGTGTAAACTCTGGCGCATGAGACGATATGTGGATGTTGGCGTCATTTGGACCGCAGCTGCAACACGGCGAACGGAAACCCGAGGCCGCTGTTGGATCACCTGCTGCACTAGCTGCGCGTTGCCCTCTGTGGTTGCCGTACACGGTCGCCCTACCTTTCCAGCACGTTCATTCGTCACGTTCCCAGTCCGTTGAAATTTTTCAAACAGATCCTTTATTGTATCGCTTTTCGGTCCTTTGGTTACATTAAACCTCCGTTGAAAACTTCATCTTGTTGCAACAACACTGTGTTCAGAAAAATTCTCTGTTGTAAGGAATAAACCATGTTGTCTACAGCACACTTGCACGTTGTCAACAGCACACGCTTACAGCAGAAAGACGACGTACAGAATGGCGCACCCACAGACTGTGTTGTCTTCTATATCTTTCACATCACATGCAGCGCCATCTGTTGTTGAAAATTGTAACTACTGTAATTTCGAAAGTTTGTCCGCCTGAAAATGTACTGTTGTCCCAAGCATATTGCAACAAACGGTGTATTTCTATCGCTGCTCGTTTAGTTTTTATTGCCGTTTCAAATATACCGGTCATTTTTGAAACACCCTGTAAATACTGTAATTGTTTCCAGGACGGTTTTAAGTTTGTTTTCGTAACAGTGAGTGATGATTGTTGTAGGACAGTATGTGTGAAAACACTGTCGTAAATTTGCGCCCAGAAAGCGATGTAGTCAGGTACTGTCCTACCAGAAGAACATCTCGAGACAGTGAAGAGGTCATTTTTGATAGATCTCTAGTGCCTGTTAGAAATACACAGAGTTATGTTAGAGGTGGTGTTTATAAAAGTGATGAAGTAAATATGGACAAATGCTAAAGAACGATAACACTGGAAGAAAGAGTGAAGACTAGGGTAAAGTGTTTACTCTTTCATGTATTAAAGTTGCAATTATATCATGAAGTGTACATCGATGTATGGAGCGCAGTTGATAGTAAGGCTGATTGTAAGATAAAAATGTACAACTCACCTACCAGAAAACAAAACTGCAATAATGATATGAAATGTTCCATGTTGTAAAGAGAAATGGAACTTTATTTCAGGTATCAGAATGTAACAATGATATAAAGTGACAAATATAAAAATTTAAATGTGTTCTCTCACAGGAAAAGATTGATTTATATGCATTATTGTTGTGGAGGACTGTAAAACATTTATGTGTGTCTTTTGAATATTGTCGTAAAACAAATGTGAATGCTTCCCGTAATTGAATAAAACATGTGAAAAACTTGTATAAAAGTTTGTAGTCGCTGGGGTAGCGCCTACAAATTTTACCCTGAAGGAGTGAGGTGTCGCATATTTAAAGATGCAACGTCTGAAAGACAACAGAACAGTAGTCAAAGTGAACAAGTTCTCCGAGTACAAAGAAGAGGCCACAGGAAGGGCGCTGGTTTGGGCGTTGCCGGAAATGTTATATAGACTCACGAGGTATCACGTGAACTCACGTGGAGAGCCACGGGACGCAGCAGTGTGCTGGTGGTGACCATATATGGTCACATACGAGAGGCCGCAGTGTGCTGGTGGTGACCATATATGGTCACATACGAGAGGCCGCAGGGCAGTGAACGGAAGCACCAACGTGGAAGGGGCTACGTGTCCTACCGCACAGTACAGGGTGAAAAGTATTTAAACCATCAAACTCTGGGAGGTTGTAGGGGACATCAAAACAAATATTTTTCCCTAATGTCATTTTTTCCTATGAGGATTATTTAAACCGGTAGAACAAGATTTCTCTGGCGTCAAATTAATTAAACCAACAAACACTTTTCCATTTTTTTATGACCAAGAGACAACACATTAACACAACCCAGTTTAAATTACAGTAGATTTTCAAAAATGTCTCCATTGACACGTAGACAAAGGTTACACCGTCGGATCGTGTTCTGAGTGGCACGGGCAAAAACTCCAGGACTATTCTGAATTGTTCCTGCTGCTGCTACTATCCGGGCAACCAGATCGTCTTCTGATGCAACAGGAGTTGCGTAAACAAGGTTGCGCATCTCTCCCCACACAAAAAAAGTCCTAAGGGGGCATATCTGGTGATCGAGCAGATTACGGTACAGGACCACCTCTGCCAATCCACGTTTCTGGGAACCGTCGGTCCAGGAATCGACGCAAACGACGACTGAAATGTGCCGGCGCCTCATCATGTTGGAACCACAAGCGTTGTCTTGTAGGGAGTGGGACGTCTTCCAGCAATTCTGCCAATGCTTTGGCGAAAAAATTGTAATAGTGCCTGCCATTCAATGGCCTAGGTAGCATATACGGCTCAATCAAACAATCTCCAACAACACCGACCCACACATTAACAAAGAACCGCACTTGATGGGCGCTAGTAACTGTGGCATGTGGGTAATCGTCACTCCAAACATGTGGATTGTGCATGTTGAAGACTCCATCACGCCCGAACGTTGCTTCATCGGTAAACAACACAGAGAATGGAAATGTAGGATGCATTTCACACTGTTCCAGGTAGCACTGCGAAAACTGTGCTTTGGGTGGATAATCAACTGATACCATGTTGTGGACACGCTGTAAGTGAAATGGACGTAACAACTGCTCTCGAAGGACTGTTCTTACATTCGTCCCCACGTTACGTGCAGTTGCACGAGTGTTGATTGAAGGATCTCGCTCCACATGCTGCAAGACAGCTTCCTCAAGTTGCAGCGTTCTTACCGTGCGACGGCGTGCCTGTCCAAGTAATCTGCTAAATGACCCGGTCTCACGCAGACGCTGGTACACAGCAGCAAAGGCCGTATGATGCGGGATACCGCGATTAGGATATTGTTGTTGATAAACCCGCTGTGCAGCTCATCTGTTGTGGTGCCTACGTAGTGCGCACCAACCATATCATTGTACTCGCTCCAGGTACCGAGCGAGGTGGCGCAGTGGTTAGACACTGGACTCGCATTCGGGAGGACGACGGTTCAATCCCGCGTCCGGCCATCCTGATTTAGGTTTTCCGTGATTTCCCTAAATCGCTCCAGGCAAATGCCGGGATGGTTCCTTTGAAAGGGCACGGCCGACTTCCTTCCCCATCCTTCCCTAATCCGATGAGACTGATGACCACGCTGTCTGGTCTCCTTCCCCAAAACAACCCCCATCGCTCCAGGTGTATCGCTCCATTAGTAAACAGAGACAATGCACTACTGCACTGGTGGACAGCAGTTGCCTACAACTGAAGAGCGTAATACGCCCTCTGAGAACTGAAGATCGTAATACGGTCTCTAACAACTGAAGAGCGTAATACGGCCTCCACCGGTTTAAATAATCCTCATAGGAAAAAATGATATTAGGGAAAAATATTTGTTCTGATGTCCCCTACAGCCTCTCAGAGTTTGTCGGTTTAAATACTTTTCACCCTGTATAAAGGCGTCTGACGGAGAGCAGACGGTACCGACCTATGCACGAGCGGCCCAAACCTCCATCTTATTGCCAAAAGACTATAATAACACCGCCAAATGATACAGGATTGGGCAAACCTGTGGAAAACAATAATCCACAATGCAAAGACACAAGCAATTACGTTCATTCGCTGGAGGATAAACCATAATGTCAAAAAAACCTTCAACGACAAATCTTTGATTGGAAAGAGAACGTCAAGTACCTAGGCACAGTATTCGACAAAAGACTCACATTCAGTGCCCACATTACGCAGATTTGCAATAAAGGATCGCAGTTCATCTATCAATTGTACCCATTTCTAAAAGGAAATGGCCTCGCTACTAAATCAAAGAATAAAATGTACAGGAGTGTAGAGCTATCAGCAATAATATGTGGGTCGGGACTCTGGTCACTACCTACTGATACTAATATTAAGGAAGTCCGATCAGTGCAAAGAAGATTTTGCACTCAGCAATAAATGCCCCCATCATCTGTCTAAGAGAGATACATGCATACCAATTTCCCCCAAGTCACAGAACTCCTCAAAAGAAATTCCGAATCATTCTTTAACAAAGCTCACAATTCCCCTTACCCAATCATTCGCACAATAGGTTCAAATGGCTCTGAGCACTATGGGACTTAACTGCTGTGGTCATCAATCCCCTAGAACTTAGAACTACTTAAACCTAACTAACCTAAGGACATCACACACATCCATGCCCGAGGCAGGATTCGAACCTGCGACCGTAGCGGTCGCGCGGTTCCAGACTGTAGCGCCTAGAACCGCTCGGCCACTCTGGCCGGCTTCGCACAATAGGCCTTATGCCAGAACGTGTCACCACAAAATAACCGAAGATGGCCATTACAAGACAATTCAGCTTCTAAAGTCACTCTAAAAAAATTATTATACAGTAACACAAGAAATAACGCTATTACATCATAAACTCATAGACTTACACACTACTTATGCTAACTGTACTAAGGACTCGAATCTCCGGCGGGAGGGACTGCGCAGTCCGTCACATGACGCCTCAAACCGTGCGGCCACTATGCGCGGCTCATATTCGCTCCTCCCACTCCAGGCAGAAGGCGCGAGCTACTGTCGTTGTATACTAACTTGGTCGATGGGTCATTATTAGAAATTATTCTGTTCAAAAGATGGTTAACTGAAAAATAGAGAATTTTTAAACATTTGTTAAAATAATAATTTGGGCCATTGCTATTTTCAGCCAGACGAAAACTGTTGCTTTCTTTCAATGAAAATTTGTGATTGTGTATTAATTTTAATTATTAGAATAACGTTTAAGATTTTTTTTTAAATTTCCCCTTCTATTCTCTAGTCTTAAGGCTGTTCTGGTATGTTCTTTTTACGCTTAAGGGTCCTGCTTATTAAGACATTTTTGGGGCTGTCTGCACTTAGTGAAGGTTTATAGCACTTAAACCACAGGCCCTTTTGAAGTATACAAGCGACAGAAAATTAAGGCTACTCTGGCACAACCTCATATATACCGCTATTACAGTCATTCAGTGTAACTTTAGAAGAAATATACTTAATTGTGAATATTTATTAACCGAGTTTATTGAAGATGTAATGATCTTCCATATCTCATTGAGTGAGGATTTAATTTATTAAAGGTTGTTTTTTTGTTCTTTTTTAATTGTATGTTTTCTGGTTGTGTCCACGTTGCAACTGGATCGGAAAATGGTTAAATAAATGTTATTTGATGAGATTTTATATAATTTTCATGAGGTTTCGCTCAAAACCTCTTCCCAACCCATTTGCTCCCGTTTCAGTAGTAGCAGAGTGTGGTTGTATTAAGTTGGCCAAGTGTTCTGGCGCATTGTCGTAATACAGATGACTCGAAAGTTAGGAAGCCGTATAATGAGACAGAGGGATATGCTGGGCATTTTGTGTTTAACGAAGGGACGATTACAATATGAGCTTTCGATACATGGGGTGGAAGCTGAGTGCAGTCACTGAATCGAGTCACTATTTGCGACACTCATTGAACCGAGATATAACTATTATGACTGATAACATCAGTGAAGTAAGTGATGCCGCGTGGGATTAGCCGACCGGTCTAAGACGCTGCAGTCATGGACTGTGCGGCTGCTCCCGGTCGAGGTTCGAGTCCTCCCTCAGGCGTGGGTGTGTGTGTGTTTGTCCTTGGGATAATTTAGGTTAAGTAGTGTGTAAGCTTAGGGACTGATGACCTTAGCAGTTAAGTGCCATAAGATTTCACACACATTTGAACATTTTTGAAGTAAGTGGTGCTTACTCAGTAGGCGGCAGCCTCGTCATGAGTATATAAGCTAATCTAGAACCCCTGCAGGTTAGTGTTCCAATGCGTGTGCACGTCTTTACAATTCAATCGTTATTAAACCATTTGCTTAATCATGCACAGGATATAAGCTTAGTTTGCACCGATCATAAGTTGAAACGAGTAATTGAAGATTTGTCTTTGAACACAAACTGCTCCAGTTGTTATTACATCTAGTGTTGCGGAATAGTGTCACATACATAACTTGAAGATATCACAGGAACTAAATGTATGACTGCACAAAGAAAGACATCCTTACAGTACACAAGAATATTTAAATAAGTACACATTTTATTCTGAGGAATGCCACCACCGCCACACTTAAACATGGGCTCTAAAAAGATCGCAACACACTTGTGAAACTATCCATGAGACACTTGGTATGCTTTTGTGGGAAATGCCCTTGTCCTAAATCCAATTGAATTCGTGTCTAAATGTTCTTTCAAAAAGATCACTGCACGGTAGCTTGCTTCAATTTTGCGATGCATACCACCCCACTTGAACACAGACTCTAAAAAAGGATCACGGCACACTTGTGAGATGATCCCTGAGGCACTTCACATGCTTTTGTGGGAAGCAGGTCCCAAAACCGATATCAGCTGCAATATCTGATTTTACAGGCCGAAATGGTGATATTTGAAAGTCGAAATAAATATCTCTGAAGCTCTAAACAGGACGCTCACCACTTTTCGAGTTTTATCTGCTTGTCTGAACGCACTGCCAGAGATAGAAAAATTTCTGAGTCCTACAGCTGCTGTGTTGTTCATCACTTTTCTAAAACGATGAGTGTGCTTGGTTTTATATTTGCTGCTGCTAGTGTCAGGGACTTTATTTTTTCCTCACTTCTCGAAGCACAGATGGGAAAATCGGAGCAATTCGAAGCACTGTCCTACAGACGAGAAAAAAAAGGGCTCGGATTTTCCGTGCCCTACAGCTGCTGGTCTGGAGATGCTCTAAAGTCATAATGGTGGATGAGGGACAGCACCCCACCAGAAGTGGATGGTGTGCTTGGATGTGTCTCTGAACACTCAAACAAAGAAGACATCACATTACTCTCAGACATCACAGAACTTTCTGTTGATATCTTTCCCTGTCTTGTTTGAACCACTCTATGCCCCACACAAAAGATGCCTTG
Source organism: Schistocerca serialis cubense (assembly GCF_023864345.2). Taxonomy (NCBI): domain Eukaryota; kingdom Metazoa; phylum Arthropoda; class Insecta; order Orthoptera; family Acrididae; genus Schistocerca; species Schistocerca serialis. The sequence goes on along the minus strand of NC_064640.1, from coordinate 934,819,818 downwards.
TGAATGGAGCAATCTGATTGGCTCTTACCAAATTTAGATGCCAAACTGTTGCTGCTGCCGGTGTGGGAGTACTGCCCTCCTTTTTCTGCAGACGAGACTTTCAACGACAAAACTACTTTGTACATATCGAAAAAACATACAGTAATCACATAGCAGTGACAGTTAAACCCTGAAAAAGTGGTCTACAGATCAAGAAACAGGAAAACTATCGCCAAAGACACTTCCTCAATTACCCTGCTCTGCTACTGTCGAGGAAAGATTGAGTTTTTCTGTGTGAAACCCGCCAAATTGCTGCTGCTGCCGGCGTGGGAGCACTATCTGCCTTTTTTTCTGCAGACGGACAAATTACGATACTTTCAGTGGAAAAACTATTTTGTACAGATCGAAATAAAAACATACAGCACCCATATTGCACTGTTAGTTATACCCTCCAAAAGTGGTCCACAGATCATGAAATACGAAAACTACCACCAAAGACACTTCCTCAATTACACTGCTCTGCTACTGTAGAGGAAAGCTTGAATTATTCAGAGTGAAACCGATCTCCAACTGGGCTGTACTACTGCATACAGATACCATATCGATGTACTAAACACAATTCGTATCCTGCACCACACAAAATCGTCAGTCTTGCTTCCTGTGTATAGCTATTGACCACCAGACACTTGTACATGTACCGGGAAAACAGACAGATCCCAAAATAAAACATAAGCACATGCACCGTGCATACAGTCACAGCGCTAGATATTCCCCGCGAGGTCACTTGGTTATTCACTGTGGCCATCGTTCATGACTCAAGTGTTCCCGCACAAGCGCTGGCCCGACCCGCAATCAGAGTGCCCTCAGCGGACCGTGGTCAGTCTCCAAAGTGGTGTACAAAGGCTGGGCTGCTTCCTGTGGCGCAAATACTTTACTGTTTCTAGCTTTGACTTGCTTGCTGCCACGCTTTCTACATCCAACTTCAACTCTGGGATTACATGAAGATATGTATTTTCACATGGTTTGCGAGAATATCATACCATTTAAGCGATAGTTCTCGATGTCAAGCACATAGCAGTATGCTACCAATCGCTTGCGCAGTGTAATTCCGAATATAAAGAGTGGAAACTACATCTCTAGAGGCCCGAAACTTTAGCGAGATGCAGCGAGGTGAAACAGGCTGCAAACCACTGAGTAACTAGAAACTCATCTCGTCTGCGAAGATCTTTACATGAAAACTCGAAAAAATAGAGGAAACTGGTAGTTCCATTCTTAAATACCGATGGCAGTGATATAACAGATTCCAAGTCATCCTTGTACTTTACAAAGTCAACTAAGGTGTTTCTCGTGTCTAGCCAACCAGCAAATGTCTCTTCCACATGTCTTTTACCATCTAGATGCATACAACACACACCACAATAGATGTTCTCTAAACCAAATAAAGACGAGAAATGTATAGAAGCAATCAGCCTGACAACTTACATGGGAGGGAATAACTGTCCAGTGCAAACACACGCCCATATTGAATCTTCTCAAATTTACATGGAGAACACATGCGATCACAAAGGCTGCCAACACATAATGAGTACTAGTTCGCTATTCACCTGCCTAGATGGCGACTGGGTTAGGTCAGTTACATTCCTGTACCCCAGCTGGGCTCTGCAGTCCAGGCAGTTCCAACCGTAAACCGGAAACGTCAATCGTTACGGCCACAGGCCACTGTCCCCACGCATCCTCCACTCCACACTGAATCGTCCTAGGAAACAAGCCACATATATTTTATCACTGTACTTACAATCAAATATTACGACTGCTGCCTCAATCTGACAACATTCAAAAAAGAGTGAAGTATCAGAAATACCCTCTCCTGATGGCTGTGGCTCTGGAAATATTCTTATGACTGGACATAATTCTCCAAGTAGAAAAATCTTTCATTCCCCTTACAGCTATCACAGTTTTCCATGTCAGATCCATACCTTAATTACGACAGGACAAAGCCAATTTCCTTGCACATGTCGGAACACACACATACTTTACAAGCCCACTGATCACACTGAGTCTATCACGTATCCCCTACTCCTAAGTACAGAAGAATACTCCTTCAATAACTGAATGCTGGTGACGCAAAACAGTACTGAGCGAAAATCCGCAGTGGATGGACACGTCTCATTTGTTTTTCTTGCAAGTGGTACCGGTGTGTCTTAGGAACAGAGACGTAATCGTCTTACAAGCCACCAGATGTTAAAAACACGATCGCAACGACTATGTTACTGTCACAAGCTGTCTTGGTTCTACCAGCACCCACAAATATCCATATTAAAAACTATACAAGCTTTAGAACTCGAGATATGGTACTGCTTCTCAATGAAGTGGTTTCCTTCACAAATACCGAGACACTGAATACAGATGGTGATCACTGGGGTGTGTATTAATAGGCCGAAAGCGTGGCGGTGCACATCGCTAGCGGTGTAAGCTCGTAATAAAATCACCGAATTTAGAAAGTGATTCAGTTAAGGAACACGGTAAGAAGCCAGTATTTGTAACTCCCTCATGTTGCCGCTAGACAATTCTCCACTATTTGTAACACATTCTATCCCAATGCCACGTCAGAGGTTCTGTGATATATCCACTGGGCTATAGGCGAGGAAGGATGATGGTTGATTGAGAATGATCACATACAGTACATGGTGTGCTATGCAATGACTCACTTTAAAAAAAATTCAATGCTATATTGAGGTCATAAGAAATGTACACTGGCTTTTCAGATCTATAATGTTATGCTTTCCAATAGAAATGCTGTCTACAACTTGGAATCGAGTCTTTCCATTCAACTACTCACCTGAATTGGATCATATGGAGATGATTACACCCACTAGTGAATCATATGCCTTGCACTCTCATATCTCAAAGCGAGTCACCTTTGCTGAATCTATCTGCTATAGTAAAACTCCAATGTTGTTTTAGACAGTCCCTCTGCATCTTGTGCACGTGATCATTCCAATTTAAATCGGAACTGAGCAGAAGTCAGAGTGGTATACCTGTCACCTTCTGCAACCTGTGCAGAAATAGGGTGAGCTGAGTTAGTGAGACAGGGCAGTGTTTTGACCAAAAGCTGGAAAATGGGAACATGTTGTCGTAGCTCCGCCAACCATGTACAATGTGTAAGACCAGCGCCAAAGCAAAGAAACACAAGGTAGTAGGAAAGACAGTATGGGAACTGGAAGAAGGACGAGGATTTTGCTATTGTGTTGTGGTGCATCTCCAAACTACATACAGGTACTACAGTCCAAAGGAGATCTGCGTCACTCAGGGTGCATTCACGTCTGCCACCCAAACATTTCATCTATTGTGCTCCGTCCAACAGAGAAAAAAAAACTACAGACTATAAAAACGCCACTAACGTAATCTGGTACAGAGCTCAATAAGATATTACCGTGACCCGATTTTCTGATATATAAATCAAAACAAATACTGTCTGTGTGCTGGAATCGAGCATATGCGCTGACCCCCATTATATATACAGGTATTGGTCCAGTCAGTGATTGAAGTTGCCAGCACAGGCCAATGTAATCATCGCCTGTACTGTAGGAGGAGGACCGTATCCCATAGACTATGAGTCACAAGAGAGGGTTCCTGTGTTGTTGTTTCATTCATTGCTTTTTTCTGCTGTATATGTCCAAGCAGCGTATCACTACAGCTTTGTACACCACCTTTTTTTTCCATCAGTCTTCTGACTGGTTTGATGCGGCCCACCACGAATTCCTCTCCTGTGCTAACCTCCTCATCTCAGAGTAGCACTTGCAATCTACATCCTCAATTATTTGCTGGATGTATTCCAATCTCCGTCTTCCTCTACAGTTTTTTTCCCTCTACAGCTCCCTCTAGTATTATCGAGGTCATTCCCTCATGTCATAACAGATGTCCTATCATCCCGTCCCTTTTCCTTATCAATGTTTCCCACATATTCCTTTCCTCTCTGATTCTGCTCAGAACCTCCTCATTCCTTACCTTATCAGTCCATCTAATTTTCAACATTCGTCTGTAGCACCACATCTCAGATGCTTCGATTCTCTTCTGTTCCAGTTTTCCCACAGTCCATGTTTCACTACCATACAATGCTGTACTCCAGACGTACATTCTCAGAAATTTCTTCTTCAGATTAAGGAAGACATTTGATATTAGTAGACTTCTCTTGGCCAGGAATGCCCTTTTTGCCATTGCTAGTTTGCTTTTGATGTCCTCCTTGCTTCATCCCTCATTGGTTATTTTACTGCCTAGGTAGCAGAATTCCTTAACTTCATCTACTTCGTGACCATCAATCCTGATGTTAAATTTATCTCTGTTTTCAGTTCTACTACTTCTCATTACTTTCGTCTTTCTTCGATTTACTCTCAATCCATACTCTGTACTCATTAGACTGTTCATTCGGTTCAGCAGATCATGTAATTCTTTTTCACTTTCACGAAGGATAGCAATTTCATCAACGAATCGTATCATTGATATCCTTTCACCTTGAATTTTAATTCCGCTCCTGAACCTTTCTTTTATTTCCATCATTGCTTCCTCGATGTTCAGATTGAACAGTAGGGGAGAAAGGCTACATTCTTGTCTTACACCCTTTGGTCTTCCACTCTTATTATTCCCTCTTGTCTTTTGTACATATTGTATATGACCCATCTCTCCCTATAGCTTACCCCTACTTTTCTCCGAATTTCGAACATCTTGCACCGTTTTACATTGTCGAACGCTTTTTCTAGGTCGACAAATCCTATGAACGTGTCTTGATTTTTCTTTGTTCGTGCTTCCATTACCAATCACAATGACAGAATTGCCTCTCTGGTGCCTTTACCTTTCCTAAAGCCAAACTGATCGTCATCTAATACAACCTCAATTTTCTTTTCCATTATTCTGTATATAATTCTTGTGAACAACTCGAACGCATGAGCTGTTAAGCTGATTGTCTGATAATTCTCGCACTTGTCAGCTCTTGGCATCTTCAGAATTGTGTGGATGATGCTTTTCCAAAAGTTAGATGGTATGTCACCAGACTCATACATTCTACGCGCCAACATGAATAGTCGTTTTGTTGCCACTTCCCCCAATGATTTTAGAAATTCCAATGGAATGTTATCTATTCCTTCTATCTTATTTGATCTTATGTCCTCCAAAGCTCTTTTAAATTCTGAGTCTAATACTGGATCCCCCATATCTTCTAAATCGACGTCTGTTTCTTCTTCTATCACATCAGACAAATCTTCCTCCTCATAGAGGCTTGCAATATATTCTTTCCACCTATCCGCTCTCTCCTCTGCATTTAACAGTGGAATTCCCATTGCACTCTTAATGTTATGACCCTTGATTTTAATTTCACCAAAGGTTGTTTTGGCTTTCCTGTATGCTGAGTCTGCCCTTCCGACAATCATTTCTTTTTCGATGTCTTCACATTTTTTCTGCAGCCATTTCGTCTTAGCTCCAATGCACTTCCTATTTATTTCATTCCTCAGCAACTTTTATTTCTCTGTTCCTGAATTTCCCAGAACATTTTTGTACTTCCTCCTTTCATCAATCAATTGAAGTATTTCTTCTGTTACCTATGGTTTCTTCGCAGTTACCTTCTTTGTACCTACGTTTTCCTTCCCAACTTCGGTGATGGCTCTTTTTAGAGAAGTCCATTCCTATTCAACTGTACTGCCTACTGAGCTATTCCTTATTGCTGTATCTATAGCTGTAGAGAACTTCAACCTATCTCGTCATTCCTTAGTACTTCCGTATCACACTTCTTTGCATATTGATTCTTCCTGACTAATGTCTTAAACTTCAGCCTACTATTCATCACAACTATATTGTGATCTGAATCTATGTCTGCTCCTAGGTACACCTTACAATCCAGAATCTGATTTTGGAATCTCTGTCTCACTATGATGTAATCTAACTGAAATCTTCCCGTGCCACCCATCCTTTTCCAAGTATACCTCCTCCTCTTGTGATTCTTGAACAGACTATTCGCTATTACAAGCTGAAACTTGTTACAAAACTCAATTAGTCTTTCTCCTTACTCATTCTTTGTCCCAAGCGCATATTCTTCTGTAACCCTTTCTTCTACTTTATCCACTACAACTGCATTCCGGTCTCCCATGATTATTAGATTTTCATATCCCTTCACATACTATACTACCCTATCAATATCCTCATACGCTTTCTCTATTTCTTCATTGTCAGCTTGCGACGTTGGCATATATACCAGAACCATCGTTGTCGGTGTTGGTTTGCTGTCGATTATGATAAGAACAACCCTATCACTGAACTGTACACAGTAACACACTCTCTGCCCTACCGTCCTATTCATAACGAATCCTACTCCCGTTATACCATTTTATGCTGCTGTTGATATTACCCTATACTCATCTGACCAGAAATCACCGCCATAGATTTTGCTTTCTCCACCACGACAGTGAGGTCTGTGTCAGGTTCTAAACTGACATTAACACATTTCGATCCATTGGCTCTCACAGAAAACTGGACTATAACAGCATAAATTATGTTGCTGCTGCTCCAACTACAACAACAGCAACACACACACACACACACACACACACACACACACACCGGATGACTTTAAACGAAATGGGGGACTGATGATGTGATGTTAAGTTCCATAGTGCTCAGAGCCATTTTTAAATGAAATACAGTCTCAACACATGGAAACTGGAAGAGTTCTGCTGCATTGTCGAGCGTTTCCAAACAGCTGTCCGAAGGTGACTGCTGACCTCTGCATTTAAACTCATCTTTCACGGTGACCAGGTAGCAAATGGCTTGGTGTCCTATTGCGATGAATTCCTCATACTGCAGTCATGCACACGATCACTGTTTCGGTGCTAGCCATCCTTGGAATATGTTCCCCGTCCACCAAGACTCTTTCTACATCTCAAACAAGTGGTGTCAGTCAATCACTTTGTGGTAATCAACAGCATATCAGTGGACAGATGGTATGGAAAAGACACCGTCGATGTGCTGTAATAAGCATCAAAGTTGATAGAGCGATCAATTTTAGCAATTTTACCTTAATATCAAGACCGACCAATGGCGCGGCAGCGTGCATACCATCACTAACTCCTCTCCTCCTCTACTTTGCGAGTACCATTGCGAATGTAGATAGATGATTGTGACGTACGTTCATTCATTGTTAATTCTCGAACATATACACCAAAGTATACCAGACAGCGATCTACATACTTCTAGCACTTCGATCATAGTGTATAATTTACTTTTGTTCCCTGTACGGATGGGAGTCGCAGAGCATTCTCGAATTCTTAGGATAAAATCAGAGCTTGAAAGATCTCCTCGCATTGTCTTTGACGAACTCTCCCTGCAACACTGTCACTCATTTAATTTGCAGCTGACCAGAAGCAGACCACTACATTCCACGTCTCATGAAGGAACAGAGCGATTCGAGTCCATAACTGCTGTTCCACACCAATCTTACTCACCGTACCCACCTAAGTGTACAACGTTTCTCCGGATGTGCGCGTGTCGAGGAGGTTAGCACCCCTTATAAGTGTATAGTAGATATGAAAGTGTTGTGATGATATAACAGATGGGTAAGAAGAAGAAGCGGGTGGTTTTTAAACATGGTGGAGCTCTAGACGGACAGAGTTTGAAGTATTTTACTTAAATCAACTGCGCTATCAATTCTAAAGTATTGTTCTACTGTCTGGGATCAGTACCAAGAAGGTATTGGTAAGGGAGAACATAAACACATGCACTCCTAAGACTGCACAGTTCTGCTCTTACAACATGCTATAACGTTAAAGCCAGGTAGTTGTTGCTGATTCTCCACTCCAGTCCAGTAAATTAATAAATACTAGTCCACCTCCAGGGCTGTGAAATAAAATTACAATAATATTTGTGCTATTGGCAAATTCAGTCCGCTGAAAGGAATGTTACATAAAAACATATAGCTACTCGTAATATACTGTATTTGGACATGAGCTTCTCGAGAGAAGTATATAAAACTCCGCCACGTAAAGGTCAAACTCAGCTCAAGGGTAATGAAGGAAACCAGTATCTATGATGTTTGTGCATATATCAGCGATAAACAGGGGATTCAGACCACTTTACCTGCGCTATCCTTCACACTCAGAAATGTGTAGACTTAGTCAGTGAAGATAATGAGAACTTTTCTCATGAAAAGTTTTTGTTATTTGGGATAAATATAGGCAACTACGTTTTTAGTTGTAGGGTATATTTTCGAAGACTTTTTTGTAAAGTAAACTGTAGGTCCTAAAATTGCATAACTGTCGCAGGTACTTCGACACAACATGAAAATTGTGGTAACTTACACGAGTTTACAAATTTCAGTGACAAATAATTTCAAATTTCGCGCGAAATGAATCCAACAGTTTCTTGTCCTAAAGGCGAATTTAAGCTTTCGCTGTCTGCCACCAGGATGTGCAATGAACTTCAGGCCCGACGACAGCCGAGTGCAACCGATCGGCTCACCCGATTGGCACGAAGTTTTGCTGTCTATAGAGGCAGCCGTGTTTGCAGCATAGTGTGGATCGGTGGTGTTGTATATGAATGTTTTGACTGCGGAAATGTTGTTTGTAACAAAATCTGTGGTGGAATTTGTTGTTACTTCCGCCCGACAGAAGTTACTCATTTGCCGCACGACAAAGGTAATGTATTCACACGATTTTCCAGCTTAGTATCGGTAAATAATGTTATTGGCATTCGTACATAAATACCAGTGAACATACGTCAACTCAAGGAAACTATAAAACCGGTTTAATTGAATATTGCTTAGTTTTATATTGCTGTGAAATTATTTGGGTGTATCGAAAACTGTCCCTTTATTTTGCAAGTAATACTAGGTACTGCTGAACAGGTTGTAGTGGTTATGTAACAATTGTTGTTGCTTACCACATTGGTGGTGTGATTATAGTTTTTTCGTTTTTTTAAAAATCCGTGTATGTTCATAAATAGCTGTTTATATATGTAAAAGAAGAAAGCTAAAATTCATATAATGTTTTTGGACAACCATACTGAAGCTGAGACGCTTGAAAATATGTGCGCGTAATTAATAATGTGTATATATATATATATATATATATATATATTTTAACAGCATTTTCAGTTTTGTTCGTGTATAAGCAGGCCTGTCTTGTTAACGACAAATTACAGCAGATGATTATGTGTATTTATCAGATGTAGAAATTGTTTTTTCGAGACCACAGTCGGTATGAACGCATTTTTACACTCGGGCCTTGTATTTCCGCCGGGAACTCATATGCATTACATAGATAAATATAACCACAACAATATTGTAAATTGAAGTCAGGCGTAAAGATCAACAGCAGATAACTACAATACAATTTCAGGAACATAAGGTATCTACATAAATAAGTTTTCGATGTATACATATTTTTTATTCATTCGTTGGTACTTTAGGAATTATACTGCCCCATCTGGTAACATCAGTTGTGTCACTTTAGACAGTAAACATGGAATCAAATAACAGTCTCTCTTGCTCTGTTATTTTCGACCGAGCCAACCGGTTTTCGCAACAAGCCAGCCTTTATCTGAACAGTATTGAGAAATAAGGTATCGTGGAATAAGTCATACGAAAATGAACATAACAACGAACGTTATCACAACCACCATAGTAAAATGAATGGTGTTGTATAGTAACTCACCACAGCTTAAGAAGTGATATATGTAGCATGAACTTTAGAGACTATTGTCGTGGTGTACTCACACGACCATAGCCTCTTCAGTTCATGTTACTTGCAGTGTGCAGACTGTAATAAGATCATCAGTGAATTGGAAAAATTAGGTGCCTTAAATTTAATCTTCAATATATTATCGCTTCCTGACCATGTATATGATGGCTTTGTCATTAAGTCCATTCCTTACCTATAGCAGTGTTTCAGTTGTTGGAAGTGTCTTCTGATCATGATCACATTCTATATTTTATGACTCAGGATAGTGTTGCAGTTGTTATAGCAATGGACTTACAGTTGTGACAAGTGATGTTAGAATCCCATGATTAGTAAACAGTATGATCCTGTGGCCGCAGCCCAGTGTCATCAACACAGCGGAGAGATAAGCATCAACAAATGACCAGTGGACACCGTCACTAACAACCCCAAAGTTTAATCAAAACAAAGTAATTGTATCGCCATGGGAATAGATTTTTAATGGGCTTTTTCATTATCAGCACCTTGCATTATGTTAAAGACCTGAAAATATCAGACCATGCAGGAAGAAGAAGAGGTTTCTAACGTGCGACATAATTATTGGCTTTCCTTTATTATTTTCCCTAACATTTATCCCACCTAGTTCAGGCAAATTTTATTATTTAACTTAATGGCTGGATGCCTTCTTGGTACCACAGTCGTCAAGGGAACCTAAGGGAGGGAAGTTATGTACACTGTCTGTATACAACACAATCATTGTTCTTTGAGTTATTGTGTTTTAACTGTTTTGAGGTGGAATTTGACGAACAGTCCAGGTATCAGTCCATTGTCTGTTCAAAACTAGACTATGGGTGTTCCCTTTATGCATCTGCACGTCCGCTCCTCTTGTGGTGTCTCAATACTATCCACCACCATGGCATCTGTTTTGAAACTAGGGCATTTGACAGTATTCCGGTTGAGAGTCTGTATGCCAGAGCTGACACTGTCATACTGCCATGACTTTCTGCTTGGCAGATACGCATGCTGTTTGTCTGCCATGCTTGGCCATCCATCCTACACCTCCTCCTTCGATGACTCCTTTGACCACCAGAATGGGATGTGTCCCTCTTCTGTGTTACTTCCTGGAGCTTGTTTTCGCCTCTTTCTCCGGCACTGTAACTTCACACTACGTGCCACTTTCCCGATCGGTGTTTACCCTTCACCACCTTGGTTTTGTGCGGCAGCCCGTATTCTCCTTGGCCTTCATTCACTTCCTAAATACACTACTCCATCCTCGCTCTATAGCCGTAAATGTCACAGCCTTTGCACAGAACTTCACGATAGTACCTTTGTGTATACTGATGTCTCTGACTGACCATGGTGTCAGGTATGCCTTTGCCATTGACACAGCTGTTTTTCAGAATCAGCTTCTGGACTGCTGCTCAGTATTTACAGCAGAGCTCTTCTTCCTGTATCAGGCCATGCAGTTCATCCGGTGGCACAGGCTTTTCAGTTGCATCATCTACTCCGATTCTCTGTGTCCTTAGGAGCCTCAGTGTGCTGTGCACGTCCAACCCTTAGTGCAATGGGTCCAGGAGAGCTATCACTTGATCATTTTGGATGAAGACACTGTGATGTTTATGTGGGTTCCTGGTCACGTCGGTCTGATGGAAAACGAGGCTGCTGACGCTGCTCTCGAGGCTGCAGTCCTTGTACCTCAGCTCACTAGTTCTTATGTTCCCTCAAATGATCTCTGTGTTGTCATGTCAGCAGCTGGTGTTACTTTGGCATCACTGCTGCTCCTCCCTTCATGGGTACAAGCTCCAGGTTATTAAGCCTCTCCCAGTGGCTTGAATGACCCTACCACTTTGTGCTCATTGCGCTCAACCTTTGACGGTCCACCATTTCCTGATGGAATGCCCTTTTTTTAACCACTCTCATTCTCATTTGTGTTTGCCATCTGCATTATCAGCTGCCTCAGCGAACGATGCGTGTGCTGTTGACTGCTTTTTACTTTTTATCCATTTTGGGAATATGGCGAAGGCCATTTAATTTTTAGTCCAGTGCCTCCATTTCTCTATGGCGTATTTTATAGACCTTTCTCCACATCTGTTTTTATCTGTCTTCTCATCTGTCAGTTGGGATTAATGTGTAGTCGTTTTTAACTCCTCTCTTTGTCTTCATGTTCTACAGTTCTGACAGTGGTGCATATGATCCTAGTTGTTTTTGCACCCTAAAACAAAACAAACAAACACTGTTTTAGATTAACACAAGAAGAAAATTTGATATGTTTATGAATTTACATGGAGTATATCAAAGGGCACGTTACTCTGTTAGCAATTAGTCCCCATCTGGTGCCGCGACATTTGTTGCAGCGGGCTATTCCACTTAATGTGCATCACTTCTCGTACAGATTTTGTTATGCATAATTCATCCTGAGCCTGCTAATTGTGTTTGTTTTCAAATTACACTGTTTCCGGAACAGTAATGGATGTGATGTTTCCACATTTCGATTGATGATGATAGTAATGCATGGAGATACTTACTAAACAGCATGTGCTTGTCAGATTCTATGTTGAAAGCCATAATTAATGGTTCCATGGTGATAATACATACAAATGATAACAGAGTTTGGAAATTGCTTGCAAAGCACATTGCTAGCCCTACTGGTGATGTAAGGCCCTAACAAAATTTAATGGACCTGAATGTGGCAAGAATATTAGTTGGTACTAATTAATTGGACCATGGGCCTGCCGGGGGGTTCACAACTCCTTTGTAGATACATGTGTGATGAGCACAGGACCCCAAGCTAGTGCGGCTCTTTCCTTTCCAGGCTGCATACCTTCCTTTTCAACATCCTTCCGCATCCTTCATCCTTCCCCCTCCCCCCGCCTCTTCCCTTCCTCTTCTCCCTCTCTTTGGGAGTATGTTTTGTGCCTACATCTGGAGATGGACACTTGTAACTGTAAGACATAGTTTCTCTTCTTTGCTCTCTATGCTGGAAAGCCTCTGTCCTCCCTTTGTCCTTCTCTTTTCCTTGCTTCTTTGCTTTACCCTCTTCTCCACTGCTGCATTTGAGACCTCTCTTCTTTCCTTTTCTTTGTTCCTCCCTTTCTCTTTCTTTCCTCCCTGTGCATGCCTGAAGACCGACCCACGCGTTCCCGCGTGTAGCTGGTGATGGGGTAACGCGTAATTCCCTGTCCCTGGTAGACAGGGAGGACACATACGTAACCCCTGGTAAAGGTCAGGTCCAGGGAGGGGTGATTACCCGAGCTGGTACCTTCCGAAAATGCTCCGTCTGTTTCTTGGGAGGTGTGACCTGAGGCGTGGACAACCACTTCAAGCGGGAGTGCCCTCAGAGAGGGCCCCCACGAGGAAGGAGCGTGCCATCAGAGATGCCGGTAATCATGGGGGATACTTTTGCAATGGTTTCCTCTAAGTCTACAACTTCTACTCACAAGCAAAAGCTAGGTGAGTCTCAGCCATGGACAGTTCTTCCATCAGTGCCAAAGTTCCTAGTTGTTTCTCAGTCTGACGCAGGTAAAGATTTCTCCACAGTCAACCCTTTCATTATTCAGAAAGGTGTTGATGCAATTGCAGGTCCTGTAAAGTCTTGTTCCCGATTAGGAAATGGCACCTTATTGTTAGAAACAGTCAGTGCCCTCCAGGCGCAAAAATTGCTGTGAACTACACTGCTACACACATTCCCTGTCGAGGTGGAAGCATACCACACTTTAAATTCATCGCACGGGGTGGTTTATACAAGCTCACTTGCCAGATTGTACAACGAGGAAATTCAAAACTACCTGTATGACCAGGGTGTAACGGCTGTACATCGAGCCATGAAAAGGGTTGACAAGGACTTCGTTCCAACCCGTACTATCTCCTTGACATTTGACAGAGTTCATCTTCCATCGAACATTAAAGCGGGCTATGAGATAATTTCAGTTCGCCCTTTCATTTGTTGGTGAAAACACATGTTCAAAGCTGATGGTAGACAGAAAACATCGTTTGAAACTGTACTAAATGCTTTCTCTGAGAATTACTTTGAACAATTAGTTCATGAGCCCACACGAATTGAAAATGGTTTCGAAAACACACTTGACCTCTTAGCCACAAATAATCGTGATCTAATTGAGAGCAGCATGACGGATACAGGGATTAGTGAACACAAGGTCATTGTAGCGAGGGTCAAAACCATATCAACCAAAACCACTAAAAATAAACGCAAAATATATATCTTTAAAACAGCAGATATAATTCGCCTGATGACTTCCTAAGACAGAGACTCCATTCCTTCCAAGCTAATTATGTAAGTGTAGACCAGATATTACTCAAATTCAAAGATACAGTATCGACAGCAATAGATAGGTTCACACCGCATAAGTTAATAAGAGTCAGGACTGATCCACCATGGTACACAAAACACGTCAGAACACTGTTGCAGAAGCAATGAAGAAAGCATGCCAAATTCAGAAGAACACAAAATCCCCAAGACTGGCTAAGTTTCATGGAAGCTCGAAATGTAGTACGGACGTCAATGAGAGATGCCTTTAATAGTTTGCACAATGAAACATTGTCTCAAAATATGGTAGAAAACCCAAAGAGATTTTGGTTGTATGTAAAGTACACCAGTGGTTAAGAAACAGGCAATACCATCACTGAGCGATAGCGATGGAAATGTTACTGATGGTGGTGCCACTAAAGTGGAGTTACTAAATATGGTTTTCCATAATTACTTCAGGAAAGAAGATGAAGTAAATATTCCAGAATTTGAAACCAGAACAGCTGTTAGCACGAGTGACATAAAAGTAGTTATCTTAGGTGTTGCGAAACAACTCAAATCACTTATGAAAGGCGGGTCTTCCTGTCCAGATGGTATACCAATCAGGTTCCTTTCAGAGTATGCAGACACAATAGTGCATTTCTTAGCAATTGTATACAGCCGCTCACTCGACGAAAGGTCTGTCCCCCCCCCCCCCAAAAAAAAAAAAAAAAAGACGGGAAAGTAGCACAGGTCACACCAATATTCAAGAAAGGAAATAGGAGTAACCCATTGAATTACAGACCCATATCACTGACCTCAATTTGCAGTAGGATTTTGGAGCATATACTGTACTCGAACATTATGAATCACCTTGAAGAAAATGACTTATTGATACATAACCAACACGGATTCAGAAAATATCGTTCTTGTGCAACGCAGTTAGCTCTTTATTCCCATGAAGTAACGAGTGCTGTCGACAAGGGATCTCAGATCGATTCCATATTCCTAGATTTCCGGAAGGCTTTTGATACCATTCCTCACAAGCAACTATTAATCAAATTGCACGCATATGGAGTATCGTCTCAGTTGTGTGACTGGATTCATGATTTCCTCTCAGAGAGGTCACAGTTCGTAGTGATAGACGGTAAATCATCGAATAGAACAGAAGTGATATCTGGCATTCCGCAAGGTAGTGTCATAGGCTCTCTGCTGTTCCTGATTTACATAAATGATCTAGGTGATAATCTGAGCAGCCCCCTTAGATTGTTTGCAGATGACACGAAACAAGCTGTCCTTCTTTGCACTTTTTCGATGTCCTCCATCAATCCTACCTGGTGAGGATCCCGCACCGCACAGCAATATTCCAGCAGAGGACGGACAAGTGTAATGTAGGCTGTCTCTTTAGTGGGTTTGTCGCATCTTCTAAGTGTTCTGCCAACAAAGTGCAGTCTTTGTTTCGCCTTCCCCACAATATTATCTATGTGGTCTTTCCAATTTAAGTTGCTCGTAATTGTAATTCCTGGGTATTTAGTCGAATTGACAGCCCTTAGATTTGTGCGATTTATCGTATTCCCGAACTTCATCAAATTTCTTTTAGTACCCATGTGGATGATCTCACACTTTTCTTTATTTAGTGTCGATTGCCACTTTTCACACCATACAGAAATTCTCTCCAGATCATTTTGTAATTGGAATTGATCATCTGATGATTTTACTAGATGGTGGTTTACTCCTCTGCACCTCTGCACAGCCATCTATTCTTTGGTGTCTCGACTCTGTCCACCACAGTGGATTGCGTTTAGCATCTGGAGCTTTTTACACCAGCCCCGTGGAGAGCCTTTATGCTGAGACTGCTGAACCTTCGCTGTCCAATTGGTGAGCTGTCCTTCTGAGTCGTTAAGCTAGTCATCTGTCTTCCATGCTTACTCATCCGGACCATGCCCTTATTTTTGACACCTCCTTGGATTTAGAGTATGTAGGCCACCCTTCCTCTCTACCACCATCGGGGGTCCGCTTCCGTCAACTGCTACATTCTCTTTCCTTCCACTTTCCTAAAACTTTCTTAACGACTGGGGGTATGGTGCCACCTTGGCTTCACCCCCGGACCTGCCTGCTCCGTGACCTTTGTCAGCTTCCGAAGGATAGTATCCCCCCCCCCCCAGTTTATCGGCGGGCATTTGCTGCTCTATTCGCACAAATGGAGCATCCCACATTTATTTACACTGATGGCTCAGAAACCACATTTGGCGTTGGGAGTGCCTATATTGTTGATGACACCCCTAATAGATTTCTGCTTCCCAACCAGTGTTCTGTTTTCACTGCGGAGCCTTACGCTGTTCTCCAGGCTGTCCAATACATCCGTCGCCATAAGCAGCTGCAGTATATTATATGTTCAGATTCTCTCAGTTCTCTCCTCAGCCTCCAAGCTCTTGATACTGTCCACATTCTGGTCCACCAGATTCAGGACTGCCTCCACTTGCTCCACTTGGGGGACGTCTCGGTGGCATTCCTCTGGATCCCAGGCCACGTTGGTATCCGCGGAAATGAGTCAGACAATATAGCGGCCAAGGCTGCAGTCTCTCTTCCTTGGCCCGCTGTTCGCATGGTTCCCTTAGCCAATCTACAGAGCATTTTATGTCATCATGTTGCTCTTGTGGCACACACATTGGTCTACACTTCCCAATAATAAATTACGGGACGTAAAACCCCTTCCATTTGCTTGGACCTCTTCCTTCCGACCTCGTTGTCGGGAGGAGGTAACTTTAACTAGACTCCGGATAGGGCACTGTCTTTTTAGCCATTGGCATCTTTTTAAGTGGCAATCCTCCTCCACTTTGTCCCCACTGCTCTCAACCGTGGATGGTGAGACACCTTTTGCTTCAGTGCCCCTATTTTAATTTGCTATGTGCCCATTTACAGCTGTCGCCTGATTTATCTTCCCTTTTAGCAGATGACACGTGCTCAGCCGATGATGTCCTAGAGTTTATAAGTGTCAGTGAGATGACATCGGTCATTTGACGCTCTTTTTTGGGGAAAAACAACCCCCACCTTCAATGATTGTTTTTATGATTTCTTCCTATTTTTGGTTTCCCTCCTTCGTGAGTTTTGCTCCCATTGCTGCAGATTTCCCATTCGGTTTTTTACCCTTCCCTAAGCCACAGAATGGGCACTTATGACCGTAGCAGTTTTGCGCCCAAAAACAATAACAAAAAAAATATTGGACCATGGGGGGAGGGTATTCAGAAAACAATTTTGGATTCTAATGGATGCAATGGTGTGAAACAATTTGCGTCCATGACGTGCAAAAGGCTTCTTTAAAAGCTGACCAGTGAAAATGATTGTACTTCTATTTCTGCATTTGTAATGTACAAGTGCAGGTGTTTTGTAGAAGACCTACTGTAATTGCTGTGAGTGAGTTAAAACGCCATGTACCATATGATGCAGACTACATTTGGCAAATAGAGATAGATACACCTTGATCCAGAATCAAACCCTTGACCCAAAACGTGATCCACTGCACCAACTGCACGTTGCTATGCCCATATGCTGAGTTACCATACATGTGATCAGTGTTGCCAGATTGCCAATGTTAAATGTCCATTTACTGCTGGAAATATGTGTAGGACAAAATTTTATGGGAGACATTTTTGTATTGCTAGTACACGAGGAATCGAACTGCAAAGTCAGTGTGCAAATTTTTCTTCTCCCAGGACAGATGATGTCTGCCTACACTACAATACTACATCAACGTATGTTGTTGAGCACCAGTTGCAGAGATCCATTCAGAATGCACAACACTATGACCAGAAACATGGCTTCAAATTCTCTCAATTAAAAATACAGAGTTACGTATTTCTGTAGGCTCATAATAGCCCATGCTCACACTGAGTGCTACCTACATAGTAAGTTACTAGAAATGCCTAAATAATACCACTTTGTGGCTCTTCTTCTAGATAGTAAACTAATGTCGTTTTCACATGTATACCAACTAAAATAAACTTTATGATGCTCAGTGTAGTGCAGTTCCTGTGTAGCACCAAATGGAGAGCAGATTGCACTATTCTCGCATAATTTTACAAGTCAGTAGTTCTGTCTTGCATGGACTACGGGTTCGTTGAATACAGATCTGCCACTATATTGGTATTACGCTTACTCGGCTGTGTCAACTGCAGTGGTGTGAGGGTAGAGACTGAGCTTATTGTATGAGCCCCATCAACAGTCTTCTAGCAGAGGCCGGACTCCCAGCACTAAGAGTCTGGTGACAACAATTACTTGCAAATTGTGCTGTATCAATTCTCTGTACACCCTATCATCCAGTTGTTTTCACCACTCTCAGTATAAGCTGTTTACAAATCAGCCCACAGCAGGCAAACTGCCTTGAGCATGACTGTAAGCTCTGAGAAACGATCTCCAGATTCCTCTGCTGGTATCTGCAATATTATCTCTTCCTGCTGCACATTCATGGCAGTCTGTGGTACATCTAGACCTGCCCCACAGGTCAAAGGAGAACACACATCCAACAATGTTCCGTGTGGTGGTGGTGTTCTGCAGCAAGGGGCCACATCTCTTTTGTGAGTATGTACTTGCACAGCACTATTTCCCTTTCTATGCTCAAAGTCTGTCGTCCTGCTGTTCTCATTTTTCTTGTCTGGCTTTCCACTGTCTGGTCTTCTTGGAGCTAATCATGTTTGGATTTGCTTTGATTTTGGACATCCTTTTCTTTCCTCTCTTCTGACATTTTATACAACACTCACTATATGACCCCCAATGTTGGGTTTGACCTACCATTCTTGTTCCAGACCCCTCTTTGTTTCAACCCGCATCACACTGAATCCACCCCACAGGAGGTCCACAGCTCTTTGTGGGTACTTGTGTGGTAGGCATGGGTCCCCAAGCTAGTGCAGCCTTTATTCTTTTGTGGACTGCTTTACCTTCCCCTTCCTTCTCGTTACCTGTCCTCCTTCCTTCTCCTTTGCCCCTTCTGTTTCCCTCTCTTGGTGTTTTTCTTTATGTCGACCCGGCTATCCTCATGACTTTTCTTCATCTTGCATTTTCCTCCTCCTTTTTCGTTTTTGTTTTTTGGTCCCCCTCAAGGGTTTGACCTCCACCTCTAAATTTGAAATCTGTAGTATGAGCCAGCTGGGGAAGAATTCCCTCCCTAGTGTCTTTCGCATGGGTTCCTCTCACCTCCTCCTCCTCGTCCTGCCCCTTTTTCCCGTCCACTCCCTCCCCACCATAGCCCTTTCACCTCCTTGCTATGTCACCAGCTTGGTAGCCCCAGTCTGTGTGGTGGGGCTGTTAGGTACCCATCTGACCGAGTGCGCCCCCCCCCTCCCCCCGACACCATAGGGATCACACTGCTGGTACCTGCACAGTGAAGGTCTTGTGCATGCCTAGGAGTGGTTGCCCATCCTTTCGGGGCATCTGAACTCCCGGCAGTGACCATCCTGCCAGGCAGCTGTTGCTGTGGCTGGGGCTGGGTGTCACCCACAAGGCGAGCCCATTAGGAGTGGGTGGTACCAGGGCGGACGTTTGGCACATGAAATGCGTTAAACTCTCTGGCTACTCTTCTGTGGCCGCTTCTCTTCCTCGACATAGTTCTTTCTGTTTCTGCCTTCCTGGCCTTACTCTCCTTGGCTAATCCATGGGAGGAGAGCCAGAGTGCTGGCTTGGGGCGAAACCCTTTCCACATTTCCTGGTCTGTACCAGGACCAATGGGGAAACTTTTGCTGCCACCAAACCGCTTTTCTTTGTGGAACTTATTGAGGACAAGTTCGGTGAAGTTGAGCCGTTAAGCAAGATGAGACCTGGCTCTCTCCTTATAAAGACAACTTCTGCCAGCCTGCCTCCCTCTGTGCCTGCGACTGTTTAGGAGACATCCCCATGACTATTGCTCCTCACAAGTTACTCAATATGACACAGGGTGTAATTTTTCATAGGGACCTTCTCCTCCAGTCCGACAATTAACCTAGGGCTAATCTGGAATGACGTGGCATTCATTTCATCCTGTGTGTCCAGATAGGCCCCAAGGACCATCGTGTAGACACTAGCACATTCATCCTGGCATTTGAGGGAGATACCCAACCTGAGAAGCTCAAGGTAATAATTTAAAGATGTGCTGTGAAACCATACATTCCACCTCCCATGCGTTGCTTCTGTTGCCTCACGTTCACCCACGTCATCGCAATGGGATGCCACTCCCATCTGTGGTGACTGTAGCCACCATCTTCATGTGGGAAGCCCCTGCACCCCATCACCTAACTATGTAAACTGCTCTGGTCTCCATTCTCTCCACTCACCAGTGTGTCCAGTATATATAAAGGAAAAAAAAAATTCACCGAATAATGATCCTTGACTGTCTCAGCTACTTTGAGGCCTGGAAGAAGTTTGACAGACTTCACACTATAAATCTCTCCTCTACCTTTGCCTCAGTTAAGTCTTGCCCTCCTCACTCCTCCCACTTACCCCCATCCTGGCCCCCTTCCCTTTCCTCACCTCACCCTCGGCGGCTCCTCCTCCTCCTCGTCCAGGGAAGACATCCCCTTCCCTGGCTGTTGCTAAGGATGGGGTTCCCTCTTGGAACACCCCTCCCCAGTGTTCTCAGGACAGGAAGCTTGCACTCTCAGTTCGGACAAGATACCTGCGCTCAGAGGGCCCCAAAGCCCCTCTTGCTCTGTCCAATGTCAACGTCATGGCCACCTATTCCCTTACCGATAAAGCTTCCTCCCCCCCCCCCCCCACCACCATCAAGGGAGGAGACGAAGAAGAAGAAGAAGAAGAAGCAGCGCAAGTCAAAGGATGGCACTTCCCCGGGGGACTTCACCCCCTCCTTCTGATCCCGAATAGCCCCCTGTAGGTCCGGGGCTTAGAATAGGACCGAGGTGTCCCTGCCTGTCGTAAGAGGTGACTAAAAGGAGTCTCACACTTTTCGGCCCTGTAATTTCTGGTCCCATTTTATGGTTTGACCTGCCACTTTCCAAATTCTACGGAAGTGTGGGCCATATGGGGAAGGATGCCTTACGTGGTGCACCAGTTATCCATAGTGCACTTAGATTCTACATCTTGAACCTCTCGTCACGGCTTTGCATCTCCACCTGCAATTCAATGATTTGGGTGAGGATACTTTCTGGGGTATGTCATCTTCTTCTGTTGCCTCCTGTCCCTTTTCTTCCCAATCACAATATTGGATTTCTCTGCTCCTAATATCCAGCATGGTAGCTAGTCCGTTGTGGTGGGGCCATCATGTAATCATTTGGTGGTAGCTCCCCTGACAACACAGAGACAGCACTGCTGATGCCTGAGCTGTAAACTCCCCACGTATGCCAAGTAGTAGGTGCCGGTCTTCCTGGGGCATCAGGACTCCCGGCAATGGCCATCATGCCTGGTGGTCTTTGCCGTGGCTGGGTGGCGCACACGGGGTGAGCCGCTGGTTGGAGTGGGTGGTACTAGGGCGGACACCTTGCACATGAAGCGACAAAGGCTTCAACATCCCGGCCATTCTGTGGCCATCTCTAAGAGTTATAGTAGTCATGACACTCTTTCTGATCTTTCGGCCTTCCCCTCCCTGGCCACCCTCTGGGAAGAGGGCCCAAGTTCTCCGGCTTGGGTTAAAACCTTTCCTTCTACATCAACATATACATAAACATATATACTCCGCTAGCCACCAAGCGGTGTGTGGCGGAGGGCACAATTCGTGCCAAAGTCATATTCCCCCCTCTGTTCCACTCTCTCTCTCTCTCTCTCTCTCTCTCTCGGATCACGCGAGGGAAAAACGACTGTCTGAATGCCTCAGTACGAGCTCTTATTTCCCTTATCTTTGAATGGTGATCATTGCGTGATTTGAAAGTTGGTGGTAATAATATATGCTCTACATCCTCGGTGAAGATTGGATTTCGGAATTTAGTGAGCAGCCCCTTCTGTTTAGCCTGCTGTCTATCAGCAAGAGTGTCCCACTTCAAACTTTCTATGAGATTTGTAACGCTCTCGCGATGGCTAAATGTACCAGTCACGAATCTTGCTGCTCTTCTTTTAACCTTCTCAATCTCTTGAATCAGACCCAACTGGTAAGGGTCCCAAACAGACGAACAGTACTCAAAGACCGGACGAACTAATGTATGGTAAGCTATTTCCTTTGTTGAAGGACTGCATCACTTCAGGATTCTACCAATAAACCACAATCTAGAGTTCGCCTTATCCGTTACTTGTGTAATCTGATCATTCCATTTGAGATCATTTCGAATAGTCACACCCAGGTATTTTACGGACGTTGCTGCTTCCAAAGACTGGGCATTTATTTTGTACTCATACATTAATTCGGATTTTCACCTTGTTATACACAGAAGGTTACACTTACTAATATTGAGAGATAACTGCCAGTCATTACACCACGCATTTATTTTCTGCAAAACCTCACTGATTTGTTCACAACTTTTGTGTGATACTACTTTCCTGTAGACTACATCATCGGCAAACAGTATAAGGCTGCTGTCAATACCATCACCTACATCGTTTATGTAAATCGTAAAAAGCAGAGGACCTATTACGCTGCCCTGGGGCACGCCTGAAGTTATGCTTGTTTCTGTTGAAGTCACCCCATTCAGGACGACATACAGTGCGTAACTGAGTCAAATGCCTTTCGAAAGTCGAGAAATATGGCATCAACCTGGGAGCCGGTATCTAGAGTCTGTTGTATATCATGCACAAACAGGGCCAGCTGTGTCTCGCATGACCGCTGTTTCCTAAAACCGTGCTGGTTTCTACAGATGAGTTTCTCAGAGTCTAGAAAGATCATTATGTCTGAACGCAAAATATGTTCCATGATTCCACAACAAATCAATGTCGGTGAAATTGGCCGGTAATTATGTGCATCCGATTTTCTATGCTTTTTATAAATTGCTATGACCTGGGCCTTCTTCCAGTCCCATGGAACTTTCCGCTGTTCCAATGATCTCTGACAGATGATAGACAAGAATGGTGCTATATTTGTAGCATAGTCAACATAAAATCTTACGGGGATACTGTCTGGGCCAGATGCCTACCTGGCGTCTAAAGATCGTAACTGTTTTACAATCCCAGATACACTAAACACTGTCAGCCATCCTTTCGTTTGTTTGATAATTGAAAGGGGGAATGGTGCTGCAGTCCTCTACCGTAACTGAGTTTTTGAAGGCTAGGTTTAGAATTTAGGCCTTCTGTTTATCATCATCAGGTACATTACCCATACTGTCAGCATGAGAAGGTATTGAATTATTTGTAGTGTTCATAAATTTTACGCATGACCAACATTTTTTGGGGGTATATTTAGAATCTGCAGATAAAATATTGCTTTCAAATTCGTTAAAAGAAACTCTCATTGTCCTTCTGACAGCTGCTTTCATTTCGCATAATTTCTGTTTGTCAGCGGGACGGTGACTACGTTTAAAATGACTGTGCAAAATTCTCTGCTTTCTCAGCAACTTCCTAATATGTTTGTTGTACCAAGGTGGATCCTTTCCCTCCCCTATACTTTTGCTAGGCACATACTTCCCTAGCATATGGTGGACACTACCTTTAAATTCCGACCAAAGATGCTCAGTATCTTTGTGTCTCGCGGTGAATGCTTGGAGCTGACTATGAAGATCTTCATTAATGACACTTTTATTTACTTTCCCAAACAAGAAAACTCTATGCTGGATTTTTTATTTATTTATTTATTTTTATTTTTATTTTTTTTTTTCAACTTCCACTGACATAGAAGCCACAACGACATTATAGTCGCTAATTCCCTCGGTACATGGTTTGTACCAGGACAGATGGCGAGAGTTTTGTCACAACCAAGCCTTTATTTTTTGTGGAGACGTTTGAAGATAAGTATGGTGAAGTGGAATCCACGAGTAAAATGCTGTCCAGTTCTGTGCTCATAAAGACATCGTCTGCTGCCCAATCTGAAGCCCTGCGTGCTTGTGACCATCTCGGTGACATCCCAGTCTCTGTCGTACCCTACCAATCTTTGAACTCAGTACAGGGTATCATTTTCTACCAAGATCTTCTTCTCTAAACTGACGAGGAGCTCCGTGCAAACCTTGAGCGGCGAGGAGTCCGATATATCTGCCATGTACAGCGAGGCCCTAAAAACAGTCGCACCGATACAGGTGCCTTTATCCTGGCCTTTGAGAGGGGTAACCCTCCAGGAGAAGGTAAAGGTGATGGTGTATCAGTGTGATGTAAAACCTTACATTCCACCACCGATGAGATGCTTTAAATGCTTATGGTTTGGACACGTCTTCCCGCTGCACCAATGATCCCCTCTGTGGTGATTGTGGGTGCCCCTTCCATGAGGGGAGTTACTGTGCTCCCCCACCAGTGTTCGTCACTTGTAACGCACAGCATCCTCCACGCTCGCTAGCATGCCCGGTGTATATGAAAGAATGACGGATTCAAGAGTATGAGACTTTGGATTGACTTACCTACACCGAGGCTTGTCGAAAGTTTGACTGGCTCCATCCTGTGCCTCTGACTTCTACCTTTGCTTCAGTTATGTCCATTCCCCCTCCTACCCCCTCCTCTTCCGAGCCCTGCCCATTTCGCTCCACACCTTCCCCCTCACCCTCACTCTCCCACTCCCCCTCCCCATCAGTACCCATACCCACCCCTTTGGGTGCTGCTCCCCCTCCCCATCAGTACCCATACCCACCCCTTCGGGTGCTGCTCCCCCTCCCCCGCCGGAGAAGCGCTCCCCTTCTTCGGCAGCCGCTGGTACTGGAGCTCCCTCCCGGGACTCCTCTTCCTGGCACCCCCAGAAAGGCGATCTGCAGCTCCACATCGGCCATGCGACCCGCGGCTGGTGGATGCCAAGTTTGCCAGGCATAATTCTGTGCCCGACCTCGCTGCAATCTGCCCTTCTCTTCTTTCACAAGAGAAGCAGCAGAAACACAAGAACAAGGGCAAGGCCTCTCTAGTACCCCCTTCTCCAGCCAATGAACCAACAGAGTCTGACCCCACCTATATGGACATTACCCCATCCTTATCGGTGACAGATGGCAACTCGGCAGTGTGATTGGCTCCGGTCCGTTCGCTTCCTATTTGGACTCCAGCTTGAGAATCCTCCAATGGAATAGTAATGGCTATTTGCGTCACCTTCCAAAGTTGCAGCCCCTTCTTTCCTCCTACTCTGCTGCATGCATTGCTCTCCAGGAGACCCATTTTGTCAGTTCTTACTTACCCACCCTTCATGGGTTCCACACTTTTTGTCGAAACCGAATTGGCCCCTTGCGGGCTTATGGTGGTGTTTGCCCCTTGGTCCGCAAGGAAATTGTTAGTAAATGGGTTCCCCTCCATACCACTCTGGAAGCAATTGCTGTCAGGGTCCATCTGGCCACTCCAATCACAATCTGTAATCTCTACCTCCCACCTGACAGACCGCCCACAACTCTTGCCCTAACAACCCTTCTTCAACAACTTCCTTCTCCCTTCCTGCTTCTAAGGGACTTAAATGCCCACAACCCTCTTTGGGGTAGTCACACAACTACTGCCCTGGGCGGGACAGTTGAAGCTGTTCTGGCAGGGCTTGACCTCTGTCTCCTAAACATCGGCGCTCCCACATACTTTAGTGTGGCACATGGCACTTTCTCTGCCATTGACCTCTTCATCAGCAGTCCTGGCCTTCTTCCTCTCATTCATTGGGGTGTCCACGATGACATGTGACAGCGATCATTACCAGATTGTTTCGACCTTCCTTTGGTATATCTCACTCTGTCACCCTCCCAGGTGGGCCTTCTCTAAAGCTGTTTGGGGTGCCTTCTCTGCTACCATTCCCCCTGTTCTACCACACACTAGTATTGATGAGTCTACACAAACTTTGACTGCTGCCCTTCTTTCTGCAGCTGTTTCAGCCATCTCTTCTTTCTCGGGTTCCCCCCGGTTGGAAAATGGACCCTTGGTGGACTCTGTAAATTGCTGCGGCCATAAAAGACCCCCGCTGTGCTCTTCAATGCTTCAAGCGGCACCCTTCTACTGCTCTCCTTCTGGTCTTCAAACTGTCCCGCACCCAAGCCCCTTACCTAATCAAATTTCAGAAATGGATTTGCTGGGAACGATATGTGGCTGCCATAGGACCGCACACGCCCTCTTTACAAGTCTGGATGTAACTCAGGCGAATTTTTGGCCATCGTCCTCCCACCGGCATTGCAGGAATTTCTGTGCATGGTGTTGTCCTTACCCGTGTGGACTTTGTTGCAGAGCATTTCACTCAACACTCTGCCCAAGCCTCTGCATCGACTCAGTATCCACCCACGTTCCTCCTCCTGAAAGAGCACTTGGAACGACTGCCTTTGTCTTTAGTTTCTTGCTGCTTGGAGCCTTATAATGCCCCATTTAGCGAGTGAGAATTCTCCAGTGCCCTCTCCCTTTGTCCCGACACGGCTCCTGGACCAGATCGGATACATAACCAAATGCTCCAACACTTATCGGTGGCCCCCCAGGGGATCCACAACTCTTTTGTGGATACGTGCGTAGCGAGCACGGGGCTCCGAGCTAATGTGGCCTTCCTTCCTTTCCGGGCTGCATACCTTCCCTTTCCGCATCCTTCCCCATCCCCTGTCTTCACCCCCCCCCCCTCACCTCTGGCTCTTTCCTTCACTTTCTTCCCCTCTGGGAGTATGGTTTGCGCCTACGTCCGGAGACGGACGCTTGTCAATGTACCGCATTCTTCTTCTTCCTTGCTTGTATGTCTTCTTCCTTCCTTTGTCCTTCTCCATTCCTTACCTCTTCTCTTTACCCTTTTCTCCGCTGCGGCGTTTGAGACCCCCTCTTCTTTCCTTTCCCTTTCTCTTTCTTCCTCCCTGTGCGTGTCTGAAGGCCGACCCACGCACTTCCATGCGTAGCCGGTGACGGGGTAACGCGTAATTCCCCGCCCCGGGTAGACAGGTAGGACACGTACGTACCCCCTGGTAAAGGCCAGGCCCAGGGAGGGGTGATTACCCGAGCTGATACCTTCCGAAAGTGCCGATTGGTCCCTCCGTCCGTTTGTCGGGAGGTGTGACCTGAGGTGTGAACAATCACCTAAGGCGGGTGTGCCCTCGGTGAGGGCCCCCACAAGGGAGGAGCGCGCCATCGGAGACGCCGGTAATCATGGGGGATTCTTCCGCAATGGTTTCCTCACCTTCCACTATGTCTGCTCACAAACGTAAGTTCACTGAGTCTCAGCCACAGACGGTTCTTCCATCGTTGCCACAGTTCCTTGTTGTTTCTCGGTCTGACGAAGGTCACGACTTTTCCACGGTCAACCCTTTCATTATTCAGAAAGGTGTCGACGCAATTGCGGGTCCTGTAAAGTCTTGTTCCAGATTACGGAATGGCACCCTGTTGTTAGAAACACACAGTGCCCTCCAGGCTCAAAAATTGCTGCGTACTTCTCTGCTCCACACATTCCCTGTCCGGGTGGAACCGCACCGTACCTTAAATTCCTCGCGTGGAGTCGTTTATACACGCTCCCTCGATGGATTGTCTGACGAAGAAATTCAGCACTACCTGTCTGACCAGGGCGTCACCGCTGTTCATCGGGTTACGAAAAGGGTTGACTCGAACATCATTCCAACCCGCACTGTCTTCTTGACATTTGACAAAGTTCAACTCCCATCAAAAATCAAAGCAGGCTATGAGATAATTTCCGTTCGCCCTTATGTCCCGAACCCTACGCGTTGCTATCGATGTCAGCGGTTCAATCACACCAGCCAGTCCTGTTCCAATCCGGCCAAATGTGTTACGTGTGGCAGGGATGCCCATGAGGGAGCTTGTCCACCTCCATCCCCTCGCTGCATCAACTGTATGGGTGACCACGCTGCTTCCTCTCGAGATTGCCCTGTTTTTAAGGACGAAAAGCTGATCCAGGAAATAAGAGTGAAGGAAAAGGTGTCGACCTTTGCTGCTCGAAAGTTACTCGCCAGTCGACAGCCCACCGTGCCTCAGAAAGGAAAATACAGCGCTGTCCTTGCTTCTCCTCGGCCAACAAAGGAGGCGGCCACGCAGACTTGCGACCTCACATTTAGTACCACGGTCGTCAGATCGGCCAGCGCAAAGATCGCCCGTTCAACCTCACCTCTTTCGCCTGCCCACTCTATGGCTCGCCCTTCGTCGAGTTCTGCTAAATCTCGAGCCCAAAAGTCAGACGCCAAGTCTTCAAAAAAAGAGCATTCTCGTGAAGAGTTTTTACGTACTGCAACTTCACAACCATCGGTTCCTCCTTCATCTAAACATACCTCCAAGAAGGCTACGAAGAAACACAGTTCCTCTCCTTCTCCGCCACGGCGTGTCCCATCTACAGCACCACCTGGCGGAAATCGCCCTCGGCCATCTTCTGTGTCGCCGAGGCGCACTGTTGGTGGCCGGTCAACTGGCCGATCGTTGGTGGCAGGAGCTGCTCCTGACCAACCTATGGATCAGGATCTTCTGCCTTCGACTGAATGCCATTCCATCCTGTCGGTCGCAAGCTCTGAGCAGTCGTTGAGTTGACAGCACCCTTGGTGACGTTCCTCCATTTTCTGTTCACCCTATGTCCATTATCCACTGGAATATCCGCGGAATTCGCGCCAATCGGGAGGAATTGTCGATCCTCTTACGATCCTACTCGCCGGTCATCTTCTGTCTTCAGGAAACAAAGCTGCGTCCCCATGACCGCTTTGTTCTCCCTCATTTTCAGTCCGTCCGATATGACCTCCCCTCTGTTGAAGGCACTCCAGCCCATGGAGGACTCATGATTCTGCTCCATGATACTCTCCATTATCACCCAATCCCCTTAAACACTTCCTTCCAAGCTGTCGCCGTCCGTCTTTCCCTTTCTGGATACAAGTTCTCTCTTTGTACGGTATACATTCCATCGTCTACACCAATGGAACGAGCTGATCTCCTTCATCTTCTTGATCAGCTTCCACCCCCCTACTTGCTGGTTGGGGACTTCAATGCCCACCACCCGCTTTGGGGATCTCCACATCCTTGTCCACGTGGCTCATTATTGCTAGACGTCTTCCACCAAGCGGATCTAGTCTGCCTCAACACTGGGGTCCCCACATTTTTGTCTGCCTCCACGGCAAATTTATCCCATTTGGACCTTGCGGTCGGTACTGTTCCGCTAGCTCGGCGCTTCGAATGGTTCGCCCTTGATGATACACACTCGAGTGACCACTTTCCATGTGTTCTTCGACTGCAGCCTCAACTGCCATATATGCGCTCGCGACGCTGGAAGTTTGCCCAAGCCGATTGGACACTTTTTTCGTCTCTAGCGACATTCGATGACCGTCGCTTTCCCAGCGTCGACGATGAGGTCACACATTTTACCGACGTTATTCTCACAGCTGCGGAACGTTCAATACCACGCACCTCCGAATTGCCCCGGCGCCCTCCAGTTCCTTGGTGGAACGAGGCATGCCGTGACGCAATACGTGAGCGGCGACGTGCTCTTCGCATTTTCCGTCACCATCCAACTTTGTCCAACTGTATCCGATATAAGCAGCTCCGTGCGCGATGCCGTCGCGTCATCCGCGATAGCAAGAAGGCAAGCTGGAAATTCTTTACTAGCTCATTTAACAACTTCACTCCCTCCTCGGAAGTTTGGAGTCGGCTTCGACGGTTCTCAGGCGCGCCTAGTTTCTCCCCGGTCTCTGGGCTCACTGTCGCGCATGATACCTTAGTGGACCCCGTCGCAATTTCTAACTCATTGGGTCAGCACTTTGCTGAGATTTCGAGCTCTTCAAATTACCCGCCAGCGTTTCTCCCGAAGAAACGTGCAGCGGAAGTGCGACATCTTGCTTTCTCCTCTCAAAATCGCGAAAGCTACAATACTGTTTTCTCCATGCGCGAACTCCAACATGCACTCTCTTCTTCTCGCTCCTGCGCCCCAGGACCGGATGGTATCCATGTCCAAATGTTGCTGCATTTATCAACCCATAGCCTGCGTTACCTCCTTCGCCTTTATAATCGAATTTGGACCGACAGTACCTTTCCCAGGCGATGGCGGGAAGCTATCGTCGTTCCCGTTCCGAAACCTGGAAAGGACAAACATCTCCCCTCTAGCTATCGCCCCATTTCTCTCACGAGTAGTGTCTGTAAGGTTTTGGAGCGTATGGTGAATTACCGTTTAGCTTGGTGGCTGGAGTCCCGCAGTCTTTTAACACCAGCCCAATGCGGATTCCGAAAGCATCGTTCTGCTGTTGACCATCTTGTTGCTCTCTCCACTTATATCATGAACAATTTTCTCCGGAAACGCCAAACGGTAGCAATATTTTTTGATCTGGAGAGAGCGTACGATACCTGTTGGAGGACAGGCATCCTCCGCACACTGTTCTCTTGGGGCTTTAGAGGCCGGCTGCCCCTTTTTCTTCGCGAATTTATGGCAGAGCGCACATTTAGGGTGCGGGTGAACACTACTCTCTCCCGTACTTTCTCCCAAGAAAACGGGGTACCCCAGGGCTCCGTGCTGAGTGTTGTACTGTTTGCCATCGCCATTAATCCAATTATGGATTGTCTCCTTCCTGATGTCTCGGGCTCCCTCTTTGTGGACGATTTTGCGATCTACTACAGCTCTCAACGGACCAGCCTTCTTGAAAGACGTCTTCAAGGATGTCTCGATCGCCTCCACTCGTGGACCATCGAAACCGGCTTCCGTTTCTCACCCAGTAAGACCGTTTGTGTAAATTTTTGGCGACGTAAGGAGTTTCTTCCGCCCTCCTTACATCTAGGTCCTGTCAACCTTCCGTTTTCCGACGTCGCAAAATTCTTGGGTCTTATGTTTGACAGAAAACTGTGCTGGTCCTCCCACGTTTCCTATCTTTCGGCTCGCTGTCTGCGTTCCCTTAACACCCTCCGTGTCCTGAATGGTACCTCTTGGGGAGCGGACCGGGTGGTCCTTCTCCGCCTCTATCGCGCCTTAGTGCGCTCGAAATTGGATTATGGAAGCATAGTCTACTCCTCTGCTCGGCCGTCTATTCTTCGGCGTCTCGACTCTATCCACCACCGTGGATTACGTTTAGTGTCTGGAGCTTTTTACACCAGCCCTGTGGAAAGCCTTTATGCTGAGACTGCTGAACCTCCACTGTCCAATCGGCGGGCAGTCCTTCTGAGTCGTTATGCTAGCCATCTGTCTTCCATGCCTGCTAATCCAGCCTATAACCTTTTTTTCGACGCCTCCTTTGATGTCGAGTATGCAGGCCGCTCCTCCTCCCTCCTACCCCCGGGAGTCCGCTTCCGTCAACTGCTCCATTCTCTTTCCTTCCGCTTTTCTAAAACCTTCTTGACAACTTGGGGTACAGCACCGCCTTGGCTCCGTCCCCGGATCGACTTGCTCAGAGACCTATGTCAATTTCCCAAGGATGGTACCCCTACACTTGTTTACCGTCGGGCATTTGCTGCTCTATGTGCACAAATGACGGAAGCCACATTTATTTACACCGATGGCTCGAAAACATCGTTAGGTGTAGGGAGTGCCTATATTGTTGGCGACACCCCAAATCACTTTCGGCTTCCCGACCAGTGTTCGGTTTATACTGCGGAGCTTTACGCTGTTCTCCAGGCTGTCCACTACATCCGCCGCCATCAGCGGATACAGTACGTAATCTGCTCCGATTCTCTCAGCTCTCTCCTCAGTCTCCAAGCTCTTTACCCTGTGCACCCTCTGGTCCACCGGATTCAGGACTGTCTGCGCTTGCTCCACCTGGGGGGCGTCTCAGTGGCGTTCCTCTGGCTCCCGGGACACGCTGGTATCTGTGGAAATGAGGCGGCCGATATAGCAGCCAAGGCTGCAGTCTCTCTTCCTCGGCCAGCTCTTCAGTCTCTTCCGTTTACCGATCTACGGAGCGGTTTATGTCGCCAAGTCACTCATTTATGGCATGCGCATTGGTCAACACTTCCCCACAATAAATTGCGGGAAGTGAAAGCCGTTCCTTGCGCTTGGACCTCTTCCTCCCGAACGCGTCGTCGGGAGGAGGTAATTTTAGCCCGACTCCGGATAGGGCACTGTCTTTTTAGTCATCGACATCTTTTAAGCGGTGATCCTCCCCCACTCTGTCCCCACTGCTCTCAGCTGTGGACGGTCAGACACCTTTTAATTGAATGCCCCTATTTTAATCCGTTACGCTCCCGTCTACAGCTATCGCCTGATCTATCGTCGATTTTAGCAGATGACACGCGCTCAGCTGACCGCGTTCTACAGTTTATTAGAGACAGTGAAATGACGTCAGTCATTTGAAGCTTTTTTTTGGGGGACAACCAACCCCTTTCTATAGTGGACTTTTAAGCATTCCTTCTGCCTTTAGTTTCTCAAATTTTCTGACTTTGTTTCCATTGCTGCTGATTTTAAATTTCGTTTTTTTCCTGTTTTCTACGTCACGGGCTGGGCGCTAATGACCATAGAAGTTTTGCGCCCTAAAAACCACAAACAAAAAAAAAAAAAAAAAAAAAAACTTATCGGTGGCTGGCCACCATCATATTCTGACCCTTTTCAACCATCTGTGGAGTGAGGGGATATTTCCTACCCAGTGGCAGGAAAGCATTGTTAATTCCATGCTAAAGCCTGGGAATCCACCTCTTCAGTTGGATAGTTACCATCCAATTAACCTTACCAACACCCTCTGCAAGCTCCTTGAACGCCTGGTGAGTCGGCAGCTGTTTTGGATCCTTGAATTGCGCGACCTTTTGTCATCGACGCAAGTTGGTTTTCGCTGTGACCGCTCTACGGTGGATAACTTGGTCCACCTGGAGTCTGCTATCCGGTTGGCTTTTGCCCATCAGTAACACCTCATTGCAGTTTTCTTTGACCTGCATAAAGCTTATGACACCACCTGGCACCACCACATCCTCACCACCGTACACGAATGGGGCCTTCGTGGTGCTCTGCCCATTTTTATCTGTAACTTTCTTTCTTGTCACTCTTACCGGGTCCAAGTTGGTTCCTCCTACAGCACTTCCCATCGGCAAGAAAATGGGGTTCCACAGAGTTCCGTGCTGAGCATGCCTGTCTTACTCATCGCCATTAATGGACCAGTGGCGGTTGCTGGGCTGACAGTGTCCCCCTCTTTGTATGCTGACGATTTTTGTATATACTTCACTTCCTCCATCATACGCGCTCCATAATGCCGTCTACAGGGGGCAATCTACCGGGCGGAATCTTGCACTCTGTTCCATGGCTTTCAGTTTTTGGAGGCCAAGTCGTGTGCCATGCATTTCTGCCGTCGCCGTACACTCCATCCCCATCTGGACCTGCTCCTCAATGGCCAATCCTTCAAGGTGGTGGACGCCCATCGCTTCTTGGGTCTGGTCTTTGATGCCCAGTTGACATGGCTCCCTCATCTTCACTAGCTGAAGAGGACATGCTGGTTACATCTCAATGTTCTTAGATGTCTGTGCAATACCACCTGGGATGCAGACCACTCTATTCTCTTGCGGTTGTACAAAGCGCTGGTCCAGTTCCGTTTAGACTACGAGAGCCCTGTCTATGGTTCTGCGTCACCTTCGACATTGCAGATATCGCACACTATTGTGGGGTACGACTTGCGACTGGTGCCTTCTGGACTAGCCCCGTGATTAGCCTTCTCACAGAGGCGGGGATTCTACCGCTGCGAGTTTTGCACCAACGCTGATATCTTAAGTGCTCCGCATTCACTACACCCCAAAGCACCCTAATTATGATCTCCTTTATCCAGACATGGAAATCAACATCTTGCGATGGCAGCCACATGTGGGCTTACCATGACTACCTGCATTCAGTCGCTCTTTTCTGAGCTGCAGCACTTCCCTTTACTGCCTCGTTTCTCCACTCGCACACGTACCTGTTCGTGGTTCGTCTCTTGGCCACAGCTCTGTCTTGATCTCTCCATCAAGTCAAAGGATTCTATCCCTCCAGAGGACCTTCGCCACCAATTCTACTGTCTCCTCAGTTCATTCCAGGGTTTGGAAGTGATGTATAATGATGGCTCCATGGCTCTATGGTTGCTGGTCACACTGGTTATGCTTACACCTATGCGAGACACACGGAACTTCATTCCTTGCCAGATGGCTGTAGTGTTTTTACTGCAGAATTGGTAGCCATCTTTCACGCATTGTACTATGTCCGCTTCTGCTCAGGACTGTCCTTCACTATCTGTAGTGAGTCCTTGAGCAGTTTGCAAGCCATCGGCCAATGCTTCCCTCTCCACACATTGGTCATAGCTATCTAGGACTACCTTTCTCTCCTTGATCAATGTGGATGCTCGGTGGTTTTCATTTGGACCCCAGGCCATGTTGGGATCCCTGCAATTAACTTGCCAATTGACTGGCTACTAACAGGCCATCTCTTGCTGTTGGCATTGTGGAAATAAACCTTCACTTGTCATTAAATTGTCGGGTTTTGGGACTTTGGAATGCAGAATGGCATACTCATTCTCCGCCGAACAAGCTCGGGGCGATAAAGGATTCTACAACTATGTGGCGGGCCTCCTTGTGGGCCTCTCGTAAAGCCTCTGTCATCCTTTGCCGGCTCCGCATCAGCTATACTTGGCTGACTCACCGTTATCTCCTCTGTCATGATGACCCCCCCTCTCTGTTGTTGTGGATCAATGTTGACTGTGGTTCACCTCTTACTGGACTGTCCTGACTTAGCCGCTCTGTGACGGACTTTTAGCTTTCCTGACTCGATACCCCTGGCGTCAGATGACAATGCCTCAGCGGCTGATCTAGTTTTACGATTTCTTTGTGATCGGGGTTTTTAGTACTTTATTTAAGAGTGAGACCTCCAACCTTATCAGTGGGTGGAGGGGATGGCAGGCTGTCTTGCTCCCCCCCCCTTCACCCTGACTGGACTGGCTTCGACTGGGCCTCTGCCTTCCCACTCCTTTCTATATGGGGGTCTGTTTTATCTCTAATGTCTATCTTGTCTACCTGTGCTTCTTCCTTCATGCCCCTGTCATTAGTCACTTTCTTTCCCTCCTCTCTTCTTTTGGCTACTTCCTTCCATCTCTGTTAATAATTTGTAATTTTATGGCCATTGTAATTCACTCTTATAGTGTGAGGTTTTATCGGTTTTAGTTATTCCAAGGTCGGAGGGACTGATGACCGTGTAGTTTGGTCCCTTTCTCCAATCCAACCAACCACAACACTCTACTCCACAGTCTCCCACCAGGTTGGGGTCCCTTGGGATGCACTCGTGCCAAGATTCTGCTGATCTACGACTGGACACCAGCCAGTGGCTGAAGAAGCCACAGGTTGCTGGTTGTAGAGCTTAAAGTTTCTCATCTGTCCCTGTAAGTAGGGCAGACAAGCTGTCGCAGACATCAGTCATCCGAGTAGAAGAGGAACAAAAGAAGACCTCCAAGACACTGGAGATTCCAGTGGTCCCATGTCGCTGAAACCCACATGTTCCACCTCAGTACCCAAAACGGAGGTCCTGGTGGCCCCTGTGGCACCGGATTCCACCACATGATCTGATTTAGAACCAATATGTATTGTTGTATCCTCGCTACCAGTGGCAGCAGGTGACCCTAGGGCACGACTTGCCTCCTTTGTCTCTTCACTTCCTGCACAGGATACCAATAGCGTGATATCCAGTAAAGCTGTTGTGGTTTTTTCCACCACTTGGCTTGAGCTACCTCATGTCTAATGTGTTTCCCCTGCTTTCTGCAATGACCTCCAGGAAACTTGGTTCTCACCACTTAGGAACCCCTATCCAGTGTGGTTATCAGAACTACTTTAAGAATGAAGCAGACTATGAAATAGTGTCAGGCAGAGTTAGCATGTACATTCTGGACTCTGTGTACAGCAGAACACATGCTCTCAGTGCTATTTTAGAGGCTGTGGCTGTTTGTGTGAGGATGTCTCTGAACTTCACTGTCTGTAAGTAAGTAAGTAAGTAAGTAAGTATGTATGTATGTATGTATGTGCATCTCTCTCACATTAGTTAAGTATCTCAGACTGCATTGTCTGCACTGTTTCTTACGAGTCCCCCCACTCTTCCTCATTTTTGGTGACTTCAATGCCCACACCCTTTTATAGGGTGGAACTGTGACCATTGGCCATGGTAAAGCTATCAAAATGTTGCTCACAGAGCTTGAACTTTCTCGTGAGTGCTAGTACTCGCCCCCTCCCCCCATACACTTCAGTGTAGCATATGGATCGTATTTGACCATTGGACTTTCCATACGCAGCCCTGGTCCTGTCCCCTTCACCCATTTGAAAGTTCATGATGACCTGTGTGACTGATTATTTTCCGATCATCCTGTCCCTCCTTCACACTTAGCATCATCCCCCTTCAGTTCCGGGGGTTAGAATAGGCCAGCAGTATTCGTGCCTATCCTAAGAGGCGACTACAAGGAGTCACATGTTTTGGCCTTTGTGTGATGGTCCCCTGTAGGGTTTGACCTCAATTTTTCAAAATTTTCCCAAAGAGCGAGCCAGTTGGGTAAGGGTACCTTACATGGTGCATCATGTCCATCGTGCATTGATATCTGTAGCCCACTTTCTCATCGTCGCATTGCAGTCCTGCCCATTCTCCATCTCCTGGGTGAGGAGACCTTCCTGGGTGCGTTTTCCACCATGCACTATGCAGTGTCACTTCTTCTTTGCACCTCATATCCCGCACGGTAGCCAGTCCGTTGTGGTGGGGCCGCCATGTACCTTGTTGGTTGTAGCCCCCTGACCACACAGGGATCGCTCTGCTGATGGCTGCACCATAAACGTCCTATGTATGCCCGAGTTTAGATGCCCATTCCCCTGTGGCATCGGGACTCCTGGCAATGGCCATCCTGCCAGGTGGCCTTTGCTGCGGCTGGGTGGTGCCCGTGGGGAGGGCCGCTGGTCGGAGTGCGTGGCATCAGGGCGGATAACACGCCATGAAGCGTAGTGCACCATCTCTTGCTGGTGGTCTGCCACCAGCAGTCTCTAAGTGGGCAAAGTGTAGCTATAATGCTAAAAAATATGACCCCGAATTGTTCCCCTCCGTGGCCACACCGTGGGAGCAATGCCAGGCTAAGGAAGGCAGTGAAGTTTATTCACCCCAGTACCTCGAATGTACAAGAGTTGATGGGAAATCTTTCATGTCCATGAAGCCTCAGTTTTTTGTGGAGCATTTGGAGGACAAGTTGGAGTAGGTGGAGGGCTTGTCCAAAATGAGATCTAGGTCAGTTTTGATAAAAACAGTACCCTCTGCCCAGTCACGGGCATTACTCGCTTGTGACAAGTTTGGCAATATTTCTGTTGCCATCACGCCCCATAAGAGCTTAAATATGGTCCAGTGTATTATATTCCACAGGTACGTTCTTTGCAGTCTGACAACAAGCTGTGTGCCAATTTAGAGCGGCGAACCTTCTGGAGAACCTGCCGGGCCTGTCTGAGTGGGCCTTTATTTCCCTAGCTGCTTATGGGACTGAGAGGGAACCCTCAAAATCATCATCTTCTCCTCCCAGTGGGAAGGGTGTACCGCCTGGGAGTTTTCACACCCATTCATCCAAAAGAATGAGAGAGGCTAGTCCTCTTGATAATAAGAATACTTTGGACTGCAGTAACAGGGCTCACAGAGTCATGAACAACAATGTGTTTCTGATGATAAAGGGGAAGGAGGGGACATTTGAAAAAGTGTCTCCCTTTTATATCCATAAGGGCTTGGAAAGTCTTGCTGGAACATTAAAATCTATAAAAAGATTCTGTAGTGGCTCATTGCTGGCGAAACTAACAAGTCAAAGCAGGTAGACCTTCTTAAGAAATTGCAGAAACTGGGTGACTATGATATTGTTGAGATGCACACCTCTCTCAACTCCAGTGAGGGTGTTGTCACATGCACAGATATGAGGGACATGGACGTAGAAGAACTGACTCAAGAATGCGCATCCCAGGGAATAGTTGATGTGGAGCAATGAACGCACAGAAATAATGGAGCAACTGAAAAGACTGCTTTGTCATATCTGCATCAAGTGCTCTGGGAACCACCCAGTCTGGAACTGAGACTGCCCTGTTTTTGCTGAAGAATGCAGAATACAGGAGATAAAAATGACCAAGTGGATCCCCTATGCCAAAGCCGAAAAAGAATATAAGGCAACGGAAGACCTTATCTTTGCCATCTCATATTCTTCCATGGTGCAGACACCTATTCCCAAGGCGGACGCTTCAACACAGACAATGCCTAGTGTGCCTGTATCCACCACAAGCACCTGTACTTGCACATGTACATGTCAAGGGAAAAAGAGTAAGGACAAAGCAATCCAGGCAGCTGCACCAGGAAAGACTGATAACAGTTCCTCAGCGAGCATCCAGAAGGTGCAAGAAAAGCAGAGTGCCTCTCAATGCCCCCTTTGCTCCTCATCCTCAAAGGGACAGGGTGCAGGGAAAGGCTCACGACGTTTGGGTCAAAAGCTGTCCCGAGTGCCATCAGGCGTCATTCTTTCCCATCTGACTTATGAGGAGGATGCCTTGGATCCAGGCAGCCCCTCCACTCCCCCTTGCTCTCAAAGTACTTCTCTTCCCCACTGCAAAGATAGGGGTAAATTAAACCACACCGATGACATAGCTTCCATACTACCGTGAAACGTGAATGGGTTCAGGACTCATGTGGAGGAACTGAAACACCTAGCACAGGCGTGTTCCTTGTGCTTTTGTTTACAAGAAACTCCCTTTAAAGATACAAATGTCCCTGCGCTACAGGGATATACACTATACCACAAGTATTACCTATTGGGGGAATGGGAGGTATTGCAGTGTTTGTCACTAATGCACACCACTCCTCCTCTCCCCCCTTGGCTGCTGACCTGCAAGCAGTTGCCATTCAAATTCATGTGCGTCGAAGGATCACTGTTTGCTCACTGTATGTACTTCTGCAAGATGCTCTAGACTCTGAAGCTCTCACGGATCTTAACGCACAACTCCCATGACTATTCCTCCTCCCGGAGGACTTCAATGCCCATCATGTCATGTTGGGCTCGACCAATACTTGCTCTCTGGTTTGGGTTTTGGAGGGCCTCATGACGTCTCATGAGCTGTGCATCCTCAACACGGGTACTCACACGATTTCGGCCCACTTTCGACAATCTGACTCTTGTAGAGGTGACTGTTCAGCAGGTTTTCCTCTGTAAGCATCACTGTATAGGCATATAGTCTTCGATATCGGTAAGTCATACGATACTACTTGGAGACACTGTATTCTAGTGCAACTGCACCAATGGGGCTTTCATGTCCACTTCTCCATCTTCATACGGTCTTTCCTGTCTCAGCCGTTTTTTAGGACCCGAGTTGGTAACACGCTGTCTGGTTGATTTGAGCAGGCGTTCATCAGGGCAGTGTTTTAAGTGTTACGCTCTTTGCCATAGCCATCAACAGGATCACATCTACGATAAGGAGTCCTGTACAGTGCTTCTTATGTGTAGACAGTTTTGCTGTTTTCTGTTCCTCCTCCAGTGTTGCAATGGCGAGCCGTCAGTTCCAACACACAGTGTGGAGGTTAGAGGAGTGCGCACGCACATTAATCATTCTCGTCGTCTTTTTAATTTGCCTACCTTGAATATTGGGGACACCATCCTACAATTTAGAGACAGTGCAGTTTCTGGGCCTCATTTTTGACTCCCAATTGTCGTGGTTACTATACCTAGGAGACTTGGAAGTCAGAACCCAGAAGGCACTGATCATCATGAAGTGCCTTAGCCACAGGTCTTGGGGAGTGGATAGGGCGCGTCTCCTTTAGTTTTGTCGGGCTTTTGTGTGTTCGCGGCTGGTCTATGGTTGCACGGTGTATGGGTCAGTGAAACCATCTTACTTGCGGATCATTGACACTGTCCATCATGAGGGGATTTGGCTGGCCACAGGTGCTTATCGGACAAGTCCCATACCTAGCATCTGTGCTGAGGCAGGGGAACTGCCACTTACCATCTGGCACCAGCTCCTCGTAGTGCATCAAGTGTATAAGTTCCTTGCACCTCCAACTTCACCTGCACACCATACTGTTGCTCGTCCACCTCTGGAATGCCTTTTTTCCAACCATCCACGAGCCGCAGTGTCATTTGCGATCCGCATGCAGCATGTGCTGGAGTCATTGTGGAGCCGGTACGACCTCAAATCAGGATTTTAACTGTCTGCCACCTTGGTTACTGGAGAGACCCAGCGTGATTTTAGATTTGGTGCAGTACAGGAGAGATAACACTCCTGTTTCTGTTTTTAATGTGATATTCTCTGATATTTTATCTGAGTGCCACAATCATGTAGTTGTTTTTACAGATGGGTCTAAGCAGGGGGACTCTGTTGGTTGCTCTGTCATTTTCCCAGATCGTGTCCTCAAGGTCAGACTGCCTCCAGAATTTACCGTCTGTGACGCAGAATTATATGCGATCTTGCAAGCACTGGAGCAGATGAGATGTTCTCCCGGTGTTAGATTTCTCATCTGCTCAGATTCTCTGAGCGCCCTTTACTCTCTCAAACGTTTATACACAGCTGATCCAGTAACCCAGAATATCCAGGATGCCCTCCTACAACTACGACAACTGGGGTAGGTGGTGTCTTTCTGCTGGGTACCTGGGCACGTTGGAATTGCAAGAAATGAAAAGGCAGATCAAGCAGCCAAGGAGGTGTGTTGTGATCCTCTGGTATTTCAGTGTGCTATCCTTGTGCATGCTATCACCTCGCTGTTGAGGTACAAAGTCATGTGTTCGATGGGAAGACGAGTGGCTGGGAGTGAGCAATAACAAGCTCCATGTTGTCAAGCTCACAACTCTGCCATGGAGTACTTCCTTCCAACCACGTCGGTGGGACGAGGTCCTTCTTATTCGTCTTCACGTGGGCCACAGTCCTATGACACATGGATTCTTACTCCAGCGAGAGGACACTCCAATGTGTGGTGCTTGGGGCGTGCAGATCATGGTGCACCACATTTTATTGGGTTGCATTTTATTTGCCGACCAGCAGACTGCAGCGAATTTGGCGGCATATTTGCCATCTATCTTATGTAATGATCAAACAAATGTGGTTAGGGTTTTAAAATTTTGTGAATTGGCTAATATTTTTAACAAGATTTCAGGGAACTGTTCTTAATTTTTCAAAGGGTAGCTGTCTCACCCTAGTTTTTTGTAAGTGGTCAGCCAGTCTCATTTTTCTGTGCTTTTCTTTTAGTTCTTCTGTGTTTTAATTTCTTGATTAGCTCTCTTCCCTTCTAATTGGGTTTAGTGCATGTGATACAGTGTGACTGTGCAGTCATGTCGAGTGCGTGTGTGTACAGCACTTTTAGTTAATTTCCATATTCGTTTGTGTTCACAAGTTTAAGAGCGCTGATGTCACCGTTGGGTGCCCATCAGATCCAAACATGCACCCCCACCACACACACACACACACACACACACACACACACACACACACACACACTTCTAAGAGTCTGTTATGGATCATTCATTGAAAGATCTTGTAGAGATGACATAAAAAAGAAACAGGTCTCTAACTCTCTGGGATCTGCATTTACTGAGACAGTTATTGAAGAAATGTAAGATCCAGTTGTAAATTTTTTGGACCAAAATGTTTTACTTGACCCTTCTATCATCTAAGCCAGCATCTTCACCAGCTTTAGCACCTGATATTTCCCTCTCTGGTTTGTCTTGAGTTAGTGCTTGAGAAAGATCTGCATATTTTAGTTGAAAACTTATGAATGCGGCCGTCTGGTTTATCATTCTTAAGCACAGTACCATCTATTTGATTAGCAGGAACATTGACATATAAAGATCTTAGATCCCAGGATCATACGACAAGGTTGATAGCTGTCTCTGTGGGTTTCTTGGACACACAAGACATCACATTTGTGATCGATAGAAAGCTGCATCAGCAAATTTGCTTTAGTTGGAGATAAACCTTCTGTTTCAAAAATTATTGTTGTCATTGGCCCTGACAAGGGCTTATGTTTAGGTGGAAGATTTTCTTTAATTTCAAAAGGTGCTTTTGTACAGAAAGGATCAGTTGCTAATTCCACCATTGCCCAGGGGATGCCTGATTGCAAGTAAATGTTGCAATCGTCTGGGAAGCAGCCCAGAGTGACCACCAGCTTGGGTGCACCTCCCTTACTTCACCACTGTGCTACTACAATACCCCCCCCCCCCCCCCCCCCACCTCCACCAAAAAAAAAAAATATTTTGTGTAATGAAGGTGAAATGTTACAGAATTACAGCAGCAAGAAATTAACATGCCACAATTTCTGAATACTTTAATCAAAAAGATATCTGTTCCACAAGCAAAGTTCGCAACTATTATACTTCACCTTATAGTAGAGACTCTGCATGTGGGGCTAATGCTTGCATTGTTGAAAGCATACCTAAGCTTCACAAGCTTCCTAAGCTTCCTGAGTGGTGCTAAATGGTTAGCAGCCCATGGAGCCCATTCAGCAGGAGCTAGTGATTTGGTATAGTGAACCTGGGGTTCCTGATCTGAATGCTTGTCAGCAGTGATGGCTGCTGTGTAAGAGCACATGAACACCCTAACTTTTCCTCCTTGCAGATTTATTGGTTATTTTTCTTTGAATTCTGTTAAACGTAACATAAATGGTGCAATCTGAAAGATGTGGCATTTAAATCTAGCGCACTACTGCTCCTCTGGACTTTGTGAAACTTGACATCAGGGTCGCGAGCACACCTACAATTGTGCACGTTTTAAGGAGCTTTTGTGCATGGATAACTTGCGTGACGTAATTGTCTTATGGGCTAAATACATACGGATTCGATAATCAATGTGCACGTTTGATGAGGTTCACACTTGACTAGAAGTTTGTCAGTGCCACCAGGTGGAAGTACACTGCAGCAGACTTCTATCCCCGTTCACTTGGCATAAATCCTGCTAGATAATAGCATGCTACTCAGATATGCTAATTCACTCACTATTTACTGTAGGAAAATTAGGTCAGACATCAGTATATGTTAAAGTTGTACTGACACTAAACCTATTTTGTTGGTTTCTGAATGAGTTTTAGTATATTAAGTTACAAATTTTATCATATAGTAATGCATTTGAGGCTCTGAGAATCATAAGGGCCTGAAGCACATAATGATTGAATGTGAGATTGTAGTATTTATTCATGCTTCCAAAATCTGTTGAGCTTATGAGGAGTCAGGTTTATCTGTGCTGTAGGCCCACACTGTATATATGAAAATCGACGAAAAGCTGTATCATTTGTTTCTCTGATATTCACTT
Organism: Schistocerca serialis cubense; assembly: GCF_023864345.2. Taxonomy (NCBI): domain Eukaryota; kingdom Metazoa; phylum Arthropoda; class Insecta; order Orthoptera; family Acrididae; genus Schistocerca; species Schistocerca serialis. The sequence goes on along the minus strand of NC_064640.1, from coordinate 934,776,762 downwards.
AAACATGGGATGGATGGTAGTATGCTGTAGGCCCTTTCAGATCTCAGCGTCTCATTTGTATTCAAGTGACCATGTCGGTAGACATTACTACTTGAGTTTAATTATTTCCATAAACGGCACATTTGTGTTAGGAGTTTGTTTGTGTACTGTGCGGGAATCGGCTTTTGTGTGCAATGTAAATATGAACTATGTTGAATCTATTTTAAATGTTAACAGAAAATTAAAGCTTTGAGTACAGGTCGTGAGTCTTGCTCAGCTGATAGGGCATTTGCACATGAAAGGCAAAGATCCTGAGTTCAAGTCTTGATCTGGCACACAGTCTTAATCTGCCAGGAAGTTTCATATCAGCACACAGTCCACTGCAGAGTGAAAATCTCATTTTGGGAACAGAAACTTAAATTACCTTAAAAGTTAGCCACAAAGGAACTAGGGCCTCAGAGAACAGATTCTTTGATGGAGAGAGTGACGAAATCAAATAAGCGTGACTATGAGCAAACATTTAGCAAGGAAGTGTACAGATAGCACAAGTTGTTGTGTGGGTGCAGTGTAAGAATATATGACTTTCAGCCGGGAAGCAAATTCATGGACTAATACATCTGTTAGGGACCTTGTACATTTGTCCGAAAAAATGGAAAAGCATGATAACTTCCACTTGCGCAAATATGCAAAATGGAGAGTTGCAAAAGCTTAAACATTATTTTGTTATTATCCTAAACTGTACTTAATTATGTACAAAACAATGAAATTCCACAAAAATATTTCTTTCTTTTGTCAGATAAGTTATGTGTATTATTATTATTATTATTATTATTATTATTATTATTATTATTACTGTTGGTATTATTATTGGCAGTGGCTTTGGTTGTATGAACTTGTTGATAAGCATGACTGTTATAGCAGAGGCTATTAATTTCACTCTCTCAGATTTAACTGAACCTAAAAATTTGTGAACACCCGGAATGTATACTCAAGAGCTGCCACTGCTTGTCAGTATTTCGTGACTTTTAGATATGTGGTTAATCCACTATCATTAGGCACTATGTGGGATATTGGTCATCTCATGTCATTGTCATATTCAAGGGACAACCAAGTTGTATGAAATGAGGCAAATTTGCACATGAGAGGTCCTCTGCTCATCGTAAGTGAATATTTCTTTTAGAATTGTGCTGCTTGTTATTGTGACTGCCCAATATTTTCTGAGGAGAAGAAAATCCAGGAGGTAAAGATAAAAAATTGGCTAGCATATTCTGAAGTAAAAAAGGCTTAAAAACTACTTGTTTTTGTTTTCATGCTCGCATTTGTAATCAAAATTCTGCTACAGAAAAGGGAATTCCTCATCGTGAATTCGTTCAGCTTACACTCTCCCTTCAGCTTACAAACAGAACCAGAGGAAAAAGCAGAGAGAGACCCTCACACTTCACAGAACCATTGCATCAGGCAGAAAGAAAATAAGGAATAAGTACAAAGATACTGCCATTTGAAAGAAAGATAAACTATAAACAAATGGTCAAAGTGACAAAATTAAGGATTATTTACAGAATTCTTCAGGAGTTTACTCACTCACAAAAGATATGAAGATTTGTGAACACACTCACAAAAGATATGAAGATTTGTGAACAGGCCAAGGGAACTGATAAGTACCTGAGTCAATCCTCAGCTGAAAGACAAAGTAAAAGGTGGGTTCAGGACCCACATAGTCACAAGACTTTTTGTACAATAAATTCCTTGTGGTTCTGCCTTCAGGTGATGCAGTTTGAAGACTCTTGAAAGCCCCTCTGTTAGACAACTGTGTCATCCACAGAAAGAGAGAAAAGAGAAAAAGATGGAATGCTTATTTTGTAAATGATATAAGCCATTCCACACTTCTCTACATAACTACAATCATGCAAGTGGTTGCAGTCAAAGACCATGTGCCAAGTAGAGTTGATTGGTGGGTTTGTTGTTTGGTTACCTAATTGTATGTTCCAAGGGTCTCATAGAGTGATAAGGTGTAATGATGTTGAACTAATCAGTTTACATAGTCTAAAGTTAAATGGTATTCAAATACTGTGTCATTTTTGGCACATCAAGCATCAGATGAAAATTCGTCCTGTTGATGTACGTAACATGCAGATGAGGCTCTGCAACCTCCAGCTGCAGGGGTCAGGCTGTGAATAGAACAGAAAGATACACAGAAGGGTACTGAGCAAAAAGTGACCTAGACACAGTACACTGAACTGGCAATATTTGTATATAGGAACAGATTCCAGGAATGAATGGATTAGTCTGTAGATTGTCAGTGTTGCTCTTACAACTGTTAATGAAATAATGAAGGTAGGACAAATTGATCTCGTGGTACAAACACGTCTGGTAACTCTCTTACTCTTGTGCTGCCTTTGCACTTGGGACTCTAAAGATGGAAATAATTCCAAAATGTGTCATTGTACGATCAATACAGTCATTGTTCACCTGCTGTATGACTCTTTGTGCGACTTAACTGTTAATGAAGCTGTGTTCTAAAGCATTCAGAGCAGCACACTTCAGTGAGGTGCTAAATATTTAGAGATAGCCAAACATTGCTTTCAGAATCTGCTCTGAAGACAATTTGCATTATGTGAAATACTCATTGACAGTTGTAATGTATTTACTTTATTGTTGCTGATTACTCACTGTATATAACTAGTAGATTTTCAGTTGTTTGAGTGTTAAATCTTGTATTTGTGTGTGTGCTAACTTAATCGTGCACTTTAGAGAGAATTACTTGTGCAATGTGCACTTAGAACATCATTTGTACTCTCCAATTTATGTATGAAAAATAGTGAAGTGTGGTTGAAAAATCTAAATCTTTTGAAGAAATTGTCTATTTGTGATTCACAATCAGTGAATAGAATTTGTTAAGGAAATTAAATAGCATAACATTATGCTGTTTTATTATATAAATTTCCAAGAGAGAACTAGAGGTAACTATATGAAATGTACAATTTATTCTGTTGCAGCTATTATCTCGTTCACTGTCTGCTAAAGCATCTGGGTCAAATAAAATATATGCTAGTGCTGGAGAAGCTGTGAAGGACATTCCAGATGGAGCTAAAATTTTAGTTGGAGGTAATGTATTAATATATATGTACTCTCTCTCTCTCTCTCTCTCTCTTTTTCAATCTGAGCACTGGCTCACCCAGCCAGTTTTAAGGGGACCTGCAGCTTAGCAAAGTGAACCATATTGTGGGTTGACTTTTCATGTATACAAAACACTGTCATATGTAACTTAATTGATGTGATAGTTAAAATCCTACCTATAGATTTTTAGTCCGACACTTACTTGCTGAGTCACGAAGTTACCGCGTAACATTGAAGATTTTTACTGTGCAAGATTTGTTTTAATGTATCAGTCACATTGACCAGGTTGGTATGCAAAGGTCGACTCCATGGCATTACTTAAAATTATTTGTTTAAGTAGGATTACTCCTGGTGCATAAATGATTTGAGCATTGGGTTTACTCCTACGGAATCAAATAACTGTAATGCCACCAATTTGACTTGGTGATTTTATGATGTAAAAGAACTCTTAGATAGCTCGCCACATTCAGTGCTTACTTGTTTTGATAATTTTTGTGTCTTGCCACAGCTACATGACAACTCCTGCATTGCTATGAATGAATACTAAAAACTGTACCAGGTGCACTGAAGCAGATAATGGGAACATAAAAATTCTGTTGCCATGAAACGTGAATTGTTGCACTTGTTACTGAAAACTTTTATTTACACAATTACAGTGTTCCACATCTGTAATGGAGAGATGATTTAACTCACATTCAATGGTTCACTCTCTTCGCTCTTGACACTGTAAGGTCACATATTCATTATTCATTCAGGAACTCTGTTGTGTGTGACTGAAGGTATCAAATAGAATTGCCCCAAGGCAGTGGAAATTCTATTCTTGCTTCTGTAAGTCTGTAGCCAGTGTGAAACACAGTGTGTGATTCACTTGGTTGAGTTATACCATCTGCAGTATGAAACATGTATTAATCAAAAAGTGGAAAATTTGGACTGGAGTAATGACAGTTTTATGAAAAGGATAGGTTACTACTCACCATGTAGCGGAGATGTTGGGTCACAGATAGGCACATCGAAAAGACTGTTAAACAATTAAGCTTTCAGTAAAAAGGCCTCGTTACAAATTAGACAACATGTACATACACACTCACAAAAATGCAGCTCACACACACATGACCTCTGTGTCTGGCTGCCAAGGTCAGACTGGTCTATCCTTTACATGCATGCATTAATGTTAATAGTGAAACTGGTAGCAGTGAGATATTGTGAAAAACTTCTAAACAAGAGGGTCAGAGTGCAAAAAAATCGTTTTTAGATTTAAAAAATCATTAAAAACTATTACAACATAAATAAGTGAAAAGCTATTATGTATATCGATAACGAACACATCAGTCTGTGACATAGGTGGAAACTGAACTGAAGGAAGGTTGTCCACACACTGCGAATAATTTGTATTTTCCACCTTACAGATATCTTCAGGTCAAGGTACTATCTTCGGTTACCCCACACTACTCTCCCATTGGCTGTCTCAACCTTGATACATTGCCAACATCTGATCTGTATAGCACATCACTACAGCATATGGACACCTTGCAGTGCAGTTTCACCTTAGTGTGCTTGTTGCATTGAAAATATTCAGAGTTGAAACTGGTTTATAAAATGTCCCTTGTTTTGCCTCTGCACATGCAACAGTAAAAGATGTCATCCTTTAATGGTGTAAATTGTACAGTTAGCATAACCAAAAATTGTGGAAAGGATTTCATTGATGACATTGTAAATATAGGAAACATAAGATATCTTATCGCTAATTGGACAAGTTTCCATGTGTCTTAAGCAGGAATGGCAAGGTGTGACAAACATTTAAGAATACACTCCTGGAAATGGAAAAAAGAACACATTGACACCGGTGTGTCAGACCCACCATACTTGCTCCGGACACTGCGAGAGGGCTGTACAAGCAATGATCACACGCACGGCACAGCGGACACACCAGGAACCGCGGTGTTGGCCGTCGAATGGCGCTAGCTGCGCAGCATTTGTGCACCGCCGCCGTCAGTGTCAGCCAGTTTGCCGTGGCATACGGAGCTCCATTGCAGTCTTTAACACTGGTAGCATGCCGCGACAGCGTGGACGTGAACCGTATGTGCACTTGACGGACTTTGAGCGAGGGCGTATAGTGGGCATGCGGGAGGCCGGGTGGACGTACCGCCGAATTGCTCAACACGTGGGGCGTGAGGTCTCCACAGTACATTGATGTTGTCGCCAGTGGTCGGCGGAAGGTGCACGTGCCCGTCGACCTGGGACCGGACCGCAGCGACGCACGGATGCACGCCAAGACCGTAGGATCCTACGCATTGCCGTAGGGGACCGCACCGCCACTTCCCAGCAAATTAGGGACACTGTTGCTCCTGGGGTATCGGCGAGGACCATTCGCAACCGTCTCCATGAAGCTGGGCTACGGTCCCGCACACCGTTAGGCCGTCTTCCGCTCACGCCCCAACATCGTGCAGCCCGCCTCCAGTGGTGTCGCGACAGGCGTGAATGGAGGGACGAATGGAGACGTGTCGTCTTCAGCAATGAGAGTCGCTTCTGCCTTGGTGCCAATGATGGTCGTATGCGTGTTTGGCGCCGTGCAGGTGAGCGCCACAATCAGGACTGCATACGACCGAGGCACACAGGGCCAACACCCGGCATCATGGTGTGGGGAGCGATCTCCTACACTGGCCGTACACCACTGGTGATCGTCGAGGGGACACTGAATAGTGCACGGTACATCCAAACCGTCATCGAACCCATCGTTCTACCATTCCTAGACCGGCAAGGGAACTTGCTGTTCCAACAGGACAATGCACGTCCGCATGTATCCCGTGCCACCCAACGTGCTCTAGAAGGTTTAAGTCAACTACCCTGGCCAGCAAGATCTCCGGATCTGTCCCCCATTGAGCATGTTTGGGACTGGATGAAGCGTCGTCTCACGCGGTCTGCACGTCCAGCACGAACGCTGGTCCAACTGAGGCGCCAGGTGGAAATGGCATGGCAAGCCGTTCCCCAGGACTACATCCAGCATCTCTACGATCGTCTCCATGGGAGAATAGCAGCCTGCATTGCTGCGAAAGGTGGATATACGCTGTACTAGTGCCGACATTGTGCATGCTCTGTTGCCTGTGTCTATGTGCCTGTGGTTCTGTCAGTGTGATCATGTGATGTATCTGACACCAGGAATGTGTCAATAAAGTATCCCCTTCCTGGGACAATGAATTCACGGTGTTCTTATTTCAATTTCCAGGAGTGTAGATGGGAAGGGCACTTGCTCATGGTTTTGAGGTTCACTGGACGTAAGGCTTCTCTTCTGTACACTGTATATTGCTGATAACAAATTTTGAGCCAGCAAATTGGTGCTTTCTTTTCCATTGTACTGGGCCTCAACCATTTAAAGTGAACAACATTAGTTTAACAGTCTATTGCTATTGTATTTGTTGACACCTCCAAGAAATTCATGCAAGAGAAGAAATTAAAATATAGAGGTGCTATATAATATTTAAATATAATTATTCCAAAGAATGTAGGTAGTTTAGATTATGTATTTAACCTGATCTGATTGATACCATCAGGCCTCTTGCATCAGATCAGGGTTTCACAGGAGATGTGTTGTCTTAGTGCAGACCAGCTTGGTGTATGGTCATGAAACCTGCACAGTTATTTTGAGAAATTGGTTTCTTGGAAACATTTTTTTCACTGCTTTTGAGCAGCTCATAGGATAAGTGTTTGGAACAACGATGATAATGTAGACATATGTGTATGGGAATAATGGCATCAGAGACGAGTGTGCATCTGGAATACAATTAGTCTGTTAAGCTTGCACACTGATAAAGAGCCCATCGACCTGAAATAATTGCTAAAGTAATCAGAATAGCTAAGCAAAAAATGGATACAAATGTAAGTGCTTCTGTGAGACTGCAGAGAAAAAGTTTCTGCAATTGAAAGCAGTTGGCATTGGCAATCTTCTGGTGTGGACTTCCTAAGGGAAAAGTGTGCATTTCTCCAGTTTTAATGTCGGCAATACTTTGTTCGTTGCATATCAGAGAATTTAATGTAGTTCATGTGCCTCTAAGCACAATCAAAAGTAATTAGAGCAGAGATGCATGGACCACAGGCTGCATCCAGCCCACCATTGATCTGATTGTGGCCAGCACAACACATTCATTCTTGTATTATTATTATTGTTATTATTATTATTATTATTATTATTATTATTATTTTCATTTTCTGCACGTCTTTCATTCCTTCCCAAAATGGAGCGAGCAGTATCTTGTAGAACTTGGTTCTTTTGAGCCCAGTTTACCTAGCATTGGGGCAGAGGCATCCTAATTGGAATAATAACTTGTCTTGTGGCTAGATATTTCTGATCTTGCAGTTCTTACGTAGTAACAGTGAGTAGTTTGCAGCCTGTGATACTGGCAAGTCTTTAAACCCCTGCATTATGATCTGTTTTGTTGCCATGAATTTGTGACATATTTCATTGTGATTTTCAATATCACACAAAAATTATTTTCACATTTTTCACGAGTAAGTTAATGCATCATAATTGTGAGGTAAACGTAATATACATGCAAACAAAGTTGACACTCGGCATGGTGTCTGATGAGAGTAGCTGTATATAGGAAATGCCTTAGTGGTCGCTCCCAACAGCCAGATAGTTATCATTAGATTGTGATGATAATAGTTTAAGGCTGGATACAATGGGGCAAAACAAACCTTGCTCACCATCTACACGACTGTGAGGACAGTATGTTTGAGGGGGGGGGGGGGGGGGGGGGGGGAGATGCGCAACAATGTGGAGTGGGATATTCATGAGGAAAGGAAAATAGCAAGAGGAAAAACTATGATGGAAAGGAATTGGGAATGAGGTGACCAAGGATGGGCAGAGGATGTGCTAAGGAGATGGTTGCCATCTGTGGACAAGTCAGTGAAACTGGTACTGTGGAATAGAGTCCAAATGGCAAGCATGTTTAAGCAGCCATTGAAGTCGGCGTTTTGATGTGTAGCATGTTCAGCAATTGGACTGTAGAGCTTGCAATTAGCTACAGTAGGCATTGGCCTGTCGTGCAGGTAGACAGCTGGTCAATTGTCATACCTATGTAAAATTGCAGATAGTAGTAACAACATAGTTGGCAGGTGATGTAACTGCTTTCACATTTTGTCATACCTTCAGATAGTGCACATAGAAAGTGATATGCTTCTTGGGAATAGGGAGGGTTGTACCATAATGGAGTAACCAGCAGAGGTACCAGTGGAGCTCTATTTGCAGAGTTCTTTAGACAAATAAGGTGTGGCTGTTCTAAAGTTGTCATTGTGAGTAGGAAAATGAATTTAGGGGACAGATTTTGGATTGAACCTAATTTTTTTATGAGTTGTTGTATACTGTACTGTACTATACTTCTGAAGTGGAATCATGGTGACAAGGTTAGTAAATTAAATATATCAGAAAGCTGCCAGAAACTCTCAGCCATATAATTGCTATAGCTAAAGAACACATTTGTGAACTCCTTGCCAGCAGGAAGGATATTAAGCCAGAAATTATTTTCAAGTTATTAATTACTGTTCATCCTCTTGACTGTGATGTTGAAATCACTGGGAAGGAATTTGCTGAGGCAAAATGAAGACAGTTTGGAGGGGCAAATTTCTGGAGAGTTACACGGAGGCTGCAAGAAAAGAGAGGAGGAGATCACAGTTAGAGGGATATTTATTGTGGATAAAACAAGGTTTTAAAGTTTATTTTGGACAGTCTTTGTGCAATAAGATGAGTGGCAAAGAAACGTTTTCGTTGAAGAGAGCAAATAAAGGAAATCAGTTCCTTGACCAGGTCCACATGGTTAAACCTGGATTTGGGGGCTAAAGGTGAGTCTTTTTGATATTTACACAGGGCTCAGAGTTTTTAAGCGGTAAGTTGATGAAAATCTGTGTGGAAAGGGTATTTGGAAGTTGTGCTTTTGCGAGAAGTATCTACAGCTACAGTCATACTCTACAAACCACCATGAAGTGCATTGCAGAGGGTATGTTCCATTGTGCCAGTAATTATGGTCCCTTTCTGTTCCATTTACTTACGGAGTGCAGGAAGAATGATATAAGGAAAGCTTCTGAGGCAGAGTGGATCAGCAAGGCAGGGTATGGTGTTACAATGGGTTGAAGAGAGGGGTGCGTGGGAGAAAAAAGTTCTTATGGTGGGTAGTGGTTTTACCTGATGGGAGCAGAATATAATGGTAGCACAGGAAATTAGTTGTTCTGCTGTCCAGAACATAAACAGCCGCTAGTAAATCTGCTACCTGTTTCATCTCAAGAAGTTCCTACACTATGGATACCACACTGTTGGGAAGCTGGAGCTATGTGCATATACTGATAATCTCACATGAGGTTTTACAGACAATATCTAATACAGGTAGTTCATGAAGATATCTACTACAAAGTTTCTTCTCGTCCCCAGAATTAGATTATAGTTTTCGTTTCATAGACCCAAAAATGAGATGAGTTTGACCGGTGTGGAACAAGTCGCAAAGTATAACATAAAAAACATAAAACATTTGAATATAATACTCACTTTCCTGATCACTTTTCAGGAGGTTGTAAACATATGTGAATACATGATGGTAAACTGGAACTGCTAATATTTACAGAATTAATACAGTGTCAGAATGAAACACTGTTATGCACTTTCAGTAAATTTATCGTCATCATCTCAGCCTTTTCTCACATCATGTGGGGTCGACGTTGCTTTGCTGTATCCTTCTCTTCCATAAATACCTATCCATTGTCTTTTCTCTGAGCCATCCTTTCTCCCTTAGGTCCCCTGCTACCTTGTCTTTCCATCTCAGTATTGGTCTTCCTCTTCTCCTTGATCCTTAGATTTCTGGGTCTTCAACTCTTCTCCCCACATAGTACTCCCGTCTTCTCTGCACATGTCCATACCACCTTAGCCTACTTTCTTGGATCTTCTTCCCTGTGGGCCCTACTTTCACTGTTCCCCTGATGTACTCATTCCTTACTCCTTGCCGGTCCGGGGGTTTGAATAGGCCTGAGGTATTCCTGCCTGTCGTACGAGGCGACTACAAGGAGTTTCACACGTTTCGGCCTTAATGTGATGAGCCCCTGTAGGGTATGACCTCCATTCTTCAAAATTTTCCTGAAGAGCAAGCCAATTGGGGAAAGGCGCCTTACAAGGTGCATTGTGTCCATCGTGCATTGAGATCTTTAGCCCACTTTCTCGTCGTCACATTGCAGTCCTGCCCATTCTCCATCTCTTGGGTGAGAACACCTTCCTGGGTGTGTTTTCCACCATGCACTATGCAGTGTCGATTTCCGCGTCAACGATGACCATGGACTGCCTTGCACCTAATACCCAGCACGGCAGCCAGTACCTTTTCCAGCCTTTTCTCACTCATTTTCCATCCATTTACTCTCCCGATCTTGCACCTCATAGTTCATTCCCTTGCAAGATCTGTACCATACACCCACCTATGCAGCCCACTTCAGTCCTGTCACAGGCATTTCCTATGCAGTAAAAGTGTAATTAAATATGGCAGCAGCTATGTGCATTATAGTGAAAGTTGTCCTGGTTTTGAACTGTTGTGCACGTCAATATCGGTCACCACTGGTAGCGAATGAAATTTAGTCTCCTTCTGTGCATCTTGCCCTGAGTAACAAAAACCATTGTTAAATGCTCTCCTCCGTAGGTCACTGTGGCTCACTTCAGTGGTGATATAATTGCATTCATTGTTTACTACAGCAACACACAATTGACTTTTATGTAAACTGAAGCAGAGAAAGGAAAGGAAAGGAAAGGAAAGGGAAGGAACTAATGATATCAGCTGCATGGAGACCTTGTGCGACTGCATGAATGAACATTGCCAAATTATATCTAATCACATACTTGACCACCTAGTTGGTGCACATTATAATTTCATTGACTTTTAACAGTTGCTTAAACATCCTTACTATTTGGATCCAGCCTCCCTCCCCATTCCTGGCCAGCTACAACTTCTCTGAAATGCACAGAGTGAAACTGTCCTTCCAACAAAAACTTCGTTCTCAGAATTCCCCTTGCTTAAACCTATGTCAGTTCCCATCTGCTATATTCCAATCCCTGTCTGTTAATCTGTCAATTCTTGCTATATCCCATGCCAATTCTCTCCTGCCCAAAATGTTTTACTCCTCTTTCCTCCCCTTCCCATCACGTTCCTCACATCTCCCTTCCTCCTGAGCATTTTTTAAATTGCTACTCATATTAATCTGTGTTATCCTACTGTTCAGCATTGCCACTGGTGGTCCTGTCCCCTCTCCTGCCTTCCAGTGCTACTGTACCTCTTCCTTTCCTTTGTGGCTTCTCCCCTATGCTGGTGGTTCACTCCTTTGTCCCCTCCACCTGCTACCGGCTGTCTGTGTTCTGACAACATCATACCAACCGTCATTGTTACTTAGACTCCAGACCAAATGCAAATAATACCAAATTATGCATAAACCTAATGTTTTGATAGTTTGCTAGTATTTGAATTTTCGTGCAAGTGTCTTATTCATCCATATGTAATAATGAGACATAGTGAACAGAACTACTTTTTAATTTAAGTAAAACATTTTTCCAATCATATTATACTGGGTTTTCCATTGTTCAAGGTTTTGGACTCTGTGGAATACCGGAAAATTTAATATCTGCATTACTGGAGACAGGCGTGAAAGATCTGACTGTTATAAGCAATAATGCTGGAGTAGATAATTTTGGCTTGGGACTGCTGTTAAAAGAACATAGAATTCGGCGTATTATAGCGTCCTATGTTGGTGAAAATGCAGAATTTGAAAGGCAGTATCTTGCTGGTGAATTGGAAGTTGAACTTACACCTCAGGTGAGCAACAATGTTAAGAGTGTATGCTGCCTACTGATAAGTAACTATTCTATTACAATTACTAGTATATTTATAGTCTTCGATTACATTTCTACCATAATCATATTTTTTTCATGTATGATACACTGTATTAATATGTACCAGCCATGAATGTGTGTGTTTCTCAAACTTACTCCTCACATTAAATAACTAAATCTATTATTTGAATGTTTTGTGAACCCATATCCAGACTGGGTGGCACACCAGCCCCTGTTGTTAGTCAGCAGTGGGGATTCGATCTTGGAGCAGTGTGCCTCCCTGTGTCCCAGAAGCTGGTGCTTTAATGCATGTGACTATCTGGATGGGTTACTTCAATTAGTATTACTGCTGAAAAGATTGCAAGTGCAAGATAAACTTCTTAATTTTTTAAAAAAATTGTCAAGTATTAAATATCCTCACTAGTAGATGGAAGTGATGTATTTTAAATATTGTGATGAATGAGAAGGGGTAAAATTGCTGTTTGGACTAGTAGTTTATAATGTTAAAAACAATAATTTGTTAGTGGCAGTAGTTTGAAGAACAGATGAAATTTTAACGAACTTGTGCCCCAGAACTGTTAACAGTTGTTTGTATAAATATATAGAGGGTTATAAGTAACTAAGTAATTCTGTCTTTGATATTCAATGGCTGTAGATTACTTGTTCTTGAAAACATGTACATAAAGATTAAAGCTTATTTCATTGAACTGGAAAAATATTTAAGAAGTTTTTCGCATTTAAATATAAACAGCATATGTTTTAATGTATTTAGATATAAACTATGTTATTCATATTTATTTTATTTTCATTAATTGATCTCTGGAATGGTTACACACATTTGGATTTTGCTGACTACATGTCTGATGTTTGGTGTAGTTTAGTCACTTAACATCAGCTGTGTATGTAGATAAAGAATTCATATCCCATAGCAGGATCTATCCGTTCCTTGTTGTCCTGAAAACTGTTGACTCGAGACAAATGTACAAAGCAAGGAGACATCTTGATTGAGAAACTGGTCTCATTTGGGAGGCATTGGTTTCAAATTCGTGTATGGTCACCCTAATTTATGTTTTCTGCAGTTTTTTCAAATCACTTCAAGTGAATACAGGGGCAGTTCCTCAGAACAAGTTATGATGAATTTTGTATAAGGTAACTGCCCCAGCTGAGCTCATGCACCATCTCTGATGATTAGGGATCTTAAGAATTCACAATGCAGTAAGCATCTCAGTGTAATGTACACTGTTTATTGTTGTGCCCCTTTCCCCATAATGTTCCAGTACTGGACCTTGTGCGTCCCAAAAAACCATAAGCATCGGTTTTCCTGTGGACTGTAGGGTCTTGAACTTTTTCTTGCACGGCGAATTTGGATGTTTCCATTCCATACTCTGCCATTTACTCTCCAGCTCCTAATGATGGATCCATGTTTCATCACCAGCAATGACCCTAAGAAGTTGTCCCCTTCATTACCATAGCAATACAAATGTTTTTTGCAGATGTTCAAGTGCATTTGTTTATGCAACTGTGTGAGTTGTTTTGGGACTCATCTTGCACAAACTTTATGAAACCCAAGTCTGTTGTAGATGATTTCATAAGCAGAACCGTGACTAATTTGCAGACAATGTGCCACTTCGTCAATAGTTAATCGTCTATCTAAGAGAATCATTTCACATGAACACTCAATGGTTTCTTCATTTGTCGCGGTAAACGGTCTTCCGGCTCCTTCATCATGCATAACACTTGTGCAACCATTTCAGAATTTTTCAACCCATTTGTAGACACTCCATTGTGGCAAAACACTGTTCCCATACTGCAGTGAATTAGGGCCCCTGGTACACCTTCTGGTCACAAAAAGCAGATCACTGAGCGTTGCTCTTCTTTGGTGCAAATAGACAATGGAGCAGCCATGGTTAACAGTGTGGCAGTGATAATGGAACCAACCTAGCAGCTTGAAACTTGCAAAGATATAACAACAAATAAATAAAGCATGCATTATCAATGTAAAACAACAGTACTACCAAAATAAACAGAAATATAACTAAATTGCGGATCGTAATTGACTTACCCTCGTAACTGAAAGAAATGTTGTAGATGTTGTTCAGTTAAGAAATGAAAAGCACAGCACACAGTTATTTGGGCTTTGTGTATTTCATTGTTGTTCTCTGTTTAAGCAGCTTATTTAAGACTTATCTGCAGTATTCAGAAATATATACTCCTAGAAGGAACAAACAAACAAATTTCAGCTCTTTATCATTTGCTCCTACTAATGTCATCATAGTGGAACTGCCAGGTGTAAACATAAAATAATGTTAGCTTTTGTATTTTCAGGGAACTCTTGCAGAACGTATCAGAGCTGGAGGAGCTGGCATACCAGCCTTTTACACACCCACTGCTTATGGGACATTAGTCCATGAAGGAGGTGCTCCTATTAAATACTCATCTTCTGGGAAAGTGGAAATAGCAAGCAAAAAGAGAGCATCTGCATCTTTTGATGGGAAAAATTATATTTTGGAAGAGGCAATAACTGGTGACTATGCAATTGTAAAGGCCTGGAAAGCTGACCCTGTTGGAAATCTAATATTTAGGTATAATTATGTTTTATAACCATTACACATTCATAATACGTGTTCATTTTTGCATCTTGATCATCATGGGGCCCCTTAAAAATGACAGGACACGCATTATTTACAAGTTCAATTCAATTAATATGATTGCACACCTGTCATTTGTTTAACAACGAGTTTAGCAACAGATGGCAAATGTTTCCATGCATTTAGATAAGTTAACTGAGATTTTGCAACCAGGTGTTTCCAGACAGTTTTGAGAGACACAAAAATATCCTACTCTTATGATTGATGACAGCTGATATATATGTTTAAAAGTTTAATGATTCTAAGGTGTCAAACTCTGTGATACCATTTTAGATGTGAAATAGTAAACATGGGAAATCCAATAAAAGTGCATTTTATTAACAGATTGCAATATGAATTTTTGTGTAATAAGACTTAAGGTTTCATAAAATCTCAGAGGTAATACTTGCATTAAAAAAAACAGATTGTCAATTTTAGCTGCAATTATTTAGTGCTAGATGGAATAGTGTTAAAGTTTAGATTTTGCATAAGAATACCATTGAAACAATTAATCTATAGTATATTTATACAGGAAGTCGATAGTAATGTTCTTGCATTTTACATTTTCCTGGTTTTTACATTCATTTTTGTCGGTCCCAACAGAAGTCCTATTCACTGAATACAATGCTTTTCCATCATTAACAATTCCATATTAAAAAAAAAAATATATGCAATTTGAGCTTTCCTTTACATTATCACAACCTTTAACATTGATTTTCATACAAATTTCTGCAAAAAGTAAGTCATATTCCTGCTCAGAGTCAGCCTTGGAACAAAGCATAAAATGCAGACTATGCAAAAGGTTATTGATCATGTAACATAGCGTTCGTGCAGTAAGCAAGATTTACATTATCGGTGTGTTGGGTCACAGCGGCCTTTATTATAGGGTCTCAGTGTCTAAAAGGGTGGGCAAGTATGCCGAGTTGCTTTGTAATGATCATGAAGGCAGTGGCCGAGAGCTAACACACACAAATGCGCATTTCCTTCATTGTTCTGATCGTGTCTAATGGTGTTAATAAAACACAGAAGCTAAAGTCTTTCATGAAACCACATTAAAAAGATATCAGTGTTCTAATGTGAGACTTATTATTGATAATCTTTATAAAAATACAGTAAATAAAACTTATAACACAATATTGATTAAAACACTAAAATTGGCAGACTCCATAAACACAGAAGAATAGGCACGGAATCCGCAGCTTGTTGCCGACAAGGAGGTCACTCGTCTCAGGGATGTCCTGAGTGAGAAAGAGGGCGGAAATTTTCGTCATGTTAAAGAGCAGCATCATGAGTAGGAACGTTTACGTCTGACATCAGGTTGAACCAACCTAAGACTGCATGCCTAGTACGGATTAGCGTATTTCACATGGAAGCAACAATAATTTGTGAAAGCCCATTGTAGAGACAGCCATCTTCAAAAGTGGTGTTTATTTGTGTAGATGACTGTGAAGTTAAATTAAAGCTGTTGTAACAAAACACATTGAGCAGAATGAAGGTTGCTGCTAGAGTCATTACCATCAGATCATTTAAGTTGTCACAGCTGAAAACAGAATACAGTAGACAGCAGATGTTCCGAATCGTGCCAACATGTCACGAAAAGAACTAGGCAAAAAAGTTTTCTTGCTTTAAAAGATAAAAATGGTTATTGGATATTTAATTAAGAATTGTGAAACAAAATCCTCTGTTAGATTGAACTTCATTAACAGTAGTCAGTAAAATTTGAATTCTGCCTTTTTCATATAGTGAGTACCTCTCAGAAAGCAACAACAGCTGCAATTCTAACAGTGATCCCAAAAAAAAAAAAAAAAAATTATCATACCGGTAATAATAAGCGCACACGCACTTGTGTAAGAGTCACGTTCTGTAGTAACTTGAGTCAGTGCCTACGAGTAAACTGGTTAGAAAAGATGAACAGTATTTCTTTGGAAGAAAAAATGATGCTTCTACAATTTGTAGATTTGCATGTTGGGTCACGAGTTCAATTAGCGGAGAACCTAAGACTTTTCAATTCTAGCCTGAACATGACTTTAAAAAAATCAGCCCAGCAGTCTAGTTCCATGGCAAAAAAGCATACAGACATTTGGCCATCAGTTTATGATTCTTTGGGTAAACTCATAGCACAGTGGTGGCAGGGTTAGTGAAGTTACCCAGATAATAAATTTTGACACTGGCAGGAATAGTTACAGAACTAGTGACGACAAGACTGTTTGTTAGAATGAGGAAGGAGAAGAAATGGGGACTCTCACAAGTTATGAAAGAATATGATGATTCCAAATTTATATAAAAATTTCATAATACTACTTTTCGATCTCTAGCTTCAGAAGCTAGAGAGTATGAATGAAATGTGAAACTATTTCCTAACATAAAACCTTTTGCTTGTAGTAGGACTAATAGGCAATTGATATTGGTACTTTGTGAATTATATTGTGTTGTGTTACAAAAATGACCATTTGTGCCAAAACAGTCTTGTTTATTTGGTGTGTGTGACAACTGCTGCAATATTAACAGCTTTTGTAGTATTAGACAACAACATTTCGTTTTTTCATGTAGCAAAGCATTGATGAACTTTGATGAGGTAATAGATTCTTTCCCAGAAAGGAAAGTATGCCACATAAAGCTGTGGCAAGATTAGAGGCAAAAAAAAAAAAAATCTAGGATTTAAGGATTGGAGAAATGTGTACTGTCTTGCTTGTTTCTTGTCTTTACTGGTTTTATGTATCCTATATTTAATTTTATGTTGCACAAAACAGCAAGTTATTAGCTAATAGGCAGTAAAGACTGCAAATTTTCTTAAGAGTTCTTGTTCTGCTGGTTACAAATAATCCCATCCAGTATTAATTGTGAGTTTTAAGTGGGGTAGGATTTCAAACCAGCCGACTGGGAGCAGGAGAGACACAACAGGACATTATAATTTCCACCGTCCTAAATGTAGTTTGACGGCATCCATTACAAAATATTATATGTCTGAATTCCACAGAGCGAAATACAGAGACGTGCGATGGAAGAATGCTGTGTGAAGAGGCGTGGCACTGCACTTTGGCAGACTTAATACCAAATGACATGTCTTAGGTGCCCTTGAGCACATATGTTTTATGTATCAGAATCTTCAGAACGATGTGCACTACAAAATGAAGATTTTTTGGCATCCTAACTCAGACGCTCGATGGAGGGGGAACGCCACTATCTATTATTGCCCCAGTTAGAAAATATCGTAGATCCAGACCTGATGTACAGAGCAACCTTGAGTTGTAGTGGGGAGGTGGTAGTCTCCACGTGACCCATGTTTACGTTAAGTGATTTTGCTGTTTCCTCTTCATTTATTGCTCTCACGTCAAATGGAAGCAAAACAGGTTTCTGTGGCTGGGAGCTATCAAGTGAATTAAAATATATTCACATAATTACAGAAGGCTAAAATATGTTATGGTTTCAGATTTTATTTCATTTCCACCTTCCTGACAGTCAAGCATTAATCTCCTTGCAGAACAGTGAAGTTATTTTTGTTGGTTTGTTAAAGAAATTTGGCTTTTATTAATCTTTTCTGCTGAGGCAGTCAATCTATTTGAAACGAAGGGTTTAATCCCACACTATTGGCTAGTTTCAACTGTTCGCTGCATTTCAAGTGCATGTTTTCATCTTATAGCATGTATGGCATTATGCCATAATAAAGAACCAAACATGAGATAACACAGTACTGGTACTCCAAGAAAATTTACATCCCAAAAACCACATTGAAAAGCTTAATATCAGGTCGAGGCCTACTGCTCTGGGAATGTGGACATACGAATGTGCACTTTAAATGAGCATGTTTCAGTATGGGTCACGAAATTCTAATACTCTTGGAGTATCCTCTGATGTCTTGTTTCTTTTATGACATAATGTAAGATCTTTTAAAGTTTAACACGTACCAACTTACAGGCTTCCTACATCATCACAGCTGCGCAAGTTTGGTGGCGCCTGTTATCTTGCGCTCTCTGGCAACTGCTGAAACGAACCTATTTCTAACACATCGCAGGAAAATATTGTGAATGATGGTTTGAAAAGCATTACTTTCAAAGTAAATTTCCTTTTACGCAAGTTGAACTCTGAGCGAGAATGTACGATGAATTTCTTAAATCAGAGAGCGTTTGACTCTGATTTAAAAATAAACTCTTTGATGACGAGCCATTTAGATGAATTTCGAGCCCAGAAGATCAGACATTAATGTCGTTATTGAAATTTTACTGGCGCATTTGTGTGATGTATCTTAAAGTGTAATACGCGGATAAAAGACTAACATTATATGTGAAAGCTTTGCTTCTCTTGCAGTGTATTAATCTTAGAGACCAATAATGTATGTGAAAGCTTTGCTTTTCGTGTAGCAACTCTATGTATATTAATTTAAACCATTAACTCTTCCTGTTTGTGTGTTCGCGCTACTTAACAGTGATGTTACTATTGGCTGACTACATCATGTGACCTAAGCTCTGAATATCCGCTGTCATCGGCTGGCGAGATCACGTGACATGAGCTTACAAAAGCACATCGCAATCTTGATTTCAATACTTCGGAAAGTAACATGCGGTGTTTGGTGGAATTTGAATTTATACTTTAATAATACGAAAATATGCACTGTACATGTTGCTGTACATCAAAGATCTTTCCAGAATGTGTATTTTCCCCTGAGTTTCATTTTCTAAAGCACTTGGAAATTCTATGCTCATGTATAAAACCCTAACTGTTCAAAGGATTGATAAGTTATACAGTTCTGAGAGAACATGAAATCCAGGAGAAATCTGGGAATTTTTTTTTTTTCTTGTCCACGTATACACCCTGGCCTGAGAAGGTTCAGGATCTAGTGTAATATATGAGACTCATTAGACTGACAGTATTATGAAAAGGATAGTAGCTACTCACCACACAGCGGAGATGCTGAGTCAGAGATAGACACAACAAAAAGATTGTCAAACAAAGCTTTTGGCTAAACAGGCCTTCATCAGAATTACACACACACACACACACACACACACACACACACACACACACACACACACACACACACACACACACACACACGTGCGCGCGACCATAGTCTAGCTGCCAAAGGCTGACTGTATGCAGTAGCACATGATGGGTGGTGGGGGTAAGGAGGAGGCTGAGGAGGGGAGGGGGGATGGATGGCTGGATGGGGTTGGGGGACAGTAAAATGCTGCTTGCAGTAGCATACAGAGACAAGGTGGAGATAGGGTAGGGCAGCTATGTGCAATTGGGAGGTTAGATGGAAGGCAAGGGAGGGGGGGGGGGGGGGCGCAGTGGAAAAGCATTGTTGGAATAGAGAGGGCTTGTAGTGTTGGAATTGAACAGGGAAGGGGATAGGTGAGTAAAGGACAATGACTAATGAAAACTGAAACCAGAAGGGTTATGGGAACGAAGGATTTATTGTAGGGAGAGTTGCCATCTGTGCAATCCAGAAAAGCTCGTGTAGGTGGGAAGGATCAAGATGGGTCAGGTGGAGAAGCAGTCATTGAAATGAAGAGCGTTGTTGGGCAGCGTGCTCAGCAACTGGGTGGTCTAGCTGTTTCTTGGCCACAGTTTGTCAGTGGCCATTCATGCAGACCAAAGGCCTGTTAGTTGTCATGCCCATGTAGACTGCAGCACAGTTATTGCATCTTAGCTTGTAGATCACATGACTGGTTTCACAGGTAGAGATAGGTGTTGCTTGTGACCAGACTGGGGTAGGTGGTGGTTGGAGGATGTATGGGACAGGTCTTGCATGTAGGTCTGTTGCAGGGATATGAGCCATGAGGCAAGGGGGTTGGAAGCAGGGTTTGTGTAGGGATGGACGAGGTTTGGTGGGTGGCAGAATACCACTGTGGAAGGAGTGGGAAGGATAAGAGTAGGCTATACCTCATTTCAGGGCACAGTGTGAGGTAGTCGAAACCCTGGCAGAAAATGTGATTCAGTTGTTCCAGTCCTGGGTGGTTCTGAATCATGAAGAGAATGTTCCTCTGAAATCGGACAGGGGGTCATTGGAAGGTGGTGGTTGACTGGAGAGATAAGGCATGGGAGATCTGCTTTTCTACAAAGTTGGCAGGGTAATCTCAGTAAGACCCTTGATGTGTTTCAAGAGAGGCTACTCGTCACCACAGATGCGACAGCCATGTTTGGCTAGGCTGTATGGAAGGGACCTCTTGGGAATGTGTGGCAGCTGTCGAAGTGGAGGTATTGCTGGTGGTTAGTAAGTTTGATATGTATGGAGGTACTAATGAAAAATATGTTCATGTGTGTTGACAGCACTATTGAAACTATTATTCATTGGTCTTCTAGCTATCCAACAGAACTAAATTGTATAAGGCCAATGAAAGAAACAATGTGGTGTGTATCTAACTGCAAGTACCATCTCAAAAAATTATCAAAATGTCCCTAAGTTTTCGTTACGAATAATTATTCTGGGGAGGCAACTTTTAATTAAGCTGTTTGTAACTTGAGTAAGTGTTCACAGCCACTGCACACAATACTACTACTTATAAATGTGGGTATCAAAATAAATTCAAGGTAAATTTCTGCCCACATCTTGTAAACAATCACATACTACATTATATTAGATAATTTGTACTAATTTAACATCTATCAAGATTGCCCCCCCCCCCCCCCCCCCCCCCCCCCGCTCTCTCTCGCGCTCTCTCTCTCTCTCTCTCTCTCTCTCTCTCTCACACACACACACACACGTGCACGCACCTTAAACATATTTTCATTTAAGAGGTAATAAACTTACCACAAAACATGTAAATGTACAATACACTTAGGTGCAATATGACAATTCTTAGATTATTTTGGCCATTCATGCTCCTGGCCCCGAGTCTAATGTGAGGGCACCACTGTGGAGCACGTGGTCCCAGCGGCCAATAGCGATATACCCTGTCATGTATTTAAGTGGCTGCATCTCACTAAGCGAAGCTGTCTGGTATCCTCGTTGATTCAGTTGACATCTCGCTTACAGACATCATGTTTACGTTACGTGTGCGAACTTCCCATTTATGAGTGGGCTTTGTTTAGGTTTCTTGAGGTTGTCTCTTGTGACCCTGTTGCTTAATACTTTGTTGCTGTTCTTGGTGTCTTTCTCAGTTGTCTGTCGTTGTGCTTGTGCTGCCATTCCCGTTTGTCCGTCCGTCTTGTTCGTTCGCGGGCCGTCTCCCTTTGGTCCCGCCTCGTTTTCGTTAGTGGCAACCCCACGACAGAAACTGTCGTGATTACAACAATACTATTAACAGGATTGTGAACTAGTAGCGTTGTTGTCATATGCATCCATTGAAATTAGGAGGCATTTTGCAGCACTTGGAGTTTCTGTAAAGGTGGGTGAAAGTAAGGCAGGCATTGACTGAGAGCATCACACATGTGCCAGATTGAGATAAATTGTTGACCATTTTGTACTTACAAGGAGAGGTCCCTAGCAGTGAGTTAGACTTTCTGGAATCATCTGTACGGTGATGTAGGTTAGGGTTCCATGTGCCAAACCGTGCAGCCATTCGCCCTGATGAGTCTGTATTTGCAAGTAATCAAAATTTCGTGTGATGCTCTAAAACTTAAGATGAAAGCTATGTAACAAACTGGTTGTGCAGGGTGCAATTGCTCTCGGTTTTTCTTCCTGTCAATCTTTTTCCATGTGGAATCTTTGTTGTTTTGATTTTATGTATTAACTTTGATTTAATTTCTTCAGTTTTAGCATCCTATATTTTTGTCCATGTTACTACCTTCGTTATATCTGATCCTGATTTTGCATGAATTTTGTTTTATTTATAATCTATTTTTACTTTTAAATCTGTATCTGCTATACTTTGCCTGTAGTGCAATAAGAATTTGTTTAAAATGTTTGTATGACAATTACCATCCACAATATTTTTATTACAAATAGATTATTTTGTCTTTTGTTTTTTGACTGATACATCAGCAGTTCCAAATGTTTAAACATTATGGTAGCTAAGTAAAAATAATTTAATTCACATGCTCATGTATTCAAAATAGAAAAAGAATAATAGGAAGGAAATGAGGAGCAATTAAAGCAGTTACCTGGTGATTAAAATTATGTGACAAAGGAATAAAAATTAAAAATATAGGTTTAACCCAGTTAATTGAATAAAAATAATTACCAAAGCCATTCCAATAAAGACTTAAAAATAAAAGATGAGATTTTAACCCACAACCTCTTGCATGTGTAGCTTGTACATTAACCATTACACTGCACAATCAGTCTGTTGCATTTCCTCGTTATGAAAGCTGTAGAGATCCAAGTGAAATTCTGAAATTTTTTGTCATCAATTACTCACAAAAGAGGCCCCACTAGGGTGAATGCCTGCAGGGTGTGATACCTGGAACCTTGACCCACCTCACTAGAAAGACTATTTCAAAAAGTCGTTCCCGCTGCTGGGGACCTCTCCTTTAAAATGGAAGAGTCCAGCATTTTAGTAACTGACAGGTTTGCTTTTTGCGTTTTAGACAGGTACATGCCGAGTAAAACTGTGAGGGACGGGAAAAACCCACCGTGGTACAACAACAAAGTTAGGAAACTACTGCAAAAGCAAAGAGAGCTTCACTCTAAGTTTAAACGCAGCCAAAACCTCTCAGACAAACAGAAGCTAAACGATGTCAAAGTTAGCGTAAGGAGGGCTATGCGTGAAGCGTTCAGTGAATTCGAAAGTAAAATTCTATGTACCGACTTGACAGAAAATCCTAGGAAGTTCTGGTCTTACGTTAAATCAGTAAGTGGCTCGAAACAGCATATCCAGACACTCCGGGATGATGATGGCATTGAAACAGAGGATGACACGCGTAAAGCTGAAATACTAAACACCTTTTTCCGAAGCTGTTTCACAGAGGAAGACCGCACTGCAGTTCCTTCTCTAAATCCTCTCACAAACGAAAGAATGGCTGACATCGAAATAAGTGTCCAAGGAATAGAAAAGCAACTGGAATCACTCAACAGAGGAAAGTCCACTGGACCTGACGGGATACCAATTCGATTCTACACAGAGTACGCGAAAGAACTTGCCCCCCTTCTAACAGCCGTGTACCGCAAGTCTCTAGAGGAACGGAAGGTTCCAAATGATTGGAAAAGAGCACAGGTAGTCCCAGTCTTCAAGAAGGGTCGTTGAGCAGATGCGCAAAACTATAGACCTATATCTCTGACGTCGATCTGTTGTAG
This sequence comes from Schistocerca serialis cubense, assembly GCF_023864345.2. Lineage (NCBI taxonomy): Eukaryota > Metazoa > Arthropoda > Insecta > Orthoptera > Acrididae > Schistocerca > Schistocerca serialis. The sequence continues at coordinate 934,753,019 of NC_064640.1, read as the reverse complement.
AATTTTAGAACATGTTTTTTGCTCGAGTATCATGTCGTTTTTGGAAACCCAGAATCTACTATGCAGGAATCAACATGGATTCCGGAAACAGCGATCGTGTGAGACCCAACTCGCTTTATTTGTTCACGAGACCCAGAAAATATTAGATACACGCTCCCAGGTAGATGCTATTTTTCTTGACTTCCGGAAGGCGTTCGATACTGTTCCGCACTGTCGTCTGATAAACAAAGTAAGAGCCTACGGAATATCAGACCAGCTGTGTGGCTGGATTGAAGAGTTTTTAGCAAACAGAACACAGCATGTTGTTATCAATGGAGAGATGTCTACAGATGTTAAAGTAACCTCTGGCGTGCCACAGGGGAGTGTTATGGGACCATTGCTTTTCACAATATATATAAATGACCTAGTAGATAGTGTCGGAAGTTCCATGCGGCTTTTCGCGGATGATGCTGTAGTATACAGAGAAGTTGCAGCATTAGAAAATTGTAGCGAAATGCGGGAAGATCTGCAGCGGATAGGCACTTGGTGCAGGGAGTGGCAACTGACCCTTAACATAGACAAATGTAATGTATTGCGAATACATAGAAAGAAGGATCCTTTATTGTATGATTATATGATAGCGGAACAAACACTGGTAGCGGTTACTTCTGTAAAATATCTGGGAGTATGCGTGCGGAACGATTTGAAGTGGAATGATCATATAAAATTAATTGTTGGTAAGTCGGGTAGCAGGTTGAGATTCATTGGGAGAGTCCTTAGAAAATGTAGTCCATCAACAAAGGAGGTGACTTACAAAACACTCGTTCGACCTATACTTGAGTATTGCTCATCAGTGTGTGATCCGTACCAGATCGGGTTGACGGAGGAGATAGAGAAGATCCAAAGAAGAGCGGCGCGTTTCGTCACAGGGTTATTTGGTAACCGTGATAGCGTTACGGAGATGTTTAACAAACTCAAGTGGCAGAATCTGCAAGAGAGGCGCTCTGCATCGCGGTGTAGCTTGCTCGCCAGGTTTCGAGAGGGTGCGTTTCTGGATGAGGTATCGAATATATTGCTTCCCCCTACTTATACCTCCTGAGGAGATCACGAATGTAAAATTAGAGAGATTAGAGCGCGCACGGAGGCTTTCAGACAGTCGTTCTTCCCGCAAACCATACGCGACTGGAACAGGAAAGGGAGGTAATGACAGTGGCACGTAAAGTGCCCTCTGCCACACACCGTTGGGTGGCTTGCGGAGTATAAATGTAGATGTAGATGTAGATTATAATGGACTGCTTTATTCTCAGGATATTGGAATCTGTCACATATTGGGTGACTGATATTTTTAGATTTTTGCAGAATGATTTCTTCTTAATAAACTAATGTTATATGGCAGTCAATGATGCAGTCACAGAATTTCTGAATGGGTGTAACTCCACATGGGAGCATATGTATCTGTGTATTTATTGTTGTTCTTGTTGGAAGAGGTATCACACCATAGCTGATGAGAGTAGATTTTTTGACAGAAATCAGTAGAAGTAGGATGTTGGATTGATATTCATTTGCTCCATTCACTACCAACCTTTGCTTTCAATACTGTGCTCAAAGAGTATCATTATTGAAGATATCAGCAAATCGAAACTATTTCAGCTTCAAATACATACAACATTTTTGTGATCTTTGTGTGCTATGTCACCTTTTGTTTTAAGTGTGTGTAGAAGCACTGTTGTCTACTAACTGTGGTTGACTGTATTGGCTGCTCTTGAAAAAACTGTCAGCACTGGCCACAGCTATTTGCCTTTTAATGAAACGGCTACTTCCCTCAGCCATCAAGATGCAAATCTTCTTGGAGTAAACAACTAATATTTTATCGAAGGTATATCACCCTTAACAACCACAACTGCACTTAACTACTGCTCAATTTCAGTGGTTTTGGGTGGGTGAAATGTATTTTTGGTTTCCTCAAGGGAGTTGCTTACTGAGAATCACTATGTGGAGGATATACATCACTGAACATAAATTACTATCCCCTTAGTAGATTTTGCCCAAAGGGGCAGCCCTCCACACTCTCCCAAATGTTCTCAACCTGCTGATTTGTGAAGACTATTTCATACTACATAGATTTGAATCATTTGTCTCTAACATTATTTGACCTTCAGTGAGAGCTACCCAGTGATAACAGGGAAGACTGTGGATTTGCCCAACCTGAAGTAGGTATTACTGAGTTGGACAGTGTTGGCATTGATGTGGATTGTGGGAGTTAGCTCTCCCCACAGGTTTGGCTTGGAGGGGCAGTTCGTCATGCCCTCCTAAATGTTAACATTGCTACGCATTCCCAGCAAAGATTCTCATAAATTTCAGTAGAACATAACATTGTTTGAAAGAAAAATAAATCAGCAACATGACTTGGGGGCAATTATACTGCCACAATGCTCCACTGGACCTACATCCAGGAAGTGAAGGTTGCAAATCCCTGTCAAACTACCCATGTTTTTTTGCGGTTTTCACAAATCATATTAGGTGAAAGTTACTGTTTTATTTGAAAAGTTCATGGCTGATTTACCTCTCCATCTTTGTCCAATCTGAACTAGCACTTGGTGTATGATAGCATGATTGTGAGTAGGATGTTACTCTCTTCTTCCTCTTCTTCTTCTTCTTCTTCTTCTTCTTCTTCTTCTTTTCCCCTTTACCCTCTCATTCTCTTTCATGTGCTTCTTCCATTAAATACTTGGATGGATGGATGGATGGATGGATGGATGTAGTTGGTGAACAATTATAAAAGTTGCCTTTTACCACAATCTGCCAGGTGTTCTTAGTTTCTTTAACAGGTTACACCTGATAAAAGGACAACCTGTTCTATTACTTTGCATTTTTGGCGTGATTGCTAGAACTGTTAATAACCAAAAGTATTCTGTTAAAATCTGTAAAGGATGTGTATCACATTTAAAGGTCAGGCCCCTGAATATGCTTGATGATCAATTGAAATGAAACACATGAAGAGATGAGTTGACCATCCTTCCTGTAAAAAAAGAAGCATCAGTACAGACTTCTTCAGTTTGCATATTGTAAAATTTCAGTTAATTGTAAAACTATTTTCATTGTATTTTGTAGAAATCACCTCAAACTGTGTGTTGCATACAAATTGATCTTTCTTTTTCTTTTAGGAAGAGTGCTCGAAACTTTAATCCAGCCATGTGTAAAGCTGCTCGCTTGGCCATTGCTGAAGTTGAAGAGCTAGTGCCACTTGGTGCGATTCCCCCAGATGAAGTTCATCTTCCTGGTATTTATGTGGATCGAGTAATTGCTGGACAGAATTATGAAAAGAGGATAGAGGTAAAAAAATGCAAAATCATTGGCAGAAGTAACACAATAAAAATACATTGTTTGCTTTTTATTGTTTAAAACTCTTTAAATCATTAGTCTAATACCATAGACACCAGTTTACTTAAAATAATGCTTTGTATTTATGATTTCCAAGAATTTGTTGAATATATTTGGGAACAGTGGTAGAGCTTTAATATCTTATATGATATGCTCTCTTTAACTTTAAACATATCTATATTAATTTTCTTGCTGGTATTCACTGTTCTCTGTTGCTTGTCCAGTATTTTAAAAGTGTTGATGTGTTTTTTTATTTTCTTGTTCAGTATAGTTTTCTTATACTGTGGTGGTCAATATATTACTGGACAATAGTGTGCTTATTAATATACCTGGAAGACAGTTGTTTGAAATTACGCCAGTTGTTAGGAACGTCTGTATCTGTACTGGACTGTTTTTATGTACATTTTTTACCACACATTCCACTGAGCTTATAATTTTCATATCTCGTGAACTGAATTGAAATGATTTGTATTCTACACAATATACTCAACGCTTAGCTGCAGTCTTTTAAACACCAGTGAGGGCATTTCATGGAAATTGACAGACAACATGTGCAGCAGAGTTATTTATTTGTCTGTGATTGGCAGCATTTTTTTAGCAGAGTTCTGGGATTTTCAGTTATTTACTGCATAATTACCATGCTAAAATATCCTTGTTCATATGTAGAGTGTAGTAGCCACCAGAAAGATCGCGGGAGGCGCACATTGGCACGGCGCGTCACGGACGGTAGTTGCCGCAAGTAGAGTCCCGTCCACCAGAGGGCACGCGAGAATTTGGACGCGACCTCTGCCGGCATGACAACAACAACAACAACAACAACAACAACAACTCTGGCTGCACGGGCCGTGCCCAGTCAGTTAACATCGGGCATGCCTAGGACACAGTCCCAGTCTACGCTAAGTGAAGTGCGACGTAAACGTGAACAGTGTTACTACACAATTGGTGACAAGTAGGGTCGTTCTTTTGCGTGTTGCGTCGTTGTTCCGGTTTCGCAGCTTCTCCATGGCATGGAGGATTTGGTGCGAGTTTTAGTTGCGCAGCAGACGGAACTCATGGCCACCATGAAACAAGTGTTTCCGGCGTTGCTCTCCACGCCGTCTGCTCCGGCGCCGTTCCCTCCTCCCTTTCCCCCGTATGACGAGACGGCGGAGGATTGGGACGCATATGAACATCGCCTTCGGCAGCATTTCCAGGCGTTTCATGTTGCCGATGCGGAGGTATGTCATGCTCTCTTCTTGTCTTGGATATCTCCCTCGCTGTATCAAGTTTTGCGGCAGCTAGCGCCGTTGCAGGAACCCTCGTCCTTGTCTTTTGACGCATTGTGTTCATTGCTGTCTTCATATTATCGCCGCCGCACGCATGTTGTGGCGGCTAGGGTCGAGTTCTATCAATGCAAGAAACAGCCCCATCAGTCTTACCGGACGTGGGCCGCTACCCTGCACGGTCTTAGTCGCAAGTGTCATTTTGTCACGGAGCAGTCGCGAGAGTCGTACGCCCACGTTATGGTACGCGACGTCATTGTTCGTTTGGCCCCTGATAGGGAGGTCTGGCAACGGGCCCTGCAGTTAGAAAACCCTTCCCTCGAGGAAGTCCTGTCCATTGCTCAATCGTATGAAGTCTCTCACGCAGCAGGTCAACAGCTGAAAGTGTGGTGCGACGTCGCGGAGGTTCAGGGCGGCGCGGCCGCGTCCACTGTGTCGGTTGGACGACGTGCGAGCGGTACAATCCGGCCGTTACGGCCTCTCCCGCGCGGCGCGTAAACAGAATTCTGGCCGCTGGCCCCTGTTGCCGTCCTGTGCGTCGTGCTATACACATCATGATCGGTCAGAGTGCCCCCAGCATTGGGACGTTTGTCGCAAATGTAATAGAAAAGGTCACATTGCTAAAATTTGCCGCTCAGCCTCAAAAGAATCGAAGGAAGCAGGTACAGAGGACATGGACGTTGACATTCAGGAAGTTTCATCGGGCCAGGCTCCCGACGCATCGGCACGCAAACTCTTTATCGAGGTGTCGGTTCGGTCGTGCCGGTTACAACTGCAAGTCGATACGGGCGTGGCAGTTTCGTTGTTGAATGCACAAACTTATTCCGACCTTGGATCGCCCCCGTTGGCGCCAGTTTACCGGCGTCTACGCGGTTATGGTAAACAGTTCATTCCCCTACTGGGTCAATTCACTTCCGACGTGACTTACAAATCAGTCACTCGGCCTATTGCTTTTATTGTTGTCAGTGATGCAAGCTCAGCTAACCTTTTTGGCCTGTATGCCTTTCAAGCTTTTGGTTTTTCTATCACTGACACCATATAGTTGGTCTCCGAAGACGTTCCCTATCAATCATTGGAATCTTTGATCTCCGACTTTCCAGATATTTTTGAGGAGGGCCTGGGGCATGTTTCAGATTTTGAAGCTCACTTAACGTTGAAGGCATCGGCTCGCCTGCGTTTTCTACGCGCGAGGCAGATCCCCTTGGCTCTCCGCCCTCAGGTAAAGGAAGAGCTAGACCGGCTGACAGCCCTAGGGGTCGTTCTTCCCATTTCTTCCAGCGAGTGGGCTTCGCCCCTTGTTATTGTAAGGAAGCCCTCGGGAAAATAACGTCTTTGTGGCGATTTCAAGGCCACCATTAATTCCCAATTGGTGGTGGACACCTATCCTTTGCCTCGTGCTGATGAATTGTCTCCTCCGTGGCAGGAGGCCAATATTTTTCGAAAATGGATCTGTCGGAGGCTTATCATCAGATACCACTTGATGAGGACTCCAAACGGTTGGCGGTCGTCAACACCCCGTTTGGCCTTTACCAATACCAGCGGTTGGCCTTTGGAATATCCAGTGTCCCGGCGATATTCCAGCGTTATCTTGAGCATGTCACGTCGACAATTCCTCATTGTATTAATTACCTGGATGACATAATTGTCACATGCCGCAGCACGAAGGAACACTTGCACAACCTTCGCACCCTCTTTCTCAAATTCAGGTCTGTGGGCTTGCAACCTGCATAAGTCAACCTTCTTTCAACCATCCATTGAGTATGTGGGCTACACCATCTCTCGGCACGGTATCCAGCCACTAGGCAGTTTGGTCCAAGGTATCGTCAACCTTCCTCGTCCCGCTTCGCTGAAAGAGTTACAAGCTATTTTAGGCAAGATAGCCTATTACCACCGGTTCATTCCCAGGGCTTCCACTATAGCCCTCCCCCTGTACTGCCTTCTGCACAAGGGTGTTCCTTTTGATCAGTCGCCTGCATGCGAGTGAGCGTTCACCTCGTTGAAGGGCCTCCTCACATCAGCCCCTTGTTTGGCTACTTTTGATCCCCATAAGCCGTTGGTCCTGGCTACAGATGCTTCGCAGTATAGGGTGGGGGCGGTCCTGGCCCATCGCAACGCAGATGGTTCCGAGCAACCACTGGCGTTTGCGTCTAAAACGCTTAGTCCCGCGCAGGCCCATTACTCCCAGGTGGAAAAAGAGGCTTTGGCCATTGTCTACGCTATTACCAAGTTTCACCCTTTCTTGTATGGCACGAAGTTTCAGTTAATCACTGACCATAAGCCGTTAACATCATTATTTGGCCCCGCCTCTCAGATTCCGGATAGGGCGGCCCACAGACTACAGCGCTGGGCCTTGTTCCTCTCTAAGTACCATTATGACATTCATTTTCGCCCTACAGGACAGCATGCCAACGTCGACTCTCTTTCCCGTCTTCCGGTGGGCCCGGATCCAACGTTCGATCAAGAGGAGATTGTGTTTTCATTTGGATGAGGTGTCCCGCCAAGCAGTTGATGGCTTTCCGATCACTAGTTCTCGAGTCGCCAGGGAAACGGCAGCTGACCCGGTTCTCCGGCAAGTAGTTCACCTCATTCAGCAGGGGTGGTCATCTCGCCCTCCGGGCCGGGCTTCGGACCCTCTTCGTAATTATTTTCTTCTACGGGACGGCCTCTCAGTCTTGGAAGGCGTTATCCTTCTGGCTACCGATGATACAGCTCCTCGCTTGGTTGTTCCTGCAAGTTTACGACGGGAGGTCCTCACGTTATTACATGCAGGGCACTGGGGTGTTTCCCGTACTAAAACCTTGGCTCGCAGACATGTGTACTGGCCCGGTATTGACAGAGAAATTGAGCACTTGGTGGCCACCTGTTCCCAGTGTGTGAGCCAACAGGCATCTCCCAGGGCAGCGTTCTCTTCATGGCCGTCGGCAACCCAAGCATGGGAACGTGTTCACATCGATTTTGCGGGCCTGTTTCTCAACGGTTTTTGGCTCATTGTCATTGATGCTTATTCCCGATTCCCATATGTGGTTCGCTGCTCCTCAACCACTTCAGAAGTTGCAATCCAGGCACTAGCAAAAATCTTTTCTGTGGAAGGTCTGCCAATCACCCTGGTCTCGGACAATGGACCGCAGTTTATTTCGCAGACCTTCCAGGATTTTTGTAGGCGCTTCGGTATTAGGCACGTTTGCTCTCCCCCCCCCCTTCCATCCACAATCGAATGGGGAAGCCGAGCGCATGGTGCGCACATTTAAGACGCAGATGAAAAAGTATGTGCACGAATTACCTGCGGAGGAAGCATTGACGTTTTTCTTGACGGCATACCGGACCACACCAATGGGAGAACGCAGCCCCGCAGAGCTCCTCCATGGGCGTCAACCCAGGACTCTGCTGCACCTCCTCCGGCCTGGTCCTCGCCAGTCTTCACAAAACGGAGTACCTGGCTTTCCACTGGGTATGTCGGTCTGGGCCCGTGGGTTTGGTCGCAATCCACGTTGGATACCAGCGGTGGTCCTGTGCTGAAATGGCCGCCGGCTCTATACCTTGCAGGCGGGGGACCGGGTGGTACGTCGATACCAAAATCAGCTACGTCCACGTTCGGGCACCCACCCTCCGCCCTCTAGGACACCGGCTTCCCCATTGCCGGCACCTGTGTTGGTTTCACAGGGGACGTTGCCTCCTCTCCCCGCTGTGCCTCTGCCGCACTGCGATGGTTCTCAGCCTTGACAGCCTCCAGTAGCTCCAGCACCGGCATCGCCATCGTTCGAGATGCCCCAGCGAGAGCCGGCCCCCCTAGCAGGTCCGGTTTCTCAGGAGGTTGGTTCACCTGGTGTCGTCCCTTCCCCTTCGTCCCCGCCCCTGGGTCTTGCCCCTCCCGGGGTGGAACAGGATCCAGAGTTCGACAGCTTGTCGCCCGTTCTGTCCCGGGCTCCGGGTGTGGGACGACGGGGGCCTCTTCGTGTGGGTCACTTCCAGCCGTATTCGAAGGTTCCGGCTCGAGGGTTGGCAGATCCCCTCGACTCCGTCCATCCAATGGATGTGGAGGTCATCGCTCCTGCCCGACGCTCCACCTTCCGACGCAGTGGATCACAGTGGCTTCACCCCCGAAGGAGGAGGAGTGTAGTAGCCACCAGAAAGATCGCGGGAGGCGCACATTGGCACGGCGCGTCACGGACGGTAGTTGCCGCAAGTAGAGTCCCGTCCACCAGAGGGCACGCGAGAATTTGGACGCGACCTCTGCCGGCATGACAACAACAATAATTCCGGCTGCACGGGCCTTGCCCAGTCAGTTAACATCGGGCATGCCTAGGACACAGTCCCGGTCTACGCTAAGTGAAGTGTGACGTAAACATGAACAGTGTTACTACATAGAGTTTCTATTAAATGATCATTTGACAAAAATGAGTTCAGAAATAAGGTAGTGCTAACACAGCCTGTAGCCATTTCTGCAGGAAGGTGCCACCCGGTAATCTATTTATTTCCCTCCTCTGACTGCTCAAATGAACAGAAATGGTATAGAACTCAGTTTCTTCATCCACTTAGACTCATAAGAAACTTCTGGAGCATGTAAAGAATAAATTCTGACAATTATAATTAGATGCCTTGGATTTTGCTAGGTTGATTCCATAAAACTGTGCACAGCGTCTTCGCAAGATCTTCTTCCCAAGTGTTAATAGCTACATCTAAAATTATTTTGTTGTAGGTAAAGGAGAATTTGGAAAACACAACAGATAATTTTGACACTTATTTGCTTCATTAATAAAATAAAGATAGAACATCTGTTATGCTGCTGACCCATACACTAAGAAATACATTATATGGTGCAGCCATAAAGCTAGCAACTTCAAATCAATAACCCTTGTAGATTGTGGGATAGTTGGATTAATGATGTTAGAAATTAAATAAAGTAATGCTATAATTGTGGGTGTCCTACAGAAGTGAAGTTGACCTTTAAAATTATTGTAAGAATACGGCAGATATGATACCTGAGTTGGGACGGAAGTCATTAAAGCAAAGACGTTTTTCGTCACGGCGAGATCTATTTACGAAATTTCAGTCACCAACTTTCTCTTCCAAATGCAAAAATATTTTGTTGAGCCCAACCTACATAGGTAGGAATGATCATCAAAATAAAATAAGAGAAATCAGAGCTCGAACAGAAAGGTTTAGGTGTTCATTTTTCCCGCGCGCTGTTCGGGAGTGGAATGGTAGAGAGATAGTATGATTGTGGTTCGATGAACCCTCTGCCAAGCACTTAAATGTGAATTGCAGAGTAATGATGTAGATTTGCAATGTAGGAAAAAGACAGAGTGCTACGTATTGTGAAGAAGACATGTCAGGTTGCAGATAGGCACAATTAAGACACTCGCATATAGCTTTCGCTCGCTCGCGCGCGCGCGCGCACACACACACACACACACACACACACACACACACACACACACACACACACAACTGCCAAATCGAGTGTCTTGGGCTGGAATGCAAGATCACGTGGGATGCTAGGATGCTAGCAGGAATCTGGATGGGGTGGGGAAGTGGAAGTGGAAGGGGAAGGGATAGTAGTGTACAGATGGGGGGGAGAGATGAATGCTGTCTGTTGGAGTGAGCAGGGACTAGACTGCCAACAGGTGCAGCGTCAGGAGGTTGTGAGACAGGGAGGTGGGGAGAAAAGGTGCATAAAGGAGAGTAGTGGGGGAAAGATGGGACGATGGGTTGGCAGTTTGCTGCAAATATTGGGGTGGGATGAGAATGGGGAGAAGATGATGGGACAGAAGGGGTGGAAACTTATCCATAAAACTCATTCTCTGCTCCTGTAATAATCCCGGCCACAGCCTATGGTAAAATATTGTCACCACACCCTCTGCCCAACAGTTTCCACCTCTTCTGTCCTATCATCCCCTCTCCAATCTCGTCTCTCACCCTGTTTATTTGCTGCCCCCTCCCAATGCATCTGCCCATCTTTCCCCACTCCTCTCCTTTCTTCCTCATCTCCCTGCCCCACAACCTCCTGATGCTGTGCATGTTGGCAGTCTAGTCCCTGCATACTTTACCAGACAGTTTGTCTCTCTCCCCACTCATACACTACTATCCCTTCCCCTTCGGATTGCTGCTTGGATCCCACGTGAAGTTGCATTCCGGCCCGAGATGTTGGAATTGGTGGTCGCATGTGCTATGTGGCCAGAAGCTGCCTGGAGTTTCCATTGTAAAAATATTTGGGTCAACATGATAACCATAAGTTAATTTTATAACTGTGCTTCCATTTGCATTTGTAGCTAACAGTATCAGTAGCTTTAGATGATTTTATGAGTGCTGTGTTATGAAATAATTCACAGCAAATTGAGTGGAATAGAAACAAAGTTTCTCATTGTTGACAGTAAGTCATAATTTTGATTCTTACTGTGGTTTTGTGTTCTACAGCAATTAACCTTACTGAAAAAATCAAAGAGCTCTTCTGCAGCAAGTTCAAGCCCAGCAGCCGCAATGCGTGAAAGAATTATTAGGCGTGCTGCCCTTGAATTCAAGGATGGCATGTATGGTATCCTTTTGAAAGTGGTCTGCTAACTATTCTCTTTTCTAGGTCAGAATAGAAAGCAATTTGTAATCTTTGTATGCCAATCTTCCTTGTTTAATAATTAATTTCTGTATAACTGTATTTAATATTACTTGGGAGTGTGTCCTTAATAATATTTGCAGTTAATCTTGGTATTGGTATACCAATGCTTGCCAGCAACTACATTCCTGAAGGTATGTCAGTTTGCATGCAGAGTGAGAATGGTATATTAGGGCTAGGACCATTCCCAGCTACTCAGGAAGAGGTTGATCCAGATCTGATTAATGCTGGCAAACAAACTGTGACAGTTCAACCTGGAGCATCATTTTTCAGCAGTGATGAGAGCTTTGCAATGATAAGAGGGTTCGTATTTTTTCAATGTACAATAATAATGGAGAGATGCAGTCTTATATGAATAATGGCCTTGCAATTAAAGCCCACATTTTCTTTTTATTTTATTTTTTTTCTTGTCATGTTAGCAGTCCTATTTCTTACGGTTTTGATATTATTATTATTATTATTATTATTATTATTATTATTTTTGTTATTATCATCATCATTATTATCGTGTTCTCTCTTTTTATATTAATTTAGTGGACACGTTGACCTGACTATCCTTGGAGCCATGCAGGTCTCACAGTATGGTGATCTTGCTAATTGGATGATACCAGTAAGTATTCAGCAACTGACTGGAGTAAAGTGCATGCGTTTCGATGTGGTGGTGGTGATTATGGTTATGGTTGTGGTAATTATTTAAATTTTCTAAATTATTTTGTCTTTGGTTATCTAGCTTTGTTTTGGTTATCACCACTGGGTGTTAAAGACTGTGTTCTGTAATTTCATTACTAGTCAAAGTTACCACTATTTCCCATATTAGTAAATTATGTTGTGTCCAAAATTTAAGAATTTATCAAACTATCGTTTTTCCCCTTGTAATTGCTTGATTAAAGATAATCTGTATTACTAAAATGCTTATCTGGAACCCGGTACCAACTTCAGCATAGGGGCAACTTAGATTAATTTATTTTGCATAATTATAGGCCAAATTTAAAGAATTTAAAATGCTGTCATAATCTACTCATTGAGAGATGTAATCGGATGTTAAAAGTTTAACGCAGTAAGACAAATATTACAGTTACAAATTGTGTGTTTGTCTTGAGGCAACGTAACTATTGGTGCACAAATACTCATACTTCATCTGGTAATTGAGATTCGGAGCACTTAGTGGCTTCAAACAAAGGTTACACATCATTTCAAACCTTTTCTAAACTTTTTATAACTGTTTTATACATTGGAGTTTGATTCTTTAAAGAGCCAGGGGTTTTGCTGGAATGTAACTAAACCAATAAACTACATGGTAAATACCATCAATTATCAGTGTGACAGTGTTATTGTGTGTGATCACTGAAGGATAAATTCTGATAAAAATTCAGAATATATCTCTCTGTCTGCGGCATAGTGTGTGCCATAAACCTTATTAAAATGAGTCAGACCATGTCTCAGTCCTGGTCCTCAAGTTTCACATGAAACACACTACCAAACTGAGCTCTTGGATCATACTTCTCATACCAGTTTAAAGCTTCAATCGGCCAGTATCTTTATGCTTTCTTATATACTGTGCAGGAATGTAAGCATAGTTATGGTGTAGAATAGTTTAGCTTCGGCTGTATCTTATGTTTGCGTTACAAAAATGCACATAAAAGTTCTGGAAATGTACAAGCTTTTAGAGCCAGTGGCTCCTCCTCCTAGCAGAAGGTTTGAAAGGGATGGAAGAGGAGTGAAGGAAAAGGAATGGTGACTTTCCTTCTCATCCTTTCTGGTAAGTCTCCAACTCCGGGTTCTGGGTGACTTTTCCCTAACTGTCCTTTCTTCTTAAACCTCACCAGTCCTTTTCCTTTATTCTTCTTTTCCCCTTCAACCATTATGCCAGAAGGCACCACCCCTGGCTCCAAAAGCTTAATGTTTCCTCAACTTGTGTATGTGTTTTCTCCTGCCACCACTTGGTGAGTAGATTCTTCATCTATTATACAGGGTGATTCAAAAAGAATACCACAACTTTAGGAATTTAAAACTCTGCAACGACAAAAGGCAGAGCTAAGCACTATCTGTCGGCGAATTAAGGGAGCTATAAAGTTTCATTTAGTTGTACATTTGTTCGCTTGAGGCGCTGTTGACTAGGCGTCAGCGTCAGTTGATGCTAAGATGGTCCCTTTTTCTTCGAAGGGGCTACTGTAACTGGACTACAGTATCTGGAGATGTTAGAGAATTGGCTGTTCCCTCTGCTCGAACAAGAAGCACAACAATTCATATTTCAGCAGGATGGAGCGCCACCACATTGGCACTTATCTGTCCGTAACTACCTGAACGTCAACTACCCGAGGCGATGGATCGGCCGCTAGGCAGCCCGTGACAGAGCACTTCATCACTGGCCTCCAAGAAGCCCTGATCTTACCCCCTGAGATTTTTTCTTATGGGGGTATGTTAAGGATATGGTGTTTCGGCCACCTCTCCCAGCCACCATTGATGATTTGAAACGAGAAATAACAGCAGCTATCCAAATTGTTACGCCTGATATGCTACAGAGAGTGTGGAACGAGTTGGAGTATCGGGTTGATATTGCTCGAGTGTCTGGAGGGGGCCATATTGAACATCTCTGAACTTGTTTTTGAGTGAAAAAAAAACCTTTTTAAATACTCTTTGTAATGATGTATAACAGAAGGTTATATTATGTTTCTTTCATTAAATACACATTTTTAAAGTTGTGGTATTCTTTTTGAATCACCCTGTATTTTTGAAGAGTGATTATTTTTGTTGATATACCATTTATTTGGATGTCTATATAGTCTGAAGATAAGTTGTCCTCAAGCAGAAATGGAATGGATCATTTGAAGTAGCAGGAAAAAATACACAGTTTGGTCATCAAAATTTGATGACGACATAATACAGATAAATCAAATTTGCATTATGCCTTGTTTCAGGGGAAGCTGGTGAAAGGAATGGGGGGTGCAATGGACTTGGTAGCTGCCCCTGGAACAAAAGTGGTTGTGACTATGGAGCATACTGCAAAAGGAGGTGCACACAAGATTCTGTCACAGTGTACATTACCACTGACAGGGAAAAGCTGTGTAGACATGATAATAACAGAAAAGGTAAGATATAATAATGACCATGTTTTTAATTTTTTCATTTTTTTAGTAGAATGTTAAATACAAAATACAAAAAATAGTTGTACTACTCCATATGCACACCTTACATTGTCTTAAGGGAAGTTTATTTTAATGGCAAGTGTAAGGGAGACATTTATTCTGTACAGATTTTCGCATTGCTGTGTTTTATATAATGGCACTTCGTTACTCTTTCCAGTTGCTACCTTTTGACAGTCATTATTACACTTATTGTCAAGACTAAACTTTACAGTTTACATTAGTTCCTCACTAAAGGGTAAAGTCTTCATTTGGAATACACCACTATGCATGTAATTCATGTTTTATCACCAGAAAGTGATATAGGCCCTAATTGTGCTGTCAGACATCTCTGAAATATTTATCCATTGTTTCCCATTTAATCTTCAGATAAATGCAGTGACTCTACATTTCTAACATGAGTGTAGCAGATTTTCTGTCTGTATGTTCACCTAACACATACCCTAGACGACAAAGTTCAATAATTTCCAACTTACTTGAAGTTGATAGGAAAAAAATATTTAGATTTTCTTCTGGGACAGTTACATTCAGAATTCTTGCTCTGTGCTGACAGAAGGAACACATTGTTGATCATAATTCTCTAGCTGTTGACCTTTCTCAATAATAGCATAATGTCTAGATTATATTAGTGACATCGAGTGAGTGCTCACCAAAATATATCAATTTTTTTTTTTAATTGTTGAAGTTATGGATGGTTATATGTGCTACGGAATGAATAAAATAACTTTTCGATTGACAGAGTAGAATGCTGGGGTGCAGTATTGTCAGGATCCAGCCAGATGGTGCTCAATGAGGGGCTTCAATTGGCAGGCTACTGCACCCTACCACTTGACTCACTGAAATGTCAGTCACACTTATTTAAATCCAATCATAGGCAGACAGAAGCTTAGAAAAGAGAGAACCTACAGTAAAACTTTCCCAGAATCTTGGAATAGGCATACAAACAGTGAGAGACTTAAAGATAAATAAAGAAACACTAAATTTTGCAACAATAGCTGACAAAAGGCTGTCAAAGAATAAGTACCTGAAAACAGCAACTTGATGAAAACTAGATGCATCAAAAACTATATGAAGCACTGCATTTGTAGTTTCAGAACAGAAGCAGCACAAGTTACCATATCGGATCCAACGTTGATATAGAAAGCAGCAGATTTCATGAAAAATTTGGGGAATGGATAAAAATGTAATGCTTTATCAGAATATCTAGCTTGATAAGCCCTGCTGTGAAATTTGAGAAATTGCTGTTCAGAGTGGGAAACATAATGCTAACAAAAACACAACTTATGCTTTTTGCAGCAAATTCTCCAGTTGCAAAGAACAGAAATCTTTTCTCCCAGAACAGATTTAAAATACTGATGAAATTGGACTGTAGTGGAAGGACATGCCTATAGAACTTAACACATGCTGCTGAACATAAGACTGCAAATTTAGTGAGTGAACACAAATTGAAGAAATTTGCTATAAGCAAATATTTGAAACAAACGGTGTGCATTCACAGGAATAATGAACTTACCACTACGTGTAAGTCACCCAGATATAGTGAATTAAATGATCGAGGAACCAGTATCACACTCACTGAGGCACTAAAATGCTTTTATCTGTTATTAGTGTATGCAGTCGAAATGTGGTGCTACAGAAGAATGCTGAAGATTAGATGGGTAGATCACATAACTAATGAGGAAGTATTGAATAGGATTGGGGAGAAGAGAAGTTTGTGGCACAACTTGACCAGAAGAAGGGATCGGTTGGTAGGACATGTTCTGAGGCATCAAGGGATCACCAATTTAGTATTGGAGGGCAGCGTGGAGGGTAAAAATCGTAGAGGGAGACCAAGAGATGAATACACTAAGCAGATTCAGAAGGATGTAGGTTGCAGTAGGTACTGGGAGATGAAAAAGTTTGCACAGGATAGAGTAGCATGGAGAGCTGCATCAAACCAGTCTCAGGACTGAAGACCACAACAACAACAACAACAACAACAACAACAACAACAGTGTATGCAGAATAAAATATGTTTGATTATACCAATGTTATGACTCTCCAGAAAATGTGAACCATGATCAGAAAAAGCCGGCCGCGGTGGCCGTGCGGTTCTAGGCGCTGCAGTCCGGAACCGCGGGACTGCTACGGTCGCAGGTTCGAATCCTGCCTCGGGCATGGATGTGTGTGAGGTCCTTAGGTTAGTTAGGTTTAAGTAGTTCTAAGTTCTAGGGGACTGATGACCTAAGATGTTAAGTCCCATAGTGCTCAGAGCCATTTGAACCATTTGATCAGAAAACAATTTCATGAAGAACAGAAAGAGAAAAAGAAGGTGGACAATAGTTTGTCAAAAGTGGCTGAAAGCAAGAGATAAAAAATACGGTGTGTCTTGTTGTTAATTCCTGGCAAGTAATGCAGTGGGTTTTCAAATTTGACATGTAGAATGTTTTGTAGATACAGTAAGCAGCAGTTTCTGGTAAAAATGTGTATTTTGGATTATTCATGTATTTGGTTATCCATGCAGGCTTGTGAATGCCTTAACCTGAACAACTGGGAGCTTGCTGTGTTAGGAAATTTACCGGTTGCCTCTTGTAAACAAAACACTTGAGCTAGGATGTGTCCAGACAGAGGGAGAGTGTATTGAACGCTATATGTGTGCGTCACTTTGTTCCTGTCATGTATTTTGACGAAAATAGTTTTGCTTCCTCTGACAGCCAGAGTCCTGTTGTAAACCGTCTAATACTGACATCCTGGAAAGGAAAAAAAAGGAAAAAACAAAAATTGAAGTATTTTGTCAGAGAATTGTAAAAATAGAGAAAAATGAATTCTTAAATACCCCACAATAAATACCTGTCTGGTCAGTGTTGATAACAAAATCTATGTTGAAATTTGGTATCAGTTTTAACATCTAGGTTTGAAAAGTGTCTGCAGCTGGCAACATTTTTTCAGTTGTCGCTGTTTCTTTTCTTGAAACAAATCTCGTCACGTTTCTCTGGCGAATCCCATACTTACTTTTGAAACTATGAACCCATCTGTCGGAAGCTTTAAATTCAAAATCCGTAAACTGTTGTGCTGCAGCTAAAGCCCATGCTTGTAAATTCCATGTAGTCACTTGCTGATAATTCTCTCAGGCTTCAACAAAATTATCATACATCCAGGAACTGATTGCTGCATACTTATCAAATTGAGTTCTCCATTTTTTTATATTTCTTTTTCCCATTGGGATAAACATTCCTTCTTTCTTAACCGGCTGCATTCTTCATTTTGTCATGTTTGTATTTTCCTCGTGGGATGAGGCTTTGTGATATTAACAATGTTAATTTTGTAGTCCTAAGAAAGTAAGCTTCTCTTGCCTTCTTTTCTTCTGGTTCATATTCATCCGATGAGCTGCGGTCTTCATACTTCTCGAAAGGTTCACCTTCACAGTTTTCATTTTCACGAGCAAGTTCATAATCAGTCACAAGTATTTTTTCAACCAACGTGTCCATAGTACTTCGGTAAATTTCTTCTCCCATAAACACTGCTTCATGAGAAATTGTCATTGAAGATTCCAATGCAATCACGTTATTTGTGGCAAGCAAGCTTTCATAACAAACAACCACATCTTGTAACATCACCTTCAATACTTCATTGTATAATAAATCTGCAACTTATGATACTTTCATAATTTTTTCCTTGATAGATTTT
Source organism: Schistocerca serialis cubense (assembly GCF_023864345.2). NCBI lineage: Eukaryota > Metazoa > Arthropoda > Insecta > Orthoptera > Acrididae > Schistocerca > Schistocerca serialis. The sequence continues at coordinate 934,734,981 of NC_064640.1, read as the reverse complement.
TTTTAAATTCAGAATATTGTAAAAGTTCCGATAATATTTCACAGTACAGAAAGCTCCAGTCTCTGCAAAAGTCGGGAAAGGACTGGCACTGTAGCAGGTAAGGCCCATTGCTCGATTAGTTCCATGCAGGCCTTGACACTTCCTGTTTGTATATACAATAGGGCAGTAGTGATACTCTGATTTTCTATGAAGACTCCAGTTCCTCAAATTTACAACAATATTTATAACTTTTGCACAGCTTAAAATATTGCCCATTTTTGTAATAACATAGGAATGACAGTAATTACTACTGTAATTTACCTCCATTGACAAGGCATTTGAAATTATTCAACTTTTTAAAAAAGATAGTATTGATGAGTGTAATTCAAATTTTAAGTATCCTGGGACAGCCATTTCATAAACAAAATAAAATTATTTATGATTTAATTGATAATACATTCGTTCATTAATTTTACTTCAAAGTAGTTGTTATTTTTCAATCAATTAACAAAACAAAATAAAATTGAGCCAGCAGGAAGGATGAAACCCAGAGCGGTCATACAACATTCTAGAATGCTACTGATTAAGCTGTTTCACCTCTATGCTGTAATGCTATTTCTGATGGTATATGAGGTGCATATGAGCTACTCTTAAAACTTTAGAGCCTTTTTTCTCGGAATTTTCTAGATAGTGTACTTTAAGACTTCTATGAGTCTTTGATGTCTACTACCGACCTGTGAAGTCTCATCCTGAACTGAATTTCAGAGACTGGAAGGTCCACTTGTTAGTTATTTCTTTGTTTGTGAAACTTCCTACAGTAAAATTATTGTTATAGTTTGTGATTCAATTAAAATACCGCTCTACGTTTTTTAATGTTACTAATGCTTTATACGTCACTTTTTTTTCTTTTGGAGTGCTTCTTCATGCAGATTTTTTGTCAGGAATTAGTCTATTTTTGTCAAGCCACAGTGAAGTAATGGTGGTGCACAGCATTTTACTGTTGTTGTTTGATTTCTTACATTAAATGTATGTGATAGATTCTGCAAATACTTTTCAGTGCATGATCTATAGCAGCGCACACACACTGCACATTTTGAGGACCACATATAGACTCATGGAGAACTTAACGTTAATCAAAAGTAATATTTAAGATATTCAATTATATTTAAAAACCAAGAAGTCTGCCCATCTTCAAAGCCACCTAGAATGGAAAGAAGTTGCTAACTCCAGTGTCAGCATACATTTAAAGGGGGTGCCTAACTGCTACTACAGAAACTGAGCACAGAGGAACTATATTAATCAGTATGTTCACTTTATAACTATTCCCCTTGAAATGTGGGTTCTATGTGATGAACAAAACTCAAATTAGTATCATTGAGAGTTGATTCACATCTATTCAGAGACGTTTGTATATTGATGGAGCTCGATATTTGCAAATTGGACACCTAGGGCCATTAAAACAGCTCACAGAATTAAGAGTGCAAGAAGGCTGAATGTTTAAAGGTTTTCTTCTCATTTCATTAAAGAATTTCCTCTAGCAATTTTCAGCTCCATGGGAAATGAAAACTTTGAGTGGCCTTGTACCCACCATGATTTGAAGTTGCAGTCCCCACCACTTTCACATCGTAACGTGTGCAGAACCACTGAGCTAATGAGGCATTGTTGGCAGCAGTGCTCTCATATCGCAAGATCAGTCAGTGAACCTCATAATGCACCATCAAACATAAGAACAGTTGACTTACATAAAGAACAGAATACGTGGAGTTCAGAAATGAAACCTTACTTCTCAGTGTCTCACCTTACATGAAGATTATATAGCATAAATCATTGAACAGGGAAATGAATGTCAAATGAAGTTAGCAGGTCTATTCAGGGCCATGCACTCTCACAGTGTTGCCAAATATTTGTGGTGATGGTGCCACTTCCTAGCTGGTCTAGGAGAAGCCATGTAGCGAAATGCTATACAGACTCGTCATATTGTTATCTCCTGACACATTCTAACGTCGCCTTTTAGACTATCTGTATGTAAAACAGTCTATTGCATTTAATCCAGAATTTCTCTGTTTTTAAGCTTTCCAGTGTGGAAGTGGGCTGTTAATCCCAGTGTTATATAATATCAACATTGTGATATCTAAGCTAGTGGCAGGTTAGCTCATGAAAGATATGGCATGTGAAATATGGAGGTGTATAATTTTCCATCATGATTACAATTTTAATGAAACAGAAACAAATAAAACATATTGATAGAATGAAAGCTTATTTCAGTGGAATAAAAAATAACTGGAAATCAACCTTATCCCATATCGTGAAACAGTAAGGTATCAAACACGTTGCACCATGAAATTGGCTATGTATATTGGTGGGGACGGAAGCAAGAAGAACCACAGTTAACAAATTATTCGAAGCCATGCAGTAATCAGTTCATTTCAGGATTCAGAAAAGAGCAAACTGAGAAATATGTTAATTTGCATGGAAACAAAACTGGAGATGTGGGCAATGTGCATTTCAGCACCTTCATACATTTTTCATGTTGAGATCTATATGTATGTAATGCACACTAAATAGCCTTTTAATTGCTATCTTAATGTTTCCTCCTCGATTGGCCTTTAGATCATGAAAATAATCCAAATTCAGGCCACTTATGATTCCTTCAAATTGTTGTAGTGACAGATGTTTCTGTGTTCCTGTAAATACTCGTTATCATCACTACTAGTTTCGGGCACTGCCCAGTCTCAAATGCATCTATAGGGAGAAACATGGAGACATCATTTTCGTTGTTTAAAAATCATGCACCATGCATATTTGTGCAGAAATATGCATGGTACCTGATTTTTGAGACGATAACAATGATGTGTCCACATCTGTCACTCTTGATGCACATGGCAAGGGGCAGTGCCCGAAATGAGTAGTGTATATAAAAATACAGGGTACATAGCCTGGTGGAACAATGTTGTTTTTTAAATTTATATGTGTTGTTGCTTGATATTTGGAAAGCACAACACTATGCCTGCACCCAGTGTGGTAGATCGTCAGAAGACTTACAAACTGCATTGAAAATATAATGTCACAAGTGAAACACGCACTTGATTACCTTGAATTTAAATGCTACTTTACATAGCTGTGTAGATAGAAGCAATATGAATCTTTAAGTTATCCACTGGTATAATCAATTTGAATAGTAACACAAATACAGTCTTCCAATTACAATTGTTACACTATAACTAGAAGCTTTGCCTAGAGTAAACTGTGGTTATTGTCACAAATTCGCAGGTATCTGTAGCGGGTGCGGAGACCATACTGCACATTCAATTGTTGAGTAATATACTGCTTCAGTTACAAAGTTCAGCTTGCCTCACTGTCCTTCCATTAACATCTTTGCTTATTGGGCTACTCCAATTATCCTGAATACAAGACAGAGAGGTAAATAATAAATCATATTGTAGATTCACATGAAAAATTTGAATGTATGGCTCATGAAGCAGAAAAAAACAGAAGACTTATGGAAATGTGCTGATGTGCACTGTCAAACATTTTTCATCGCTAGCTCTACCATTGGTAATGGATTCTAACAAGCTTTTTCAGTGCTTCTGTAATTTTTCCAATCTTGTTTGATACTGAGGAGATGCTGAACAAAATACAGATTCTTGTTTTCTGACAATTACCTCAAATCTTTTCAGAGACTCTCGCACATTTTGTTGGTGACATAATTTTGTACTCACAAAGCAGATATGACTGATATCTCCTGCAAGGTGCTAGGACCCAGCTGAAACAGGGGGTTTCTTAAGATTCATCTCTGACCTTCGATGTGACGATTGGTGGCTCAATTAAAGAAATAGTGAAAAGGATTAAACCTGCATCATCAGGTGGATTTTCATGTATTAATATGAAATGTGTGTTTTTTGTTACACTTCAGAGTAACCTGTAGTGTATTAATATGAAATGTGTGTTTTTTGTTACACTTCAGAGTAACCTGTAGTACTATCTCTAGTGATCAGGCCCCTTTCTTAGCCATAACACAACACTTCATAAACAGTGACTGGTAATAGCAAAATGGAATTAATAAGATACAGTTGCAGAAAATTTGGAACCGGGTTCAAAAGAAACTACCATTTAGAAAGTGATGGTCAGAACTAAATGCAGGCATGCTGAAAGCTTTTCATTGTTGTAGAGCAATAAATCATTTTAGCTGCTAGTTGCAGTGTATGGCGATTCAAAAATAAAGTACCATTTCTGATGAAGGGCCTGATGACAAGAAGTCCTAGAATAAAACTCTGTAGTTGGTAAAAATGCATGCATGCATGCGTGGAAATGGACTATTTGGTGGAAGCATACGTACCTGCTGCCTGTGATAATGTTTAAAATGCATCCTAGCATTGGGCTCCACATGATGCAGCAGAATCATAAAAATGTTTATTTACCCACTTCACGGTAATACAGGTTTTATGTCGTAAGAAGTAGAAATGATTTATGTGCTTTTTGAAAAACTCATTTACCTATGTAGATATTAAAGTCTGGTAACATCTGGGAAGGTTTATTTTTTTCTGAGTAGGCACTATAAGATTTGGAGTTATGCAGATTTGTTTGTTTTGTTGGATTTGAATATCAGGAATCAGTTTCTGGGCAGTCAGATGATGTGATTAAAGCCAAACCCAACTATCATCTTCCACATTGCAATGACTACCCCAGCATTCATGTTCCTGCCAACGTAACTACAGTAGGTGGCTCTGTCCTAAATTCCTGTAACAGCAAATAGATACCCCCTGCAGATATTTGCTAAACACCGGCAATAGCAACTTTCTTCCCTGCTTGGTAGCTTTGGATATGAACAGTTTTGTTGGTTTAAATATAATTGAATATGTCAAAACCACTTTCTTAGTGTTAAGCTCTCCATGAGTCCATATGTGGTCCTCAAAATGTGCAGTGTGCCTCCTCGTTGCAGATCTTGTGCTGCAAACTAATCACACAGTTTGTCACAAGCATTTACTGTGTAGAACCAGATGATGACAGTGAAATGTATTGCACCACCGTTACTTACTGAGGCTCGGGAGAAACACACGAATTCATGACGAAATAATTGTACGAAGAACCGCCTCTAAAAGGAAAATGAATGAGATATAATGCATTAATAATAACATTAAACAACATAGTGAGGTATTTTAATTGGATCACAAACTATAGAAATAATTTTGTGCAATAAATGTGTGATAGAAAAGTCATGATTTTGAAAACAGTCGTATGCCTCCATTGCTGTTGTGTGTGAAACGCAAATCATGGACATTTCTGTTGGAGCATCACTCGACATTATTAAAGCACTTTATACCACCCAAAGTGATTAGCAGTAGCAGGCGCCTTTGGTAAGGGGAAAGGGAGCACAGCATTGTCGCAGCAGCTGCTGCCGGGAACTGGTAAATGTGTTCTGGATATTGTGGCATGTGTGGCATTCAGAGGCCGAGACTTCCTCCAGGAAGTGCCACAGTATTTAGTGTTGCCAGCTTGTGCATATTGCTGGACTTGGAATATTTATCGGTGTGCCCAGGTTATATGCCCTGGCTCACGATTAGAGCAGAATTAGGCTCTGCGGCGGCTGTCCACTGGCCATGTTTTATGTCAAAAAATGTACCTCTTGCTATCCAATTATGCACTCTGTGAGGGGCCCTGCATCATTCCCCCTCCGCCTTCTTGACTTCTTCCTTTCCTGCTCCTCTTCCAATACTGTCACCAAAAACAAAGTTAGATAGTTAATATACTGCAGTAAGTCCTTAAAAGAGCCAAGGCTGATTTTGTTCCCTATCCTTGTCAAATCTGTGTTTGTTCATATCTAGTGTATCTCATCATTGATAGGACCTTTTTATAGGTTAGTGTGACAAAATTAATGTATTATTCCCATGTCATCCAGATACATAAATATTCTTTCTACTTGCAACCATATCAAAACTGAATAAATTTTTTGAAAGTGCTTGGAACAGCCTTTATTTCCATGGGCTTCCTTTTAGCTTGACCAAATGAGTTGTCCAGTTGAATTCAAAAGTAAAATTCGTGAAAAGCTCATAAATTTTTATTAGAATACTGGAGAAAGGGTCAAAGTATAAATGCCATAAATAAAACAGGGTCACAGTATAAATGCCATAAATAAAACACCAGAAACTCAGGAAGGAATATCAACAATGTAGGAAAAAGACAGAGTGCTACTAACTGTAAAGAAAACTCGTTAAGTTGCAGACACACACACAATTAAGACACTTACATTAAGCTTTTGGCCACAGTCTTCATCAGTAAAACACACACACACACACACACACACACACACACACACACACACACACACACACACCATTCATACACACAAACATACACACAAACAAGCACACCTCATGCACACATGACCTCCAACTCCAGCATATTGGGCCAGAATGTAACTATCAAATGGGATCCAAGCAGCAATCTGAAGGGGGCAGGGAAGGGGAAGGTATAGTAGTCTACAAGTCGGGAAAAAGATGTATGCTGTCCATTGGAGTGTACAGGGACTAGAATGCCAACATGCACAGTGTCAGGAGGTTGTGGGATAGGGAGGTGGGGGGAAAAAAGGGGCAAAAAAGGAGAGGAGTGGGGAAAGACGGGCAGATGCATTGGCAGAGGGCAGCAAATAAACAGGATGGGAGGAGATGATAGAACATAGGGGGAGGGTGGAGGGTGTGGGGTGTGGGGACAGTAAGTTAAGATGGTTTGAGGCTGGGATAATTACGGGATTGGAGAATGTGTTGTAAAGATAATGCCCATCTGTGCAGTTCAGAATAGCTGGTGGTGGAGGGAAGGATCCAGATGGCTCAGGTAGTGAAGCAGCCATTGAAATAAAGTGTATTATGTTCAGTTGCATGTTATGCCATATGGTGGTTTACTTTGTTCTTGGTCACAGTTGTTCATCCTGGTGGGCAGCTGATTGATAGTAATACCAATATGAAAAGCTGTGCAATGATTGCGGCAGAGCTGGTAAATGACATGGCTGCTTTCACAGGTAGCCCGGCCTCCTATGGGGTGGGATAAACCTGTGACAGGACTGGAGTAGGAAGTGCTGGGTGGGTAGATTGGGCAAGGAATATGATCCTTTTGGCAAGGGGTTAGGATTGGGAGTGGCATAGGGATTGACTTAGATGTTGTGGAGGTCGGGTGGGTGATGGAACACAACTGTTACAGGGATGGAAAGTATCCCGGGTAGGATGTCACTCATTTCAGTGCATGACGATAGGTGATCAAAGCCCTGGCAAAAGATGTGATGGTTGTTAGTCTGGTACTGAGCGCCGCGGGTTTTGAATCCACGCCAGATGCCATGGACCTCGATTACCACTAGAGGTCTCTGCAGCTGTTGTGCTGTAAGCCGTGGCTGCGCACGCTCCTGGCCTGCATATATTGTGAGGGGCGCCACTGTGGAGCCCTTGGTCCCAGCAGCCAATAGCAGCGTACCCTATCATGTATTTAAGCGCCTGCCTCTCTCAGTGAGGCAGTCTGATACCGGCGTGAGTCTCTAGATATCTCACTTACAGACATCGTGTTTACTTTGCTTATTTCTGTGTACTAGTGGACATTGTTGACTTCGTGAGGTTTTTGCTTGTGACCCCATTGCTTTTTGCGTGTTGTTGTTGTTGTTGTCGTTGTTGTTGTTGTTCTTGTTCTTGGTGGCTTGCTCGGTTGTCTGTCGTTATGCGTGTCCATCCTTTCCCGTTCGTTAATCTTTGTTGTTCGCGGGCAGCTCGTGTTCAGTCCCGCCGCGCTTTCAGTCATGGCCACCCTGCGATCAGAACGGTCAAAATTACAACAGTTGGAGTCCAGGGTGGTACTGTGTGATGAAGGAGACACTCCTTTGTTGCTTGTTCTTGAAGGTGGTGGGAGGATTGGGGATGTGAGGGGATATGGCACAGGAGATATCACTGCAGATACACCATTTCCACGTGGCGAGACTGTATGGGGGAGATTTTTTGGTGTAAAATGGATGACAGCTGTTAAAATGTAGGTACTGTTTGTGGTTAGTGGGTTTCATGTGGACAGAAGTGCGAATGGAGCCATGTGATAGTTTATGAAAGTGTCTTTTAATGTACCTGTCTGCAACTTTAACATGTCTTCTTTACAGTAATTTGCAATATGTCTTTTCCTACATTGTTGAAATGTCATAAATAGATACATCTCAGATTTGGTACAGTTAACACTTTCACCACCATATGCATTACATATGATGCACATCAGTTTTCTGTTTTCTCCATGTGCAGCATATTAGATTACGTGAGGGGTCATGAGTGTTTGCATGTGGTAAATCTACAATCACAGCTGTACTGAAAGAAAATGGGTGCTACGTTCTACTGACCAGTGAAAAAAGTTCTGTGATGTTGGTTTTGTAATGGCAGCACTGGTTGACAGGCAATTTTCACGTGATTACAGTGTGTTCCTTACCAGTACTGGCATTTTGTTTACATATGCAGTGTTGTGTAGTTCTCGTTTCCAACAAGACATTGTGGTTGTTTGATGAATAATGAATTCACAAGAGGATCGAATCTGAAAATGGCTGGAGGAATAGAGTTTATCTGTTGAATCACTGTTCGGAAGTGGCAGTTATTGTGACCCAGACTATCATGCTCCTTACTTGAGCAAGAGTAATAGTGAAGAAGAAGTAATTCCATTGAAGAAACAAAAGAAACACATGCTGGTTACGAATGATACATCCACAAATGAGTCAAATGAAGGTTCATCTTTCATTGACGAGTACAGTGAAAGTGAGCTGCCACCTGAAGATGTCTTGTACTGATGGGCTCTCTACTTCACGAATGAAGTGGTCTGATGTGCAGGCAAATATAAACAATTTTGTTTTTTTGGGTAACAGTGGTGTAGTCAATCCACTTTTGGGCAGTCTTCCTGCAACAAATATTCATCCAGTTGATCATCTTCCCCGCCCCCCCTCCCCCCCCTCCTTGCTCTGAAGAATGTGCAGTTACGTAGTGAAGGAAACACTGTTATGGTGAACAAAAGATTGTTAGTGGAATACTGCAGGGACATTATTCTATCATCAAGACTGACTTTATGGAGTGATATCAGCATTGATGATTTCAGGAAACTTACGTTGTGGCTAGGGCTTGATAAGCCAACAATGGAGGGTTATTGAAGCGAAAATCCGCTTTACAAAAACCAGGTGTCTTCTACTATGTCCTGAAATATGTTTGATTTGTTGCTGTGTTGCATACATTTTTGTGACAGTGAAAACATAGATGAACATGAAAAAGTGTTGAAAATTAGGAAGATTGTGAACTGTCTGAACACAAAATTCCAGGAAGCTTTCATTCCAGGTTAAACTGTTCATACCAATGAAACAATGGTTCCATTTGGTGAAAGTTTACACATTAATCAGTACATTTCTGGAAAACATTTTAAATACAGGATGAAATGATATGAAGTGTGTGCTGTAAGTGGATATACTATGAATGTTAAAGTGTATTGTGGAAAAGACACTAATGCTATAGACATAACAATTGTCATGTAGTTATTAGAATCACTTTTGAATTCTGGAAGGACACTCTTTGTGGATAATTTCTAAACTTCTATTAACTTGGTGCACATACTGCTAGAAAAAAAAGCTCATCTGGTAGGGACTCTCCATGAAAAAAGAAGGGGAAATCCAAAACTATTATCATAAAAATATTGAAGACGGGGGAATGGTGGTTGTGGAAAGCAACACAAAGGTGATTGTTAGAAAATGGCATGACAAGAGGGACATCATTTTTTTGACAACCAAACACAAACCTTAGCTTGTGACAGTGAAAACAAGGAGAGATGAAGTGAAAAAACTAAATACAATTGTGGATTACAATACACCCAGATCCTTCAATGATTTTCAGATCAAAAGAAAATCTATGGAAGTCAATTAAGTGGTTCTTCAAAGTGCCCTTTGAATTACTTTTCAATACTACTCTTATAAATGCTCATACTTTATATGTTCAAATTACAATGCAAAAATGGGTGTCATTGCTTTCCATGAGGCTCTTGCAAATTAGTTGCTTGGGATTGACAATGTTAAGGAGACACCAGTGAATGGTACTCACAAACTGGTTGGAACTGCAGTGAGACGACGACGTAACAACTGTTACCAGAAGCAGATTGTTGAAAGCATGCTATCAAACATAGCAAGCAGTGTCATTGAAATTTCAGATTTACCCTCTGAGTTTGATGTGCATGGACTGTTTTTTTTTTTGCAATGTACAAATGTCTAAAAATGTAAGTTTTTTATTTTGTTAATTGAAGCAATTATATAACAGGTAAATGGAGCTTTTATTTGCAATAATATCTTTATCAGATACGAGTGTGTGTCACGAGTGATGCATAGGGCCATATAAAGCTTCTAGCTGCATCTTAAGTTTAAAATGAGCCATGTGCATCATATTTGATCACACCATATTTATCAGGTTAAAACCAATTTTTTACAATTTCATGAATGATCAGATATATTAGCTTTCAATTTTCTAAAATAATATTAAGGAAGAAAGTCATGGCCAAAATAAAAAAAATACCAAAATTCAGCACTCGCATTCGGGAGGACGACGGTTCAATCCCGCGTCCGGCCATCCTGATTAAGGTTTTCCGTGATTTCCCTAAATCGCTCCAGGCAAATGCCGGGATGGTTCCTTTGAAAGGGCACGGCCGACTTCCTTCCCCGTCGTTCCCTAATCTGATCAGACCGATGACCTCGCTGTCTGGTCTCCTTCCCCAAAGAACCCAACCAAAATTCTGCCACCAGTCAGTGTTAACAGAAACGGGTTATATAATTATATGGAATTTTTACCATGCATGTAGCAATGGAAGCAGTTTTGTTTTCAGTCATTAGATATTTTTCACCATCTGGTGAATTTGCAATTTGACTAAATGATTTTTGTCCATAAGTATGTAAAATTTGGAAGATAACCCACATTCAAAAGCTGGAAGGTGCTACTGGATAGGCCACTTAGGTTTTTTTAGTATTATTTGTCCACTTAGTGAAATTTAAGTATCCATTATAAGTAAAATTTATCTGTTGGGTTTTGTTAATAACAAAGAATTTTTTCCCTAGGTGTATATATTTCATGTGTTTTATGAAATGTTGTAGTTCATCAAAAATCTGTTATAGGGTGTTTTTGAGGTTGATGCAGAAGATGGTTTGACACTGGTTGAAATTGCAGAAGATACAACTGTGCCAGACATAATACAGGCCACAGGATGCAATTTTGAAGTATCATCAGATCTGAAACCAATGGGCAGAGTGAAAGTAAATGTTGAAGATGAATGACACCTCTTATCACATGCCTCGCGTAAAAACAGGTATAATGACTGCTGTAATTTGTTTTTCCTAATAGATGATTGTTATTCCTTTGTTTTTACATCACTAGAATGTGTTGTTTGTTTGTTTATTTCTTGCTGGAGCTGTTGTCTGAAGTTATGTTTCATCAGTTGGAATATCAATGAGAAATTATCCGTATGTCTACATTTTTTATTTTTTGCTTCTGTGAAATATTTATAGGTTCATTGCAGAACAGGGACACAAAATACGTGAAAAGGTCGAAAGTCCTAAACATTAAAAATTTCATTCAGAGATGAACGTAAGTACAATGAGCAAAAAGTTCACAACACTGAAGGTATATCTGGGAGAGAATGGAACCTATCCGACAAATGACTAATAGTGGTATAGGTAAACATTTATTGTCAGAGCTCGTAAAGAATAAATTCTGAAGCTACCATGTGTCAGAGTAGAAAAATGAAGACATTTTTTGTAGGTTCTCTTTGTGAAGGCTGCTTTGTGCTAAATCTGTAGCCGACCACCATTTACAGCCTGGGAGCGCTGGCAAACCACATACAAGACACAGTCCCCATTGCACCCCCCTCAGATTTAGTGATGAGATGTCTCTGCAGATAGTCCATCAAAAACTGACCGCATATTAAGCATGAAAACAGAAAGAAGGTGTACTGAACTACGAAAAAATAATTAAATTAGAAATACTGAAACGTTCAAGTTAAAGATGAGCAGCATCGATCTTAGTTGAATTAGCGCTGTCTTGGTTATGGTATTGGGCTGTGAAGGAGAAGATCCGTGTTCAAACCTGTGTCCTGTCCTGTTATATTCTTTTTTCACAAAATTGGGAACTATCTGTCCAGACATAGATGTGTCTGTTATCTGTATTCAGATTTGTGTCTGTGTCACGGTGTAACGTCCGTTAACAACTACGAAGTGTAACAAAGGGAACTCCAGGCATATGTACCTCCTATTTGTTCTACACAAGTACCACATGTTAGGACTCCTGCGTTCAATTTTGGAAGTTTTGACTCTTGAATTCCTTTATTGTAAAACAGTTCACACCCGTCTATTTGTTGTTTTTAATTTCTGTGATAAGTCTGTGTGACTGCTCTCACTTTATCACGTTTACTTGTGATGGTAATATGTTCTTACCACATGACTGGTGATATGTAACCAGTGTATGGTATGACAATTCGCAAGACTAAAGAAGAACAGAAACGTCAATGACTGGACAGACAGTTCATAAACTATGGATGGGGTGGGGGTGGGGGGGGGGGGAAGAGGGGGGAATAATGAGGAAAGAGATCTTGCTAAACACAGCTCACTCTGTTCATTCCCAAAATCCAGAGTGCTGTATATAAGGGTTCATATATCGATGCTGTGTTTCTTAACTTTTGGAAGGCAATTGATACAGTTCCACAGTAACATCTACAGAAAAAATAAAAGCTTTCTGTGTATTAGATCAGATTTTAAGGTGCCAGTGGAAGAAAGAACAAACCCACAATTTAGCAAGGATTAGTTTGAACACACAGTCGATTGTCACATTTTCGAATGCATTGTCTGCTGTATAAATTGCGAAGTCATATTGTATTAATTTTCTTGTCACTAAATTTAACCAAATGTGTAACATGCAATGACACACCATAGGCTCTTGTGCATTAGCATTTTCTCCCACCACCCCCATCATTTGTGACCGGACTCTGGACTTACTAGCAGACAGAATTAAACATGTTCTTAATGGAACATAATCAAAAGACCTGTGGGGAATCAATGATTGGTGCAAGGACCAGCAGTTGACTCTCAAAATAGCAAATAAATTTAATATATTGCACACAAATAGGGTCCCCCTGCAAGTCCAGGGTTAGATTAAGCCCAAGGTATTCCTACTTGTTGTAAGAGGTGACTAAAAGGAGTCGCACACGTTTCGACCTTTATGTGATGGACCCCTGTCGGGTTACACCTCCATCTTTCTAAATTTTCCCGAAAAGTGAGCCAATTGGGGAAGGGCGCCTTACATAGTGTATCGTGTCCATCGTGCATAATCTTCAGCCCACTTTCTTGTCGTCGCATTGCGGTCATGCTCATTCTCCATCTCTTGCGTGAGGACATCTTCCTGGGTGCGTTTTCCACCATGCACTATGCAGTATCTCTTTCTGCACCAACAATGTACCATGGACTTCTTAGCACCTCATATTCAGCACAGTAGCCAGTCCGTTGTGGTGAGACCGCCATGTACCCTGTTGATTGTAGCCCCCTGACAACACAGGGATTGTTCTGCTGATGCCTGTGCCATTAACTCCCCACATATGCTATGGAGCAGATGCCCATCTCCTTGGGGCATCGGGACTCCCGGCAATGGTCATCCTGCCAGGTGGCCCTTGCTGAGGCTGGGTGGCACCCGTGCAGAGGGCCCCTGGTCGGAGTGGGTGGCATCATGGCAGATGACACACCATGAAGCATAGTATGTCATCTCTTGCTGGTGGTCCACCACCAGCAGTCTCTAAGTGGGCAAAGTCCAACTTCAGTGCTAAGAAATATGACCCCAAATCGTTCCCCTCCCTGGCCACACTACGGTAGGAACGCCAGGCTAAGGAAGGCAGTGAAGCTTATTCACCCCAGTACCTCGTATTTACGAGAGTTTATGGGGAATCTTTCATGTCCATGAAGCCTCAGTTTTTTGTGGAGCATTTGGAGGACAAGTTTGGGGAGGTGGAGGGCTTGTCCAAAATGTGCTCTGGGTCAGTCTTGATAAAAGCAGCATCCTCTGCTCAGTCACGGGCATTACTCACTTGTGACAAGTTTGGGGATATTTCTGTTGCCATCACACCCCATAAGAGCTTAAGTATAGTCCAGGGTATTATATTCCACAGGGACCTTCTTTTGCAGCCTGACAATGAGCTGCATGCCAATTTAGAGCGGCAAGGTGTTCATTTCGTCTGGTGCGTCCATCAGGGTCCGAGGGCTAATCAGATTGCCACTGGTGCCTTCATCTTGGCCTTCAAGGGTGACACATTGCCCGAGAAGGTCAAGGTGATGGTCTAACACATGCTGTGATGTCAAGCCATGTATCCCTCCCCCAATGTGGTACTTTAAGTGCTGGAACTATGGCCATATGTCTTCTTGCTGTACTTCCAGTGTCACATATCGAGATTGTGGACGTCCATCACATCTCAATACTCCATGTACCCCACCTCCCATCTGTGTCAACTGCAGAAAGCATCTTTCACCTTGCTCGCCAGACTGCAGGATTTTACAGAAAGGAGGAAAATCATGGAATATAAGACCCTGGAGTGACTGATCTACACTGAGGCTAAGAGGAAATTTGAGGGCCTACATCCTGTGGCTATAACCATCTCTTACGCCACCACTACGAGAACAGTTGGCGCCCCATCAGTTCCTCGCATTCCTGTTGCCTCTCAGAACTGGGAGACTACACCTGCCCCTGTGACGGTGGGGGGCACTTCCCTCCCTGTTGCTCCCGCACCAATTACTTCGGGACGGGAGCAACATCCCCCCAACCATTGAGGATTTAAGTCCCCACTTCTGTGCCAGAGAAGCATAAGGCTTCTTTGACTCCTCTCACTAGAAAGGAGTCCTTTGGGTCACTCCCTTCCCAGGTTTCTGCTAGTGGGAAAGATGACACTTACCAGTGGCTGAAGAGCCCAAAAGTAGCTTGTCACAGGGCTTCATGCTCATCCTCAGTCCTGGAGACTGAATCAGTGAAGTCCTCCCAGCCAGGGAAACATAAGGAGCAACGAGAGACATCAAAAGGAAGGTTCCCAAGACCAAGGGAATGGCAGTTGCACTCACACCACCACTATCTACAAGCTGTGCGTCTGTGGATGAGGTGAAGATTCTGGCAGTTTTTTTCACTGCCTGGCTGAGCTACAGCAACTGTTAAGTTTTACACCTGCTTTCTGCATTGCACTCCATGGCAATGCGGACCCCTGCCCTCCGCGGCTATAAGAGATACTACAGGAACCGTAGTGATTATAATTGAGTGTCGGGTGGAGTTTGTGTGTATGTCCTAAACTCAGTCTGTAGTGAAACTGTGCCCCTTCAAACCCGTTTTGAAGCTGTGGCTGTCAGAATAAGGACGACACAGGAAATTACTGTCTGCAATGTATATCTTCCTCCAGATGGTGCAGTATCCCTGAATGTATTAACTGCACTGATTGATCAACTCCCTAAGCCTTTCCTACTTTTGGGAGATTTAACGCCCATAACCCCTTGTGGGGTAACACCGTGCTTACCGGCCAAGGCAGAGATGCCAAAACTATACTATCTCAGTTTGACCTCTGCCTCTTAAATACTGGGGCCGCCACACATTTCAGTGTGGCTCATGGTAGTTACTCGGCCATTGATTTATCAATTTGCAGCCCAGGACTTCTCCCATCTATCCACTGGATAGCATGTGACGACCTGTGTGGTAGTGACCATTGCCCCATCTTCCTGTCGGTGCCCCGGCATCAGGCCCATGGATGCCTGCCCAGATGGGCTTTAATCAAGGCAGACTGGGAAACTTTCACCTCTGATGTTACTGTTGAAACTCCCTCACACTTTAACATCGATGTGATGGTTAGTTTATGTGGCAGAAAATGTGATCCCTCGCTCTTTAGGGTGCCCCAGCGGAAGGCAGTCCCTTGGTGGTCACTGGAAGTCGTTGAAGCAATTAAGGAGTGTCGGCAAGCTGTACAGCGGCATAAGCGGCACCATGCCCGTATTCGCCAACTTATAAAACGATGGAAGCAGGACAGTTGGGAGAGATATGTCTCAACCATTGGGTGCCATATGTCACCTTCGCAAGTCTCGGCAAAGATCAAATCTCTTTTCAGGTACCAGACCCCACCAGGTGTTCATGGTGTTAATATAAATGGCATGTTATCTACTGACACAAATGTGATTCCTGAGCACTTTGCTGAGCACTATGCTCGAGCCTGTGTGTCAGAGAATTACCCCCCAGCCTTTCTCACCCTCAGACGTCGGCTGGAAGGGAAAAATCCTCTCATTCACTACATGCCACAGTGAATCCTATAATGCCCCATTTACAGAGTGGGAGCTCCTCAGTGCACTTGCACATTGCACCGACACAGCTCCTGGGCCAGATCGGATCCACAGTCAGATTATTAAACATCTCTCATCTGACTACAAGCGACATCTCCTCATCATCTTCAACCAGATCTGGTGCGATGGCGTCTTTCCATCACTATGGCAGGGGAGCACCATCATTCCCATGCTCGAACCCAGTAAAAACCCTCTTGATGTGGATAGCTATCGGCCCATCAGCCTCACCAATGTTGTTTGTAAGCCGCTGGAGTCACATGGCCTACTGGCTCCATGTAAGGGCAGGTCCGCAGGGTCACTCTACCACTGATAATCTTGGGTCTCTCAAGTCTGCCATCCAAACAGCCTTTTCCAGATGCCAACACCTGGTTGCCATCTTTTTTGATTTACGAAAAGTGTATGACACCACCTGGCAACATCATATCCTTGCCACATTATATGGGTGGGATCTCCGATGGCCACTCCCGATTTTTATTCAGCATACTCCATACTTTCTATGTCCAAGTTGGTGCCTCCCATAGTTACCGCATATCCAGGAGAATGGGGTCCCGCAGGGCTCTGTATTGAGTGTATCACTATTTTTAGTGGCCATTAACGGTCTAGCAGCAGTTGTAGGGCAGTCTGTCTTACCCTCTCTGTATGCAGACAACTTCTGCATTTCGTACTACTCCACCAGTATTGATATTGCTGAGCGGCACCTACGGGAGCCATCCATAAGGCGCAGTCATGGGCTCTAGCCCACAGTTTCCAGTTTTCGACCGCAAAGTCATTTGTTATGCACTTCTGTCGGCACCATACAGTTCATCCAGAACCAGAAGTTTACCTTAATGACGATCCACTTGCTGTAGTGGAGACATATCGATTCTTAGGCCTCTTCATCTTCGTCAGCTTAAGCGGAAGTGCTGGCAGCATCTCAATGCCTTCTCCTGTCTGAACAACACCAACTGGGGTGCAGGTCGCTCTACACTGCTGCAGCTCTACAGAGCCCTTGTTCAATCCCGCTTTGACTATGGGAGTCTGGTTTATGGTTCAGTGGCACCCTCATCATTGCATGTATTCGACACAGTGCTTCACTGTGGCGTTCGCCAAGTGACAGGACCTTTTAGGATGAGTCCTGGGACCAGCGTCCTTGTGGAGGCTGGAGTCCCTCCATTGCGGGTTAGGCGTGCACAACTGCTGGCCAGTTATGTTGCGTAAGTTCGTAGTTGTCCTGCACATCCGAATCACAGTCTCCTTTTCCCACCCACAGCGGTTCATCTCCTGCATTAGCAGCCCAGCTCAGGGCTTCCAATTGCAGTTCGCGTGCAATCCCTTCTTTCAGAACTGGAGTCCCTGCCTTTACCACCTATACTTGAGGTCCATTCACGTACACCTCCATGATGTACACCTAGGCCATGCCTTCGTCTGGACCTTTTACATGGTCCTAAGGACTCAGTTAAGCCCGTGGCTCTCCGCTGCCATTTCCTCTTGATTCTTGACGTGTACCGAGCCACGAAGTGGTTTACATGGACTGCTCGATGGCTGATGGTCACGTCTGCTTCACATATGTCCATGGAGGACATATTGGACAGCATTCCTTGCCCGATGGCTGCAGTGTTTTCACTGCCGAGCTGGTGGCTATATCTCGTGCTCTTGAGCATATCTGTTCATCCCCTGGGGAGTCGTTTCTTCTGTGTACTGACTCCTTGAGCAGTCTAAAAGCTATCGACCAGTGCTACCTCGTCATCCTTTGGTAGCAACCATCCAGGAGTCCATATATGCCCTGAAATGGTCTGGTCATTCAGTGTTGTTTGTCTGGACCCCAGGTCAAGTCGGAATCCCAGGCAACAAACTTGCTGACAGGCTGGCCAAACAGGCTATGCCAAAACCACTTGTGGAGATCGGCTTCTCTGCAACTGACCTGCATTCAGTACTAGGCCGCAAGGTTTTGCGGCTTTGGGAGACGAAATGGCATAACCTCAGCATGCACAACAAACTGCGTGCCATTAAGGAGATTATGAATGTGTGGCAGTCCTCCATGCGGGCCTCTCGCAGGGACCCTGTGGTTCTCTGCCAGCTTCGCATTGGCCATGCTTGGGTGACACATGGCTACCTCCTGCGCCGCGATGACCCACCTCAGTGTCAGTTCTGCACCCAGCTGACAGTGGCCCTTGTCTTGGTGAGATGTCGTTCTTTGGCTGCCCTGCGACGCACTCTTCAGTTACCAGACTCGTTGCCTGACAAGGCCTCATTGGCTAATTTCGTTTTACGTTTTATACGTGATGGTGGATTTTATCATTCCATATAAGTTTTAGCGCATGTCCTTTGTCGCTTTGTGTTGTCGACTTTAATGCTTTTAGGGTGGATGTTTTAATGTGTCACAGAGTGGCTGGTTCTCCTGTTATTGTGCTGTACATTTCCTTTCTTTTCTTCTTTCCGTTGTGTAATTATTTTACCGGGAACGAGGGATTGATGACCTCGCAGTTTGGTCCCTTTCCCCCCCCCCCCTCTCCCCTCCCCTTTTAAATCAACCAAACAATACAAGTAGGGGAAGAAATCCCTTACTGTCCAATTACGCTGTTGGCGATAAACCGCTGGAAACAGTAGCAACTTCAAAATATTTAGAAGTAATCATGCAGAGTAACCTGAAGTGTAAATGAACACATAAAACTCATTGCAGGAAAAGAAGATACCGAGCTGAGATTCGTTGAAAGAAACTTCAGGAAATGTAAGTCATGAGTGAAAGAAGTGGCTTACAGAACAGTTCTATGACTGATGTTAGAGTATTGCACATTAGAGAAGATAAAACAAAAAGGCAAATTTTATCATGGGATCATTTAGTAAGCACAGAAACATGAGAGATGCTCATTAAACTGTAGGTGACATGCTACAAGAGAGACATTGTATATCATGGAGAGGTTTACTGTTGAAATTCCAAGAACTTAGGTTCAGAGGAGAGCTGGGAAACATATTACAGACCCTGGTCATTTTTGCACAGAAAATCAAAATTACCTGTGCTGCAAAATTACAGGTAATCGTGGACTTGCAGATTGTAAGTATTTTATTTGTAGAAACAGTAGACAACCAATCAGTTGCAGAATGGAAGGTTTATTAAAACGCCTTTACCATGGTTTCAGTGTTTCGAAAACCATAGTCTTCAGGAGGAAATACTGACAACTGAATTGCATGTTGTGGTAAACGTATGTTAAAATATAGCTGAAAGATGCCTGTCAACGCACCTCTGTCACAACGTGTAAGCCAGTTGTCAGTATTTCCTTCTGAAGAAGACATTTTTATAAACACTGAAACCATGGTACAGGGGTTTTAATAAACCTTCCATTTTGCAACTGGTTGGCTGTTTACTATTTCAACAGAAGGATTTCATCCTACATTTGCTGCTCCAACCATGTTCAAAATTTTAAAAAGACAGCAAAAGAATTGTTTATTTTACAGCCAGTTTCAATGGTTTTTTTCCGGTATAGTAGTTGTTATTTACTGATTTTGGTGTCTCTTGCCAATTCTTGTATTCGTTTTTGACTTCTTATTTTTGAAGTACTGTATGTTCGTTGTTTTTCTCTCATTTAGCTGTTTTTGTGTTATGCTGAAATGAAAATGAGTTTATCAGTTTTATTGACAACACAGATCACATTTATTGAAATTTCTGGAAAAAAGAAACCATTTATGTTAAACCCTTCAAATCCAATAAATTGAAGGAAAAATGTCTATGCAACGACACACTGTGGAAAAGTTCTTCAAAAGAAAGCATTGTCATAACTTGAAAGTTCTCTTCTGAAACACAATCCTGTTAATAAATCAGCACTTTACTATTATGTGGAACCAGACACCTGTTTTCTCTATTTTTCCTTCAAAGTATGAGACAGCTCATTACTTCCATATTTCCTGCTGGCGGGGAAAGATGCTTTTGCACTAAATTACTTAATTACAAAGGAATAGATATCTGTTTATAACATCTAAATGACTGAGATCCACCATTCTAGGTACACTTAATGGCATGTTTGCCATATTGGCATAAGTAGAGTTCATCATTATCATCCCACGGTTGCTAGGGCTGTGAAAACAGACTTCCGTGGATCTTGGGCCATAAGAGTTGCTAGCTTACTATGAAGGTGCAATTCAATGTTTCAGGTTTTTCCTTCATGTCCGCCTGAAGTATCTGTCGCATTATGTTTTTCAGCAGTTTGCTGGTTTCATCACGAAACATTCCTTTTTGTGGTAATGAAGGAAGTTTTTAGTTTGGAATAGAGATAATAGTTTTATTCGGTGACTTTTTTCAAAATCCAATCATACTGAAAACTATGGAGTTTGGAAAGATCATTAATGTGATGCATCAATTAAACTCCATATTTTTCTAGTAAACAAGTACAAACACAAAAGGCGCCAAACATGGCACTCTACGAATTTGTAAATCAATATGGTGCCTGTTCAGTTTGCTTTTATCTTTTATCGGCGAACCACAACACAACACAGGACACAAAAGTCGTGCAAACATATTTCCGTTGGTATAACAGATCTCAGAGAAATGCTGCAACACGTGTGGCATGGACTTGAGTAATGTCTGAAGTAGTGCTCGGGGGAATTGACACCATGAATCCTGTTGGGCTGTCCATAAATCAGTAAGAGTAAGACAGGGTGGAGATCTCTTCTGAACAGCACGTTGCAAGACATCCCAGATATTCTCAGTAATGCTCATGTGTGGGGAGTTTGGGTGGCCAGCATAAGTGTTTAAACTCAGAAGAGTGTTCTTGGAGCCACTCTAGGAATTCTGGACGTTTGGGGTGATGCATTGCCCTGCTGGAATTGCCCAAGTCTGTCGGAATGCACAGTGGACGTGAATGGATGCAGGTGATCAGACAGGATGCTTACACACATGCCACCTGTCAGTCGTATCTAGATGTATCACTCCAATTGCACTTGCCCCATACCATTAGAGAGCCTCCACAAGCTTGAACAGTCCCCTGCTGACATGCAGGGTCCATGGATTCATGAGGCTGTCTCGACACCTGTACACGTCCATCCACTCGATACAATTTGAAACGAGACTTTTCCAACCAGGCAACGAGTTTCCACTCATCAATATTCCAATGTCAGTGTTGACAGGCCTAGGTGAGGGGTAAAGCTCCATGTCGTGCAGTCATCCAGGGTACACGAGTGGGCCTTCGACGCAGAAAGCCCATATCAATGATGTTTTGTTGAATGGTTCGCACAATGACACTTGATGATGGCCCAGAATTGAAATTTGCGGAAGGGTTGCATGTATGTCACGTTGAACAATTCTCTTCAGTTGTCATTGGTCCCGTTCTTGCAGGATCTTTTTCCGGCCACAGTGATGTCGGAGATTTGATGTTTTACCAGATTCCTGATACTCACAGTACACCCGTGAAATGGTCATATGGGAAAATCCCCACTTCATCGCAACCTCGGAGATGATGTGTCCCATTGCTCGTGCGACAACTGTAACACCATGTTCAAACTCATTTAAATCTTGATAACCTGCCATTGTCACAGCACCAACCTGTCTAACAACTGCCCTTGTTGTCTTATATAGGCATTGCTGATCGCAGCACCATATTCTGCCTTTTGACGTATCCCTGTATTTGAATACACATGCCTATACCAGTTTCTTTGGCACTTCAGTGTAAGATGAAATCAACAAAAGTAAAACAAGGCTAGTGGAGTGTAGTTGAATTAAATCAGGTGCTGCTGAGGGAATGAGATTAGGAAATGAGACATTTAAAATAGTGGATAAATTTTTCTATTTGGGCAGCAAAATAACTGAAGATGGCCAAAGTAGAGAGGATATAAAATGTAGACTGACAATGGAAAAAAAGCATCTCTCATGAAGAAGAAACTTGCCAACATCAAATAGAGATTTAAGTGTCAGTCAGTCTTTCCTGAAAGTATTTCTGTGGAGTGTAGCCATGTATGGAAGTGAAACATGGGTGATAAACAGTGTAGACAAGAAGAGAATAGGAGCTTTTGAATATGGTGCTACATAAGAATGCTGAAGACCAGATGGGTAGGTCACGTAACTAATGGGGTGGTAATGAATAGAATCTGATCAGATGGTAGGACACATTCTGAAACATCAAAGTACCACCAATTTAGTATTGGAGGAAAGAGAGAGAGAGAGAGAGAGAGAGAGAGAGAGAGAGAGAGAGAGAGAGAGAGAGAGAGAGAGAGTGGAGGGGGGGGGGAGGGAGAGATCATAAAGGGAGACAAAGATATGAATATAGACAGCAGATTCAGAAGGGGAGGAAGAGGGAAGTTTTCCAAAACTGAAGACATTTAAACAGCATTTCCTGAGTGGCTCCATGACCAAGAAGTGGGTTTCTGTTGTCAAAGAACTGAGTAATTGCTATTATGTTCTGGCAGTTGTTTAGAGACTTTGTGACAATATTGAGAAATTTTCATGTATCCGGTCACTTTGAAGTAAAGTGCAGCATTCAATAAAAGGTACTTGGTCTGCTATGATAATGAGTAACTTACTTTTTAAAGTCCCCTCGCCTTCAGTAGTTATTTACCTGGGTCATTTGAAGTTTTAGAATCTATAAGAATCCATCATAACACAAACAAAATCTTTACAAAAGATACTGTACCAGCAGTGGTTGCCGGGGCTGTAGAATTTATTTATAAAGAAAAAAATAACCTCTTATTGAAAAATATAAGAAATTGAAATCTACCAGTGGTCAGCTGCAAGTTTTCAAAAGTGCAGATGAAAATGCGGGGACCATGTAGTGTTACTGTAAATTCGATGACTGCATGTTTAGCAAGATATTAGAAAGATTGTTACCGAATACAAAGAGTTTGATTATTTGTATAGGATTTTTTTTAAATTGGAACAAATTCATCTGGGTAGTAGTCATCCATTCACAGTGGCATGCAATGCATGCTGACAGACATTGAGAACTGGTCATTATGGATAAGTCGCAGACTGGTTTACCTCACCAATGTTCATACTAGGCATCTGGAGCATTGTACAAATGGCTCTTTCTGTTGTATACAACATGTGACTGAAATTGGAAGTTCAACAATCAGGTCTGCCGGGTTTTTGTCATCATTTCCCCAATGTCTCTCTGCCTATCAGAATTCACACTGCGCCGCCCCCCCCCCCCCCCCCTCCCCACCCCACCCTGTTTCCCTACTGCATCTTCTCAGGATGCCCCCCCATCCGTCTTAGCAGCCACTCAGAAAACACCCCCCACCCCCCAGAGTCTCTCAGGTGCACACACCTCTTTGAGTCTCTGATATCACACAACACATCCCACATCCTCCTCCTCCTCCTCCCCCCCCCCCCTGCCCTCAGATTTTTCAGGTTTTCTAGGCAAGTCACTAGCCTGAGTGTACATGAGAACAATTGTACACATCATGCGACCACACTACTTAAGAGTAGTCAAGTTGAAAAATGTGGTTTTTAACTCGTTCTTAATTGAAGAACCAAATGTTGGAATGAAAGGTAGTTTCCATGCAAATTATTCTATGAAAGTTCACTTTCAATATGACCCCACTACTTTCTTTTTTTCTACAAGGAAAAGAAAGAGGGTTTTGTAGGGACTATTGTTTGCAGTGCTGGCACTTAGTTGTCGTCAGTATTTTAATGTGACTGCAGCTGAATTTGTTCACAGTGGAAAGTACTACCCTTCTCTTTGGTTAAAGATGTACTGTGCACTTGTTCATCATCATATTGATAGTGTTTAAACAGTATACAGTGACTATTTACTTTTAAAAATGGCATTTCTGCAGCAGATATTAATTGCTAATAAGTCTTGGTTTGGGGGAAGAAGAAAGTCACTTGGAGCCATGCCGGGGCTGTAGGGTGGCTGCGGCGTCACATTGAACTTGACCATAACTTCGGCAGCAGTGCGCGACGTGTGAGCGGGCGCGTTGTCATGGTGGAGAATCAAATTGCCCTCAATTGCTGGGCGGACGTGGTGAACTCGATCCCTCAAGTGGTGGAGCACTCCAGCATAAAAGTCACCTTTGACATTCTGTCCACGAGCAACAAACTCCTTGTGAATCACTTAAAAAAAAAAGGTATACACTTCACACACGACGGAAGCAGTTTGCCATTCTGAGTTTTGATGCTTTGACTCAGGATCGTACTTGTAGACCCAGGTCTCATCACCAGTAACCACTTCTCCAGAAGGTTCGGATCAACATTCAACTGTTGGAGCATTTCCTGGCAAACAGTCATGTGCCGTTTCTTCTGATCCACCAACAAAACTTTTGGCACACACTTTTCGCATCATCAAATTCTCCATCACAATCCTTCACACTGTACTCTGACTGAGTCCCAGTTCATCAGCAATTAAGCTAGTACTAAGACAATGGTCATTGTTTAAAAGTTCCCGCATTCTCTCCAAGTTTTGATCCGTTTGGCTTAATGATGGCCTCTCAGAGTGGTCGTAATCTTCAACATTCCCATGCCCATCTTTGAAACATTTGTGCCATGTGAAAACCATTGCACAGGACATGGCTTCTTCCTTAAAAGGCCTCTTGAATCATACCGAGAGTCTCCGTGACGGTTTTGTTCATTCACACGCAAAACTTTATTGCATAACAATGCTCCATTTTTGCCTCTCCCACTTTTCGACTGAGGTCAATGACATGCACTCACGCTGCAAGCGATGTGCACTCTCCAGGGTTCTGGAGGCAACTGCCGCAATGTTTGTTCGTTCCCTGAGACCCCCCACCACTTCCCCGACCCGACAGAACCGGTCTGCGCGTGCTCCTCTACTCAGAAATGAATCAGTTGTGAAACTTCTGAATCACAAATTGTATGTTTTTTCACATCTTTTGATGGTCTCTACTTTTGATTAAACACATGAAATGGTCTATAATACTTGCCACACATAAGATTAGTGCAATATTATTCTATAGACAGTTCTTATATAAATTAAATTGAGGAATTCGAAACCCATAAGTATTCACTGAATAAAAGTGTCAATGAAGATAAGAGTTCCACAAAACTAAAACTGTAGCAAATGGACGTTGAACAACAAATTTTTTTTGACATTCTGAAGATACTGCTTCTCCCAGTAGTGACAAAATTCTGGCTTTCACTGTAGCAGTACACTAATTTTACTGCTACAATTACTGAGTGAAAAGTCCCATTCTGAAATACATTTCTTGTTGTTTAGGGTACTGAATATTAATTTTTCAGACATTTTATGAGAAAAAACTCTATTCTTCATGAGAGGATGAAATTTGAACTTGTGTAAGATGGGCGTGATTCTTGTTTCAGATTCTGCTAAATCGTTACTCAACAAATGGCAGATTCCTGTCTTACGTGGTCATGATGAAGAGAATAAGATGGTGATGATGATGGTGAGAATAAAATGGTGATGATGAAGAAAATAGGATGGTGATAATGACTGTAAAATTGTGTTTGTATGCAACACAAAACAACCTGGTAATTGAGTGAATGTTGAGAAAAATTTCAGTTTTGGAAATGGCTTAACATTTATAAAACCAGGACTGAGTGAGTGGGTGTAGTTATATTTGTCATTTCATTGGAGAATTGAACTAGTTCTTTGTCTTAAGACTAAGCAATTTTTAATAAATGTTCCAAGTTGAAACTTGGTTTTATTGTTATATAAAAGATGCAACTACCACAGCAATTTGTGGATTAAATTGTTCTGCATTGTGGCATTGGTCACTGAAGTCAGTCATGCTCACATTAACACATGTGTTACAGTTTTCCTTTTTGTAACATTATCACACTGTTCAGATCATTTTGACATTTTAATACTGTCATTTGTCATTTAAATCTCATGATGGGACATGGTATTTTGTTTTAGCCTGATAAATTTCATTTTTGACACTACAGTATGCATATTAATAAAAAAATGACATTTTACGTGAATAAAATAATCTACTTCACCATAACTGTGAATTGCTGCTTAATTTCCATTTTGTAAGATTTTTAAGAAATGAACTATATTGTAAGACTGAGAGAAACTATAAAGAAATTTAACTTTTGTTATGCCTCGTTTGTATATAAAAGCAAGGTGTTGCTTCAGATTATGAAAAATATTGTTACAAAAATCTGTATTTTTTTTATAATAAAGTTGACTGAAGAATTTTAGATACTGCAACTGCTTATATAGTTTCATAGTTAGTTTTAAGCATTTCCACTTTGCACACTTCAAAATAATGTACATGTCTTACATTCATGACAGCTGTTATTTAGAATTTTTTGTAGCTCTCCTTATTATTCCTGTACAGTCCTTTTGTTTAAAGCAGTGGTAAATATAAGTGGAGGAAAAATCTGTATGATCACAAAAACTTAATATATTAAACCAAGTGAGGTGGTTAACATTCTGGATTCATATATTGCAGAAGTACTAAGAACTGCTCTGTTATCATGCTGTCTGGCCATCTTTCAATGTGTGAACATTTTGTCTTACGAGAGAAGAAAATAACGGAATGGAATGCTGGACTAATTGGGGGTGGGGGCGGGGTTAGATTTGTCAGAAAGTCAACCCAGATCAGACCTCAGCGAGCTAAAAATTTCACTTCTGTGAGAATGGAAAGATAATGAGGAGCTACTGCCTAGAAACAGGTTTACCCTGGTATTGCCTAAGCAGCCCGATAGATGAATATGTCTCAAACATAGGTTTGCTACGTGTGTGGGGGTGAATTGTTTACATATAATACATTTTGCACACCTCAGTAAGGAGAAAAAAAAAGATTTTGGGAGAGTAAGTTGTAATACCTCTGATTGTGATACTTGTAAACAAAGAAAGGAATGTTGTAGCAGATAATTTCTTTATGAAATCAGTTTAAATAAAGGCTGCCAGCATTGCTTTGACCCACAAGAAGCAACAAAAATTGTCACTACCTCTATACCAAAAATAAAATCCCTATAGCAGTCTGACTACTTTCAGAAATGATTCAGAGATCCAACAACTGGACTGGAAAACATAAGTCAGTCACAGTTCATACACCACCACCACCACCACCACCACCACCACCTACCTCTCGGCAACTTTGCTGATTATCTCCACAAAGATAAGACCAGAGTTTAAATTCAAAGGGAAAAACATCACACACATAAACTCCATAGTCAAATTTCCTTCAAAACAAATGTAATTTATTTGCTTCAATGAAACTTGACTCCCCCCCCCCCCCCTCTCATCATGGGGTGTGGGTGATGGGGTCTTCTCCAGCGTATACCTCTCCTCCCCGAGGATGCTACTGGTCATTAAAATGACACCACCAGGAAGGATATTACTAATGAAACTTTTCTTACGGTGCCTATGCATTATAAGGAAGGGTATGTAATTAAATTTGTATGTTGTTTGGGGTATTTAGCACAAAGGTGTCATCTTTGGTGACGGCCACACCTACTCTGACCCAGCTGGGCATCAAGTGAAAGTGAACTCGGATGATGGATACAGTCATATCATTCCATGCTGCTTTAACTCTAAGCTAGAGTTCATGAGTTGTAGTGGCTGGTGTGTAGTGGCAAGCCGGTATCGGCAGCCCATATCTGGACGTTTTCTGTTGTTAAGGGAATGGGGTACGTGCTGATGGGGGCAAAAGGCACATACTGTATTTATCTATTATAACTCAGGACACTTGTGTCTAGGGACTGCAAATCTGGTGATTCGGTGCCAGTTGTGTGCACTCGCTGGCCTCAGACCTGCAGCTCTTAGTGTTTTCTGTTGGCAGAGAGCAAAAGCTTGCGTTAGTCTATATACTGTTTGCAGTTTTTGGTTATTATGTGTTTATGTTAATACATCTTTCATTTGGGAAATTTGTGCACTGAAACATACAGCAATAATAAAAACTTAAATTGACACATCTGCTGCTAGCATCCAGTTGGCGATGGTGAAAAATTTATATGTATGTAACGTAGGTATTCCACTCCCCGAGTAGACTCTCTAAAGCAACACAATGATGCTGCCTACTGAATGGAACGTGGGAGTAAAGTGCTTTATATGTACTTAGCTGTCCCAATGAGTATGGAATGCTTCAGCTTTGTTCTTTGATCTGTGATATAAATATCTGTGAAGAAAATTGTGAATTTTGTAATGTAAATCAGTTTTATGAGTGGAAGCACAAAGTAGGAAAAGATATTCTTGAATAAGTTCATACATGCACAAGGACAGTTGGTTAAAAGTGCAGATGAAAGCGTAAAGGTATATTTTATGTGCCACTGCTTAAAATATTAAGCAATAATAAAATTGGTGGTCACTGCCCATCTAAAATGGACATGACGCTTCACTCACCTGGGGAAGTTAGTTATCTTCTGTAGCACATATGGGGGTAATCTGTTGAGATAGGCTGTTTCAAAATTTGAAAGGAAGGAAATAGCTAGGAAAACAGCAGTGAAGATTTCACTTGACCACATTCTTTACTGTTTTGGATATCTGATTCAAGATAGTGATTTGCAGGATCATAACTTCTTGTCAAGAAAAGATGCACACAACATAGCTCAAAGTTACAACCTAAAGTCTGAGGCTACAAGACACACAAATGATGGTACTAGAGTAGAATCTTGGGTGAAGGAGATGGAGGAAACAGCTTCTGTTCTCCAATTCTACAAAGTGGTAGGTGGTGTATCAGAAGAATAGGATCTGTGAAAGTATTTAATTTTAATAATAGTGAATGATGCCCCAAAAGGTATCTTATACAAATTTGGAAGTAACTGTTTGCATGGAGAGTACATCTAGTTTAAATGAATACAGTTTTGAACTAACAACTTTACTGGTGTTAGGTGAATTATGGCAGGGACTCCCATATTCATTCATGTTTCCCAAAAGAGACCTTAAAGTTATGGAAGTGTTTAAGTGTCATAAAAATTCTTATAAGTGTTCTCCAGACAAACGTATTGGTCTGATATGGCAGACGTGTTTTTCAGAGCATGGTGCAAAGTAATGACTCCAACCAAACACAGATTGTTCTGTCTGTGGCACACTGACAGAGTATGGAGAAAAAAATCTTAGTGTGGTAAAGGGATATAGAAATCAAGTACAGGTATGTAAGAATATTAGGACATTAGTGGGAATTTTAGAAAAGGCTATACTTCACATGAAAACACTCGTACATTTCAAAATTTGGGACATATTTTGGAAAAAAGGAAAAAAAAAATCTAAAAGACCATATGTGCAAATTGGGCATATTGTTACTGACAGCACACTGGCCGTGACACGAACATGCACTTGGAAAGAATGCATGACATGATAAAACGTATATATTTGAAGGGAAAGAAGCCCAAGTGACAAAATGTGGCCATTCATGTGCTTATGCATTACTTGCCAGACAAATTATATGACAGGTTGCTACATTTGCATAAGGGAAAAGTGACATCTAAAGTGTCAGCCATAAGACAATGGCCCAAATCTTCACTTGGAGCTTACATCTAAACATATGATTTGTGCAGATGGAAAGTAGCAACGACCAATAAGAAGACGTCATCAAACGGTCTGAAGACAATCTGTGCAGATGTGAACTACATTGTTCCTAGAATGAAATTTTCACTCTGCAGTGGAGTGTGCTATGGTATGAAACTTCATGGCAGATTAAAACTATGTACCAGACTGAGACTAGAAACTTGGGACCTTTACCTTTCGTGGGTTAGTGCTCTACCGACGTTGTTCCATCTGCAAAGCCTGAATTCATAAATTCATATGCAGCTGTGTTATCTCAGCCATTAAATTGAACATGTGTAAACACGTTCATTTAATTTGCTGTTTACAGCTGAAAAAGTTGTTGTGAATCTGACAGGCGAGATGTTTCTGTTGTACGAGTTGTATTTGGGTGAAACTCTTATATATTGGGTTCATTTCGTGTCCATGAACACACTGGTGAAGATCCAGTCTTAAGGAAATGCACAGTTTTTGTGCAATAAGGCCATGTATTCATGAGCCATATGTCCATTTTGCAGGCAAACGGCAGTGTTATTTTGTGACAAAAATAAACTGCGCAACATACTGTACAGTATGTAATAAAAAAGATGGTTTACACACTAATGGACACATTTGTTTACATCCTTGAACATATATGCAAGAATGCATAATTATATGTACAAAGGCTATACTAATTAAGCCAGTGTAAGGTATGTTTCTACAAATGCAGACTTGTACTTTTTTTTAAATCGTATGGGACTTAACTGCTAAGATCATCAGTCCCTAATCTTACACACTACTTAACCTAAATTATCCTAAGGACGGACACACACACACACACACACACACACACACACACACACACACACACACACACACATATATATACCCGAGGGAGGACTCGAACCTATGAGCCGCACAGTCCACGACTGCAGCGCCTTAGACCGCTCGGCTAATCCCTCGCGGCACTTGTACTTTTCTATTGTAAAATGGCACTTCTGTATTGGTGTATTTTGCTGCATCGTATATGTTGTCAATTTGTGATAATTAGGTCTTATTACCAAACGTTCTGGGCAGAACATTTGAGAACAGTATAAATAGCTAATAACAGCACTGTCTTCACAGTGTTGGATACTACAATCCCTATTTCCTACTAGTAACATTGATTCTAGTATGAAACTGAAATTCGTTACAGATTCCTCTGTTGCAGGCATAAATGATCGAGTCATTGAAAACAGATGAAGACATCTGGTGATAAACTACTGAATGAAGTTACATTATTAACACTTGACCATGTAATGTATCTTGCAGTGCCTCCAAAATAAATTTATTTCTAATACAACCTTCAAGCATGCGAACAAAAAGTTTTCATGTTCTGAAAAAGTAGACATCTAATGGCTAGATGTATTTAGTGGTTCATGGGGGGGGGGGGGGGGGGGGGGGGGATTATTTCTGTGTGAATAAATTTTCCATTTAAAAATTTCTGCTTTTCTGGTTCTTGAAATATAGCTTTGTTTTACCCAGTCCAAGAGTTGAGCAACAGGAAGGTGGTGTCTTTTAAATCTTGAATGAAAACATTTTTTAACCAACAGATAACATGGTTATGTGTAAATTTATGAGAGGTTAAATGGATTTTCCATGTTAAATGGATTTTCCCATATTAATTGTGTAACCAATTTTGTTCTTGAAACCAAATTCAGATCTTTGTACTAGGAAATCCAGCAGATGACATATGAAACTGGACAGTATAAAAATGTTACAGACAAAGTGAATTTCACATAAGCATACACGTGCTCCTCTCTTACATACAATAAAGTTCATCCACTTGCCATTTCATACTGAAATCGTGATTGGTCTGTATTCAAAATACTGTTTCCACTACATACTTCAATTGCAATTAAGGCATTGGCCTTGTGTACAAATGCTGGAGCAGACTCCATTATGTCCTTTATGCCCTTCATTTCTTTCACAGAAACAAATCATGTTATTTTTGGGAACTAATGCAGCTTTCTCTTTCAAAACTGTCTATAAAAGTTATCAACACAACACATTTACAGTTGGGTTTTTTAATAGAAATAATAGCTCAATTCCATAAATTGTAACTGTAGACAATTACTTTTATTGAAGAATACTGATATGATTTTCGAGGGATTTTGCAAAATATTATCTTTACATCAAATATTATCTTTACAATAGTTGTACAGTTAAACTTCTTTGTGGTCACCGATACATATTTTGTGTTACCCCTCTTAACTTTTCTGCAAAAAGCATAAAATTTCTTCTGCCTCTTTACTGTGGTGTCTGTCAATTCATTTCATTTAGCTCTGGTTATGACGACTCGTACTTGCTTGTGGAATAATCTTCTTCATTCTCAATTTCAGTTGCTGCAGCCCCATAAACAGACCTTAATTTTTCCATCTTCTATCACATTACGATACAATATTGACTGTGTCACACAGTTTCGTAAAATGTCCATTATATGAATAGAATTGATGTACTGCGTGCTGACTGAAAAACAAAAGTTTATAATGTTAATGTGATAACTTTTAACTAGAATAATAAATGTACTAACATTACGATCATAATTACATCGCTATTGTACTTTAAGCATACCTGAATATTTACAGCATGAAGCCAGAATGATCTAGGATGTGTAAATATACACTACTGCACTACTGTTAATTCCTTCTGTCTGACAATAGCAGTGGGAACTGCCTGAATGAAGATATTATAAAGGCCCCATCTCAAAATACAATACAGCGTGCAGTGCAGTGGTGTAGTTGCGTGCATCAAGGACGTATAATTCACGAATCAAATATCTGTATAATAAAAAAACTGGGCATTTCCTCAACAAGGTGCCACAAGCACAGCAGTAACACGCAATGAGCCCAGTACGGGAGTCTCACCCAAATGACTCGTAGCAAGGTGGTGCAGTGGTTAGCACACTGGACTCGCATTCGGGAGGATGATGGTTCAATCCCGCGTTCGGCCATCCTGATTTAGGTTTTCCGTGATTTCCCTAAATCACTCCAGGCAAATGCCGGGATGGTTCCTTTGAAAGGGCACAGCCGACTTCCTTCCCCATCCTTTCCTAATCCGATGAGACTGATGACCTCGCTGTTTGGTCTCTTCCCCCAAACAACCCAACCCAAATGACTCGTACAGTTGAAATACCTACCTTGTGAGTCCTCAGACACTGACCTTATTATCTGTGGTAGGTAATGGTGATAATCAACAAATCATAAGCAGCTGCAAGATTCTGACACATCAAGACAGTGTGGATGAAGCCGAATCTGAAGAGGCATCTGAAGCTGCCAGCAAATGTCTGACCTCTTTGATGCCATATTTCAAGCTCTGCTATCTTCATCAACTTCTCCTGCACCGTTGTCAAGCAAAGTTTCTAAAACTGGACCTCAGAAAAAATTCATGAGCAGCAGAGGTAAATGGAAGACAACATATTTACCTATTATGACGTCTGATATCTCAGAAAGGAAAATTGTCATAGGGCTATTACTAATACATCAAGATGAATGACTGAGCAGCTGCCAATGTCCAATACAACTGGGGTCTTCATCTTCAACATCGAGATGGGCTGCTCTCGCCACTCTCCAGCACTGCAGTTCAGTTGTGAGTCGGTGTGGCTAATTGATTGCCATCCACCTGCTGTGGCAACATCACCTAGTTGCGCCACTGCTGGTGAGTGGGTGGGTGGCTGGCTGGCTGACCTGCTTTGTAGCTGTGATCTGTGTGCTTGTCCATACTGTGTGCATTTGTCACTCTATATCCTACTATCTAACCACATAAAATGTTGTCTCTCATTTTATTTCTGTGATTAAGTTTCTTTCTGAGGTTCACATTTATAATATTTTCTAGGCAAAAGCACAAGTAAAGTTTAAGAAGACTGCATAGCTTGTAGTAAAAGCATCAGAGAAGACAGATCTATGCTCATAGTTTCTTAGTCATCAAAACTGCATGTGTTATTGATAGGTCTCAGGTCCACTAATGACTTTCCAGTTGTAACTCTGTAAATCAATTGAATATGTTTGGAACTCTTGTGGCAGACATCCTCCTTCGTGCATTGTGATGTCTCCATAGATCTTACCCTCAGATTTAAGCTGCAGAGATGTTTTGTGCTGTTGTCTTAAAAGTGCCTCTGCTCCCTAAATTTTATTCGGCTATACCAACCTAGAACACTACTTGCATTTACATTGCTGAAATGTGTACATCAAGTTAATTGCCTCCAGTCCCGTCAGATATACAGTAAAACCCTGATTTTACGTTCCTGCGTTTTACGTTTTCCTGCTTTTTACATTCATTTTTGTTGGTCCCAACAGGAGTCCTATTCTCACAATATAATGCCTTCCCATCATTAACAGTTCTGTGTTACATTTCTCACATTTTAACTTTTCTTTGACATTATCATGACCTTTAACATTGAATTTCATGCAGATTTCTGCAGGAAGTGCATTATACGAGGGTGGTTTGAAAAATTTTCAGAACAGAATAGAAAAAAAGTACTTACATCACTGAAATTTTTTTATTTTTTAATGTAGTCTTCTTGTAAATTAATGCACTTGGTCCAACGATGTTCCAGTGCCTTGATCCCATCTCAAAAATGAGTTTCCTCCAGGTCTGCAAAATAGTTGTCAACTCCAGCTATCAGTTCTTCATTTGAAATGAATCTTTGTCCACCAAGAAAAATTTTCAGTTTTGGGAAGAGATGGAAGTCTGACAGAGCCGTATCAGGTGAATAAGGCAGGTGTGGCAACAATTCATACCTTAGTTCGTGTAATTTTGCCATGGCAATGGCACATGTGTGCGGGTGTACATTGTCTTTATCGAAAATGACTTTCTTCCTTGCTAAACCAGGCCTTTTTTTCGTGTATCTTTTGTTGCAGTTTGTCCAGGTGGTTAGAATAGTATTCTCCAATAATTGTGTGCCCAGTGGGGAGATAATCTACAAACAAAATCCCCTTCGCATCCCAGAACACTGATGCCATGACCTTTCGCACCGAAGGAATTGTCTTTGCCTGCTTTGATTGTTGTTTTGTCCCTGGGGTACAGTAGTGCACCCAAGTTTCATCTGCGGTCACAAACTGGTGGAAAAACTCTTTGTTCATTTCTCCTAAAATGGGCCAAATATGATACCGATATGTTCATTCTCATGCGTTTTTGATCTAGCATCAAGAGTCACTGCACCCATCTTGCACATAATTTTTGCATTTCTAATTCTTCAGTTTAAATGTGATATACACTTTCAGATGACATCTGGCTAGCATGAGCAATTGCACACACTTTCAATTGGTGATCCTCCATGGCCATTTTGTGCACTTCTGCAATGATTTCTGGAGTAGAGACACATCTTGGCCGACAACTGCGCGGATCATCACCTAAGCTCTCCCGACCAAATTTGAATTCACTTGGCAACAGTTGAATATGAAGGAGCAGAGACCCCCAGTGTATTCTGGAAATCAGCACATATGTCGTTTGCTTTCATACCTTTCTTTGCAAAGTACTTAATCACTGCTCGAATCTCGATTCTTTTTTTTTTTATTTTATTTTTTTTTATTTTATTTTTTTTCCCTTCTTTGCAAATCACTACACTGGAACAACAACAGGGCCATGTCAATGGCGCCATATCACTGCCAAGCTCTCTTCCAAGAGCACTGACATGGCACATGTTTACAGGCAACAGTCCAATGAATATTACAAATTGTTGTGCTAGTGATGAGCTCTCATAGTGATTCCGAGAACTTTTCAAACCACCCTCGTATTTCTGCTCAAAAGTCAGCCTTGCAACAAAGCAGAAAATACAGACTATAAACAAAATTATTGATCATGTAGTGTTAGTGTGGTAAGCATGATTTTCATTGTTGGAAAGTTGGGTCACAGCTGCCTGAACTATAAGTTCCCAATGTGTGGAATAGCGGGATAATATACTAACTTACTGCCTTGTGGATAATCACTATCTGACAGTAGTGACTCCAGTAGCATCCATACTAGGTGCATGGTCGTAGGTTGGTACAACATGATGCCAGACATACAAATCCCTCCTTGAGATGCTGTGTAACGTGACAATTCCCACCCTCTTTCTGACTCAGGACATCGCTGAACCCAGTGACCTCCTTGTTGGCAACAAGCTGTAGATTTTGTGCCTAATGTTTTCTGTTTACGAAGACTGCCAACTTCAGTGTTTTAACCAATATTGTGTTACAAATTCTGTATACTGTAATTTTATGTTTTTCAATAATAAGTCTCTGTGTTTTATTTACACCAATGGATATGATCGGAATGAAGAGGAAAACTCATGTGTTGTATTCAGTGGAGAAACAAACAGCGTTAGAAAGAAACAAAAACAATCATTTCAGACTTTTTGAAACAGGAAAAAGTTTTATTGTTTTCATTTCATATTTTGAACAAGTTAAAGAGAATGACAGTAAGAGTAATTTATTCATTTTCACTTGTGTTACCTGTGATTTTCTGTATTTTACACTTTCCTGCATTTTACACTTTTTTGGGTCAGTCTGCTGAAAAGTGTAAAAAGGGGTTTTACTGTATATGTTTTAGGACGCTGTGCATTAATCTCAAGTGTATATCCATGTTGGGGCCATTGTACTGGCAGTGGAAAGAAACTTATATTGCACTAGTGACCTTGTAGATTTCTTTGAAAATTCCAGTACATATAAAATTCAGGAATGTACAGGTCTTCTTAGTGCAAAGCCACTTCTAAAATTCCCTGGAATGTTTCTTGATTGTTGTGTGCCATTAATGCTCTTATATCTCTGCTTGTTTCTAGCATTCCTTTACCTTTCACAGGACTTATTCCATACCATAAACCTGTGTTTTGATGGATTCATATGTGCACCTTAAGTCACATTTGCAGTGTCTTATGACAATCAAAACACTTCCATAACCTGAAGATTTCCCCCGTTTAAATACACATGCCAAATCCCTGGTATACTTCAAATACTATGAGTAAAGTTGTCAGCTCAAAACTATATTGCACTGACCACAAAATTTTCCATTGGTAAAATTCTTTCAAGACTTTTTTTTATTTTTATTTTTTTAAATCTGGTACTACTTTTGTGCTTTGTGCTCCCTGCTGTATGATCAGCACCTAGCACAGTAAGCTCTTTATCAGCATGTACAGTAGTGACAATAAGTATTTTGACAAACAAATTTTCATAAGAAAAACAACTTATTCAAAGGAAACTCTTTACAATTATGGCAATTGATATTGTGTTACTTGTGCTAATGTCACATCGCAAGGAACATTGTGTTCCATAACTGGAAATATCACAATTAGTTTTACAGCTTTAGACTTGGGGAACTTGAATCGGTGTACACAGCCATTAGAATTTTGTCGCATGACCTTTCCTGCCTTAATTACAGCCGCACAGCATGGAGTAACAAGGGCAGCCAAATGATGCATGAGGATCTTCTGCCATTCTTTAACAAAAGATTGCAATGATTGGTTGTGGCTGGAAAATTTTTGTCGTCTTAGCCTTTGATCCTTCCCCCATGAACCATGGACCTTGCCGTTGGTGGGGAGGCTTGCGTTCCTCAGCGATACAGATGGCCGCACCGTAGGTGCAACCACAACGGAGGGGTATCTGTTGAGAGGCCAGACAAACGTGTGGTTCCTGAAGAGGGGCAGCAGCCTTTTCAATAGTTGCAGGGGCAACAGTCTGGATAATTGACTGATCTGGCCTTGTAACATTAACCAAAACAGCCTTGCTGTGCTGGTACTGCGAACGGCTGAAAGCAAGGGGAAACTACAGCCGTAATTTTTCCCAAGGACATGCAGCTTTACTGTATGATTAAATGATGATGGCGTCCTCGTGGGTAAAATATTCCGGCGGTAAAATAGTCCCTCATTCGGATCTCCGGGCGGGGACTACTCAAGAGGACGTCGTTATCAGGAGAAAGAAAACTGGCGTTCTACGGATCAGAGCGTGGAATGTCAGATCCCTTAATCGGGCCGGTAGGTTAGAAAATTTAAAAAGGGAAATGGATAGGTTAAAGTTAGATACAGTGGGAATTAGTGAAGTTCGGTGGCAGGAGGAACAAGACTTTTGTTCAGGTGATTACAGGGTTATAAATACAAAATCAAATAGGGGTAATGCAGGAGTAGGTTTAATAATGAATAAAAAATAGGAGTGCGGGTTAGCTACTACAAACAGCATAGTGAACGCATTATTGTGGCCAAGATAGACACAAAGCCCATGCCTACTACAGTAGTACAAGTTTATATGCCAACTAGCTCTGCAGATGAAGAAGAAATTGATGAAATGTATGACGAGATAAAAGAAATTATTCAGGTAGTGAAGGGAGACGAAAATTTAATAGTCATGGGTGACTGGAATTCGTCAGTAGGAAAAGGGAGAGAAGGAAACATAGTAGGTGAATATGGATTGGGGGGAAGAAATGAAAGAGGAAGCCGCCTTGTAGAATTTTGCACAGAGCATAACCTTGGTTCAAGAATCATAAAAGAAGGTTGTATACCTGGAAGAATCCTGGAGATACTAAAAGGTATCAGATAGATTATATAATGGTAAGACAGAGATTTAGGAACCAGGTTTTAAATTGTAAGACATTTCCAGGGGCAGATGTGGATTCTGACCACAATCTATTGGTTATGATCTGCAGATTGAAACTGCAAAAAGGTGGGAATTTAAGGATATGGGACCTGGATAAACTGAAAGAACGAGAGGTTGTAGAGAGTTTCAGGGAGAGCATAAGGGAACAATTGACAGGAATCGGGGAAAGAAATACAGTAGAAGAAGAATGGGTAGCTCTGAGGGATGAAGTAGTGAAGGCAGCAGAGGATCAAGTAGGTAAAAAGACGAGGGCTAATAGAAATCCTTGGGTAACAGAAGAAATATTGAATTTAATTGATGAAAGGAGAAAATATAAAAATGCAGTAAATGAAGCAGGCAAAAAGGAATACAAACGTCTCAAAAATGAAATCGACAGGAAGTGCAAAATGGCTAAGCAGGGATGGCTAGAGGACAAATGTAAGGATGTAGAGGCTTGTCTCACTAGGGGTAAGATAGATAGTGCCTACAGGAAAATTAAAGAGACCTTTGGAGAGAAGAGAACCACTTGTATGAATATCAAGAGCTCAAATGGCAACCCAGTTCTAAGCAAAGAAGGGAAGGCAGAAAGGTGGAAGGAGTATATAGAGGGTTTATACAAGGGTGAAGTACTTGAGGACAATATTATGGAAATGGAAGAGGATGTAGATGAAGACGAAAAGGGAGATAAGATACTGCGTGAAGAGTTTGACAGAGCACTGAAAGACCTGCGTCGAAACAAGGCCCCGGGAGTAGACAACATTCCATTAGAACTACTGATGGCCTTGGGAGAGCCAGTCATGACAAAACTCTACCATCTGGTGAGCAAGATG
Source organism: Schistocerca serialis cubense (assembly GCF_023864345.2). Lineage (NCBI taxonomy): Eukaryota > Metazoa > Arthropoda > Insecta > Orthoptera > Acrididae > Schistocerca > Schistocerca serialis. The sequence continues at coordinate 934,695,878 of NC_064640.1, read as the reverse complement.
TATGAGACAGGCGAAATACCCTTGGACTTCAAGAAGAATATAATAATTCCAATCTCAAAGAAAGCAGGTGTTGACAGATGTGAAAATTACCGAACTATCAGTTTAATAAGTCACAGCTGCAAAATACTAATGCGAATTCTTTACAGACGAATGGAAAAACTGGTAGAAGTGGACCTCGGGGAAGATCAGTTTGGATTCCGTAGAAATGTTGGAACACGTGAGGCAATACTAACCTTACGACTTATCTTAGAAGAAAGATTAAGGAAAGGCACACCTACGTTTCTAGCATTTGTAGACTTAGAGAAAGCTTTTGACAACGTTAACTGGAATACTCTCTTTCAAATTCTGAAGGTGACAGGGGTAAAATACAGGGAGCGAAAAGCTATTTACAATTTGTACAGAAACCAGATGGCAGTTGTAACAGTCGAGGGGCATGAAATGGAAGCAGTGGTTGGGAAAGGAGTGAGACAGGGTTGTAGCCTCTCCCCGATGTTATTCAATCTGTATATTGAGCAAGCAGTAAAGGAAACAAAAGAAAAATTCGGAGTAGGCATTATAATTCACGTAGAAGAAGTAAAAACTTTGAGGTTCGCCGATGACATTGTAATTCTGTCAGAGACCGCAAAAGACTTGGAAGAGCAGTTGAACGGAATGGACAGTGTCTTGAAAGGAGGATATAAGATGAACATCAACAAAAACAAAACGAGGATAATGGAATGTAGTCAAATTAAATCGGGTGATGCTGAGGGAATTAGATTAGGAAATGAGAGACTTAAAGTAGTAAAGGAGTTTTGCTATTTGGGGAGCAAAATAACTGATGATGGTCGAAGTAGAGAGGATATAAAATGTAGACTGGCAATGGCAAGGAAATCGTTTCTGAAGAAGAGAAATTTGTTAACATCGAGTATAGATTTAAGTGTCAGGAAGTCGTTTCTGAAAGTATTTGTATGGAGTGTAGCCATGTATGGAAGTGAAACATGGACGATAACTAGTGTGGACAAGAAGAGAATAGAAGCTTTCGAAATGTAGTGCTACAGAAGAATGCTGAAGATACGGTGGGTAGATCACGTAACTAATGAGGAGGTATTGAATAGGATTGGGGAGAAGAGAAGTTTGTGGCACAACTTGACTAGAAGAAGGGATCGGTTGGTAGGACATGTTTTGAGGCATCAAGGGACCACAAATTTAGCATTGGAGGGCAGCGTGGAGGGTAAAAATCGTAGAGGGAGACCAAGAGATGAATACACTAAGCAGATTCAGAAGGATGTAGGTTGCAGTAGGTATTGGGAGATGAAGAAGCTTGCACAGGATAGAGTAGCATGGAGAGCTGCATCAAACCAGTCTCAGGACTGAAGACAACAACAACAACAACAACAACAACAACAACAGCCTTCGATCAAATTCCTGCCACAGGTATTGGATCAGATTGAGATCTGGGCTTTGGCTAGGCCACTTAAGCATTCTTCCTTGCACCCATCTCAAGAATTCCGTGATGAGCAGAGGGGTGCTTAGGTTCAGTGTCATGATGAAACTACCAGTTTTGTCACATTTTTATCATTGTGTAATCTCCTCTCTCCTTCCTTCTTCCATCTAATGTCCACATTAAACAATGCCCAGTCCAAGTAATTAATAAACAAAGTCTTTTATGAAGATTTGAGAGGAGTGAAGATTACAATAAACTTTCAAATTTACTTAGCTTGTCATGTTGAGATGACTCCAGTTCTTCTTGTCTAGGGGCTGATTCTTGAAGCTGAAAATCTAACATCAGATCATCACAGTTGATTTGAACTAAATAAATTGGAAGATTGTTGTTTCAGAATTTTTTACGTAAATATATTTTCCAGTGATTTTCTCACATTGTGTTATGTCATACAGTATTTTGGTTTTCTCATTAACAAAACCGAAGTCACAATGTTCGCACCTATTGTATAAAAATATGTCCAATCACATCAGAGGCAAGCTTACAACTCCCACACTCTGTGGAAATAACCATATTCAAAAGGGTTTACAATTTTTCTTAACAAATGAATTCCTACTAGTTTTCATAATTAATAATAGAAATTTTAAGTGTGCAAATAATTCATAATTTCAAATGCTTCTAAAAATAAAAAATAAAGGTTTTAACTGTACATTCGGAACTAATACTTATCAATTAGAACATCGAAACTAAAATATTTTTCCTTTTCATAAATTTTAGCTTGAAATATATCATACTGTGTGTAAAATTATATGAAAGTTTTCAGAAAAGCAATTGAGATAATATTAACCTGTCCAAAATTTGAAAAATATCACTCGTATTGACAAGTACTGTTGAGGAAAAGTAATGCTCGAGGATGATGTCCTGTTACAATTGGCATGGGCCAACTTGTGTTTTCAAGATTTGACAATATTTGAAATGATCCACAATGACTTAATGGGTACAGGGGACCAACACCTGAGTGGAAGGAGTACCCTTCACCACAAAATTCACACAGCCATTTGTAACAGTGGATACTTGGTACTGTCCATCATTTCTTGCATTGATTAGTCTTCATACATATCGAATGCCACTGAAAGAAAAGAATTTAAACTTACTTTGATAGCTACAGAGCACACACGACCACTGTTGACGTGACCCGTCCTTATGTGCTCTGGCAAAATCAAGTCGGGCTTTCCAATTCTTTGCTGATGTTAATGGCTTTTTGCTAGCACGCCAGCCATGAAGATTAGACTCACTGAGAATCAGCTTTGCAGTACTGTTTGATATTTCCACATTGTGGAATTGACACATCTCTGTGTTTATGTCAACAGCAGTCTTCTTGGGTCACCCATTGACATCAACCTTACAAGATTGATTGATTGTGGTGTGACTTTGCTGCACTTTCCCATTCTTTGTTTATTATCTGTAGTCCCTGTTAATCATTTCTTCTTATTCCAAACACTCACAATTTTTTTCGACAAACCGAAATCCTTAGCAACATCTGCCTGAGACTGACATTGCTGTGGGGCATCAAGTACCACATTTTTGAGGTCTACTGAATACTCTTTGACCTTCAGCATGTTGTGAACTGTGTAGAAAAAAAAAAAGAAACTAATGTAAGTCAAAGGTGTTCAATGTAATATTTGTGTAGGCATTTGTTTTCTGAACGTAAACCACTGTGCCAAAATAGTTTTGGACTGACCACAACATTGTCAATGTTGTACTTACCACCACTGTGCTGAATCCTGATGCATGTATTTATATGGATGTATGGCACTGCACAGTGAACCGAGATGGGCCGGATAGGCAGAGGGGCCCATGACGCACACCCTAGTGGCGAAAACGTATTTATCCACATATTGTTGCTTCTGTATATAAATGTACAAAAAGTATATCTGCATTAGCTGTGTTGAAAATTGTTTGTAATTTGAGCTGTAATCAGTATTTTTGTTGGTTTTTTTAAATGATTGTGATATTAATTGATGTTGTTGAAGTATACCAAATTGTGTAGTAAAGAATGAAATAATGCATAAAATGAAAAGTATTATGTGCTTTTTTGGAATTTAAGAATGCAATACTACTGAAACTATTAGCAGTAGAAACAGTCTGCCCAATTTTAAAAATATTTGAAACTGTATGTAGTTTTTGTCAAACAATAGTATTGTATTGGTCTTGCTCTAATAAGAGTCTCTTTAAGCTAACTACCCTATATCACAAAGCCTATCAGACTCACAGGCAGTACATTAATACTGGTAAATATTCTCTGCATCTGCAGGATACTATTTGCAGATTCATTACACAGAAAGAAATGCTACATAAAAAAACAAAGCTACTTATAATCTGGTGTAGTTGGATGCAAACTGCTCGAGAGAGGTACTTAAAGCTACATTAATTAGAGATCGTGTTCAGCTCCAGGTCAATAAAGGAAACCAGAGTCCATGATTTTAGTATGGTCACTGGCGATAATCGTGATATTCAGAGCAAACTGACTGTAGTCCTGTGCAGTCAGAAGCAAATACAGTTAGTTAAGGTGGTAGGAACTGGAACATGTTTCTCATAACAAATTATTCATAGTTTGGGGAGAATTTAAACTTCCAGTGTTTGTCGTTTTTGTAGTCCTTCATTACTGTGAACTTTGTCCTAAAAGTAATGTTAAAAACTTGTTGAAAGATAACTTAAGAGACTTTGATGATAGCACACAACCACTGATCTTAACATGTCATAAATGTAATGGCTGCTTCCATACTATTGCCTATGCAAACCTGAGGTGAGCATGTTTTGTACCCAGGTGCTGGGCCCATATGATGATGATGGATGCTACCTGGCAGTGTTCATTCTCACTGGAGATTCCACATGCGGATATGTCAATCTCGATATACGGAGAACTAGAACTTGAACTTCACTGAGAAGACAATAAGGTGCCATCATATGTCCAGTGTTGTCATTGGGTGTGCCATTGTCAGCACACCTCTCTGCTGCCATGTTGAGGGAATCCACAACAGTGATCTACCCATCATCTCACTGTCTGTATGGATCCTTTTCTTATTGTAAACAAGCCCATTTCCTGAATCAAGAGGTTCATGATGTGGCTGTGCGCTCTCACTCATCTGAGTGAATAATGTGTCTGTTTTATATTATGGACCTCTGGTACCTGCCTATTCCATATTTGTGTGGCACTGTGGGATCCCAGCCAATCTAAGCAGAATATCTTTGAAATGATAAACTACAGCCTCAGGAGACCACGCTCCTGTCACTATTGAATTCCAACACAACCTTTTAATGACAAACAACATTAAAATGTGATCTGTGAATGAAAAACAGGCTGTGCAATCTTTCCTTATATATAGAATGTAGATGGTAATATTCTTAGCTACAATGTGAGGCTGCACTGAAATGGTAAGTCATTTGCGTATCCAAGCACGTAGTACACTCTTGCACCGATGTGACGTTTATTGCACACAAATAATTTCCTGCACGTTTTACACGTGTATCATCAATGCTAAATATTATGTTTCCTGGAAGTAAGTAGTGGACAGCAGTTCTGTCTTGAATTTCTTTCAAACAATAATTTAGCTTTTTGTCATGGTATCTGTGATGAGTTAAAGAAGGCCTACACTTAAGTACTCTCTATCATTGCCTTGTGACTGACTTTTTGATTCCACTTTGAACAACTAAAATTTAGACTGTAATTCTTCTTGGCACTTTGCTTGCTGAAGTGAAGTAAGCAAAAAAATAAAACAATAAACTAAAAAATGTAATACCATAGTATCTTAAAGTGAAATGCCAATGTGATCGTAATATACATATATGCATGTTATTTGCTCAAAGATTGCATGTGTGTTACACTGAGGTGACAAAAGTCAAGGGATATCTCCTGAAATGATGTAGGTCCTCTTGTAAGGTGTAGTGCAGCAACTCGATGTGGCATGGACTCAACAAGTTGTTGGAAGTCCCCCTGCAGAAATATTTAGCCCTGCTGTCTCTATAGCCATCCGTGATTGTAAAGGTGTTGCTGGTGCAAGATTTTGTACACAAATCGACCTCTTGATCATGTCCCATAAATGTTAAATGGGATTCATGTCAGGCAATTGGGTTGGCCATATCATTTGCTCAAATTTTCCAGAATGTTCTTTAAACCAATTGTGAATGACTTTGGCCCAGTGATATGGCACATTGTCATCCAAAAAATTTTCATCATTATTTGGGAACATGAAGTCCACGAATGGCTACAAACGGTCTCCAAGTAGACAAACACAACCATTTCTAATCAATGATAAGTTTACTTGGAACAGAGGACCCAGTCCATCAGTCGTCTGGTTTGATGTGTCCTGCTACAAATTCCTCTCCTGTGCCAGCCTTTTCATCTCAGAGTAGCACTTGCAACCTATGTCCTCAATTATTTGCAGGATGTATACCAATCTGTCTTCTTCCACAGTTTTTACCCTCAACAGTTCCCTCTAGTGCCATTGAAGTTATTCTGTGATGTTTTAACGGATGCCCTATCATCCTGTCTCCCCTCCTTGTCAGTGTTTTTCCATATATTCCTTTCCTCACTGATTCTGTGGCGAATCTCCTCATTTCTTACCTTATCAGTCCACCTAGCTTTCAACATTCTTCTGTAGCACTGCATCTCAAATGCTTCTATTCTCTTCTGTTCCAGTTTTCCCACAGTCCATGTTTCACTGCCATACAATGCTGGGCTCCAAACATACATTCTCAGAAACGTTATCCTCAAATTGAGGCCTATGTTTGATAATAGTAAACTTTCTTGACCAGGAATGCCCTTTTTTCCATTACCAGTCTGCTTTCTATGTCCTTTCTCCGTACATCATGGATTATTTTGCTGCCTAGGTAGCAGAATTCCTCAACTACTTCTACTTCGTAATCACCAATTATGATAAGTTTCTTACTGTTCTAATTTCTGCTATTTCTCATTACTTTAGTCTTTCTATGATTTACTCAACAATCCATATTCTGTACCCATTACATTGTTCATTCCATTCAACACATCTCATAATTCTTCATTTTCACTGAGGACAGCAATGTCATCAGTGAACCTTAACATTGATATCCTTTCACCTAGAATTTTAATTCCACTCTAACTTTTCTTTTGTTTCCATCATTGCTTCTTTGATGTATAGATTGAACAGCATGGGCAAAAAGACTACAGCCTTGTTTTACACCCTCTTTAATCCGTGCAATTTTTCTTGGTCTCCCACTCTTATTGATCCTTCTTGGTTCTTGTACATATTGTATATTACCTGTCTTTCTGTACAGCTTACCCCTATTTTCCTCAGGATTTTGAATGTCTTGCACCATTTTAAGGTGCTGAATGCTTTTTCCAGGTCAACAAATCCTATGAAAGCGTCTTCATTTTTCTTCTGTCTCGCTTCCATTACCAACTGCAATGTCAGAACTCCTTCTCTGGCGCCTTTACCTTTCCTAGAGCCAAACTGATCGACTTCTCACAGCTTGTCAATTTTCTTTTCCATTCTTCTCTATATTACCATCAGCAACTTGGATACACACTCTGTTAACCCTGCAGCAGGCGCGCTTAAGATTGTTGCGTCAGCGGGCGCGTGTGGCACTCAGTGCTGCCTACATTTAAGTACGTAAAAAATATACATATATCCAAGGTGCATGGGAAAATTAAAATTGTTACAGAATATCTGACATACGTTTCCAGGATATTTCCTAAGCGCTACTTTAATAACAAATTCTAAATAAATTATAACCACAGATATGATTCGATTGTTTACCATTGTTAAAGCAAGTTTTACAAAAACGTGTAATATGTATAAAAACTTTATAGTAATAATAAAGAATAAGGCAGTCAGTAAATACATATCAAGAACCACACACTTTCTTCCTCCAGAGAAGCTCTGCAATCATTACATGTGACAACATTGTGGCAATGTTGCTTGCAAACAAATCTTTTGCAGCTATTGCCAATGACAGTAGTTTTATTTTTTTTTTACGACCGCAAAGATGGCACCTCCCACACCTTCTTACAGTCACATCATGATTGGCGGGAATTGATTAATGAGGTGACAGAAATCCTTGAATATCTCGTGGTAGACTAGAGAGCTGAGCCCTTTCCTTCAAACGGCAGTCCATCAGAGCCAAGGCCAGGTTTGTTAGGTAGGTTCTTCTTCTGAATCTTTTCTCTGGATTGTTTGCAAAAAACAAGACCTGGGAATTTATCCCAGCAATATCCAGATAACGAAAAAACAATGCAAAGGGCCATCTTCTTGTGATCCTTTGTGTAGAGTAGGATGTACACATATAATCAACAGTATTGACTCCACCTTTTGTTGCACTGTAGTACAAATTTACAACAGACTTGCCTGTAGTGGTGTCGATTTCAGCAGTTTCATGCACTGATGACAGGAAAAGCACAGCCTTGTTCCTTTTTGTTTGGCACAAAACAAGACTGAAGTCATCTCGAAATCCGTAAAGACAATTTACAATTTCTTGCGATCTGTTCGGGAAAAATTCTGGAAGAATTTCCTTCTTGTTCTTTTTCAATGTTCCAATGAATGTTAGCCCATTTTCTAAAACACGCTGGGCTACAGGGTAACTACTGTAGTAGTTGTCTGTAGTTACATTCCTGTGAGTTCCCTTGATTGGCTCAACCAATCTCTTCACAATATCCATTGGCTGGTTAGATGCAACATATGGTCCAGGATTCTGTCTGCCGCAGTATACTTCAAAATTAAAAGTATAAAATGTCTTGCCATCGCACAATGCATACAACTTCAATCCATACTTAGCGGGCTTATTGGGCATGTACTGAACAAAACCGCAACGTCCACGAAATGGAACAAGCATTTCGTCTATGATTGTGAACTCCCCTGGACTGTAGTTGTTTCTGCAGTTGTTCAGCAATGCTGAGCGGAAATTGTGGATGGCAGCAAGTTTATCAGTTGCTAGTTGTGCTTTTCTTGTAGAAGTATCGTCAAACCTGAGTGACCGGAGCAAGAACAAAGTGCTTGTAGCTAAATGCTGCCCTTAGAATAATCATTCCTGTTCCATTTGATGCCCGCAGTTCTAATACATTTGTGCATCATCCTTTTTGTACAGCAATGAGAAACAGTGCTCCTAAAAGAGCCGTTATTTCAGAAGCAGTAGTAGTTTTGCAGCCTCTAGCCCTTGAGTAATTCACAGATGATCTCTTGTTATTTATATACTTGTCTGTGCTTGCAACGACATAATCAATTATCTCAGGATCAAACAATGAAAAAATTTTGAATTTCAGTTTTAGCTTCTCAACCATTGCATTTCGGGCCAGGTAAGACTTTGATTATATTCTTACCCTTTGGTTTCCCTGGTAGTGCTAACGGATTATTTATCCACAAAGTTTCTTGGTCCTTACCAATATAAAAATGGCAGTCATCATGTGGCATTCCTTTCACTTCATTCCCGTCAATGCATGACTGCTCAAATTCACTGGAATGATCTGCAGTTTCAATTATTTCTGCTTCCTCATCGCCGTCAGAGAAATCTGCATAATCTTCTTCGTCAGATGATTGCAGAAGAAGATGCTCAATTTCTTCTGGTGTTAGTCCTTTCCTTTGTGCGGACCTGGGAGACAAAATAATTCTAATACCAAAGCAATATTAATAACTAAATCATCATTCACCCATAGAGTTGTAAAACAAAGCTTCTAATCATCAAAACATTCGACAGTGGTACGGCTCCATGCCGTCTCGATTCAGTCGTCCACTTCACAGGTGAGTCACAGCTGTTATGGTGGGTATAGTGATGGCACAGTAATGCAGTTTGACGCGTGACTAAACAATCAAAGCATATCTAGCACCACTGTTGTGTGCTCGGCGTGCTGGCGTAATTATTGAACGAAAACAAAATTGGTGGCACTGTATGCCGCCACGCACCCGCCGCAGGGTTAAGCTGATTGTGTGATAATTCTTGCACTTGTTGGCTCTTACAATCTTGAGAATTGTGTGGATGATGTTTTTCTGAAAGTCTGTTGGTATATCACCAATCTCATACAATCTACACACCAACATGAATAATCATTTTTTGCCACTTCCCCTTTTGATTTTAGAAATTCTTATGGAATGTTATCTATGATCTTCTGCCTTGTTTGATTTTAAGTCTTCCAAAGCGCTTCTAAATTTCGATTCTTATGATGGATTCCCTCTCTCTTCCCTATCGACTCCTGTTTCTTCTTCTGTCACATCATCAGATAAGTCCTCCCCCTCGTAGAGGCCTTCAATGTACTCTTTTCCACCAATCGGCTCTCTCCTCTGCGTTTAATGGTGGAATTCTCATTGCACTCTTAATGTTACCGCCTCCGCTTTTAATCTGACCAAATTTTGTTTTGACTTTTCTATGTACCGAGTCAGTTCTTCTGACAATTTTTTTCCCCCACATTTTTCATGTAGCCATTTCACCTTAGTTTCCATGAACTTCCTATATATTTGATTCCTAAGTGACTTATATTTCTATATTCCTGTATTTCCTCAATCATTTCTGTACTTCCTTCTTTCATCAATCAACTGAAGTATTTCTTGTGTCACCCGTGGTTTCTACACAGTTACCTTCGTTGTACCTAGGTGTTTCTCTCAAACTTCTTTGATTGTCCTTTTCAGATATGTGTAGTCCCCTTCAACTGAAATGCCTACTAAGCTATTAATTTTCAGAGTATCTGTAGCCCCAGAGAACTTCCAGCGTATCTTCATTCCTTAGAACTTCCATATCTCACTTCTTTATGCATTGATTCTATCTGACCAGCCTCTTAAACTCTTCATCAATACCAAATTGTGATCAGAGTCTGTATTTGCGCCTGGGTATGCCCTACAATCCAATATTTGATTTCTGAATCTCTGCCTGACCATGATATAATCTAACTGAAATCTTCCTGTACCTCTATCTTTTTCAAGTATAGCTCCTCCTCTTGTACAGGGTGGAGCAGAGGAAACACATTTGATAAAAATAATAAAATAAAGCATTAAGTGATAGATTTTTTAATGCAGTTTTGAAATATACATACTTTAATTAGGTTCGAAAAATAATGTCTTGGAGATGATGTCCTCCTTGCTGGATACAAATTTGGATCATCTCCCAAAAATTATGCACGGCTCTCTCCAACATTTCACTCAAAACTGCTTCAATTTCCTGACGAATCGAATTCTTCAGGTCAGCAATTGTGCGAGGCTTTTTCATGTAGACTTTCGATTTTAAATATCCCCACAAAAAGTAGTCGCATATCGACAAATCAGGTGAGCGAGGGGGCCAAGTAAACATCACCATATCTCGAAAAAACATGTCCTGGGAACATTTGTCGAACCACTTCCACGGATGCTCTCGCCATGTGAACTGCGGCACCGTCCTGCTGAAACCATATTTCTCTCATGTTCACTTGACGCCTTTCAAGTTCTGGATGAAGAAAGCTGTTTAACATTTTAACATAGCGCGCTGATGTCACAGTATCTACAGTACCTTCCTCTTCAAAAAAAAAAAAAAAAAAAAAAATAGGGTCCAACAATCCCCATCTTTGAAATGCAGCACCACACTGTTACTTTTAAACTGTGGAGAGGTATTGGTGTAATTCACATGGGTTCTCCGGCGCCCAATACCAACAATTTTGAACATTGATGTAACCGACTACATGAAAATGTAGTTTCGTCACTCACTCATGAAGGCATCTGCATCTTCCGTAAAAATTTCGTCCATTACACGACAAAACTCTCTGCGCTGCAAAAAATCCCCTTCACTAAGCTGCTGGATGATCATTATCTTGTACAGGTGAAACTTAAGACCACCATGTAAGATGCGGTGAGGCAAACGACATGACATACCTAGTGCTACAGCCTGTCATCTAGCCGATCATTTCGGGCTACCAAGAACTGACACTCTCACTCGGTCTACATTTTCCAGAGTACGAACTGAATGGGGAAGACCAGGTGGTTTCTTTTTCATCACAGATACAGTACTTCTAAATGTTGCAACCCATCGGAGTACAGTATTTCAATCGGGCACTGCACCTAGAAGTCCAACTCTAAAATTTTGATGGAAAAGACGTTGCATAGTGACTATATGGAATCATTGTTTCTAAAGTACTGCTTGACAACGAACACATGGTGCTCTATGCTCCATAGCAACTGAAACTACATTGTATGGGCAGTCTGCCAACATTAATTCAAGGTCAATACCCCCTCTCGTCGCCACGTACTAGCGGTTCAAAAAACATATGTTTCCTCAGCTTCACCCTCTACTTCTTGAACAGAGTATTCGCCATTACCATCTGAAAATTATTGCAGAACTTAATTAGTTATTTCCTCTGTCATTCCTAGTACCAAACTCACATCCTCCCATAACTCTTTCTTCTACTTCTTCCCCTACAACCGCAGTCCTATGCCCCCATAACTATTAAATCTTCATCTCCCTTTACATACACGTTCAATATCCTCATATACTTTCTCTATCTCACATCGTTTGCATGTGATGTCGGCATGTACATCTGAACTATTGTTGTCGGTGTTGGTCTGTTGTCGATTCTCATAAAAACAACCCTATCGCTGAACTGTTCACAGTAACTCACTCTCTGTCCTATCTTCCTATTCATAATGAGTGCTACTCCCATTATACCATTTTCTGCTGCTGTTGTTGGTATTACCCTATACTCACATGTCAGAAATCCTTGTCTTCTTTCCATTTCACTTCACTGACACCTGTTATATCTGGATTGTGCCTTAGCATTTCTCTTTTCAGATTTCCTAGCTTCCCTACCATGTTAAAACTGCTGACATTCCATGTTCAACTCATAGAACATTAACTCTTCCATTGGTTATTCAATCTTTTTCTCAAGGTCACCTCCCTCTTGGCAGTCCACTCCCAGAGATCCAAATGGGGGACTAGTCAGGAATCTTTTGCCAATGGAGAGACCATCATATGACTTTTTTAATTACAGGCCACATGACTTGTGGATACATGTTATGTGTCTTTAATGCAGTGGTTTCTATTGCCTTCTGCAACCTCATGCTATTGATCGTTGTGTAGTCTTCCACCTTTTAGGGGTAGTTTCCCACCCCCAAGGGCAAAGAGTGCCCTCAACCTCTGTCTGCTCCTCTGCTGTTGACAGAATGAGGATGACTCCTTATGCTAGAAGTCTTTGTCTGCCATTGCTGCTGATTTTTGTTCAAAATTTAAGCAGTGACAGGGTTCAAACCCGGGACAGAGGGCATTTTGATTACTAATCAGAGACACTACCCCTAGACCAGTGCTTACCAACTGAAATTGGAACCAATCTGACCAGGCCAATACTTTCCAGTCGTCTAGGGTCCTACCGATATGGTCACGAGCCCAGGAGAGGCACTTAAAGTGATGTCATGCTGTTAGCAAAGGCATTTGTATTGGTTGTCTGCTGCCATAACCAATTAATGCCAAATTTGGGCGCACAGTCATAACAGGGGTAGTCTCGCGTTTTACCTCAAGACTACAGTCATAGTCAAGAGTGACATATTCAGACTGCAGTCAAGAGAGTATGTTGGGAACAGTTATAATACATGGATAGATCACCTACAAAATAGTAACAAATGAAAAAGTTTCTTCAGCTAAAAATGACCATAAAAAAGAGGCTGACAGCAGGTATTTAGTTGCTGGAGAACAAAGGTAAATCCATAAGCAAAAGAGTGACAGATTGGCTTCTACAGATGTAATTAGAACAGTGATCTCTGCATTAAGTATTGCAAAGTGATGGAAGGAGAATGTGCATGTAAATTTCCAGTTTATGACCTGAACGGTGTCTAGGAGGTGACCGAAACTTCATTAAGAAGAGCTATAAAACCAAATCCTAAAATCTGCTTGAAAAATCATGCTCAATCAAAATATGCATTGGTTCTTGTAAGGGCATAAACTCCCCCCCCCCCTCTTCCTCCCCCCCACCCCCCCCAGACACAATAGTCACAGTAGTTGCTTGCAGGAGGTTTTATCAACCCTAGACTTCTGGAGCAAGTCCTCTTTGATGGAAGATCACCCACAATTGTAGCATTTGACACATCAAGCAGACGACACGTACAGTTCATGAAAGATGCATGGAACACCATAGCTTTCACAGTCCGATAAATCAGTCATGGCGGAGTACTACATCAACACCAGTCAATTGATGAAGTATGAAAATGTGAAAATTCTAGCATTTTAGGACTAGGTGGTGAAAGAAGCAGTTAAAATTCATTAAGACATTGGTTTTAACCTGGATAAATCATGGAATGTGGCACTTTCTTTAACAAACTTGCAACGACATCACTACAGCGCTGCTAATAATGATACATTGATATCCCAGCATGTATCGACCAGTCACAGATTCAGTTTGTACATGCTCTTTGTTGCTGATCAACATCGCTGGCATGTGTGGTTTAAAACTATGGAGTGAGTATTGTGGTTTCAATCCGTTGGCTCAGTCTGTAGATGGCTGAAATATTAGAAGAGGAAATAAGTTTCTGCAGCTGCACTTTTAATAGGTTGAAGGATTATACTGGCCAAAATGTTCACTAAATGTTGACAGTGGTATTCACTGCTGTAAGGAAGTTTCTTCAGTATGAGAAGGTATTTCAGACTATAGGAGAGATTTTATGCTCATGAAGACATTGGTATTGCCAAAAATCACATACATTGAAATAAAACCACTGGTAATATATGTTATACTATTTTCAGTCACCATGGCATTAATTATAACTCAGAGCTGAACATGCACTCCTTCCCCTTTCTAAACAAGATGAGATTGTGTGCACTTCTGTTTTGTGGAACAAGCTGGGTACATGCTTCTATGGGGAGGGCTGTGGGCTTTTTCTCATTTCCAGTATTGTCGTATTGAATAATTTGATATAAACTTCTCAGAAAAGTTTTGCACTATCTTTATTACCTGCATAGTGCAAGATTTTTATTGGAAACCTTTTCATCAACACTCTTGCGATCACAGAAAATTACTATGTATGTATTAGAGATGGGCAAAACTGTTCATTTCAGAGATCGGATCAGAACTGTTCACTCCCTGAAATGAATTAGCTCTTTTTCATGACTCACCACTCATTTACAGTAGAAAATAAATGGAAGGCACATTGCCCTTTAAACTTGATTTATTCCAGTACTATACCTGTATTTTGATCTTATTTGATCCTATTTTGAAGTAACACAGATAATGAGTAAGAATTTTGTATTGTTTATTGAAATTTCCACGATATGACAAAGTTTTTGATTATTGATTTATTTTGCACTATCGTGGTTTTTTGGGTGATCGGAAAATGTTGTAACTTGAGATTTACATTAACAATATATTTGGCTACAATGTATTAAAATTTCATTAACCTCATACAAATACATCGCAAGCCATATATTTTTAAAGTGAACGTTTCCTTCCAAAGACGCCTAAAATCGCAAAATCCGTACCAGAATAAGAAAAAAACTATAAATTTGACTGTAAAACGAAAGTGCTGCATATAGCCTTACGCAGAATAAAACAAGGAAAATATTGGTGTATCACATTTTGCGATACGTTTATCGGTTCGCTCGTAATTAAAGCGTAAATTCGAGTGTCCATAATAAAAATCCTATAGTAAGAGGAGTCGTCAGGAACCTAATCTAATCAGTTTAAACAAATAAAAATAAAATATAAACAAATGATGTATACATAACATAATAATGTAATATACGTAGCGGTATTACTACGAAGAACAATATCCAGTAGAGACGAACTCCGATGCCGAGCCGCTGAGTCGAGCAGGTCGAGCCGCGAGCTGTATTACTGCGTGAGCCGAGACCGCAGAGACCAGAGTGACACCTGAGTCGCTTTGCTCAACGCTCTGGCTAGAGTCGAGACGGTGGGGTGAGCGTTGAGTGGGCGAGTTCCGAGGGTGGGGGGAGCGGTGAACTCACCCGCTCCGAGACAAATCGTCTGTTCTCTTGCGAGCAGGTTGTTGGAAGTAGTTCCTATGTTATCCGCTAGGTGGCTCTCTGTCCTGTTGCTCGCATCAACTGCCCAGAGGGCAGGACGTGCGACTGAAACGTTCGCCGACAGAGTGCGATGCGAAGTCAAGCTGCGCCAGACACTGCGCGCGGCAGACGACGCACAGAGACGGCACGGCATATGTGAAACACTAAATCCAATGGGGCACTGCACAATGGAGGCAGCCAAGGTAGAAGCAGGGCAGAGGCCGGCGCTGGCTGTGTTGTGTGGCGTGCACTGTGCTGTGACCAGCAGAGGCGCCGCTGATATGCTCCGTCTCTCTCTCTCTCTCTCTCTCTCTCTCTCTCTCTCTCTCTCTCTGCCGTGGGAAACGTTTGGAGCTACCGTTCTTTTTTTCTGAATCACTGATTGTTCACTCCTTTGAAAGATTCAACTCTATGAATTAGTTCAAGAGTGCATCCCCCATCTCTAGTATGTATGTATTTACGTACCTGTGTAATGAAGGTAAAAATATATCTCATTCTCGGTAGAGCTCATATCTCTCCATTCGTGAACAGGACAATGTGGCTTGTGTGCACTATTCACTCTGTCAACAAGCTTAGAATATACATTTAAAGCTTAGACAGTACCTGCATTGTCATTTCACAGCAAGCAGCTTAATTAAGCACATGATGTTGCCTGCTTACATCATTTGAACGTTCAACCACTATTGAGGGATAAAAAACACTGTCTGCCTCATAATAGGTACCTGCCATCACCAACACCAGCTAATGAACATTACATACAAATTAAAGCCTTATGGGTATCTCAAAGAGAATGCAACAAAATCACACACTGCCACTTTGGAGGCAACTAGGAGGCCTGTTTTGACCTAAAAAGTACACAAGTCTTCACCTAATCAATCTGGCCTCTATGCATACATTACGAACAGAAAAAGCCCCTGATGATCATCGTAGAAGAGTGTGGAGGTGAGCAGGTGCCGATGGATGTCTCTGGCAGAGATGTGGAAGAGTCATGTTACTGGCAAGTATCATGTATTGATTTCAGACACCTCTCATTGCTCTTGATGGTAATTTGAGGGCTTTGCAGTATTGGGACAGGATACTCCAACCTATTGTTCAACTCCACATTCAATGTTTTGGTGATGGGTTCATCTTTTATGATGATAATGAATGAGCACACCATACCCACTTTATGAACACATTGATGCAGGAGACAAGAACCAACCAATTGTAATTGTCTGCTATATCTGCAGACACGAACACTATTGAGCCCATGTTAATGGAGAAACATTCATTACCCAGCAGCATTTTCACATATTTCAAGAGACTTCCATTATTGTGATGACCATTTTATTTCACAAAGGTTTTTTTTTTTATATATATACACTCCTGGAAATGGAAAAAAGAACACATTGACACCGGTGTGTCAGACCCACCATACTTGCTCCGGACACTGCGAGAGGGCTGTACAAGCAATGATCACACGCACGGCACAGCGGACACACCAGGAACCGCGGTGTTGGCCGTCGAATGGCGCTAGCTGCGCAGCATTTGTGCACCGCCGCCGTCAGTGTCAGCCAGTTTGCCGTGGCATACGGAGCTCCATCGCAGTCTTTAACACTGGTAGCATGCCGCGACAGCGTGGACGTGAACCGTATGTGCAGTTGACGGACTTTGAGCGAGGGCGTATAGTGGGCATGCGGGAGGCCGGGTGGACGTACCGCCGAATTGCTCAACACGTGGGGCGTGAGGTCTCCACAGTACATCGATGTTGTCGCTAGTGGTCGGCGGAAGGTGCACGTGCCCGTCGACCTGGGACCGGACCGCAGCGACGCACGGATGCACGCCAAGACCGTAGGATCCTACGCAGTGCCGTAGGGGACCGCACCGCCACTTCCCAGCAAATTAGGGACACTGTTGCTCCTGGGGTATCGGCGAGGACCATTCGCAACCGTCTCCATGAAGCTGGGCTACGGTCCCGCACACCGTTAGGCCGTCTTCCGCTCACGCCCCAACATCGTGCAGCCCGCCTCCAGTGGTGTCGCAACAGGCGTGAATGGAGGGACGAATGGAGACGTGTCGTCTTCAGCAATGAGAGTCGCTTCTGCCTTGGTGCCAATGATGGTCGTATGCGTGTTTGGCGCCGTGCAGGTGAGCGCCACAATCAGGACTGCATACGACCGAGGCACACAGGGCCAACACCTGGCATCATGGTGTGGGGAGCAATCTCCTACACTGGCCGTACACCACTGGTGATCGTCGAGGGGACACTGAATAGTGCACGGTACATCCAAACCGTCATCGAACCCATCGTTCTACCATTCCTAGACCGGCAAGGGAACTTGCTGTTCCAACAGGACAATGCACGTCCGCATGTATCCCGTGCCACCCAACGTGCTCTAGAAGGTGTAAGTCAACTACCCTGGCCAGCAAGATCTCCGGATCTGTCCCCCATTGAGCATGTTTGGGACTGGATGAAGCGTCGTCTCACGCGGTCTGCACGTCCAGCACGAACGCTGGTCCAACTGAGGCGCCAGGTGGAAATGGCATGGCAAGCCGTTCCACAGGACTACATCCAGCATCTCTACGGTCGTCTCCATGGGAGAATAGCAGCCTGCATTGCTGCGAAAGGTGGATATACACTGTACTAGTGCCGACATTGTGCATGCTCTGTTGCCTGTGTCTATGTGCCTGTGGTTCTGTCAGTGTGATCATGTGATGTACCTGACCCCAGGAATGTGTCAATAAAGTTTCCCCTTCCTGGGACAATGAATTCACGGTGTTCTTATTTCAATTTCCAGGAGTGTTTATGGCTCATTCTTCCATTCTCTGATTTCCTTGAATCTGAGCCCCCACTCATTTGCAGAGAATCAGGTGGCAGAAAACTTTTTGAGCAGTTTTATTACTCAAGATTATATTTCTGAAGTTGTTTCTGTGGTTTTTAGTGTTCTGGTTATGAATGAAAGCATGTATCTAGATGTGTTTTTGAATACACACAACATACAAATAATAACTGGAATGTATGTATCAAACTGTTTCCCTCTTACACTATGTTGTCCACTATGCAACAGTTTGTATATATTTATTGTGACACCAGCTGCTTTACTTAGAGTGACTTATTGATGTATACAACTAATAGACATAGCATAATGCAGTTGGTGCAGGCTCAAAAATATGATATTAACATGACTACATATACACCATTTTATCTAGTAAGTATTATTCTGTATGTGCATATTTCAAGATAAATGCTGTAAAACTATGTGCTTAAAGTTAATTATATTTTGAAAACTTCTGTTGATAGTTACAAGACATGGAGACGTTATGCTAGATTTATTCATGAAAGAGAATACCTTTCAATACATACAGTTCTCAGAAAAATACAAGTACAATATGAAAATTTTATAAATATTTTACACAACAATACAACAATCTCTCTCTTCCAATTTATAAAGAGTACTGTTCTGATCTGGTTGAGTTTATCCAATTGATTAAGTGTAATACATATTTGATACATCCATCCATCCATCCATCCATCCATCCTCCCCTCCCCATTATGTAAGTGAAAAAGTCCAGGTGTATGAAATGAAAAATAATAGGAATGTAACATTTCTCAACTGATTCTTATATGTCTTTTCCCACCAGTTGTCCAGATTGTTTTAAATGAGAAAACCTGTCAGGAATTGTGCAAAATGTTTTCTAAATGGTGGATGCTGTAGGAAAGTAGAATTACATGACACTATCATGTTTAAGTTCTTGTAAGTACTGTGTCTGTGGTATCATTCAGAGATTGTGGTGTCACGCTAAAGTAAACAATGCATATCGCTAACCACAGATGCTAGTGAGGTTCCACTGCAAACGGCAATGATGAATCAAAGGTACTCCTGATGCCAACACCTCTCCTCTCAACACACCAGCAGAATGTTTAGCCGAGCTTGGAAGAGCTTTCCCCCAGTTCGAGACCTCAGCTACAGTTGTAGTCAACATCAATCGGGTAGGACAGTGACAGTTAAAAGTTTCTGATGAAATGTACTTTCATAAACGATGCATTCTATACTGCAAAAGGATAGTTTGTTAACCTGTGCATCAAGTGATGCTTTCCTAGTCAATGGCAGTCATAAATTATCAAGCAATCCTGGGGCAAAGAACTGTGTTAAAGTTAAGTAAATCTTTTATTCATTTATGTAATAAAGTGAACTAATATTTCACGTGTTATAGTTTGATGACCCTTCTCCCACAGCAATCAAAGAACCCACAGTTATGGCCAGTTGACCTTAGTTTCGTCTGGTCACAACAGTTTGGATCCTGTTTATTTGAGTAGCTAGTGTCATTTATCATATCAGTGTCAGTACAGATCAATGCAATTTGGAGATATTCTGCTGTTAGCAGTACCTGGCATAGGTATCTGAGTAACCAACATCACATTAATTTGTGAAATGTGTGCAGTTCCTTGCCACTGACAAGACTATGACGTCATACATTTCTGGGATGCTACAACATTTTAAACGTGTCTTTATCAGTATATCTTGAGGAGAACGGCAATTCATTTACTCACGAAACTTTGCTTTCACAAAAGCTGGCAGTGGAACAAGGTAGAGAAGTGCATTTATTATGATGAGGCCAATGGAAAAGGCATATACTACACCAAAATTTAAATCACGATCCAAAATTTCTGCCAAAGTGTCAACTCCATCTTTCTTCCCATAACGTTCTGAAAGGAATGCCATTCCATTTGCATATCTACACACAAAGGAGGAGGAAGAGGCTTGTGAGGAGCTCTGTGAAAGAAAAAATGATGTACAGTTCACATTAGCATCATATGGCAAGTTGTTGAGGAGACCATCTTTTGTAAAGATCTGCTGGCTCAGAAATGCTCCTGCATATCGAGATTGAGTTGCATATGTCAAATATAACAGCCAGTCTGGAAGTCCATGAAATGATCTGAAACATAAAAAAGTATTAGTGATGCAACATTGTAACCCGAAAAAACCACACCCTTCAGCTTATTTCGTGCTATTTACTAACAAACATTAAATCTCTTAATTTTTTGTTCATTTGTCCAACTTTAATGTTCTAGCAAAGAGAGATTCATTTCTAATGCAAATCTTACCAACTGTGGTATTCTTTTGGTTCATTTATTTGTATTTTATTGTTATGGTTGGTAAATCAGTTCAAATGTCAAGGATAGATAAGGCCATACCACAGCCCAGTAAAGCATAGTGGTAATCAAACCACCCTTTGGATTGAGAACAGCTTTATCTCAGGTCATGCATGGCACAGCTTTTGTGACTTATTAGTAAATTTTTAGAGTGTGATTTATTAGTGAATTCTTAGAGTGCAGAACTTTCCACCAACATGATCATATGTGATTGGTTTGGTTTGTGGAGCGCACAACTGCACGGTAATCAGCGCCAGTACAAAGTCCCAGTCTTTACACAGTCCAATCTAGCCACTTTCACAAATGATGAGAACAACACAAACACCCAGTCCCCGGGCAGAAAAACCCCAAACCCCGCTGGGAATCAAACCCAAGACCCCCTGATCTGGAGACAGCAATGCTAGCCACTAGACCACAAGCTGCAGACATCATATGGGATTTTGTTGGTGTGCTGCTGCTAGGCCATTGAACATTTTATTTGTGGGCCCTGTGTGATAGTTAATACAAGAAACTCTTACCCTTACTACACAGCACATCTTTCATGTTATATCAAATGGAAATTTAATGGGTGAAGATGTGAAGTACATGGAAGTGAAAATACCGAGTGAGAATGAAATTATCTTATTATTGGTGAAGTACACACTGTATGATTATTATGAGTGGACCTATTTATTTGATGGATGGATTGCTGGGGCTGAAGGGACAAAACTATGAGGTCATCAGTCCCATAATCCTCTGTGCAATAGTCAAAAAAGGGGAAGGCCACAAAAGACAAATCCCAATGGAGTCTATTCCAGCCAAGAATCATGAAAGCCAAGAGACAGATCCAAGGAGAAGTGAGAGAGATGCCCAACCCAGAAAGCAACTGGAGGCCCCCAGGACACATTATGCAACCAGAGGCACACCTTCTACATCTGAACAGTGTTTCCGCATCCTCCATTACCACAAGAAAACTAGCTACACTGAGAAGATAAAACATCAGGAAAGAGAACAATGATGATGAGTATGTCAATCAGCGACAGATGTGAAAGAATAAGAAGATTTAAAAAGTTGGGAAGGGCAGGAGCCAGGCCAGACCACCCCAGAAGGGCAGTCACGGGCCCTTCAGGTCTGAGTAGCAATGGGGCACCACTCCAATCCCTCAAGTGGCCGACGAGGCGAATGTGCCCTAAATCACAGAGAGGAGTAAAAAGCACTTCCATGGGTAAAATGTAAAACCAAATCATCCACTCTGGTGTCATCCGCTAGCACCAGAGGTAGTGTCTCAACAAGTTTAGTTTCGCCATAAGGTGGCCAAATTAGAGCAGTCCAGTAGGATATGGGCCAATGTGAGACAGGCACTACACTGACAGTGGAGAGGATCCTCATCTCGGAGGACATAGCCATGGATCAGCCATGTGTTGCTAATGCACAGCCAACAGAACAGTAGATTTCCTGCGAGAAGCAGGAAGTGAAGACTGCCACATGGTTGTGATCTCCTTTATGGTTCACAGTCTATTCCAAGAAACCAGGACACACCAATCTGCATTCCAAGCCTGCAACAATTGTTGGCATACAGTTGAGTGAAATTTAGTTCTGGTAAACTCACCTCCAAAGATCGCATCCTCGTACTGAACTTGGCCAACCAGTCAGCATGTTCATTCCTGGGGATCCCAACACAATCAGGATGTCCAGTATGGTGGCCATACAGGAGATCCTGGAGAGTCATAACCAATGGGTGTCAAGGGTAGCACTGGTTGACAGCCTGAAGATTACCCAAGGAGTCACTGCCAATTAAGAACAACTTGCCAGTGCAAGAATGAAGGTGGCTGATGATTCAAGTGATAGCCTCCAATTCTGCAGTGAATACACTACATCCACTTGGCAGGGAGTGTAGGTCACTGCATATTATATGTATATAGGCAAAACCAGTTCTACTGTTGACCGTAGAGCCATCAGTGTGTACCACGTCTGAGCCTGGAAATGCATCAAGGTGGCAAAAAACCATAAGGTCTATTGGGTCTTTCAGTCCAAGAGTGTTCTAGGCAGATCTCACGACAAGGTACATACCAGGAGAGCGAACGCAATTTCTCCCTGACAAGAGGTGACATTGGGGGAAAGATGGGAGATCAGAGCAGAGACTCTGCATGGAAACTGCGATCATGACTCCAGTCCTTGGCCTCTGTTGTGGGAGGTACATCTCCCAACCAGGAAAAAGGACATAGTAGTTCATATGTTCAGGAGAGCAACGAATGTGTATTTATAGTTGAGCAGTTGCTGTTGGTGCCTGATCTGTACAGAAGGGACAAGCCTCTGCAAGTAGGCTGTTCACAGGGCTGGTCCGAAAGGTCCCTGTCGCAACTTGAACCCCACAATAGTCGCCATATACCAGGCTCCCATAATCAAGGTGCAACGTGATCAGAGCTTTCTACAATCACAAAATTGTAGAGCAGTCTTCACCCCAGCTGGTATTATTGTGACAGTGAAGAGTATCAAAATATGAGCAGCATGTTTAGTTAAGCTGGCAAAGATGGGGAAGCCACATCAACCAGACATCAAAGATCAATCCCAATAAACAATACAACTCCACCACATTGAGCATTTGGTCCTTGAAGTAGGGTTCTGGCGGGGGATGGCTGAGCCTCTAACATGGCACCCTGCTGCTGGAGTTCAGCAACACCCACAGTTGATGAGCAATAGTAGATTATAAAGTCATCAGCATACAGGGAGGGTGATACTGTACACCTCACAGCTGCAGCTGGCCAATTGATAGCCACTAGAAAAAGGGGCACACTCAATACAGACCACTGTGGGACCCCATTACTTTGTATATGGGGGGTACTGTGGGAAATACCAACTTGAACCCAGAAAGTATGGTGAGACAAGAAGTTCCAAACAATAACTGGGAGTTGGACCTGGAGATACCACTCATGGAGGGTACAAAGGATGTGGTGACACCATGTGGTGTTGTAAGCCTTATACAAGTCAAAGAAGACAGGGATAAGATGTTGATGATGATGGGCAAAAGCTGACTGAATAGCAGACTCCAGGCAGACCGAATTGTCAGCAGCAGAATGGCCTTGGCGAAAACTGCCCTGGGATGAAGCCAGCCGTTAACTCACTGTACCTTAAGCAATTTGCAGAGAACATTATTGAGGCTAATTGGACAATAGCTGTTCATCTTAAGGGGTGTTTACCCGATTTCAGTACTGTGATGATCACTCTTTCTCGTCACCGAGATGGGAACTCATACTCACTCCAGATGTGGTTGAAAATGGCAAGACTGTAACTCTGGAAATCCACCGAAAAGCATTTGGCTGTAGATGCAGTTCACCCTGGAGCTGTGTCAGGGCTAGGACTCTGAGGAATTCCCAGTCAATGAATGGAGCATTACAAGGTTCCAGGTGATGTGTAGTAAATGGCAAAGGAAGTCGTTCTACCTGTTGTTTGAGGATATGAAATGCAGGCTGATAATTCTGGTGACACAGAGGCTAGAGCATAAAGAAAAGCAAAATGATCGGCAACAGCATTTGCATCAGTGTAGACATCACCATTTACAGAGATACCACATATAACCATAGGGTACTGGTGTCCATAGAGCCATTAAAAGACAATGAGGTGCTCCACTGATGGATGTTGCTTATGGCATTGGAGAGCCTGCCTGCAATCTCTAATGGCCACAGCAATTTTGGTGGTCCACTAAGGTGCTGTCTACCAACAGGGAGATCCCAAGGAAGAGGGACTCACACAGTCAGCTGCCAATAGGATGGCTGCAGTTGTGATCTGGACAACCGCATTGATATCACCATGTGCTAGGATGTGAAGGGTCATGACAGTCATGAAAGCATCCAAATCGGCTTTGGAGAGAGCCCATCTGGGTGGACACCCAGGGAAGTGATAACGAGGGAGGGTCAAAAAGATTGGAAAATGGTCACTGCTGTGCAGGTCATCATGTATTCTCCAATGGATGGACAGGAGAAGACCTGGGCTGCAAATCAAAAGGTCAATGGCCGAATAAGACCCATGTGCCACTCTGAAGTGTGTGGGAACACCACTATTGAAGAGGCAATCATCGAGCTCTGGGAGCAGTTTTCGACAGCTCTACTGTGGCCAGTGGTCGCAGTTCCACCCCATAAAGGGTTGCAGGCATTGATGGGCACCCAATATTAGGAAGGGCAGGGAGAGCTGAGAAAACAGTGCAGTCAACATGTTCTGGAGAAATCCATTGTTGGGAGGGAGATACATGTTACAGATGGTAAATTCCAGAGATGTCTTCACATGAAAAGCCACAGTCTCTGAAGTCGTACTGAATGGCAGGTTTTTGCTGTAGAGAGAGTCCAGAATGTATGTGCAAACACCATTCGATGCTTTTCACAGTCAGTGTGATTATTAAAATAGCCCTGATAGCTGCAAAGGGTAGGGGTCTGCATTGCTGGCAAACAGGTTTCCTGAAAGGCACTGCAAAAGACAGGGGAAGCACATAGAACATG
The DNA here is from genome assembly GCF_023864345.2 of Schistocerca serialis cubense. NCBI lineage: Eukaryota > Metazoa > Arthropoda > Insecta > Orthoptera > Acrididae > Schistocerca > Schistocerca serialis. The sequence goes on along the minus strand of NC_064640.1, from coordinate 934,670,863 downwards.
ACGCAGCTCAGCCAAGTGGCAGAAGAAACCGCAGCAGTTCCACTGGAGGATCATGCTATCAGTACCCTGTAAGGGGCATGAAGGGACCAAGAAGGCAGATCATGCCTCAGTGCTGCCTGCTGCTACTGGTTGTGAAGATACACCATCAATACACATTTGTTCTAAATCAGGTGCAAGGAGGGATGGGGAGGGATGGGGAGGGGAGGGGAGGGGAGGGGTGTGTGTGTGGGAGGGGGGGGGGGGTCTGGGGCCATAGAGGCCACCAGAAATGCTGCCTCGGATACAGAGGCAGAATATGCAGGGTCTGGCAGCACGGTGGCCATCACAATCTCCCTCGCTTTGAAGGACTACTACTTCTCCTGTGATGATTTACACTTCTGCAAAGGATTGTCTGCCCCAGATTATGGGACAGAGGAGGAACACGAAGTCCTATGACCTGCAAGCTGTGGCTCCATCAGCCACTGGCTGGCACCCAGTTGCACACCAGCAGAGTCCTGGGAACAAAGGGCGATGGGACAATCGCTAAATAGGGCGACGTCGACGTAGCAGTAGCATACATCACTGTCATATATGTAGGATGTAGGTGATCATACTTCTTCCTGGCCTGCTGATATGTGAAGCAGTCAAGGGTATTGTATTCTTGGATTTTCTTTTCATGTTTGAAAATGGTGCTCCCACAGTTGACATATATGGAGGGAGAGGCACACGGAACATTCATGTGCATCTGATGGCCACAGTCCCTACAGATGGGCTGGTGTTGCAACGTGAAGACATGTCAAAATTGCACGCATTCATAGCAATACATGGGAGGGGGAATATTCAGCCCGACATCACAGTGATACACCAACTTTACCTTCTCAGGCAATGTGTCAACTCCAAAGGCCAAGATAAAGGCTCCAGTATCTATTCTGTTGTCTTTTGGTCCTCAGTGGATACAACTGTTAAAATTCACACCTCATTGCTCCAAATTAACCTGCAACTCATCATCAGTCTGTAAAAGGATATCTTGGTGCAAAATAATACCCTGTACCTTATTCAGACTTTTATGGGGGATTAGAGAGACAGGAATATCAAGCAGCTTGTTGCTGATGAGTAGCACCTGTGACTGAGTGGGAGAGGCCATTTTAAGCAGAACAGAGCCACTTTTCATGTCTGAAAAGACTGCCACTTCCCCAAACACGTCAAGATGTTCAACAAAGAACAAAGGTGTTGCAGTCAAAAAGGAATCCCCATCCGTCCTAGAACAAACTGAATATTGGGGGGAGTATTTCTCACCTTGTCTCAGTGCACTATGTTCTTCCCATGGTGTGGCCAGTGAATTGAACATTTTGGGATCTTACCTCTCCAAAATGTAATATGTGCTAGCTTCAGAAGAGACTGCTGGGGTCATGAGGCCACCAGAGGAAGAAAGTTTAGTTCGCTTCATATGTGAATCTTCCACCTACTCGCTGGCTTCGTGGGGAGTTTCCAGCTCAGGCACCAACAATGTGATCCCTGCATGGTCAAGAGGATAACACCATGAAGATACATGACATGACTACACTTCACTACTCTACACCCTCAAACCCCATCCCAGATGGGCTACTGTGTTGGGTTTGTGTCCAAAACACAAACCAGATGTGAGGCACATTTGGCACCACAAAGATCATCCAATGAAAAGACAGAGAGGAAGAAAGAATAGCAGAAAGATAGACTTGCAGCATGGAAAGAGAAATAGTGCTGCAAAGACTTGGGCCCCAAGCACATACTCACAAAAGAGTAGGGTCTCTAACCTGAACAGCTGCATTTTACAAGACAGTGCTCCTCTGAAGGCACTCACATACTGATTCAGAGCCCCAGTTTAACACTGGTTGTTCTCCATTTTTTCAAACATAGCATAAACTCCACCAAAGCTAAAATAATTCCACTCGCAGTTATATCACTAACACTATGGTCAAGTTAAACTCCTCACTATGTCCACTCGCCACAGCATCAAAGAGAAGTACATCACTAATTACAGTCTCTCGGATTTCATGTTGTGCAGTCACAATTCATCCTTATTTTCTGAAATTATGGCTTACAGACAGAGTTCAGAGGGATTGTTACATGTAACAAGGTCCACTACCAGTGATCAAGGGTGCCATTGAACTATCATACCTCTAGGAAGCCTAAGAAATTAATTAGTAGGGACAGGAAACTCTAATGCAAATTGTCAAATGCATAATCAGATATTCTTGTCATTTATTCTGAAAAGTTCACATTAAAGTTCAGGAACAGATGTTAGTGACAGAATGATCCACTGAAAAGTGGTAGGGCTCTTATTATGGACACAAAGTTTTCCAGAAGCCTCTAATTACAAGGATGAATGAATTGTCAGTTTGTTAGTGGAAGGAAATATGAGGGGTAAAAACTGTAGGAAAAGACTGATGAAAGAATTTTCAGATGAATTGTAAAGAGATCTATGAGGATTGGCATGGAGACTGAATTCAAGTGGTGAAATTTCCAGCAGTCAGACAGCAGGAGGTCCCTCTACCCCAGCTCCAATGTTCAACAAAATGCCTTGACTAAACCAGGGGAAGGTGGTCACTTAATTGTGCCACAATAGTATTATTATGATACAGAGAGGGACAAAATTCTGTCACTGATGACTGGACTGGAGGAAAAAATTAACTTTGCTTCCTGTAGCGTAAACAGTTGCTTCTGTAGCAAAAGTAGATAAGGCATAAATGAGAATTAAAAATTCCAGTGTTCAGTGGGTAGAAAATTATGTAGGGAAGCAGTCTCTAGAAAGACTGTCAAGTTCCATTTGTGTTCACTGTGCATCCTAAGATGATCTTATTCATAAGCCATAAGATATGGTCCAGCAACAGCTGAGCTAAAATAACCAATACCCTTTTATAGTGTATGTGCCCACTGCTCACTGCAATTATATTGTATGTCATACAGTTGTTGTTACACATGGGTGAGTACAATATGAGTGACAACTTTTTTGCTCCACTGTATTCGCACATACCTCAAAACGCCACTCCCAAGTATCAGATATACTGTTGATATATAAAGACTGCAGACAGCAGCTCTAAAAGAACTGCATACAGTCATCAGAATTGCTATAGTTTGCTGTTCAGCCAGTAAGTAACAAGCCCACAAAATGCCACCAAACAGAAGCCACTCGGACAAAGCCTTTATACCAATCAATCTGTAAGGAAACAGAGAGAATATTTCTCTCATTTAAATTGTTAAATCGTATACACTTCATAAATATAAACAGGGAGCACAAGAGAACAACAGATGTATTTAATGTTAAGAGTTGTTATGATCAAATAAGGAAAACATCAATAAATGATTAAACAGAAAAGTATTGCATTATACTTTCATATAAATTTTTAATTAAGCTGACTATTTTACACATTATTGAATTCAATCACATTTTGACAATATAAAATACAAATAACATAATTTGCAAAAGCTTTTGCAAACAGATTTTCATGCCCAATTCTTGAGTACAGCTTGACATAAAGATAATGAAATTAATAAACTTGATTATATGAGCAGGTTCTTATAGAACTGCATACATTCAATTCATGGTACTGTAACAGGTGTGAGTAAAATAAAGAGAGGAAGTAGTTGAAGTATAAAGGACAAAATGTGTGTGTTATACTTGAGGATATTTTTGGCAGCCTGAAAATGGTTTCCATGTTCTATGCAACTGAACCTAAAAAAATAATCACCTAAATAAAAATACGAGTGCACATATAAGTAGGTCACAACAACAATTCATGAGCTGTTACATGCAGGTGCCAAAAGCGGTAAGAAAATAACATGTTCATGGCGATTCTTTTTAATGAACTCTTGTGTGTTATTCTCGAAGAAACTGCCTGTAAATACTCATAAATAAAAATGCTGTGTGAAGTACATCGTTCATGAATGTGGTTTACCTTTATGCAAAAGTTCATACATTAATTTTACTATGTTCAACAGTGACCACTTATAAATGTCCCTCATGATTTCAATACCTTTCTCTGCCTGTTGTTGTTTTGTCTTATTATTAACTATTAAACAGCTGTAATCTACAAATAGAAGAATCTGTGAAGTTACTGAAACATATTGTAAGGGCACTGGTTTTAATTTGCTCAAGTGAAGAAAACTTGTCTCAAATTATTTTGTAGTCAGTGTGTGTTACCCGACCATATAACTTTATGTGAAGTCTGTCAACTCTTTGGAAAATTTTTTACTGTTATGACAGAAATGCCTGATTACTTGTACCTTAACCTCACAGTAGTCACAGCTTATTTAACAGAACTCTAAAAGGAACATTTGTGAAAGCATTGTCTGGTAACTCAATAGCAAAATACAGCAAAACATAAGAATCACTCATTACTAAAAGCCCACATTAATATTAAAACCTCAGCTAACACTTATGGTGTATTTTTCATTTTTTTTCAACAAATGAAATTATTACACACTCCTTTGTATCCACCTTCTGCAAAGACAAAGTTACATAAAATACGAAAATTTTGTTAATATCGTATTACATACTTACTCAAATGAAATTCTTGACGCCGCTGCAACAGAAATTGCTGAAAATGGCAGTGAATACAGCAGATAGCACAAAAGAAAAAGTGGTCCACTATACAACCCCTCTTGGGCTTCTTGATAGTATCGAGTTCGATGAGGTGGAACTAAAAAAGAAAATATCTGCATTTAGTAAGACTGAAACATTCTGTTAAAATACAATCAGAACAAGAAAAAAGTGGGATTTATAGGCCAGGCAACTGTTGCTCACTGATCACTTGCAATACATGACTGAAACAGCAACTGTGAAAGTATACTAAAATCTTATGTCAGAAAAATGTAGGTAGAGGGGCAAAATATGCATAAAATTATAAATCTCATACAACATTAGTCTCATTCTCACCAAAACGAATGGCATTCAGTTAGTAAACCAAAAGTTCTCAAAATATACAACAAATAATAGCCTGGCAGTAAAATGTAATTTCTTTTTTAACTCTAATGAAGAACGCTGTACAAAAGTTCAGCATAAGTTTCAATCTTGTATATGTCCCTGCTGACTGCTCAACACCTACAAACAAGCAAATAGAACTATGCAATACTTTACTATGTAATCATCCTTGGTATTTATGTTACATAAATGGAAATCATTTGTGCTTGCCTTTTTAAATCACTTACTATACTTTCATGTCATTTTCTCTACATCTTCATCTATGTGATTACTCCGCTATTCACAATAAAGTGCCTGGCAGAGGGTTCAATGAACCACCTTCAAGCTGTCTATCGTTCCACTCTCAAACGGAACGCGGGAAAAATGAGCGCTTAAATTTTTCTGTGCAAGCCCTGATTTCTCTTATTTTATCGTGATGATCATTTCTCCCTGTGTAGGTGGGTGCCAACAGAATGTTTTCGCAATTGGAGGAGAAAAGTGGTGATTGAAATTTCATGAGAAGATCCTGTCGCAATGAAAAACGCCTTTGTTTTAATGATTGCCGCTCCAATACACGCGTCATGTCTGTGACACTATCTCCCCTGTTTCGCGATAATACAAAACGAGCTGCCCTTCTTTGTACTTTTTCGATGTCATCCATCAGTCCCACCTGATGCAGATCCCACACCACACAGCAATACTCCAGAATAGGGCGAACAAGTGTGGTGTAAGCAGTCTCTTTAGTAGACCTGTTGCACCTTCTAAGTGTTCTGCCAATGAATCACAGTCTTTGGTTTGCTCTACCCACAATATTATCTATGTGATCATTCCAATTTAGGTTATTTGTAATTGTAATTCCTAAGTATTTAGTTGAATTTACAGCCTTCAGATTTGTGAGGCTTATTGCATAACTGAAATTTAGCTGATTTCTTTTAGTACTCATGTGAATAACTTCACACTTTTCCTTATTCAGGGTCAATTGCCACTTTTCGCACCATACAGATATCTTATCTAAATCATTTTGCAAGTCATTTTGATAATCTGATGACTTTACAAGATGATAAATGACAGCATCATTTACAAACAACCTAAGACGGCTACTCAGATTGTCTCATATGTCGTTAACATAGATCAGGAACAATAGAGGGCCTATAAAACTTCCTTGGGGAACGCTGGATATTACTTCTGTTTTACTTGATGACTTTCCGTCTATTACTACAAACTGTGACCTTTCCAACAGGAAATCACAAATCCAGTCACACAACTGAGGCGATACTCCGTAGGCATGCAGTTTGGTTCAAAGACGCTTGAGAGGAACGGTGTCTAAAGACTTCTGGAAATCTAAAAATATGGATTCAATTTGACATCCCTTGTCGACAGCACTTATTACTTCATGAGTATAAAGAGCTAGTTGTGTTTCATAAGAACGATATTTTCTGAAACCGTGCTGACTATGTATCAATAAATCGTTTTCTTCGAGGTACTTCATAATGTTAGAATACAGTATATCTTCCAAAACCCTACTGCAAATCGACGTTAGTGATATAGGCCTGTAATTCCCTTTTTGGGTATTGGTGTGACTTGAGCAATTTTCCAGTATTTAGGTACGAATCTTTCTGTGAGTGAGTGGCTGTATATAATTGCTAAATATGGAGCTATTTTATCAGCATACTTTGAAAGGAACCACCTGACTGGAATACAATCTGGACCAGAGGCCTTGCCATTATTAAGTGGTTTAAGCTACTTCTATGTTTCTCATCTTGGCAGTTGTTCTTGATTGGAATTCAGGAATATTTACTTCGTCGTATTTGGTGAAGGAGTTTCGGAAAACCATCTTTAATAACTCTGCTGTAGTGGCATTGTCATCAGTGACTTCACCGTTGTTATCGCGCAGTGAAGGTATTGATTGCATCTTGCCACTGGTGTGCTTTATTTATGACCAGAATCTCTTTGGGTTTTCTGTCAGATTCTGAGGCAGAATTTTGTTGAGGAAATTATTAAAAGCATCTCGCATTGAAGTACATGCCATATTCAAACATCTGTAAAACTTTGTCAATGTTGGGGATTTTGCGTCCTTTTAAATTTGGCATGCTTTTTTTGTTGCTTCTGCAACAACGATCTGACCCATTTTGTGTACCATGGGGGATCAGTACCATCAATAATTAATTTATGTGGTATATATCTCTCCATCGCTGTCGATACTATCTCTTTGAAAACATTCCACAACTTTTCTACACTTACATGATCAGATCGGAAGGAGTGAAGACTGTGTCTTAAAAAGGCGTTAAGAACATTTTTATCAGCTTTTTTAAATAGATATACTTTGCATTTCTTTTTGAAACATTGCAGGTGTTATGGTATTCAGCCTAGCAGCAACTGCCTTGTGGTCTTCAATCCCTGTAATTGTCACAATACTCGCTATTTGTCCAGGATTATTTCTGCTAAAAGGTCAAGTATGCTTTCACAACCATTTATGCTTCGAGTGGGCTCATGAACTAACTGTTCAAAATAATTTTCTGAGAAAGCATTCAGTACAATTTTGGACGACGTTTTATGCCTGCCGCCAGCTTTAAATGTATAATTTTTCCAGCATATCGAGGGTAGATTGAAGTCACCACCGACTATAATTGCATGAGCGGGGTACTTATTTGAAATGAGAGTCAAGTTTTCTTTGAACTGTTCAGCAACTATATCTTCTGAGTCGGAGGGTTGGTAAAAGGATCCAATTAATACTTTAGTCCAATTGTCAGGTATAACCTCCACCCATACTATTTCACATGAACTATCTACTTCAATTTCGCTACAAGGCAAATTACCTCTAACAGCAATAAATACTCCACCACCAACTGTATTTAATCTATCCTTTCTGAACACTGTTAGATCGTTTGAAAAAATTTTGACTGAACTTATTTCTGGCTTTAGCCAGCTCTCTGTACTTATAACTATTTGAGCTTCAGTGTTTTCTATTACGGCTTGAAGCTCTGGTTCTTTCCCAACACAGCTATGACAATTTACAACTACAATACCAATCATTTCTACAACTACCTTACTGTGTTTTACCTGCCCACTTTTAGATGGGCGTCCCTTCTGTGGTTCCCCGAGACCCTCTAACCTAAAAAACTGTCCAGTCCCACACAGCCCCCGCTACCCACGTAGCCACCTCCTGTGTGTAGTGGACTCCTGACCTATTAAGCGGAACCCGGAAACCCACCACCCGACGGCGCAAGTCAAGGAATCTGCAGCCTACACGGTCACAGAACCGCATGAGCCTCTGATTCAGGCCCTTCACTCGGCTCTGCACCAAAGGACCACAGTCGATTCTATCGACGATGCTGCAGCTGGTGAGCTCCGCCTTAATCTCAGAAGCAAGACTAGCAGTCTTTACCATTTCCACTAGCCGCCCGAAACCAGACAGAATCTGCTCCAATCCAAAGCGACCAGTCACTGGTACTGGTGTGAGCCACCACCTGCAGTTGGCTGCACCCTGTACTCTTCATGGCATCCGGAAGCACCCTTTCCACAACCTGAATGACTCCCCCCGGAATGCACACTGAGTCCACACTGGCTTCCTTCCCCTCCTTGGCAGCCATGTTCTTAAGGGGCCCCATTACGCGCCTAACGTTGGAGCTCCCAACTACCAGCAAACCCACCCTATGTGAATGCCCAGACCTTGCGGGCCGAGAAGCTTCCTCTGGAACAGGGTGGACGACTGCATCCGGCTCAGAGACATCGTCAGCCACAGATAATGCCCTAAACCTGGTCGTCAAACAAACCGGGAAGGCCCTATGATTGGTCCCTCAAAGTTTTTCGCTGCCTGCCAGACTTTGGAATGATCTCCCACTCGACCAGGGGTGAGCAGTCAACCTCAGTGCAGGCAGAACCCATGGCGGCCACAGCAGTGGACCGATCGGAGGACATGTGGGATGTGCTCTACGTCCCTTGCATCTCCGCGTTTGATCCCCCACAGTGACACCCCTTGGCAACAACCTCAAGCTGTGTGATGGAAGCCAAAGCAGCCTGGAGCTGTGCGCGAAGGGTCGCCAACTCAGCTCGCATCTGTACACGACAATCACAGTTCCTATCCATTACTGCAGTCGCTCCTGTTTGAAGCTCGTAAAAATATGCAACAAACGAACAGTGTACTCATCTTATTAGCAGCGGGAAATCGAAGTGCTCTCTCACTGACGGTCTAACTGACACTGAGCTGTTCTAACCAAACAAACAAAAGCCTGTACAATATGAGGGTTGATAGCAACAGCGGTACTGTACACTACACTGTTATTGAAACACAAGGTTGTGCCTGGTAAGCACTCAAACACGCAAGAAATTACAAAAAGAAACTAGTAACTACCCAGATAACTGAAAATAAGTCGTTCCAGTTTGAAGCTCGTAAAAATATGTAACAAGCGAACGGTGTACTCGCTTTATTAGTGGTGCTCTCTCACTGACGGTCTAACCATTTTTCTGTTCAACCGATATTTGACTATAGTGCCACCTTATGGCAATTTATTAGTATCACAGTCAGCTGTCACAAGGCTGCCTGCAACTTGTGACTGTAATGTACAGTACGGTTGTTAGTGGGTGCGATATGTTGTATCTGTACATCAAGTTTTATTTTAGTATGTATTAATTGTATTATGATATTCCATATTAACCAGATTGGGTATTTTCTTGCATTGTATTGCTACTTCTATGTTCCTTCTTTCTTTATTTAGATTTGAAGGTGACTATGACCAAGACATTTAATAGGGAATAATACACGCATTATGATCCACACAAATTCTGTGTGTAAGTGCTAAGAATGATTGCCAATCTCTATAAGCCTCTCATATCCAATGTAGTGGATAAGCTGTGTTTTTTAAAAGTTTAAAGCTGGTCCATTTGTGCAAAACCTGCCAATAATTTTACGAAAACATTATTTACCCTTTTCCCTGTTGGTGCTCTTTGCTCAGTTTCACGATAATGCTTGTATCATCAGATCCTTCATACAGAACAACAACAGAGTTTGCCCATGATCGAACCATATGGAAGAAGCCTTACTATTTCTCTCCAGGCAGATGATGAAGCGTCCCTATTTGTATTATTCAAAAATCCTAGGGCAACTTTGTGCATTATGTTTCCTTAACAGAAGCTAAATTAGATCATGTATTGAACCATGTAACCCATAACAAACTGATTATCTTATATACCTTTGTATTAAAGGAGACCACTCCCCGAAAAGCAGAAGCACTAAATCATCGATAGGCTCATACAAAAAGACAACTTGATAGCTTTCAGAGTAATCCTTTCTACAGCTAGAATATTCTCTCTCTCTCTCTCTCTCTCTCTCTCTCTCTCTCTCTCTCTCTCTCTCCTCCCCCCCATATGCAAATCCCCCCATATGCAAATATGCAATACCTATGCCTATGCCCCCACATGGTGCCAGCTGGACTAATAATGCCAGTGTTACATTTCAGTCAGTGGACTAGGATGCGGTGGCAGTAATGTCGGGTAGGGTGGGTAGAGGAAGAGAGGGTCAGGAGGGAGAATGAGGGACTGGGGGCGGGTGTCGGGGTGGGGAGGGTGGCTAGCAGCTCAGAGGAAAGAAGCCAGTTTACCAGCTAGAAATGCGGGTGGGAGGTGTCGCAGGTATATGGGTTAGGCATGTGATTGCTTTGTTTTATGGTGCAAAAACAATGAGGGCCATATGCACCCACATCAGAACTGTAGAACACAAAGACAAAAAAAGGCATTAAAAGCAACTACATGTTAGGCACAACTGATGGTAGGAAAGACAGCTAAAAAAAGGTACTTGGAGAAAGGTACAAAAAATACACCATAGAGAAACAGAGGTTCTGAACTAGAGATTAAATGTCCTTCACCATATCGCTTCAACAGATAAAAAGTAAAATGCCCGTGCATCGTTTGCTAAAATGGCCAATAAGTCATTTGGTAAAAACAAATTGGAACATAAGTGGTTAAAAAAAAAGGCATTCTGTCACAAAATGGTGAACCACCAAAGATTGAGGGCAATGAGCACAAAGTGGTGGGGGAGCGCCACTTCAAAAATGGCAATGGGTAAAAAGACAGTGCCCAATACACAACCTAGCTAAAATGATCTCCTCAGGGTGAGAGGGGCAGAGGACGTCGTCCAAGCCACTGGGAGAGCTTTAATTTCACAGAGCTTGTTCCCATGAAGGGAGGAGCAATGGTGATGTCACAGTGACATCACTTGCTGACAGGTGGCAACACAAGAGATCATCGGAGGGAATGGAAGAACTAGCGGGCCGAGGTAACAGGACTGCAGCCTTGGCAGCAGCATCAGCAGCCTTGTTTCCCATCAGACTGACATTAGCTGGAACCCATAGAAACATCACAGAGGTGCCATCAACGAGTGAGCAAGTGATAGCTTTCCTGGACCTGTTGTACTAAGGGATGGACGGTATACAGCACACAGAGGCTCTGAAGGGCACTGTGAGAGTCAGAGCAGATGATCCAATTGAAAAGTCTGTGTCTCTGGATGTACTGTGTGGCCTGATCCAGGGGAAGCACTCTGCTGTAAACACTGAGCAGTGTTTCAAAATCCAATACTGAAAAATGTCAGGGTCAATGACGAAGGTACACTTGACACCACAGTCAGTCTGAGAACCATCAGTGTACATAAAGGTACTACCGCGAAGTTCTGTGTGAAGGTTGTGAAACTTATGGCAAAACAGCAAGGCTGGAGTAGTGGCTTTAGGGAGCAAATGAAGGCCAATATGAACACAGGCCACCACGCGAAGCTAAGGTGATGAACAGTTCACACCCATTGGGAAAGTGGCAGGTAGTGTGAAGTTAACCTGATGGAGAAAGAGCTGAAAGTGAACTCCAGGAGGTAACAGAAGAGGGACGTGCCCCATATTGGTAATCAAAGGAGTCATCGAAGAAGTAGGCAGTGCACGGCAGACAAATGGCATGCATATCTGCTGAGGAGTAAGTAATGGTGGTATGACAGTGGTAGTTCAGCAGCTTCTGCAAACAGACTCTCAACCAGGCTAGTGTAGAAGGAGCCAGTGGCCAAATGGATGCCATGATGGTGGAGTGTATTGAGATGATGTAAGATGGAGAGAGGTGCAGAAGCATAAACAAAACATCCATAACTGAGTTTCAAAAGTACAAGGGACTGGTACAAAAGGAGTAGGGTGTTCTGATCCGCTCCCCAGAAAGTACCGCTGAGGACACATAGGACTTTGAGGAACCATGTACAGCGGGCAGCCAGTTAATACATGTGGGAGGACCAAGACAGTTTCCTATCAAACATGAGCCCTAGTAATTTTGTAATTTCAACGAACAGAGGAGCAACAGGCCCAATGCGTAAAGACAGTGGAAGAAACCACTTGCGCCACCAGAAATTCATACAAACAGTTGTGTCAATGGAAAAGCGAAAGCCATTGCCAATGCTCTATTAATAAAGAAGAGTGAGAAGTCACTGAAGATTCCACTCAATGAGACAAGTCTGTGGAGAACTGCAATACATGGCAAAATTGTCAATGAAAATGGAGTCTGAGTTGCCAGGAGGGAGATAAGCTATAACAAGGTTAGTGGCAACAGCAAAGAGGACAACACTCAGGACGGAACCATGAGGCACACTGTTTTCCTGGATAAAGGTGTCTGACAAGGCAGAACCCTCACAGACCTTGAAAACTCGGTCTTTTAAAATATCTGAGGGAAGTGGGGCATGCTGCCTCGGAAGCCCCACATGTAGAGAGTACAAAGGATACCAGTCCTCCAGTAGTGTCATAGGCTTTCTCCAGATCGAAAAACACGGCCACAGTCTGCTATTTCTGCAGAAAACCATTCCTGCCATGGGTTGACAAGGTGACAAGATGGTCAACTGCAGTATGGTGCACACTAAATCCACACTGTGCAGTGGTCAGTGAATTGCAAGACTCTAGCCACCATACCAGCCGGGAATGAATCATACGTTCCATCATCTTGCAAACACAGCTGGTGAGAGAAATGGGGCGGTAGCTAGAAGGAAGGTGTTTTTCCTTAGCAGACTTAGGTATGGGTATGGCAGTGGTTCCACACCATAATCTGGGAAATGAACCCTCTGCCCATATGCGACCATACGTATGAAGTAGAAAGTGCTTGCCTGCAAGAGAAAGGTTCTCCAACATCTGAATGTGAACATTGTCCAGACCTGGGGCAGAGGATCAGGATGAAGTGAGAGTACGATAGAGCTCCCTCACAGTAAAGGAGTCATAATAGCACTCATGATTCTGAGAAGGGCCACCTCAACTCATTTCTGATGGAGGAAGGCAGCGTGATAGTGGGAGGAGCTCAAAATCTCTGCAAAATTGTGACCCAAGGTGTTGGAGATAGCAACAGGGTCCACTATGACATCGTCTGCTACAGTCAGGAGAGAGCTGTCAGAGGTTGGCCTACACGACAGAAGAGGGAGTGGAAAATTGTTAAAAGAACTAGTAAATGAAATCCAGTTAGCATTTTTTCTATACTGAAGAATGCGATGACACTGTGCACACAACAGTTTGTAACGAATGCAGTTTAGCATTATAGGATGATGGTTAAAAACAGAGAGAGAATGTTTCCCCTCGCAAACTGCGTCATAGCACCCCTCAGTCCACCAAGGGACCGGGACGCCGTGTGGTAAAGAGGAAGCATGAGGAGTGAAATGTTCCGCAGCAGTAAGGATAACGTTTGTAAGATACTCTACCTGGTCATCACAACTGTGGAAATGTGGTTTGTTGAAGGTTGCCAGGGAGGAGTAAAGGCTCCAGTCAGCCTTAGAAAGCTGTCATTTGGGTATGCACATAGGTGGGGTAGGAGTCAGCAAACAGATAGTACATGGTAAATGGTCACTTGAGTATGTGTCAGGGAGAATGGACCACTCAAGACGATGGGCAAGCTGGGCAGTGCAAAAGGCATGCTCCTTCCAAGTGGGGGCCCCCTCCAGAAGGTGGCACACCTGCCTTAGGTGACTGTTCACACCTCAGGTCACGCCTCCTGAACACCTGACAGACAGACCAATTGGCAATTTGGGAAGGTAGCAGCCCAGGCAATCACCCCTCCCTGGGCCTGGCCTGTACCAGGGGGTATGCGCGAAACCTACCTGTCAACCTAGGGCTGGGAATCCCGCATTACCCAGTCACCTGTTATGTGTCACACGTGTGGGCTGGTCATCAGAAGTGCACAGGGAGGAAGAAGAAAAAAGAGGAACCTCATATGCCGCAGAAGGATAGGAGAAGAGGTTACGAAGACAGAAAAAAAATGAACAAAAAAAACAGTGGAGGGACTGTTCTGATACTGGCTAATGAAAATGCAGAACACATTTCCAAGAACATCTCAGACATGTTCCCCAAGGGAGGGGAAAAAGAATAGCAAGAGGATAGACATGCAGCACAGAAGGGAAACTGTGCTGCAAAGGCTGGAGCCCCATGGCAGCCAAGCACGAACTCACCAAAAAGCGGTGAGCCCATTGGGGAGCTAGGCGTGTGATGCACTGTTGTCGGAGCCAATAGGGAGTGGTACAGGCTCGAGGTGACATGGACACATGAATTGGGAGGGAGCGGCAGGACAGAGGAAGGGGAAGCTGTTCGGTGAAGGGTGTGGGGACAGTGGGTTACTGGAGATTTGAGGCCAGGATGATTACGGGAGTGGAGGGTGTTAAGGTTAATTCCCAACTGTGTAGAACAGAGAAGCTGGTGGTGGAGGGAAAGATCCAGATGGCCTGGGCTGTGAAGCAGCCACTGAACTAGCACATTGTGCTCAACGTCATGTTGTGCCACTGGGTGGTCAACTTTGTTCTTCGCAATAGTTCGCCTTTGGACGTTCATCCTGGTGGACAGTTGGTTTGTAGTCATACCAACATAAAAAGCTGTGCAGTGTTTGCAGAAGAGTTGGTATACAACATGGCTGCTTTCATAGGTGGCCCAGCCTCTGATGGGATAGGATAAGCCTGTGACAGGACTGCAGTAGGTGGTGCTGGGTGGGTGGACTGGGCAGTCTCGCACCTTGGTCTACCACAAGAATATGATCCCTGTACCAAGAGGTTGGGAGTGGGAGTGGCACAGGGGAGGAGTAGTATATTGTGTAGGTTGAATGGATGATGGAACAGACTTATGCTAATGCAATACAAACCAGTGCTGATATTCTCCCAGTAGACATAGAAACCATTGTAAACAAAAGTTTCCAACAATTCCTCATTTAAATCATTGTGTTGAAGAATTGAAAGAGTTTTTTGAAACAGAAAACGAACAGGTGCTTGGTAGTGTTAAAAACAGATGGCTTTCCTTGGAACTGGCTGTTAATGGGATTACTGACACTTATGTGGACTAAAACCTATTTTTTTGTCTCAAGAAGAATGTCCTACTGTCTTAAAAGCATTCTTCAAGGATCCTCAATCACTTTTGTGGCCCTATTTTATTCAGAGTCAATTGAAACTGTTTTCTTCAACAATAAAAACTATTGAGGCAGCAGATACGCAACAAAGTTTTGGAGTTAGATATATTGGTATGGAAAGTGAAATTGAGGAAGGAAGAAAACTTTCACATTACGAATACTTGGTTTTTGATAAGTATATTGCAAGAAGATGGCTAGTCGCAAGATCATGATTTCTTGGACATTTCAAGCTTATTTTATGAGACATTAATTGACTGTACTGAAAAACTGGCTCATCCACTTCACATGTTGAAACCATTTAACTGGATTCAGCTCTAATATTCTTTCCTTTGGAAGATGGCTCCACAAAGTCTTAAAAATTTAGCACAGTTTGATGAAAATATTCTAAAATATGTGAAGATGAACTTTTTAAAGAAGTGAAGCATATTAAAAGTGCATGTGAAGTGAAAACCCATGAATAAAGATCTGTGAAAAGTGTTGCTGAAAAATGGTCTATCATTTTTAACAACCCTGGATTAAAAGATACCTGCAGCAAAAATTTGCAGCTCATCACTGCATTTCTCTAAGTCTAGCTGACACTAATGCTGCTGCAGAAAGTGTGTTCCATACCGCAAATGCTTTATGGACTGATGGAAAGAATAGGTTCAGTGTGGAAACTGATAAGGACATAATTATAACCCATTTTCATGATACTTCGATTTTGAAGTAATAGGTTTAACATCAGAAGAGGCACCAATGTTAGCACTGTATAGGGGATCATGGAGGAATTTTATAGGGGCTATGCTCCAGACTGAACGCTCAAAGGCATAATCAGTCTTAAATGATGATGATGATGATTCTGTTTGAAACTATCAATCTCCTCAATGACATACATTAAGTAAATAGCCCATGTAGGTTGTAACCATTGTCTACTTGTGATAGAGACCTCATCATATTGAAACAATATTTTGTGCTTGCATGTGACACTGTATTTGCTGTATTTTTTAGTGCTAGTTGTAACAGAAAGGTACAATGATCTATGTAGTTGTGGCATAAACAAAGTATTTTAACACAAATAAATTATATAGGCATAGTATTAAAAAAAGTTGCCACAAAATGTTGTTCATTTCAACTTCTAATTTGTGTCCCATATTTGGATTTTGTAAATCTAGTCACCCTAGTATACTGGAGTACGAGAACCAGGAGAGAAGACATGATGGCAGGATTCAGTCCATCCTGCCAAGATTAATTTATATTATAATGGTAAATTATAATAAATTAAATTGTATGTAGATGTGCCAATTACTGAAAATGATGGTGGAATTGAGTGTGCAAAGAGGAAAATCCTGTAGCAGTATAGCGAGGAAAGTCTAACAGAGTGCTCCTGACAACTTAAGACACTACAAAATTTACCATGATATATACTGATCTACTGTAGAGGAAAATCCAACATATTGTCAGATGTAGAAACTGTGATATACCACCTAAATTAATAAATGTTTTATTCAGGCATTAGTGCACATGGTAATATACACATTACTGTTTTTGGCTTGTTGTTGTCATCACACAATGTGGTGGTAATGCACTACTCATCACAACATGAGACATATGAAAGTAAGAACATAGCTACATAACTACAGAACAACAGTGCTGTAACACAATCTGCAGAAGTGTTTATGTATTATGTTATTGTGGACAGAGAAGTTGCAACACCAGAAAATTTTAGAAAAATGCAGTAAGATCTGCAATATGATGAACATGTTGTGCAAGAATTTGCAATTGATACTCAAAATCTAGGTAGGTAGAAATTTAATATATAGCTGCTCCCAACTAATACACACATCAAGAAAAGTTTTGCATCACCCCAGTTCCCAGAACTCCTTAAGATAGACTGTGGATATTGTATCACAGACACAGTCCCTTTGACTGATCAGAGATGTCACTAAACCTGCCCAAAGATGTAAACAACCATGAATAAGCAGCACCTATTAGAGGGAGTGGGTCCGACAGTCGATCAGTTCCAGTCATTCCACCAGGAAGGAGTTACACAGACGGTCAATACCACGGTTCGATCATGTCCGTATTGTTACTTTGTGCCAGGAAGGGCTCTTAACAAGGGAAGTGTCCAGACGTATCGGGGTGAACCAAAGTGATTTTGTTCGGACATGGAGGAGATACAGAGAGATGGGAACTGTCGATGACATGCCTCGCTCGGGCCACCCGAAGGCTACTACTGCAGCGGATGTACGCTACCTATGGATTAAAGCTCCAAGAAACCCCGACAGCAACACCACCATGTTAAATAATGCGTTTTGTGCAGACACAGGATGTCATGTTATGACTCAAACTGTGCACAACAGGTTGCATGATGCACAACTTCACTCCTGACATCCATGGCGAGATCCACCTTTGCAACCACAACACCATGCAGCACAGTACAGATGTGCCCAACAACATGCCGAATAGACCACTCAGGATTGCCATCACGTTCTCTTCACTGATGAGTATCGCATATGCCTTCAACCAGACACTCACCTTAGACACACTGTCCAGCGAGTGCAACAAGGTGGATGTTCCCTGCTGTTTTGGGGGTCGCATTATGTGGGCCCGACGTACACCGCTGGTGGTCATGGAAGGTGCCGTAATGGCTGTACGATATGTGAATGCCAACCTACGACTGATAGTGCAACCATATTAGCAGCATATTGGCAAGGCATTCGTCTTCATGGACAACAATTCACACCCCCATGGTCCAAATCTTGTGAATGACTTCCTTCAGGATAACAACATCGCTCGACTAGAGTGGCCAGCATGTTCTCCAGAGACGAACCCTATTGAACGTGCCTGGGATAGATTGAAAAGGGCTGTTTATGGACGACGTGACGCACCAACCACTCTGAGGCATCTACGCTGAATCATCCTTGAGGAGTGGGACAATCTGAACCAACAGTACCTTGATGAACTTGTGGATAGTATGCCAAAATGAATACAGGCATGCATCAATGCAAGAGGACGTGCTACTGGGTATTAGAGGTACTGGTGTGTACAGCAATCTGGACCACCACCTCTGACGGTCTCACTGTATGGTGGTACAACAGGCAATGTGTTGTTTTCATGAGCAATAAAAAGGGTGGAAATGATGTTTATGTTGATCTCTGTTCCAATTGTCTGTACAGGTTCCGGAACTCTCGGAACTGAGGTGATGCAAAACTCTTTTCGATGTGTGTATGTGACTACTGGCCAGCACAACTGGTGTCACCAGTGAGACAGCAGTTCGTGAACTAGTTCACTGTCGCACTTAGCAGTGAATGTGATACTGTTCCTCAGTGTACTACTTTTACTGATTATAAATAATTACACCTTTTACCTCTGGTACACTTTAAAACAACTACTGTTCTAATTAGTCAAGCTGGAAATGTTGTATAATAGCATAGTTAATGACAGAATGGAATGGGAAGAAACCCTAGTGACTGGTAGAATGGGATGTACCCCTCTGCCATGCACTTCACAGTGATTTCCAGAGTATAGATGTAGAATGAGGCTACTCAAATTAGCAGTACGTTGAACAGCAAGCTTTGCCATCTCACACAGTTATGCATTTTTATTGCTTATAATTATTACCAGAGCAATATGAAAGCTATTATGTAATGTTACTTTAAATGTTATTTGCAAAAGTTTACTCTTAGCCTAACAATTTACTCCACCATTTAGGAGATAGAAATCTGAGACTTCTTTTGAAAATTGCAGTAATTGAGACATGATTTACTATTTCTTTTGCAGCAGGCTGACAGTTTCTTGTTTGACCTCCAAAGTAATTGTCACTGTTCTTGCCTTTAGAGATAAACTGAGATGACAAAAGTCATGGGATACATCCTAATGCAGTGTTAGACCACCTCCTGCCATGTTTAGTGCAGCAGCTCAATATGGCAGGACTCAAGAAGTCATTAGATGTCCTCTGCAGAAATATTGAGTCATGCTGCCTCCATAGCCATCCATAATCGCGAAAGTGTTGCCAGTGCAGGATTTTGTGCTCGAACTGACCTCTTGATTATACCCCATCAATGTTCAATGGCTAGCCAAACCATTCACTCAAGAATGTTCTTCAAACCAATTACAAACAACTCTGGCCTGGTAACATGGTGCATTGTCATTCATAAAAATTCCATGATTGATTGGGATCACGAAGTCCATGAATGGCTGCAAATGGTCTCCAAGTAACTGAATGTAACTATTTCCAGTCAATGATCAGTTCAGTTGGGCCAGAGGACCCAATCCATTCCATGTAAACACAGCCCACACCATTAGGGAGTCATCATCGGCTTGCACAGTGTCATCGTGACAACTTGGGTCCAGGGCTTCAGAGGGTCTGCACACACTTTAACCCTACCCTTACCTGCTGAAATCACAACTAATCTAACCAGGCCATGGTTTTCCAGTCACCTTGGGTCCAACCAATAGGATGAGCCCAGGAGAGGTGCTGCAGGCAATATCATGCTGTTAGCCAAGGAACTTGTGTTGGTTGTCTGCTGCCACAGCCCATTAACACCCAATTTTGCTGCACTGTCCTAACGGATACATTTGTTGCCCCAACTATAATTCCATGTTCAAAGCCTGTTAATTCCCACCATGTGGCCATAATCACATCTGAAACCTTTTCACATGAATCACCTAAGAACAAATGACAGCTCTAACACGGCACTGTCCTTTCATACCCTGCATACGTGATACTACCACCATCTGCATATGTGCATATTGCTTTCCCATGACTTTTGTCACCATGGTGTAATTAATCCTAACAGTTAATTCAATATGCTGAAAGCCACATGTTCACTGGGACACAATGAATAATTAATTACAATATTTAGAAGCAAGCTGTCTTCACTTCTAACTTTGGCATTATTAAAAAATGAATTACTGGTTAAACTGGATTCTAGTTTGATGTATAACTGTCTGACTGCATTTTTCATAATAGCACTGGTTCCTCCTAAAGTGTACAATTATTTGAAGATACACTCCCCTCCATAATAAAACCACTCATTCCTTGATGCCTGAGGGTGTGTCCTATCAACCAATCTCTTCTTTAAATCAAGTTGTGCCATAAATTATTTTTTCTTTATGCGATTCAGTGTGTCTCTTTAATTATTCTATCTATTCAGCTAATATTCACAATTCTTCTGTAACACATTTCAAATGCTTCTATTCTCTCCTTATATAAACTGATTATCATCCATGTTCCACTTCTATACAAGGCTATTCTCCATACAAACAGCTCCAGAAAATACTTCCTAACACTTAATTTGTCTTACATGTTAGCAAATTATTCTTTTCTTAGGAATGCTTTTTTTGATAGGTCCAGTGTGCGTTTTATATCCTGTGTGCATTTCTGGCCATCACAGAGGTAAAAACCATTTACGTACTTTATGTATCCAGAGAAGAAGAGACTTGCACAGGACAACACAATATTGAGAGCTGCATCAAACCAGTCTTCTGACTGAAGACAAAGTCAATGGCAGTGGCAGCAGCAGCAGCAGCAGCAGCAGCGACAACAACAACAACAACATTTGAATTATCTTTTCCATCACCATTCAATACTCCAAACATGTACAAAGCAGCTTAACTAGGACTGGAGGAGAACTGTTTAAAATATTAAGACATGTACGTTTTCTTAGCATTCCTAAAAGCTTAATAGTCAAAATTAGGTATCTGCTGATGAGTGATACATCAGCTGATTGTGCCCCACGGCTTATTTGTGGCATGGACACAGCCATTATATCATCATGACTTCAATGTCACAATGACTAATGAGCTCTTAGAAAGAATAATAGAAGAACCAAAGGGGCTGAACAATGCACTGTAGCTGTTGCTTACAACATGGGAGCCAAAAATATGAAAGTATGGAAGCAGCTTGTGCTATCCACAAATAAAGCATATTTCTCAAACCCCAAAGATTGTGAAGGAATAGCATGGGTGTTATGTAATGTAGCTTGGCTGAAATTGCCAAGAAACCTCTCACATGACAAAGGACTCATTTTGCCAGATGTCACAATCATGACGAAAAAGTTAATAGGAGTTATGCTGGATCATCAGAAGGGCAATCTTTCATTTGCATTGCATATTTAAGAGGTGCAGCTGAATATTACTGGAGGCATGCACCAAAATGTGAGGATCGCTGCACAGTTACTTTCATATCACCCTGGACAAGCTGTGAAATATGTGCTGCCAGTCATCGGGCCATTTAGTGACCTACGAAACATACTGACTGCTAAACTGAACCAAGATCAGGCGCAGCTCGTAATTCAATGCTCTGAGGAGGAGGCACCCCACAATATATATTTAAATACATTTCTCAATAATGGATTATCAGGATACATTTCGAATTTTTATGATTAAATTTACATAGTGACAGTCAATGTGTTTGGAACTGCTGATAACGACTGATGTTTTTCAAAGGTAAGTAGCTAAGCTGCACCTTGAAATAGCAGTTAAGGTCTATGTAGCAGAGGCTTTGGAACATCGCTTCTACAGATTACAGCTCTTATGAGCCTTCTAAAGGCTCAGTTCCTTCAGCCTAGCTGTCCTATGCCATGTCTGTCACAAGCAGAACATGGGAGACACAATACTGTATTTCATCCTAAACAGTTGAAGCCCATCTTGGGCAGGTTTTATGTTATAACTTACATCTTATGGATAGACGCTCTTTCAAAGGACCTCTCAAAAACATGTCATTATTGGTACAATTTGTTGCATCAAAATGATGAGAATCATCATATTGGTGGCAAATGAATTTTCATAGTTCACTGTTTTCAAACAACAACTTGAGAGTTGTGAAAGTATGCCATTTCAAGGCAATGGTGCATTGAAGATGTATTAAAAACACACAGTTCTTGGTCGATTTATTATAATTAAATATAATTTAATGATATATTGGCAATTAGAGGGAGATATACCACAAGACACTTGAGCACAGAAGTTTACGGTAATGTAGCGGATGTAGATGTGAACTTACACTGTCTAAGTTTGTAGATTCAAGTTCCGCTTTCTCCAATTTATTTTTATTCACCTTTCCATTTCCGAAGAGATTCTGCGACTTTCTTATTACTTAATCCTGCAAGATTGTTTTCTACCTCATTGCCATTATTCAATAGTAATTCAGTATTTATTTATATATTCATTCATCCAAACACAATCACAGCACAAGAACTGTGACATCACGGAAACAGTTTCGTTGAACGAAGCCATAAATGTCGTGGATTGGACCCACACAAGACATAAAACCTCTCCAATTTACAACTGAATACATGAAAAACATTAAGTATGCAACAAATCTTACATACATAGCACTAAAGATTTCTTCAAAATGTGTCTTTTAGTATGATTTGTTGTGACAAAGTGCCGGGAAATGTGATGTTTGTGGACAAATATGCTACCTATAGATCTTATCTTAACTTTTGGCTAGAGTGTCATATTGTACCCCCTGAAATCTTGGTTGTAGTGACAGACTGATGTGTAGCATAGCTGAAGGTCTAGGTTAGTTCCTATAGGTAATTTCACAGTCTTCCCCTGTACGGAAACTATGACTGGGTGTAGTGTGCATACTGTAAGACCTTCGGTACACACACCGTCAGATTATTTGACTTGTCGCTCTAACGAAGTAGGCGAGTGTCAGCAATATGTCTCGTGGTCTTATCGTGGCGTGTTTATCTTCTGCCGTCAGGTCAGACGATAGAAATGTCACTTGCACGCTTAGAGTAGCAGATTGACAGTGACCAACTTTAAACAGAACTTGATTAATTTGAAACACATTTATTAAAATAATAACAAGCATAAAAATAACTTAACTTGGTTCTGGATGCTATTTACAATTGACAATCTGAAGTTCCTTTGGTCTTGGTACGTTAATCTTATTCTCACATATCTCTGATACTTGACAAAGTGTCTATTCATTTATCTTCATAGCTATGTACAGGAATATGGTAATCTTATTAGGCGCAGACTGAAACTTGGTTATAGACTAATGCAGACTAATGCAGACTGACTAATCGGAGGTCTGTACACTTGTTATAATACCTCGAGCGTTCAGATATCACTGCGCGAGTGTGACACGCGAGGAGAAAAGGTCCTATGTTAGCAGTAATCTCAGGCGTGACATATTAATACGCGGATCGGCGGAAGCAGAATTTGGTCCGTCTCTACGACAGTGCCATCTCGTAGTGCGGAGACGGACGAGCGCTGCACCTGCGCTGTTGTGCTTAGCAGGGCGCGCTCTATTGGGAAAGTTGTGTACGCGCTGACTACGCGGAACTATGTACACAACACTGGGCCTGACCAAAATTAATCGGAGAATTATTTTTTCACAGTTTGTAGTCTTCCTGCATTTCATGACAATTCCACAACATTCAAAGTAAAAAAAAAAAAAAAAAAAAAAAAAATAAGGTGCTCCTTATAGACTCGCCAGAAATGCAGTGCTATTCCTTTTTTATGGTGGTGCTACCGTTACTCAGGACAGAATTTAGCCACCTATCTCTACCTCCAATGACGATGTAAGACAGCAATTCTGCCCTTATGTGAAACGCTGCGACAAAACAGCCTGTATGCCATTCTCAACAGTCTTATGTTTAGTACACTTCTGTAAGACATGACATGGGCATAGACCTTAAAATTAATAGTAGTTTCCTGTAGTCCTCATTTTATTTATCTGTAATTAATGTGGCTGAATCCAGAATAGAATTATTATTTTCATAAAACACTAAATCTTAGCATCTAGTGTTTTATAGGCCATTTCACTAACAATCCAGGTTTCACTAGAAACACAGCACTTTCTGCACCGAAACCATTACTACTTTGAGACTGTGGCTAGTAGCTATGCTCAGTCTGTCACCATATCTCCCACAGACAGACAGCCCTGGCTGACAGTTTCACACAGGAAGCCAGAATACACCCCCCTGAATCAAAATAAACAAATTTATCATACTGTGCATAAATAGGGGCAGATCCATTACTGTTTGATGCACAACAGTCAGTCAATCACTTAAAACACAATCACAACTGTAAAATAACCAGGAGTATGGATCTGGATTATGGACCACATAATACTAGTCATAGCAAAGCCAGAGGTCAAACAGATTTGTAGGAAGAATCCTAAGAAAATGTAACTCATCTATGAAAGAGATAGTTTACCAAACACTCAGTTGAGTTGATTTTTAAGTATTGCTTAGAAGGATTAGTAGAGGGGATAGATAATACCCAAAATGATCTGCAAGTTTCACCATGTTCATTTAGTGAGTGCAACAGCATCATGGAGATGCTTGCCCAACAGCAGTGGCAGGTATCACAAGAGAAGGTCACATACATTCAAGCTCACACACAAGTATACCAATAATCGTTATTCCTGCACTTCATCTGAGAATGGACCATTAAATGTGGTAACAAAGCACATGAAGTATTATTTTACTTCAAGTACAATTAGTCACACACCATGAAGTGTCTTGTAGAATGTAAATGAAAATGTAGACACAAACAGCTGAAGCAGCTGTCCTGTTTCTCTCAGTGTATTGAAATGTGTTTAAGTGATGTTTTGTAGTATATGATATCTTGCTTTTCAATTAATCACATTTTAATGATTAAGTATAATACTGTCACATCATAAGATGGCTATAGTCAGCTGAAACTAATAATTTTACATTACCTTGTGTAATCATGATAAAATAACATTTTTATCCTGCAGAGCACTTATGAAGTAATCCACACCAATTTCAAGCTGTCAGTGTGATGTTTTGAGACCAGTAGTGGTGGTGGTGGTGGTGGTGGTGGTGGTGGTGGTGTATTCTCCTGAATCTACATGAAAATCAACAGTGAATCAAGCAATGGAAAATCCAGGATGGAATGTAAAAATACCAGAGAAGGAAAGTTGCTACTCACCATATAGTGGAGATGCCGAGTTGCGATAGGCACAACAAAAAGATTCGCAAAAGGCCTTAATGGCCAAAAGCTATAATCATGTGAATCTTTTTGTTGTGCCTATTGTGACTTAGCATCTCCGCTATATAGTGAGTAGCAACTTTCCTTCTCTGGTATTGTCAACAGTGACTCAGTCTTTTAGTTCTACAAATGAAAAACCATGTGATATGGACATGGAGTGTGGAACTAAAATTGAACAGAAATTAAATTATCAAAATATATTTTGTAAATGAGAAAGCGTACAAAAAATGAAAACTTGAGAAAGTAAGTTCAAAGAATATCACATGATATATTATTTTCTCCCAGGTGAGTTATTCTGTCATGTACTGGATTGCAGGCAACTATAATAATGGTGCAGTACAACCTGTGGTACTTTTCATCTGCCATTTTTCTTACAACTATAGCTGCTTCAAGTTTAGTCATTAATATTAAATTACAACAGTTATTGACACTTTTCTAAGAACACTTGCAGGAATCCTGGTTGACACATTCTCGAAAACAATTTTTTAGGTGCAATACTTCTGGCAGAAAACATCCTTTACACAGACATACAGATAACTACAGAAAAATTTTAAACTGATGATAAGCCATTAGATAAGCATGAACAGACACATGCTAATTACTGCTGTTTCAGTCTTAAGTTGTGGAATACTTCAATTCATTAGTTGACTCGAATCACCAATTGCTGAAACTGGAAATTAGGCCAACTGAGTCATAACGGGCATTCAGGTGAATGCTAGTGTCTCAGTGCTGAATTCCCTTTAAGATTTCAACCAGTGTCACTGCTGAAAATATGAGTTATTTCAATGAAGCTGTACATCTTTTCTAGTATATAAATAATTACAAATTTAAAACTGCTTCCTTTGAAATATGACAATATTACTACTATTGTTGTTCATGACTCAAGTGAAAGTCCCAGACATATTAAAACCACGAGACTTGACCCTAGAACTTCATATTCTTTCAGGAATTTTCATAATAATGTACACTTTGCTGAAAACAAACCTTCATCCTTATGGCATAAACGTTACTGATTAGTCTTATTGTCTTACTGTTTTTGCTGCAACTATAAATCACAAAGGAAAACATTATCATGGAGGGTCAAATATGATGACAAAATGTTGTGTACATAGTCACACTAAAGCGCACCCCGCTAAGCACAACAGCGCAGGCACAGCGCTCGTCCATCTCCGCACTACGAGATGGTGCTGCCACAGAGACGGACCAAATTCTGCTTCCGCCGATCCGCTTATTAATATGTAACGCAGCCAATGAGATTGCTGCTAACGTAGAACCTTTTCTCCTTGCAGATCACACTCGCGCAGTGATACATGAACGCGCGAGGTATTATAACGAGTGTACAGACCTCTGATTAGTCAGTCTGCATTTGTCTGCACTAGTCTGTACCAGTCTGCATTAGCCTGTACGAGTTCTATATTTGTCTGTACCAGTCTATAGTCAAGTTTCAGTCTGCGCCTAATAAGATTACCATATTCCTGTACATAGCCATGAAGATAAATGTATAGACACTTTTGTCAAGTATCAGAGATATATGTGAGAATAAGATTAACGTACCAATACCAAAGGAACTTCAGATTGTCAATTGTAAATAGCATCCAGAACCAAGTTAAGTAATTTTTATGCTTGTTATTATTTTAATAAATGTGTTTGAAAATTAATCAAGTTCTGTTTAAAGGGGTGTAATGGATCTGGGAGATGTTATTTTTTTACCGTATTTGTCAATACCGAATTGTAAATGTCTTCTTATATTTTTGTTAGAATTTATTATAATTTGTCTTATTATATGTTAATTTACTTCTGTTTTTGAGAGTAAAAGCATATTGATTACTATTAGAAAATGTATCGAAGAATAGCAAAGAGACTGATTACAAGTGGAAACTTGTGAATTGTGTAAAATATCTTTGACGTTGGAGTCGTCTTTGACTATAGTCAGTCGGCAGCTAACTCTTGGTGTGTGTTGACGGAAGAACAATGTGAAGGTCGCAGTCATAAATAATTTTGAATTATGTTACTATTATTTTTGTATTAACTAAAAAGAAGAAACTACATTTGAAGAAACTGTATTTGAAACACCAAAATGAGAGAAACACGTTGAACCACGTCATTTCTGCAGCTGACATAGATGCATTGTGGAATCATACTTAGACAACTGAAGCCAAGACTAATATCGCCTTGCAAACGTCTAATGGAAAAGGTACTGTCACGAAATATGGCAAATTTAAGTAAATAAAAAATAGTGACCATATTTTCAACTTGTGTCTCAGCCAGGAAGCCATATTTCAGGGGGTCACCTTCAATCTGCTACTCTAAGCGTGCAAGTGGCATTTCTATCGTCTGACCTAACGGCAGAAGATAAACACGCCACAATAAGACCACGAGACATATTGCTGACACTCGCCTACTTTGTTAGAGTGACAAGTCAAATAATCTGATGGTGTGTGTACTGAAGGTCTTACAGATCACACACCACACAAAATTTTCAGTTTTTTTCAATGTTCAAAGATAACAACATCTTTCTTTTAAGCTGCCAAATTTCAAAAATATACACTGATGGAAATAGTCACACTGCCAAGAAGGAATTGTGTGACAAACAGAAGTTGGTGGGCATTTTTATATGTCTGAAAGAAGACACCTATTCAAATTTCATACCAGTCGCAAAGAGTGGCCGTAGTGGTGCCACTCTGAGGATGCAAATCAGGTTTGCTTTAAATAAATGCTGTAATGGTCATGAAATTAGTTACCTTTGAGATTGGATGTGGTGAGCTGATGTTAATCAAGAATGTCTTCAAGGTGACAAAAAACACTATTATCAACAGCTCACTGAGTTTGAACAAGGTCAAGAAGTTGGGCTACAAGAAGATGGATGTTCCTTCTGCGATACTGCGGAAAGACTTGGCAGGAATGTAGCCACTGTACATGACTGCTGGCAACAATGGTCATGGGAATGTACTATCACATGAAGATGGGGCTATGGACGGCCACATGGTTCTATTAAGAGGGGAGACCATTGTGTACAGTGTATGGCTCTGGTGCCATCATACTGCATCTGCAACAGCAATTTGAGCAGTAGTTGGCACCACTGTGACACATGAACTGTTGCAAATCGATTACTCTCGGCCAGATGTCCTGTAGCATGTATTCCACTGACCCCAAACCAGCACCATTTGTGACTTCAGTGGTGTCAAGTGAGAGCTCATCGGAGGGTGGGGTAGAGATCTGTTGTGTTTTCTGATGAAACCTTGTTCTACTTTGGTGCCAGTGATGGCCTTGTGTTCATTAGGAGGAGGTCAGTTGAGGACCTGAACCAACCCTGTCTGCAATCTAGACACATTGGACATACATCAAGAGTTATAGCCTGGGGTGTGATGTCGTACGACAGCAAGAGCACTTTGCGGTTATCCCATACACACCCTGACTGCAAATCTGTATGTCAATTTGGTGATTCAACCTGTTGTGGGCAATGTTATCACTTAAATATGACAAATTTGTTCCCAAAATTTTATTACTCTACATTAACCATTTTTTTGTTGTTCTGGTTTTTTTTTTCCATCAGTGAATTTAGTGCAGGATTAGCACATTAAGTGACAAACAAATGATGAACATCTGTAACACCGCAACATTACCAATCCAAAACAAATGATCTGGAACTATGAATCAACATAATATATAGTATAGTGAAACATCCATCATCTGATTACAGTTCTGGGTATTTACAGTTATAAAATACTTTGTTGATGCAGCCTTCCCATTTTCTAGAGGCACTTACAGATCTTAGTTATCAATGTTAATTTAGTATGGTGCTTATACAATGAACTGGTGGATCCCTCTTGTGGTGAAACACACTTACAGCAAACAAGAATCACCTCTATTTAACATAAACTAGAAGCAAGAAGTTGTCAATACAGCTATTTGTTTTCTACTTTCCAGCACACTGTTTACAGGGTAATGAGGGGTCTCTCTCTCTCTCTCTCTCTCTCTCTCTCTCTCTCTCTCTCTCTCTCTCACTCTCTCTCTCCCCCCCCCCCTCCCTCCCCCCACCCTCACACCTTCAGCATTACAAAAATACACCCTGATAGCTTAAGAGTTTTTTTTTTCAGATTATACTTACATGTGCAGGCTGTTACAATTATTGCGACAACATATGCTCCTGCAATACAGTTAAATACAAGCCCATTACGAGTGATAAATGTCCTCTGATAATCCTGTAATGAGAAACAAATCTTATGTTAAATAAATGCTTATTTTCTTATACTAGGTTAAATTAATCAGAAGTATTACATGGAAAACAATGAAATCACAAAGAGACTATTATTCAATAACACTTCCTTGCTTCTATGTACTTCATGTCTGGTTTTTTGAGTATAATTACACCCCAAGTCATGAATTTGGGATTACAAAAATGAACCAACACACTAACACACACACACACACACACACACACACACACACGCACACACACACACACACACACACATTGTGAAAAGAGTACAAATCATACCAAATAGGGACAATTCACAAAATCTTTACAACTTTATTTTTCTATAACAGTGTCTTATTTGTTTGGAGGTTTTGCAGAGGGTGAGGAGGAGGAGGAGGAGGAGGAGGAGGAGAAGGAGGAGAAGAAGAAGATAGCAGTCTTGTTCATGTCCGAACGCCAAATAAAACCAGTAATTTTTGCAACTATCAGGACACAGAACAACACTGTTTGGAATTAATTCGAAACAATATGCCTTTTATAAATGTTACTGTATACAGAAACCAACTGGGAAATTCTGAGCTGTTTATTAGGCATCTTAATCCTAAGTTTCACTACCTGTGAGATTAAAGAAACTATTAATGGTCTGTGGTGATTTCAGTGTTGGTTTTCTATAGGCTTCTGGGCAGGAAAACAACATGATAATGTCTCTGTAGGTAAACCTCAAGGAAAGCAAACAAACACATACTCCATAATTAATAGACACTCAGCTCGTGACTCACAGCTCATTAGGATAAACAACAATTTGCCATTTAGTACTTAGGCATCACTACAGCAACCCATTAGGATAGTTAAATATTCAAGGATAAAAGATTTCAAAAATAATTTTGCAAAATATGTACTGTGGTGAAATCTACAAGGGACAATACTAAAGCTTAATAAGATCGGAGCAAATGTGCCCTGTCTATGAGCCGAGACAATGTCACTTCAATACATTTAGTGCCTAAAGAAACCTGGTCTTCTGATCCTTTAGACATGGTAGCCATGACAGCTTCATGAAATTTGAGGTAAAGGAGCCTCCAACAGTCAAAGTCAACTATGTGGGGAAAATGACAGTCTGGACAGAGGAATTAAAATAATTAACTCTAATGGAAAATGAAGAAAGGAAGAAGGATGGACTCATGTACATGAAAAATTTGTATGTGTCAGATCAGGAATATTAGTGAAAACTAAAAAGTTATTAATTAATGGTAGGCTGGTTGGTCATATGTGGATTGCAGGATCAAACTACACGGTCATCACTTCCTTAGTTGCAGAATGAGTCCATTGAGACACTCTCTATTTGCAGACAGCATGCGACCTAACACGTCTTTATCCAAATAATTCACGCTATTGCCAAAATTTGGAAAAAAAAGGTGAAGTCAGAACCAAAGATGAGGGTTGGACTTACTTTTGCCAAAAACATTACAGGCAAAAGAAATATGGTACTGGAAAGTAAACATCAAATGTAAATAATTCAGAAGTAAAGTTAACTCACTAAATAGAACAGGTATTGAGTCTGTCTTCTTCTTCTATCTGATGAAGAGTTTGACACAGCTCTCCATGCTGCTCTATCCTGTGCAGGCTTCTTCACCTCTGAATAACTACTGCAACCTACATCCTTCTGAATCTGCTTTCTGTATTTACATCTTAGTCTCCCTCTCTAATCTTCAGCATCCTTCTGTGGCACCACATTTCAACAGCTTCCATTTTCTTTTCGTCTAAATTTTCATCGCCCATGTTCACTTTCACACATGGCTACACCCCATACAAATACCTTCAGACAAGAGTTCCTAAAACTTAAATCTATATTTGATGTTAACAAATTTTTCTTCTTCAGAAACACAGAGATTGAATAACACTGGGGATAGTCCACAACCATGATTCACTCCCTTCTCAATGACTGCTACTTTTCCATGCCCCTTGACTCTCATAACTGCCATCTGGTTCCTGTATAAGTTGTAAATAGCCTTTCACTCCATGTAGTTTATCCCTGCTACATCAGAATTTCAACAAAAGTACTCCAGTAAACATTGTCAAAAGCTTTCTCTAAATCTACAAATGCTACAAACACAGGTTTGCCTCTCCTATCTTTTACGATAAGTCATAGGGTCAGTATTGCCTTGCATGTTCCTAGACTTTGCTGGAATCCAAACTGATCCTCCCCAAGGTCAGCTTCTTCCAGCTTTTCCATTCTTCTGTAAAGAATTTGTGTCACTAGTTGGCAACCATGACTTATTAAACTGATAATTTGGTAATATTCACACCCGTCATCAGCTGTTTTCTTAGGAACTGAAATTACTATATTCTTTTTAAACTACTAGAGCATTTTACATGTCTTATACATGTTGCATACCAGGTTAAAGAGTTATGACACGGCTAGCTCTCCCAAGGCTATCACTAATTCTGACAGAATGTTTCATACTCATGGTGCTTTGTTTCGACTTAGGTCTTTCACTGCCACATCAAATTTTCTTGCAGTATCTTATCTCCTATTTCGCCCTCATCTACGTCGTCTTCCAGTTCTACAACTCTGCCATCACATTCATCTCCCTTGTACAGATGTGCTATATACTCCTCCCACTTTTCAACTTTCCTTTCTTTGCATAATACTGGTTTTCCATCTGAGCTCTTTATATTCAAACAGCTACTTCTCTATTCTCCAAATGCCTCTTTAATTTTCCCGGGGGGGGGGGGGGGGGGGCAGTATCTATCTTTCCCCTAGTGACATATGCTTCTAAATACTTACATTGGTCCCACAGCCATTCCTACTAAGCTATTTTACATTTCCTATGAGTCTCTCTTTTTAGATGTTTGTATTCCCTTTCACCTGCTTCATTTGCACCATTTTTATATTTTCTCCTTTCATCAATTAAATTCAATGTTACCTGCCCTATCCAAGGACTTCTACTAGGCCTTGTCTTTTTATCAATTTGATCTTCTGCTGCCTTCATTATTTCATGTCCTATGCCTTCGTCTTCTACTGTATTCCTTTTCCATGTTCTTGTCAATAGTTGCCTAATGCTCCCTCTGAAACTGTTAACAACCTCTGGTTCTTTCAACTTATCCAGATCCTATCTCCATATAATTTCCTATTTATTTATTTATTTATTTATTTTTTTTGCTATTTCTTCAGTTTAAGCTACAGTTCATAACCAATAAATTGTGGTCAGTGTCCACTTCTGCCCCTGGAAATGTCTTACAGTTAAAAATCTGGTTCTGAAACCTTTGTCTTACAATTATATAATCAATCGGAAACCTCAGGACCTTTTTCACATGTACAACCTTGTTTCACGATTCTTAAAGTATTAGCGATGATTAAATTGTTCTGTGCAAAATTCTACCCTGAGGCTTCCTCTTTCCATTCCTTTTCGCCATTTCATATTCACTTACAATTTTTCCTTCTCTTCCTTTTGCTGATGTCGAATTCCAGTCCCCTATCACAATTAAAATTTCATCTCTCTTAGCTATCTGAATAATTTCTTTCATCTCACACATTCGTTCAATCTCATCATCATCCATGATGGAAGTTACAGACTGAGACTTTTACTGCTTTTCAACAAATTCTCTTTTGGGTTAGAGCAAGTGAGTGAGTGTGCCACCCTCCCCCCCTTCCCCCCCCCCCCCCCCCCCCCCCACACACACACACCTGCACTACAAACCCTGTACAGTATATTCACATGGGTGAGTGGGGCACCCAAACGTGTCAAACAAGACAAAGAACTTTCCAACTAAGCACCTCTACTATTCAGTGTGTTATTACTTTTACTCTTCAATTATATAGGTAACAGGAAGCAAGGAGAACAAGGTGACAGTCAGAATGACAGTGTCCATCTACAGTCAACAGAACCTAAGGAAAGAGAGAAAGAGGCGAGCACAACTGAAGCATGGGAAAGATAGAGAGAGATGTTGCAACTGCTCAGGGCCCCTTGCTCATCATCTAGACACCTACAAAA
Source organism: Schistocerca serialis cubense (assembly GCF_023864345.2). NCBI lineage: Eukaryota > Metazoa > Arthropoda > Insecta > Orthoptera > Acrididae > Schistocerca > Schistocerca serialis. Next base: position 934,637,418 of record NC_064640.1, on the reverse strand, counting down.
GAAGTCCTAAGTCCCCTGAAGGGAATGGGAATAACAATAATAATGATGATGATGATGATATTGATGTTGATGATATTGATGATGATGATGATGATGATAATAATAATAATGATGATGATAGTAAGAAAGATTTGAGGTATGTGCTGTTGTAGCAGCAAACAAAGATGGAAGAGGAAACAACAGAGAGAACAGGATACAAAAATAAGCACAGTGACGAGAAAATATAATGGGATGAATTTACTTTAAAAAAGGAAAGGACCAATGAAAAAGGGAGGAAAAAAAAAAAAAAACAGAAAATTAATTTCAGAAAAATTAGTATTTCCTTAGCTGTTGGACTTCAAGGATAGTCCTTTTCTCTTATCATTTTGTCAAACTTACAGTGAAGATAGCTGAAAGTGCTTTAATTTCTTAAATGGCTTGTGCTGCCAGACTGTACGTAATTTGTGGAAATACAGATTCCAACAGTGGCTAGTAGTACCTCTCTCTCTCTCTCTCTCTCTCTCTCTCTCTCTCTAACAGAGACAGACAGACACAGAGAGAGAGAGAGAGAGAGAGAGAGAGAGAGAGAGAGAGAGAGAGAGAGAGAGAGAGAGAACATAGTAGACACATTGAATCTTGTATTCCAGTTATGGTGAGATGAGGCAATGTTATTTATGAAATAATGTATTGAGGAGACTGAATTTTGAGAAGAAGCTAATGATAGGCATTTGGCACTGATAGTCGCACACTTTGTCCACTTGTGTCTAATCCTGCATCTGGCTGAACAAGGAAACAATGTAGTCTTTTAACATGGAATGATAGGCCCCTAGCAAAGCCAAGAATTTCTATCCTGCCAGAAAATATTGTAGCATCTGTTAAAATGTCATGTCAATATATCACAATAAATATACACTAGTGGGTTTCTTTAGTAGAGGGGAAACATATAAGAAAATTTAACATGAAATCACTTTAGTTACTAGTAAAATGTATAAATGCACTACGGTGTTTTATCTACTACAAAAAATATTTGTTTAATTTGTGTATCCACTGCCACTGCTTGATCACTAACTATTAACTCAATTATGACTATTTTCTTAGTATTTGAGGACTGCCTCTACAACTAAATAAAAGGTTTTTTGTCATAATTCTGTATTCTGCCAAATATCCGCATTGTTCCTGCACAATATTTCCACAACGTGACTCGTTGTTTTCATCACGTGCTACCTGCTACTTCTCATGTAGCATCTGATTAAGATAACAAATCATGCTACTGAAATACCATGCACAAATGATGCTGATATCTGGCAGAATACCTGCCACCTAATGATGTCAAAAGGTTGATTGCTTGTCTGCCATACACAATTCTCTTCTTTTATTTTTCAAGAATTAAAACAGACCTGTAATATGTATTTTATTTCTAAACATACAATAGCACTTGCTGCCTTTTCCTCCCAGCAACAAACCACCCTCCTCTTCCCCAACCCCTCCTCTGCTCACTCACTCAACTCAACACAAACCCCAGGTGAGCTACAGTGCAGGAACAAAGGTTGGTTGGTTTGTGGGATTGAAGGGACCAGACTGCTATGGTCATCGGTCCCTTTTTCCAGAAAATTCAAACACCCACACTGAAGAAAAACGAACAACCGAGATGACAAGAGACGACACTGGACAAGAAAGACGCCAACAGAGACCAGACAAAATGAATTAAAATCACACAGAGTGTGACAGTGGTTGGCCTACCATAGAGGCAAAAAAGGAAAAGCCAACCACCCAGAAACAAACTAAAAAACCCAGTCTAAAATCGTAGGCCAAAGACCAGATTTAATACAAAAAAACGACAAACACTTAGATAAGTGGTAAAAGCCCCCTGCCTGAATAAAACGCAAAACTAAGCCTGCCATAGCAGTGTCATCTGTTAAAAGGGCAGGGAGCATATCAGGCAGTGCGAACATCTGCCTGAGCACAGTTAAAAGGGACAGGCCAACAAAATGTGGACCACCGTCAAGGCCAACCCACAGTGACATAGAGGCGGGTCCTCATGGCGCAGTAAATGGCTGTGTGTCAAGTGGGTGTGGCCAATGCGGAGCCGACAAATGACAACTGAGTCCCTGCGAGTGGCTCACATGGATGACTGCCACACATTCGTCATCTCCTTGATAGGACGGAGTTTGTTTGGTGAGGTCAGGTTGCGCCATTCAGTGTCTCAAAGTTCGAAAATTTTGCAGTGTAAGACTGCTCGCAAATCAGTCTCCGGGAGGACAATGTCCAGAGACGGTTTACTGGTGGCCTGTTTGACCAGGCGGTCAACATGTTCATTGCTGGGTATCCCAACATGGCCTGGGGTCCACACAAAGACCACAGAGCGGCCGCAACGGGGAAGAGTATGGAGGGACTCCTGGATAGTCATCACCAGACGAGAGCGAGGAAAACACTGGTCGATAGCTCGTAAACTGCTCAGGGAGTCGCTAAAGATAACGAAGGACTCACTTGAGCAGGAGCGGATATACTCTAGGGCACAAAATATGGTGACCAGCTCAGCAGTGAAAACTGCTGCAGCCAGCCGGCAATGAGTGTTATTCGTAATGGTCCCCTAGAGTGAGAGCATAACTGACACGACCAGCAACCATCGAACCATCAGTGTAAACAATGCCAGAGCCCTGATACGTGGCAAGGATGGAATGAAAGCAGCATAAGCGGCCAGTAAACGATGGCACCGTAACCGCAGTGGAGGAACACCTGCCTCCACAAGTATGCTGTTCACAGGGCTGGTCCGGAAAGCTCCAGTGGCAAGTCAGATCCCGCTGTGAAGGATGGGGTCCAGCACCCGCAACGCAGAAGGGGATGCTGAACCATAAGCAAGGCTCCCATAATCCAGACGGGACTGGATTAATGCCTGGTAGAGCCGTAAGAGGGTAGATCGGTTGGCTCCCCAGCTGGTGTGGCTCAAGCATTGCAGAGCATTAAGATGCCGCCAAAACATCTGTTTAAGCTGCCGAATATGAGGGAGCCAAGTCAACCGGGCCTCAAAAAGCACACCCAAAAACCGATGTGTCTCCACCACAGCAAGAGATTCGCCGTCAAGATAAAGCCGTGGCTCAGGGTGAACAGTGTGTCGCCGGCAGAAGTGCATAACGCAGGTCTTGGCAGCAGAAAACTGGAAGCCATGCGCTACAGCCCAAGACTGTGCCTTGCAGATAGCAACCTGCAGCTGATGTTCAGCAGCTGCAATGCCCATGGAGCTATAGTAGAGGCAGAAGTCGTCAGTATACAAGGAAGCTGAGACAGATGTTCCCACTGCTGCAGCGAGCCCATTAATTGCAATTAAAAGCAGGCAGACACTTAAGACAGATCCCTGTGGTACCCCGTTCTCCTGAACCTGGGGGGGAACTATGGGAGGCCGCAACTTGCATGCGGAAGGTATGATGCAACAGAAAATTTTGCCGGATTGTTGACTCCAGGCTCACCAGATTGTCAGCGGCAGAGCGGCCCTTACGGAACCCACCCTGAGATGGAGCCAGAAGGCCCCGAGACTCGAGTACCCAACTCAATCGCCGGCTTACCATGCGTTCGAGCAACTTGCAAAGAATGTCAGTGAGGCTAATGGGGTGGCAGCTGTCCACCTCCAATGGTTTCTTGTCAGGTTCAAAACGGGGATAACAATGCTTTCCCACCATTGCGACAGAAATTCACCCTCGACCCAGATATGGTTGTAAAGGTCGTGGAGGCATCACTGGCAGTCCACTGAGAGGTGTTTGAGCATCCGACAGTGGATGCAATCCAGCCTGGGAGCTGTATCAGGGCAAGCGACTAGGGCACTTCTGAATTCCCACTCACTGAATAGAACATTGTAGGATTCAGGATGGCGCGTGTGAATGAAAGGCTCCGATGTTCCAACCACTCTCTAATGGATAGAAAGGCCAGTGGGTAATTCGCAGAAGCGGAACTCTGAGCAAAATTCTCTGCTAAGCTGTTGGAAATTGTGTCGGGGTCAGTTCGAACTGCTCTATTCAGTGAAAGTGCAGGGACACTGACGGGGCTCCGATAGCCATAGAGTCGCCGAATCTTGGCCCATACCTGTGATGAGAGGTATGGAGGCCAATGGTGGAGACATACCGTTCCCAGCACTCCTGCTTGTATTGGCAAATGAGGCGGCGGGCCAGCGCACGGAGCCGTTTAAAGGCGATGAGGTGTGCTAATGAGGGATGGCGCTTGTGCTGCTGGAGCACCTGCCTGCAATCTGTAATCGCCTCAGCGATCTCAGGTGACCACCAAGGCACAGTCTTCCGCCGAGGGGACCCAGAAGGACAGGGAATAGCAGATTCTGTGGCAGTAATGATGCCGGTGGTGACGGAGTGAACCACCGCATCAATGGTGTCATTGGAAAAAGGCTCAATAGCCCATCTTCAGGTAGGCCCAGAAGAGTGACGCTGTGGCAGTGACAGAAAAATCGGAAAGTGGTCACTACCGCACAAGTCATCGTGCACACTCCATTGGACAAACGGTAAGAGGCTAGGGCTGCAGATCGAAAGGTCAATGGCTGAGTACGTGCCATGCGCCACACTGAAATGTGTGAAGGCACCATCGTTTAAAAGGGAGAGGTCGGGCTGTGCCAATACATTCTCAATGGTGGCGCCTCGGCCTGTTGCCACTGACCCACCCCACAGAGGGTTATGGGCGTTGAAGTCGCCCAGTAACAAGAAAGGTGGTGGCAATTGGGCAATCACGGCAGCAAGGACATGCTGCGGGACATCACCATCCAGTGGAAAATACAGACTGTAGACAGTAACAGCCTGTGGCGTCCACACCTGAACAGCGACAACCTTTAAAGGTGTTTGTAGAGGGACAGACTCGCTGTGAAGGGAATGAAGGACGTAGATGCAGACGTCACCAGATACCCTTTCATAAGCTGCCCGGTTTCTATAATAACCCCGATAGCCACGGAGGGTGGGGGTTCGCGTTGCTGGAAACCAAGTTTCTTGGAGAGCAATGCAGAGGAAAGGGTGAAGGCTGAGAAGTTGTCAGAGCTCAGCAAGATGGTGGAAGAAACTGCTGCAGTTCCACTGGAGGATGATATTGTCCATGGGTGAGAAAGGCAGGAAGGGACTGGGGAGGCAGATTACGCCACTGGGTCACCTGCTGCCACTGGTTGAGCACCTGTGCAAACGCTATCCATTGTGTCTGAGGGACCGGCGAGACCGAGGTCCTCAGCGGACGCCAGGATCTCCACCTCATCCTCAGATGCTGAGCTTGTAGGAAGCGGTGGGATGGGTGCCACCGCAATGTCAGGGTTCTTGGGAGCCTTTTTCTTTGTCTGCTTTTCACGGTGTGCCTTTGGTGGTTCTGGCTGGGAGGGCTTCACTGGGTCAGTCTCAGGGACGGACGAGGACTGTGAAGCCCTACGACCAGCGACCGGTGGTTGTTTCAGTCACTTGCGGGTGTCCGCCTTTCCACTGGTCAAAACCTGGGAAGGGAGGGCCCCGAGGGATCCCTTCCTGGAGAGAGTAGCCAAAGAACTCTTACGCTTCTCCGGCTGGGAAGGGGGAACTGATGTCCCCAATGGTTGGGAGGGTGTTGCTCCTGAAAAAGATGGAGCAGGAGCAACAGGGAGGGTAGTGCCCCCCACAATCAAGGAGGCAGGGGGATCCTGACGGATCAGAGAGCCCACTGTACGCGATGACACGGGAGATGGGAGAACCGTTGTTGCAGCAGCGGCAAAGGTGGATGTCATTGGCACAGGATGTAGCCTCTCATATTTCCGCTTAGCCTCAGTGTAGGTCAGGTGGTCCAGGGTCTTATATTCCATTCTCTTCTGTTCTTTCTGGAATATCCTACAGTCCGGCAAGCTAGAGGAATGGTGTTCTCCGCAGTTAACACAGATGGCAGGTGTGGCAGATGGAGTACTGGGATGCGAAGGACGTCTACAATCTCGACACGTGATGCCAGATGTACATCGGGAAGACATATGCCCAAACTTCCAGCACTTAAAACTCTGCATCGGGGGGAGGGATATAGGACTTCACATCACAAAAGTAAACCATCAGCTTGACCTTTTCGGGTAAGGTGTCACCCTCAAAGGCCAAGATGAAGGCACCGGTGGCTACCCGATTATCCCTCGGACCCCGAGGGACACTCCAGATGAAGTGAACACCTCGTCATTCTAGGTTGGAGCGCAGTTCATCGACTGACTGCAGAAGAAGATCCCTGTGGAATATAATAGCCTGGACCACATTTAAACTCTTACGGGGCGTGATGGTAACTGAAACATCCCCCAACTTGTCGTAAGCAAGCAACCTCCATGACTGGGCAGAGGATGCTATTTTGATTAGAACTGACAGAGCGCATTTTGGCTACACCCTACACCTCCCCGAACTTGTCCTCTAAATGCTCCACAAAAAATTGAGGCTTCATCGACATAAATGATTCACCATCAACTCTCGTACGGACGAGGTACCAGTGTGAATAACCTTCAATGCCTTCTTTAGCCATATGTTCCTCCCATGGAGTGGCCACGGAGGGAAATAATCTTGGATCGTATTTTTTGCCGTTGAGGTTAGACCTCAATCGCTTAGAGACTGCTGGTGGAGGCCCACCAGCGAGAGATGTACCACGCTTCATTGCGGGTCATCCACCCTGATGCCACCCACTCCGACCAGGGGCTCTCCCCACGGGCACCACCCAGCCACAGCAAAGACCACCTGGCAGGATGGCCTTTGCCGGGAGTCCTGATGCTCCAGAGAGATAGGAATCTACTCCTCGGCATACGTGGGGAAGGAGCAGCTCAGGCATCAGCAGTGCGATCCCTGTGTAGTCAGGGGGCTACCACCAAGAGGGTACATGACGTCCCCACCACAACGGACTGGCTACCGTGCTGGATGTCGGGTGTCGAATATTCATTTATATCCAGAGGGCAAAGATAGAAGTGCACAATGGAGGGAATGTATGCTACCCAGAACACACTGCAGCTGATATGGCCACAAGCTCGGTGTAAGTCCAACTCCATGACAAAATCGGGTGTGCCAGATCTTAGGTCAAGATGGATTGAAGATGCACCACGTAAGGCGTCCTTCCCCAAATGGTACGCACTAAAAGAAAATTTTAAAATGTAGTGGTCAAACCCCTTAGGGGACCATCACATTAAAGCCGAAATGTTGGAGAATCCTTTTAGTCGCCTCTTACGACAGGCGGGAATACCGTGGGCCTATTCTAACCCCCGAACCCGCAGGGGGGCAGGGACAAAGTAGCCACACAGTTGTATGCATGTTCTGTACTAGTCATTTCTCAATAAGGACCTTGTCCAAAGCTCAGAAATATTTCCAGTCTTGTTTATATGCCACCTACCACTCAATGCCTCTATTATATGGCATGGTGTTACCTTTACTTGGACCATATGATTAACAGTACAAAAGAAACAAGTAAACGAAAATCAGAATGGTCATTCAACTAGTTGAAATTTTCTCCTTCCCCATGATTTGAGTTAAGGGCTTAACTACACCATCATGACTCGTGTAACTTTTATGAACATGTTGCATGTGTACACACAAGTAATTGCAGAAAACAGATGGGTCAGTGGTCAATTTAAACTTGTTAGCATTTTACACGACACAACTATCACTCAATAACGAATAGCACACTAAAGTGCAACAACAGTAGTTAGTTTGAACCAATGTTTTTTGAGAAAATGTAAGAATGACAATAGCAGATAAACACAAACAACAGCACATTACGAGATGAAATTTTGTGGACCTGTAAGTAGTGGGATAGTTACTTCACAGCATAGATTTGCATGAGAATGTAGTTATACAGTCAACTGTATAAAGTCAGCTTATTGAGCATGCAGTGAGATTATAAACTTCGTTCTACCAAAGACCTGATTCTCACCATTCATATTTATGTACAGGGTGACAATTATTGAACTTCATGAAATAAAATCATCATAACGGGTTATGTTAGGACATTCAAACTGCATGCATTGCCACGAGACATGATGGGAATTAGTATGTCCATGCATGGTTTGGTTTAGAGATTAAGCCCACTTTCATTTGGATAGGTTCGTCAATAAGCAAAACTGGCACATTTGGGGGGACTCAGAAACTGCTTTTCACAATCGAGAAGTCTCTTCACCCTCAACAGGTGACTGTGTGGCGTGCAATGTCCAGTCATAGAATAATTGGTGTGATATTCCTTGATGGCATGGTGACTACTGAATGGTACCTGAAGGTTTCAGAAGATGATTTCATCCCCATTATCCAAAGTAACCCAGATTTTTGACAAGATGTGGCTCATGCAAGATGGAGCTCGACCCATCAAAGCAAAAAGAGTGTTTGATGTCCTGGACAAGCTCTTTGGGGACAGCATTCTGGCTCTGAGGGTATCCAAGAGGCCCTGGCATGGGCCTCGATTGGCCAGCATCTTCTCTGAATCTGAACACATTCTATATTAAAGACAAGGTGTACAGTAATAACCCCAAAACCATTGTTGAGCAGAAAACAGCCATTCATTCAGCAGAAAACAGCCATTCATTCAGCAGAAAACAGCCATTCATTCAGCAGAAAACAGCCATTCAGCAGGTTATCGACAGAATCAATGTTCCGACACTTCAGAGCTTCTTGCAGAATTTCACTATTCGTATGCACCACTTCATCATCAAGGATGACAGGCATATCATAACCTAAGTCTGATAATCTGTAGTCACATTTACATGTTGAATAAAGTGTGCGCTCACTGTAGTTTGTCCTTGTTACATGGAATATGTCTGTTACCTATTCTGTATACCTGTTGGATTGAATACTGTTTGTGACAACTAGTCTCTCGATAGCCACATTCAAACACTCAGATCAAACTGCCCCAGTTTTCTAGTTTCATCTTGTAGTACACCTAATACAATAATTGGCATAGTAATCACTACACTCAAAAGTGGTGCTGTCTATCCAATAAGGATGTTCACAACACTATACCACCTATCTTCGCAAAATCGATCTGCAACCCTTCAGGCACCTCAGCCAAGTGTGCAGCCTACATGGTCCCTGCACGCCTCAGTATCGCAGACTTACCCAGTCTCAGTAATGGAATGACACCATGCAGTGGTACCAGCACTAGCAGATGCCACCAGTTCCAAAAGATCTATTCATGTCTGCCACACAGGTGACCAGAAAATAGTGTAACGAGTATTCCATTACCTGCCACTATAAAGGTTGGCGCTAGAGCTAAAGAAGTCAGTTCTTCCAACTTCGAGCCTCTCCTAGCCTCCAGGAAGGTACTACTCACACTACCGTCTTAGGACACTCTCTAAGCCCATCGTAGGGACTGACACCACTGTATTCATCCTTCGTCATTGCTCTCTTGGCACAATCAGACTCTATCCAAGGTAGGCTTTTCTGCTCGTATGCTAGTGTTATTTAGGACAGCTTATTCACATTTAGAATATTTTCCATTCAAAGGCACCTGTCTATGAAGATCCCAATTGTGCTACTATTTCAGGCTTTAGGATCATCCTACTGACAAGTCTTCACGCCTGTGAAAGATTGTAATTGTGATTTTGTTATTATTGGTGAAGCAGACGTTTCCTTCTTTGATTAAAAAAATTTGGAAACATTCATCACTGTTTTTCCCGTCAAAATAGACCTGTAATATGTATTTTATTTCTAAACATACAAAAGCACTTGCTACCTTTTCCTCCTGACAACAAACCACCCTCCTCTCCCCTCACATCACACACCACCAGTGGGGTATGTTAATAATAAAGATACTTCATAACGGCATCACTGCAATGTGAGATACAGAGGCTGGAGCAGCATCAGTTCAGTAGGGGCAGATGCTACAGTGGAAAAACATGCAAGATGACAAGGCATCTGAAGGACATAAAAATTATGTGCAATAATGAAATTTCAAATTTTGAGATTTTAAGCAATTAGAAGTGAATAATTTAGAAAAGACTATAACGAAAATGAAAGGGAAGTAAAGTCATCCAACTGTCATACATTCTACATGGTGTTTGTTATGAAACTTTCACTACTTGAGAGGGCTCCCATGAAGAATGAGATATCATAGGATGATGGCACTTTGTGGAAACATTTGTAATGGCACGAGGAAAATAAATAATGAACAAACCATTGGAAGAAATATTTTAATTTTGACATTACAGGGCAAAATTTGTTAACAGTGGACCATGTTTATGTTCCAGATTACAAATGATGTTCAGTGTGATGACTACCTATAACCATGACAGCTTGGGACCGCACTAGAGGTACCATTTCACACTTGTTCACGGCACTTTTTGAACCATGGAAAATGAAATGTTCAGCTGGCGTGACATAACTCTTGCACTGCTCTGAGACCGCACATTGCATCCAGCATTCTCAGCCATGGCAACAGTAATTACTTCAACAATTTTCACTATTGGCTGTTGGCATCTCCCACGAGCTAATCCCAAATTGCCAATTAATTTGAACTTCCAAATCATGTTCTTCAACCCTGGTGCTGTGGAAAGAGGACCTCTCCATATTCCTTCCATGCGTCGATACTATTGCTGTTGTTTTGATGAAACAACCTTGCAAGTAAAGCCCTGCTCACCTTGTCCATACCGAATGTGACAGTCTGCAACTGTAATGCTCACTGATGCTTGTGCTTAAACACTATGTTGCCATACAGTACCAGCACCTAACAGCATGTCACGACACTAACACTACTAACAACGCAAATCCTGTACTGAACAATCTAAACATCATTTCTATAAGGTTGGTATAAATGTTGTAGGATGTAAATACAGGGTGTATTTGAAAGAATCATCTGATTTGGCACATCTATATTTCTGAAGCTAATAAACATATATAATGCATTTTGTTTTTTGATGAATGGGAAACTCAACAACTTGTTTTTTTTCCCCCCATAAGCATTCAATATGGCCCCCCTTGAGATGCACAACATATGTCAACACGATATTCAAATTGTTCCCACACTTCAGCGAGCATGTCTTAGTTACAGCTTCCACAGCTGCTGTTATGCGATGTCTCAGTTCATTCATTGTTATTGGTAACAGAGACATATAAACACAGGCTTTCATAAACCCCCCACAAGAAATAATCACATACAGTCAGATCCAGTGACATTGGGAGGCCAGTAATGTAACACTGAGTCATTTGGTCCAGTGTGACCAATCCATCGTTCAGTAATACTTTGATTTAAAAATTCCCACACTTCCAGATGTCAGTGCGGTGGTGCCCCATCCTGTACCACGTCACTACAGTTTGCCCTTTCCAACATTACAGACAGTTCTTTTTGATACAGTCTGTACTTTTGGATTAAAAGAGATCATGCACCAAAAAGCAGAAGCATTCACTTGTCAATAGGCACACACATAAGAAAGAAAACTTGCTATATTTCCAAGTTATGCTTTGATGAACTAGAGTACAGCAGAATAAAAGCTACACAGCTACACACACACACACACACACACACACACACAAACACACACACACACTTCTACGCTCCTGCCGGCACAATGTGTGTGTGTGTGTGTGTGTGTGTGTGTGTGTGTGTGTGTGTGTCAAAGGTCTATTGATTTGTGTGTGTGTCTTCGGCAACTCAATGTATCCGCTTTTTGGTAAGTGGTCTTTAATCCAAAAGTACTGTGTGATTACTAACCATTTTGCATGAAAACTGTGGTTTCCACATAGTTGTGCTCTTTCCAAGCAAGAATCACACACTACACAAAGATGACTTGATAACGTGCAGATGTCACTGCACACCTGACAGGCTCTCTGGTTGTATTCTCTTCAAAGAAGAATGGACCAAGAATAATGGTGCTTGTGAATCCACATCACACAGTCACATATGGTGAGCGCAATGGCTCTTTGTACCCAACGCATGGATCTGTGTATTCACTGCACCCTGTAGAGTAAAATGTGCCTTGTAACTCCATAGAATATTGCCTAGCCATGTCATCAACTTCGATTCATGCAAGAAACCAAAGAGAAAATTCAGAACATCGTTGTGGATCATGAGATTCCCACTGCTGCACTGTCTGGATTTCGTACGGGTACCAGTGTAATACGGACTGCAAAACTTTCTGTACTGTTCACCACAGGATGGATAATTCATGTGACACTCTTCTTGATAGACATACTGTTCACTCATATTATGGCTTGTCAAATGAGAGTGTGGATGTCATATTTTCATACAAACTGTATACAGTGCCACATTCACATGTGATGGCCAAAATTGGAACCATTTTTTCCAACTTAAATTGGTTCCTCATTAATGCATTAGAATATCTACCAAGTTTCACTGCCATACAATAATTACAGAACACTCTGGACCTCCATGAGTAATGGAATTTTAATTATAAACACTTGGTATTTACTTCCTATAAAGCTGGGTACCCATATGGTAAATAGTTTTCAGTCTCACTGGCTCAAGTAGTGAAAGTTTAATTATAACCACAGCATAATTATCACAGAGGCAACCAGTGAATAAAAATCACAGGGAGAGTAATTATGGAATAAGTAATGTGAGTCACTAAATGTTCTGGATATTATTAACAAGAACAGATAACAATGTTGACCTGTCAGGATGCGTGTAGAATCTCACTGTACAGGTTGATTTAAATTTAGCAGTCAGAATGAGAAAGGAAGGATGAGATCTCATTGAAATTTTATGAAAATTCAATTACTGACTGCTATTGAACATGGCTGTTAATATTGAACCAAATGAATAGACAGTAATAAAATTTTGCAAGCACCACAGAAATTGAGAATTTTATGAAAACAGAATAGTGTTTTGAACAATAACGACTGCAGAGGCTCATAGGTAAGGATATTCTTTTCAGTCATTATGTATAGACCTCTATAACACGACTTACAGTGTCTTTGAAATTTACAAATAAAGTACTGACCTGCATTCCACTGTAGAAGATCCACAACAGAAAATGAAATATCGGCAATGCCAGCAAACGTAAGGCAAGACAAGTCACACCTGTTCTCTTTAGGTTGAATGTAGTTGCCAAACACCTCCTGTGAACAAAGTATTTTTTAAAAAATTTTCAGGCATTTAGATTTTGAAAGCAGCCTACTGATGGGATACTGAGGACAAAGCTTCTAGATAACTGTTTTATACATTGCATTTTGAACATATTTTCATTTTTGTACCTGGAGAGTGTTCACTTATAACTAATTAATGAAAGAAACCTGAAGCATAAATACAGAAAGATATATATTGTCACGTGAAAAGCACAATAAAGTCCAAATCCACAGCCAGGGTTGTCAAAGAAGTACAACACTTAGAACTGAACGTACATTTAATACTGACACCATTGTACAGCCACAACAGAACTGACCTCCAGGACAAAGTGCTTTTTATACAAGCATGAAATATTCCAGAATATAAAAACATTACAAATACATTCCAATAACCTTCCAGAATGAATAATTACTTAATAAAACATATGTCTGTATATTTGAATTATTTTATTTCTTCGTTATTAAATCTTAATACCATGATATGTCCAATATTTCTGTAAAACAGATCTTCTTCTTCTTCTTCTTCTTCTTCTTCATCTTTTTCTACTACTACTACTACTACTACTACTGGGTTGGTGCACAAGTTTGTAGCATTTTTCCATAAGTTTAATAGACATATAACAGAGACTTTCGTCATCAATAACATATTCTCCTTCACTATTTACAAAAGTCTTCCAATGATGGGGTAACTTTTCGAACCCATTACTGTGGAAATCACATGGTGTTGAGGCGAAGAACTCGTCAAGCCATGTTTGGAATTCATGTTCAGCCAGAAAAGAAATTCCTTGAGGTTAATTTGATAGATAGCAAGAAAGGTAGAAATCCGAGAGCACCAAAAGAGGTGGGTGCAGAATGACTTCCCAACCCAACTCCTGCACAGTGTTTGTCAGTCCAGTAGAACAAGAGCAGGCACTGTCGTGCAGTAGTATCACTTCCCGCTGTCTTCCTGGGTGCTGTTCTTGGATTGTGTCTGCAAGAGGTCTGCAAGATGTCTTACTTGATTGAATTGTGTCTGCAAGACGTCTTACTTGTTGACAATAAATGTCAGTAGTAATGGTTACACTTTGAAAAAGCAATTCATAGTAACCACACTATGGCTGTTCCATCAAATGCAGGACATTATCTTTTGTAGATGCATGCTGGTCTTCATACTGTGAGTTGCTGCTTTGTTTGAGTTCAACCATTCCTTTCTTATTCTTACCAGTAATGATATGGAATACCAGGATACCAGTAATGATACAGGATATGAATGGTCAGTGTTGTTCATGAGCCAACTGATGACGAGTAAGCAGATATGCACATACTGCCAGCAACTGATTATTGTGGTTTTGACTTAGAGCATGCGGTACCCATTAACCCAATTTTTGAGCTTTCTTCATCGTATGCTAATGTCGCATAATGGTGGAATGATCATGATACATCACATTTGCCAGTTCTCAAGTACACTTATGTGTTTAAATGATCTTCATCAAACCCAGAAGGACTTCTTGAACATGGAGTCACGAATGTCAAAACAATTCTCCTTAAAATGAGAAAACTATTTTCTTATTGTGCTCTGTCCAATGGCATTATCCCATACACTGTGCGAATGTTTCGGGCTGCCTCTGTTGCTGTCACCCCTCTATTGAACTCAAACAGAAGAATATGCTGGAAATGTCCTAGTTCCTCCATTTGGCACTCTACTTTCTAGCATCCACAACTCCAATCACTATCTCCAAATGAAAAAATGACAATATGCAAACTCAAAAGGCAACAGTGAACAACAAATAAAATATTACAATTGATAAATAAACCCATAGCAACCAAATGCCAACACATAAAACAAAAGTGCTATGAACGTATGCACCACGACTACTACTACTACTACTACTACTACTGCCACCACCACCACCACCACCACCACCACGACTACTTGCTGGTGGTTGGGTTTGAACTGGTGATCCGCAAAACATCTGCCAGCAAAGCTAACCACTATGCTTTACTGAGTGCACCACTACTCCTGGCATCGTTTTCTCCTGAAGTAACAATGACCCACAGTTCAGAGGTTCTCACTGCAGCTGATTACAGTACCTGGGATCTAGATCTAGTCAATGGTTCTCTGCAGGGTGGTGTTGGCAAATCCCTATGTTATGGGCATGTTGTTACACCCTCTTCACTACAATGAGCATCAAAGGTAGCCCCTCCCATCAAAGCTTTGTGATCAAGAAAAGTTAGGTCTTCAGTTTCCTCGAACCTCCCATTGTTGATCTGCACCTCTGGACTGTAGTACGGCCTCATACAGAAGGCACGTGCAACATCTCTGCACTTTTCTCTTGTGGATGAAGGGTCACAATTCCTAACTTCATATGTGACGCCTGAAAAGTGAAGAAGGATACGATACGGACCATAGAAGCCCTTTAGTAACTTTTCCAATACCTTTACTTTCTGCAAAGACATGAAACTTCATATCAAGTCTTCTGGGCTGTATCTCACTTGTTGGCGCTTGGCATTATAGCACTCTCGGTGTTTGTCCTGGATGTCCAGGACTGGTATGTGAACCGACTGTCTGGTACCGAGCGCCATGGGTTTCGAATCCGCGCCAAACAGCATGGAACTCTATGACCCCTAGAGGCCTCTGCAGCAGTCATGCTGTAAGCCATGGCTGTGCACGCTCTTAGCCCCGAAACTAATGTGAGGCACCACTGTGGAGCGCGTGGTCCCAGTGGCCAATAGTGACATACCCTGCTGTGTATTTAGGTGGCTGCCTCTCATGCAGTGAGGCAATCTGGTATTCACATTGAGTCAGTTGATATCTCGCTTACAGATATCATGTTTACGTTGCATGTGCTTACTTCCCGTTTACGAGTGGACATTGTTTTGATTTCGTGAGGTTATCTCTTGTGACCCCCTTGCGTAATACTTTGTTGTTGATCTTTGTGTCTTGCTCGGTTGTCTGTTGTCGTCCTTGTTCTTCCATTCCCGTTTGTCTGTCTTGTTCGTTTGCAGGCCGCTCCCGTTGAATCCCGCCGTGTTTTCATTAGCGGCAACCCTGCGACCATTCCTGTTGCAGTTACAACATTTTGGCGATGAGGTAAACGGTAGTCACTGTTAGCATGGAGGCTAAGTTGGTCTGTCTACTGGAACCACGGCAGCAGCTCATGCAGCAGCAGCAGCAGCAGCTCCAGTTACACATCTTACAAAAGTCGATGTTGTTGCTAATGGACAAAGTCGATGTTGTTGCTAATGGACAAAGTCGATGTGGTTGGTAATGGACAAAGTCGATGCCCAGGATGCATTACCGCCACAGCTTCTGAGTCCTCAGGTGTCCAATTCTTTCCCATGTCCACTGTCATTCCCACCATTTAATGACGCTATAGAAGACTGAGAAACATACTTACATTGGCTGAAACAACATCTCACGACTTTTCAAGTCACGGATGACCCCTTGCAATGGTGGTCGTTTTTGTCTTGGGCTCCCCAGACACATTCATTCTTCTTCGCAAGTTGGCACCCTTGTCAGATCCTGTGGCTCTCTCTTTCCAGGAGCTATGCCTTTTGCTGACAAACTATTATTCACAGTGCTACCATGTGGTCGCCTCTCAGCTGGAGTTCCACCAGTGCCATAAACAGCCTGGCCAATCATATCATTCCTGGATCACGGAGTTGCAGGGTCTCAGCTGTCGATGTGAATTTACATGCACCAATCTGCAGTACAAGGCTTTGTATGTGGACTCCCTGATACAAGATGTGGTGGTTCAGCTGGCTCCCGATCCTGAGGCCTGCACAGCGGCGCTGAAACTAGATAATCCCTCACTGGAAGAGACTCTCCGCATGACCCACTCATTTGAAATTGCTCAGGTGGCCAACGAGCTCATGGTGTGGCCGCAAGTGGCGGCGATCAGTGCATCTCTGCGGGTTCCACCCTCGCGACATAAGACGTGGCCCGGCCAATAGTCGCCAGTGTTGTCGGGCCTCCTCTTTGTCTGATGTCTCTATGACATCAGAGCCTCTGGTCGCCCCTTGTCGCGGGTTGTGCGGCCCACTTCCATCTTGCCCACAGTGCTTTACCGCATACTCTCTAGTTGATTGCCTCCAACACTGGAAAACGTGCATGCTGTGTGAGAAAGAGGGCCACATTTGATCTGTTTGTCGTAATCGCTCGACTCGCTCCCGTCCTGCCCCTACTGGGCCTCAGGATATAGTACATGCTTTGCAATCTGTTGTCTCGCTGGAGGACCCATCAGCACGGAAGTTATTCCTCTCACTCTGCCTTTTTACTGAAGATGTCCGACACTGGGGCCACCGTCTCCCTGATTAATATTGCGACATATACCCACCTGGGCTCCACTGTGTTGTCGCCTCCGTCTCGGCGTATGGTCACCTATGGCAACAGTTCCATTCCCTGTTGTGGGCAGTTTGTCATCCAGGCGACATACAAACATGTTCCCTGGCTCCCTATCTGGCTGTCATCAACCATCCATTGGCTTTGAATAGTTTTGGCCTGGATGCATTTCCACTGTTCGGCTTTTCAATTTCCGATGAAGTTAAGGTCATTTCCACGGCTGTTCCTTTTCAGGACTTTGATGATCTGTGCTCGGCTTTTGCATCATTGTTTGCAACGGATCTCGGGTGTGCTTCATGTTTTCAGGCGCACATCACACTTCGGCCGGATGCGCAGCCTCGCTTTTTCCGGGCCAGACCCATTCCGGTGGCCTTACAGCCAGCAGTTAAGCAGGAACTTGATTGGCTCCAGGCTGCTGGCGTCCTAGAGCCTGTGACATACAGTGCTTGGGCAACACCACTGGTGGTCTTACAGAAACCCAATGGGTCCCTTCAGCTGTGTGGGGACTTCAGCACTACTGTCAATGCTTAGCCCTTAGTAGACACTTAAGCCATTCTCCGACAGGAAGACCTTCTTGCCAAGCTTGCAGGGGGCAAGTACTTTTCCAAGATCGACCTGGCTGAGGCATACCACCAGTTACCGTTGGATGTGGATTCCCAGAACATCATGGTCCTCAACACATCTTTCAGATTATACAAATACAAGCACCTTCTACTTGGTGTCCCTTCAGCGCCAGCAATTTTCCAGAAGTTTCTGGAGCAGCTTACACAGCCTATCCCAGCCTGTGTGAATTATCTGGACGACATCTTTGTCACCCTGTGTTCCCGCCAGGAACATTTGCACAACCTCAGCACCTTATTTCACACTCTGCAATCTGCAGGTTTACGTTGTCGGCTGGACAAGTGTTGTTTCTTTTCAACCGGAAGTGTAATACTTGGGCCACTGGCTTAGCAAAGATGGCATTCGCCCTTCGGATCGCAATGTCACGGCCATTGAGGCGCTTCCTCATCCCAAGGACTTATCTGCACTCCAGGTATTTTTGGGCAAGGTTACTTATTACTTAAAGTTCTAACCCCAAGCTGCCTCCGTTGCTCAACCCCTCAATCACTTGCATCGCAAAGTCGTACCTTTTGATTGGACTCCTGCCTGTGACCAAGCTTTTCTCCATTTAAAGACCTGCTGAAGTCTGCCCCTTGCCTTACTCACTTCTCTCCAGACTGCCCCTTGGTTGTGGCAGCTGATGCGTCGGCATACGGCATTGGGGCAGTCCTTGCACATTGGAATACCAATGGCTCAGAACAGCCCATTGCTTATGCATCTAAGACGTTAACCCCAGCACAATGGAACTACTCCCAGATTGAAAAGGAGGCCCTGGCAATAGTGTTCGCCATCCAAAAATTTCACATCTATCTCTTTGGGGAAAAATTCACCCTCCTGATGGACCATAAGCGCTTAGTTACACTTTTCTGACCCGACTCTCACCTTCCAGAGAGGACAGCTCAATGTCTCCAGTAGAGATGAGTCATTTGGCAACTAACAGGTCCAAAGGAACGGTTCACCAAGATTAATGGAATGAGCGAGGAACAAATTCTAAGGAACAGTCTTTCATAGTTCACTTTGATTGCGGCTTTCTACTTATGGTTCCCAGGAACGGGAAACGGTTGGTCTCATTCCCGTAACGGCACATCGGCCGGTCTCGTTCCAGGCTCGGTCCCGTTCCCATCTGTCTCCGTCTCAGTCTCGCTAGGCCGGACTCTTCCTTCTTCATATGGCCACTTGTCGCAGTTCCACTGCCGACTGCTCATAGTTAGTTCAGTATTGAGTTGTTGTTGTTCGTTTTGTTTGCTTCGCATGCCTTTTCTAGATCTGTTTGAAACCTTTTTTGAACTGTGAACTTCTGGTTCTTTTTGTATTCTATTCAGCATCCACAACCGGTAATTAAAATGTATTTTATAATTACGTAAACTACATAAAAATTACATGGTATGTAATACCTACATCTTTTCAGGTAACAAAACGGCGTATCAGCTTACTTTACAAATTCGATAAACAGTTGAACAAATACTTGTAAAAAGGCAAGATTTTTTTGTTATTACACATGCAAAGGACGTCGGCATGGCATACATGAGTGGCCATTTTCCGTCTTTTTTTGATCCAAGGTAAAAGAGCACATTCATTGTTATGGAAGGCAGACCGACTTACAACCGAATGAAGGCTGCACTTCATAATAGAGTGTATGGTGTCACATTTTGTAAAGAGAATATGATAACTCCTACAATATTATTTCAGTGGCGCACGAAAAATAGGCCCCAAGTACTAGACTGCTCATTGTCACTTACCGATCATCATCTATTGTTTTGAAGTTGTTTGCATTAGCTTATTTGTTATTTCTTCACTGCCTAATTATTACATGTTTATCTATTCTGCTCGCAGCAGTCAACAAAACGTGTGTAATTGCCAAGCAGTCTGTACTCAGGGTCGCTTTTTCGTACGTCACCTTTATTATTTCACTGCGATCAACCACATAACGCTACAGATGGCTAAACAAGATGTTTTGCAGAATCACGAAAATTACAAGTATGTGAGAATTCTGTTACGAAAAAAACTCTGTACTCCAGGGTGGAGGTAAGTCCCCCTCTTGGTGCCTTCCATCTTCAGTCACCTATGCTACTAATTTTCAATTTTTCATAAGAACCATATACCAAGCACAATGAACGGTGAACGAGTAAAAAGTAACGGTTAAAAGAGCGATCACCAGTGAACTAGTTCCCAAGGATGAATGACTTTGCCCATCTCTAGTCTCTAGCACTGGGCATTATTTATACGGAATTACACTTACACAATCTGGTATAAGCCCACCACCCACCATGCTAACACGGACACTTTGTCTTGTCCCCCACCAGGCCCCAATCCTGCGTTTGACCACCAGGAGGTCCTCTGCTTTCACACTGATTCTGCCCGCTGGGATCCACTGGATGGTCTGCCTCTTATGGCTGCTCACATTGCCAAGGCGCAGACACCCTATCTTGCAGCAGGTTCTCCGCTACATGGTCCACAGTTGGCCCACCTATATTACTCGTTGGATGCAGACCAACTTCAGCCCCTGGCACCACCTGTCCCACACGCTCCCCATGGTCGATGATGTCCTTCTGTTGGCCACGGAGTCGGATGCCTATCGGGTGGTCATTTCTTGGTATTTTCGACATCACGTGCTCTGTTTGTTACACAGCGGGCACTGGGCTATGTCCTGCATGAAAGTTTTGGCTTGCCGGCATGTGTATTGGCCCGGCATCGATGGCAAAATTGACTGCTTGGTCCATAGGTGCACTGTGTGTGTGTGTCACCAGGCAAACACCCCCCTCCCCCTCACCCCTCAGTCATTCGCCCCCTGGCTTATGCCTCACCGGCCCAGGGATCATATCATTCTCAATTTTGTGGGACCGTTTCTCGGGTCCATGTGGTTACTTATCGTTGATGCCTACTCCAAATACCCATATGTCGCCCGCATGGTATCCACCACCACACACCAGAGACCACACTCATCCCTGGCCCAGGTTCTCACCATTGAGGGCCTGCCTCACACATTGTCTCCGATAAGGGCCCCCAATTCGTGGCACCCTCCGTCCACGTCTTCCGTCAGGCCAATGGTATCAAACATATCCGTAGCCCGCCTTTCCACCCTTCCTCCAAAAGTGCAGCGGAGAGACTTGTCCACACATTTAAACAACAGTTGACAAAGGTGGTCGAAACATCTCCCATCACATCGGCCCTCACCCTGTTCTTGAGCACATATCGCACCATGCCAATTGACGGACATAGTCCGGCGGAGATCCTATACGGGTGGCAGACGTGGACCCTTTCCCATTTGCTGATGCCGTCACCCTTCCACCACTGCTCCCGGACCTCTCAGCATTATGCCCCTGGCAGGGCCGTGTGGGCCCGCGTGTATGGGAGCAAGTCGGGTTGGACGCTCGCCACGGTCGTCGCAGCCCACAGGTAGCATGTGATGTCAGTGTAGATGTCAAAAGGGTTGGTGCTCCGCCGACGTACCACTGTGGGACTCCCGCCACTGCCTCCTCCTACGCTGCCTCCTCCTGGTACAGACATGGTCCTCGAGTTGCCGCAACTGACCCCAGTTGTTGCCTCTCCGCGAGCCTGCTGCTGGCTTTCCCCGCCCCCAGGTGGATTGGAGGTTCCCTCCAATGCCCTGGCCTCTGGATTGACCATCATGGACACCTCAAGACGTCTCTTCTTCCCAAACAATGGCAGTTGACGAGCCTGGGTCTTCTCCCATCTGCCGACCACCACGACACTGTCCGGTGCATTTTTTGCCCCTACACACAAGTTTCAGGGGGGTGGGATAGGGCACTGAGCACCGCAGGTTTTGAATCCATGCCAGTTGGCATGGAACTCTATGACCACTAGAGGTCTAATGTGAGGGTGCCACTGTGGAGCACGTGGTTCTAGCGGCCAATAGCGACATAACCTGTCGTGTATTTAGGCAGCTGCCTCTCACGCAGTGAGGGAGTCTGGTATTCACTTTGAGTCTGTTGATATCTTGCTTACAGACATCGTGTTTACGTTGCATGTGCTTACTTCCCGCTTATGAGGGGACGTTGTTTTGATTTCATGAGATTATCTCTTGTGACCCTGCTGCTTAATATTTTGTTGTTGATCTTTGTGTCTTGCTCGGTTGTCTGTCATCGTGCTTGTCCTTCCATTCCCATTCGTCTGTCTTGTTTGTTTGCGGGCCGTTCCTGTTCGGTCCTGCCACATTTTTGTTAGCAGCAACCCCAAGACCATTCCTGTCGCAGTTACAAAAAACTGCCTTACTACTTTGGTCCTGTGTTTGATGCAGTCATCCTGAATATCATATTACTGGAATGGGAACAGTGTATTCATTGGCATTTTGACCAAGCGACTGTGGAGCAGAAAGAATGGTGTGAAGCCGGTAGTGCCTTGCTTCACAGTGTTGCATGTAAATGTCACAATGGGCAGTATTGTATCACAATGTCTCTGTTTGCCATCAACATACATATCTGCCAGCATCTGATTAAAGCTTTCAGTGAGGCCATGTGTCTGTGAATGGTGGGCTGTCATCATCCTGTGGGCGATGTGAAATTATCTTCAACACTAGTCTCAAGTGGGAAACTTGTCTACTATCAGAGATTGTCACACAAGGTACTTCAAAATGACATTCTACATGGAACTTTGCAATTTCCAGACCTTCAGTAGTTGGCACAGCTTTCGTGACAACATAGTAGGTGATGTAGTCAGTACAGTCCACTATCCATTCATAGCCATTAGTCAATTTCGGGAACCTCCCAAAGACGACTATTCTATTTGGTTGAATGGTGTTGCTGCAGGCTGGCCGGGTAGCAGATGCCCTGCAAGTAATTGCGGCACATGTTTCAGTTGATGGCATTCCTTCCAGTGGCTCATATAGTCCCTAATGGATCAGTGGAGACCTGGCCTGTAATACCTGCAATGATATGGTCTAGACTATTTGTGAATCCTAGGTGACCAGATATTGGAGTGTCTTGGAAATACTTCAGGATCAATGGCCACAGATGATCTGGGATGACGAGCAACCATTTCTGCCCCATCAAATTATAGTTACCCTTATACACTAAGCAGATCCAGAAGGATGTAGGTTGCAGTAGGTACTGGGAGATGAAGAAGCTTGCACAGGATAGAGTAGCATGGAGAGCTGCATCAAACCAGTCTCAGGACTGAAGACCACAACATATACAATGTTTCATTTATTAATTGGCCTCCTCCTTTGGTTGGTTCCTCATTCTTCAAGGTTTCTCTGGTTTCAGCAATGCTGGATCTTCATTTTTTTCAGCAGAAATGCCATTTAATACAGCAATGACTAAGATTTCATCCATGCTGCTCTGCCTAAGGATTCCTTGAAAGGCAGTCAGTGTCATTGTGTTTGTGTCTGTTTTTATATACCACTGTGATGTCGTACTCCTGGAACCTCAGTACCCATCTCACCAGTCAACCCAACAGATCCTTCAGGCTAGTCAACCAGCACAGAGACTGGTGATCCATCACAGCAGTAAATTGTTTGCCAGATAAATACAGTCGGAACTTGTTGATGGCCCAAACAACTGCTACGCACTCTTCCTCAGCTGTAAAGAAGGTTTTCTCAAACATGGACAGTACTCGTAAAGCATGAGCTATCAACTTTACAGCACCTTCCTGAATTTGCGCCACAGCTGCCCCTACCCGAAAACTACTAGCATCTGTGTGAAGTTCTGTCTCAGCATTCTCATCAGACAAAGCTAGGACTGGAGATGATGTTAGCACCTCCTTAAGGACAAGGAAAAACATTTCTTGTGCATCATTCCAGGAAAATTTTTGAGACTCTCCAAAGTAGTTCTTGTAAGGGATGTGCCTTAGAATGAAGTCCTTTATGAATTGCCAGTAGTATAAGCACATTTCATGAAAACTTCTCACATCATGCATGTGTTGAAGAGTTGGAAAATCTGCGACTGCTCTTACTTTCTCTGGATCAGCATGGACACCATCATCATTCACTAGGTGCCTCAAGATTTTAATATCTTAGGTGGTGAAGAGGTACTTTTCTGGATTCAGGTGGAGACCTGTAATCTGAGCACACTTCATTTCAACACGTCTGTTTTCAAATAATTAAATAAATAATAAAATAAAATAAAGACAACGTCCTCCAGATAGCATAGATACATAGCACATTTTTAGTTGTCAAAGCAGGTTGTCCAACATATTTTTGACGGTGGTTGGAGCATTACACAGTCAAATGGTGTAACTTCGAACAAACAGAGGGCAAGAGCAGCTGAGAAGGTAGTCCCTCCGGTCAGCCTCGTCAATCTTGATTTGTCAGTAGCCTATCTGCATGTCCATAGTTGAGAAATACTTTGCTCCTTTCAAGCAGTTCTGGGTATCATCACTGTGTGGCAGTGGATAGATATCTTTCTTCGTGATTTTGTTCAGTCATCAGTATTCAAAGCAGATGTGCAGTGTATCACCCTCCTTCTTCACGAGAACCACCAGAGAGGATGAAGGACTCTCTGAAGGTTCAATGACACCATTTCACACCATCTTCATCTTCTCAACTTCCTCCCAGATTGTCTGTCATTCAGCCGAAGATACACTACATGAACGCTGCCTAGTTGGTGGATGACGCCACTGCAGATATGGTGTTTTATCGTAAGTCTGTCTTTTCTCCACTCCAGATTTTATAGCATTAAATATTGTTGCAGAATAGCTATTATTCGCCGACATCATTCCCCAGTCAGGCCAGATCCTATTGGCAATTCGATGGCAGCTTCCACTCCTGGTGTAGTCTGTAGTGGTAGCCAAGTATATTCTTTGTCAATGGTAACAAGCTACCCATCCTGGACTGGTTCAGCTCTCCCTACACACATAACTCAAGATATGAATTGTGGCTAAGCATGACAATTAGTGATAAAAAGTTCTTATGATCGTCAATGGCATGTAGATTTCTTTTATAAGTAAGAGCAGCTTTTTGCAACTGAAAACATTTTACAGTTTAACTGTACGTCTCAAATGATGACGAACTCATCTTGTTGATTATGGCAGGATAACAATGTCTTCAATGTTAAACAACCATCCAGAGCAATTTTTGTTACGTGTGCATGTTGAAATTGTTCCACCAATCTGGAGCTCTGATCTTCCAAAGTCTGTTACTTTTTGTGATAACTGCAAGAAGTCCTATCCAAGAATAACAGTATGACCATATTCTGATAAAATGACAAATTTGAAAGAGTGTGTTCTGTTATCGATTGTTATTCTTGCAATGCTTCTTCCTGTAGGCTGGATGTATTTCCCCTTTGCCACCTACAGCGCAATTGCTTTTGCATCACATAACACAGTCTTCTTTAACTGGTGACAATAAGCATTCAACATTACAGATAAAGAAGTACCCTAGTAGACTTGTGTCCAGAGTGGTTGGCCTTTGATGATGATGTCTATGACATTTCCTGTCATCTTGGTAACTGCCGTTCATAGAGAACTTCCATCTGATGGTGCCACCTCCACAGATGGTCGACTCGTTTGGTTTTCATGACTTTTGTGGCTAGACAAGCAGTTAGCACCTCTAAGGCAATGGGTATGTTGGGGAGCTACCTCATCCAGAATACAGCAATGAGCTTCAGCCCACAGATCATCTATAAATGTTCGTAGTTGACTGGCATGAATAGGACTGTTGTGATGGCTGACGCCTTGCAGTGTAATAGTTATCAAACACTCGCCTTATTTCTCCACTCCAGGGCATCCACAGTGAAAATAGACTGGTGTGTTGTCCTCTGTCCTCCAAATGTCTGTTCCCCTCTGGGGCATTTTACTTGGTGGAGGAGAGTTGCACAGGTGTTTATCAAATGCCAGGTTGTTGTTGGACAGTAGTAGTGTAAGTCTGAGTTGGCTGGGTCCATTCTTCGTGGTGTGTTTGATTGGTGATTGGGGTTGGTGCCAAAGATCAATACTACTCTTCTTCAACATTCCCTATTACCTCTTGGTTGGTTCAATGTTCATAGCCACTATCTCTAATGTACTTGATCCGACAAGTTCTGGCTGCCATAAAATACTGCATTTCTTCTCTTACAATCTGGCGTATGACAGAAGAGTGGTCATGGTGGTATTCCACAATTTTTTTTTTTTTTTTTTAGGGCGCAAAACTTCTATGGTCATTAGCGCCCAGCCCGTGACGTAGAAAACAGGAAAAAACGAAATTGAAAATCAGCAGCAATGGGAACAAAGTCATAAAATTTGAGAAACTAAAGGCAGAAGGAATGCATAAAAATCCACTACAGAAAGGGGTTGGTTGTCCCCCAAAAAAAGGCTTCAAATGACTGACGTCATTTCACTGTCACTAATAAACTGTAGAACGCGGTCAGCTGAGCGCGTGTCATCTGCTAAAATCGACGATAGATCAGGCGATAGCTGTAGACGGGAGCGTAACGGATTAAAATAGGGGCATTCAATTAAAAGGTGTCTGACCGTCCACAGCTGAGAGGAGTGGGGACAGAGTGGGGGAGGATCACCGCTTAAAAGATGTCGATGACTAAAAAGACAGTGCCCTATCCGGAGTCTAGCTAAAATTACCTCCTCCCGACGACGCGTTCGGGAGGAAGAGGTCCAAGCGCAAGGAAGGGCTTTCACTTCCCGCAATTTATTGTGGGGAATTGGTCAAGCTTTCACTTCCCGCAATTTATTGTGGGGAATTGTTGACCAATGCACATGCCATAAATGAGCAACTTGGCGACATAAACCGCTCCGTAGATCGGTAAACGGAAGAGACTGAATAGCTGGCCGAGGAAGAGAGACTGCAGCCTTGGCCGCTATATCGGCCGCCTCATTTCCACAGATACCAGCGTGTCCCGGGAGCCAGAGGAACGCCACTGAGACGCCCCCCAGGTGGAGCAAGCGCAGACAGTCCTGAATCCGGTGGACCAGAGGGTGCACAGGGTAAAGAGCTTGGAGACTTAGGAGAGAGCTGAGAGAATCTGAGCAGATTACGTACTGTATCCGCTGATGGCGGCGGATGTAGTGGACAGCCTGGAGAACAGCGTAAAGCTCCGCAGTATAAACCGAACACTGGTCGGGAAGCCAAAAGTGATTTGGGGTGTCGCCAACAATATAGGCACTCCCTACACCTAACGATGTTTTCGAGCCATCGGTGTAAATAAATGTGGCTTCCGTCATTTGTGCACATAGAGCAGCAAATGCCCGACGGTAAACAAGTGTAGGGGTACCATCCTTGGGAAATTGACATAGGTCTCTGAGCAAGTCGATCCGGGGACGGAGCCAAGGCGGTGCTGTACCCCAAGTTGTCAAGAAGGTTTTAGGAAAGCGGAAGGAAAGAGAATGGAGCAGTTGACGGAAGCGGACTCCCGGGGGTAGTAGGGAGGAGGAGCGGCCTGCATACCCGACATCAAAGGAGGCGTCGAAAAAAAGGTCATGGGCTGGATTAGCAGGCATGGAAGACAGATGGCTAGCATAACGACTCAGAAGGACTGCCCGCCGATTGGACAGCGGAGGTTCAGCAGTCTCAGCATAAAGGCTTTCCACAGGACTGGTGTAGGAAGCTCCAGACACTAAACGTAATCCACGGTGGTGGATAGAGTCGAGACGCCGAAGAATAGACGGCCGAGCAGAGGAGTAGACTATGCTTCCATAGTCCAACTTCGAGCGCACTAAGGCGCGATAAAGGCGGAGAAGGACCACTCGGTCAGCTCCCCAAGAGGTACCATTCAGGACACGGAGGGTGTTAAGGGAACGCAGACAGCGAGCCGAAAGATAGGAAACGTGGGAGGACCAGCACAGTTTTCTGTCAAACATAAGACCCAAGAATTTAGCGACGTCGGAAAACGGAAGGTTGACAGGACCTAGATGTAAGGAGGGCGGAAGAAACTCCTTACATCGCCAAAAATTAACACAAACGGTCTTACTGGGTGAGAAACGGAAGCCGGTTTCGATGCTCCACGAGTGGAGGCGATCGAGACATCCTTGAAGACGTCTTTCAAGAAGGCTGGTCCGTTGAGAGCTGTAGTAGATCGCAAAATCGTCCACAAAGAGGGAGCCCGAGACATCAGGAAGGAGACAATCTATAATTGGATTAATGGCGATAGCAAACAGTACAACGCTCAGCACGGAGCCCTGGGGTACCCCATTTTCTTGGGAGAAGGTACGGGAGAGAGTAGTGTTCACCCGCACCCTAAATGTGCGCTCTGCCATAAATTCGTGAAGAAAAAGGGGCAGCCGGCCTCGAAAGCCCCAAGAGAACAGTGTGCGGAGGATGCCTGTCCTCCAACAGGTATCGTATGCTCTCTCCAGATCAAAAAATATTGCTACCGTTTGGCGTTTCCGGAGAAAATTGTTCATGATATAAGTGGAGAGAGCAACAAGATGGTCAACAGCAGAACGATGCTTTCAGAATCCGCATTGGGCTGGTGTTAAAAGACTGCGGGACTCCAGCCACCAAGCTAAACGGTAATTCACCATACGCTCCAAAACCTTACAGACACTACTCGTGAGAGAAATGGGGCGATAGCTAGAGGGGAGATGTTTGTCCTATCCAGGTTTCGGAACGGGAACGACAATAGCTTCCCGCCATCGCCTGGGAAAGGTACTGTCGGTCCAAATTCGATTATAAAGGCGAAGGAGGTAACGCAGGCTATGGGTTGATAAATGCAGCAACATTTGGACATGGATACCATCCGGTCCTGGGGCGGAGGAGCGAGAAGAAGAGAGTGCATGTTGGAGTTCGCGCATGGAGAAAACAGTATTGTAGCTTTCGCGATTTTGAGAGGAGAAAGCAAGATGTCGCACTTCCGCTGCACGTTTCTTCGGGAGAAACGCTGGCGGGTAATTTGAAGAGCTCGAAATCTCAGCAAAGTGCTGACCCAATGAGTTAGAAATTGCGACGGGGTCCACTAAGGTATCATGCGCGACAGTGAGCCCAGAGACCGGGGAGAAACTAGGCGCGCCTGAAAACCGTCGAAGCCGACTCCAAACTTCCGAGGAGGGAGTGAAGGTGTTAAATGAGTTAATAAAGAATTTCCAGCTTGCCTTCTTGCTATCGCGGATGACGCGACGGCATCGCGCACGGAGCTGCTTATATCGGATACAGTTGGCCAAAGTTGGATGGTGACGGAAAATGCGAAGAGCACGTCGCCGCTCACGTATTGCGTCACGGCATGCCTCGTTCCACCAAGGAACTGGAGGGTGCCGGGGCAATTCGGAGGTGCGTGGTATTGAACGTTCCGCAGCTGTGAGAATAACGTCGGTAAAATGAGTGA
Organism: Schistocerca serialis cubense; assembly: GCF_023864345.2. NCBI lineage: Eukaryota > Metazoa > Arthropoda > Insecta > Orthoptera > Acrididae > Schistocerca > Schistocerca serialis. The sequence continues at coordinate 934,608,301 of NC_064640.1, read as the reverse complement.
CCTCATCGTCGACGCTGGGAAAGCGACGGTCATCGAATGTCGCTAGAGACGAAAAAAGTGTCCAATCGGCTTGGGCAAACTTCCAGCGTCGCGAGCGCATATATGGCAGTTGAGGCTGCAGTCGAAGAACACATGGAAAGTGGTCACTCGAGTGTGTATCATCAAGGGCGAACCATTCGAAGCGCCGAGCTAGCGGAACAGTACCGACCGCAAGGTCCAAATGGGAGAAATTTGCCGTGGAGGCAGACAAAAATGTGGGGACCCCAGTGTTGAGGCAGACTAGATCCGCTTGGTGGAAGACGTCTAGCAATAGTGAGCCACGTGGACAAGGATGTGGAGATCCCCAAAGCGGGTGGTGGGCATTGAAGTCCCCAACCAGCAAATAGGGGGGTGGAAGCTGATCTAGAAGATGAAGGAGATCAGCTCGTGCCATTGGTGTAGACGATGGAATGTATACTGTACAAAGAGAGAACGTGTAGCCAGAAAGGGAAAGACGGACGGCGACAGCTTGGAAGGAAGTGTTTAAGGGGATTGGGTGATAAAGGAGAGTATCATGGAGCAGAATCATGAGTCCTCCATGGGCTGGAGTGCCTTCAACAGAGGGGAGGTCATATCGGATGGACTGAAAATGAGGGAGAACAAAGCGGTCATGGGGACGCAGCTTTGTTTCCTGAAGACAGAAGATGACCGGCGAGTAGGATCTTAAGAGGATCGACAATTCCTCCCGATTGGCGTGAATGCCACGGATATTCCAGTGGATAATGGACATAGGGTGAACAGAAAATGGAGGAACGTGACCAAGGGTGCTGTCAACTCAACGACTGCTCAGAGCTTGCGACCGACAGCATTGAATGGCATTCAGTCGAAGGCAGAAGATCCTAATCCATAGGTTGGTCAGGAGAAGCTCCTGCCACCAACGATCGGCCAGTTGACCGGCCACCAGCAGTGCGCCTCGGCGACACAGAAGATGGCCGAGGGCGATTTCCGCCAGGTGGTGCTGTAGTGGGACACGCCTCGGCGGAGAAGGAGAGGAACTGTGTTTCTTCGTAGCCTTCTTGGAGGTATGATGTTTAGATGAAGGAGGAACCGATGGTTGTGAAGTTGCAGTACGTAAAAACTCTTCTAGAGAATGCTCTTTTTTCGAAGACTTGGCGTCTGACTTTTGGGCTCGAGATTTAGCAGAACCCGACGAAGGGTGAGCCATAGAGTGGGCAGGCGAAAGTGGCGAGGTTGAACGGGCGATCTTTGCGCTGGCCGATCTGACGACCGTGGTACTAAATGTGAGGTCGCAAGTCTGCGTGGCCGCCTCCTTTGTTGGCCGAGGAGAAGCAAGGACAGTGCTGTATTTTCCTTTCTGAGGCACGGTGGGCTGTCGACTGGCGAGTAACTTTCGAGCAGCAAAGGTCGACACCTTTTCCTTCACTCTTATTTCCTGGATGAGCTTTTCGTCCTTAAAAACGGGGCAATCTCGAGAGGAAGCAGCGTGGTCACCCATACAGTTGATGCAGCGAGGGGATGGAGGTGGACAAGCACCCTCATGGGCATCCCTGCCACACGTAACACATTTGGCCGGATTGGAACAGGACTGGCTGGTGTGATTGAACCGCTGACATCGATAGCAACGCGTAGGGTTTGGGACATAAGGGCGAACGGAAATTATCTCATAGCCGGCTTTGATTTTTGATGGGAGTTGAACTTTGTCAAATGTCAAGAAGACAGTGCGGGTTGGAATGATGTTCGAGTCAACCCTCTTCATAACCCGATGAACAGCCGTGACGCCCTGGTCAGACAGGTAGTGCTGAATTTCTTCGTCAGACAATCCATCGAGGGAGCGGGTATAAACGACTCCACGCGAGGAATTTAAGGTACGGTGCGGTTCCACCCGGACAGGGAAGGTGTGGAGCAGAGAAGTACGCAGCAATTTTTGAGCCTGGAGGGCACTGTGTGTTTCTAACAACAGGGTGCCATTCCATAATCTGGAACAAGACTTCACAGGACCCGCAATTGCGTCGACACCTTTCTGAATAATGAAAGGGTTGACCGTGGAAAAGTCGTGACCTTCGTCAGACCGAGAAACAACAAGGAACTGTGGCAACGATGGAAGAACCGTCTGTGGCTGAGACTCAGTGAACTTACATTTGTGGGCAGACATAGTGGAAGGTGAGGAAACCATTGCGGAAGAATCCCCCATGATTACCGGCGTCTCCGATGGCGCGCTCCTCCCTTGTGGGGGCCCTCACTGAGGGCACACCCGCCTTAGGTGATTGTTCACACCTCAGGTCACACCTCCCGACAAACGGACGGAGGGACCAATCGGCACTTTCGGAAGGTATCAGCTCGGGTAATCACCCCTCCCTGGGCCTGGCCGTTACCAGGGGGTACGTACGTGTCCTACCTGTCTACCCGGGGCGGGGAATTACGCGTTACCCCGTCACCGGCTACGCATGGAAGTGCGTGGGTCGGCCTTCAGACACGCACAGGGAGGAAAAAAGAGAAAGGGAAAGGAAAGAAAAGGGGGTCTCAAACGCCGCAGCGGAGAAAAGGGCAAGGAGAAGAGGGAAGGAAAAGAGAAGGACAGAGGAAGGACGAGGACTTGCAAGTGTAAAAGCAAGGAATTTGGAACAGTTTCGAGCGTCCGTCTCCGGACGTAGGCACAAACCATACTCCCAGAGGGGGAGAAAGGGAAGGAAAGAGCCAGAGGTGAGGGGGGGGGGGGGGGGGCGAAGATGGGGGACGGGGAAGGAAGCAGAATGGGAAGGGAAGGTATGCAGCCCGGAAAGGAAGGAGGGCCACATTAGCTCGGGGTCCCGTGCTCGCTACGCACGTGTCCACAAAAGAGTTGTGGACCCCCTGGGGGGGGGGGGGGGTATTCCACAATTACGAACCACTTTCAGCAGTTAATCATTCCCTTTTGTTGCATCCCTCAATGTGCTGGCACCACTTCTTGATTTCTTCTGTTGTTGTGATATCTTTTACAAAAAGAGCTTGGTATATATCTTCTGTGACTCATTTCATCAAAGGTGAGATTTTGTTGGTTTCTGTAATATTCAGAAACACAATGTTGCAAAGGGCCAAAACATTCTGTATGTGTGACTGTCATTTTGCCATGACACTGGGTCCTGTTCTTAAGTTGTTATTCTGCTAAGTGGGCATGCTGTTAAGTGTCACTGTATATTTTTATCAGTTTGGCCTGGAATCTGTCCCAGATATTGAGCTGCTTTCTGTTGTTCTCAAACCACTGCTGTGGTCTGCTGTCCAAGTAAAAATATACATTTGCCAAACACATCACATCATCCCACCTGTTCTATCTGGTGACTTGGTCAAATCCTTTCAGCCATTCCTCCGGGTCCTGATCAGTGTCTCCAGAAAACACTGATGGGTGCCTGATTTGCAGCTGACTTGCTGCTGTTCTGGAATCCATTGATTCCCTGAATATATGGGGCTTAGATACTATGTACTCATCATATTCCAATTCCTGTCTGTGTAGGGGACAGCTTTTAAGTCGCCTCATTGCAGCCACAGTGTAGTAGATGTTGGAAGTACCCAGTGGCTCCACCAAACAATGTCACGTCGAAACCACAGTCAAGTCCAAATACGAAGGCAGAGCCATCAATGAAATGCAACACTTAGAACTGAACGCACGTTTATTAAAAACACCAGCTGACATTCAGGACAAACACTGAACATTTCTGAATACACAAACAAGAGATTTTTCAAGATCATCCCAGAATTCATAAATACTAAACAGCGAATAACTGCTGATGGTTGAGTTTGAATTGGTGAGCTACAGCACACCAGCCAGCAACACTAATCACTACACTATATTGCTTGCGCTACAGCTCACAGAAATATGAACAAAATACAGTCTGTATTTCTGTTTTCAAAACCTAAACCAATTAACAAGTAGTATATGAGAAGTTCAATGAGAGAACCATCCCTCCAAGGAGGAAGATAACAGACATGACAGAGTAAGCAAAATTTACTTCACAACAGGAAGAGTATACTTTATAGATTGTGGATTTCACTAGACAGTTTCGTGTTTCTTCACGTCAAATTATCACGTAATTTTACTAGTACTTTCTGCTAATTTCTTTGCTCATACACCAACAGTGCTTGGTATTTTTCACACTTTTACCTTTAACACATGAAACTAAAAGTTTTAATTGAAAATAGTAATAAAAAAATGTCCAAAAGAACAGACACAATTTTTGATTCAGACACAAGAGAAACTCAGACCTCCTCTGCAATTGGGCATTGAATTAAGTCCAATGGTGACTGGTGAAAGTTTGTGCCGGACTGGGACTCTAACACGGATTTCTCACTTTACTCAAATGGTCTACATCTACATTTACATACATTATCTGCAAGCCACCATACAGTGCATGGCAGAGGGTACCCTGTACCAAAGTGAGTCATTTCCATTTCCTGTTCCACTCACAGATAGAGCAAGAGAGGAACAACTGCCTATATGCCTCCATATGAGCCCTAATTCCTCTTATCTTCATGGTCCCTACGCTAAATGTTGTTGGCGGCAGCACAATTTTTCTGCAGTCAGCTTCAAATGCCAGTTCTCTGAACTTCCTCAGTAGTGTTCTTCGAAATGAATGCCTTCTTCCCTCCAGGGATTTCCACTTGACATCCCTTACACATGCATGCTGATCGAACCTACCGGTAACAAATCCAGCAGATCACCTCTGAATTGCTTCAACGTCTTCTTTCAATACAACCTGGCGTGGATCCCAAACACTTGAGCAGCACAATAATTGTTCACTGAACTGCCAGCTACCTAGCTCATTAACGCACTAGTGTCCATTGGTGACACATTGGGAGGGCAGCTAGGTGCATATCTACGATTATCTGCTTTTATAGTTCACTTCTTCAGTTAGTCTTGCTAGGATGTGTGCACATGGTGTGCAGATGCAGGAGCATCTAGCCACAGCTAGCAAACAGCTGAATGCACTTTTGACTACCGTCAGTCACCTTCAGGCTGCTGCCTCGGGGTGTAGCAGTCACGGAGAATCTATCACATTGCATGGCACACCGCAGGTGTCGCTTGTTTTGCCGACAGGCTGCTTTCGAGGTACCTCCTAGCACAACCAAAGTGGTGAATCTGCCCTCGCAGCAGGGTGAGTGGCGGGTGGTAACACATTTGTGTCGCTCGAGGTGGAGGTCCAATGTGGAGACTAGCTGCCTGGCCTTGCCCAGTTATTGGGAGCTCCAGTGTTAGGCTTGTTATGGAGCCCCTTAGGCATATAGTGTTCAGGGCTGGAAAGAAAGCTTATGTGCACACTATATGTCTGCCAGGGCACCTTATCCAAGATGTAGAGGGAGCCCCGCCTGTGGCTGTCGAGCATACAGAGTGCAGTCATCGACAACAACGATGCCTGTCGCAAGGAGTCATAGAATGTATATTGGAAAGACAGATTAGAGACTGTAGGAGGGGGAGTGTTTATTGCAGTTGACAAAAATATTCTCTCTATTGAGGTTGAAGTTGAGGGTGACAGTCACGTATGATAGGTACAAGTGAAACCAAGTTAATTGTTGGGTGTTTTTACTGGCCACCCACTTTTGCTGTGACAGTTCTAGAGTAATTCAAAGAAAATCTACAGTCAGTAGTGTGTAAACACCCAGATCATGCAGTATTAGTTGGAGGTGACTTTAAGCAAACGAGCACAGACTGAGATGTCTATGGATTCATTGGGTGAGGTGGGGGGGAGGGGGGGGGGCAGGGGAGGGGAGGGAGGGGGAAGGGGAGGGAGTACAGACAGACTTACATGCGAAATACTTTTAAACACATTTTATGGAAATTGTCTTGAGCAGCTAGCCTGGCAGCCCACATGCAATGGAAATATCTTAGACCTTGTAGCTACAAACAGGCTGGACCTTATCAACTATGTCAGTATAGAAATGGGGAATAGTGATCATGATGTCATTATTGAAACTATGATTATAAAAGTTAATAAATCAGTCAAGAAGGCTAGGAGGGTGTTTCTGCTAGATAGAGCAGAGCAGATAAGCAGTTATTAACATTTCACTTGGTGAATTGGCCTCTCTTAGTTCTAGTAGGATGGATGTAGAGGAATTATGGACAAAAAGTTTAAGCAGATTATAAATTGCGGTCTGGAGAGTTACGTACCTAGAAAGTGGATAAAGGATGTAGAATACCCACCATGATTTAGTAACGAAATCTGACAGATGCTGATGAAGCAGAGATTGTTGCACTCTCGGTTCAAAAGGGAACACACAAATGATGGTAAGCAGTGGTTAGTAGATATTAGTGCATCTGTGAAAAGATCTACACGCTACGCATACAACAACTACCACAGTCACACCTTAGTAAAAGATCTGGCAGAGAACCCGAGAAAATTCAGGTTGTATGTAATATCACTAAGTGGGTCTAAGGCTTCCACTAAGTATGGTGTGGCAGTTGAAGATAGCAAAACAAAAGCCGAAGTTTTAAATTTCTTGTTCAAGAAATCGTTCACAGGAGAATCATACAAACCTACCATAATTTGACCATCGCACTGATTCCTGTATGGGCGACATAGTAATAAGCATACCTGGTGTAGAGAAACAGCTGAATGACTTCAAGGCAACTAAATCACTGGCTCTGGATGGAATCCAAGTTTGATTTTACAAAAGAGTACTCTGCAGCACTGGCCCATTACCTGGCTTTCATGTATTGAGAATCTCTTGCCCAGCATGAAGTCCTAAGCAACTGGAAAAAAGTGCAGGCGGCTCCAGTATATGAGAAAGCTAAAAGAAAGGACCTGCAAAATTACAGACCAATATCCCTATCTTCTGTTTGCTGCAGAATCCTTTAACATATTCTCAGTGTGAATATGATAAACTTTCTTGAGACTCTGTAGTTTATGTCCACGAATCAGCACACTTGTAGAAAGCATCACTGGCGTGAAACTGAGCTTGCTTTTTTCTCACATGATACACTCAGAACTATTGATGAAGGACAAAGGCAGATTCCATATTTCTAGACTTCCGGAAAGCATTTGACATGGTGCCCCATTGCAGGGTGTTAATGAAGATATATGGACTAAGTTCACAGATACGTGAGTGGCTCAAAGACTTATTAAATAATTGAACCCAGTATGTTGTCCCCGACAGCGAGGGTTCATCGGAGACAAGGATAACATCCGGTGTGCACCAGGGAATGTGACAGGACCACTGTCTTCTCTCTATACATAAATGATTTGGCAGACAAGTTAAGCAGAAATCTGCAGTTGTTTGCTGATGGTGGCATGGTATATGGTACGATGTCGAAGTTGAGTGACTGTAGGAAGATACAAGACGTCTTCGTCAAAATTTCCAGTTGGTGTGATAAATGGCAGCTAACCCTAAACATGGAAAAATATAAGTTATTGCAGATGAGCAGGAAGATCAAACCTGTAATGTTCGGATACAGTATTAAGTAGTGTCCTGTTTGACACAGTCAAGTCATTCAAATATTTGGGCGTAATGTTGCAAAGCGGTATGAGGTGGAATGAGCACCTGAGAACTGTGGTAGAAAAGGTGAATGGTCAGCTTCGGTTTATGCAGAGAATTTTAGGAAAGAGTGGTTCACCTGTAAAGGAGATCACATATGCAGGGGATAGGCAAAATAATGTGAACAGTGGTAGTAATGGGATGGTTGTGTTTGACGGTCAACAATGCAGGTAAGGCACATGTCACAGTGGATTGTGTGTATTCAGTACGGACTAGGCATCAGTGCAGGTTGTTTATGAGGAGGACACACTTCATATTTGCATTCAGAGACTGAGGTTGATGTGAAATGAATAACAGAGTTCCAAAAAGGGCAGACTGTGGGGGTCCAGTTAGCTGGAGCATCAGTAACCAAAACAGGCAACATTGAATGTTTCAAGAGCAACTGTTTCAACAGTCATGAAAGTCTACACAAAATGTGGAAAGACATCACCCTGTAAATGTAATAGTGGGTGCAAATCAAAACTGAATGACAGACTGTCATACGCTAACATGAATTGTGTCAAAACACAAAACTCATAGTCATAATTTTCATCATAGTTAATAATAGTTTCAACAAGAGAGGATTTTCCAACTCCTGGTAGACCATACAAATCCAATGGTGTCTTAAATCCATTTGTCACACCATCATTCCACCACTGTATTACATCTCCAGCCCAGCACCGACAAAAAATATATAGACACCCGCACCCGCACACACACCCACACGGGCAGATGTCACCTTATTCTCCCAAAATTGTGAATGGTAAGCTTGTATAAACCACTTGTTAGTATGCTGAACAATGAAAGGATGTGCAACTTTAAACTCTTTATGCAATCTACAATAGTAATTCAATTGAAGAAGAAAACTTAACTTTGATACAGGAACATTTAACAAACCATTATCGTCCTCTTTACTTATACACAACAAACTGCTCCTTTTGAACTTGTACACCAGGCAATTACCACGAGGATATAACTTCCACAAATAATCAGACAAATACTCAAAAGTAAATGCATCATTAAACTCAAAAAACCCATGAATATGTGTAAACTTGCCAGTAATGGGACATTTCTCCATTCCAATACAATATTCTTTAACATCACTAAATACATTAACCAGGCCACGAAAATCCTCTCTTATTTCATCATAAACATAATGGAAATGGACTGTCACAAAATACAACTTACCCTTCTAGGGGCATTCATGATGCACAGTGTCAGCAGCATGCTCAAGGAGGCAACAGTTTTGCCTATATAAGTAATGATTTTGTTAAAAAGGGGTCAGTCTTCGTGCAGCAGCATTGAACGGCTCACACAGAAGATGCCCCATTATAGGAAATTTAGAAGATGTTCTCGTATGACCCTTTACAAGGCTATTGATAATTTGGAAATTACTACAGCTAGTGGCGTTGCAGCCCAAGTTATATTGCAGGACCCCTCTGTGTTTTGTGGATGTGTACTGAATTTCACCTTAAAATGGGGATAAAGTAAAAACATTTCCAGGACTTGAAACTTTTTGATAGTAGTGGTGTTATAGCCTATCATACTTTTCAGATTGGAGAGGTATATAACAGAGGCATGAGTAATTCCTACTTTACATCTACAATGTCACTGGTATCAAGGACCCAGAATCATCATAAAATTAATGAGCAGGAATGAGCATGTATATGGACCAAGGGTGATCTTGTATGTAAACAACGGTGGATAAAGTGACCGCAGAGCTCAACAGCCATCTTCGAGATGCCTTATCTATCGACAACTTCATAAAGCAAATATTAATGGACGAGCTGCTACAACAAAACCATTAATGATGACAACCAACACAAAGAAGAGTAAAACATGGTGTCAGAAGCATAAATCCTGGATGGCTGATCAGTGCAAACACGTCATATGGTCTGACAGGGTCAACGTTTTCATTATTTCCAACACTGGGCCGAGTTTACACCTGGAGAATGCCAAAAGAAGCCTACAATCCTGATTGCTCAATTCCAACAGTTAAGTGTGGAGGTGGAAGTGTGATGGTGTGGGCGGCAATATGGTATTCTGCTGGCCCCATCATTACCCTCAAAGTCCGTGTTATAGCCAACAATTATGTGAACATTTTGGTGATCAGGTGCACCCCACGATTCAAATGTTGTTCCCAACAATGATGCCATACTTCAGGATGATAATGTTCCCATTCACATAGGCAGGAAAGTCCAAGTAAAGTATGAAGTGCATGCAATTGAACTGCAGTGTCTTCCCTGGCCAGCACAGTCCCCAGACTTTAACATTATCGAACCCTTATGGACCGGAGCAGATTTCCACCTCCCTTGTCACTACAGCAGTTAGAAGAGATTTTTATCAAAGAGTGGCATACCATTCCACTGGAGACTATACAATCATTATATGCCAATATTCAAAGAAGAATCACAGCTCTATTATAGGCAAATGGGGGTGCAACCACTTCTTAATAAAACATTCCTAAGTTAGTACAGGTGTTCGCATTATTTTGCCTATCCCCTGCAGGACACTGGTGCAACCTATTCTTGAGTACTGCTTGAGTGTTTGGGATCCGTACCAAGTCAGATTGAAGGAAGACATCAAAGCAATTCACAGGCTGGCTGCTAGATTTGTTACCAGTAGGTTTGAACAACACATAAGTGTTACGGAGATGCTTCAGGAACTCAAATGGAAAACCATGGAGGGAAGGGGATTTTCTTTTGGAGAAACATTGTTGACAAAATTTAGAGAACCGGCATTCGAAGCTGACTGCCAAATGATTCTACTGCCGTGAACATACACTGCGTGTAAGGACCATGAAGGTAAGATATGAGAAAATTAGGGCTCATATGGAGGCATACAGTCAGTCGTTTTTCCCTCGCTCTATATCTGCGAGTGGAACAGGAAAGGAAATGACAAGTAGTGGTACAGGGTACCCTCCGCTAAGCACTGTACAGTGGCTTGCAGAGTATCTATGAAGATGTAGAAGAATATGCCACACCTGTGTCTTAGATTTGGTCTCCTTTACAGGTGAACCACACTTTCCTAGAATTCTCCCAGTGAACAGACACTGACCATTTGCCTTCCCAATCGCAATCCTCACGTGCTCGTTCCATTCGCAACATTATGCCCAGATATTTAAACAATGTTCTGTATCAAGCAGGATGCTACCAATGCTGTATCCAAACATTACAGGTTTGTTTTTCCTGCTCATCCACATTAACTTACATTTTTCTACAATAAGAGCCAGTTGCAATTCATCACATCAACTAGAAATTTTGTTTAGGTCACCTTATGTCAACCTACAGTCACTTCTTATCTTCAACACTTTACTGTACACCACAGCACCATCATCGAACAACAGCAGATTGCTGCCCACTTTGTCTGCAAGATCCTTTATGTATACATAAAATAGCAAGGGTCCTATCACAATTCCCTAAGGCACTCCTGATGTTACCCATCTCCACTGAACACTCACTGATGAGGACAAAATAATGCTTTCTATTACTTACAAAGTCTTCAGGACAGTCACATATCTGGGAGCCTATTCTGTATGCATGTATCTTCATTAACAGTCTGCAGTGCGATACATTTTGAATGCTTTTCAGAAATCTGGAAATACAGAATCAGCCTGTTGCCCTTCATCCATAGTTTGCAGTATATCATGTGAGAAAAGAGCAACCTGCATTTTGCACGAGAAATGTTTTCTAAAGCCATGCTGATTCATGGACATGAGCCTTTTGGTCTCTAGGAAATTTATTACATTAAAATCCAGAATATGCTCTGGAATTCTGCAGCAAACCAATGTTAAGAATATTGGTCTGCAATTCTATAGGTCCGTTCTTTTATCCTTCTTACATCAGGAGCCATCTGCAATTTTTACCAGTTGCTTGGCACTTTGCGCAAGTGGAGAGATTCGTGATAAATGAAAAGTAAATAAGGGACCAATGACATAATGTATTCTTTGTAAAACCAAATTAGGATTCCATTCGGACCTGGTGACTTATCTATTTTCAACTCTTTCAGTTGTTCCTCTACGCCACAGATGCTTATTACTACATCATCCATACAGGACTCTGTGCAATGATCAAACGATGGTATGCTTGTACAATTCTCCTGTGTGAACAATTACTTGACCATGGAATTTAAAACTTCGGCTTTCATTTTGCTGTCTTCATCTGCCAAACCATACTGGTCAATGACTGACTGAATGGAAGCCTCAGACCTGCTTAGCGATTTTACATAGGACTGGAATTTTTTCAGGTTTTCCCCCAGATCTTTAGCCAAGGTATGACTGTGGTAGCAGTTGTATGCTTCGTGCATAGATATTTTACCAGATGAACAAATCTCTACTAATCTTTGCCCATTGTTTACTATTAAAAACAGTCTTATCACGATTTATTTATCAAGGTGACCAGTTTCGACCACTACTGTGGTCACCTTGATAAATAAATCGTGATCAAGTCTGTTTTTAATAGTAAATATTTGTAACACATTGATCACTGCCACTCCCATAATGTATTCAAAAGTAATTTGCCCATTGTCACTTGTGCATTGTCTTTTGAACTGAGAGTACGACAGCCTTTGCCTCCTCGGCATTTTCCAAATTTCATTATTAAACCAGGATGTGTCTCTTCCATCCTTAATCCACTTACTATGCACATAATTGTTCGAAGCACAATTTACAATCTGTTTGAACTTTGCCCATAGTTCCTCTATGGCCACAATCCTGGAACTAGATGATTGCAGTTCACTATGTATGTGAGATGCTAACAATTGGTTATCTGCTCTTCTAGCAGAAACACTCTCCTAGTCCTCTTGACTGATTTATTGACTTTCATAACCATAGTTATTATGATATCCTGATCACTAATCCCTGTCTCTAAACTGATGCCATCAATAAGGTCCAGCCTGTTTGTAGCTACAAGGTCCAAGATACTTCCATTGTATCTTGGCTGCTCAAGACAGTTTTTGGAAAACTGTGTTCAAAACTACTTCACAAAACTATCTGCCTGTACCCCCTGCAATGAATCCATACACATCCCAGTCTATAATCGGTAGGTTAAAGTCCCCACCAACTAGTATTGCAGGATCTGGGTATTTATGCACAGCTGACTGCAGACTTTCTTTGACTGACTCTAGAACAGTCACAGCAGATTCAGGTGGTCAGTAAAAACCTCCAACAATTAACTTGGTTTCATCTAGACCTGTTATGTGTGACCAGATAACTTCACTATCACACTCAATTTCAACCTCAGTAGAGGCAGTATTATTGTCAACTGCAATGAACACTACCTCTCCTACAGCATCTAATCTGTCTTTCCGATCACATTCCAAGACTTGCTGAATATCTCAGAAATTTTCACTCCATGTTTTAGCCAGCCCTCTGTCCCAAGAATAATTTTAGGTTGAGAACTTTCCTGGAGGGCACTAAATTTGGGAACTTTGTTTCAAACACTTAGACATTATACTTACAAAATTTTTACTCCAACTGTCTTTACTCTGAACGCGGTCGGATTTCCCTATATGCATATCAACTGGCAAGTGTTCATGAGAGTACCTCAAACAACTGTCTAGCCTAAAAAAATCCCTATGTACACTCAATGCGTACTTTGCTATCCGAGCAGCTGCTTCCTTTGTGTATTGCACCCCTTACCTATCAAGGGGAGTCCTACAAATCCCCATCTGATAACACATGTCCAGAAATCCGCAGCCAAAACCGTCACAGATACGACAAAGCCTTTGGTTGAGACCCTCCACTCAGCTCCATACCAAAGGAACCCAATCAACTCTGGGTAAGATGCTGCAAATTGCAAACTCTGTTGCACCCTGCGTGCAGGGCCAACAGTCTTCACAATCTCTGCCAAGCATCTGTAAGAACTGATGATGGCCTCGGAACCCATGTGACAGGTGTCATCGGTGTCGACATGAGTCACAACCTGCAGATGAGTGCACCCTGTACACTCGATAGCTGAAGGCAAGGCCACCTTCACATCTCAAATGAAGACCCCCATGACAGATATGCCAAGTGCTTTCTTTCTAACCCTGAACGCTATCTTCCTGAGGGGATCCATAATGCACCTAACATTGGAGCTCCCAATAACTAGCAATCCCCTACCGACATGTTCCTGCTCAGACCCTGCCAAAGGAACAGCTACCTGTTTACTTTCAGGGCACATACACGAGGCCATACGGCCAGCTTCCATATTCGCCCCCCATCTCGAGTGACGCAAATGCATTACAAGCCGCCACTTATGCTGCAGGTTCACTGCATCAGGTGCACTAGAAGGTGCCTTGGCAGTAGAGCCCTTGGGTGAAACAAGTGACACCCGAGGTGTCCATGGGATGCTCCAGAATCTCTGCCACTGCTACACCGTGCACTGTTTAGCATAGAGTCACAGCCAAAACCACATTTAACTGATCGTGGAAACAACCTCATGAATCCACAGACCCTGCATGTCAGCAGGTGAAGGCCCTGTAATGGTGTGGGGTGTGTCCAGATGGAGTGATATGGGACCCCTGATATGCCTTGATACGACTGTGACAGATGACATGTATGCAAGTATCTGTCTGATCACCTACATCCATTCATATCCATTGTGCATTCAACAGACTTGGGTGATTCCAGCAGGACAATGTGACACCCCACACGCCCAGAATTGCTACAGGGTGACTTCAGGAACACTCTTCCGAGTTTAAACACTTCTGCTGGCCACCAAACTCTCCAGACATGAACATTATTGAGCATAGGTGGAATGCCTTGCAACGTGCTGTTCAGAAGAGGTCTCCACCCCCCGTACTCTTACGATTTATGGACAGCCCTGCAGGATTCATGGTTTCAGTTCCCTCCAGCACTACTTTAGACATTAGTTTAGTCCATGTCACATCTTGTTGCGGCACTTCTGCATGTTGACAGGGACCCTACACAATATAAGACACGTGTACCAGTTTCTTTGGCTCTTCAGTGTATGTAAAGTGTTTGTCCTTTTCGATATGTCCAGCAGATACCACACATACAATAATATACATGCACCTGAAGGTGAATAATGATACCTTCCATGTGGATGCACACTAAATCTGAGCTATTGCTGGAATAAGGGGGAGCTGCAAGCAGGGAGGATAATGGACAGTGGACATTACAAGCATAGTGTACAGAAAGTTGAGAATCTGAGTTGGACGAATAGCATGATCGGATAGCTAAAGCAGTTAAGGCAAACGCTCACATGAAGTGGGAAATCCAGGTGCAAGTCCCTGTCCAGCACAAACTTTCACTTGCCACTACAGGTTTTGCTTCAATGTCTGACTGCAGATGAAGTCTGTATTTTTCTTAAATCATCTTTATTAACACACAAATACAACATGTTATGCATAATAATCATGATGTACTGATATCCAGCATGTATGAACCACTGGTCTAGATCAGGCTCACTCAAACTGTGCCCTTGGGGCTCTAGCACCCAGGGCAAATTCTTATGTTGTTGCAGTGGCTGAGCCGTGTCACTTAGCTGACCATGCGGTCCACCTGCTGTGCCTTGCCATGCCGCTGTACATGCACTTCATATGGAAGACAGACCGCTGCGCCAGCAGCGGTTAAAAGCATTGATACGACACAAAGCCGTTAGTCAACAGATGTAAGTCTACTGTGGATTGAGATAGATGATCAACAGCAGCAGACAAAAAAAAGGAGGAGCGGTGCGTCCGCACTTTTTAAACCTGAGTGGGAAGTTAATTTCTTTCGTGCTACTGCCGAAAATCATGCCAAATGTTTAGTATGTCATCAGAACCTCATGTATTTAAAAAAAGTACTCGACTGAATGGCACTTTAATACCTGTCACAAAGATCAGTTCGAAAATTTGTGGCAAGAGGAACATCAGTCAAACCTTGAAGAACTGACAGAAAATTTCAAGCAGCATTACAGTGAAGTATGTGTTTCCTGTTGTATGACTCTCTATTACTTATAAAGATGATAAATAAAACTATATTTTGTAATCTGATATGTCACTTAGCAATGTGCCAGTTATCGAATATCAGATTGTCAGCAACAAGGAACATTTCTTTTTGGTTAATTTTTGTATTTGAATTAAATTGCATCGCACAGGCATAAGAAAAAGTTTCAGGTGCTTTATTTTTTGGCACTTTCTGAAAAGCCGTCACAAATGCTCTCTTTGACAGCAAAGTGCCACTAAAAGTCATTCTTTGTTTTTGGGCATTTGTATTTTGATGGATGGGAAAACATATGTTGTAGTTTGATCTTTGTTTTCAATTAATTAAAATGCAAATATTAAAATCAATAAAAGTTTATTTTCCGACCACATTTCACTGTCATTGCTAGCATCTATGACTGCTTTTCAGAGGAACTGGGGGAAAATGCACCTAAAACCAATCTTTTCTTGTTAGTTTTTTATTCGGGTTTCAATGAACGAAACAATTAATTCTTCCAGCCCATATGTGGCATAACAGCAAACCAGTGCTTAACAGTATTGGTTAAAAACAGTCTTGGTTGCAGTTTTAGTTTTTTTTTTATTTTTCAACGAGGCATTTCACCTTATTTAGGCATCTTCAGGTTATCTTTTCTAGATGGACGCGAGAGGCACCGAGATCTGCATAATGCGTTCCCGTTCACAGGAGCTCCTGTGAACGGGAACGCGTTCTGCAGATCTTGGTGCCTCTCTAGAAAAGATAACCTGAAGATGACTAAATAAGGTGAAACGCCTCATTGAAAAATAAAATACTAAAACTGCAACCAAGACTGTTTTTAACCAATACCAAACAATTAATTGTTAATATGATAAAAGTGTTTTAAAAACACAACTGTACAAGATTAATTATACAGGTTTTTTTCTGTGGTAGGAGCACGAAACAGGTGGGCCAAGTTTGTGTGCAAGTTACAAATGCTCACTGAGAATTGCGGAAGCAGGGAAACCCTTTCGGGCTGGGAATCTCATGAAGGATTGGCTGGTTGACTAAACGGCTTGCATTTGTCCAGCAGACCTCCTGGAAAAATTTAAGAAAATAGCTCTTTCGTCTCAAACTGTTGCTCACCAACAGCAATTAATGGAGAGAGTGGCAAACTTACTTCGTTCCCCCCCTCTCCCCCCCACCTCACCCAATCACTCTTGACGAGTCCACGGATGTTGTGCACATTTTTCAGCTCATCATATTCATTCGGGGTGTCGATGACAATCTGCGAAGAACTTCTCGACCTTATACCATTAAAAGACACAACCACAGGTTTGGATATTTTCTAGCCATGGAAATAGTGTTTGAGTCAATGGGTTTAAAATGGGAATGCCTGACCAGTGTGGAGCCCCTGCGCTATGAAGGATATGCACTGGATTCCTGGTTACATCAGGTCAAAAATGACTGAAGAAGGCTATTACTTATTTGTGGCAGTCCATTGTCTGATACATCAGGAGGCACTTGGCGGCAAGACACAGTTGTTCGAATAGTTAATTATCTTCACTCACATGGACTCACACATCACCAACTGAAAGAATTTCTGCCTGATATTGAAGCGGGATACCCAGATATCCCCTACCACGCTGAAGTAAGATGGCTGAACAGAGGGAAAACGCTTCATCAGTTTGTCTTCTTAAGGGATGAAATCAATACCTTTTTGGAAATGAAAGGATGCCCAGAAGAATTACTTTGAGGTCCTAAATGGGTGGCGAATTTGGCTTTTTTGAGTGACCTAACTGGTCATTTAAATACTTTGAACATTTCACTCTGAGGCAAAAATCTCTATGTTGTTGATTCAGTGCAGATGATTGAAGCATTTAAAATATATATATATATATTTTGTGGGAAAGACCGTTGTGTGATGAGGGTTGTGGACACTTCCCTGCATTAGTCAGCATTAAAGAAGATTTAGATTTTTCAGATTATGTTCAAATCATTTGCGAATAACAGAATAACACTGATCATTATTTAATCTGCAGTGAAATTGGGATTGTGAGGCCGGAAGTGCAGGAGGTCAGGTCCATATGTAGGAGGATAAGAGTGGAGAAATTTCAGGATAAGGAAATCAGGCACAAGTACATAGCAGCGATCTCAGAAAGGTACCAGTTAGTTGAATGTAGTCAATTACAGTCATTGGAAAAGGAATGGACAAGGCACAGGGACACAGTACTAGAAGTGGCTAAAGAATGTCTTGGAACAGTAGTGTGTAAAAGTAGGATGAAGCAAACAGCTTGGTGGAAGAAATCGTGGGAAGACTTTGGAAACAGGTTGGAGACTATGGGTCAAGCTGCTGGAAAACCATTCTGGAGTGTAATTAGCAGTCTTCGAAAGGGAGGTAAGAAGGAAATGACAAGTATTTTGGACAGGTCAGGAAAACTGCTTGCGAATCCTGTGGATGCCTTGGGCAGATGGAGGGAATATTTTGAAGAGTTGCTCAATGTAGATGAAAATGCGATCAGTAATGTTTCAGATTTCGAGGTAGAATGGGATAGGAATGATGATGGAAATAGGATCACATTTGAGGAAGTGGAAAAAATGGTCAATAGATTGCAGTGCAATAAAGCGGCTAGGGTGGATGAAATTAAGTCGGAACTCATCAAATACAGTGGAATGTCAGGTTTTAAATGGCTACACAGGATAATTGAAATTGCCTGGGAGTCGGGACCGGTTCCATCAGACTGGACAAAAGCAGTAATCACACCAATCTTTAAACATGGAAACAGAAAAGATTGTAACAACTACAGAGGTATCTCTTTAATCAGCATTGTGGGTAAAATCTTCTCAGGTATTGTTGAAAGGAAAGTGCGAGTATTAGTTGAGGACCAATTGGATGAAAATCAGTGTGGGTTTAGGCCTCTTAGAGGTTGTCAGGACCAGATCTTTAGCTTACGGCAAATAATGGAGAAGTGTTATGAGTGGAACAGGGAATTGTATCTATGCTTTATAGATCTAGAAAAGGCATATGACCGGGTTCCTAGGAGGAAGTTATTGTCTGTTCTACAAGATTATGGAATAGGAGGCAAACTTTTGCAAGCAATTAAAGGTCTTTACATGGATACTCAGGCAGCAGTTAGAGTTGACGGTAAATTGAGTTCATGGTTCAGAGTACTTTCAGGGGTAAGACAAGGCTGCAACCTGTCTCCACTGTTGTTCATATTATTTATGGATCATATGTTGAAAACAATAGACTGGCTGGGTGAGATTAAGATGGGTGAACACAAAATAAGCAGTCTTGCATATGTAGATGACTTAGTTGTGATGGCAGATTCGATTGAAAGTTTGCAAAGTAATATTTCAGAGCTAGATCAGAAATGTAAGGACTATGGTATGAAGATTAGCATCTCCAAAACGAAAGTAATGTCAGTGGGAAAGAAATATAAACGGATTGAGTGCCAAATAGGAGGAACAAAGTTAGAATAGGTGGACGGTTTCAAGTACTTAGGATGCATATTCTCACAGGATGGCAACATAGTGAAAGAACTGGAAGCGAGGTGTAGCAAAGCTAATGCAGTGAGCGCTCAGCTACGATCTACTCTCTTCTGCAAGAAGGAAGTCAGTACCAAGACTAAGTTATCTGTGCACCGTTCAATCTTTCGACCAACTTTGTTGTATGGGAGCGAAAGCTGGGTGGATTCAGGTTACCTTATCAACAAGGTTGAGGTTACGGATATGAAAGTAGCTAGGATGATTGCAGGTACTAGGAGATGGGAACAATGGCAGGAGGGTGTCCACAATGAGGAAATCAGAGAAAAACTGGGAATGAACTCTATAGATGTAGCAGTCAGGGCGAACAGGCTTAGATGGTGGGGTCATGTTACACGCATGGGAGAAGCAAGGTTACCCAAGAGACTCATGGACTCAGCAGTAGAGGGTAGGAGGAGTCGGGGCAGACCGAGGAGAAGATACCTGGATTCGGTTAAGAATGATTTTGAAGTAATAGGTTTAACATCAGAAGAGGCACCAATGTTAGCACTGAATAGGGGATCAAATGATGATGAT
The DNA here is from genome assembly GCF_023864345.2 of Schistocerca serialis cubense. Taxonomy (NCBI): domain Eukaryota; kingdom Metazoa; phylum Arthropoda; class Insecta; order Orthoptera; family Acrididae; genus Schistocerca; species Schistocerca serialis. Next base: position 934,588,881 of record NC_064640.1, on the reverse strand, counting down.
GATGATGATGATGATGATGAGAAAGAGTTTGAAAACAAATTTTTGGAGATAAGTGAACTTCAACCGGCCTTAGATATATTTGTTTGCTTGTTTTCCCTCTGGGCAGAGGATGTCTCACAAGTGTTTCAACTAGAGCTGATTGATCTGCAGTGTTATATCTGCCTGAAGGACTGCTTTCTTATGTGTAAAATTTTGGATGACTTTTACAGTTGTTTTCCATGAGAGAAGGCTTTTGCACAAGCACGCAGCCAAAGTTCTCTCCATGTTTGATTCCACATATATTTGTGAGTGCTTTTTCTCCCTTTTAAAGCTTGCTAAAACTAAGTCCCATTCACTACTTAGCGATAAAAATTTTACTAATTCTTGAGGTTAGCAGTCTCCCGGAATATTGTACCAAACCTAGACAAAATCATTTCCTTGAGAAAGAAAAACATGTAAAACATTGTCTTCTTTAACAATGTTGACTGTAAGGATTAAAGATCTTTATAACCTTAATTCTGTTTTTTAATAAGTTTTCAAACTAGGTCAATTAAAATTATTGCATGTAAAACAGCAAACTAAGGATCCTATGTCTAAGCTCTGAAAAGGGATACAAAAAACTGTAGCACAAAGTACAACAACTACTAACATTAAGAATCAGACTCTATACCTGTTATGTAAAATTATTTCTAAAATAGAATATTTACGACACTAGTCCATTTAAGGAATTGATACATCTTTCAGAAGATGCCTACTGTACATACGACGAGTGTGCATGTGCAATACTAATAGAATCAACCTGTGGGTCAGAAAACTACTAAGTTGTTTTTTGATTCTTGTTTTGGATATTGTTTTCGAAAACTTTGTGTAGTAATTCTGCCCCACGAACACTGGTTGTTACCTAAACAATAAACGGTTTGCTTGTTTTACTGCTCAGTGACCACTGTTACAGAGCTGCGCTTCCTCTTATTTTTTTTATGTTGGCTCTGACTGTGGAACAGTCCAATGGAGAGCAGTGCTGTGTGGTCTCACTTGCTTCGCAGGTATCTCTCTTGCTCCTATGCTGGCACTAGCGACACACGGTTGCATACAAGGCACTAAACTACACTGCCTTGCGCCCACGGAGTGCGGCTGTGCCTGCCGGGCACAATTCTTGGATGAGTCTGGTCTAGATATTACCTTTAAGTCCAATGGAAGAAATATACAGGCCTCAAACTGGGTGAAAAATGCTGCTACAATCTTTTTAACATTGTTTGCTTGCTAGAAATATATAACAATAATTTTGGTGGCTCTGTGACAATTAGTGGTATCTTCCCTGCAATCAATCACACCACACCACACCACACCACACCAAACTTATCTGACAGTAGCTGGTAGCTGAGTGGTCAGCGTGACAGACTGTCAATCCTAAGGGCCCGGGTTCGATTCCCGGCTGGGTCGGAAATTTTCTCCGCTCAGGGACTGGGTGTTGTGTTATCCTAATCATCATCATTTCATCCCCATCGACGCGCAGGTCGCCTAAGTGGCGTCAAATCGAAAGACCTGCACCAGGCGAACGGTCTACCCGACGGGAGGCCCTAGCCACACGACATTTCCATTTATTTATCTGACAGAGTATATGTTAAACATGATTTTTACAATAAACAATTCCTACAGGTTTTACTATTTCAACAGCTATTAAGATCAAAACATGATTCTGCATTGGAGAAAATCTGATTCACCTATGAACACTCATAAATGTCAAGAAACAAATGGGATCATCCTCCGAATGCACTTCTCTTTACCTAGTGCCTTCAGTTCCTGCACGCAGTGAACATGATATGCTTAAAATATTGATACTTTCTGATCACGTATGTGCAAAATCCGATTTTGCAGATACACTCTCCTACCTCTTTAAAGCTGACTTCTGTATCATAGTCTTCATTGCAATGACTTCACATTCAGTAAAATGCTTGGCTTCTCAATCATCCTGACACCACTGCATCCAGATATAAACATGACACCAATAGTCTACAAGAGATGCCTATGCATGGCTGGCAAAATATTTTTCAAGAATAGAAACTCTCTGCTCTTGAACAAAAAACATACTCTCTCTACTTAGAAGCACAATCACACTTCTAATGAAGCTCATATGACTGCTACATAGCAGTGAGTGAGTATTCTCTATGTTTGCATACTTACAGTGCTATCAAGTAATAATTCAGTTTAAGATAACTACTAACTTTATGAGTGCACCTCTGATTACCTTGTAACTTCTCCTCATCCACATGCTACATTGTTTGTGACTAACATTTTGATATCTACTGTTCCATAGTTTGTTGTTCTGACTGTTCACGCAGTTATCTGCATGAAGCTAAGTCGTGTAAGTATGTTAAAAGTGATCATCAGGTTTCATTTTAATTAAAAAGAAAGTCGTGTTCATGATACAATATTCTCAGTCTCTGAATAATACAGTGTTGTGACAGTGCCACGACAGTTCTGGATAAAGACATTCGCATGCAAGTGGACACTGGCTCTGCAGTAACTCTCATTAATTCTCGCACGTATTTGGAGTTGGGCTCCCCTCCCTTGTCTCCAGTTACGTGAAATCTGAGAACTTATAATAAACAGAAAATTCCTATCATTGGCCAGTTTGATGCTTCCACTGCCTACAAGTCTGTTGTTAGGCCCCTCACGTTTTATGTGGTGGATCATGCGGGCACTGAAAACCTGTTCGGTTATGATGCTTTCCAGTCGTTCGGGTTCTCCATTGATGATGATGTGCACCTCATATCTGAGGATATTCCATATCAACAGCTGGATGGATTGCGTTCTGAATTTTTGTCCGTGTTCTCTGCTGGTCTGGGCCGTGCCAAGGATTTTGAAGCCCACATTACTCTTAAACCTACAGCTCGCCCTAAGTTTTTCCAGGCACGCCCTATTCCGGTGGTGTTGCGTACACCTGTCAAGGCTGAGATAGACAGGTTAACAGCTTCAGGGATTCTCCTTCCTGTTACCTCCAACGAATGGGCATCGCCAATAGTGGTGGTTTCTAAACCAAACGGGAGTCCGCGATTGTGTGGTGATTTTAAAGCCACTGTCAACGCTCAGAGCCTCATTGACACTTATCCTCTTCCCCGTCCTGAGGAGTTATTTACCAAGCTTGCTGGGGGCCAGTTCTTTTCCAAACTTGACTTATCGGAGGCATACCATCAGTTGTCATTGGATGCTTCTTCCAAGGAATTTCTCGTCATCAACACTCCTTGTGAGTTGTATCAGTACCAGTGGTTACCATTTGGCGTCGCTAGCACGCCGGCCATTTTTCAGCGGTTTTTGGAACAGCTCACGGCTTCCGTTCCCGGCTGCATAAACTATCTGAATGACATTGTTGTCACGGGGGCCTCCACTGAGGAGCACCTTCGCAATTTGTGTTCACTGTTTTGGGTTTTGCATTCGGCTGGGTTGAGGTGCAATCTGGACAAGTCACAGTTCTTCCAACCCTCCATTGTGTATCTCGGTTTCCTCTTGTCCCGTGAGGGTATATGTCCTCTACGTCAGCACGTTGCGGCCATTAACGCTCTACCCCGGCCGTCTACGGTCAAAGAACTTCAGGCGTTTCTAGGCAAGATTGCTTATTATCACAAATTCATTCCATCCGCGGCGGCGGTAGCTCATCCTCTGCATCAGCTGTTATGCAAAAACGTCCCTTTCTGTTGGTCCAACGAGTGTGAGCAGGCTTTTGTCCACCTGAAGGCTCATTTGCAGTCGGCACCTTGTCTTGCCACATTCTGTCCGGGTCAGCACTTGGTTCTGGCAACTGACGCGTCACAGTATGGCCTAGGGGCTGTTCTCGCCCATCGGTATGAGGATGGGTCGGAACGACCCATCGCCTATGCTTCCAAGACCCTCAACGATGCGCAACGACGTTACTCTCAAATCGAAAAGGAGGCGCTAGCTATCATTTATGCTCTAAAAAAGTTCAGCGTTTTTTTTGTATGGTTCTAAGTTTCACCTCATCACCGACCACAAGCCGCTGGTCTCTCTATTCAGCCCATCAGCGTCGCTTCCGGATAAGGCAGCTCACTGCCTGCAACGTTGGGCCTTATACTTGTCTCGTTTTCACTATGAGATTCACTATCGCCCCACGGCCCAGCACGCCAACGCTGACGCATTGTCGCGATTGCCGATGGGCCCCAACCCGGTTTTCGATCGTGATGAACTACTCTGTTTCCACATTGATGAGGAAGAACATCGTGCGGTCGAGGGTTTTCCACTTACAGGTTCGCAGGTCGCGTCGGCTACTGCGCGGGACCCAGTCCTGCGTCAGGTGATCGGTTTGGTTCAACGGGGTTGGCCGGACGGGACCAAGGGCCGGGCATCGGATCCCCTTCGCAACTACCATGCCTTGCGCCTTCGTCTGTCTGTTCGTGATGGTGTTGTTCTTCTGGCCACGGATGGCGCATCTCCACGGGTCGTGGTGCCAGCCTCTCTTCGCAAAGATATTCTCAAACTGTTGCATGAAGGCCATTGGGGTACTTCTTGGACTAAGTCCCTGGCCCGCAGGCACGTTTATTGGCCCAGTATTGATTCGGACATCGCCCACATGGTTGCTGCATGTGGTTAGAGTGCTCAACAACTGGCTGCACCTCGTACAATGCCCTCTCTGTGGTCTGATCCGGCGCAGCCATGGGAACGGGTGCACGCTGACTTTGCCAGCCCCTTCCTCGGTACTTATTGGCTACTGTTGATTGGCACCTTCTCGAAGTTTCCGTTTGTTGTTCGATGTCCGTCGCCCACCACTGCAGCAACAACGCTGGCTTTGTCCAAAATCTTTGTGCTAGAAGGTCTTCCATCCACGATCGTCACGGACAATGGCCCTCAGTTCTCTTCGCAGGCCTTCCGTGATTTTTGTACTGGACAAGGGATTCATCATGTTACAGCACCGCCCTTCCATCCGCAATCGAATGGGGAGGTTGAGCGCCTTGTCTGCACTTTCAAAAGCCAGATGAAAAAATTTCTTAGTGATTTTTCCACAGATGACGCTCAGCTGCAATTTCTGAGTTCTTATCGCTTTACGCCTCTGGGTGATCGCAGCCCTGCTGAACTCTTGCATGGCCGCCAACCGCGCACTCTACTGCACCTGCTTCACCCTGTCGGGCCTTGTGCCGTATCCCCTAGTGTGGGAAAATATTCGGTGGGCGCCGACGTGTGGGCACGAGGGTATGGATCTCGCCCTAAATGGATTCCAGGGGTGGTGAAGGCTCTTCGCGGCTGCCGGCTTTGTGAAATACGTACAGACGACGGCATGGTTGTTCGCCATTACGAGCAGATGCGCCCACGAGTGGTGGCCACGCCGGTGCCACCGCCCCTTCCTTCGCCTCCACCAGCCCGAGAAGCCAGTCCTGTCGCTGCTGCCGATCTACCATACGTGTTGATGCAGCCGACGTCGCTACCGCTTCCGAGTACGCCGGAACTGGCCCCAGTCGCGGTGCCGCCTTCTCCGGGACCCATCTCGATGGAGCACACCCCCAGGTCCACGACACCTATGGATGCTGCTCCGGAGTTTTCACCCATCATCTCGTCCAGGAGGCACGTTCCAAGCACGAGCTTCCGTCCTGGACATTTTCAACCGTAATCTTGTGTCTCTCCGCGGGGTCTTCTCGGGGCCTCACAAGAGGCCATGGATGTCTCCGCACTGTCCATGTCTCCAAGGAAGTGAGTGTTTTTTTTTTTTTTCCATGGGGGGAAAAGTGTTGTGACAGTGCCACGACATTTAACAGTGCCGCCATGACAGTACGCGCAAACGGCAATAGAGGCGCTCCGCAACTCGGCTGAGCGCGAGAGCACCACCTAGCTACGAAAGGCGCCGGCCGCATGTCACGGCACAGCAGTCGAATAAGAGATTCTGAGTTTTTATCATGTAACGAGCTATTGTTTCTAAGTGAGTGTGTTTGAATATCCACGCAATTATTGGTGATTAAAGGTTATAACATACAGAATGCACAATTTTAATGTCTTTCAAACTGTAAAAACAAAAGCTGGTGACAAAACAGTTTGCAAGTGCTCTTTACCCAGCACTGCCCTAGTGTGTAAATTAATATTTATTCACATAAACATTCAAAACAAGGAGGAGTTACTGTATGTTGTTTCTGTTCTCCACATACTTATTCTTATGAAAAATACTTAAAGCTCCTTACTTATTAGAGGCATTTCATTTGGTGAAATTTGATGTTAAACTATTAAGCATATGCAGAATATTTCTCCAAAAGTAAATCTGTTCAATAACTACATGTGAATTTCTTATATACATAATGCTCTAGTGACACCACATGACTGATTAAATAGCAAGTGAATATCTTTTAAGACTAATCACTGGCGTACTTTTCACCACAGGGACTACAGTGACTTTACTCAACAGTTGACAAAATATGCATTTTTAACAACACTGTTTCTTCCTGCATTTTATATTCTGTCATTTATGGTGCATATTGTATTACAAGTCTTCAAGGAAACTGAAAATTATACTCACATATACAGCATACACATAACACGTGAACACCCTGGTCTCCCAAATGCTGACAATGGGACTTTGTTCGAGTTTGCTGCCACACCTCCATGAACTAGGTCTGGACCATCAGGGACAACATTGCCAACAGTAGAACTAGAAGATTTCCGGAAAGGTCCACCTTCTATTTTAAACTTCTCCACGAGAGCAGCTATTTGGTGATTTGATTCAATAAAACGCTCACGAGATCGACGGTCCACAGTCGACAAGCACACTGGAATATATTGGTAAAAGTGAACTATGCTTTTTAAAATTAAAAAGTAAAGGTATATTATATTTTTCACATTTACTCCAACTGATAACAAAAAATAAATTACCAATAACTTTTCTTCCCATTAAAACAAGTACTACTCAGTAATTGGCACACTGAAAGAAACTCTATAAAACAAGAGTAGGCAACCAGTCGCCTATAGAGGACTGGTGTGCGGTGGACAGAAAAACATGATAGAAACCAGTTAAAACTATCTTTTGTGCTCTTACCCTTTTTCTAGTGAGAGTACACACATTCACACATACAAACATATAGATACCCAAATATACACACTGTGTTAGAAAAAGAGCAAGAGCTCGAAAAATAGTGCTCACGACTTTCTATTACATGTTTCTGTGTGCCCTGCATCAGTACTCTATATGTAAGTGATTGCCTTTCCCTTGTTTTATGTATTTTTTCCATCCTGGCATTTCCATTATAGTTATATAATTACAAAATCTCAAATACTAAAAAATCTACAATTTAGAAAATGTTAAAAAATTTTACTTAAAATTTACAATTAAATGAATTTGGAGAAAACTACAGATACACAAATGTCAGTGAAAAATAACTCTATCCACAGTAACTTGGAAACAGTAAGCACTAAACAAATGAAATTTTGTAGGAAGAACCACAAGCTAACATGACTGTTTTTGCTTCCTGTTGTTTCAGGTATGCTACCAAAAATGAGCACCATGGCACCCTACTACACCAATGTATGGTAATAAAGTACCTCTGCAAATCAGAGGCTGACTCAGCAACCTTGATTCACAGTAAGCTGTTGTCAATCTATCCAACTAGTTAACGCTAAATAGATCTCTCTCTCTCTCTCTCTCTCTCTCTCTCTCTCTCTCTCTCTCTCTCTCTCTCTCTCTCCTCTGGGTTATGTTATTAATTTAATCCTCATTTAGAGACAGAGAGAAAGAGAATCACCAATCAACTGCATGTGGGTAGTTGCCATTCCTCTCTTTTTAAACAGCAGTAGCAAAGTACGTAGATCTCGCATACAAGACTACCTATTATGGTTAAAAAATAAAAATGTACATTAAATTTTAATAGAAACGTTTATAAGAATGCCTGAATGCTTATAAGAATGCTTGAATATTAGGAAATGAATGCACACTTTTAGACAATAAGAAACAAACATTTCTTGGAAAGAAAAACAAAAATTGTTTACAACAAAAAATTGAAGATCTGTTAACATAATATTTTTCAAAAGTACTTACAGTAATACATGAGAGGATTCTCAAGTTCAGGGCATGGAAATCCAATGCTGCGGAAGTAATCTAACATAAGTCGAGTGCCACCAGTATAAACTACATCTCCTAGGCATAGATACATTACACGATCCAAAAATGGAAAAACATCTGAACGAGGTTTCTCCATTGTAAGAACAACAATTCTTCCATATTTTCGTGCATGGTTTGAAAGAATGGATATTATAAGATAAGTGTTCAAAGGATCCAAGTCCCATGTCGGTTCATCTAGCAGCAGCAGAACTAAAACAGAAGCACACAAAAATGAGATTACAGTTTAGCACTGCATGAAGTTGACTTCTTGAACCCTTTCAAAATCTAGGTGGAATACAGCATGCAAAAGTGAAACCATTTTAACCACATCTTAATAACAGAGTAATAATAAATCAATAGCTTTACAGTAATGTGTACCATGGATCAGTATTTTTTTTAAGAAACAAAAAGACAAAATTTTAATATAACAAGTCTCGCAATTTTACCAAGATCTAATGAATGACAACTCGCATATCATTTAAAGTTGTAAGGACATTTTGAAAATCTGTTAAAATTTTTACTCTCTTCTTCTTCCTTTTTAATAAATTTGTAACTGCTAGAAAAGAATTATTAACTTTTCAAATTATGGTATTTTTCTTAGCAGTTGGCCTACGAGTTCATTTCGTGCTTCAGAAACTAGGATATCATCACTTAGCAACTAGTTCACCAGTGTCCTTCAGCAGGCAGTAGCAAATATCTGAAAAGCATAAAAATGTTTTTATGTGACCTAAGAAGAGCTTCATTCATTTCTAAGATTAGTGCTCCTTAAAATGTTGTATTTTTGTATGAATAACTGAAAAAGCACAGCTGCTGGACTCTCATTCTGTAGTTGAACTTCTTAAACAGCACCATGTAGTGAAATTGGAGGTAGCACTATTTCACAAAGTATTATTCTCCCTTTTGACTGAATGTACACTGGTGGAAAGAATTTTACCAAACCATCTTGGTTTCTTCTGATGCCCTAAGGCCTGTGATTCTGGTAGTAACCCTTCAAGCAGCTAGCAGTAATTACTTACATCTTCAAAGTTATATTATTTTATCTTTGGACAAGACACACACACACACACACACACACACACACACACACACACACACAGCTAAATCACATTGGTCCTCAACCATCTGTCATCTGTATGTTATGATCAATCATCTGTCAAGCTGCCACTGCGAAAAAGAGTCACACATGAATTTTTCTTCTTCAATGGTATCCACCACACTGCTTGTTTCACAACATTTATTTCATCGGTTGGGACTCTACTTCCAACCAACAGTCAATTCTTCATCGTCATATGAGGGTTATTCAGAAAGTAACGTCCAAATCACTGCACCTAATCGACTGTCACAGGAAAATTGAAATGCCAATGCACACCGACTTCTGGCATGCCTTGCTTGTCAAATGATGCCGTTTGCATTGGTATTTTCACAGCTTTTACAGTATCAATTCAAAATGTTGAAAACAACTGATCAGCCTGCTGACTGTGAAGTACGGTAAATGATTCAGATTTTTACAGCAAGGAACGCTGCAGCAACGGAAATCCATCGACAGATAAATGAGGTGCATGGCCCCAACGTGATGAGTGACAGAAGGGAAAATGCCCATGATGAATCGGAATTAGGCTGACCGTCAGTGATCACAGAAGATTTGGCCAGAGCCACGGACAAAAAGATTTCATAAAGACTGGCAATTCACAATTCTGGTACCTAGTGGTGTTTCTCAGCGGCAAGTGCTTCACAAAGGATGACAAGATAAAAGAAGTAGTTAAAGACTAGTTATCCTAACAGCAGAGAGAGAGAGAGAGAGAGAGAGAGAGAGAGAGAGAGAGAGAGAGAGAGAGAGAGAGAGAGAGAGGGGGGGGGGGAGGAGGAGACATGTAAGGGATTAGATAAAAAACAGTTTCTTGAAAAAAATCTGTGATGGTTCATGTTTTTTATAAAAAATTAGACCTTACTTTCTGAATAACCTTCATACATTTGGTGCAACAATGAACCATATACATGTACCCGCTATTCAGGCTGAGTATCACATGCCTAGGTAAGAGTAATGATAATGTGATTCAATAGGTGTCCCAAACATTGCAGATTAGCATTTCTGTTTCCATAACACCAATTCACATTCTTTGCACATTATTCACTTCAAAATTGACAATTTTTTGAATGTCTGTACCTCCCTTAAGATGCATTCAAAAGAAACCAGGTTATATAGTCTTAAACAATCATTATATTATAAGGAGTGCATGCCAATGGTTTCTGAAACAAATACAAAATTTATAACCTTAGGGAAAGGTTTCACATTATTTAACACCAAGTGTAGCGTAAGACACTGGTGCTCACATTTCAAACAAGAAAAGGCCTGCTTGCTTTGGTACAGTTAATTCAGGTGGAGAGTATATTGTACCCTGAAAATTAATTAATTTCATTATTCTACAATATTGGGCTTAATTTCTGTCATATCTAAGAAGAGGCAATTTTAATTCAAACACAAGGTGTGAGCTTTATCACTATTCACTTGACCCAAGGAGCTTCAGCAACTTTCATACCATTAGGTGGTATTAAATTCATGGATTTAAGACTATATCATTATCTGCCATTGAATAAGCATTTCACGTACTTCAGCTTCAAGCCCAAAAATCTTATTTCAATTATATTTCCATTCTATTTAAATTCATTTTCTAGCTACATTTTCAAACACTCTTGTCTCTTCCTATTTCACCACAGTAATATTTATACATACTCTAGATGCTACTTCTCTCCATTAAGGGAAACAGCCCCTCTATGTAAAGCTGATATCAGTGTGAACAATCTAAATCATGTCCAAGCTTTTGAATCTTGCTTATCTTCCTCTACACTTGTAGAGGAAAATGAATTAAAGAAATATAAATGTGAATAAATGATATTATGTTAGTTTCATCAACAGTGTGATCGATCACCATATTACTTTTCTGTAGCTGAATTTGTCTTCACTCTTAATCACTGGCCTCCAATTATTGGCTACTTCCTCTACTACAGCAAAAAGTAATGCCTCTGAATTTTGTGTGTGAAAACTTTTAAATCTTTTTGTATAAAACTGATGTTATTAACATTCTACATCTTTATTCTTCATGCCTACATATTTGCAACCCTCTGCCACAAGAGGGCTCAGAATTTTTGCGTGTAACATGGTGGTGTCTAACGTAGCTATGTCAGTGCATGAGGAACGGAGTGCTACATTCAGGTTTCAATTCGAAGAGTTCATCCACATATGGAGCTCACTCTTCTTCCACATGACAATGCCAGACAACATGAGTGCTGTGACATTTTCAACAATTCAACTCCTTGGATTCATCGTCATCGAGCATCCTCATACAGTCCCAACTTGACCCCACATCCAATTTTCATCTGTTTTCAAAACAGAAAGAACACCTTCAAGGAATTCACTTTGATAGTGAAGATGTGTAAGCAGAGATGAGGTTATGGTTCCATCAACAAAGTCAAACATTCTACAAGGTTGGTATCAACAAACTGCTCTCTCATTGGGAGAAATGTATTCGCCACCAGGTTGACTCTATTGAGAAATAATTATGTAGACATGAAGAATAAAAACACAAAATGTTAATATAATTTGTTTTATTTTAAGAACTTTTAAGAAATTTCACATAAAAAAATCCATTGGCATTGCCATTCAGCACACCCTCTTACATCTCATGTTTTTCATCTTACATATGCTACAGCTAATTCCCCCCTCCCCCCAATTTAAGAGGAAATGTTTGTAGAGAATGACCTTTCATCTTTAATACTAAGTTGTAAGGATATAAAGACAGGGATGTGGTCTTTTGACCCTACTATGCAATCTATACATGAAAGAAGCAATGACAGGTATAAAAGAAAAAAATGGAATCAAAATTCAAGGTGAAAGGATATCTGCAGTAGCCACCAGAAAGATCGTGGGAGGCGCACATCGGCACGGCGCGTCACGGACGGTAGTTGCCGCAAGTAGAGTCCCGTCCACCAGAGGGCACGCGAGAATTCAGACGCGACCTCTGCCGGCATAACAACAACAACAACAACAACAACAACAACAACTCCGGCAGCAAGGGCCGTGCCCAGTTAGTTAACATTGTGCATGCCTAGGACACAGTCCTGGCCTACGCTAAGTGAAGTGCGACGTAAACATGAACAGTGTTACTACACAATTGGTGACGAGTAGGGTTGTTCTTTTGCGTGTTGCGTCGTTGTTCCGGTTTCGCAGCTTCTCCACGGCATGGAGGATTTAGTGCGGGTTTTGGTTGAGCAGCAGACGGAGCTCATGGCCACCATGATACAAGTGCTTCCGGCGTTGTTCTCCACGCCGTCTGCTCCAGCGCCGTTCCCTCCTCCCTTTCCCCCGTATGACGAGACGGCGGAAGATTGGGACGCATATGAACATCGCCTTCGGCAGCATTTCCAGGCGTTTCATGTTGCCGATGCGGAGGTATGTCGTGCTCTCTTCTTGTCTTGGATATCTCCCTTGCTGTATCAAGTTTTGCGGCAGCTAGTGCCGTTGCAGGAACCCTCGTCCTTGTCTTTTGACGCATTGTGTTCATTGCTGTCTTCATATTATCGCCGCCGCACGCATGTTGTGGCGGCTAGGATCGATTTCTATCAATGCAAGAAACAGCCCCATCAGTCTTACCGGGCGTGGGCTGCTACCCTGCACGGTCTTAGTAGCAAGTGTCATTTTGTCACGGAGCAGTCGCGAGAGACGTATGCCCATCTTATGGTACGCGACGTCATTGTTCGTTCGGCCCCTGATAGGGAGGTCCGGCAACGGACCCTGCAGTTAGAAGACCCTTCCCTTGAGGAAGTCCTGTCCATTGCTCAATCGTATGAAGTCTCTCACGCCACAGGTCAACAGCTGGAAGCATGGTGCGACGTCGCGGCGGTTCATGGCGGCGCGGCCGCGTCCATTGTGTCCGGGGTGGCCGAAGTGCTAGCGGTACAATCCGGCCATTACGGCTGCTCCCGCACGGCGCGTAAACAGAATTCCGGCCGCCAGCCCTTGTTGCCGTCCTGTGCGTCATGCTATATACATCATGATCGGTCAGAGTGCCCCCAGCGTTTGGCCGTTTGTCACAAATATAATAAAAAAGGTCACATTGCTAAAGTTTGCCACTCAGCCTCAAAAGAATCGAAGGAAGCAGGTACAGAGGACATGGACGTTGACATTCAGGAAGTTTCATCGGGCCAGGCTCCCGACGCATCGGCACGCAAACTCTTTATCGAGGTGTCGGTTCGGTCGCGCCGGTTACAACTGCAAGTAGATACGGGCATGGCAGTTTCGTTGTTGAATGCACAAATTTATTCCGACCTTGGATCGCCCCTGTTGGTGCCAGTTTACCGGCGTCAACGTGGTTATGGTGAACAGTTCATTCCCCTACTGGGTCAATTCACTACTGACGTGACTTACAAATCAGTCACTCGGCCTATTACTTTTATTGTTGTCAGTGACGTGAGCTCCGCTAACCTTTTTGGCCTGGATGCCTTTCAAGCTTTCGGTTTTTCTATCACTGACACCATACAGTTGGTCTCCGAAGACGTTCCCTATCAATCATTGGAATCTTTGATCTCAGACTTTCCAGATATTTTTGAGGAGGGCCTGGGGCGTGTTTCAGATTTTGAAGCTCACTTAATGTTGAAGGCGTCGGCTTGCCCGCGTTTTCTACACGCGAGGCAGATTCCCTTGGCTCTCCGCCCTCAGGTAAAGGAAGAGCTAGACTGGCTGACAGACCTAGGAGTCGTTCTTCCCATTTCTTCTACTGAGTGGGCTTTGCCCCTCGTTATTGTAAGGAAGCCCTCGGGAAAATTACATCTCTGTGGCGATTTCAAGGCCACCATTAATTCCCAATTGGTGGTGGACACCTATCCTTTGCCTCGTGCTGATGAATTGTTCTCCGCCGTGGCGGGAGGCCAATATTTTTCGAAAATCGATCTTTCGGAGGCTTATCATCAGATACCACTTGATGAGGACTCCAAACGGCTGGCGGTCGTCAACACCCCGTTTGGCCTTTACCAATACCAGCGGTTGGCCTTCGGAATATCCAGTGCCCCGGCGATATTCCAGCGTTGTCTTGAGCACGTCATGTCGACAATCCCTCATTGTATTAATTACCTGGATGACATAATTGTCACAGGCCACAGCACGAAGGAACACTTGCACAACCTTTGCACCCTCTTTCTCAAATTCAGGTCTGTGGGCTTGCGTTGCAACCTGCATAAGTCAAACTTCTTCCAACCGTCCATTGAGTATGTGGGCTACACCATCTCTCGGCACTGCATCCAGCCACTAGGAAGTTTGGTCCAAGGTATCGTCGACCTTCCTCGGCCCGCTTCGCTGAAAGTGTTACAAGCTTTTTTAGGCAAGATAGCCTATTATCACCGGTTCATTCCCAGGGCTTCCACCATAACCCGCCCCCTGTACTGCCTTCTGCGCAAGGGTGTTCCTTTTGATTGGTCGCCTGCATACGAGTGAGCGTTCACCTCGAAGAGCCTCCTCACATCAGCGCCTTGTTTGGCTACTTTTGATCCCCATAAGCCGTTGGTCCTGGCTCCAGATGCTTCGCAGTACGGGGTGGGGGCGGTCCTGGCCCATCGCAACGCAGATGGTTCCGAGCAACCACTGGCGATTGCGTCTAAAACTCTTAGTCCCTCGCAGGCCCATTACTTCCAGGTGGAAAAAAGAGGCTTTGGCCATTGTCTACACTGTTACCAAGTTTCACCCTTTCTTGTATGGCACGAAGTTTCAGTTAATCACTGACCATAAGCCGTTAATATCGTTATTTGGCCCTGCCTCTCAGATTCCAGATAGGGCAGCTCACAGACTACAGCGCTGGGCCTTGTTCCTCTCTAAGTACCATTATGACATTCATTTTCGCCCTACCGGACAGCATGCCAACGCCGACGCTCTTTCCCGTCTTCCGGTGGGCCCAGATCCTACATTCGATCGAGAGGAGATTGTGTGTTTTCATTTGGATGTGTCGTCCCGCCAAGCGGTTGATGGCTTCCCAATCACTAGTTCTCGAGTCGCCAGGGAAACGGCAGCTGACCCGGTTCTCTGGCAAGTAGTTCGCCTCATTTAGCAGGGGTGGTCATCCCGCTCTCCGGGCCGGGCCTCGGGCCCTCTTCGTAATTATTTTATTCTACAAGACCGCCTCTCGGTCTTGGAAGGAGTTCTCCTTCTGGCTACCGATGATACAGCTCCTCGCGTGGTTGTTCCTGCAAGTTTACGAAGGGAGGTCCTCACGTTATTACATGCGGGGCACTGGGGTGTTTCCCATACTAAAACCTTGGCTCGCAGACATGTGTACTGGCCCGGTATTGACAGAGAAATTGAGCACTTGGTGGCCACCTGTTCCCAGTGTGTGAGCCAACAGGCATCTCCCAGGGCAGCGTTCTCTTCATGGCCGCCGGCAACCCAAGCATGGGAACGTGTTCACATCGATTTTGCGGGCCCGTTTCTCAATGGCTTTTGGCTCATTGTC
Organism: Schistocerca serialis cubense; assembly: GCF_023864345.2. Lineage (NCBI taxonomy): Eukaryota > Metazoa > Arthropoda > Insecta > Orthoptera > Acrididae > Schistocerca > Schistocerca serialis. The sequence continues at coordinate 934,573,326 of NC_064640.1, read as the reverse complement.
ATTGATGCTTATTCCCGATTCCCATATGTGGTTCGCTGCTCCTCAACCACTTCAGAAGTTGCAATCCAGGCACTAGCAAAAATCTTTTCTGTGGAAGGTCTGACAATCACCCTGGTCTCTGACAATGGACCGCAGTTTACTTCGCAGGCCTTCCAGGATTTTTGTAGGCGCTTCGGTATTCGGCACGTTTGCTCTCCCCCTTCCATCTACAATCGAATGGGGAAGCTGAGCGCATGGTGCGCACATGTAAGATGCAGATGAAAAAGTATGTGCACGAATTTCCTGCGGAGGAAGCATTGACATTTTTCCTGACAGCATACCGGACCACACCAATGGGAGAACGCAGCCCCGCAGAGCTCCTCCATGGGCGTCAACCTAGGACTCTGCTGCACCTCCTCCGGCCTGGTCCTCGCCAGTCTTCGCAAAACGGAGTACCTGGCTTTCCAGTGGGTATGTCGGTCTGGGCCCGTGGGTTTGGTCGCAATCCACGTTGGATACCAGCAGTGGTCCTGCGCCAAAATGGCCGCCAGCTCTATACTGGGTGGTACGTCGTCACCAAAATCAGCTACATCCATGTTCGGGCACCCACCCTCCGACCTCTCGGACACCGGCTTCCCCATTGCCAGCACCTGTGTTGGTTTCGCAGGGGATGTTACCGCCTCACCCCGCTGTGATTCTGTCGCACTGCGATGGTTCTCAGCCTTGGCAGCCTCCAGTAGCTCCAGCACCGGCATCACCATCGTTCGAGATGCCCCAGCGAGAGCTGGCCCCCCTCGCAGGCCCGGTTTCTCAGGAGGCTGGTTCACCTGTGGTCGTCCCTTCCCCATCGTCCCCGCCACTGGGTCTTGCCCCTCCAGAGGTGGAACAGGATCCGGAGTTCGACAGCTTGTCGCCCGTTCTGTCCCGGGCTCCGGTTGTGGGATGACGGGGGCCTCTTCGTGTGGGTCACTTCAAGCCATATTTGTAGGTTCCGGCTCAAGGGTTGGCAGATCCCCTCGACTCCGGCCTTCCAATGAATGTGGAGGTCATCGCTCCTGCCCAACGCTCCACCTTCTGATGCAGTGGATCACAGTGGCTTCACCCCCCGAAGGAGGAGGAGTGCAGTAGCCACCAGAAAGATTGCGGGAGGCGCACATCAGCACGGCACGTCACGGACGGTAGTTGCCGCAAGTAGAGTCCTGTCCACCAGAGGGCACGCGAGAATTCGGACGTGACCTCTGCCGGCATAACAACAACAACAACTCCGGCAGCACGGGCCGTGCCCAGTTAGTTAACATCGGCCATGCCTAGGACACAGTCCCGGTCTACACTAACTGAAGTGTGACATGAACGTGAACAGTGTTACTACAATGTCAATGGTAAGATTTACTGATGACATTGCTATTCTCAGTGAATTCCTGTATATAATGTACTGTCAATGAGTACAGAATAAGGACTGAGAGTAAATCAAAAAAAGATGAAAGTAATGAGAAGTAGCAGAAATGAGGACAGCGAGAAATTTAATGTCAGGATTGGTGATCATGAAGTAGATGAAGTTAAGGAACTCTGTCACCTAGCCAACAAAATAACCCATGGTGGGTGTAGCAAGGACATAAAAAGCAGACTAGCACTCGCAAGAAGGGCATTCCTGCCAAGAGAAGTTTGCTAGTATGAAACACAGGCTTTAATTTGAGGAAGAAATTTCTGAGAATGTACGTTTTGAGCACAGCATTGTACAGTAGTGAGACATGGACTGTGGGAAAACCAGAACAGAAGAGAATCAAAGCATCTGAGATGTGGTGCTACAGAAGAGTGTCAAAAATTAGTTGGACAAATAAGGTGAGGAATGAGGAGGTTCTCTGGGGAATTGGTGAGCACAGTAATAGACAGAAAACACTGTCAAGAAAAAGAGACAGTATGGTAGGCCATCTGCTAAGACATCACAGAACAACTTTAATGGTGCTAGAGCGAGCTGTAGACAGTAAAAATTGTAGAGGAAAACAGAGATTGGAATACATCCAGCAAATAACTGAGGATGTGGGTTGCAAGTGGTACCGTGAGATGAAGAGGTTGGCACAGGAGAGGAATTAATGGTGGGCTGCATCAAACAAGCCAGAAGACTGATGACTAAAAAATAAATAAATAAGTTAGTTAATTAAATAAAAATTCTAAGTGCTTGCAAAAAATAATTTACTTTATTTACTTACTTGGATCTCTAACAAGCTGAACTCCTATCATAAGACGACGATATTCGCTTGGTGTAAGATACTGTGTTCCACGGTTAGCCACCTGGGTCAATGCAAGATCAGCCATGACTTGTTTAACTCTTGATGTTTTCACATAGTGTGAGATCTTTAAATAAAATGAAACAATATGAGTTAGACCAAAACAAGTAAGAAAATTTGACAAATTAAATATAAAAATTGTCTCTCAAAGCATATCAGACAGCAAGTAGAATTTGCTCACAGTGAAAAAAGTGTCTTGACTCAGAAATACATGAGACATACTGCAATATAAAAGTACCTTTTTATATTTTGTCGTGTGAATGAACTGTGGTCCACTAACTCTATGGTTTCAACACAAAATATTTATATATGATAGGTTTAATGAAGTCAAAACAGTTAGTACAATCAAATTCTAGAATTTGCATTGAAAGAGAGTTGAACTTCTAATAGTGTACATGCAATATACGGCGAAGTTCATGCAATGTGTATGGATTACACTACTTAATAGTAGCATATTTTCACCACCATGTCCTCTTTTAATGTGATGGAAACAACATTAGGTGGTTCTCTATGTCCTGGTAAGGACTGTCCATAATTATTCATGACATACAAACAGCCTAATTACAAATAAATCATTCAGTTTATATCATGTTAAAAATGATGAGATTTTTTAATTATTTTAATTTTTGAAAATGTGTGAAGTTAAGAGCATCAATGATGTGCCTGCTTCAAACTTTATTAAAAAGAGAAAATAATGTTACTTTATAGAATTAGTATGTGAACACTTGAGAAGAACGAATGTAAAACTGAAAGGGTTTGACAAATGCACGGATTAAATGTATGTAATCAATAGATGCAAGCTCAAGAAAAAAGCACATAGTTTGCAACCAAAATATTCTGTCAGTTATTGGGATAAAAGTTCTGTCATCCCAGCTGAAAGAACAATAAAGACGTTGGCCTGAAATGCTGTAGGAAAACTGAACAATCTGAATCAAGATGGGCACATGAGTACTTGACTATGTCTATATCTATACGCTGCAAATCATGGTGAAGTGCATGGCAGTTTAGTAAAGATTCAATATCTTAACCACTTTGCCAATCTTAACCACTTTACTAATCCATTTGGTAGATAAGACGAGTTTTGGCTATCAGCAAATTCAGAAGGTACATACAGACAAGTACATTAAAGATTGATTTTTTTCAACTCACAGGTGTTTGTTACAAAAATGTTGAATAATCTATGCACCAAAAACATGAAAGAAGAAAGAAAATAAATATAGCACGAAGATTTACCTCATTAAAAGTCAAGGAGCAGTTTTTGAACAAGATATTATGGAATATCTTCCAAGTTCCATTATCACAAATGCACGAAAAAATTAATTGCATCCATGTGCATAGTCATATGAGCAGCCATTCCTTCTCACACTATCAAGACCGAAGATGATTTAGTAACATTGTTCAAAGCACATACATTCCACCACATTAGTGTGTTTTGCAAATGATAGGTGTACATTAAAGTTACAGAATGAACAAACAAAACTATTAAAAAACTTAAGAAATCATCAACATAAATACCTTGCCAAAGTAGTTGCCATCTTTGGCAACAATAAAATATATATGAAATGTGTACTATAGAATCTGTAATATACTCTTTCAATATGATTACAGATATGCATACCTTAGATCCAATTGTCAGTTGAGCAGCATAATACAATGTCTGCTCCACTGTAATTGCAGGAAGAAGGTCACACTTATGAGTAACATATCCGCAACTTTGCTGAAACAATCTTAATGACATTGGCATTCCATTCAATAATATCTGCCCCCTAGTAGGACCTTGGGCACGCCGTGAAATCACCTCCAACAATGCACGTTTTCCACTTCCTTCAACAAAAATAAAAAGCTATTGGCTAATGGATTCTTTATTGTAATTGTGCCATTTTCAGGAGAATTTTTTTTTTTTTTTTTTTACCTTTAGACCCAAGAACTGCGAGAACTTCTCCACCATGAACCTCGAGTGACACATCTTTCAAAATAATACCTGTCTTCACATTGCCCATAAGTCTTTGCATGCAGGTACCTGGTTCCACCTGGAATAATTATAAGAATCTAACTAAAAACAATGTGACAAAATCAGCAGAATGTACTTAAAATTACATAAATCAACAACAAAGTAAAAATAAAGAAGTATTTTGTAAGAGCTTTTATTCTACTTTTCCATTTGTCACCACTTACAGCACTTTTCATCCTATAATTATGAGGTAACATACTATGTTTTACTGTAGTGTTTGTTCAGTTTTCCCTTCAATATTTTCTTTGGAAGTTTGAGATGATGTAAATTCAAGTGTGAAGAATGTGTTTCACAGTCTTACTGTGACAAAAAATGCAATCTAGACTCTAATTACAAAAAAAACTTAGCTTACCAAGTTTTGCTACAATTAGTAAGTAAGTGTATTCACTCATACTTGTGGGAGATGAGCAGATAGCAACAAAAAGATCCATTGTAAAATGCCCCCCCCCCCCCCCCCCCCGGAAAGACTTAATGGCCAACACAATTGATGTGTAGGCCCCAAAAACTAGACAATTTATGATGAACTGGGAAAGGCAAAGTTATGTTGCATACATTTGACCATCAACTGATTAACTGTGCTCCATATTTAAAAAAATAGTTTGAGGTGAAAAAAGAAAATGATATACATAGTCTTGCTGATTTTAAACATTTCCTTTGTCAAAGCTGCTATAGCTAGCATCACCTTTAAGTGCATTAACAAATTTCGGAGCGATACATTTTGTGTTAGGAATGCATTCTCTCCCCCTACATTAATATTGGGTGCCTGAAAGGACACTACTGAGCTGCCAGAACTGTTACTCTCTAGTTGGGTGCATATTTACCATCATCATCATCTCTATGGTTTGGATTTTTGGTGAAGCAGAACACCTTCTGTACTCAAAGAAGCTTCAACACCAACTCCAAAAGCAAGTTAATATGTTCTTTCTCCAAAACCCAAGGCATTCGTCTCTATTAATGTGTGCTTGTCTAAGAGCCTGTTTCATGTTTCTTTCCTCATAAAATTTACAATACTTTTTTGACTGATGCCATTCCCTGTATTTACACACTCCATTCCTTTTGCCTTGCCATCTTTTGCAATCTTAAAATATTTATCAGACACTTGAAGAGTACATTCACATACAAATGACATAACAAACAATTATTATTGTAGATCATACAACTATCCTTCCGTTTAAAAGTATCTAATGAGTGAAGAAACACAGAATATTGCATTCAATATTGTCCCAGAGTTTCAATAGTTACAAAACACTGAACCAGCACAATACTTCCTTTAAGTCATGATATTAGATTCTCTTTATACATATTGATTCCCACACCACTCAGGGTTGTCTCCTGCTGTCTAAACATTCCTTGTTGCTGTGTCTCCTGGCTACCATCTGCAATATGGCCACCAACCACACAATCATGTACCGCGGGTTGCTACAGCACTGACCTGCTAATGACGCTTCTTCTGGAGATCATATGAAAACAGTCTGCATCAACAGAGACACACTGGGTTGTTTTCAACTGAATCTCCAGCAGCAACCATGGTACTGTGTACCACCAAACTCACTGCTAGCAACATAGGCATTGCCACAAATGGACTGCCATCACGGCACTATCTCTTTCAGCAAGTCACCTGCCTCCACCAGTATCCTTCCAATGAGCAAGTGTTTAGGTCACTGTCCAACTGCTCTGGAACCAATTCAAACTCTGGACTTATGTTGGCTGCACCTAGCAACTCATCAATCAGGGTTCATATCGGTGAGCCAACAAAGAGTATATCACTGCAGCATCCACGGACTGAAACTGTCCTGACGCTACCGCAACACTGGATCTCACCTTCTCTGCCCTCAAGCTCACTGCCTCAATGGACTTCATCTTCAGTCCTTCCTCTAACATCTTATTGCTCTTTGTCAACCATAGCCTCACAAACCTCATTTCTGAAGTATATTTAAGTGCAACATAAGAGATCGACTTTCAGCGTGAAACAAATAGTGCACACTGATGCCATAAGGAAACTGTCATTGAATTCCATTTCTTAGACTTAATAAATGTACACCAATTGATCTTTGCTACCAGGTCACTTCAGTCATATGACATCCTTCCTGTCGGTCATGAACACCACAATGACAACAAGTATAATTGGCATATGGTTTACATCCCAATAGTGACCAGTGTCCACAGTGTGATTTTGTACTTGACCAGAGTAGTCTTCCATACCTGTTCCCCACTTCAGACTGATGGAGCGTACCCTCTGCCATGCACTTCACAGTGGTTTGCAGAGTATGAATGTAGATACAGCTCTTTTTTTATCCGCATATCACCACATACTGTCTCTCTTTCAGTATGGCACTGTAGCCCTCTGATATCTTGTCGCAGCCCTTGCTTTGCTTACTATGCCTGCAACATCACTCTGAGCTTCTCTTATATAAGTTAACCTACCCAGATGCTGCCCTCGCCCAGGCACTGATGACAGACCACTGCTACCTCAAGAATACAGTGATGCGATGGAGCCATGACCAGTATTTTTCACACAGCTGGAATGGAATTTCACGTCGTCTGTTCCCGTGGTGAAGCTCAGCATTGAGCTTTTCCCTTTGCCTACTCGGGTCTTCTTCTTCTTCTTCTTCTTCTTCTTCTTCTTCTTCTGTAGTGCTACAGTCCTTCGTGAGCCTTAGCTCTTTCAACAATTTTCCACCACATTTCTCAGTTACTTGCTGCTCTTTTCCACCCCCAGACTCCCATACTGATGAGATCCACTATCATGTCATCAATTCATCTTCTTCTATGTCTCCCTTTTCGTGCAGCTGAATGGATCACACCTTTCATCATTTTCTTTGGAATTCTATCCTCTGCCATACTCTCCATGTGCCCTAGCCATCGTATTCACTGCGATTTTGCAAATTTTACTATGTCCTTACCTTGTATTAACAGTTTTTTTGGTGTTGCAGGGTATTCTCAAGCCTTCTTCCTCCCTTTTGAGATACAGATTTTGCATAGTATTTACCACTCATAGGTTCTTACGGAATTTTTGTCATGCTCTGTCACTGTCCATATCTCTGACCCATATGCGATAACGGGGTGGCCTAGGGAGTTATACACTGAAGAGCCAAAGAAACTGATACACCTGTTTAATGTCATGCAGGGCCCTCGTGAGCATGCAGAAGTGCCACAACACACCATGGCATGGACTCGACTAATATCTGAAGTAGTGCTGGAGGGAGCTGACACCATGAATCCTGCAGGACTACCCATAAATCCATAAGAGTACAAGGGGGTGGAGATCTCTTGTGAACAGCACATTGCAAGATATCCCGCATATGTTTAATTATGTTCATGTCTGGGGAGTTTGGTGGCCATCGGAAGTATTTAAATTCAGGAAAGTGTTCCTGGAACCACTTTGTAGCAGTTCTGGACATGTGGGTTGTCACATTGCACTGCTGGAATTGCCGAAGTCTGCCGGAATGCACATTGGACATGAATGGATGCAGGTGATCGCACAGGATGCTCACGTATGTGTCACCTGTCAGAGTCATATCTAGACATAACACGGGTGCCATATCACTCCAACTGCACACACCCACACCATTACAATGTGTCCACTAGGTTGAAGAGTCCCCTGCTGACAGGCTTGGTCCATGGATTCAAAAAGGTTGTCTCCATAACCGTACATGTCCATCTGCTGGATACAATTTGAAATGAGACTCGTCTGACCAGGCCTCATGCTTCCAGACATCAACAGTCCAATGTCGGTCTTGACAGGCCCAGGCGAGACGTAAAGCTTTGTGTCATGCCCTCGGCTCTGAAAGCACTTATCAATGAATGTTTCATTGAATGGTTTGCACGCCATTTGTTGATGGCCCAGCATTAAAATCTGTAGCAATTTGCAGAAGGGTTGTACTTCTGTCACATTAGACAATTCTCTTCAGTCATCACTGGTCCTGTTCTTGCAGGATCTTTTTCCAGCCACAGTGATGTCAGAGATTTGATGTTTTACTGGATTCCTGATATTTACTGTACACTTATGAAATAGTTGGATGGGAAAATCCCCACTTCTGACTGAGATGCTGTGGACCATCGCTCATTTGTTGACTATAACACCATGTTCAAACTCACTTAAATCTTGATAACCTGCCCTTGTAGCAGCAGTAACAGATCTAACAACTGCGTCAGACACTTGTTGCCTTATGTAGGCATTTCCGATCGCAGTGCTGTATTCTGATTACGTGTAGTGTGGTCATCACCACCCGTAGAAAGTCCTAATTTTAACACAGTCCAATGCCGTATTCTGCCTGTTTACATATCTCTGTATTTGAATACTAATTTCTTTGGCATTTTGGTGTATAGTAGCAGTTTTGTTTTTCTTACAGAATGGATATTTCTGAAAAGTTGCACATTTGCAAAGTAAGCTCTGTTTCCTGCATTGATCACGCTCAAATGCATTTCAAATGAGTTAACAGACATCCTATAGTATTCAAAAGAATTATCTGGATTTGCCTTCAGTTTGTCCTGTACAAACACAAACTTTCCCTTTGTTGGTCTCTTGCTTAATATCAAATGAGTCCTGCATCTTTTCACACTGCCATTTCTGGCACCAGTGGTCAACTATTGCTGCACACCATGCAAGGACCGCATTCTGATTTAATGAAACTCTACTTATAGTTGACACAATCAGCACACAGCAACTGCTGTTGCAGTGCTCACTGATGCACTACTGATGGTTTGTTTTGTTTTGATTTAGGGCACAAAAAAACTGGGGTCATACGCGCCCAAGTCAAAACTATGGAACACAAACACAGAGAGTAGTTAAACAACTATATGTCGGTCCCAATTGACAGAATAAAAGGCAGTTAAAAACAGGCACGTGGAGAAAGGGCTAAAAAGACACCATACAGAAACAGAGGTCCAAAACAAAAAATTAAATGGCCTTTGCCATATTTCTTCAGCAGGTAAAAAGTAAAACGCGGTTGATAGCCTGCGCGGCATTCGCTAAAACAGCTGATAAATCAGACGGCAAACCAAAGCTGGAACGTAAATGGTTAAAAAAAGGGTATTCTATCAGGAAGTGGTGGAAAGTTAAAATTTGGGTGCAATGTTTACAAAGTGGTGGAGTAGCACCACTTAGCAAGGGACAATGGCTAAAAAGGCAGTGCCCTACACGCAGCTGAGTTAAAATAATCTCCTCCCAGTGGGAGGGCCAAGAGGAGGTCATCCAAGGCCCTGGGAGAGGCTTAATAAGCTGAAGCTTATTCCTGTGAAGGGAGGATCATTGGAGATGCCAAAGGGACACCATCTCCTGACACACGGCAATGCAGAGATCATCGGAGGGAATATAGGTACTTGTGGGCTGAGGTACGAGGACTGCAGCCTTGCAGCAGCGTCAGCAGCCTCGTTTCCCAGCAGACTAAGATGACCAGGAACCCACAGAAATATCACACTGGCTCCACCATGAGCAAACAAGTGACAGATTTCCTGGACCCGCTGCACTAAGGGATAGACATTGAAGGGCGGTGAGTGAGTCTGAGCAGGGGACACAATCAAAAACGCTGTGTCGCTGGATGTACTCCATGGCCTGATACAGGGCAAAGAGTTCAGCTGTAAATACTGAGCAGTGTGCCGGAAGCCGATATCGAAAGACATGGGTGCCAATGACGAAAGCACACCCGACCTCACAGTCAGTCCGAGAGCCATCAGTGTATACAAAGGTACTATCGCAAAGTTCCATGCAAAGGTAGTGAAACTGAAGGTGATAGACCATGGCTGGGATAGTGTCCTTAGGAAGCGAATGAAGGCCAAGGTTAACATGGGCTGCTTCAAGAAGTGAAGGGTTCACACCCACTGGGAAAGCTGCAGGTAGTGTAAAGGTAAGCCGCTGTCGCAAGTGCCGAAAGTGGACTCCAGGAAATAAGAGATAAGAGAGATGAGCCCCGTACTGATGATCAAAGGAATCATCAAAGAAGGAGGTATAGGAGGAGTGGCCACGTATGACAGACAAACGGCATACGTACCTGCTGAGGAGAAAGTCACGTTGGTAGGACAGTGGTAGTTCAGCAGCTTCAGCATACAGACTCTCAACCGGGCTGATGTAAAAGGCGCCCGTGGCCAAACGGATGCCACGATGGTGAATAGTGATGAAACGGTGTAAGAGGGCTGGGCATGCGGACGCATAAACAAAGCACCCATAGTCGAGTTTTGAACGGACAAGGGACCGGTACAAACGGAGGAGGGTGGGTCGATCGGCATCCCAAGAAGTACCATTGAGGACATGTAGGACACTGAGGAACTGCATACAGCAGGCTGCCAGGTTCGATACACAGGAGGACCAAGAGTGTTTCCAATCGAGCATGAACCCCAGGGTTTTTGTAGTTTCAACAAACGGAAGGCCAACAAGCCCAAGATCTAGAGATGGTGGGAGAAACCATTTGCATCACCAGAAATTCATACAGACAGTTTTGTCAGTGGAAAAGCAAAAGCCGATGCTCCAGGAGTAAAGACAATCAAGACAGTGCTAAAGACTCTGCTCAGTGAGACAGGTCCATGGAGAACTGCAATAAATGGCAAAATTGTCAACAAGAAGGGAGCCGGAGATGCCTGGCAGGAGACATTCCATTATAGGGTTAATGACCGTAGCAAAGAGGACGATGCTCAGGACGGAATGCTGATGCACACCATTTTCCTGGATAAAGGTGTCCAACAAGGCAGAACCCACACGCACCTTGAAAACTCGGTCTTGTAAAAATGCCCGAAGGAAATAGGGCAGGTGCCCATGTAAGCCCCACGTGTAAAGAGTACAGAAGATACCAGTTCTCCAGCAGGTGTTGTAGGCCTTCTCCAAATCGAAAAACACGGCCACATCTGGAATTTCCACAGAAAACGATTCATGACATGGGTGGACAAACTAACAAGATGGTGAACTGCAGAACGTCGCTCTCAAAATCCACACAGTGCATTCGTTAGTAAATGGCGAGACTTAAGCCACCACACCAGCGGGGCATGAATCATACGTTCCATCACCTTGCAGACACAGCTCATAAGAGACATGGGGCGGTAACTAGAAGGAAGGTTTTTGTCCTTACTGGGCTTAGGTATGGATGTGACTGCGGCTATACGCCAGCGTCTAGGAAATGAGAAATGTGCCCTCTGCCCAAATGTGGTTGTATGTATTAAGCAGAAAGTGCTTGCCAGCAAGAGAAAGGTGCTGCAACATCTGAATGTGGATGGTGTCTGGCCCCGGGGTTGAGGATCGGGATGAAATGAGAGCAAGATCTAGCTCCCTCATAGTAAATAGATTCAAAGAAGAGAAGAGTATTGCCCGAGCTGCCTCCACTAGTTTCCAATGGAGAAAGGCAGGGTGATAGTGGGAAGAGCTCAAAACTTCCGCAAAATGGCAGCCCAATGTGTTGGAGACAGCAACAGTGTCCACGATGACATCGTCAGCTGCTGTCAGGCTAGAAATTGGGGAATGGATCTTGGTTCCAGAGAGCCATTGGAGGTTGGCCCACATGACAGAGGAAGGTTTGTTTGTTTTTTTTTTTTTTTTTTTTGTTTGTTTGTTTCGGTTTTAGGGCGCAAAACTGCTATGGTCATTAGCGCCCGGTCCGTGACTTAGGAAACAGTAAAAAACCGAAAATGGAAACCAGCAGCAATGGGAACGAAAGTCATAAAATTGGAGAAACTAAAAGCAGAAGGAAGGCTTAAAAATCCACTACAGAAAGGGGTTGGTTGTCCCCAAAAAAAGCTTCAAATGACTGATGTCATTTCACTGGCACTAATAAACTCGAGAACGTGATCGGCTGAGCGCGTGTCATCTGCTAAAATCGACGATATATCAGGCGATAGCTGTAGACGGGAGTGTAACGGGTTAAAATAGGGGCACTCAATTAAAAGGTGTCTTACCGTCCACAGCTGAAAGCAGTGGGGACAGAGTGGGGGAGGATCGCCGCTTAAAAGATGTCGATGGCTAAAAAGACAGTGCCCTATCCGGAGTCTAGTCAAAATTACCTCCTCCCGACGACGCATTCGGGAGGAAGAGGTCCAAGCACAAGGAAGAGCTTTCATGTCTCGCAATTTATTATGAGGAAGTGTCGACCAATGTGCGTGCCATAAATGAAGAACACGACGACATAAAACGCTCCGTAGATAGGCGAAGGGAATCGATTGAATAGCTGGCCGAAGAAGAGAGACTGCAGCCTTGGCTGCAATATCGGCCACCTCATTTCCACAGATACCAACATGTCCTGGGAGCCAGAGGAATGCCACCGAGACGCCCCCAGGTGGAGCAAGTGCAGACAGTCCTGAATCCTGTGGATCAGAGGGTGGACAGGGTAAAGAGCTTGGAGACTCAGGAGAGAGCTGAGAGAATCTGAACAGATAACGTACTGTATCCGCTGACGGCAGCGGATGTAGTGGACGGCCTGGAGAATAGCGTAAAGCTCCGCAGTATAAACCGAACACTGGTCGGGAAGCCAAAAGTGATTTGGGGTGTCGCCAACAATATAGGCACTCCCTACACCTAACGATGTTTTCGAGCTGTCGGTGTAAATAAATGTGGCTTCTGTCATTTGTGCATATAGAGCAGCAAATACCCGACGATAAACAAGTGAAGGGGTACCTTCCTTGGGAAATCGACAAAGGTCACGGAGCAGGCAGATCCGGGGACGGAGCCAAAGCGGTGCTGTACCCCAAGTTGTCAAGAAGGTTTTAGGAAAGCGGAAGGAAAGGGAATGGAGCAGTTGACGGAAGTGGACTCCCAGTGGTAGTAGGGAGGAGGGGCGGCCTCAAAGGAGGCATCGAAAAAAATGTCATGGGCTGGATTAGCAGGCATGGAAGACAGATGGCTAGCATAACGACTCAGAAGGACTGCTCGCCGATTGGATAGCGGAGGTTCAGCAGTCTCAGCATAAAGGCTTTCCACAGGGCTGGTGTAAAAAGCTCCAGACACTAAACGTAATCCACGGTGGTGGACAGAGTCGAGACGCCGAAGAATAGACGGTCGAGCAGAGGAGTAGACTATGCTTCCATAGTCCAATTTCGAGCGCACTAAGGCGCGATAAAGGCGGAGAAGGACCACTCGGTCCGCTCCCCAGGAGGTACCATTCAGGACACGGAGGGTGTTGAGGGATCGCAGACAGCGAGCCAAAAGATAGGAAACATGGGAGGACCAGCACAGTTTTCTGTCAAACATAAGACCCAAGAATTTAGCAACGTCTGAAAACAGAAGGTTGACAGGACCTAGATGTAAGGAGGGCGGAAGAAACACCTTACGTCGCCAAAAATTAACACAAACAGTCTTACTGGGAGAAAAATGGAAGCCGGTTTCGATGCTCCAAGAGTGGAGGCGATCGAGATATCCTTGAAGACGTTGTTCAAGAAGGCTGGTCCGTTGAGAGCTGTAGTAGATCACAAAATCGTCCACAAAGAGGGAGCCCGAGACATCAGGAAGGAGACAATCCATAATTGGATTTATGGCAATGGCAAACAGTACAACACTCAGCACGGAGCCCTGGGGTACCCCGTTTTCTTGGGAGAAAGTACAGGAGAGAGTAGTGTTCACCCGCACCCTAAATGTGCGCTCTGCCATAAATTCGCGAAGAAAAACGGGCAGCCGACCTCGAAAGCCCCAAGAGAACAGTGTGCGGAGGATGCCTGTCCTCCAACAGGTATCGTATGCTCTCTCCAGATCAAAAAATATTGCTACTGTTTGGCGTTTCCGGAGAAAATTGTTCATGATATAAGTGGAGAGAGCAACAAGATGGTCAACTGCAGAACGATGCTTTCGGAATCCGTATTGGGCAGGTGTTAAAAGACTGCAGGATTCCAGCCACCAAGCTAAACGGTAATTCACCATATGCTCCAAAACCTTACAGACACTACTCGTGAGAGAAATGGGGCGATAGCTAGAGGGGAGATGTTTGTCCTTTCCAGGTTTCAGAACAGGAACGACGATAGCTTCCCGCCATCGTCTGGGAAAAGTAACGCAGACTATGGGTTGATAAATGCAGCAACATTTGGATGTGGATACCATCCGGTCCTGGGGCGGAGGAGCGAGAAGAAGAGAGTGCATGTTGTAGTTACCGCATGGAGAAAACAGTATTGTAGCTTTCGCGATTTTGAGAGGAGAAAGCAAGAGGTCGCACTTCCGCTGCACGTTTCTTCGGGAGAAACGCTGGCGGGTAATGTGAAGAGCTCGAAATCTCAGCAAAGTGCTGACCCAATGAGTTAGAAATTGCGACGGGGTCCACTAATGTATCATGCGTGACAGTGAGCCCAGAGGCCGGGGAGAAACTAGGTGCGCCTGAGAACCGTCGAAGCTGACTCCAAACTTCCGAGGAGGGAGTGAAGGTGTTAAATGAGCTAATAAAGAATTTCCAGCTTGCCTTCTTGCTATCGCGGATGACACGACAGCATCGCGCGCGGAACTGCTTATAGTGGATACAGTTGGCCAAAGTAGGATGGTGGCAGAAAACGCGGAGAGCACGTCGCCGCTCACGTATTGCGTCACGGCATGCCTCATTCCCCCAAGGAACTGGGGGGCGCCGTGGCAATTTGGAGGTGCGTGGTATTGAACATTCCGCAGCTGTAAGAATAACGTTGGTAATGTGTTTGACCTCATCGTCGACGGTGGGAAAGTGACGGTCATCGAATGTCGCTAGAGACGAAAAAAGTGTCCGATCGGCTTCGCCAAACTTCCAGCGTCGCGGGCGCATATATGGCAGTTGAGGCTGCAGTCGAAGGACACATGGAAAGTGGTCACTCAAGTGTGTATCATCAAGGGCGAACCATTGGAAGCGCCGAGCTAGCGGAACAGTACCGACCACATGGTCCAAATGAGATAAATTTGTCGTGGAGGCAGACAAAAATGTGGGGACCCCAGTGTTGAGGCAAACTAGATCCGCTTGGTGGAAGACGTCTAGCAAGAGTGAGCCACGTGGACAAGGATGTGGAGATCCCCAAAGCGGGTGGTGGGCATTGAAGTCCCCAACCAGCAAATAGGGGGGTGGAAGCTGACCAAGAAGATGAAGGAGATCAGCTCGTGTCATTGGTGTGGACGATGGAATGTATACAGTACAAAGAGAAAAGGGATATCCGGAAAGGGAAAGACGGACGGCGACAGCTTGGAAGGAAGTGTTTAAATGGATTGGGTGATAATGGAGAGTATCATGGAGAAGAATCATGAGTCCTCCATGGGCTGGAGTGCCTTCAACAGACTGGAGATCATATCGGACAGACTGAAAATGAGGAAGAACAAAGCGGTCATGGGGACGCAGCTTTGTTTCCTGAAGACAGAAGATGACCGGCGAGTAGGATCGTATGAGGACCGACAATTCATCTCGATTGGCTTGAATGCCGCGGATATTCCAGTGGATAATGGACAGTGAACAGAAAATGGAGGAATGTGACCAAGGTCGCTGTCAACTCAACGACTGCTCAGAGCTTGCAACCGACAGCATGGAATGGCATTCAGCCGAAGGCAGAAGATCCTGATCTACAGGTTGTTCAGGAGCAGCTCCTGCCACCAGCGATCGGCCGGTTGATCGGCCGCCAGCTGTGCGCCTCGGCGACACAGAAGACGGCCGAGGGCGATTTCCACCAGGTGGTGCTGTAGATGGGACACGCCTTGGCGGAGAAGGAGATGAACTGGGTTTCTTTGTAGCCTTCTTGGAAGTATGATGTTTAGATGAAGGAGGAACCGATGGGTGTGAAGTTGGGGTACGTAAAAAATCTTCACGAGTATGCTCTTTTTTCGAAGTCTTGGTGTCTGACTTTTGGGCTCGAGATTTAGCAGAACCCGATGAAGGGTGAGCCACAGAGTGGGCAGGCGAAAGTGGTGAGGTTGAACGGGCGATCTTTGCGCTGGCCGATCTGACAACTGTGGCACTAAAGGTGAGGTCGCAAGTCTGCGTGGCCACCTCCTTTGTTGGCCAAGGAGAAGCAAGGACAGTGCTGTATTTTCCTGTCTGAGGCACGGTGGGCTGTTGACTGGCGAATAATTTTCGAGCAGCAAAGGTCGACTCCCTTTCCTTCACTCTGATTTCCTGGATGAGCTTTTCGTCCTTAAAAACGGGGCAATCTCGAGAGGAAGCAGCGTGGTCACCCATACAGTTGATGCAGCGAGGGGATGGAGGTGGACAAGCACCCTCATGGGCATCCTTGCCACACGTAACACATTTGGCCAGATTGGAAGAGGACTGGCTGGTGTGATTGAACCACTGACACCGATAGCAACGCGTAGGGTTTGGGACGTAAGGGCGAATGGAAATTATCTCATAGCCTGCTTTGATTTTTGATGGGAGTTGAACTTTGTCAAATGTCAAGAAGACAGTGCGGGTTGGAATGATGTTCGTGTCAACCCTTTTCATGACTATGAACAGCTGTTACGCCCTGGTCAGACAGGTAGTGCTGAATTTCTTCATCAGACAATCCATCGAGGGAGTGTGTATAAACGACTCCACGCGAGGAATTTAAAGTACGGTGCGGTTCCACCCGGACAGGGAAGGTGTGTAGTAGTGAGGTACGTAGCAATTTTTGTGCCTGGAGGGCACTGACTGTTACTAACAACAAGGTGTCATTCCGTAATCTGTAACAAGATTTTCCAGGACCTGCAATTGCGTCGACACCTTTCTGAATAATGAA
The DNA here is from genome assembly GCF_023864345.2 of Schistocerca serialis cubense. NCBI lineage: Eukaryota > Metazoa > Arthropoda > Insecta > Orthoptera > Acrididae > Schistocerca > Schistocerca serialis. Next base: position 934,556,436 of record NC_064640.1, on the reverse strand, counting down.
AAGGTTGACCGTGGAGAAATCGTGACCTTCGTCAGACCGAGAAACAACATGGAACTGTGGCAACGATGAAAGAACTGTCTGTGGTTGAGACTCAGTGAACTTACGCTTGTGAGCAGACATAGTGGAAGGTGAGGAAACCATTGAGGCAGAATAGCCCATGATTACCGGCGTCTCCGATGGCGCGCTCCTCCCTTGTGGGGGCCCTCTCTGAGGGCACTCCCACCTTAGGTGATTGTTCACACCTCAGGTCACACCTCCCGACAAACGGACGGAGGGACCAATTGGCACTTTCGGAAGGTATCAGCTCGGGTAATCACCCCTCCCTAGGCCTGGCCGTTACCAGGGGGTACGTACGTGTCCTACCTGTCTACCCGGGGCGGGGAATTACGCGTTACCCCGTCACCGGCTACGCATGGAAGTGCGTGGGTCGGCCTTCAGACACGCACAGGGAGGAAAAAAGAGAAAGGGAAAGGAAAGAAGAGGGGTCTCAAACGCCGCAGCGGAGAAAAGGGCAAAGAGAAGAGGGAAGGAAAAGAGAAGGACAGAGGAAGGACGAAGACTTGCAAGTGTAGAAAGCAAGGAATTTGTAACAGTTTCGAGCGTCCGTCTCCGGACGTAGGCACAAACAATACTCCCAGAGGGGGAGAAAGGGAAGGAAAGAGCCAGAGGTGAGGGGGGGGGGGTGAAGATGGGGGACGGGGAAGGATGTGGAAAGGGAAGGTATGCAGCCCGGAAAGGAAGGAGGGCCACATTAGCTCGGGGTCCCGTGCTTGCTACGCACGTATCCACAAAAGAGTTGTGGACCCCCTGGGGGGACAGAGGAAGGTGTGGAACTGTTAAAAGAATTAGTGAATGAAATCCAGCTAGCTCTTTTGCTATCCCATAGAACCCAATGACACTTTCAACACATCTGTTTATAATGAATGCAGTTTGCCAGCGTAGGGTGGCAGTTACATATGCAGAGAGCACGTCTCCATGCACGAATTCCATCGCGGCATGCCTCAATCCACCAAGGGACTGGGACATGATGCGGTAAAGAGGAAGTGCGAGGGATGGAATGTTCTGCAGCAGTAAGGATAACATTTGTGAGATATTTTACCTGGTCATTGCAACAGGGGAAATCTTGTTTTTCGAAGGTCGCCAGGGAGGAGTAAAGCTGCCAGTCAGCCTTAGGAAGCTGCCATTTAGGAGTGCACACAGATGGGGAAGGAGTCAGCAAATTGATAGCACAGGGGAAACGGTCGCTCGAGTAGGCGTCAGTAAGAACGGACCACTCAAGACGAGGGGCAAGCTGGGCAGCGCACAAGGACATGTAAAATTGGGAATAGGAGTGTGAGGAGTCGGAAAGGAAAGTGGGTGTTAAGGCAGAAGAGGTGAAGTTGGTTAAGAAGGTCAGCCAAGAGGGCACAACTCTGACAGGTCCTGGGAGAACCCCAAAGGGGATGATGCACATTAAAGTTGCCAAGTAGCAAAAAATGGGGGAGGCAGCTGCCAAGTAAGTTGAAGGAAGTCTGCCCTGGTGACAGGGAATGATGGAGGGACATATACGGTACAGAGGGAAAAAGTCAGGTGGGGAATGAAAACGCGAACTGCAACAGCTTGAAGATTGGTAGTCAGGGAGATGGGTTGACTATGAATGTCATCCCGTATGAGCAGCATGACGTCCCCATGAGATGGAATGCCAACCTCAGGGGGAAGGTCAAAACGAATCGGTAAGAAATGTGAAACCTCAAAGTGGTTGTGAGGGTGCAATTTCATTCCCTGAAGGCAAAGTACAAGGGGACTGTGACGCTAAAAGCAGCGGTACATCCTCTTTGTGGGACCGAATGCCGTGAACATTCCATTGGAGGAGAGTCATGATGAGGCAGATATGTACAGGTGTCAACTCGACAGCTGCTGGATGACAGCTGGGGAAGAGGCACTACTACAGGGCACACAATCAGGAGGATCCTGCTCCATGGGGTCCACAGAAGCATCAGCTTGCTTGTACAGTCAGTCAGTTAGTGGAATTCAAAACTGAAAAACATTTATTGGTGAGCACCGGCAACACGGAGGCTGGCTGGGCTAGGGTATCACGTGGCGACACAATCGAAGAGGATCTTTGAGGTGGCAAAGGGGAAGATCATTTGCCTTTGGTGGACTTCATTGAGCCTTTCCGGTTAGATGAAAACTCGGGTGTTGTTTGGCTGGAGGGATGGAGGAAGTCTTCACGGGAGTACTTTCTCTGTCCTTTCCAGCCTACCGGTTGTGTAGCTGGTGGCTTCGCCCCTTGAGGCAATAGTTTGATGGCTTGTTGCACAACAGGGGGATGGCGATGCTACCTTGACACTGGGCGATTTCACAACCTCAGAGCTGAATTGGAGGTCACATGTCTGTGTGGCCATGTCCTTCATGGAGTGAGGGGTAACAAGAACAGAACTGCAAGTGCCAGATGAGAGAACACAGAATTTGTGACTAGGCAGTAACTTGCGAGCTACTGGGTAAGGCAATTTTTCCTTTACCGAATCTCTTGGAGAGCCCATTCATCAAGATACACCGGAAAATCCTGAGAGGAGGCAGTATTGCCGCCATTGCAGTTGATACAGCGGGGAGAAGGAGGTGGACAATCACCCTCAGTGCATCCCTACCACAGGTTACACATTTGGCTGGGTGTCAACAAGACGTCCTAGTGTGGTGTAAATGATGATACTGGTATCAGCACATCGGGTTTGGAATGTACAGCCGGATTGTGATAATTTCATAGCCTACTTAGCCCTTGGATGGCAGCATCACTCTATCAAAGGTGAGGAAAAAGAGTGTGGGTGGGCACTAAGGAGGAATCTACCTTTTTCATTACATAATGGATGGCAATGACACCCTGATCAGAGAGGTAAGATCGGATTTCGACCTTGGTTGACTGCCGAGCACTACGGGAAGAACTCTAAGTTCGATGGACCTTGACACGAACAGGGTAGCCATGGAGAAGTGAGGCAGCAAGCAGTAGTTGCGCTTGAGAATCAGAAGCAGTCTCCAAAAGAAAAGTGCCATTCTGTTAATGAGAGCAGGATTTCACAGGAACAGCAATTGCATCAACACCTTTCTGAATAATAAACAGATTTACCATGACAAAGGACTGACTGTCTTCAGTATGTGTGACCATGAGGAACCGTGGTTCATGGGGAAGGGCCTTCGAATCATTAGCCTCATTATGTTTATGTTTTGTAGATGTTGATTGGGAAGATGATTGACTCATTGCAAGAAAATCCCCCGTGATTGCCAGTGTCTCCGATGGCGCACTCCTTCCAAATAGGGGCTCCCTTCACAAGGGGGCGCACCTACCTTAGGTGATTGTCCACACCTCAGGTCACACCTCCCGAACATCTACATCTACATCCATACTCCGCAAGCCACCTGACGGTGTGTGGTGGATGGTACCTTGAGTACCTCTATTGGTTCTCCCTTCTATTCCAGTCTTGTATTGTTTGTGGAAAGCAGGATTGTCGGTATGCCTCTGTGTGGGCTCTAATCTCTCTGATTTTATCCTCATGGTCTCTTCGCGAGATATACGTAGGAGGGAGCAATATATTGCTTGACTCCTTGGTGAACGTATGTTCTTGAAACTTCAACAAAGTACCGAGCTACTGAGCGTCTCTCCTGCAGAGTCTTCCACTGGAGTTTATCTATCATCTCCGTAACGCTTTTGCGATTACTAAATGATCCTGTAACAAAGCGCGCTGCTCTCCATTGGATCTTCTCTATCTCTTCTATCAACCCTATCTGGTATGGATCCCACACTGCTGAGCAGTATTCAAGCAGTGGGCGAACAAGCATACTGTATCCTACTTCCTTTGTTTTCGGATTGCATTTCCTTAGGATTCTTCCAATGAATCTATGTCTGGCATCTGCTTTACTGACAATCAACTTTATATAATCATTCCATTTTAAATCACTCCTAATGCCTACTCCCAGATAATTTATGGAATTAACTGCTTACAGTGGCTGACCTGCTATATTGTAGCTAAATGATAAGGGATCTTTCTTTCTATGTATTCGCAGAACATTACACTTGTCTACATTGAGATTCAATTGCCATGCCCTGCACCAAGCGTCAATTCGCTGCAGATCCTCCTGCATTTCAGTACAATTTTCCATTGTTACAACCTCTCGATATACCACAGCATCATCCGCAAAAAGCCTCAGTGAACTTCCGATGTCATCCACAAGGTCATTTACGTATATTGTGAATAGCAATGGTCCTACGACACTCCCCTGCAGCACACCTGAAATCACTCTTTCTTCGAAAGACTTCTCTCCATTGAGAATGACATGCTGCGTTCTGTTAGCTAGGATCTCTTCAATCCAATCACACAATTGGTCTGATAGTCCATATGCTCTTACTTTGTTCATTAAACGACTGTGGGGAACTCTATCGAACGCCTTGCGGAAGTCAAGAAACACAGCATCTACCTGGGAACCCATGTCTATGGCCCTCTGAGTCTCGTGGACGAATAGTGCGAGCTGGGTTTCACACGATCATCTTTTTCGAAACCCATGCTGATTCCTACAGAGTAGATTTCTAATCTCCAGAAAAGTCATTATACTCTAACATAATACGTGTTCCAAAATTCTACAACTGATCGACATTAGAGATATAGGTCTATAGTTCTGCACATCTGTTCGACGTCCCTTCTTGAAAACGGGGATGACCTGTGCCCTTTTCCAATCCTTTGGAATGCTACACTCTTCTAGAGACCCACGGTACACTGCTGCAAGAAGGGGGGCAAGTTCCTTTGCATACTCTGTGTAAAATCGAACTGGTATCCCATCAGGTCCAGCGGCCTTTCCTCTTTTGAGCGATTTTAATTGTTTCTCTATCCCTCTGTCATCTATTTCGATATCTACCATTTTGTCATCTACCATATGACAGAGGGACCAATTGGCAATTTCGGAAGGTTGCAGCTCAGGCAATCACCCCTCCCTGGGCCTGGTCTGTACCAGGGGGTATGTGCGGACTCTACCTGTCGACCCGGGGCTGGGAATTACGTGTTACCCAGTCACCTGTTACACGTCAGACACGTAGGCCAGCCTTCAGAAGTGCACAGGGGAGAAGAAGAGAAAGAGGAACGAGAAGCGAAAGGAAATGAAGAAAGTAAAAAGGAGCGAAAAACAAAGGTGAGACTGTTCTTACATCAGCGACAGACAGTGCAGAACATTCCCAATAACATCCTAGACATGTTTCCAAGGGAGGGGAAAAAGAATAGCAACAGGAGAGACATGCAACACGGAAGGGAAAAAATGCTGCAAAGGCTGGGGCCCTGTAGTAGCCAAGCACGAACCTGCCAAAGAGTGGTGAGCCGTCTGCGGGAACTACTGATGGGATTTACCTGAGCTTCATGTTGCATATTTAGCATTTCTCTTCCCAAAACTGAAGTCTGCTCTCAAAGGAACCATGTTCAAGTCCATGGATGCAGTGAAGGTAAAGCGGTGAGCCTCCTCAACAGCATAATAGAGAAATACTTGCAGCACTGCTTCTAACTTGCATCGAGCAGTGCAGGAATCAGGGAAGGGACTACATAGAAGGGGACAACATTTCAGTTGTGTTAAGTGTTAAGTATTTCCAATAAAAAGTTAGAGCATTAGTCTGGTTTCTTTATTGTCACACCTCATACTGTATGGCCAGCATCTACTTAACTTGACAGCCTCAACTCTTCAGCAACAGTTATGGATCACTTGTAAAAAATTTTGGAAAACTACACTCTTCTATTACCAATATTTCACTAACTCTTAAAGATATCTGCTCCTCCCCATCTTTGGTTCTACCAGTCTCCTCCTTCACCATACCATTTACTGTCTTCATTTTATTACCTGGTGCGAGTGTCTTTCTCTTCTACTGTCTGTGTTACTGCCTTCAATAAAATTGTAGAAGATGTCCGCAGTTAAGCTTACTTGCAATTATTAAAAACTGTATCAATTCCTTCCTTGTAGATATGTATAACAATACCATATTTTTACCTATTTGAATAGCCGAGTTGTGACAGTGACATGTTTAATTTTTACTGTAATGATGACCTTATAAGAAGAGCAACAAGAACCCACCATATTTTCTTAGACCATCTGCTGGCAGTCCAGTAGTCTAGAGAGATGATCATCAATGTTGGGACCATTAGAATTTACACTAGACACTGCAGTTCTGTACAGTGGTAGACCAACTGTCATTTAAATTTTACTAGGCTGGTGCATAAGTTTGTAGCATTGTTCCACAAGTTAAATAAACACAACAGTTACACATAACAGACACTTTAGTCATCATTAATATATTCTCCTTCACTACTGACAACCATCTACCAATGCTAGGGTAACTTTTCAATTCCACAACTGTAGAAATCACATGGTTTTGAGACAAAGAACTCATCAAGCTATGTTTGGAGCACATTTTCATTCATAAAGAAGCTGCTTGAATGATGTTCAATAGAGAGCAGAAAAGGGTGAAAATCTGAAGGCACAAGATCAGGTGAATGAGGTGGTTATGGAATGACTTCCCAAACAAACTCTTGTATAGTGTATTTTGTTAGTCCAGCAGAATGAAGGAAGGCTTTATCATGGAGTAGCATCACTTCACACAGTCTTTCTGGTCATCATTCTTGGACTGCATCTGCAAAACATCTCCGTTGTTGACAATAAATGTCAGCAGTAATGGTCACACCTCGGAAAAGCAACTCATAGTACACACCACACCATCGCCGTTCCACCAGATTCATAATATTGTCTTTTGTAGGTGTCTTTGCATGGGGAGTTGCTGCTTTGTTTGGGCTCAACCATTCCTTTCTTTTCCTTATATTAGGATAAAGACACAATTTCTTGTCATCAATACTGATACAGGATACAAATGGTCGGTATTGTTCACAAGCGAATTGATTACGAGCAAGCAGAGATGCACATATGGCCACCTACCAATTTTTGTGATTTCAGCTTAGAGCATACAGTACCCATACACCAAATTTTGAATTTCATAGCATTTGTCTGTTCTTGAGTACATGATGTGGATCATTGTGGATTAATGTGTTTCAACGATTTTCACCAAACCCTGAAGGTCTTCCTGAATGGGAAGAGGCACACTAATGTCAAAACAATCCTCCTTAAAACGAGAAAAACCATTTTCTTGCTGTGTTCTGTCCAATCGCATTATATGAATATGTCAGAGGTGTTCTGATTTTTCCACTTGGCACTCAGTTTTCTACTGTCCACAGCTCTACTCACTACCTTCAAATGACAAAATGACAATACGTTAACTCAAACAGCATTAGTGAACTACAAATAAAAAATGACAACAGATAAATAAACTCATAACAACTGGAATACTACCATGCAAAAGAAAAACTCTACGAACCTATGCACCAACCTAATACATTATAGGAATGAGCCATTTAGATATTATCATACAGCCCTTCATGAACATTTTGCAAAAACCTTAGGTATGCTTAACAGCAACTTCCCTATATATGTACAAGTGCATGTTTTTACTTGTTAGAGCAACCTCAGACATTTCCAAACATGTGCTGACTATCATGACTACAACACCGACAACTGGAGGGTTTCTCTCATGCAATGAATGAAAAAAACCCATACCTAAAGATATGTGAGCCACATTGAAATTACACTGGACTCGCATTCGGGAGGACGACGGTTCAATCCCGTCTCCAGCCATCCTGATTTAGGTTTTTCGTGATTTCCCTAAATCGCTTCAGGCAAATGCCAGGATGGTTCCTTTGAAAGGACACGGCCGATTTCCTTCCCCATCCTTCCCTCACCCGAGCTTGCGCTCCGTCTCTAATGACCTCGTTGTCGACGGGACGTTAAGCATTAATCTCCTCCTCCTCCTCCTCCACATTGAAATTACATTTTATGAGGCATTACCAACTTACAAAAAGAGGGTAAAAGAGATGACAATGTTTACAACAAAGTTAAAACATCTGCTTGACAGATGGTTGTACACTTTAATTACACACGTTATCTCAAACTGGTACTAACTCCCCGTGTATCCTGCACAGTATACTTATATACAGGCAGCAGGTGTACTGCTTTTAATGACTGTTTTATGTGGAAAATGTTTCTGCTGTTGCATATCAATTTTGTGTATCCAGCAATTTGGTTAATGGGCCTAATGAAGAAAGGTAAATCAAGTTTCATGAATAATGTTGTGTTGAGTGGAGATGACACGTAAATAATGCACCTGTAATCACCCACCCCCAAACTGAATCACACTCAAATATTTTTGCAATGTGCCCAATGAGTGTCATACCACTATGTTAAATGGCTGCAAGACAAATAAATCACCATATTGATTCACCTATCCTCTCTGTGAACAATTCCTACAACTGTTAATTTTTTGTGTTAAATTTGACGACTTTGTGCTGCTCCAGAATGTTTATGCTCATTGCCAATCTTAGCTGCATAACATTATTTGTGTGCACAACTCATTAAATATAATTTCTTTTATAAGACGTAAGCTGGCTGCCTTGGGAGGAGGAGGCATGCTTGTTCTAGCTGTCAATGCAGTATGAGCCAGTTGTAAGCTTTTGGTCCCAACATCATCTGTATAGGGACCGAGTTAAAGACGGCAATTATTACTACAACTGTGTTACAATCACCTTCTGGATACTTACTTAACTAAAATGTAGACTGGTCATGCATATAAGCCATCACTTTACAATTGCTCCATTTTGTTCAAAAATCCTCTTTTATTCTTAGAACTTAATAGAAATCTGACTTTAGGAGACTTTCACTCTCAGCATTATATATTAACCTTGTATTGTCTCTGATTCTACCTCAGCTTTGTGCTATTTTGCCAATTTTCTAAGAATTTTGAACTGCTTTTTTCATGTTATTTCTACTACTTCTGCCACATGACAAAATTATTCACTGAATAATAATGAACTTATTATGTATTAAAAATCAGTTTTTCTCTCAGTTGTGTGGCTCTGTAGAAATCATTTCTGGTTATCATGTTTGTTTTGTTATTGGATGTTTCTTTCTCAGTTTGCTTTGATGCTGCCATAAATATAATCACGAGTACTAATTGAAGTGTCACAGGTGTCAACTTACATATTTCTAAAGCATTCAATGGTGCTAGTCTTTAAACTTTTATAGACAAACTGTAAGCAATAAGAATTACAAGTGTACTAAAGATTTGACTCAAAGCATCCCATTTAAAAAAAAAAAAAAAAAAAAAGCCACACCAACACACACCATGCAACACAAGGTGTAAAACTCACACCACCTCAGTCTATTCATGACTTAAGACTGGTATCTAATGCAATGGAAGACAGAATAGATGTACCACAATTTAGCATGTTAGCTACTCTTCAGTTCGTAACTTATATAAGAGACAGACAGACAGACATCTGGCACAGCAGCCAAGATCACATTATCTGTGTAAGACACTAATGTCCCAGTGAGTCCCAGTGAGGGACAACTGTTGACCAGGTCATTCACTTCCATACATTCATGGTTTAATACGAATAGGTTGACACCTAATGTGAATAAAACAAATCAGTACTTTATATTTCAAAAAATAAATGAAAACCAAGATATTAATACAGTGTGTGTGTGTGGGGGGGGGGGGGGGGGGGTTAAAGTGTTACATATAGTACGATCTACAAAACTGTTAGAAATTAGAGTTGACTGAGAAACTGGAAAGACCATGTAGTGAAAGTTGGTCAGAGATTCAATTCAGCACATTTGTTTCTTAGAATTCTTTCACAAGTATTCTGTTGGAAAACTAACACTTATTTAAGTGGAAAATGTGTGCTGATGATCAGCAATCACGGTAAGTAGTGAAATGTGTTTCAGTGGTATGGGTACCACCAACCCCCATCCCTCTCCAAGGAAGTACCAAAACAATGCGAGTATGTTAATGCCCGGTAGTGACCGCGTGTTAATTGGAGGTACTAACAATGTTTATAGGAATAAGAGCAAATGTGCAAAGACTGTTCTTAGAGAACCTTTGCAAAAAACAAGTGAATTTTATTTCCTCGTTGCCAGTGTACCTCATAGACATGATATTATGGAAAATTCGTGAGTTAATCTTGGAATAAAGTCCAAGAACAAAATGCTTTACAAGATACACAGTGATTCTGCCAATGCAACATTTAAAAGCAATGAAAACGGTAATTCTGAAGGTCCAGAAATCATCTAGGGAAATCACAGCAAGACAGCTGCAAAATTCTCCGTCAACAGTAACTGGTGAGGTTCACCAACAGCAGAGGCCCCTGCACGGGCAGTGAAGGAACCTATACTGTCAGAAGAAGACCCTGAACCAGCAGCTGAAGACCCTACACCAGTAACAGTATATGGGAACTGTCTGATGGCAGCACTAGACCCAGCCTCACTCTTAGCAGCTGTGATGAGCATTACAATGCATCTAAAGGCTGATCTACAAGGTGCAGAAAACCTGTAGTACTCCAGGATTTTTGGTGCCCCACCTCAAAACAGGATCAGCTATGACATACCAAAGTATAAGTACAACTGTTCCCAGTCTCAATGCTAAAGGTTTACGTATTTTAAGCTATAATATACAGAGTTTGAGCAATAAATCTTTTGAACTTGAAGTTGCACTTAATGATTCCACTGCTAACTGTGTTTTATGGCACATTGCAGGGATTTTGAATTAGGGACCTTTAACATTAATCATTATAATGTGGCTAGTCAGTTCCATTGGCACGGTGCTAAAAGTGGAGCAGTTTGCATTTTTATTAAATCTCATGCTGAATATAAAATAAACTGAGAGGCAGAAGCATAGAGTATTGAAAAACATTTTGAAGCTGCTGCTGCTGCTTGATTGCATGAGTAGCTGGGTGAAGAAGTAATTACAGCAGTACATAGATCACCTAGTGCGGACATAGGTGCTTTCATTAATAAACCAGTCTTTTACTATGTCTATGGGGACTTTGCATGAATCTGCACCTAACAAACTAGCTATTAATATAGCGCAGAGCTGCAACATGTTTCCTTTAATAAATAGCCCCACAACAACAAAAAATTCAACAGAAAATTTTATAGACAACATATATTTGCTACTTCACATTCCCTAGTTGAAACCAATCTTGCACTGTATGCTGGTGTACAATACTTAAGTTTATCCTAATCAATTAAATTCAAGCTTAGTGTTTGGGAAGCCTTTATAAAGTAAAAAGAGGGTGACAATTAGTGAACAATATGAAATAAAATTGTCACAACTTCTGAACGGTTTTGATAGGACATTCAGACTGCACGGATGACCATGGGGCATTATGGGAACTACTATGGTTTGGTTTAGCAATGAAGCCCACTTTCATTTGGATGGCAATAAGAAAAACTAATGCATTTGGGGAACTGAGAACCCGCAATTCATGATCGTGAAGTCTCTTCACCCTTAATGGGTGAATGTGTGGTGAGCAATGTCCAGCCATAGAATAATCAGTGTGAGATTTCTTGATGGCATGGTGACTACCAAACAGTATGTGAAGATTTTGGAAGACGATTTCATCTCCATTATCCAAAGTGACCCTGATTTTGACAAGATGTGGTTTATGCAAGATGGAGCACCACCCTATCCAAATAGGAGAGTGTTTGATGTCCTGGAGGGGCACTTCGGGGATTGCATTTTGGCTCTGGAGTACTCGGACGACTGGGGTGGGCCTCGATTGGCCACCATATTCTCTGAATCTGAACACATGCGACTCGTTTTTGTGAGGCTATAGTAAAGACAAGGTGTACAGCAATAACCCCAAAAGCAATGATGAGCTGAAAACAGCCATTCAGAAGGTCACCAACAGCATTGACTTTCCGACACTTCAGTGGGCCATGCGGAATTTCAGTTATTTGTCTGTACCACATCATCGCCAATGATGCCAGGTATATCGAACATCTCCTAACCTAAACCCAAATACCTGTAATGATGTTTACATGTTGAATAAAATGTGTAAACACCATAGTTTGTAAGTAATTTACTTTTTTTCCCGAATAGTTCAATAATTGTCACCCTTTATTTTCAAATATGGACACCATACAGAGAGAAATTAATACTGATTTGGGGATATCTGATGACAATGCCCACTGTCTTAGACTTCCTGGTATAACTGTGAAAGAAAGACACGTATGTCTTTTTACAGAAGGAATTTCTCTGCAGAAAACTGTGCTAGTTTTATAAATAGCCTGAATACTGAATCCTGGTTTGAAATGCTTTCACATTGAGGTATTAACAGTGCTTAGAAAGCTGTCTCTTCAGTATTTGTGACTAATTTTGAAACTGGCTTTCTGAAGAAACTGATCAGCGTCCATTCATGTGGAACTATTACATCTAGTACCTGGATTTGACAGCCATTAAATTTTCCTGTAAGACTTGACAAAGGCTTAGTTTTCAAACAAAAAGATCCACAGATCCCGCATCTATAGGATACGTAAAGACTTTTCAAAAATATATCAACATGGTAACTGGTGAGGCAAAAATACTTAGAAATGATAACAATAATAAGACCGTAGGGCAGTAAATCTAAATCTGTAGGGGAAGTAGTAAAACATGATAGGGGGAAGAGACATGAAAAGTAGGAAATCAAACTTGCAAATGCTGATAACATTGATATTGGCAAAGAAGACCAGCCAAATTACATAAAAAGTTACTTTATAAAGGCTTCCCAAACACTAAGCTTGAATTTCATTAATTATCATAAACTTAAGTATTGTACACCAGCATACAGTGCAAGATTAGTTTCAACTAGGGAATGTGAAGTAGCAAAGGTGATTAAACGCAACAAATGCAAAATGTCTCAGGTGTACATGAGGTACTGGTGTCACTTATGCTTCGCAAATTGCAAAGCATTTGGCTCACATAGCTGTTTATCATTAACTGAGGGAATTTCCCTCACAGATTAAAAATTTCGGAAGTGAAGCCTTTGGTCAAGAGAGGTAATAGGGATACAGTTGAAATTATTGGTTGGTTGGTTGGTTGATTCAAGGAACCAAACTACTAGGTCATCAGTTCCTTTTTCCTTGAACATACAGGTCTATGTGACAGTACATCACAGAAGGCCTACCACACAAAACCCAAGGGAAGACCTTTGGGTTTCAAGGTCTACCAAAGGTAAATGAAGGCGAGATAAGAGACAAAATGGAAGAAATGGAAACATACAAAGAAAGGCAGTCAAGATGTCCCATTTACGGGAAAATTATTGACCCACATCACCCCTCTCAATGTTCTTTGAAGTATTTGAGAGATTAATGAAACAATGAGTCACCAAGTACCTACTGCACAGCAATCAGCATGGCCCTCCAGCAACTAGAAATACAGAAACGGCAATAATGGATTACACAGACGAAATAATCAGAAAACAACAATAGTGTTGTAGGAGCTAATTTCAGTCTTTCTAAAGCTTTTGATACATTTCCTTATGAAATTCTTTTAGATAAACAGAGAGCAATGAGGATAAAAGTGATAGGAATCGTGGTTACAATCCTATTTGCAAAATAGGTAACAGATTGTGGAACTCACACCAGCACATCCTAATCGCAAAATCAGATTAGTACTTGATGTAAAGGAATTCAAAATAGGTGTACCACAGAGTAGTGCATTAGGTAACCTTCTGTTTGTTGTTTATATAAATGACACATAGTCCTCAGAAACAAAGTCTATGATCATTTTGCATGACATTAGCGTAATAGTGAGCAACAATAAGGAATCTCTGCCTACAACAACCAATCAAGTCCATAGATTAAGGGTTCAGTGCCAACAGGCTGACCATTAATTTGAAGGAAACAAATTAAATTCAATTTAGAAAAAGGAATCAAAACAAAAATCTCTATCTGGTACCTGGCAGAAAATAGAAAAAGTCTGATGAACGAAACTTATAGGAATGTACACTGATCACACCCAGTGGGAAAGATCATGTAATGTAACTCTGCTCGTGTAATGTAACTCTCCCAGAGACTCAGTTCAGCATGTTTAGGGATCAATGGAAACGTCCGATTCCACCCGTCTGCTTTGACCGGTGACGTAAGGTGTGTGTGTGTGTGTGTGTGTGTGTGTAAGAGAGAGAGAGAGAGAGAGAGAGAGAGAGAGAGAGAGAGAGAGAGAGACCTAGTTTGCAGTGCCGGAATTGGCAAGCTATTTTTTTTTTAAGCCTATTCTTCTAGAGTTGTGATATTTTGTGTATTTGTAGTGTATTGAATGTGTCCTAATTTATGTACAGATTTTTGATTCTTTGATTTTTGAGGTGTTGTGGTTTCGGTTTTATTTTTCATAATTGTAGTGTTGATTTTTTGGCATCAATAGCTGTGGTTGCCAATATCGGTAAAGGGAAATGACCAATTGGCATTTTCATAGTTTCAGTTTGTAGGTATTGGTGTTTTGGTATCGTTAGCTGTGGTTGACCTACATAGGTCAAGAAAAAGTGTCCGATTTCTGTAGATATATTAATAATTTTTATACGAAATGTTGCAATTTTTTTTGTTTGTCATTTTGTGTGTTTTGGGATTGTGGTGTTGTGTTTTTCTACTGTCATATTTAGCTTGTACCCTTAAAACCCCCAATTTCCCGTGGTTATCCTGTTAGTTCAAGTGATATTTTTCGAGGGAGATGGTATTGTCTTATTTATATGTATTTTCATGTTTGTAGCTGTGTCTACGTAGTGACATAATAGGCACCATATTGGAGACACTTAGAATAGCCATTGCTGCTATACTGATGACGTCGTGGGTCAAAGCAGACGGGTGAAATTGGACACTTCTGTAATCCCATGTTTTGCTCATAGAATCATTTCAAAAGATTGCTCCTCAGAAGGAGCTATTCGAACCTTGTCACATAGCTCTACAAGAGCTCATTGCAGTTCACTTTTTGCAAAGTTGTGTGATTACTTTACCCACCATACATATACACAAATGTGTGTTGCTGGCAAGTGCTAAACTTTAAGACCTGCAAATCAACAGCGATTACCATAATTTTGCAAGTATAGCACTCACAATACCAGGTCTCTCCATGAAGAACAACTCATACTAAAAGACATGTGGACCACTTTGGTGTCATTCTTTACAATGCACTGTACACTTATGGAAAGGATTTTGAAAAGAAATTAGATTATAGAGCAAAATCAAAGAGTACTATTAATCTCAAATAAAATGACAGCACCACTTGCATTTTTCTTTTTTATTTTAACAATCGAGGCCAAGGCATTTATCAGTCAGTATATGTTAGGGGCCCTCAGAACACACGAGTCTTTCAGTGTTCTCTCAGTACATCTGACATATCATCAGCTTTCTCTTTTGCCTCTGCCCCGCATTTGCATTGGCTCAACATGGTTACTTTTGGATTTGGAACAGTTAATTTACAAGGTAGCTAGATGCCCCTCCTGGCACCACTCCATTACATCTTGGGAGGGAATATGCATGCCCCAAGTGTCTCCACACATGAAAGTGAGTGAAAGTTTTCTAAATATTTGTGAATTGTGTAACTGAGGTGGGTGGTGGCTAAGGCAATGTTGATGCACTGGACTCTGATTTGGTAGGAGCAGGATTCATACCCATCCAGCCATCCTTACTTTGGTTTTCCTGAGTCGCTAAGGTGAATGCTGGGAGGGTTCCTTTGGTAAGGCCATGGCTGACTTCCTGCTCTATCCTATCCTACCTCGTATGTGTTTACATACATACATTTCATTTCTGTAATGTATCTGAAATATCCTATACTGTTTTGCCAAATGATCAAAGGACAAATAAACAAACACACAGATCTAAACAGGCAGGTCTACAAATAAATGGTGACTATCATTATGATAATATATTCAGCTGTGGATTTCTCAATTTAGAGCATGAAAGAACACTTTTATTGAAATACATTTGAGCAAAATTGGTGTCACACTTTATAATGAACTGCCATCAAACATAAAGGGGTAGCAAAAGGAAAGGCATTTTAGAGTAGGGCTAAAAACATTTAGGCCTGAAAAATGTTTTTAAATTTTAACGGAACATGTTAGCCAACTAATTTTTCTGCTGTTGGTTTCCAGTTTTCTCTGTGCTGGATACAGCTGCAAATATTATTTGAGTCTTCCTGTATAAGAGCAGTTAACTATTATGAATGAAGCAGTGTTTATATTTGAACACATGGAATACAAATACAAACACAATTTGCGTGTTGATTGGTTTTTTGATAGGCCAGTCATTAAAAACATAGGTGAAGTTGAAGGTAACCATTGGCAGAATGTATTGACCTACTGTACCTTTTAACTGGAATTACAAATGCACGTATAATAGTTAACAGTTGATTTAATTCTTAAAATGTAAGTGACCGGTGGGTATGATATCTACAGTGTGTTGTGTGTTTTGTAAATGAATGTTTTGTGTGGATTAGGCAGTAGATTTCGGTAGTGAATAAAATTTTCATTTAACTCCCAGGGCGCTAATTTATCACTAGTCAACGATTTAAAACATTACATCAGCACTTCGCAGTACGTGAGCTCTCCATCTTTTAAATGAAATTTTTAACAATTTAAGTAGTTGTAGGGAGGGATGTGAGGAAAGTGGGTACAGAAAGACACACAGCCTCTGGCAGTCCACTTTTTTGTCTTCATTGACAACTAACAACATCTGCTCATCAAGATAATACCGTTTCCAAATAGTTTTGTTCCAAAGAAGTACAAAACACAGATTCTGATGACTTTTTTGCTAGACGAAGAAATCTGAGAAAACGTTTTGGAAGTTGTCATTTACTTTTAATTAAGCCGATGTCCCAATAATACGTTACAGCTATGTGGGTTTGTTATTCAAAAACATGTAAGAGTAAATGTTGCAATATAAACGGCGTGTCCTCGAGAAAACTGTGAAGCATGTAGCAGGAATACTTGCTCTGACAAGATTCATCCGTATTGTTGATGGCCAATACTTACATGACCTGTGTGAAACACATTGCATAGTTCCAGGCAGTGTTCACCATTCATCTTCTATAAAAAAGGTAGATAAGAACGAGACGTGACTGTCACCATAACATCACTCTGACAACTACAAACAACAACTGCCATATACTACATCACTAGCACTCCAGACGATCCACTCCGTACGTCATTCAATATGCCTACTTCCCAGGCGCAAGTTAGTACCACCTGCTACCAACCACAAGCTAACTAGTGATGTACTGGGTGATTTCAATGCATGGTTACAGCAGAAACTTTTTCCACATTGGAAAAGTAGCACGAAACCTATACCGCTGTTTGTCTTTTCCGTGTATGAACAATGAAATTAAGTTTTGATCAAAATGTCTCATTAAGTTAACGACCATAATCACATTTGTATCGCAGAATTAGAATAAACCGCTCTCTCAAAACCGTATGTTACATAGAACCCCAGTTAACTGTTAATTGTCATTAAGTTCCAACTGCGTAATAGTGCAAAAATATAATGGCCAAAACCTCTGCCGTTTCAGACTTCATATATTATTTACTGACTAACTAAAACAACTATCTGGCTAGAAGGAGCAGCGTCCATAATGATAACTACGTGAGATTCTTGTGTGGTTTCAGTTTTTAACGCTTTTACAAAAAAATCCGTGCAACTATCCATGAACTACGTATGAACCCCACTAATGCGTTAAAGGGCATTCACAAGCTGCCTGTTGCACCAACTTCGTTTCCTCTTTTCTGTCGCTCAGGGATTTCTGTACTACAGTATTTTCAAGACCGCAAACGTAAAAGGGAAGAGGGAGTAAATAAACTCATAATCTTAAGTGCGAACCAAATAAGTTGTGTCCAGTTTCCAATGGTGCTTCCGATTGGCGCACACTTCATGTCCTGTGAATTAAATACCAAGAAATTTGCAATGATGTAAAGAGGAGGTGAAAACTGCCATGGAAATCGAGGACGTACAAATTTTAAAAGCTAATTACCAATCTTCAGAGTAGATTACTATCATAGCCAACTTTACACTATGGCACATTTGAGCGAATCTTCGGTACACGTTAAGCGAATCTTCGGTATAGTTCATGATGTCAATGTTGTGGCAGCACTGTACATTGAAGCCGACTGTGAAAATGTTTCACGCAATGTTGGTACACTTGCCACGCGGCGTACACCTGTTGAGAGTTCATCTGAGAGAGCTGTAGCGACAGAGATTGAAGTACTGAGTACGTGATTTGTGATTGTGAAGTGCTCCTTTTTCATCTATATTGTATTTTACAAAGTTAACCGGTGCTAGATTTAACAATTACGGTTTTCAGCAGAGTATACAGTTGCCTATTGACGATTTCGTGTGAAGACAACTGTATAATTTGTACTGCCTTTTAGATTTGCGGACTGTGTGAGCTGACCGAAAATGAATTTGTAACACAGAAAGATATTTGGACTGTTGCATACGACACGCCCTAGCCAAGGTAAGGCAATTTAATAACTATACTTAACATGTTCAGTACGTAATTTGAGGTCGTGAAGCTAACAAACCGACGACATGACAGCTATGTTAAAGAGTTTTAATTATTTAATTACCGGTATATGAATTCTGTGGCATGGGCAAACTTTTTAATGTTGAAAACGTACTATTAACAGTCAATAGTGTAACTATGATCATTTGAAATCAAAATGTCTAATTCATGTAAACAAAACAAAAATATCCCAAAGAGTAAATAATTTTTTATTGTCTTCTTAGTTGTCCTTTTTTCCTTCTTAAAATATCTGGAATTAATGTTCTGTTCTATACTGAAATCGCTTCATTGCGCAGACCAACAATTGCCCCTTCTTTTTCTTGGCAGTTTTGTAATAACACTGACAGTTCGAGGATTCTGTATAAAATTCTCGGCGGTTTACTTTTTTAAAAATTTAATATCACATCACGAGTAGCAATGTTCGAACGCCCTATTGATTGATGCTGTCTCTTGTCAAGTATAATTGCTGGACGCATATGCGTGTACACACAAGCATGCGCGCGGTCATGAACACAAAACGGTTGTAATTCGCTGTGTTACATTAAAATCTGATGATTGTCATAGTTGCAGTGATATTATGTCTACTGTGGCGTAGTTTGATATAAATTTTTGCGGTGTTGTTTTATTTACAGACTTACTTAACGAAAATAATGTACCGATAATCTGAATTAATGAATTGTGTGATGTTGCAGAATTTGCTAAAGATACTTGTATGTGCTCCTTATACGTATGAGTTCTGTAGCATTTATCATTTAATGGTGTGAGATTGCACGAAAGATACTTATCCATCGAGATCAACGTACTGAAGAGTGAAAAACAATATTCCCCGTGGATTTCGCTGACTGAAGTTACCTCATTGTTTATCTTGGCCAACAATATGTTGGTCATCCGGAATGATGAAAATAAAAAAAGTATCAATGAATATCAATTTATGATGAATTGTATAGATATGTTATTTTTCATAAGTCACCAGGACAGATATCAACTTTGCTTGTAAAGTGGATGTCCAGTCTGATCCAAGATTATTATAAATGGCTACATCCATGTTGAAGAGCCTTGTTTGAAACATCTCGGATGAGTTATCCTTATGGGCAACAGACTGAAAGCAATACAAAATCGTTGGTATGTAGCATGGAACTGATGATTACATTTTTTTTTCAGTATAAGTCCATTAAAGAGTCAAAACAAATAGAATAAGATTCTTGTAGAATGTTGGCATCATCACGTAAACATAGACAACTGACAGAAACTAAATATCTTGCTAATAATTAAACACTGGAGTGATCTAGAACCAAAAGAGACTTGCAGAGACAACATTAAGAGAATGTGCAATATGATGATGTCTATCAGACAGTTTTATACAAAGCTGCCTGTAGGAGAGACCTGAAATCCTCCAGGAAATAGTGGCTGGAGTGATCAGTTATGACAACGTCACATTGCAGAACAGGCATATTGCCTTCGTTGCAAGGAAGAAGAAAAAAGTAGCTAAAAATGAGACTTAAGTTCTGATCTGTATTGCGATTGTTGTATGTAGCTTACTCTGTATTTTAAGTACAACACTGGAGCACATCCGATTGCATACCAAGCAGGGCAGATAGACATAAGCAGAATATGTGCAAGAATAAAATATTACGACGCTGAAAACAACTTCTCTACATTACAGCCACCGAATGAAGAATTTTTGCTTTCTTTCGTTCTTCCAATGTTTCTGTGATGCATAGTGAGAACTATAATTCCTCAACAGAAAATTCAACCTTCGGTGGATGTATAACAATGGAAATGTAACAATATGTCATTTTAGATGTGGAATTTCAAGGTAATTTAGTGGAGTAGTAAAATGCTGACCTCATAAGCTGCTCGGTGGAGGGTGCCGTTACTTTCACATATTTTACTGTTCTACTTGTGATTCTAATGAAGGAGAATTGACGGCTATATGCCACTTCATGCTCCCGAATTTCATATTTTCTTGTGGTTCACTTTAGGGGGAACAAAAAACGAAAATAAAACGCGTGTAACGTATCACTGGATAGTTGAATATGTTCTTCCATTTACAGAAAGTTTATGTTATTTATTGCAGCAAAAGGGCGATGTGAAGAAAGAATCATATCATTATTGATTATATCTACCATCTGAAAATATTGCGCGACAAGTACGTAGTGAAACTCACCTTGAAAAAAGTGTACTTGTATGGGATGGGTGTGTATGTACTGTGCGGTGGTAGAGATTATATTCAGGAAAGAAGGATTAGTTTTGTTGAACTGTTGTGCCGTATGAAGATTCTCGCCGCTTCTGGTGAATCATAGAGCATCCAAGGACGATCCCCATTCCGGTTGTACCCTAGGCGAACGGAACTGTGTGAATACATTAGCTGTCTCTTCCAATACTCTCCTTTGAATCATTATCTACCCATTTAACAATCTGATCGATCTTATTTTCAGTTAATCGACGACTGTCAATAAGATTCATGAATAGATCAAGGTAATTTAGTGCAGCAGTAAAACGCTGACCTTATAAGCTGCACGGTGGAGGATACGGTTATTTTCACATATTATACTCGTGATTTCAATGAAGGAAAATTGTCGGCTGTATGCCTTTGCACGTTCCGAATTTCATATTTTCTTGTGGTTCTTATGCAAAATACACGACTCAGACAGTAGGTTCGTTTTACAGTGTCTCAAATCTATTTCCTCCAAACACAACTAATAGCTTCTATCTAGAAGGACGTCGACTTTCAGTAATTCCCGTTTGAGTTCCTTGAGTATCTTCACAACACTCCGTAACTGCCTGAAACTGCCAGGCACAGATTTGGAAGCACTTCTTTGAGTTCCTCCAGTCTTTCCCTTCAGGCTGACATGAGTGCTACCGAAGAGTATATTACTAAAGAGGGTTCTTTTTGATACATGCATGTCGTTCCCTGCAGACGCACACCCTCTTAACCAGAATTCCTTCATCTTGGAGAATAACATTACTCGTATTTTGTGAATTTTCACAGAGTACGTAGCTACACATGAGATAATGAAATATCAAAATAATTTTAGTCGCGCCTTAACGAGATATAAACGTTATAGGTGTACCTGGGAGCAACACTGTGTGGGGGTCTGGCATGGAAGGGTTATATACTTTCAGTCATGGGTAGAGCAAATGGAGGGCTTCTCTATTAGAATGGTTTTTTTCTGTCACTTACCGCTTCTTTCATTTTTGGCAATGGTTTTCTAGTATGAAGAATGCCCAATTTCACTGTGTTTCATAGGCCTAATTAACCTGTAGTTCCCTATATAACTGGCTTTTGACTGGGTAAGTAAGTTCAAAGTCGGAGGAAGGTAAAGGCATACCATATCCGATAGCACCGTGTTGTTCAAGTCAGTCTTCAGGTTGAAGACTTCGTATGGAAGAAACTTGGCTGTGTAGTAATAGTGCTCAAGTCTGTGGCACCTGCGTCAAATCAGACTTTAAGCAGACGTACATAGCAGGGCAGTGAAAGTGGTCAAATTACTGACTCACAGGTAAGTGTAACAGAAATGTAGACGCTGTTGAACTGACAGGCAAGAGCAAAGCATAGTACGACTATTATATGAGAAAGTGCTTGGAAAAAGCCAAGAAGTGGTTTTCACGAGCGAACCTGCCAGTATTCTTGTATCTCTACAACCGATTCCATGTGGAGCGTGATTTGCAATAGCAGGCTTACAACGTATCACACAGAGACGTACAGTCAGTCATCCTTCTTATACTCTGGTCTCGAATAGGACTTTGATATCAGTGCAACAGGAAGTTCTCTCTGCTACGTACTTCACAAAATTGAACAATATACACTACTGGCCATTAAAATTCCTACACCAAGAAGAAACGCAGATGATAAACGGGTATTCATTGGATGAATATATTATACTAGAACTGACATGTGATTACATTTTCATGCAATTTGGGAGCATAGATCCTGAGAAATCAGTGCCCAGAACAATCACCTCTTGCCGTAATAACGGCCTTGATACGCCTGGGCATTGAGTAAAACAGAGCTTGGATGGCGTGTACAATTGCAGCTGCCCATGCAGCACGATACCACAGTTCATCAAGAGTAGTGATTGGCGTATTGTGACGAGCCAGTTGTTCGGCCACCATTGACCAGACGTTTTCAGTTGGTGAGAGATCTGGAGAATGTGCTGGCCAGGGCAGCAGTCGAACATTTTCTGTACCCAGAAAGGCCCGTAAAGGATCTGCAACATACGGTCGTGCATTATCCTGCTGAAATGTAGGGTTTCGCAGGGATCAAATGAAGGGTAGAACCACGGGTCGTAACAATATTACGTTCACTGTTCAAAGTGCCGTCAATGCGAACAGGAGGTGACCGAGACGTGTAACCAGTGGCACCCCACACCATCACGCCGGGTGATACGTCAGTATGGCGACGACGGATACACGCTTCGAATGTGCGTTCACCGCGATGTCACAAAATACGAATGCGACCATCATGATGCTGTAAACAGAACCTGATTTCATCCGAACAAGTGACGTTTTGCCATGCATGCACCCAGGTTCGTCGTTTAGTACACCATCGCAGGCGCTCCTGTCTGTGAAGGGTAACCGCAGCCATGGTCGCCGAGCTGATAGTCCATGCTGCTGCACACGTCGTCGAACTGTTCGTGCAGATGGTTGTTGTCTTGCAAACGTCCCCATCTGTTGACTCAGGAATCGAGACGTGGCTGCACGATCCGTTACAGCCATGCGGATAAGATGCCTGTCATCTCGATTGCTAGTGATACGAGGCCGTTGGGATACAGCACGGCGTTCCGTAGTACCCTCCTGAACCCACCGATTCCATATTCTGCTAACAGTCATTGGATCTCGACCAACGCGAGCAGCAGTGTCGCGATACGATAAACCGCAATCGCGATAGGCTACAATCCGACCTTTATCAAAGTCGGAAACGTGATGGTACGCATTTCTCCTCCTTACACGAGGCATCACAACAACGTTTCACCAGGCAACACGGGTCGACTGCTGTTTGTGTATGAGAAATCGGATGGAAACTTTCCTCATGTGAGCACGTTGTAGGTGTCGTCACCGGCGCCAACCTAGTGTGAATGCTCTGAAAAGCCAACCATTTGCATATCACAGCATCTTCTTCCTGTCGGTTAAATTTCGCGTCTGTAGCACATCATCTTCGTGGGGTAGCAGTTTTAATGGCCAGTAGTGTATGTGGGGTGTCCGAAGAAGAATGGTCAACACACAGGGATATGACAGGATCGATCCTTTCAATCAAATACAAGGGCGTGCTAAAAAGTAATGACTTAGTTTTTTTCGATTCTCAATATTGGTTAACGTATTGCATGTCACGCATACTACTCAGTCGACTATCCTGCTTCGCTGACGCAAGTTGCAACCCTCTGTCGTTAGATGGCTCCTAACTGTAGCGTGTAACGTAATTATGTCATTACGTGAGAGACGCACAGAAAAGTTAAAGCACAATTTCAAAGGGTTTGTCCGCACGTGGAGCACCCTCTCCTTCAGCACGACAGTGCCAGAGCACACACGAGTGCTGTCACATCTGGAATAAAATTATGCCTTGGGTTCACTACCATCGATCATCCTCCATATAGTACCGACGTGGCCCAATCCAACTGTCACATGTTTCCAAAACTTAAAGAACACCTTCGAGGACTTCACGTTGACAGTGATGAAGTGGTGCAAGCACAGGTAGGGTTGTGGCTCCGTCAGCAAAGTCAGAAATTCTACAGTGACGATATCAACCAACCAGTCTCTCATTGGGAAAAATGTATTTGTCTCCAGGGGCCTGTGTTGATAGATAAATATGTGGACATGAACAGTAAAGGTGTCGAATGTTAATAACGTTTGTTTTATACAAAAATCTCTGAGTTTTTACATAAGAAATTCTAAGGCATTACTTTTAAGCTGTCGCTTGTAACTTCATATGGACCACCGCCTTAATCCGAATGGTTTCCGAGATAGAACACATTTAATGAACATTGTTATTTATTTCCTGTATTGTTCAATTTTATGTCAGGTTTACACGTGTCCAACAGTTAGTAAACGTAGCAACATGCGTTTTACAACGTATCATTGAAAAATAAGTAATTTTAACACGATATCTTGCACGTCACATTACAGCTGTTGTACAGTTAACAATAAATTTCGAATACTCCACTGTCAACTTCAGTACATTTGTTCACTCTTGGGGGAACATGTTGTCTTGGTTCCCTAATAAGGGCATCAGGGTCCGTTCAGTTCAGTTCATCTCGCATATTCACTTTTCGTTTGTACGTCTCGTATTCCATCCAGCCTCATAAACAAAAATCTAATGGCGTAAGTTCTGGAGATCTTGATAGCCATTTATACGCTTGCGCGCCTCTAGCCCAAAAACAAATATACATTACATGTGTTCTATCTCGGAAACCATTTGGAGGGAAGTTTCGTGCTTCAGACGAGCATTTCCGTCATATCCCTGAATACTAACCATTTCTCCTGGGACACCCTGTATCTGTAGATAGATCATGGCGATAGAAGAAATTTCCGTTGCCGGAGTCTGCCTTTAAAAAACTGACAACACATAATCGCGTTTTATATGTAGTACATACCGTGCATGTTACAATTTCAGTACGCTATAGAAAATCATAGAAAATATTCACATTGTTATCAGAATATGGGACCCGTGAGGTTACTGTAAAATACCTGAAATTAATTTATTGCCTGCATGGCGCCGACAATGAAATGTGCAGTGGAAAAAATTACAGTGAGAACCCTCTTTGTGATTCTGTAGATTTTCCCGGCGTCTTACGTATATGTTTATGCTCTTCACGGGTATGCTGCCGGATATGATCGTCTTCACTACACGATATTTCGGCGATTCATCTTGCCGCCATCTTCAGGTGCGATCGCTGAGTACACGATCACGCCGTAACTGAATCGAGCATAAACAGAGAACCTTCTTTGTCATATAAGGGGTTCGGGGATCTTGATCCTAAAGGTGTCAATTTTTCGACAGAGGGTTTCGAAGATGCCTGGACTGTTTACTTTTTGTCTCGTACCACAAGCACATCCGGACTGAACATTCTGATCCTCAACATGAGAGAGCAGTCACTCATAGTGCATGGGTTACAAGGCAATGATTTCAAAATAAAAACATACAATTTGTGAACTGGTTCGCTGAGAATAGTAATTTTTATCTTACCAATGTCTGTTGCATGTTTGGAATACTAGCTTCAAGTGAGTTGAACTCACATAGATATTTGTCCATACGCTGCCTTCGGGAAGGCGGACTGACATTTTCTATCAAACTATTAACCATTTGCTCGGAATCGTACACATAAGAGTGGGTGACATGTTAAAGGTAATGCGTGTCCTCCACTCTTATGTGTACGACTCCGGGCAAATGGTTAATAGTTTTATAGAAAATGTCAGTCTGCCTTCTCGAAGAATTAGAATATGGACAAGCATCTATATGAGTTATAATATGAAGCTGGCATTCTAAACATTCAGTATACATTTGGTAAGATGAAAATTATCATTCTCAGCGAACCAGTTCACAAATGGTAAGTTTTTATTCTGAAATCACTACCTTGTAACCCATGCACTGCGACAAAGAGGGTTCTCACTGTAATTATTTCCCCTGCACATTTTATTATCGGTTGAAGGTAATCGATAAGCCAAACACGTCTGCAGCTGAAATATCGTAGTGGTAGAGCACTGGATTGTTATTCGGGGAGAGCGGTGTTCAAATCCCCATCAACTGCTAGAAGGGTGACTTAAAAATGACTTCAAAGAGGACACGGCCAGTTTCCTTTGCGAGTATTGTCCAATAAAAACTAGTTTTTCATCTCTAATGACGTCAAAATTAAGATCTGACCTTCCTCACAAACTCATAGGAGACGCTAGTGTATGAATGCACTCTCCAGCAGACTTAGACCCTAATTTAGGTAAGTTTCATAGTGTTCACTTAGCTCTGTGCTCTGTTATCTGGTGTACGTAACCAGTTATCATTCACTGTTCTTCAGTCTTCTTGACAATTTTCAACGATAATAGAGACCAAATGAATGAGATAAAGTTATTGATGATCTGGATTCGGAAGAATCGTTTTCTCCATCTCAGTTCACGAGAACTCCACAGACTAAATTTCAGAGATTCTTCACGGATATTTTATGAATACTTTGGTACGACTGACTCGTGATCTCCACTGGCTCGTTGCGCAGTAATAGTCTAATTGCGATTTATTCGGTTGCTACCCTAATTACTTTTGTTTATGTGAAAATACCTTCCCAACTGTTAAAAAGCCTGTAATATGCAATCACCAAATCCCACAACCGTCAGATGAAACATGTACACTTTTATCAGTGTGTGCTCAAGTCCGCAGCTCGTGGTCTAGTGGAGCCGGCACGGTAGCTCAGCGTGTTCGGTCAGAGGGTTAGCTGCCCTCTGTAATAAAAAAAAAAAAACTGAGTGAATGGATCAATAACGAACTTCAATGGGCGTCAGGGGACGTCCGCCACGAACAATTGCAACGAACTAAAACGAACAAAATGAGATTAAAAAAAAAAAGTGGCTAGCGTTGCTGCCTCCGGATCACGGGGTCCCAGGTTCGATCCCGGCCGGGTTGGGGATTTTTCTCTGCCCAGGGACTGGGTGTTTGTGTTGTCCTTATCATTTCATCATCATCATTCGTGACAGTGGGTAGATTGGACTGTGAACTACGGTCTCTGATGACCGCGCAGTTGAGCGCCCCACAAACCAAACATCATCATCAAAGTGTGTTCAATCTGTTCGTTTTGTACAGTGAAGCTATACACGAGGTGCATATTCATACTGCTTTGTATCACTGTTAATGTACAATCCCGAAACAGAGCAGTGCCGGCTGTAACCTTGAGGCTTTGCCAACAGCAAATGCCGTGAGTGAATGGAAGAAGTTTGTTTCCAACCAAGGCACACGGCGCATACCATCGACGATATGCAGTGTAGTGCAGATATTTGCAGTGTAATACAGGTAGAAAGATATACGAGGGTCAGAAATCAAACGAAGTGCAATTACTCTGTAACGAAACACCGGAGACTATGGGTCTCTTCCACCAAAATGGTTCAAATGGCTTTGAGCACTATGGGACTTAACATCTGAGGTCATCAGTCCCCTAGAACTTAGAACTACTTAAACCTAACTAACCTAAGGACATCACACACATCCATGCCCGAGGCAGGATTCGAACCTGCGACCGTAGCGGTCGCGCGGCTCGCGACTGTAGCGCCTAGAGCCGCTCGGCCACTCCGGCCGGCTCTACCCGAGGTGGCAGCTCTGTGCACTAACGTTCGGATTCTGTACACCTCCAAATCACGCACACATTTGATCGTGTATTCTCCTACAACACTGTGTACGCACAAAAAGAAATTTTTCTTTATTTGGTATCCTTTCTGCTTTTGTAATTTTAATGGTGACCAGTGTAATTTCGGTGACTACGTTAGGCATCCTGTGTATAGCGCGGGCCTTGGCGCTTTCCGCCATATACCGCGACATATTCCGCTACTGTCTTTCACAATTTCTATTGCAGGCATCGGGCTTACTAGATAAGGTTTTGCTAAGAACCCATATCCAGAAATGAATCGTTTGGATGTAAAGTAAGTTTGACGACCAGACCACGCTAAAACCTCCGACTTCACGGTACACACATAGCGGAGACAATGAAGACTGTACTACACTTGGTGGCTCTCTGTGCTTAGGTTGTGTGCTCCAGTCTAGTCAGTCCGCAGCTCGTGGTCTAGTTGCTAGCGTTGCTGTATCTGGATCACGGGGTCCCGGGTTCGATTCCCGGCCGGGTTGAGGATTTTCTCTGCCCGGGGATTGGGTGTTTGTGTTGTCCCCGTCATTGTATCATCACTGTCATTCGTGAACGTGACTAAAATTGGTCTATGTACAGATTGGGACATCGTACGGGCGCTGATGACCGCGCAGTTGAGCGCCCTACAAACCAAACATCATCATCATCATCCTGTCTATCTACCGCCGAAAGACAACTCAGGCGTCACGTTGGCGAAGGACATACAGATTAAAATCCCAGGCCACGTCAGGACACGAACCCACGAATCTTTTGTTGAAGTATACTCGCCCTTGCAAGGAACCCCGACGGGTGTGGCAAACTCTTTATCCTCTTCTCTACGAACAATGAGAGGTTTCTGTGTTACTCGTTGAGAGTAGCCAGTTGTGAAAAGTTAATGCCAAACGCCGTAGTATTTGGAAATATGTTGGGATTAGACGGCGAAACGATTACGTCGCGACCTTGCCGTGCGCGCTTTCTCGCTGAATATGCGTCCGGCACGGCGGCCTCGTTTGGATCGCCCTTCCCGTGCAGGATCTTCGGAGGAACACGTCCTCGATACGGGGCTGAGTCAAACACTCGCCACTAGAAAATTTGCAAACTGGATACAAATACGTTCTCTCTAATGAAGTTCCTTTTAGTGGAAGTAGAGGAGTAGTAAATACATCGGTGTTTGTGCATACTGCCCCATTTAGTTGTATATTTAAAACTGGTACATTGTTTAGCTCTCTTTACACGCGTCCGTGGAAATGACAGCTAAATCGTGATTGTATTCGGCCCCGACGGCGGTGGGTTTTACGTTCATCACAGAAATTTATCAAGGGAGATGAGCCGGCTTATGCTTCTTAATCAGGCAGTATGCCAATGTCCAGC
Organism: Schistocerca serialis cubense; assembly: GCF_023864345.2. Taxonomy (NCBI): domain Eukaryota; kingdom Metazoa; phylum Arthropoda; class Insecta; order Orthoptera; family Acrididae; genus Schistocerca; species Schistocerca serialis. Next base: position 934,527,345 of record NC_064640.1, on the reverse strand, counting down.
AGGAACTTACAGATCTCTCCACAATTTGGTTTTGAGTTAAGAGCATTGGACAGTGTCCGTAACATCGGGATGTGACTGTCAGCTTTCACACTCTTCCTTCCTCTCGTTTCTATCTTCATGCTTAGCGCCACAAACACAGTACTACTCGCAGGGGTGGACTAAGACCAATCATCTGCTATTATGTAGAGCCACGTTCTGCATCCAAAACAGAATGAATTCCCTGGGATCGATCGCAAACGATGGTCTTGGAGTTTTATGCCATTCGTAGCAAACGAGATTATACGAGGCAGGGCAAAGTGTTATTTCATGCTCAGGTTCATTAATTTAGTGTAGACATTTCCAGTTGGGCGAGAGGGCAGGGGACGTGGGGATGGTGGTAGTGGTTGGGGGGAGGGGGGGGGGAGCTTATTGTCCTCTTGAGAACAATACCTGCGGCAGTGAATAGACATTTCTTAAAATTATCTTATAGAATTTACGAGTTATCTTTCCTCGCTCAGTCCGTAACCGCGCGACTGCTACGGTCGCAGGTTCGAATCCTGCCTCGGGCATGGATGTGTGTGATGTCCTTAGGTTATTTAGGTTTAAGTAGTTCTAAGTTCTAGGGGACTGATGACCACAGATGTTAAGTCCCATAGTGCTCAGAGCCAAGTTATCTTTCCTTACGGTGCGGCCATAGCACCCCCGAAATCCAAGATATGGTCACCCAAACCTTTACAGAACCTCCTCCCTGTTTCACAGCTGGAAGAAGACAGTCTTGAATGTACATTTCCGCAGGTATTCATTATGCGCAATACACATCCTTCACTATGGAATAACGTTAAAGACTGGGCAGACCGCTTGATATGATCCGATTGAAAGGTGGTACAGGTTTTGTGTTTATTGTCTAATCGAAGTCTCCTTCTAGCATTTATGTGAGTTGCAAAAAGTTGTCAAGATTAACACTACAATTAATGTCCTGTGTATGTTCCCGTGGTCTCTAGTCATTCGAGGTGCCTTTGAAAAATTGGACGAATGGTATAAGAAAATAAACGAAACCAGAGTTACAACAAAATACCATTACTGGCATTCAAAGTAGCCACGATAAGCTATAACACGCTTCTGACGTCGGTTGTAAAGCTGTTGGAAATTGTCAGTAAACGCCTCTAGTGAAATTGCTGGAAGCTCTGTGATCACACGTTGTTGGATACCTGTAACGTCTGCCAAGGTCCGCAGACAATAATGCTTACACTGTCTTTGCTTATCGTAAACTCTTCTGCTTTCGTTCTCAAAGACAGCCGGCGCTTATTCGCAAGCATATGTCGCACTCGTGTTATTGCAAAATGGAGCAAGCGCGTTAACATCAAATTTTGCTTCAAATTAGGGGAAACGTTGACGGAGAGTCATGGAATGTTCTTGCAAGTGTACAGTGTTGAAGCAGTGAGCAAAACGTGTGTTTGTGTGGTTTAAACGCCTCAGAGACAGTGTCGAGGATGATCCGCACTCGGGGCAACGCCCGCAATCATTCCAGACAACATTAAACGAGTGCGACGGGTGCTTGCAGATGATCGGCGGCTGTCTTTGAGAATTGGAGCAGGAGATCTGAAGATAAGTAAAGACACCGTAAGCACTATGTTCACGAACATTGGTATAGTCGCGGATATCCGACAACGCATGATCTCCGTGCTTCGGGCGATTCCACAAGAAGCGTTTGCTGACTATTTTCACAGCTTTACAATCTATATCAGGAGTGTGTTGTAGTTAATAGTGATTACTTTGAAGGCCAGTAAAAGTATTTTGCTTGTAACTTTTGTTTCCATTATTTTCTGAGACCATTCACCGAATTTTTCAGATGCGCCTTATATATTACATTCAGCAGTCATTTTAATGGCTGTGCCCGTCTTGTTAGAAATGACAGGTCTTTTTAATTATGACCTATGTCTATCAGTAAGATTAATTTTTCTCCCGCTACTGATTTTGGGAAACAGGGTTCAAATGGTTCAAATGGCTCTGAGCACTATGGGAATTAACTTCTGAGGTCATCAGTCCCCTAGTACTTAGAACTACTTAAACCTAACTAACCTAAGGACATGACACACATACATGCCCGAGGAAGGATTCGAACCTGCGACCGTAGCGGTCGTGCGGTTCCAGACTGTAGCGCCTAGAACCGCTCAGCCACCCCGGCCGGCGGGAAACAGGGTCTTCCCATGATACTTGTATGTTGTAACGACGATAGATGCTGTCGCTATACGTACCGCTAATAATCTGATGGCTGTTGTCGTAAGTCTGTATAGCCCGACGTATTGGCAGAACAACACAAACCCATAATAAAAGACGATATAGTACCTTATAGCTAACTCTGGAAAAGAGGTGCGAAAATCAGCCCCTACACATTTTACAAGCGCTCGTTACTGACAACTACACGATAGAGTTACACTTTCCACACAACGGATCAGTCTTGGTGGCTGGAAATGGAAATCCATTGTCACTAAGATGTTGCCAACAGAGCAATATGGATTTATTTTATTTCGTTCCAGGCAGAGCCCATTTCTCCAGATGCAATTTTTCACGCAATGATACACACAGGACATTGGTTTGTGGTTTGACTTCACTACAAAATATAAAGCATAACTGAACGAGATAAGTAGTCAACAAAATACGGTAGTCTGACGGTCCGGAAATTTTTGTATATACGGGGTGTTACAAAAAGGTACGGCCAAACTTTTTGGAAACATTCCTCACACACAAACAAAGTAAAGATGTTATGTGGACATGTGTCCGGAAACGCTTAATTTCCATGTAAGAGCTCATTTTAGTTTCGTCAGTATGTACTGTACTTCCTCGATTCATCGCCATGATTTCATACTGGATACTCTACCTGTGCTGCTAGAACATGAGCCATTACAAGTACGACACAACATGTGGTTCATGCACGATGGAGCTCCTGCACATTTCAGTCGAAGTGTTCGTACGCTTCTCAACAACAGATTCGGTGACCGATGGATTGGTAGAGGCGGACCAATTCCATGGCTTCCACGCTCTCCTGACTTCAACCCTCTTGGCTTTCATTTATGGGGGCATTTGAAATCTCTTGTCTACGCAACCCCGGTACCAAATGTAGAGACTCTTCGTGCTTGTATTGTGGACGGCTGTGATACAATACGCCATTCTCCAGGGCTGCATCAGCGCATCAGGGATTCCATGCGACGGAGGGTGGATGCATGTATCCTCGCTAACGGAGGACATTTTGAACATTTCCTGTAACAAAGTGTTTGAAGTCACGCTGGTACGTTCTGTTGCTGCGTGTTTCCATTCCATGATTAATGTGATTTGAAGAGAAGTAATAAAATGAGCTCTAACATGGAAAGTAAGCGTTTCCGGACACATGCCCACGTAACATATTTTCTTTCTTTGTGTATGAGGAATGTTTCCTGAAAGTTTGGCCGTACCTTTTTGTAACACCATATATGTATATATATATAAAAGAAAGTATCCCTAAATTTTTAAGTTCGCTTTTAACAAAGGCGGGTGAAATGGCAGATACATTTGGCAACGGACCTATTCATACAACTAGCTATTCAAATTTTTAAAGTATGATACAGTGTAATTGTTCTTGGATGTTTGCCTTCTTGTGAGCGCCGAGTTGAGAAACCAAGGATGCCGTGGAATCTGTTGCTGAATAGCAATGTGTACATTGGCGCCATGTCTGTTCTCGAAGTGCGGAGATTAACCAGTCGTTTGAGCCTTTTGGTTATATGGAGAATGCGCCTTACATTCATTTAAATGTACATGTACTCTCAATAAGCTCATTTGCAATAAAAAACAAGCATTTGTTGATACCATTACTTTCTTTTCCTTCTAGAACAGAGTGTCAATAGAACTATTTTGATAACCTAAAATGCTGACATTTGGATGTCAGTTATATCACACAAGGAATGATCGTGCTATTTGGACCGAAGAATTATCCCGAAATATTGAAACACGTTTCATTCGACCTCTGCACTGATAGTGCTCATTTCTTACTTTATCCTCAAGACGAAGTTCAGAAAAATCAGTTATCAGGATGGAATTACAATTTCTCTATTTACTAGTAGTCTTTTCTGTGTTACATTTTCGTGTTATATAGCCGAATCATTTGATGATGATAATGATGATGTTTGTTTTGCGGGGCGCTCAATTGCGCGGTCATCAGCGCCCGTACAAAATCCCAATTTTTTCACAGTTCAATTTTTCTTCACAGTCCAGTGTAGCCACTGTCACGACTGATGATGATGATGAGGACAACACAAACACCCAGTCCCCGGGCAGAGAAAATCCCCAACCCGGCCGGGAATCGAACCCGGGACCCGAATCATTTGCGGCGTCTTACTTAATTGGCGTCTCGAAGAATTTACTCACGATGAGCTTTCGCTCCTACCTTAACCCTTTCAGACTCTCTGGCTACAATTGTACACATCAATTTTTACATCGTCTTAGCTTCAACAGTAGTACTTTTTCCAAGTTCAACAGTAGTACTTTTCCCAGTAGAAACTCGAGGTACACTTTTGTGAATGTTCAACCTCTCCATCATGTGCAAATGCTGCCAAATGTTGGGCATCACTATGAAAATGTCTGCAAGTCAATGTAGCAGCGCGCAGGAACTCGTGACCTCCAGTTGTTCGCCATATTGCACTGCTGAAGTGAATATTGTTATTATTTTCATAGTAATTATTGAATGATCATTTTACGGTTTATTACAGTCTAGAATATTTCGTAATTAGTTATTTTAGTCCATAAAATTGAGCCAAATGTACAAAGTATGTTTTGCAAACAGGTACATATACACTCCTGGAAATTGAAATAAGAACACCGTGAATTCATTGTCCCAGGAAGGGGAAACTTTATTGACACATTCCTGGGGTCAGATACATCACATGATCACACTGACAGAACCACAGGCACATAGACACAGGCAACAGAGCATGCACAATGTCGGCACTAGTACAGTGTATATCCACCTTTCGCAGCAATGCAGGCTGCTATTCTCCCATGGAGACGATCGTAGAGATGCTGGATGTAGTCCTGTGGAACGGCTTGCCATGCCATTTCCACCTGGCGCCTCAGTTGGACCAGCGTTCGTGCTGGACGTGCAGACCGCGTGAGACGACGCTTCATCCAGTCCCAAACATGCTCAATGGGGGAGAGATCCGGAGATCTTGCTGGCCAGGGTAGTTGACTTACACCTTCTAGAGCACGTTGGGTGGCACGGGATACATGCGGACGTGCATTGTCCTGTTGGAACAGCAAGTTCCCTTGCCGGTCTAGGAATGGTAGAACGATGGGTTCGATGACGGGTTGGATGTACCGTGCGCTATTCAGTGTCCCCTCGACGATCACCAGTGGTGTACGGCCAGTGTAGGAGATCGCTCCCCACACCATGATGCCGGGTGTTGGCCCTGTGTGCCTCGGTCGTATGCAGTCCTGATTGTGGCGCTCACCTGCACGGCGCCAAACACGCATACGACCATCATTGGCACCAAGGCAGAAGCGACTCTCATCGCTGAAGACGACACGTCTCCATTCGTCCTTCCATTCACGCCTGTCGCGACACCACTGGAGGCGGGCTGCACGATGTTGGGGCGTGAGCGGAAGACGGCCTAACGGTGTGCGGGACCGTAGCCCAGCTTCATGGAGACGGTTGCGAATGGTCCTCGCCGATACCCCAGGAGCAACAGCGTCCCTAATTTGCTGGGAAGTGGCGGTGCGGTCCCCTACGGCACTGCGTAGGATCCTACGGTCTTGGCGTGCATCCGTGCGTCGCTGCGGTCCGGTCCCAGGTCGACGGGCACGTGCACCTTCCGCCGACCACTGGCGACAACATCGATGTACTGTGGAGACCTCACGCCCCACGTGTTGAGCAATTCGGCGGTACGTCCACCCGGCCTCCCGCATGCCCACTATACGCCCTCGCTCAAAGTCCGTCAACTGCACATACGGTTCACGTCCACGCTGTCGCGGCATGCTACCAGTGTTAAAGACTGCGATGGAGCTCCGTAAGTCACGGCAAACTGGCTGACACTGACGGCGGCGGTGCACAAATGCTGCGCAGCTAGCGCCATTCGACGGCCAACACCGCGGTTCCTGGTGTGTCCGCTGTGCCGTGCGTGTGATCATTGCTTGTACAGTCTTCTCGCAGTGTCCGGAGCAAGTATGGTGGGTCTGACACACCGGTGTCAATGTGTTCTTTTTTCCATTTCCAGGAGTGTATTTTGTATAAATTTTCCTTCTAAAATCATTAAAAAATCACCTAAGAGCAATATTACATAAAGAAAAATTTTCCTTCGCCCAAAAAAACGTTCAGATCTGAAAGGGTTAAACACGCAGCATTGTGTCACGTACGATTCGCTGACGAACACGTATACACGGAGTTTATCTGATGTTACACGGAGTTTATCTGATGTTACCTTTCCTTTACTCTTCCTAGCTGGTAAAATAGTCAAAGGGGAGGTATCATTTCATTCTGCTGCAGCTTGTTGTCCTCAGTACGTTTAAAGTGTCAGTTGTGTTTAGAACAGTACCCCGCGTAGTTGTGAGTGCATGAAGCCGGATCTAAGTGAGAGCAAATTGTTAGTGCTCGCATGGAGGGCAATTCCGTAACCGAGGTAGCCAAAGTGTTTAGTGTTTCAAGAGCCACCGTACAGAAGATTTATATCGCATTCACGGAAAGCGGAAAAACATCATCCACTAAGTCACAACGCGGACAACAGTGTGTGTTGAGTGATTGTGACAGACGGTCATTGAAGGGGATTGGAACGAAAATAAGGGGACGACAGCTGAAAAAATCACTGCAGAACTGAATGTCGCTCTTGCGAACCCTGTCAGCACCAGAACATCACGAAGGGAGCTCCGTAAGCAGAGAACTCCAGAGAGAGCTGGAATTCCAAAGCCACTCATCAGTGATGCAAATACCCGTAATATGAAAACATGGTGCGGAAGCCATAAAACCTAGACTATGGGGCAATGGAAGATAGTCATTTAGTCGGATGAGTCTTATTGCTCACTGTTTCGAACTTCTAGCCGAGTTTACATTCCCATAGTGACGCATGGCGGGGGTTCGGTGATAATTTGGGCTGCCATATCGTAGTATTTATGGGTGTCATAGTTACTCTAGAAGGTCTCATTACTGCCAAGGATTATGTGACCATTTTTTTCTGATCAGGTCCACTCCATGTTAGGATGTGTGTTCCCCAATGGTGATGTTGTGTTCAAAGACGATTGGGCCCCTGTCCACACATCTCCCATCGTCCAGGATTGGTTTTGTGAGTACGAGGATGAATTATCGCATGTCCCCTGGACACCACAGTAACCAGATTTCAATATTATTGAGCTTTTGTGGTCCACTTTGGGAAGAACGGTGCGTGATCGCTTTCCGCCTCCGCCACTGTTTTGCAGGAAGAATGAAAACCATACAGGTTCTGTATTTATCCACTCAGAGACGACTAGATGTTTTGAATGCCGACGGGTTCCCTGCACCCCATTTGGTAATATGTTGTGGTTTTGGCGTTTTCATATTTTCCACATCCTCTAAGTAAATGAAATCCTATTCTGAGTTAAATCTGTAGGTAAACTAAATAATAGTGTAAATTAAGAAGGACTCGCGTGCTAGCTGCGGATGACACGCAGGCGCGTCTTTTGTTCAGTTTCCCAAAGTATGAGAGGGTCAATGTTTAGCGTCTCGCTCTACAGTCTACACGGAGCACTTGCTCATTTCGAGGAAGAAGGGAGAAGGAAGCTATTCCACGGAAATGTTCTAGCAGTCACCTGAGATGGTTCAGGGAAATCACGAGATATTTTAAATCAGTGCGGAAAGGCGGGATTCGTTGGCTACTTGTGTCGAACGCGAATCCAAAGTCTGAACTAATGTGCTACATTGCCCGGTAAGGAGCATGTAGGGTAGCTGTCAACACCCCACTTCTTCTTTCTACGAACTAAATGATCTGAGTTGGCTATGAACGGTATGAAAGTGAAACTCATCACCCCATTCCTAACCGAAATAGCAGTTGTAGATGAAGACCACTGTGATGTCGAACCTCAAGACGTAAAACACATTTTTTGGAACGTCTGAGGATGTCGAAGAGGTTCATGTGGTCTGTATCCGTTATAATTACCACGGAAAATTAATGTTTCGTGTGAGTAATTCATAGCGGCCTGTACGTTCTGAAAAATGAAATTCATCACGGGAAACAAGTTGTTCCATCTGCTGTAGTTGTTGCACATATTGGTCCATGCTGTCGGTCTTTATTTATACGTACATGGTACATCTAATTTCCTGTATAGTGAAGAGCTTTTGCACAAGGAATTTCACAAGAGTACCTCATGTCTATTTTTGGCAAAGCCTAGTCGAGATTATTTCACAACAGTATTTAACACTAAAGAAGAATTTCTTCTTTCGCGTGTCTGGTTTATACCAAATAGCTTTGTTTGATTTTTTTATTTCAAAGAATGTAACAACTCAGACCTAAGGACCCCAGAACACAATGGAAACTATCTTTCCAGGTAATAAAATGATCCTGTATGTCACCACTAACGCAGCAAAATTTGCTCTCGTTGCTATTGAATTCTCGGATGTGCTCTATTTATTTTCTTGATACGTCGTCAGTAATTAGAAATAATTGTCGATTTTCGTGAACATAAGTTGTAGAACTCCTTTCGCCATACACTTGAAGCCCCCTCTGACATTTTTACTACTGATCACAGACTGTATTTCTCGTAAGTTTTTAGGCATCGACTGCAGCAAAATATTCGCTTGTGCTAGGTATACACGTTTTACACACTGAGGTGATAGAAGTCATGTAATACCTCCAAATATCATGTCGGACCTCTTTTTGCCAGGCGTAATGCAGCAACTCGATGTTACATGGACTCAACAAGTCGTTGGAAGTCCCCTGCTCAAATAATGAGCCTTGCTGCCTCTATAGCCGTCCATAATTGCGAAAGTGTTGCCTGTGCAGGATTTTGTGCACGAACTGGCCTCTCAATTATGTCCCATAAATGTTCGATGGGATTCATATCGGGTGATCTGAGTGGTCAAACCTCTTGCCCGGTCGTTCTTCAAACCAGTGGCGAACAATTGTTGCCTGGTGACATGGCGCATTGTTGTCCATAAAAATTCCATCGTTGTTTGGGAACATGAAGTTCATGAATAGGTTTTCCAGTCAATGATCGGTTCAGTTGGACCGGAGAACCCAGTCTATTCCATGTAAACACAGCCCACGCCATTATGGAACCACGATGAGCTTGCACAGTGCCTTGTTGACAAGTTGGGTCATGGCGTCGTGGATCTGTGCCACACTAGCTCTTCTTACTATCTGAAATCGGGGACACATTTGATTAAACCACGGTTTTGCAGTCGTTTAGTGTTCAGCCGATATGCTGCAGCCGATGCTGTGCTGTTAGCAGAGACACTCGCGTGTGTCATACGCTGCCATAGCCCTTTAATGCCAAGTTTCGCACCACTGTGCTAACGAAAACGTTCTTCGTATTCCATCGTTAATTTCAGCGGTTATTTCACGCAGTGTTGCTTGTCCGTTAGCACTAACAGCTCTACGCAAACGCCGCTGCTTTTGGTCGTCAAGTGAAGGCCGTCGGCCACTGCGTTGTCTGCGGTGAGAGATAATGCCTGAAATTTACCATTCTCGGCACCCTCTTGACACTGTGGATCTCGCAGTATTGAATTACCTAACGATTTCCGAAACTGAATGTCCCATGCCTCTAGCTCCAAAGTCTGTCAATTCCCGTCATGCGGCCATAATCACGTTGTAAACCTTTTCACATGAATCACGTGAGTACAACTGACAGCTCCTGCTCCTGCTGCTGCTGTAAAAAACTGGCGACATCTGCCAGGTGTGGGGGCAGTGTAAGCAGCGTAGCTGCTGTTCCTGCTTTGACCTCAGGGTTGAACTGTGTTGCCCATCTGGGTTGAGCTGCCCTCAGTGAGCGTCTCTGACTATGGAGACGCTCTAAGCCACAGAACACCAATATACTGACAGCTCCGCGCGCACACGTGAACGAGGATGTCTTCGACTGAAGTGGAAGTACTAGCGCTCGTAGGCGCTTCCCCTTCTGGCTTGACGGGTAGGGGAGGAAAATTCTTGAAGTTTTCGATTGGCTTGACTTTTGTGCGTTGCTTTTTTTGTGATTTTTTATTTTTATTTTTAGTATAAGAAAGATTAAAGGATAGTCAGAGGGACAGTAGGAGAAGTGGAAAACGTACGGCCTAAATGGCTGGCCAGTAGGTTTCGACAATGAGCTCCGCCCCGTCTGTTGATGACCTCTCGTTGTTTCGCTACTTAGATTGGGGACTGTAGTGAAGTGGTAGGCTGGTGGGCAGGTTGCCCGTCACTCGCATTTCTGCGAGGCCTGTCAGTAAGCGCCAGTCGTGAGGCGAGAAGATGGGGTGGGAGTTGATTATGGCTAACTCTTTCTTTGTGACCAAATCCCGCCACATGTATTAAGAGTGGTCGAGGGGGTACGGACGATGGGGGAGGGGAGGCCTGGCGCAAGGTGGTGTGAAGGGGTACGGGTGGTCCAAGTAGGGGTAAGACTCGTCCTAGTGACGCCGCAATCTTCTTGAGGAAGGGCTGCAAGTCATATAAACTTGGGAGTTTTAGGGACAGCCTCTCCTTTGCCGTTGGCTTCTCATCGTGGGAGGAGTCGGTCGGCGCTGCAGCACCGTTGCTTGCAGCTGCCCCCGCAGAGGGGGGCAGCCGTGGCGTCACATCGTCGGTCTCCATTGGCGCCACCTCCTGCATTGCTGCAGGGGGCGGAGCGGCGGATGTCTGCGTGGCAGCATCGACCCCCACCGGCCGACTCACAGGGGAGGCGGCTGCAGGAACCGGCGGCTTCTTCTTGAGAGCTCGCAGCTCTTTACGCAGCTGCCGGAGCTGTCGATGAACAGCTACGAGCTCTTCCTTTAGTGCGGCTCTTTCGGCCGCAAAGGCGGCTTGGAAGCTGGCCACAGCTTGATCGGTGGCGGCTTCGAGGCGGCGCGGCTCGCACCCCTCACCAGGGCTGGGGGGCGGGGCAGCCGACTTGGCGTCAGACACCGCTGGACGTGGAGCGGCGGTCTGGCGGCGAGCTGCCATGCGGTATCTGCAACTGCGTGAGTTTGCAGCGTTTGGACCGCCGCAGTTCACGCTCTTGCTGGCTGCACCACGTGGTTTGGGGCAGTTGCGCGTGTCGCGCGCTGCCGCGCACTTCAGACACGCGGTAGCGTTCGTGCAACCACTCGCCCTGTGCCCCAACTGCTGGCACTTGTAGCACTGGACGGCGTCCAGTGCCCGCCGTTTGCGTTTCTGTTGCGGCTGGCGTTTGCGGCCGCGGGTGCTCCCCAACGCTTCGACGAGCAGCGCGAGCGCAGCTGTCAACTTGCTTCCCTAGCGTCCATACATTGCGAGACGGAGCGGAGCGGCGTGGAGGTGCATGCGCGACGGCGTCCGGTGCTGCCTTGACCATACTGACAGCTCCGCCAATGCAGTGCCCTTTTATACCTTGTGCACGCGACACTACCGCCATCTGTATTCGTGCATGTTGCTATCCCATGACTTTTGTCACCTCAATGTAAGTTGTCTGGTAAAGGCATGAGCTCGGATGAAGTAGCAAAGAAGACTATCATCCAAAACTGCAAGAGATAAAACAGGTCGGTGTCTTCACGAGTGTTAAATATGCGACTGAGGTCGGGAAAATTAAAAAGTGACGGAAGTTGATAAAATTGAATTTTCTTATTTTGAGAAGACCGAAGAAGAGATCTGTTTTACTTGCTACGAATATTCAACAGCCAAAATTACATAAATATTAATTTATTTAAAACAACCGGTTTCGACAGATGTTAAGGTCTTAAAAGAGATCTGATGATGACAGCAAAGTCTGTCTAAACCGGTTGTTTTAAATAAATAAATATTTATGCGATCTTGGCTATTGAGTATCTTTAGGAAATTGATAAGCTTGATGAGAATGTAATGTGGATAATTATTTGCCATAATATCCTGTAAAATGTGTTCAGAGAGTGCTACTATTCACAATAGTTTGTTGACTTTCTTAAATTATTTAATGAAGCAACATGAGACAGAAACCCCATCTCCAGGCTACAATCGCAAGCCTGGAGAAGAGGTTTCTACCTCAAAACATATTGCTTCATTAAATAATTTCTGAAAGACAACAAAATCTTGTGACTTGTAGAGCTCTCTGAAAAGGCTTTTCGTAATTCCGAAGCAGTCGGAGTCTGTTAACAGTCAATATGGCTTTAGATTAGATTAGATTCCGTTTTCGTTCCGTAGACCCAAAGAATGAGATGATTCTCGTGGGTGTGGAATATGTCAGAAAGTATAACATAAAAACATAAAACATCTGAATGTAATACTTACTACCCTAATAATTTGTTAGGAGATTATCGAAATAGGTGAATACAGTGCAGTAAACTGGAACAGCTGATATTCACAGAATTAACACGCTGTCAGAATGAAACATTATTATGCACTGTAAATAAATTGATCATACACAAAATACCTAATCTTGACTGTTGTGACCAAGTGCTGTCAAAACTGAACTCTAACAGACATTTTTACTTAATCCGGCTTAACAGTATCTGTTAAGATATTCATCTATAGAGTAGAAGGGGTTGCCTATCAAAAAGGCTTTCAGACTCTGTTTAAACCGTACTTTATCTGAAACCAAGTTTTTAATGGTTGCTGGTAATTTATTGAAAATGTGTGTTCCTGAATATTGGACCCCTTTTGGACCAAGGTAAGTGATTAAAGTCTTTACGTAGATTGTTCTTATTCCTAGTATTGATACTATGTATTGAGCTATTGGTTGGAAATAGAGATGTATTACTTGCAACAAATTTCATCAAGGAATAAATATACTGAGAAGCAGTGGTTAGAACACAAAGTTCCTTGAACAGGTTTCTACATGATGTACTTGAATTTACACCACAAATGATTCTTATCACACGCTTTTGCACCATAAAAACTTTTGCTCGGTTTGATGAGTTGCCCCAGAATATGATCCCATATGACATAATAGAGTGAAAGTAACCAAAGTATGCAAGTTTTTTATGTTTATATCTCCTACATCTGACGTCATTCTCACTGCAAACACAGACTTGTTTAGGCACTTAAGCAATTGTGTGGTATGCCCTTCCCAACTGAATTTATTATCAAGTTGTAATCCCAGAAATTTAACTGTGTCAACCTCTTTGATCTGCACGTCTTCATATGTTATACACATGCTGGAAGAAAATCTCTTAAAGGTTTTGTATTGTATATGTGTGTCTTCTCAAAGTTTAATGACTGTGAATTAGCTGTAAACCACTTATTAATGTCAGTGAAAATTTGATTAGAAGCTATTTCTAAATCTATACTTTATTTGCTACTTATTGCAATGTTTGTATCATTTGCGAACAAAACAATCTTAGAATCTGGCAATGTAACTGATGAGAGATCATGAATGTACACAAGAAAAAGCAATTGACCCAAGATGGAACCTAGAGGAACACCACATGTAATTAATTCCCAGTCAGATGAATACTGACTTCTTACTGCTTACTTTAAATCATACCATTTGTTTCTAGACCCAGTGAGTTGTATGGAGAAACTGCACAGGTGTTGAATGGTGTAATGTGACTGTCGCGATACTCTAGATTAGGCATGGGCAACATTTGGTGACACGCGGGCTGATTCACATAGTGCGGTACTTAAGATCGCTGACCAACTCGTCACGAAGCGACAACAGCGCTCTGAGCGCATCGAGTCAAAACTATAACGTCCGTGACTTTAATGTTTATGAGCAACGCACCGATATGAATGGCTACCCCTTTCCCGACATACGACTTCAGCAAATTGTGCCTCAAAACACGTGTTTCTGAGAGAACATTCATTTTAGTTCACCCTTGATGTCTTCCGCGGGACGGATTGAAGCCAGCAGTTTGTGATCGATGTCTGGGTGTGGGAAAAAGTAGCGTTACCAGATGACGCGCGGAACATTGTATTCAATCCCATCTCTGCAGAAGAGGCAAAACAAAGTGCAAAAAATCTGAGAATAACCAGCGATTGGAGTCAGCTTTGTCCCACAGCTCTGATGCCTCGAGCGTCAATTAAAAAGTAATTTTAATCGGTGAATCGACAAAAACATGTCAGGTAACAGTGAACATTGGTTTCTAACCAGGTGTACTGCTATGCCTAAACACCCCACTGTTTACAAGACGTTATATGCTTTAAAAAATGAGAAACACTAACAGCGGGCAGATCTGAGAAAGAAGAAGTCAATGGTTGCAGTGTCAGGAGAATACGGTGCAGTAGAATTTGATAGCTCAAAGACGTAGCACGTTTGACTGTCGCGTTCAGAACGAGGCTTCCCGTAACCTCGTCAGATTTTGGTCATAAGTTCCTGTGAAGTTTTGCGTCCTACTATCAGGATCACCTTGCCCGATGACGGTTGTCTCTTCGCCTTTTTAGGCAGTGGCGAATCCAGATGTTTCCACTAATTGCTCTGCTCCTTTGTCTCGTGAACAGTGATACACCCAGCACCAATACACGGTGATCAGGCGCTAAGGAAGTCATCTGGTTTGGCCTGACATAGGGGCAATAAGTCCGCCGCTGTGTTGGTTCATCGGGCTTTTTGAGCGTGTGTGAGCAGTCGCGGAAGCCAGCAGGCAGTAAATATCGTGCAACTTGTTTGAAACTGATCCACGTGCGATTTTAATTTTTCCACAATCGCTTCGACTGTGATACGCCGGTCTTCCAGCACCTGAGGTTCCACTTCGTCATAGAGATGTGGTCTGTCACTTGGTTCTTCGTCATTCAGACTTTCTTTAACAACATTGAAAGTGACTGGCACTTTGTCATATAATGGTGCACTGTCAATGAGCACAGGATACTTCACTTTATCAGTGGGCTGCACCATTTTGTTTTGGACTGCTAAAGTATTTTAGAGAACCGATTTCAGTGTGTACCAGGACTGCAGATATGTACGTGCAACACACAACAAATTAATTGCGCAGCTTTATTTTTCGAGGCATTAATTAAAATTATATGACTACCTCTCGTACAACTGCACTTCAGTGCGGAATTTGCAAATTAATAATGTTTAGGTGCGCCAGATGCAGGACTGTAAACAGATTACAGTAAAGTTGTAAAGCTGTCATCAGCCCGAGCACCACAGTGATAGGCTTGGTCTTATTGGACGTAGTACGCCTTTGCTTTCCTCATGACTTATCCATCCAGTTATAGTGGGATTTACATTTGATGTGGATTGTGAACCACAGTGCAACTCGGCATTTTTCATATTAGTAAACATTGCTAGAGTTTTGAAAAAATTAATGCGTGTTGTTTGAATTTATTGTCGGGAATATCCGATTTTGTGTGTTCATGTTGAAGTCCAGAGACCAACTGACCTAGTTCACAACAGCACCACCAGAGTGATCTGTTTGTCCTCTCTCACCCCCTCCCCATTTGGAAATTGGCGGGAAAAGGACTGTCTGTGCTGGGCTGTTGGATGGATGTCTTTATTATATTGTTTATTTAAACAATCTGAGTTGCCTTTGATCGATCACTAGACAGTTGCTCCATCCAGTTTCGTCAGTAACTGACAAATGGTTCAAATGGCTCTGAGCACTATGGGACTTAACATATGAGGTCATTAGTCCCCTAGAACTTAGAACTACTTAAACCTAACTAACCTAAGGACATCACATACATCTATACCGGAGGCAGGATTCGAACCTGCGACCGTAGCAGTCGAGCAGTTCCGGACTGAAACGCCTAGAACCGCTCGGCCACCGCGGCCGGCAATAACTGACAGATGTGGAGTGGATATTTTCGCTATTAGTCTAGCACTGGAGAGTTGCTCCAGCCAGTCTAGCCAACAGCGCTATATGGGAAGGATGAGTGGTAATAATAAGCCTAACCTAACCTTACAGCAAGCTATCACTGAAGTACAGGGGAGTTGCTTCCTGCCAATCTGCAAATGAATACCTGCTGGAAGTGGAAGAGAAAATCTTCACTATTAGTCTAGCACTGGAGAGTTGCTCCAACCAGTCTAGTCTACAGCCTTACATGTTCCTTAAATCCAACAAAGCCCCCTCTGACACCTCTTCCTATCCTCCCATCTGCCTCACCTCTGTTTTCAGTAAGGTCTTCGAATGCATCGTCTCCCGACGTATTCGTCACCACCTCAACCAGCACCACCTCGTTCCCCTTACCCAGTGTTGCTTCCGGCCCTCCTTCTCCACCGACGATCAGCTCCTTAACTTTGCCAATCTTCTTTCCTTCCAACTTAACTCCCGTCATTCTGCTATCTTTGTTCCCTCGACCTCCAGGATGCCTATGACTGTGTATGTCGTCCTGGGCTTCTCTTTAAACTCCAGACCTACGCCCCTACTATCAATTCAATTTTGTCTGCCTCACCGCTTCCTTCCTCTCCCCTCGTCCCTCCTATGTCAATATCCACAATACCACCTCCCGTACATTTTATCCCACCATGGGTGTGCCCCAAGGCTCCGACCTTTCCCCTCTCCTCTATCTCCTGTATACTGCAGATATACCCACACCTCCACCACCTGTTCACCTCCTCCAATCTGCAGATGACACCACCTTCCTGGCCCTCTATCCTACCCTTGAATTGTCCCAACGTGCCCTTCAAACCTACCTCAACCAGTTCACTGTTTGATGCAATCAGTGGCTCCTTCGTATCAACTCTTCCAAGACCCAGGCAGTCATCATAGGATGTACCACCTCCTGCTTCTGGCTCCACAATTTGTACCTTACCATTTATGGTCATCCTATCCAACGCACTCCTTCCTGAAATACCTTGGCCTCACTTTTGACTGTCATCTCACCTGGACTCCCCGCCTCCTTATGATCCAACACAAAGCCCACAACACACTCTGCCTCCTGAAACTCCTTTCCAGCTGGACATAGGGACTGCATCCTACCACCATCCTTCACACTTACAAATCCTTGATCTGTCCCATCCTTTGATATACCAACATTGCCTGGATTTCCAACCCACCCAGATTCTATAAAGCTCTCCAAATCCTTGAACGCCATTGACTCTGCCTCGCTTTCCATATCTGCCTCCTGTCCCCCACATGGATCCTATATGACCTCCTCCTCCCCTTCCCTCATCTTCTCCTTTTCCTCAAACACATCCGAATCCTGTACATCATCCGCAGACTTGCTCCCCCTGACCCCCTGGTATCTTGTATCATCTGTACCCCCCCCCCCCCCCACCCACCCCCTCCACCTGTTGCCGCACCTATACCGTTGTCCCACTCACAACTAGCAGTTACTGACAAAACTAGATAGAGCTATGGTCTAGTGATCGATCAATGGCAACTTAAATTATTTAAATAACCATTATTCTGCACTGTGCACAAAATAATAAAGATTTACATCCGTCCTATCCAGCAGCTCAGCCAGAGCCAATGCCAATACCTCCCTTTGGTGGTGATGTTGTAAACTAGGTCAGTTGGTCTCCGGACTTCAAGGTGAGCACACAAAATCTCAGAGTATGGCCAATAAATTTGAATTTCCCGCAATTTTTTAAATTTACCACAATAATTTCAATTTCCCAACATTTAATGGGGGGGTGAGGGGGGGGGGGGGGTGAGGGAAGGGAAGGGACGGAACGGAACGGAACTGCCGGCTGGGGAAAACCCATGCCACCATCAGGTCGGCCCCTGAATGTATGCAACCCACACTGACAAAATGTGCTGGTACCCTACTACTATTGCTAAGTTTGAAAACGTCGTCTCTTATGGTTAGAAATTACTATCTAAGATACTTAAATAATACAGTAAATTAAACCTTATGAAATACTAGTATTCATGGAATGTGATGTAGTGAAGAAGTGCTGAAGCAAGTGGAACTTGCAGTGGCTAGAAGCACATTAAAACGTTCACCAATGCTACAAAGAGCGCAGCACCAACCAGAGCTCTTCCAGATGGAAATAACAGCTCATAATCAACCTTCTGGGGCTACCTCCCTACTAGAAATACTCCATTCTCCCCTACACAAGTCATGACCTGCACCTGAATAGGAGAGGGAAGGATAGATTAGCTGAGCATCTTGAGAAAATGTAAGGGGGGCCACAAGCAAACAATCCATGTGATTACTGGAGTCAAAGAGGCACATTTTTTTAGGTTAGTCAAGTTATAGACCAATAGTCTTGAAAGAAATTATAACAGATTAAGACTGTTATATATATTGATTGATTGATGAGACGATACGGAACAAAAAACGTCCAATGAACTTATATCTGGAAATAAATGGATTCCATGCTTCCTGGATTTCATTCACTACTTCTTTTAACAGTTCCACTCCCTCTGACGTCATGTGGCCCAACCTCCGACAGCACTCTGGAACCAAGATCCATTCCCCAATTTCCAGCCGGGCAGTAGCAGATGATGTCATCGTGGACCCTATTGCTATCTCCAACACCTTGGGCCGCTATTCTGCGGAAATTTCGAGCTCCTCCCACTATCACCCTGCCTTCCTCCATTGGAAACGAGCGGAGGAGGCACGGACGATGCCCTTCTCTTCTCAGAATCGTGAGTGTTACAGTGCCGCCTTTACTATGAGGAAGCTAGATCATGCTCTCAGTTTATCCCGATCCTGCGCCCCAGGGCGAGCCTGTTCACATTCAGTTGTTGCAGCACCTTTCTCTTGATGACAAGCACTTTCTGCCTAATACGTACAACCGCTTCTAGGCAGAGGGCGCGTTTCCTAGATGCTGGCATGAAGCCACTGTCATACCCATACCTAAGCCCGGCAAGGACAAAGACCTTCTCTCTAGCTCCATCTCTCTCACCAGCTGTGTTTTCAAGGCGATGTAACGGTGATTCATGCCCGGCTGGTATGGTGGATCGGTTCGCAATTTACTAACCACTGCGCAGTGTGGTTTTCGAGCGCGCCGTTCTGCAGTTGGCCATCTCGTCACTTTGTCCACTCATGTCATGAATCGTTTTCTGTGGAAATCCCAGACTTTGGCCGTGTTTTTCTATTTGGAGAAAGCCTACGACACCTGTTGGAGGACTGATATCCTCCGTACTCTCTACACATGGGGCTTCCGTGGCCGTCTGCCTCGTTTCTTTCAGGAATTTTTAACAGACCAAGCTTTCGAGGTACGTGTGGGTTTTGCCTTGTCGGGCACCTTTATGCAGGAAAACGGTGTGCTTCAGGTTTCTGTCCTGAGCGTCATTCTCTTTGCTATCGCCATCGGACCTGTAATGGCCAGTCTTCTGCCAGGCATCTCCAGCTCCTTTTTTGTTGATGATTTTGCCATCTTTTGCAGTTCTCCTAGGACCTATCTCATTGAGCGGCATCTTCAGCGATGTCTCGATCGTCTTTATTCAAGGAGCATCAACAATGCCTTTAATTTTTCCACTGACAAATCCGTTTGTATGAATTTCTGGTTGCGCAATAGGTTTCTCCCGCCATCTTTATACCCTGGTCCTGTTGCTCTTCCATTCGTTGAAACTATGAAATCCCTGGGGCTCATGCTCGATAGGAAACTCTCTTGGTCCTCCCATGTGTCTTACCTGGTTTCCCACTGTATGCGGCCCCTCAGTGTCTTATGTGTCCTCAATGGCACTTCCTGGGGTGCACATAGAACCACCCTCCTCCATTTGTACCGGTCCCTTGTGTGTTCGAAACTAGAATGTGGGTGCTTTGTTATGCATCTGCACGCCCATCCCTCTTACACTGTCTCAATACTATCCACCATCACGGCATCCGTTTGGCCTCTGGCGCCTATTGCAGTAGCCCAGTCGTCCAGTTTCACGACCTTCGCATGGAACTTCATGATAATACCTTTGTGTACAATGATGGCTCTCAGTCTGACCGCGGTGTCGGGTGTGTCTTCATCACTGGCGCCAACGTTTTTCAGTATCGGCTCCCGGCACACTGCTCAGTGTTTACTGCAGAGCTCTTCACCCTGTATCAGGCCACTGAGTACATGTGGCGACACAGGCTTTTCAATTGTGTCATCTGCTCAAACTCTCTCAGCGCCCTTCAAAGCCTCTGTGCGCTGTGCACCGTCCATCCCTTAGTGCAATGGGTCCAAGAAAACTGTCACTTGCTCACTCTTAATGGAGCCACTGTGCTGTTTATGTGGGTTCCTGGCCATGTCGGTCTGACAGGAAACGAGATTGCTGATGCTGCTGCCAATGCTGTAGTCCTCATACCTCAGCCCTCTAGTTCTTGTATTCCCTCCGATGATCTCTGTGTTGCCGTCTGTCAGGAGGTGGTGTCACTTTGGCATCACTACTGGTCCTCCCTTGATGGGAATAAGCTTCGGGTTATTAAGCCCCTCCCAGCAGCTTGGACGACCTCGTCTCGGACCTCCCGGCGCGAGGAGGTCATTTTAATTAGGTTGCGTTTTGAGCACTACCTTTTTAGCCATCTCCATTTGTTAAGTGGTGCGATGTCCTTAGGTTAGTTAGGTTTAAGTAGTTCTAAGTTCTAGGGGACTGATGACCTCAGAAGTTAAGTCCCATAGTGCTCAGAACCATGCTAAGTAGTGCTCCCGCACCATTTTGTGCACAACGTTTAACTGTCCACCATTTCCTGACGGGATGCCCATTTTTAATCGTTTATGTCCCCGTTTGGGTTTGACATCTGAGTTATCGGCCGTTTTAGAGAACGACGCGTGGGCTGTCAACCGCGTTTTACTTTTTATCCGTCGTAGCAATATGGCGAAGGCCATTTAATTTTTAGTTCTGGACCTCCGTTCCTCTATAACGTATGTTATAGTTCTTTCTCCATGTCCCTGTTTTGAGCTGTCTTATCTTCCGTCGACTGGGCTTGACGTATAGTCGTTTTTAACTCCTCTCTTTGTCTTCGTGTTTCACAGTTTTGACATGGGCGCGTATGACACTAGTTGTTTTTGCGCCCTAAAACAAAACAAACAAACAACACCGATGCTGATGATTCGCTGTCACCATACCTTGGGGCTTCTGCATACTATCTCACAGATGACTGTTATGAATGTTGAAGGTACCACTCCGCGTAAAGGTGGTTCAAATGGTTCAAATGACTCTGATTAAATCTAACTTTGGCACAGAAAGGGGTGAATTATACTGGCACTAAAGTCTTTGGTCACTTACCAAATAGTGTCAAAAGTCTGACAGATAACCAACAAGTATTTAAGAAGAAATTAAAAGAATTTCTGAATGACAACTCCTTCTACTCCATAGAGGAATTTTTAGATATAAATTAAGAAAAAAAAATATTAAAAAAATAAAAAATAAAATAAAAAAATAAAAATAAAAAATAAAGAAAAACAAAAAACACAAAAAATAAAGTTGTTATATTAACTTAAGTATCTTGTTAAATTAACCTAATTATGTCATGCATTGGAAAATTCGACTCGTTCCACATCATTACGAAATATCGTATTCATGATCCATGGAACTAGTATTAATCTAATCTAATCTAATCTGAGCACTATGGGACTTAACAGCCATGGTCATCAGTCCCCTAGAACTTAGAACTACTTAAACCTAACTAACCTAAGGACATCACACAACACCCAGTCATCACGAGGCAGAGAAAATCCCTGACCCCGCCGCGAATCGAACCCGGGAACCCGGGCGCGGGAAGCGAGAACGCTACCGCACGACCACGAGCTGCGGACCGTAAAGGTGGCCTTATCTGTGAATAGAATGGATGACACAAATCCCGGAATCGTGGTTGCATGGTGAAGAAACCAGTGACAAAACTACCCCCAATGTGGAATGTCTGTCACTAGTAAGTCCTGCACACGCTGTAAGTGATAAGGGTAGGAACAATTGTCATGGAGAATGTTCCACGCGGTTGTCTGGCTTACCCTGTACTGGTGGGCCAACTGCCTGGTACTAAAACGGCGATCGCCTTCCCCAGTGTTGATCACGTTTTCCTCCAAGTCTGTTGTTCGAACATTTCGGGTACGTCCTTCATGATTTCCTGCTTCCTGAAACGATCCTGTCTCAGAAAAATGGTGAAACACTGTTGCATGCTGTGGTTGCCGTCTGCGGGGATAGGTCTCCTGATACAACCTTGCTGCCTGCCGCTCGTTGCCATTTGCCTTTCCGTAAGTAATCACCATGTCGGCAAGCTCTCGTTTCAAATAAGGAATCATTGTGTAAAACGCTGTACCACATCTACTACAAGGTGAATCGGACACAATATTACCAATTACTGTGGCACAAGAGGGCGCTAGGGCATGACGTATAAGGAGCAGTACCATCCTCTAGGAGGAAACCATGCATTGTGACTGCGGCTACATGGTACAGCACGTATTAGACTACAGTCTCTGTAACAAAGTGCGACTGAATAAATGATCTCTAGCATGGAAACCATGCATTTCTGGACATAAGTTAATTAAATCTTTTTTATTGCATATCCTCTCATCGATAAATCACTAGAGTTCGTACACGGTGGAAAAAATAAACCTGTATATATAAAATTCCCAGAAAAATAAAATTAGTTTGTTTCACCAGTTTACTATGGGGCTGAAAAATAAGATAAATGAGCTTCTTGGATGCCTAGAAGATGTGGAAAATTGTTAAGTGTTAGATGTTTTGTGCCTTTCTGAATGCCATGTAACAACATGTTAAATATCAGAAATTGTAGACAAGCAGCATTTTCGTATATAGATAACATGGAAAAATAGAGGGGTTGCAACATATGCAAAAGTTGGACATAAAGTCAAAAATATTGAAAGATGTAGTTTTTATATAGATGAGCACCTAGAAGAATTTGCTTGTGAATTGTTACTGAAGAATACTTCTCCTGTAACAGTCCAAAGTTCTAATGTCAGTAGTCAGTTTTCTAGCTCAAGTGCAGCAAGGTAGTGGGACACTGATTGATAACGTTATAATTTTACAGACAGTGCTCTTGTTGAAGCAATTAATGTATATCAAGGTGTTAGTGCACTAACTGAACATGATGCACACTTAATGGAAATAAACAATGTAGCACCTTACAGCTCTGAGGCTAGTACAAGGCAGTGCGACTTATTAATGACAAGAGGGTTCAGTGTGTTAAGAATAAGTTAAAAGAGGTGGTGCAGGATTAGGTATATATAGAAAGAGATGCTAAATGAAATTCAGTATGTTCCACAGTAGATTTGGGTCAGTATTTGAAAATAGCTTTCCAAAAAGTTATCGAGAAAGTCAACTAAAAAAAAAAACCAAGTAATCCATAGATAAATAAAGGGATTAAAATATGACTTGCAACGAATATTCGGCTGTTATTTGGTATTCGTCCTATTCGGCTACTTTCATCCTATTCGGGCGAATACCGAATATTTACGTACAATTCGTTCGAATACCGAATAAGCAAGTAAAATTTTTGTTGTAGTCAGATAATTGGTAAAATGAAAATATTGGTATATTTTATAATAATAACGTATTTTTCTTGTAATCATTAATGCAGTCATAGGTACACGAGCAACTTCCGTATTATAAAAATTATCATAAAACTAGGTATCAAAGCAAATAAATTTATGTATTCTGCGGGCACTTTTTTAAAATAATAAATGCCTATGCACCTGAATTCACGTAACTGAAATTTAAAAGTGAAAGATTATGATGCGAAAAGACTAATTTTTCTACATTTTTGGGCACTAGTTTACTCCTTTTCTTCACGTAGACACTCCCAGTTTGAGAAGCAACACGCTTTGAATAAACACTACTTTCTGGCGTTGGCAAATGTTTTGCTGCAAGATTTACCAAACAAGGAAATTAATGTTTTCTTGCTTGCCACCATGTATATGGATTGTCATGACGTGACACGTTCTTAATACTTAAATAAAGATTTCTTTCAGTTGCAACTGCATTTTTTTCTTTCAGTGACCCAGTATGAGCTGTGTTTTTGTTTTCTGACCCACTTCTTCGAAGCAATCCGAGTGCTCATCGTCTTGGCCCGAACAGGAGACGAATTCGGGCTATCGTCCCTACTTGTTTCACTATTCATCTTTAGGTTATCGATCGAAACATACCGCCTTACTTTTTCTCTTGCAGTTCACCCGTGAAAATATTCATTTTAAAGCGTGGGACTAAAGCGGTAGACACCAAATAATTTTTACTTCTAGTGATGTCTTCAAATGGTTCTTGCACCCTTGTTGTATGACAAGCCTCACATGGCTTAATTTTGATGTCAGCTCTGATATGCTCGTTTTGTCGCAATATCGCATTAATGTAATAACATACGGAATAAGTTCAGAAATGCAAGCGTGTCCTGAACTTGCAATTTTTGTTATTTCCTCGAATGCTTGTAATAATTTCGAAATTTGCTCTAAAACTCCAATTGCGCAGTAGTTAGACTGGCAGTAACACACTCCGTGAGATAGAGTGAAATGGCTCGAACTTGTTCCGTTAGGCTTGCAAGCATATAATACGGTAGATGGAATTCCACCGCGTACTGACATCTTGCACCAATTCATGCTGAGGGTGGTCCAAATCTTTTGGGACAGAATTCAGTTTTTCCTGTGCAGTGCCAGAATGATTAAAATGATTTTCAATCCTCCTAGCTGATGCTATCATTTGAGTCACATTTGTACTGATCCTTCACACTATTGTAAGCAATTAATTGAAGAGTATGAATGAAACATCTCATTGAGGGAAACTCTGCATTACCAACAGCTTTTACTATGTTTCGTCCATTGTAATGAATAACGACATGAATTTTTCCAGCTGGATGTCCCATAAACTTGCATGTCCTGTAAACTAATCGCTATGTTTTCTGCTGTATGTTGTCCCTCAAAATGCTTGATTCTCAATACTGTATGTTTGACATTGAATTCACGATCAATAAAGTGCGAAGTGAAACGTAAAAATATGTTTTGTTCATGTAAGCACGTTCACATGTCGGATGTCATGGAAGTATAATTGGTCTCTAAAAGTAACCTTTTAATTGTCTCTGCCACCTTAGGATATATTTCTGGAATTATTTTGTCAGATAAGTAAGGGCGGCTTAGTATTTTATACTGTGGAAAAGCGCTATTAATCAGTCTTCTAAAACCAGCCCTTTCTATTATATTTATTGCCTCATTGTCAAGTGCTATCATTTCGGCAATTAAGAGATGGTATTCTGTAGCGTTGGTATCGTTAATATCCCATGGTTTACGTATTTCAGCTCGTTCTTCAAGACTCGGCTCCTTTTTTGATGTCTATGGTGTACTTACATCTGTATCTTGATTTCCAGTTTCATGCCCCTTAGGAAGCGTAGGCTGCAATTTACGATGTTTGTCTCTGTGTGTATTTTTCAAACGATTTATCATTCCTGATGTAGTCACATTCTTTCCAATGTCACCACGAGAAATTTTTATTTCGCACAATTTACACACAACACTTTTCGGATTATTTTCATCGTCCTCGAACTTTTTTTAGGAGCCATAATCGATTATTATTAGTTAGAACTTGCCCAATTTCACTTTTAAACAAGTCAAAGCGTAGAGAGTACGACACAAGTTTTTCCGCCACGCGCCAGACGAATGCCTTTGCATAATACCTTTTTCACTGCAAGTCTGATTAAAATCCCATGTAACAGGAAAAGGGAAATTTATACTAAGGCCAGAACAAGCTAAGATCCGACACTTGACTTCTACAGAAAATACTGTAATATTTTAAGAAAGGTCATTAAAATGTCCAGATATATTCACTGCCTCATAGGAATTGACAATGCAGATAATACGATTAAAACTATATAGGATATTGTGAAACAGGATACAGGACAGTCTGACAGTATACAAGATAGTATAATAAACTACGAGGGTTGCCCAGAAAGTAGTGCACCGCATTTTTTTTCTTCAACAATTCTTTATTGAACATAATGAGAATTACACAAACTAAAGAATGTTGTTTCATCTACACGCCCCATTTTTCTACGTTATCGCCATCCCGTTCTGTAGCTTTCCTCCAGCGCGAAACTAGGGCGTGTATGCCCTGTCGGTACCAATCCTTGTCCTGGTGACGCAGCCAGTGCTTCACTGTGTGAATCACGTCTTCATCATCCTCAAAATGTCTTCCATGAATGGCATCCTTTAATGGCCGGAACAAGTGGAAGTCCGAGGGGGCTAGGTCAGGACTGTAGGGCGGAAGGGGTAACACTGTCCAATCCTCTTTTGCGATGTGTTTAGCAGTCCTCAGACTTCCGTGGTGCCGAGCGTTATCGTGTTGCAGCAAAACATCTCCTGGGTTGCTGTTGTACCGAAGTCGCCAGAAGCGCGTCCTGAGTTTTGTTAATATGTTGACATATGCTTCTGAATTAATGGTACCGCCTCTTGGCATCGCATCAATGAGAATCACACCTTCTCAGTCCAACAACACAGTGATCATAACCTTACTGGCGGAAGTAGTTGCTTTGAATTTTTTCTTCTATGGGGAGTGGGAATGGCGCCATTCCATCGACTGTCGTTTTGTTTCGTGCTCAAAATGGTGAACCCAGGTTTCATCACCTGTCACAATCCGGGACAAAAAGGCCTTCCCCTCAGCTTCAAAACGTTGCAACAAATCAAGACAAACGTTTTTTCTGTGCCATTTGTAATCCACCGTTAGACACCGCGGGACCCATCTTGCACACACTTGTGAATGTCCAAGGGTGCAGATAATTGCATCCACACTTCCTTTGCTGATTTACAGGTGCAGCGCCAGCTGCCGAGTCGTAATGCGTCTGTCTTCGCGAATGACAACATCAGCTTGCTGCAACGTGGCAGGTGTGACAGCCATGGATTGTCTCCCCGACCGCTGCAAATCGTGGAGCTCCGCCGAAGCGCCTTCTTGATGACCTCACCCTTCGTCCCCAGCGACTAACTACTTCTGTCGACAGCAGATGCTCCATAGACTTTGCGCAAGCGTTTGTGAATATTCCCCACAGTTTCTTTCTCTGCAGTGACAAATTCACTGACGGCACGTTGCTTGTAACGTACGTCACCTACAGACGCCATTTTGAAACTGCCCTGCAGCTACGCTATCCTTCGGAAGTGACGGAAACGTGGCGCGCTCACTCAGGAGATTTCAGGTACTACATACTTAACGTTTCGCATTCGTAGCACTGTTTTCGGCTGAGAAAAAAAATGCGGTGCATTACTTTCTGGGCAACTCTCGTAAATGAAAATGTGACGGCTAATTCACTTGAACTTCAGAAGGGTTGCTCGATCGAGAATGCTATTTACACATTCACTATCCAAATACTACAGTCCTCAAATATAAAATATCGCTAGTTGGTATTTTGTGATAGTTCCAAGGCATTTGATTCTACATATCATATTACTCTCTTGGAAAATCTTAAGTTTAACTTTACACACAACTGGTCAGAATCATACTTAACAAACAGAATGCAAAGAGTTGTGCTGAATAATTGAAACAATGTTGGAAGGAGAACAAACTTTAATAGTTTGACTTAGCACTAATAAGGAAACGGTCCAGTCCGACTTTTCGAAAGCTACCCTGAAATATTTTAGACAAGAAGAATACACTGAAAGAAATACACCTTGGAGTCCTGTGGCTCCCCCCTCCTGCTTTCTGCCTGCCTTTACACGCTTGCCGCTTCTACCCTCGGACCACAGCCTGATTGGGCGCATCTGATCCAGAGCTGTTAGCAGCGGGGTGCTTGTCTCGCGGCCTTGTGGTGTTGCTGGCGCTGACGCCAGCCGCTCCGTGTGCTAACAGCAGCGTCTTCTACGCCTGGCTGCCTGCTGTTTACGTCATGTGGGCACTATTATCCTGGGCAACGACACAACGGATATACTTTGAAGAATAAATGAATGGTTTTCCCGCGCTGTGTCTCTGACGTCTCATCGGGCATCTAACAGGCACCCACTCACCACCCCACTGCAACCTTCACCTCGGGTGGTGATATTCCCATATCCTGTCCTCGTTCTTCCTCAATTCCACCACCAACCGTAGCGGCCTGTCAGCTTGGTCGTTACAACGCGTTTAACATTTTCTGCGGAATGGCGCTTATTTCACTGCGAATGGCAGTCTTAAGTTCGTCAAATGTCTGCAAACGATTGGTAAAGACACTTTCCTTCACAGAACCCCAGAGAAACTAGCTGGAGCTGTGAAATCTATAGAACGTGACGGCTACATCACATCACTTTGGCAGGGTATCACACGGTTGGGAAACATCTAGCGGGGTATTGTCATACTTTGGCATTCTGTGTGAGCATTTGAAACCAAATGTTATTCAGCGTCCCTCTTGTCTACAATCCTGCATTCAGGAAATTACGAGTGCAGTAGCGGTGAGCATACACCATTGCTTCAAGTCCAGCTTCATCCTGTATGTGGACCGATAATCCCAGTCGTGCCAACTGCACACCGTACTACAACTTTTGAAATAGCGTGTGGCTTTTCGTATAAACGTCGTGGATTCTCCTGGAAACAGTACTAGAAGTTTTGTTGTTTACTAATGTATCCAATCACGAAAAAGTTTGCTTCATCGGACGTCAGAAATTGTTGGAGAAACAGTGGTTCTCAGTTAATCAGTCATGAAACTGGCAAGTGTTTTTGGCTCGACAGCGTCTCTAAACCTCTGAACCATCTGCAGTTTGTACAGATAAAATCGTCAAGTAATTGATCCAATGAATGTCACGACCATCAATGCTAGTACATGCCGGCAGGCTGAAGTGACACGTGCACTCTTTCCAGATTCTCACACGTTTGAACATTTATTTCCCGCCCGATGACTGTCAGTTCAAAACACAACCAGTGGCATCCCACTGCGCACCCACTGTTTAATCCACCTAAGAATATTGGTGCGTCTCGGGTACAACTAAATGGCGATCATTACTGTTCCGTCGCAATGCCAGGTGAGCCTCCGTGACAGAATCAGTTTTAAAGGCGTCCATCGTCGCAGTTCACGTCTGCAAAGACCACGGCTCCGCGGATTTCTTATTGCCCGATTCCGTTCTATTCAATGAAGTGCGCATGCGCAGCATTCAACGCACGCTTTGTCAGGGTTGCCAGTCGCAGTTGGTTTTGATACATTACACGCTACCATGCTGTTAATTTCACTTATGGATGTTGCGTGAATATTTCACAGAAAAATTCAAAGTAATTGTTCAGTAAATGCTACGGAAATCTGTAATTTAGTCAACGTACCAAGAATATGCCCAGCTATGTTGCATTAAAACGTGGTCCTGATCGACCTCTACGTTCATGGATTATCGAATGTAAATTATGAGTACGACTTCAACAGACGTAAATTCAGGCTAAGCGCAAGCCTAAGATCAGAACTCCGGTGTACCGAACTGAGTAAAACGATTTACTAAATTTTAATATCCGCGGATAAGGAGGATGTGGTACAGATGCAGATAGAATTTTTATTTTCCGCGCAGGCCTCTGTGTATGGGAATGTTTATATATCTGATTAGTCAGTTCACATTCTTCTTTTCGCAGATGAAATTATTTAACAAGTTTCATAACTGTTGCATAACGCCCCTTTGTAGGTCATTACATTCGCCAATAACATTTTTTTCTCAGAAGGCACGCGTCTGCATGCCTCTAGCCGGCCTAAGCACAACGCTGATTTTCTGGTCCGACAACATTCGCAGGCCCACCCGTGGACAGTCTGTCGGTGGCTTTCTTTGTCCCAGTCCTGACAGCCAAACCACCCGCCTGTATATTACTGTTATTATTGTATTATAAAATTTTATATAATTCGTTTACAACAGCATGTAATGCATCGCTTCAGCTTCCAAGAAATTATGTTTATGATAAATGCATAAAGTGAAAAGCATTTGAACATAATCTATATCATAAAATTGTTTAAAGAATCGCAATAGCAACAGACTTTCACAGCTTGGATAACTTCATAATTTATACGATATAAAATAGAAATGTCCACTCACCTTTATCGGTATTTCACTTAGTACTAGCAAGGAAACGTTTCCGTCCGACATTTCGAAACCTGCCCTGAAATGTTATAGACAAAAAGAATACACCACAAGAAACACATTGTCAAAATTCAAGCTGCTAAGACATGCAAGTGTCTGAAAATAAAAATGTTGAAAACTGCCAAATTCGAAGCTCACCAGGCGGTTTGAGGAATGTACACCCTACCGTAGCTGTAGCAGACCTATTACTCCTTGCCCAAGGAGTAATTCAGCCAGTTCCCGCGCCCGGGTTCCCGGGTTCGATTCCCGGCGGGGTCAGGGATTTTCTCTGCCTCGTGATGACTGGGTGTTGTGTGATGTCCTTAGGTTAGTTAGGTTTAAGTGGTTCTAAGTTCAAGGGGACTAATGACCATAGATGTTAAGTCCCATAGTGCTCAGAGCCATCTGAACCATCCAATTCAGCCAATTTCAGAAAGATATTTTTATTATTGCGCCCGCAGTCCATTCGCTTAGCTTGAGATACACACTAATAAAGATATCTTTCCGAAATTTGGCTGAGTTATTCCTCGGACATGTCCGCAAGGAGTATCAGCCTATTTTTTATTTTAATTTATTCGTTAGTTACTACAAAAAAGTGGCCAAAAACACGCGACACAACTACATCTTTGTGTCAAAGGTCCGTCATTTTATTATTTTTCCATATTTCAAACAAACTGTGCAATTACTCCGTGCGCAAAATCTACTGACTAAGAAAATTGTTAGTTTTTTTTATTTCAGATAGTAGCCGCGCGGTCTCAATCGTCTTGTCACGGTTTGCGCGGCTCCCCCCTTCGGAAGTTCGAGTCCTCCCTCGGGCATGGGTGTGTGTGTGTCGTCATTAGCGTAAGTTAGATTAAATAGTGTGTAAACGTAGGGACCGATGACCTCAGCAGTTTGGTCCCATAAGACCTTACCACAAATTTCTAAATTTTCAGATAGTATTTGCAGTCTGCAGGATTTCCGTTCTGACGCACCTCATTCTGGACAGAGAAAATTTAGGTCCTCAGATGGGGAGCTTAATGATGACTTAATTTCTTTAAAAAATCAGAAAATGTTCTCCAAGGATCAAAAAGTAATGTTCAGAAACATTTGCGTTGATTGCTACATTAGTTTTTCCTCAAAAAATCGTAAAAGTCGCTTATTTCTTAGGATGACTGAGGAGAATGGAGCCTTAAGTACCGCTAGGAGAATTGGCATTTTGCAAGGTACCCAAATTCATATATCCCTTGCATGCAGTTCTCTTCGCAGTGTTCAGTCGGTACCTTACGGTAATGGACACACATTCACTGACAGCAGCAATTCCCGACGGGCTTGTTATTGACAAAGCGTGACACTTGTCTCCAGTGCCTGTCAGTTACGGTCTTTTTACCACCACTGTTCTTATGCTGCAAGTAGAACCCATTCCTTGTAGACAGTTTTGACGGTCCTTGTCAATACACCAACAAATCGGGCAACTTCATTCGCGGTGTGATAATGGGTACGTCCAAACACGATAGCTCCTCTACTATCCGATAGCGGAAAAATCCTACGTAGTTTCATTGTATAGTAACTTCAGCCATAACAGCTTATTTACAACCTACGGTCTTCCCATAGGCGCGTATGTAAAACCTCTTAAGAGCCTTACTCAAACCAACGTCCGAGCTACAAACGAATCTCGCTCTGCGGTCCCAACTCGAGTTACGCCTAGGCATTCGTCTGTAAGCTGGTCATGCCCCCAGTGAACACTTCTGTATGCCCGCAGCATAGCACTGGCGGAAGCTGGGAGGCTGGCGCGTAATGCAAGTAAATGTTCACTACTGGGTAAGTACTATTGTACAACAACAGTAGCAAGTCACAAGTATTTCACAAACTCATTTGAACGACGATCTTAATTTGCAGCGACGAAAACTTGCGAATGAGACAGGTCAGTGGACTTTGCCTTGAATCACTAAAATTCGTGAGGCGCGGAGTTTAGATCTCCGTAATAAGATCCGGAGATAGGTTTCCCAAAATAGATGAAGGCTAACGCCAGGACGGCTCATTTGAAAAGGACACCATCGATTTCCATTCACATACAGGCATCAGACAAAAATATGAGCACACCCCGAGAAAAGTATGCTTGAACATAAATGCAAATGCTAGCTAAGCCAGCAGGTTGTATTATTGTGTCTGAACACGAACGGCACCTGTGCAATCTCGTAAATAAGCTGCAAGTGGCAGTCGTGGTCAGAGCAATGTTCCGTGTAGTTGTGAGTGCATTATGTCGGAGTTAAGTGTGTTCGATCACAGGAAAATTATTGGCGTTCGTATGGTAGGTGCTTCCGCAACGAAGGTCGCTAAATTAGTGCTTTAGGAGGCACTGTATCGAAGTTTTAAATCACTTACAGAAAAGCGGAAAAATATCATCCTCTACGTCAAATCGCGGACAGAAGTGTGTGTTGACTGTGACAGATTTTGACAGAGGATTGTGACGGAAATAAGGGGACGGCAGCTGCAAAAATCACTACAGAACTGAATGTGCCACCCGCGAACCCTGTCAGAACCAGAACATCACGAAGGAGCTCCGTAAGTAGGTAACTGCAGGGC
Organism: Schistocerca serialis cubense; assembly: GCF_023864345.2. Taxonomy (NCBI): domain Eukaryota; kingdom Metazoa; phylum Arthropoda; class Insecta; order Orthoptera; family Acrididae; genus Schistocerca; species Schistocerca serialis. The sequence continues at coordinate 934,494,909 of NC_064640.1, read as the reverse complement.
TAGCTGGAATTCCGAAACCACTCATCAGAGCTGCAAGTGTACATAACAGGGAAACGTGGTGCCAGAGATACAAAACGTGGACTATGGAGCAATTGAAGAAAGTAGTTTGGTCAGGTGAATCTTGTTTCATAGTGTGATTCTTCAGTTTCTCCTGGCGTATTTGTTGCTCGAACAGTCCACGGGTATACTGCCGGTTCATAGTGTCCAACGGGCACAATATTTCGGCGATCAGACATGTCGCCATCGACAGGTGCGCTGACGAACTGAGCTCCTGAGGGCGGGGGGCCGATTTAAATCCCCTCCGCGCTGGCGGTCGCGAAGACGTGGGCGTCGGAATCTGTCGTAGCGTCGATGTGCTTGCTACGTCTGCCCTGGTCACCAGTTCGTACTTCTTGCTGACAGTCTTCTTAATTACATTCAATGCCGGGCCCCAAGCCTTGCTGAGATTGTAGCCGAAATCTCGGTTGATAAGATATTCCCTGGTGCGAATTTCGGTAGCCTCCCTTATAACGCTGTCCCAATATTTAGAGGTCTCAGCCAGGATCTTGGTACGCTCATAATCCATCTCGTGTTTCTCGGACAAACAGTGCTCTGCTACCGACGACTTATTTGGATATTTCAGTCGAGTGTGCCTTTGATGCTCTCGGCAACGATCTTCGATGGTGCGTACTGTTTGTCCGATATAAGTCTTCCCACACTCACAGGGAATTTGATATATGCCTTTGTTTCATAGTGTTTTCAACTTCTGACGAGTTTGAGTGCCAAAAGTGAAACATGGCGGGGATTCGTTGACGATTCGGGGAGACACATCGTGGTATTCCATGGGCCCCATTAGTAGTCTGCAAGGTCATATTACTGCCAAGGATTATGTGACCATTTTGGCTGATCAGGTCCATGCCATGGTACAATGTTCGTTCTCCAATGACGATGCTGTGCTCCAAGACGACAGGGCCCCTGCTCACACAGCTCAAATCGTGTAGGAATGGTTTTGAGAGCACGAGAATAAATTCTCGCATCTCTTCTGGCCACCACAGTCATCTTATCTCAATATTTTGAGTCTTTGTGGCCTACTTTGGAGGTAAGAGGGCGTGATCGCTATCCTGAACTGACGACTGTTTTGCAGGGAGAATGGCATAATATTCCCTTGGAAACCGTAACAGAACATGTATTAATCCATTCCGAGACGACTGAAAACCGGTTCCCGTCAGATCACCGAAGTTAAGCGCTGTCGGGCTGGGCTAACACTTGGACGGGTGACCTTCCGGTCCGCCGAGCGCTGTTGGCAAGGAGAGTGCACTCAGCCCTTGTGAGGCAAACTGCGGAGCTACTTGATTGATAAGTAGCGACTCCAGACTCGTAAACTAACATATGGCCGGGAGAGCGGTGTACTGACCATTTGCCCCTCCATATCCGCATCCAGTGACGCCTGTGGGCTGAGAATGACACGGCGGCCGGTCGGTCCCGTTCGGCCTTCCAAGGCCTGTTCTGATGGAGTTTAGTTTAGAGACGACTGGAAGCTGTTTTGAATGGCAACGGTTTCTCATGTCGCATTGGGCATGGTGATGTGTACTTGTGTTTCTATATTATAGTCCACCTTCTGTGCTTGTCCTATTGCAGTTCTAATGACGAGAGTTAAGTCTTCCTCCAGTAAACGGTTAAAACATGATGCATAGCAGTTGAAAACGTTCAGACAACTCAAACTGCAATGTTTATATAGATTGTAACAGATTTTCCGGTTCTTTTTCGAAATATTTGAAGAGTAAAGCACGGTGAGTCAGCGTCACTTTTATCTTCTGTGGATCTGCCCCTACCCCATTTTCCCTTTCTTTCCATATAAACTCTCGTGACTACAGACGGACACCTATACTAAATTATGATTCCTCAACGTATAGCCGGCCGGTGTGGCCGTGCGGTTAAAGGCGCTTCAGTCTGGAACCGCGTGACCGCTACGGTCGCAGGTTCGAATCCTGCCTCGGGCATGGATGTGTGTGATGTCCTTAGGTTAGTTAGGTTTAAGTAGTTCTAAGTTCTAGGGGACTTATGACCACAGATGTTGAGTCCCATAGTGCTCAGAGCCATTTGAACCTCAACGTATATATAGAACTCAGTTTACATTCACCTTGTTTTAGTACCATTATTCTACGATTCTCAGGAAAAACAAACTGTCGTATAATTAATTAACTGCTTGCTACAGTTTACCTTACTTCTATGACGATTACCCATTAAAAAGGACAACAGCAGGGACTTAGCACTTAAGACGGAGGATATAAAAACGAGTTACTGCGTAAGTCCACATTGTTAAGAGATAAAACATTTTTATCATTCTCACATAATTTCCAGCTGGTTTTACACTGATCGGCCGAGCACAGGCCTGTGACAATGTCACTACTGGAGTCATATTTTACTCTGTAACTTCCAAAATACATAGATAACATACTGCATAATTTTTAACACTAGGTGCTTCTATTTTTCATTTACATTACTTTAATTATCTGCATAATATTTTACTACGAAAATATCCTTAATTCTATCCATGTTAATGTGATTCTGTAGCCCTGTGCTGTGAAATACTTACGTACAATTGTTTAATGCCTTTGGGTTACGTACATGATTTGTTAATCACTGATTAATCTTAACATATTCTACTGGCATGAATCAAGAGGAAACGTACATGCTTTGAAAGACGAGAGTGTACGATATCTTCAAAAACATGAGTCACAAAAATAGTTAATTAACGCACTCACAAACCGCTGGAAAGCTGCAGCCCTTAAAATAACGAAGAAGGGTGGACAGCGGTTAACAATACACCTGTAGGATACTTTCTGAACTCCCTCCCTCCCACCCCCTTCCGTAGAAGGAAGTACCTGCTTCATTTACTAACTACTGTCAATTCACATCATACAAAAAAAAGGATGAAAAATAGCTGATGTATCTTACCGTGAGTAATTACCTATGGTTTGATGCGACTTTTACCAAGATATGTTAAACAATACTTTACTTTCAAAGCCGCCATCTGGTACTTAGGGGGAAACGTGTACACTCTACAGATGTTCAGTTGGTTGAGACGTCAGAACACAAATACCAAAGCTCTTGATTGAAATGCCAATGATACTAGCGTCTTTTTTGGTCCGTTACTTGACGTCAACGTCTGGTATAAGTCTACATAAAACGATGAGTGGCATGGCGCACCGCAAAGATGTCTCCGCACAGACACGGTAAGCTAATTAAGGTATCGGTATATTAACTCCATTACGGCGAAATCCATACAAAACTTCGAGTCTTACATCTGGTTACTCAGCCTTCACACATGCATTCAAGTCAATTTAGAGAGTGTAGAAAAATGTGATGATCGTGCCAGAAACGAACAGCTTGAATCTACTCTCACGCAAGGGTTTGAAAATTTTGCTTCAGGAGAGGTAAAGCATACGAGCCACAGGACAAAATGAAATACGTGTCCCGGTACTCTAGAGCTTCCGATCGAAATTTTGAAACTTTCTCTTACATAAAGAACCTGTTACTTCTTTCCGTGGCGTTATTATTTAACTTCATGCAGCTTGCAATTCTTTGCAGCGGGTGAACTGTTCTTTGCACATCACAGTACGGTAGTTACCTTGGAAATGGTTACTGAATTAGTATCTCTCGTAGACGCCACGAATAAAGAGCAAAGCAACACAGCGAAAAGTAGGCGCAGTCTTTCAGGTAGACTTGGGCTCAGTGAGGCGAGTGCCGTTGCCTTGCATCGCCTCCTTGTAAGGCGGCACAGGACACGACACGTAAGACGGTGACCATCACGCGTGAGTCAGCTGCACGTTGGAAAGCGCTCACCACACATAAGGGAAGCCATTCCGGAAATACACAGATACTGCGAGTTGTGGAAGCCTTTATGGACAGAACTGTACATACGGTAGAGGAACTTAAACTGAGTATTTTTTAACCAGGAACCATCAATCGGAACTGAATAATCTGGGCTATGACGTTGGTGGCAGGGTGTGCCTACGAAAAGGTTCAACCGCCTACTCGGAAAATTTTTCTTGGTGACTATGTACAGTGCAGTGACACGTATTGTTTTCTATGACAATGTGAGTACGAGGAGGGTGATATCCGGTGGCGGTACATGCCCAACCCTCCCGAATAGCAACAATGGGACCATCGAGTTTAATGTCACTATCCGGCAGACTGATTACCATCAACGGTGTCGCTTGCCCTCATTCTATCTGATACTGCAGAGAGATTTGCAGCGTAACCCACGACATTAGTAATTTTACTCCACCATCTCACCTCCCCTCGCCGACCAAACACCGGAGGTGAAAATTTCTTCACTGTCAGGATTCGAACCGGCTACCTCAAGAGTCGAGCGCCACCGTACTGGCGTGAGAAAGCAACCTCGGCCACGTAGGCTAGGTGTCCGAGTAGAAACCGAAAAGGAAATGGCTAATAGGGGCCTAGCTGCCAATCTCATTGTACAAAAGACAACAGTAGTAAACGATTGTGGCAAAATTTTATGCTCCGGTACGACACATGCATTTAGACTGGCGTTCATAACTTTCAGCGGTTACGATGAGCTTGAGCTGTCACTATAAAGTGTTCTCAGTTAATGTTCTTCTGCCATCTGGGTGATTTAACTGTAAAGCGTCTGGTCACACACTGTACCTTTCATCGAAACATTCAGCCTTACAGAGTGATTCGTAATCACAGTTATTAACTTTCAGAATTTGTAAGGGTACGACGGAGGAAAGAAAGGACAGGTTTACCGCCCCGTCGGTATCGCTGTCATTAGCCAGGGAGCACTTTCTCAATTGGACAAGGATGAGACAAGAAATCGGCCGCAGCCTTTCTCAGGAACCATCCCACTAGATGCTGTAAGCGATGTAGGGAAAAACGGAAAAAAATCTTGATGATTGGACGGAAATTTGAACCTTTCTTTTAGTGAATGTATGAGAAAGTGTCATTTGAACTACAAATTATATACAGCTGTGTGTGGAGACTTCTTCTGCAAGCGGAATTTGTGGAAACAATTACTTGTCTGACACTCTTAGGTCAGCGTAACTTAGACACTGCCTCCAAACAGCAAAAGTATACTGTGGATTTAAATTTGGAGACAACGTACTTAAATCACGTATGGTGGGTGCTTCTGCATCCAAGGTCGTCAAATTGTTTGGTGTTTCAGGAGGCACCGTATCGAAGATTTATAGTGCATATAGCAAAGCGGGGGAAAAATCATCTTTTAAGTTACAAAGCGGACGAAAGTGTGTGTTCAGTGGTCGTGACACACGGTCATTTAAGAGGATTGTGACGAAAAATATGAGGAAGACAGCTGTAAACGTCACTGCAGAACTGACGCACTCATGAACTTTGTCAGCACCAAAACAATACGAAGGGAACTACATAAGCATGGAATTGGAGGACGAGCTGGGATTCTAAAACCATTCATCATTGACGCAAACGCCGAGTTTACTTCTTAAGAGTGAAATGTGGTGGGTGGTCGGTGATGATTTGGGCAGACATAACATTGTATTCCATGGGCCCCATGATTAGTCTGCAAGGTCTAACGAAATATTGACGTCATTCGACTGAATGTCAAAAAAATTTACTAATGAATACCTGTAACACATGTGTAGATCTTTAGGAGAAGTAGGTGATGAAATGAAAAAATAAATAAATGAAATGAAATAATGGTATGGCATTAATGGCCGGGAGTCCCCCACCTGTCGGCACCAAATGGACGCCACATTTGGCGACGTGCGTGTTGGTGATCATGAAATGGTGATGAGGACAACCCAACACCCATACCCGAACAGAGAAAAATCTCCCACCCGGCCGGGAATAGAACTCGGGCCCGCTACATGGAGTTTGTGACTCTTGCACGGAATGACACTTGTACGGCGAGGGAATGTACTGACATTTGCACGGAGCCCAGGACACTGTAGGCAGTGGACAGGGTGTTCCAGAAGTAGTATACACCGGCCTGTCCACCGCTACCTGCGACGTATTCTGGAAAAGGCCGAAGCCCATTTCCTGCACGAAGTTCCCTGTCCCCGCGCCAGAAGTAGTGTGCATGGCTTTCTCCCAGAGTTCAATACTGCGGTTGACCTCTGACTGGCAAGTAGTGTTGCGTGTTTTATAGCTGAGATAGTGGAGTTCATCGAGACTGTTATGATGACGACGAACGAGTCGTCGCCAATGTTGACTGTTGGGCAGTGCTAAATAGAAACATATATTTCACAGCAGGTTTGTTAGTAACGTCGGTAAGGTGCTGGCTGCATGGTCTGGATCTGCAGCGACTATAATAATTAGAAGTCGTGGTAAAAAATAATATACAGGGTTATTACAAATGATTGAAGCGATTTCACAGCTCTACAATAACTTTATTATTTGAGATATTTTCACAATACTTTGCACACACATACAAAAACTCAAAAAGTTTTTTTAGGCATTAACAAATGTTCGATATGTGCCCCTTTAGTGATTCGGCAGACATCAAGCCGATAATCAAGTTCCTCCCACACTCGGCGCAGCATCTCCCCATCAATGAGTTCGAAAGCATCGTTGATGCGAGCTCGCAGTTCTGGCACGTTTCTTGGTAGAGGAGGTTTAAACACTGAATCTTTCACATAACCCCACAGAAAGAAATCGCATGGGGTTAAGTCGGTAGAGCGTGGAGGCCATGACATGAATTGCTGATCATGATCTCCACCACGACCGATCCATCGGTTTTCCAATCTCCTGTTTAAGAAATGCCGAACATCATGATGGAAGTGCGGTGGAGCACCATCCTGTTGAAAGATGAAGTCGGCGCTGCCGGTCTCCAGTTTTGGCATGAGCCAATTTTCCAGCATGTCCAGATACACGTGTCCTGTACCGTTTTTTTCGCAGACGAAAAAGGGGCCGTAAACTTTAAACCGTGAGAGTGCACAAAACACGTTAATTTTTGGTGAATTGCGAATTTGCTGCACGAATGCGTGAGGATTCTCTGCTGTCCAGATTCGCACATTGTGTCTGTTCACTTCACCATTAAGAAAAAATGTTGCTTCGTCACTGAAAACAAGTTTCGCACTGAACGCATCCTCTTCCATGAGCTGTTGCAACCGCGCCGAAAATTCAAAGCGTTTGACTTTGTCATAGGGTGTCAGGGCTTGTAGCAATTGTAAACGGTAAGGCTTCTACTTTAGCCTTTTCCGTAAGATTTTCCAAACCGTCGGCTGTGGTACGTTTAGCTCCCTGCTTGCTTTATTCGTCGACTTCCGCGGGCTACGCGTGAAACTTGCCCGCACGCGTTCAACCGTTTCTTCGCTCACTGCAGGCCGACCCGTTGATTTCCCCTTACAGAGGCATCCAGAAGCTTTAAACTGCGCATGCCATCGCCGAATGGAGTTAGCAGTTGGTGGATCTTTGTTGAACGTCGTCCTGAAGTGTCGTTGCACTGTTATGACTGACTGTTGTGAGTGCATTTCAAGCACGACATACGCTTTCTCGGCTCCTATCGCCATTTTGTCTCACTGCGCCCTCGAGCGCTCTGGCGGCAGAAACCCGAAGTGCGGCTTCAGCCGGACAAAACTTTATGAGTTTTTCTACGTATCTGTAGTGTATCGTGACCATATGTCAATGAATGGAGCTACAGTGAATTTATGGAATCGCTTCAATCATTTGTAATAGCCCTGTATATTGTACTTAACTGGTTGTACAGGATTTTTCTTGGCTGCATACATATAATTATAAACAGATAGCTTTAGAGGCCTCAATTAGGCTATACGTTACGAAGCGCTCTTGTTAGAGATTTCTTCCTATCAGCTGTAGGCTATGCTACTTTACTACTTGACGTCCCGAGCAAGCGTGGACGAGAGCTCGCTAGAAACTTGAGGCGCTGGTCGCGACTCGCGGGTCCAACGATACTAATATGGACCGCGATCGATAACTGCAACCCCTAAGTGTGGTATCGAACGTTGATACTACAGAGACTACGAAAGGGGACCCTCTACTGATTTACAACGGGCATCAGTATATAGTGGAATGTACAAACAAGAAGTGACTTAATGGCGTTGTGTAAACTTTAAAAAGAATAAATGCAAGGAAGACCATCCACAAAAAATAGCAGTTTTAGCGGAAGGTAGCCATGTTTGTATTCCAGATGAAGCGGCAAATGAAGTGTGATAACATTTTGCCAGCGCAAAGAAGCGGGCAGAAGAAACATGTGCTACAGTTTCATCAATTTGCGTTGAGTAGGGCAGCTCTTCAATCGGGGCTAAGACTTAGTAACATCGTTACTATCACGCAGAAGTGCGAAAAAATCGTTACATTACATTAGGCGAAAATATATGGGAACTACACAAGATCCCACCGGTTCTGAAGAAATACCCTTCCAAGAAAAGAATTTACTGATGAATGGTGGTAGCAATTTTTTACTTGCAGTCGATAACAGGGGACCGAATGACGGAATAGTGGTGTTTGCCAGCGAAAACAGAAAAGCGTGTTTATCAAAATGAGAATCATTCTTTCTGGACGGAACGTTCAAAAGTTCAAGCAAGCAGTTGGACAGCTGTATATACTCCTCGCCGACCTTAATAGTTCTTCCGAGGAAACAAACACCATTCCAGTTGTTTACGCTTTGCTGCCAAACTAGAAGCGAGAAACAAATAAACGTTTTAAAGTTATTAAAACTAACGTGCCTGGAAGGAACCCTGCACCTCTGATGATGGACTTCGAAACTGTCATCGTTCAAGCAACTAACAGTGTTTTCTAGGACAGAGATCACTGGTCGCAATTATCATTTTAATCAATGTTTGTCGAAACAAGTTCAGTGTTGCGGCCTCGTTCCAGCCCACAAGGAAAACAAAGAAATACGCTGTCTTATAAGAATGTATTCCGCTGTAACACATCTTCCCTGGAAATGTAGAACGATGGTTGGCTGTGTATTCAGGAGAGCACGTCTGAAAACCAAAAGCTTCAGGACTTTGTGGCTATTTTTTGAACCAGTGGTTCGACAAAGAACATATATCGAGAGACGTGAAACTGCAGTGGAAGGCGCCATCGCACTCATGACGTCGCAGAAAGATGGAACAGAAAAATAAATACATTAATATCAAAAGTTCATCCGAATGTTTACTAATTAGTGAAAAATCGTAGAGAAGATGCAGAGTACCACGGCCACCACTTTGACCGACCAAGTTTAAACTATGATGAAAAAAAAAAGAGTCAGCAATGAAGACAGACGGAACGGTTGCAAATACTATCATGAAACTCCAAACTGATAGAAACTTAAAATAATTTCTCACTTGTCTGGCCTACCAACAGAAGTTACAATGCCGAAGAAATCGTCAGATTCATTGTAAAATTTGTAAATTGTGAGAAGTAGTTTAATGTAATCATTGGCAATCTTATAAATATTGTAAATAAATTTAATGGAGGGCTGAAAGAGACTGCCTCCTCGTGCTGTTCCCTGGAAACGACACAAAGTCGGCTAAATGTCTCCTGAAATTTGTAAAAATATTCCCTAATGAAGACCGACTAGACTACCTCAAAGCCCAAGCCTTTTCTAGGATCACCATTCTAGATTCAGAAAAGTTCGTCAGATTAAATACTTTGCACCGCACTTCAGTATTAAAAATATCATAACTCTGGGCATAAATGAGAGAACAGCCTCAGGATCAAGATATCTGTACGCTCTAAGCAGCCCACTCAAAAGTAGAAGCTTTGTCAGTCACCACTAAGATGAAGGTATATTACACTATCATCTGCCCAGTAGTACTGCATGGTCTGGAAAGCTAGAAGCTTACCAAGAAAGAAAGAGAAAAACTGAATGTTTTCGAAAGAAAAGTGATGAGAAAAATCTGGGGACCTTTGTTGGAGAATGCCATGTGGAGAGTTCGAGAGAACACAGAAATTTGCCAGTTAATCAAGGAACCCATTATAGTCCAGAAATTAAAAATTAGGAACCTGCAATGGACTGGGCATGTGGCTAAAATGGAAGCCAACAGAATTCCAAAGAGGGTACTCTCCAAGCAACAAGACCATTGGGCCGACCTCTACACGGTGGAAAGACGACATAGAGAAGGACGTTGCAGCATTTGGAATTCCCGCAGGATGGAGAGAGACAGCCAGAGATAGAAAAAGATGGAAGCAGATCTTTGATGCTGCGAGTGGTCCACAAGGTCTGTGATCACTGAAAAGAAGTAGTCTACATGTAAAGATGTAGCAATATCCGAATTTTGAAATCTATAACTTCATTGGTTTATGAGTTTCGAATTTTGAATATGATTTTCGTGGTATTCTTGAAAACCAACTTTTGGTACTCAAACCATAATTTTCACATGCCAGATTTTGTAGGTACATTCACAAGACATAGTTCAACGGTTCTGTGTATTCATTTTATGAGAAATATTAATAATTTCTTTTCAGTGTTTGTTTAAAATTTCAGCCTTAAATTATCTTTAATTATCGGTATATAAATGTTATGATGAAATAAACAAATTACATTTTCGATAACATTAGGGCATACAAGTATGCAAACACATCAAAACTATGTCCTGCAAAAATCTCATTCGGACTAATTAATATTTATGATAAAGGAGTTTGCACTGAGCTTAGAAACCAAACTTATGATGTGGATTTTAACATTTTATCAAAAAATGAATGTTACTACAAGGCACATGCCAACTGCCTTGCCGCAGTGGTAACACCGGTTCCCGCCAGATCACCGAAGTTAATCGCTGTCGGGCTGGGTAGCTCTTGGATGGGTGACCATCCGGTCTGCCGACCGTTGTTGGCAAGCGGGGTGCACTCAGCCCTTGTGAGGCAAACTGAGGAGCAACTCGATTGAGAAGTAGCGGCTCCGGTCGTAAATGACAGCCGGGAGAGCGGTGTGCCGACCCATGCCCCTCCATATCCACATCCAGTGACGCCTGTGAGTGAGGATGACACGGCGGCCGGTCGGTACCGTTGGGAATTCCAAGGCCTGTTCGGACGAAGTCGAAGTACAGGACACGTACCCATTAAAATTCCTCGGTACCTTAACGTTTCCCCTTTCTGCTTATATCAGGCTGCTTCTTGTAACTTCAAGATCAGTTTAGGCTTTTTTCTTGAATTTTCTAAATACAAATATGTCTTCTTGAGGAGGTGCAGTGCTACCTGGTTGTAAGCGAATGCCTGTTTTTTCGAGCTTGCTGATTGTACTGAACAGGACTTCAGTGTATTCCTTAAATTTATAGCTACACAGTCAACAGGCAAAGCAATGGATTTCCAACGACTGGCTGCCAATTGTTTCGCTTCAGTGTCCCTGGAAGTCTTGCAGTATATTTTTCCAAGTTTGAGCTTATGCCAAGTTCGGAGTAAAGATGGTTCCGTTTGATAGTGATAGAAATAAAATATTATCCTTTGCATCTTTCGGTACGTCCCAGGTTTGAGACTTTCCCGACGTAAGAACTGCTTCAGTGGTTCACGGGCGTCTCGTAGGATAACGTGAAAGCTGCACAATATTTCAACGAGACAGCTACTCGTCAACTTTAGGTGCTTGCTGACGTGTTGCTGCAGTTGCTCCTGAATATACAGTGTGATTCAAAAAGAATACCACAACTTTAAAAATGTGTATTTAATGAAAGAAACATAATATAACCTTCTGCTATACATCATTACAAAGAGTATTTAAAAAGGTTTTTTTTCACTCAAAAACAAGTTCAGAGATGTTCAATATGGCCCCCTCCAGACACTCGAGCAATATCAACCCGATACTCCAACTCGTTCCACACTCTCTGTAGCATATCAGGCGTAACAGTTTGGATAGCTGCTGTTATTTCTCGTTTCAAATCATCAATGGTGGCTGGGAGAGGTGGCCGAAACACCATATCCTTAACATACCCCCATAAGAAAAAATCGCTGGGGGTAAGATCAGGGCTTCTTGGAGGTCAGTGATGAAGTGCTCTGTCACGGGCTGCCTGGCGGCCGATCCATCGCCTCGGGTAGTTGACGTTCAGGTTTCATAACTAACCTTTTTCGTAGGACTCTCCATACAGTTGATTGTGGAATTTGCAGCTCTCTGCTAGCTCTGCGAGTCGATTTTCCTGGGCTGCGAACAAATGCTTGCTGGATGCGTGCTACATTTTCATCACTCGTTCTCGGCCGTCCAGAACTTTTCCCTTTGCACAAACACCCATTCTCTGTAAACTGTTTATACGAACGTTTAATACACCACTTATCAGGAGGTTTAACACCATACTTCGTTCGAAATGCACGCTGAACAACTGTCGTCGATTCACTTCTGCCGTACTCAATAACACAAAAAGCTTTCTGTTGAGCGGTCGCCATCTTAGGATCAACTGACGCTGACGCCTAGTCAGCAGCGCCTCAAGCGAACAAATGTACAACTAAATGAAACTTTATAGCTCCCTTAATTCGCCGACAGATAGTGCTTAGCTCTGCCTTTTGTCGTTGCAGAGTTTTAAATTCCTAAAGTTGTGGTATTCTTTTTGAATCACCCTGTATTATGCGCTGACTCGCTAGAAAAGGGCAGGCGCCAATGGGTGGGACTATAATGTCATCGCAGACGAAAGACGAATCATAGAGAACTTCGGCTTCTAGAACCCCCTGCCGAAGGAAAGGGCCGCGGTCTTCGCATGCATTTCTCAAAATAACACTTGTATCACGAATAGTCCGCAATAGTTCATACCGTGTTGTACTTTCCACTTAATAATTATCGTAGCCCACGTAACAAGTTACTAAGTCAGTTTTTAACGTCTCGTCGACGTCGTTGACACTGCAGGCGGATCACTAGCTTAGCAGGAGATGGCCGTAGCCGTTTTTTTTTTTTTTTTTTTTTTTCATGGAGAAGGGAGGAGAGACTAAATTTGCGTCCAGAATTTTTCTGTGGAAGGATTCATTGTATGGTCACAAGCACAATATTTTCTGTTGACATACTCAGCGTATGTTTCATTGTATTTCTCATTCCCATAGACTTGGTCATTGCTAATTCCTCCACCATGAGTGGCAGTTTTGTATGTCAGTTGCAACCCCCCCCCCCCCCCCCCCCCAAACCCCTGCACACACGCACTACCATTTTCGCTCTCTATGAAGCGGTTGGCTGATTTTTCGGATAGCAGAGTCTTCTCTGCAACAAGTCACTTCAGTATTTGAGAATAAGGGTGGTATCTGAATAAACTGGGCCCCATAGAGTGCAGTCCAGGTGCTAGAACCTTTGTTGAACTATACTGTGTATAAAAATAATCTGTGTTAATTTCGAAGGTGCCTTTATGAGGAAACCTATTCGACGTGTGGTACAGGGGCCTGCGAGATGAAACGTCTCTGCTGGGTGAAATGAAGCCTATAGATTCCGTGGCGTACAGAAACAGGTTTGGCCCGGCAGTGCTACTATCTCCCGACCGGTCGCTCCAAGTCACCTGCATCTTGTCTGCCTTTCATCCCGTCTGTACCTTAGAAAGCAGAACGCAACTTGTCTTCTACTGACCAGACAACCTTCGTCAAGATACGGAGAGAGCGCAGTCTACTAGTGGCTCGAGTGCCGCTTGTTGACATTCAAGCGTAACGCCATCCATATACGCAGAAGTGACATTTAGGCGTGCCACCTGGGGCGCTTCAGACACTTCGTTTGCAGGCTGAGAGAGGGACGTTCGCCGACATACTTTCTATCTGTGTGGCTAGTCAGGTGCGAAAAGGATTCAACAATCTACGTACGACCTTTTGTTGTATAGAAGACCAGTAAAATCTGAAGCCTTAACTTCTTCGAACCAGCGGTTCCCTATCAGTTACTAAGGTCCCTAAAAACTGAATATGCGTAGCAGGCAGTTGTAGACTGTATTTCGTTATTAAACCTAAAACTATCGTTGCTGATGGCATGTCACCTGTAACATCGAACGCTTCACTAATTCAGTAAATGCTGTCTTTCTAGGTTACGTAATTGAGAATTTTAAATAAGTATAAATTGCCTGCTTAATGCTGTTTCTGAATGGGAAATGCGTGTCGCATGAGTTTTTACTCGGGGAAAAATAAAAATGACCTAGAAATTGCGATGAACCTGGTATTATCTGATAAAATCTAAAATTGAGGATATATATATTCCGACCCTACTTCATTCAGAAAGCATCGGCAGAGTTGTACATAGGCAGGTTGGTATGGAAGGTTAAACTCAATACGACAAAAAATTTGCAAGAATAAGGACGCACGTCGTTCTTGATAATCACAACTATGTTTAATTCACACTTGCACAGCTAATTATCGTGGTAATATTGTCGGATTTTTCTTTCGGGTTCCTTCGATTTGAGAAATGTTTTCTTGTGATTTTACATAATTTTCAAATGAACGCTTTACTGTTTAAATTACGTTGAAAAAAAAAAACCCTTCTTCGAGCCGATATTATCTTGGCAACACGTTGGATTTCTACATTCATAGTGCTCGTTCATATACGTTTCATGTACGTACATGTGCGAAATCATTAAACTACGAAGTCGATTACCATATTTTGATTTGTTATATCATTACAAGAATTTACTATTTACAATGTAATCGTGAGCAAAATAATCACTTTCTGGTATGGCACTCACTCTTAGGAACATGTTTTAAACTAACATTTGAATTACGAAATTGGAAACTCCATGCAATATTTGATACAACTCCAAACCCGCGATGTTGTTTCCAAGAAATGTTTGGTGTTTGAGAACGGGGCATTCTCGTGGTTCAAGATGTGCGAGCTCTGCACGTTTCTCTTTGAAGGCCCGGCCAAGATCGCTCCTGTGATTTTTTGGCTTTTGTAAATGGTGTTGGATATTTTCCCTTTACTTCTTCAAAATAATGCTGTTAATCACGTATATTTTTACCTGTCATCTTTCATAAACAATATTGGAACACGAACTGATATTGATATGACTCACACTTTCTCGACTGTTGGGTTGTCAAGATTCAAATAAGTGAATTGTCACAGATTCATGAGGATTAGGAGTGTGGAGAAAGAGCTCGATAGACGAGAAATCAGGCAAATGCTTCGTCTCTTCGATTATGGAAGACGAAAGAGTCTTATATCCTGATAGAGTTTAAACGAATGGAGAATCGTGTTACGCTTTTTCCAGCGAACCGTAAGCACAGATCCAGAAACGTCTGATGGTGGCACTGCGGAAGCGTAGAGGGTCATGGCTCGCAGGCAGGCAACTGTGAAATGCGTCTTAACGCATGCAATGTGCTCGCCGTATCCTACGAGTGGTCGACACGCCAGGCTACAGCATACCGCAACAGGTTGGAAGCTCGAAAGTGTTCTTGTGAAATTATCATCTCTTGTTAAAAAAAATCCAGATTTTGACAATGTATAGCGACTTTAATGATTTGTCGAATGAATTCCTAAGACATAAGTGGAATATGACACTCGGATAAATCTTTTAAGGTGCACTAAATCCCATAAAACCAACAATTAAGCTTACTTAGCCTGAAAGAAAATAAGATTCGTTGCACTAACAATGCCGTCAGTACAGCAAACTAACAAGGAGACGGCACGAGCGTGGGGTCGGGGATTTGTCTGAAATTTTGTGTGGTGAAAGAGGACCCCTAACCCCTCACGTGGTTAAAATATTAGGACGCACTACCCGGAAAATCCGGAAAAATCGATCCAAAGTTTCTTATGTGCCTTATGGGTATAAAATGATAGTCCATTGCCGAGCCGCTGTCTGGCCTAGGTATTCGCTGGCACGGTAACTCAGCGTGTTCGGTCAGAGGGTTATCTGCCCTCTGTAATAAAAAAACTGAGTTAATGGATCAACGACGAACTGAAACGGGTGTCTTGCGACGTCCGCACAGAGCAGATACAACGAATGAAAACGAACAAAATGAGCCTAAAAAAAAAAAAAAAAGTGTAGTCCTTGGACTCTTACCGCGGAGGTCTCGGGTTTCACCAATTATTCAGAAAGTTTCCGAAACTTACATTATCTTTAACAAATTAGTTACATTATTGAATAAAAATTATTTTCTTTTTGTCCAACAACACAATTCGTGGCGGTGGGTTTTCCATTTTTCATTGTAAAGTATATACAGAGAATCATTGGGTTTTTAATCAGAATAGCAAATTCGATTGGCTAACATTCAATTTTTATACATATAATAATTATAAACAAGAACCGCAGTGGTAATTATCGTAAAAACAAACAAAGCAATAATTTTTGCGACATCTTGCACAACATATAAAAGCTGATTTTCTACAATCACAGGGCGTTTGCAATAAATCTGTACAAAAATATGCCCCATTAACATTTACGAAAATGTTTTGAGTTTCTGATAATTTTTAGGCAAACCAGGCATATTGAATCATGTCTCGGAATATTGGTGACGATAACTGATGGTGAATAATAGAATGAATTTTTATACAGTCTTCCCGGGAATTAATGTGACGATTCTCCTGTAACAATGCGCTGCAATTTCGCAAGCAACAGAAGGAAAAAAAAGTGCGGGAGGAGGAATCGAACCCGAGACCTCTGGCGTAGGGGTCCGACCGCTAACCATATAGGCCAGACGGCGGCTCGGCAATGGACTAACATTTTATACTCATAAGGCACCTAAGAAACTTTGGATCGGTTTTTCTCGGGATTTTCCGAGTAGTGCGTCCTAATATTTTAACCACGTGAGGTGTTAGGGGTCCTCTTTCACCACACAAAATTTCGGACAAATCCCGGACCCCACGGTCGTGCCGTCTCCTTGTAAGTTTATAATATACTCGTACACTGATCAGCCAGAACATTATTACCACCGACTTACTGTTGAAATAAACCCGTCCAGGCGATAAGAGCGTCACCTAGCGATGAGTGACTGCTAGTCAGACGCACGTACGATGCATGTAGTATCAGTGAGTGTGCTGGGCGTAGTCTGACCAAGGACAGATTGTGATGGCCTGGAGACTCGGCACGAGCATTTCAGAAACTGCACGATTTTTCGGGTGTTCGAGGAGTGCCATGGTGAGTGTTTTCAACACGTGGCGAAACAAAGGTGAAACCACGTTCGGACGTCGTGATGTTGGGCGGTCACCCCTCATTACAGATGTCGGACGTCGTAGGCTGGAAGGACTGGTAAAACAGGACAGACGGCGAATGTGGCGAAACCAATATCAGACTTCAATGCTGGGCAGAGGACAAGTGCGTCTGAACACACAGTGAACCGAACAGTCCTAACGATGGGCCTCCGCAGCCGACAACCCGTGCATGCACCAATGTTAACACTACGAAATCAGCAGCTACGACTGCAATGGACACGTGATCACCACCACTGGGGGTCTGGAGCAAAGTCGACGTTCTAACTCATCCAAAAGGTCTTCCATTGGTTTCAGTTTGGGACTCTGGGCAGGCCATCCATTTCAGGAATGTTATTGTCCACAAACCATTGCATCACAGATGTTGCTTTATGGCAGGGTGTGTTGTCATAATGATGCATCATCATTTCCGAGCTGTTCCTCTACTCTCCACAGTACACGATGCTGTAAAATGTGTTCAGATCCTTGGGAATTTAGCGTTTTCCGTATCACAATACGGGGAACACACTCTAACCACGAAAAACACCCTCATTTCGTAATACCATCTCCTCCACGCTCCATTAGTGGCACTACACTGGATGACAGGTAAAGTTCTCCAGACCCTTGCAAATCCCAGGCTTTCCATCAGATTGCCACAGGTTATAGCATGATTCGTCACTCCAAATCACTCGCCTACAGTCATCCACTGTCCAGTGGCATCGCTCTTTACTCATCTCAAGCGTCACTTAGCTCATGAGGAGCTGTTCGACCATCGTCCCCCATTCATTTTGACTCTCTACGCGCAGTCATTGTGCTAGCTGAGCTGCTGGTAGCTGTCCATTATTTAATGAAGTCTGTCTGGTCTTGGTTTAGCTGTGATTGTTCCTTCGCGTTTCCACTTCACAGTCACACAGCCAACAGTCGATTTGGGCAGCCTTAGAATGGTTGAAATGTCGCGGATGGATTTGTAACTCAGGTGACGTCAATGACTAGTCCACGTTCAAAATTCACTGATCTCTACTCACCGACTCTTTCTGCTTTTACTGCTTCTCTGTTGACAAGACAATACTACCCACCTCCTTTTGTACTGGCGGCTGTACCTCTGGGGACATCTAGTGGTCAACTCCACCTTACATAGGGCTGTCTGGATACTTTTAATCTGATAGTGTATGTGTGTATTATTGATATTAATGCCTGTATATAATATTTTTCTTTGTTTTGGACGGTTTATCCCGAACAAATTCTGAAAGGTGGGCTGCGTCGAAGATGCTCCATAACTGCAATCACAGATGGAAACCTCGACAAAATTCGCAATATGATGTTAAACAATTAAATATGTATTAAATAGTTGACACCGTAGACATATCAGAAGCAAGAGCACAGCAGATTGTATTTGAAAAATTGATTATGAGAAAGCTTTGTGTGAGATGGAAAACGCATTCGTTGGATGCTGGCAAAAACAAATTTTTCGATAATGTTTAGACCATTTCAGAAATACTCTGATTGATTTTATGCGTCAGTTTATTACTGTGGAACAACCAATTCGTGCCAGAAACGAACCATTTCTCAGAATAGTATGTGAAAACGTGTAGTAATGCACCATAAAGTCATAGTCGATTTCATTTGCCATCAAGGTTGTAGCGAGTGCTCTCTGGGGTGCAAAAGGGGTTCTTCCTACGATTGTCTTGCAGAGGGAAAAGTAATAACAAACGAACACTACAAAAGTGTTCTAGACCAACAAGATGAAAAAATACCCTAGTCGAGGCTTAGAATTCCGATGGAAAAAAATCAATATAATGAACACAATACTGCGTTGGCAACTGTGAAATTGGAGTATTTGAAATACGGTTTGTAGAATCATACATCGTACTAAGCATATTTGGCGCTTTCTGACTTCCAACTATTCCCTCGTCATTGTAATTAGTTGGTTGGGAATATTTTTAGCCAAATGGAATGGTTGTGGTTGTCGAAGATTGCTATTTTGCAGATCTTCCGGAATTACACTTCAAGGATAATAATGTACTCATTGGAAGAAGGTTGGACAAAATTTGTCGACCTAAAAGGAGACCATGTTGAAAAACACATGCATTTTAACTTAAAAAAAAAAAACAGTATGACCGCCATGCTGGGAACTTATTTCTCGTGTAGTGTAGATATTGGCTTATGTGACAGGAACGATCATTCAAGCAAAAAAGTCTAGTAAACAAGGACTCTATAAAATGCATACCTTAAGAGCTACGGGCACTTCTTCATCTTCGATACTGTGAAACAAGTCTCTTCTGCTTGAAGCTCTTTGCAGTGCATATTTTGGAAGGAGATAGTATGGACCAAAACAAGTATACTTGGGTTCTAAAATGCGTACCTTAAGAGCTATGAGCATTTGTTCAGTACAAGAGATGTGTTTCACAGTGCGAAGATGAAAAAGTGCTCGATCTATTAAGGTACGCCTTTTTGACTCCATGTTCACTAGGTTTTTTTGTGTTTAGAATGGTCGTTCCTGTCATATCCCTGTATATTGATCGTCCTTCCAAGGACAACAGTGTTGAAAGTGACAGTGCTGATTCGTTTGACTGCTGTAAGGCACCGGCCTCGAAAGCTGAGCAGTTGCTTCTGCAGTACCACATCGCTGTCTCCAGCGACTGGGAGATGTAACCGCCGTTCGTGGGCGAACAGCCTGGGCGACCTTCGAGTGTTACAGTACTGTGTTCGCCGACAAGTGGTGTTGAAATATTTGGCGGCCATCTTCGTTTGTGGAGGTAGACTTGTCCTCTGTATATAAGGAATCGTGCATCGTTACCGGAAAACTTGCGTGGTTTTAAAGTTGCGTCCACACATCTGTGAGACCGGTGTTGGTTGACCTGCTAGCTGCAATACACATTTATCACCTTTTTTAGCCTGTCGTAAACGTTCTCCTACTGATCTTCCATGTAGTCCTCCATTTCTCTAAATCTTGTTCCGATCTCTTCAGCTCTGCGTGTCAGCTACATCCTGCTTTTTCACTTATGTTTACTACATATTTTATTCTTTTACGTTACAGTCTTTAACCCCTGCTGCTTCCATGACAAATAATTTGGTTGATTTCTTGGACATGTGGTTCTTCTGATACAACTAAATGAAAGGTTCTCTTTTTTGTGCCATACACGTAGTTGGTTTGCGTATCCAGATGTCCGATCTTACGAAAACATTTCGATTGAACACCTCACTTCCACTGTTCACTGTGTTTTGGAACAGTGAAAGTGATGTGTTAAGTCGAAGTATGTTAGTAAAATCGGACATCCTGGATACTCAAATCAACTAAGTACAACTCCAGATGGAACATTTGCGCTAATAAGATCTCAAATCGCCGCTGAAGATGTTTCACAAATGTAAAGAAGTGAAGCGTATATGGCACAATACTGCTAGCTTTTCATTTTAGTTGCATTAGACGAACCAATTTCCAAGAATATGGAAGCAACTAAGGAACGACGGAAAACATAAAAAATGATGAACTTATCTCATTTTTCGTACATTAGCACATCTCTCACAAGTCTGTCGGTTTTTCTGATACACGTTTCCACAATGACTTCTCCCTTCACCATTTTCCTGTCAAACTTCTTCACTTATACATCCCTGTGCAATTGAATTTAGCACGCATCTATACATTTCATGTAGTCCCGTTTTTATTTACCTATGTGATTATTCGGCTGTTATTAATCCCCATAAATTGATACGCTTCAGACTAACAGATTCAGAAACGCTGCCACTAATTGGGATCCTCACTATGTCGAGCTTGTAAAGAAAAGGATTCGCATGTGTTAAAAGTTTGCTGTGTACCTTCAGGGCACCCGTACTTGAGAGTTACTGTCAAAGCCTTCATCGTACTTTTTGCATCTAGTGGTAGGAACAAACTGGATGAGGAAACCTATGGAGGCATAGAGATAGACATTTTTCCGTCGTCAGTTCATGGTATGAACACTGGTTTGCAAAGCATTTATGTTGATGTAGGGCTGTGTACCAATAGAGAAGCGGATTTCTCGCGGCGAAAACAGATTTTACGCTCTGTATCAGTCTGTTTCTCGTATATTTCTCGATAGTATTGATTATTTCTGCATGGTAACCAGAACAGTTTCTTTAATTCTACTGTATCTTTCCAACTTTTATTCTTTTGGCAGATTTTTATTTCCGTTTATTGTTGCTTCTCGCCAGCGTTGCTTTTTTTTTATCGATCATCTTTAATACGAATTCTGTTTTAAGAGACCGGTTCACTCCGTTAAATATTTGTCCTAGTAAGTTTTCCTTATTGCTGTCCGGAAGTGCACTGTCATCCATAGACCTTATCATTGTTTTTCTCGCCTCCAGCACTAGAAGACAACTGGAAGTAAAATACACGTTTTATCTGATATGGTGCGGATATGACTTGTTCTTTCGTGGTAGATAGAGACTTCCATTCTCTTACATCCAACAAGGGATAAAGCCAAATAAAGATTATTTTGAAATACGGGGATGTATCTATTCTACGAGCCATCAACGTCATTCATCTGGAAAGCCGCGCATTTGCGTACTCTGATGTTTCGAGGCAAACGAATCTAAAAACTTGAGAAACACACGTCGGTGAAGAATCAGTACCTTGTAACGGGCGCAGCAGTCAAACAGGAAGTTAAATCTATTAACACATGCGACACCAACACTTATATTTCCCCAACTAGAAGCTGGTGTGCTGTCGTACGATCTTTCCTTATTCGTCATCGAAGAACAAATGTGGAGTTTCAGTGAAGTGATCAAATCACAGCGGAATGTAAGAGCTCGTGGCAAAGATGTGGATAATGTGATTAGTGTGGCTTTTCATATTGCAGTAGTGCAGTGCAGATGTAGCCCTTGCCGATTGTGTAAACTGTACCACTCCATTGTGTTTTCATCACATGGATACTGGAGAAAAAAAGAACAAACCACGGCACAACTACTTCTGTCATTCTGTAAATAATGCACGGATTAACATATATTGTTTCAAGCAAATGCTTAGTTTTTTTGCTAAATAATTCATCATTTACGATCCCAGTTAATCTGCTGATCATTACTGTCTGTTGCGCGGTATTGTTTCTTGAACGACGTATGCTTCTGTAGTATTTACATTCTTTGAGCTTCAAATATCTTTTGTACACAAGTGCAAAGTTTTCCGAATAAATAACGTTGGTGGGCCGTATGCCAGAAACATCTCCGTATTTTGAAATAATTTTTATTCGGTTTTAACCGTTCGGACAGGGGAAACTACCCTTGCAAGTGATTTAAAAAAAGGCGGGTCGTATTGCTAATATATTCAGCACACTCCTGTTTCTTGAGGATGTGATGCAGAATGAACTGTACTGCACTTGTAATAGTGATGTCATTTCCGCGTGTTTGAGTCGAGAGGTAGTTGTGCAGTCGAGCTACGTGCTGCTGTTTTAGATCGGTGGCATCCGGTATGGAAGTTGCCTAAGCGCGACTCGTGTGTATACTTTCGCTAGCAGAGTTCGCGCTTACGCAACGCTTCTTGTCCGAGGTATTTCGGCTATACCAGGCAAATGGCGAAGACAAGACGCTCTGTTGTGTGAAACCCTTAACGGTATTAATGCTCTATCTCTCTCTCTCGTGTGTATAAGTGTGTGGAGCGTTTTGGTCATAAGGAACAACTTGCGTCGCCTCATAATGCTGCAGTCAAAAGTGGAGAAATGCAGATTGCATGGTCTGCTAGTGAATCTCCCATCGAAATTTTCAAGGACGCACTGTTTGCCCACATAAATGCGTATTAGGTTGTTTTCACATTAATCATTCGTCGGAACCGCGGGACTGCTACGGTCGCAGGTTCGAATCCTGCCTCGGGCATGGGTGTGTGTGATGTCCTTAGGTTAGTTAGGTTTAAGTAGTTCTAAGTTCTAGGGGACTTATGACCTAAGATGTTGAGTCCCATAGTGCTCAGAGCCATTTGAACCGTTTGAATCATTCGTCA
Organism: Schistocerca serialis cubense; assembly: GCF_023864345.2. Lineage (NCBI taxonomy): Eukaryota > Metazoa > Arthropoda > Insecta > Orthoptera > Acrididae > Schistocerca > Schistocerca serialis. The sequence continues at coordinate 934,471,966 of NC_064640.1, read as the reverse complement.
CAGCTTAAAACGCAGAGTCTTTCCGTGGAGTTGTGTTGGAGCAACTCGCTTGGAAGAGAACTGCAGGTGAAAGGCAAGGACGGCTCACACCCATAAACATAAATTTAACGTGTAATGGACGTTTAACACAGCATGTACTTCACTGTGTGAAACACACTTCTTCATCTTGTTATACATTATTTTCAACTTGAGCTTTGTTGCGATTGTTGTAGTTTATGCTCATGTTTCAGGAAACAGTGTATTCGCGAATGAAATCTACTGAACAGATTATTTCAGTTCCTGCCACTGATTGGCGAAGATAATACCAACAAAACGAAACATTTTAATGCTCTGAAAATTTTTTTATTTGTTCACTCATCGATTTTCTATATCTTAGGCCATCATCAAATGACAACTGACTTGTATCCTCAGGTAAAATAACATGGAACAGTCAGAGGTACTACGTGGAATAAAAGTTATGTACGCGTATTTGTGGGATCTAGACAGTTAAAAGTGCAAAATCAACTTTATTTATAAAATGTATCAATTTCTTTTTGTATGGAATTTATGTTTAAGATAAACTTCACAATTGTAAATGCTGTGACTTTTGTAATACGAGTTATCTCTGTCTCTGCCATGCTATTTCATTCACAGTTATCAAAGCCGGTTGCCACGTGATGATGGCCTAATAAGCTACAGGTATTTAATGCGTTAATAAAAAATTGTTTCAGAACATTCGGGAAGTGTTTGCTCTCTTATTTCACTATTCAGTAAAATATGATATGCTGAACGTGTAAGTTAAAATATGCTTGTAGCTCAAAACTTGTTATTTCCGTCTGAACGGTGCGTACATTACAGGGTTATTAGTAAGGACCTCCGGGATTTCAGAAGACGACTGCGCGAAAACTACGAGGCATACAGAAAAACGTCACATTCTTCGTTCTTCTTCTTTTTTTCTGGCCTTTATCCCTCATGTTCACTGGACCAGCAGCTTCATTTTTGGATTTGGCAATGTTAGTGGTAGGCTCCGTCCCCCCCCCCCCCCTTTCCTCCTCCTGAGTTCCGGAAACGGCGTGTAACGCGCGCGGCTATCCAGGTGGGTAAAATTGTCACACATTGAATTCCCTAAATGTGAATCAATTGTGACGGTTCACCGACAGTTTCGTACCAAATATCAGGTAAAAGTTCCAACAGACAAACAATCCGTTGGTGGTACAACACATTCCGTGAGACTGGCTGCCTCTGTGGTGCGAAAAAGATGACCGCCCGGTATCGTCAGTGAAGACGGAGCGTGTATGGGAATCATTCGTTAGGAGCTCGAAGAAAGCGACCGAACGAGGGAGCAGAAAACTGCAGATACTGCTGTCAACTTTCTGGTGCATTCTACGCAAACGTCGATGTGTAAATCCGTACCGGCTGCTGTGGTACATGCGCTGACTATTTGGGACAACTAATTTGCAGCTGCTTCTGGAGGAAGATGGTTTCTCACAGATGTTGCTTCTCAATCAAGAAGTCTCGTTTCATGTATCTGGAAAGATGAATCCTCATAACATACGTGTTTGGTGCACAGAACATCCACATGAGATTGGGGAACACGTTCGTGATTCACCTGCAGTGAATGTCTTTTTTGCCTTGTCCACTTAAAAAGTTTTTGGAACGGCTTTCTTTGCGGCGAAAACTCTGATTGGTTACGTTCCTGGACATACTGCAGCAATGGCTTAAGCCAAAAATACGGCGAGACAGTGGAGACTTCATTTTGCAACAAGGTGATACACCACCACACTTTCTTCCAGAGACTTGTGATTATCTCATTGCCTAATTGTCTCACGTTGGACTGAACATATTCCCGTCGCACCTCTCCCTTTCTTCAGTGGCTCCGGTGTCGCCTTACCTAACTCCATGTGATTTCTTATTACAGGTTTACGTCAAAGATCATATGTTCCTGCTCGCTGATAGTGACATTGACGTGAAGGAACGTGTAAGGCTAGCGTTAGACTATCGTATTGACGTTTGCTGCATCGCAAACGGTACGCATATTGTGCATCTGTAATCTGAGTTTAAAACTTCGAGAGGTGCTCTATCTACTGCTACGTGTCTGCTTTCTCTGTGTCTTGTAGCTTTCGCCCAGTCGTCTTTTGAAAGCCCTGAAGTACTTACGGATTACAAAGTATTTTTGAAAATTCACCTGTTTCTCGTGTGGGGAACATGTTCTTTGTAAAACTCCACAATAGATGAGCACTGGTGAGCCAAAACATGATAGCCACTGACCACTACGTGGATGAATGGCGCTTGGAGGCATTGCAGACACGTGGCGCTGTAAGGAAGGTATGTAAACTGAACAGAGACAGTGGGGACTGTGCGAAGCTAGTCGGCTGTCCGCGTGCTACTGTCGAGAACATCTATGGAAAGTGGTTGAAGGTGAAACCATGACTAGGAGACGAGAAGCTGGACGTCCACGCCCCACCACAGAATACTGAGATCGAAGGCTTGCCCAATCTCTGAAGCAGGCTAGGCGGAGATCTGTGACAGATCTGACGACGGAGTACAATGCTGGTACAAGCACACGTGTTCCCGTGTGGACCCAGTGACATCGTCTGTTATGACTGAAGTGGACATGGTTTCATTGAGATTGGACCATGGATTGTTGGAGAAATGTTGCCTCGTCTGATGAATCATGTTTCGTGCTACAGCAGGTAGAATGTCGTGTCCGTATACGCTGTCATCCAGCCAGATGAATGGCTGCACCGCGCCATGAACACAGGTTAGTGGAGGCAGTATTTTGCTATGAGGGACATTCACCTAGGCTTACATTGGCCCTATTGTACTAATCAAAGGCACCGTGACAGCTGTGGACTAAGTGAACATTATTGTGGACGACCCGTGCCCTTTCATGCTTGATATACATCTGCATAAATACTAATAGAATTGTTCTGCAGTCAGCTTCAAATGCCGGTTCTCGGAATTTTTTCAATAGTTTCGTAAAAAGAACGATGGTTCCCTTCTGGGATTCTCATTTGAGTTCACGAATTATCTCAGTAATACGCGCATGTTGATCAAACCTAATGATAAGGAATCTAGCTGCTGACATTCATGACCCCAACTACAAATTTTGTCCAAGTCATCCTGTATCCCTCTACAGTGATGTCTTCCCTGATGACGATCATATCTTCTAGTCGAATAACCATTCATGTCAGAAGGCTAGAATCATGCAACAGTGATTTGAGGAGCGTGATGGTAAGTAGTATAAGGTACCAGTTCTGGTACAGTGTGCATTGTTGCCAGATTTCCCTCCGTACACCCCTTTCCCTTCCTCCTCTCCCCAATACATCATGCGCTACTGCCAGATTCCTCCCCCCCCCCCCCCCCCAGCACCCCTTCCCCTCTGACATAGGCCAGTTGCTCTATGTGTAAATGGTGGGAAATTCTAAATAGGCCAATTGTTGTACAACGATCTCCCCCTCTCCTATGACATCACTGTGGAAGTAGGGCTATTGTCCTACATATAAATTGGTGGGAAATTCAGGATGGAGTATTGTCCTGTTGATGTGAAATTCAAGGACAACCTGAATGACATCAGAACCAAAGATGACGATCGAAGACAGCTGACGTGGAGTACTAGTGCAATTCTGTGATATCAGAATTCAAGATGGCGGATGCTGTAATATGGCTGCAGCCTGCATGGTCGTCAGATTTCCTGGTTTTTCCCAACCCTACGCTGTCAGAATTCAAGACGGCAAACCTTGGGAAATTAGTGCAGCGTGTATGCTTGTCAGAATTCGTATGTTCTAAATTTAGAGTCCTATTATAAATATAAACTGGCGGGTAATTAAAAAAGAGAGGAATTTAAAAATGTTATGAGAAATTCAAAACAGACCAGTTGCCCTACAGAGTGTTCTTCTACTCCTATGGCATTACTGCTGAAGCAGGTATGTTGTCCTAAGTAAGAAATTTAAAAAAATCCAAGATCGTGTGTTGTTCTGTTAGTGTGAAATTAAAACAAAAATCAGCATATGAGTATCTGGACCAGTTCTGGCACACAGCGCATTATCTCTCAGGTCACCCATTTCCCATGTGCTAGTTCTGGGACAAAGGACATTTTCTCACCTGAGACAAAAGATGGTTTTCCTTCTGGAGATCCAAGTCAGCATGCTATTCATGAGGATGTTTTTCCCATTGCCTCTCTAAACCTGCTGACTATTTATAAGAACCCACATAGGATATATAAAGATATTTTTAGCCATACAGGTACTAATCAGTCCGGAGTTTCGTGCTATTTATAGCTGTCCTTCTTTCCGCAACATGAAAAACCACGTAACATGTTTTCTCTACGCAGCTAGAAAGCAATTATTCACTCAGACGTGTAGGGACTTGTAGGGCTATTTATAGCAGTCACGGCAGTCAGATATCCCGGCTCATTCATGCAGTCAGCGTTGTTGTTAGCTCGCTTGTCCTAACTTTTTTTTTTTAAAAAAAAAAGCAGATTCCTAACTTCAGAATGGTAGGAAAAACAAAACTCATTGACTTCACTTTGAGTTACTGTTTACTTGCCCTAATTTCAAGTTTACCTTTTCCTGCATTGTTGCTCCTGTCCATGGGCCTCTGCGGTAGCAGGCTAAGTCCGCACTTTCCATAGCTGCACTAGGGAGGGCTGAGCCGGGCAGTCCATTACAGGGATGTTACTGCCGTGTAACCACTCCGCCACAGGCAGTGCATTATGAAGAGGTGCTCGATCGTGTTGAAAGATGCAATCGCCATCCCCGAATTGCTCTTCAACAGTGGGAAGCAAGAAGGTGCTTAAAAGATCAATGTAGGCCTATGCTGTGATAGTGCCACGCAAAAGAACAAGGGGTGCAAGTCCTCTCCATGAAAAATACGACCACACCATAACAGCACCGCCTCCAAATTTTACTGTTGGCACTTCACACGCTGGCAGATGATGTTCACCGGGCATTCGCCATACCCACACCCTGCCATCGGATCGCCACATTGTGTGATTCCGCAGTTTGCCGTGCATTGCCAATTTGACGCTTTGTTTGGAATTACGGTTTCCAATTCTGTAACAATGTTTGAAGTCATGCAACCATCCACTACTTCCCTTGAAATCACTGTAATCTATGTCACGCGCAATTTGATGTGCATAACGTAGTAAGTCACTATAACGCACATCTTGTAAATTCTATCGAGCATCCTTGAAACGCGAAAACACCAGTTTTTGAAACAAGTGCGACTTCCCTTCCCTTTAATATCCGTAGTTTTTCTTGTGCACTACACGGCCATACTGTTGTGGACTTATTCGACATCTCTTCATTTTTTTCTTCTGTGATGCAGATGATTTTCCATGTCCGTAATTATGTTTAGTACCCGCTCCTTGGTCAACGATTTCCCTTTACTACGTTTCACTGGAGACGGGATTTGTGCCTCCCTGTCCGACAAGGATGATGAACTGCATGGCTCGACACCTGTTTCAATATCATTTCCACTCGTTAAGCATGTACGGCATCGTTGTATTCCACATGTACACTGTCCGCACAGTCCAGCTTATGCGACATCACACATTCCAGTGACACATCATTCACAAACGCTAATGTTTCATCTGCCACTTATTTCTCACTCTGAGAAATTCCTTGGGTTCCTGACGAAATGTAAACGTCGGCAACTGTTGTTGTAGATATAATGCAATGTTTCCTTTGTTTATCGTTGCCATTGCTCTGCTTTGTATCATGCCTAGCACTGTAGTACTGTTGTGAGTTACCCGTCGACTAATCAGTTCGGCTGGGCTCCATAGCCTGCTGCTGTGCTCACAATTGGACACCTCCAGTCCCGCCCATTGTTGCCATTAGCAGCCAATATTGTTGTTGCATGGTAGACAGTATGTGGGGCACCGAATGCCGTAAACATAATTGGCCTTTTGTGACCTCGCACTCAAGGAGTTCCTTGTTAATCACTTTAGGCGAGGACTTGTCACTTTCAGCTACCACAGAGTTAATGTTGTCCCGTGAGACACGTAACCAGAAACAGTTTGCATAGGCGAACCTTACACATTGACTGTGGAGTGGCATAAGTGCGACACCATTCTGCGCCATGCTGGATATTGCGTCTGGATACTACGAGTGCAATGCATAGATCGGGCATTGTGTCTGGCCGTGCCGAATATCGCGGCCAGTTTTTGTATCAAATTCTAGGCGTATTAATGCCATCTATAACATTCTCATCTTGTGTGGCACAGAATCGGCACTGTAACGTACACCTAGACGCTATTAAGCAGTCATTCTCATTTTCAAGAACTGATAATAAAGCTGATATGATTTTGGATTTCAGTAGAAATGATAAAGTGCTCTGACCAATCGTCTTAGTCATCAAGCAATGATACTTTAGCGATGGGAGATCGAGTGTATATTTCCATACATTTAGTGTTCTCTATCAAACAGCTTCGTCTAAGTCGTGAGAAATATGTCAGATACCTATACAGCGCTTATATGTGCGTCTTCAACGGATCTGTGTGGTACTGTCCAGCTGATTTCTTAGTTTTAAAAACAGATTTAAGAATTGCAGGCCTGTGTTAAATCATCCTTTCAGTTCAGTGCCACCAGCAGATGGTTTATTAGCTCATTTTTAAAATCACAATTGCCCAACTGTAATTGCACGCCAGTTTCGTGAACATTTGACACTATATGCCTCCGACAAATCTATCAAGAGCTTGCACATGCAAATCGTCCACTAATAATAGTACGGCACATAACTACTTGGCTCTGTGGGTGGTCGGCCTGCAGTGAGGCACGGTGTGAGCGGCGGCGACTGTCGGACTATATAAATCTGTTTACAATCACGCTGGGTCCTATTGTTTGTCAGTGGGCCTCTTCACTAAACATCCGGTCGCTAGATGGAGCTACGCAGTGTCGCAAGTGACAGCTGCATTCATCTCCTGTCAGTAAGTGCTGCAGTCTCCTGCAAAGGTACCAGAAATTTTTCATCATGAAATGTGTTGTGTAAATAGGTTATCAAGCTCTCCACTCATAAAAATGTAATTCTTGCTTCATCATATGTATTTACGATGTTTTTGAGCGTTGCAATTCAATGTGTTAATAAGTGTACACATGTTAAATTCTCGAAGATGCTTCATTCATGGCTGTTGCATGCAAGAAAGATGAGTTTGTAGGAGACAATAGCTGGCAGGCTGTGGCCATAGATTCCATTATAGCTGGCATCCCACCACTAATTAAAATTTTTTTGGTGCTTTTTACATGCACAGTACCAGACCCCCCCCCCACAAGTCACCCCTCAGAAGGGTGAAAATGCGTCTGTGATTTTTCGAATTTCAAATCAAATGGTTCAAATGGCTCTGAGCACTATGGGATTTAACATCTTAGATCATCAGTCCCCTAGAACTTAGAACTACTTAAACCTAACTAACCTAAGGACAACACACACATCCATGCCCGAGGCAGGATTCGAACATGCGACCGTAGCAGTCCCGCGGTTCCGGACTGCAGCGCCTAGAACCGCACGGCCACCGCTGCCGGCTTTCGAATTTCCCTCCAGAATCTCTGTGTGGTATATAGATCAATTCGAATTTCCCACCATTTTTCGATGTGGGTCACAGTCTAAATGTGCTGCTTGCATTTTAAAATTTCCCCATTATTTTAACTCTGGGTCACATGAGTTGTGGCTGTAGTCATGTAGTGCTAGCACAAACAGCAGACTAGTGGTGGGAATTGGAGTTACTATCCTCCACTTAGCGATACGCAGCCGAGTCAGCAGTATGTGTCTTGCAGTGTGTCTGAGCCCTTAGCCGTCACCGGTCAGTGAATGGGACTAAAGTGCTCACGGCCTCCAACCCTGTAGTGGCACGGGTGAGTTGACAGCACGCAGGTGTCTCGCAGCCCGGCGGCTCGGCACGGCTCAGTGCTGCTCGTAGCCATCCGATGGCAGCAGACTTAAGCCTGCTACCGTGGAGGCCAGTGCATGGGAGCGGCGGTGCGGAAAAGGCTCTCCCTGGTGCGGCATTCGTTTCAAATAATAAACACACGATTTGTCCTATCTTATTCCTACTACACACAATAGTGACAACCGTATGTGCTACCCAGTTTTTAAGTTAGGACAAGTCAGCTCCAAACTTAGAGTGAAATTGTTCTAAACGCAGCACAAGCAGACTTAAACTTATGGCTTGTGATCTGTAACTTAAAGAAAAACCGATGAATTGCGGATTTTCTATCTTGTTGAACTTAGGAATATGCATCTTTTAAAAAAAAGCTCAGGACAAATGAACTAACAACCACCCTGACTACAAGAATGTGTTGGGATCTCTGACTCACATGACTGCTAGTCCTACAAGCCCCTACACGTCTGAGTGAATAATAGCTTTCCGCCTGCATGAGGAAAACATGTTAAGTGCTTTTTCACGTTCCTGAAAGTAAGTCAACTATAAATAGCAGGGAAGTCCATACTGGTTACTGCCTGTAGGGCAAAAAATATGTTTGCATGCCCTATGTGGGTTCTTATAAATAGCCAGAAGTTTTAGGCAGGCAATGCAAAAAATATCCTTTGTCCTGGGTGTAATGGGGGACAAATATCTTCTGTCTCAGTTGAGACAATGTCGATTATTCATAGAACAGGTTCAAGGAGAAGGGGGTGACCTTATGAGACAATGCCATTCGTCTCAGAACTGATGAATAGCATGCAGGCTTGGACTGGAAGATCTCGAATTTTTTAAATTTCGCACCATCAGGAAAATGCACCATCTTCGATTTTTGTTGCCCGTCTGTTTAAATTAGAAGAACAACCCTTCTTTCACTTTTATTTTACGCCATTTTATGCTCATGACAGGATCCTAAAATTAGAACACACGAAATATGAGAACCATGCAGTCTGCACCAGTATCCCAGGATCTGCCATCTTGAATTCCGTCATCACAGGGTTGAGAAAAAACCCGTAGGCTAATCTGACAACCTTTTAGGCTGCAGAAGTATTCCAGATCAGCCATCTTGGATTCTGATGCCATACAGACTGTCCTTGAATTTCACACAACAGAACAATGCACCATCTTCAATATTCTGCCAGCCAATTTATACTTACACTATGTGATCAAAAGTATCCAGATACCTGGCTGAAAATGACTTACAAGTTCGTGGCGTCCTCCCTCGGTAATGCTGGATTCAATACGGTGTTGGCCCACCCTTAGCCTTGATGACAGCTTCCACTGTCGCAGACATACATTCAATCAGGTGCTGGAAGGTTTCTTGGGGAATGGCAGCCCATTCTTCACGGAGTGCTGCACTGAGGAGAGGTATCGATGTCGGTTGGTGAGGCCTGCCACGAAGTCGGTGTTCCAAAACATCCAAAAGGTGTTCTGTAGGATTCAGGTCAGGGCTCTGCCCAGTCCTTTGCAGGGATGTTATTGTAGTGTAACCACTCCGCCACAGGTCATGCATTATGAAGAGGTGCTCGATCGTGTTGAAAGATGCAATCGCCATCCCCGAATTGCTCTTCAACAATGGGAAGCAGGAAGGTGCTTAAAACATCACTGTTCTCCTGTGCTGTGATAGTGCCATGCAAAACAACAAGGAGTGCAAGCCCCCTCCATGAAAAACATGGCCACACCATAACACCATCGCCTCCGAATTTTACTGTTGGCACTACATACGCTGGCAGATGACGTTCACCGGGCATTCGCCTTACCCACACCCTGCCATCGGATTGCCTCATCGTGTACCGTGATTCGTCACTGCACAGAACGTTTTTCCACTGTTCAGTTGTCCAATGTTTACGCTTCTTAAACCAAGCGAGGCGTCGTTTGGCATTTACCGGCGTGATGTGTGGCTTATGAGCAGCCGCTCGATCATGAAATCCAAGTTTTCTCACCTCCTGCCTAACTGTCATAGTACTTGGAGTGGATCCTGATGCAGTTTGGAATTCCTGTGTGATAGTCCGGATACATGTCTGCCTATTACACATTACGACCCTCTTCAACTGTCGGCGGTGTGTGTCAGTCAACAGACGAGGTCGGCCTGTACGCTTTTGTGCTGTACGTGTCTTTTCACGTTTCCACTTCACTATCGCATCGGAAACAGTGGATCTATGGATGTTTAGGAGTGTGAAAATCTCGCAAACAGACGTATGACGTAAGTGACACCCAATCACCTGACCACGTTCGAAGTCCGTGAGTTCGCGGAGCGCCCCATTCTGCTCTCACGATGTCTAATGACTGCTGAGGTCGCTGATTTAGAGTACCTGGTAGTAGGTGGCAGCACAATGCACCTAATATGAATAACATGTGTTTTTGGGGGTCTCCGGATACTTTTGATCACATAGTGTAGGTCAACAGCCCATCTTTCACAGTGGTGTAGTAGGAGTGCGGGGGGAAATCCTGTAGCATAATTAAGCTGTTGTGTCTAGACAAGACAGCCTAGACACAATGAGAGGAAGCCGAAAGGCTCGCGCTAAGTTAAAGCAGGAGGGCGTGAGATCTGAAACAGGATACGTAATGAAAGCTATAAGGAAAAGTACGTAGCTTCTGGAATACTTAACTTTAATCCATCCTTGTGGTACATCTGGAGATTGTGGCGATACAAGTGAGACTCTTTAGATACATGCAATGTTACTAATGGCGCCTTGCTAGGTCGTAGCCATTGACTTAGCTGAAGGCTATTCTAACTATTGACTCGGTTAATGAGCAATGCTTAGTCCATGTAGTCGCTAGCGAAGTCGTCCGTACAACTGTGGCGAGTGCTAGTCCGTATCTCGAGACCTGCCTTGTGGTGGCGCTCGGTCTGCGATCCCTGACAGTGGCGACACATGGGTCCGACATGTACTAGTGGACCGCGGCCGATTTAAAGCTACCACCTAGCAAGTGTGGTGTCTGGCGGTGACACCACATAAGCCATTCCGAATTTTCTGCCTTTTTTTTAATATCCCTCCCCTTATAAATGTAGCAATTGGCCATGTCAAAGGGGGTGAGGTAAGGGGAGGAATCTGGCAACAGAAGATGACGTCATAGGAGATAGGAGGTGGGAAAAAAATGCACCAGAATAGGTGTACCTATACTAATATAGTGAATTCATGTTGTCTTGGCCACCAAATACCGCTGATTTGAGCTCGATGCAATAAATCTGAGCTGCTGTGGGGTGTCAGCAACGCAACCAAAGGTACTGGCCCATAATATAGGAGAATTGCGTGACATATTCATTGACATCTGTTGCCACATAGGCCTATTTTAGTAAAGCTACCGAGGAGTTGTGGAAACTGTGTCACGCAGAATCGCTGCAGTATTAGTGTTCCAAAGGTGGGCAAACACAGTATTAAGCAGGTGCTCATAATGTGTATGTCGCTATCTGAAAAAGGTCGTAGTCCGAAACTACATACTGATAAACGAATCGAAACTTTGAATGTTCGTGACGTTTTTCTCATTTTTGTATCTACATCAATATGTGTGTTCCAGAGCACATCGTATGGAGCGTGGTGGATGGTATGAAGGGTACCAGAATTCATTTCCTCGCTTTCTATTGCATTCGCGGATGGTATGCTTGAAGAAAGACGAATGTTGGAAGACGCAGTGTGTTTATTGACTCGTTTTGGAATGTGGACTCGAATTTTTAGAACAACGCTCTTCGCGATGCATGACGTCTTCCTTGCTGCGTATTCCACTGCAGGTTGTTGAGAATGTCTATGACATTCACGGTAGCTTAACAAAACCGCGACGAAGCGCGCCGTTTAGAATTTGTGTCCTCTTTACCTCATTCGGTAATCCAAATGGGTAAGTGTCCCAAACCGTTGAACGATACTCAGTTATTGTTCGAACGAGGTTATTGCAAGCGATTTTTTGTTATGTAAATTGTATTTCCCTAGCTTTCATGCAATATACTTCAGTCTGGCATATGCCTCCTTCTAGCTAAATTTATGTGGTCAGTTCACCTCAAATTGCCCCGGGTAGATACTCCTTATATATGTGTAAGGAAATACTTATATTTTTAATATCTTTGCGTAGTTCTTATGGTATAATGAGGGAAATAACTAAAAGGAAGGAACAGAATGCTGCGCTCCATGGTTCGTCTAATAACACTAAATCTTCACCCTGAAACTTCTAAGGCAGTATCTGTAAAACTGCTCTGGACATTTTAAAACATTTTCTGCCTCTGCGCTTGATTTTCAAAGTGCTGGATCCTGGAACTACGATAGGAGGTTTTTTCTGTTACATATGACACGTTTTATTTACATTTTAATAACTCGCTAGTGGACTCAGTTGCGTTACATGGCGTTCACGCTCCTTCACCGACGACATCCCTCTTTAATAGAATAAAAAAAGAAGTTAAAACTGCCATCCACCTTGAGGTTCTTTACGAGGAAAGGTAGCTACTGGAAAGTTTGTGCTATTATCTTCCACCGATACTTGAACTAACTTGCCCAGCCAGTTATGTGATGTCCCTATAGTTTAGCATGACAGATAAATATCGTGGGACTTATGTGGGATCGAACCTGAGACCTATAGATACAGTAGTCTGTCCCTTTACCACTGTGTCCCCGAGACGCACTATTTAATGATATATTGTGCCCCATTTGTTTTTAATGGTGTCGTATTTTCATTTCGTCGTTCAGCTTTACTACATCAGAAACCGAACAGTTCATTCTCTACCGGTAATTCCTTTGATCCATAATAGCGATAAGGGATAGGTCTCACCACGGGCTATCGCACTCCTTTATTGTCGAATATTCCACCTTATAGGACATAAAGTACTTTGTAGGTTTTGCACTGCCGATGTCAAGTATAGAGCGCCATCAAAATTACGTAATTATAATGTGTAAAAAGTCCTGAAATACCACAAAATATCTGTTAGTTCCCTTAACTGTTACTTATCATCGGTAACGTGGTTCATTCTAGAATGTTGATGGTTCCATCTCTGAAGTACACACGACGCCAGCATGTTCGCTAGAAAACCCGCATTGTACGTATCTGGCACCGTTCTGCCCTTCCTGCTTTGATAAACTAGAATTTAGAGCATTTCACTAACACAGTTTTCACAGCTTTTTCTCGCTGACTTCGTTGTCAGAGATTAATGCTGTCTGTCTGTATTAGAAGCAAGTCACACTGCTGCTGTCGTACTAGATTGTGTTAACCAGGTACCTCTTGCTAGGTAAGAAATACGCTGATAGCGGATTTAAACAGGGCGCTAATAAGAAGTGGCGTCTGATTGATCACTTGAGCCGTCTAAGCAAGTTTCCAGCAGCAGACAGCAAGTACTCGGAGTCTCAGTCCGTGTGGTGAAAAGGACTGCTTAGGAAACGACCATTTATCGTCAATGACAGTTGATGAAATATGATTATGGTCAGATAGCAGCGCGTATTATTTTCTCCGTTGCGAATACCATTTTGTAACTGGCGGTAACAGTTGTGGTTTCGTTGCGTAGCGACTTGTGGAAAATGTCAGGCGTGAAATATTTCTGATGAGGTATATTCTAAAATGAAGGTTAATTTGACGAGCAGTCATTTCTGAAGTTGCACGAACTTTTCAAAGAAACTGCTGGTGATGTAAACTGTGACGCATAGATCTCGAACCGAATACAAGTGTTTGTACTTGTAGGGCCTATATAAGACGGAAGCGGGGTAATATTGCCCTCACTCGTTCCATTAAACGTTGGAATTTTAATGCGTAGTTTACTCTCATTAACAGGAGTTGGCTGCCAAATCGCAAATGTCTTAATTTCGTATAGTGTAGATAGAAAGTCGGCCTTCAGTCAACAATGGTAAGTTTGTTCAAGGTGAATGATGCATTTAGATTTATGGGGCTGACGCTTAAGTATTGTTGATCAGTCTTCAACAATACTTTGTAGATTTCCCTACTTTGATGTGTATATCTGTGTTCAAACAGAATTGGGGCACAGAGAATTACTTCACATTACAATGTTTGTGGAAAAGCATTACAATGTTTTTGAAAATTACTTTGACTTTTTGACACCTTTTGTGAATGAAGACCAGTCAGAATACTAAAACGTAATGTCTAGCAGTATAACAGTTTCTAGAACCTTTACTGCTATCAGTTACGTTGGCAGAAAAATGTTTTGTCGGCGTGGTTAAAGATCTCATATTTATGTGCAAAAAATGGAATAGTGAATAAAACTAACAAGACAAAAATATACTCTTTATCGATCACTCTAGAAAACCCTTAGAAGTCACTTCGTATTTATAACTGCTTTATTTTTATTAACTGTATATGGAAATATAGTTTTCACGCTGTTTAAATTGTTACTGACATTAATACTGTGGCACACGATGTAACGAATGACATCATTCCGTAGAAATTCAGGCCACATGCAACAGCCACAGCATGTATTCTAATAAGAGACTAAACGTCTGTATATTGATCTGAAAGAATTATTTGCTGTATACAGTGTATAATCGACCTTGAACTTCTAGACACTTGCCATTTCGTTGGTCATCCAGTTTTTCTTTTTTCCCTTAGATTTCAAAGAACAATGATTTTTGGATGTGCTGCATCTCTAATGTTAGAAAATTTGACATTTCTGTTTTCTTATGCCTGAAATCAGCACAGTATTTCCCAGGAGTACGCCGCCTGGAAAGTCCAAATGGTAAAAAGAAAAAAAAAGAAAACAGAAAGAAAGAAAGAGAAACTTTGCTGCTTTGTGCTGCATGACAGCCGCCGTGTGAATGATTTCCGTATGATGGCTAGCCTTAACATTTGACGTAGAGTTGCCACATTTGTTGTAGATTAGTGAAAGGTAATACTTCTTGATGGGAGTGGTTTGCGGGTAGCCTCGAAATACAAGTGCAGTTTTATCCGCCAAAGACGAAGAAACGTCACACAGTTAAGTAACTCCAAGTTATGAAGTGTAGTATTAAATCAGTAGTGAGGGGAAAAGACCAAGAGTGCACTAATAGTGGGATACAAACCACATCGGCATTCGTATTCAGATATCTAAGAGTATCACAATGAGCGCATCGGATTGGAACCTGTTCTCTGAGATTTTGAGTCCAGTCTTTTATTATTTTGTGGCCTATTTCCGCGCGTATCATTACAAAAGAAGAAACTAAGTCGTTTCTCGGCAAACATATGCTGTTAAATCCTCATTATTTTTCTTCATTTTTGTAACAACAACCATGAAAGAAAGATGTATCTTAATTGTATCCGAAATATAAATTTTATGAAATCCAATGATTCCAGCAAATGAAATGATAATATAAAAACAAGTCAATTTTTTATGAGTACATTAATGCGTTTTTAAAAACCATATCCATTTGAAATGATCAGCGAAAACGCGACGGTAAAAATAATGGGTTTGTTTGTTACAAAATAACTTTCTTTGCAGCAGCAATTCACGCATCGAAACCATCACGCATAAATGCTATAATACGCAAAGACGCACTTTGAAAATCGTAACCATTTACCCGAACGCATCGTGCAAGAAATAAATAAAAGAAAATTGTGACTAGCAGCAGAAAAAAATATTTTATGACAAACAAACCCAATTTGTTAATGCAGTTTTCATTTTGTCATTACCAGTTTCCAGTTTCAGTGTCACTCGGCGTCAGGTGATGTGCCTCATATTTCTATACGTACAGATGCTCCTCCTAGACAGCAACATTACACGCATAGTTACAGTAGTTTTGACGCTGTATGTTTATGCACGATTTATTCGAGAGTGCAAAAAAAAAATTGGAAACTATAGTAGACGAAAGAATTTCCAAAATAGGTAGTGTTTCGAAAACGTAATAACTAATGGAATATTTAAAGTGTTATAAGTGATATGAATTTTAAATATACATTTTCTTTCTCTCCAGCTGCTTCAGTGATACCAAGCACAAAATATAAACATTTCATTCGGAAAGGAGCAATTTTTTCAAAAAGAAAAATGGGAGGAAGGTGAAGTTTAAACGTTTCGTAGGCGATTAGGTCGTTAGTATATGTAGAATATTTCGACAGTAACTAGGAACACTCGAAATTTTGTAAGTAAATTTTTGGAAGATTACATTGTTCCAATGGTTCAAACGGCTCTGAGCACTATGGGACTTAACTTCTGAGGTCATCAGTCCCCTAGAACTTAGAACTACTTAAACCTAACTAACCTAAGGACATCACACACATCCATTCCCGAGGCAGGGTTCGAATCTGCGACCGGAGAGGTCGCGCGGTTGCAGACTGTAGCGCCTAGAACCGCTCGGCCACTCCGACCGGCTTACATTGCTCATTATAATTAAATGAAGGTAATTAAGTTGTGGAATATATTTCGGTATAAGTTCAAATTGAGTTATCAGAATATATGGAAATTATTTTGTATGCTAGTGCAAAGATGCAAGTAACTGTAGTTTCTTAGTAGTGCCTTATGAAATCAGCGATCGTAATTTAGTTCTTTTGATTGATCGCGGTTCTGTCAGCAGTGTTATCAAAAGAATGCAGCAGAATCATTTCAGCAATCATACATAGTTTGAAATGCTACGAATGCTGAAAATGAGGTTTTTTTTTTTTTTATATAATGTTTCATACGTATACTTAACTCACTCTTGATACTGTTAACTGTTACTGCCACGTTCAGGAGCAAACGTAACTATTTGTTAAATTAATAATTAATGAAAAATCCCGTAGTTACGACAGTAATTTAATGATATTGACTTTAGTTGCTATTTTTTCCTAAAATTGTTGAAAGAAGTCGACTGGTTGTAAATGTTCATTCATGGTACATATTAAAAATTAAAATACCAAGTTGCAGTTGCAACTTCTGAGAAGACACTTCGACATACAAGTAGAATGAAATATGATATTGGTATTGATATAAATGGGTATCAGACTGGAGAAATATATATGTTAATCGACGTTTTGTTGTGCCAGTATTTTAATTTAGTCTCCTTGAACTCGAGCTTTTGCAGAGCACTTGAAGAAGTAAGGATGTTTAGTAGTTTCCTATCTCAGCTTTTGGCTTCACTTAACTAAGGACGCTTATAGCCATGATCGTGGCCTCGCTTTGATATGTTCGTGTTTAAGGTCAAGGACTGGTTCGTGAAGAGAAAGCCTGCTGCGTGACACCTGCTCTTACAACAGGCTGCCGGAACTCGTCATATTGAAATCTCTGTCTAAATAAGATAAGCTGCGATTCTACGAAAAACTGGAATTCGAAAAGAATTGACGCATTGGACAATAATACCAGGGACAGAAGTACTAGGTTTTTCGGTAGAAAGCGAAAACGTTTAAAATGATGGAAGGACCTTTTAATGGCTTCCAAGATACAGCTGTTTGAAACTGTCAAAACTGCGATGAATGCGCGTGACAGTTTTAATAGATTGTTACTGCTTGTTTTGTTGTTGATTCTCCTTTACAACTCATGTTCAGGAAAGATACCGCCAACGATAATGCAGTAGAGAACGTGCATCTTGAGGTTGAAGCTCACTCTTGTGTCCGTGATTGCTTACAAATAAATTTGTTTGTTGGTGGGTTCCGCTTTGAGCAAATACATTTTTACTTCTTTATACCGAAACGTGCTTCGCTGAAGTTACAGCATCATCAGTGGTTTTTTAAAATTTTTCTTTCTATTGAATGACAGCGGAATCGCTCTTTGCTATCTGTACATATAGAAATGTTAGTTTTTAAGAAAATATATTTATAAATTTGATAGCAGACGATTTTTATCGTATATAACTTATTACTATACGGTGTGCTTTTATGTATTGTGCATTACAGTTTCTTTCTTTCACAGTTTGTCATTTTCAGTCGTAGAGAATATAATATAGAAAGTTATTTGCATCGGAAATTCACGACTGGGAAACTTGTTGCTAGCATTTAGCATTATTTTTAATGTTGAAGACCGTGTGTGCATGTGTGTGTGTGTGTGTGTGTGTGTGTGTGTGTGTGTGTGTGTTTGGCTCGTCTGACTGTTCCTTGAGGGCAGAGAACAGAGTTCCGTTGCAGAGAGCTGTGTATTCGTTTATTATTTCTTTTCCTTAAAGTAGGGCTTTCTGCCTTTCGTAGTTGGTCGTAGTTATTAGCTTTTCTGAGGGCTGTTGCTGGATTTGAGAATTCTTGGGTCGGTGTTGATGTCTGTTAGTCTGTGCTCCACGTTCGGCGAATGCAGAATGGTAGCTATTACTTTTTAGTGCTCTTGTGTGTTCTGTGAGCCTAGTACTGAAATTTCTGCTTGTCTTCCAGTATAAACTGAATTGTAGTCCTGACTTGTCAGTTGATAATTATCACATGTGTAGTGTGTTTTTGTGCTGACATTGGTTGTCCTTACTTTCGTCTGCATTGGTTGTCCGTTTTGTAGGGTATTTATAATCCTTGTTTTGTGACTTGTTGCTTACCCGGTGAGCTGCTTTACTGCTGTTAAGTGAGAATGTACCATTTACTTTTTGTCGTGAGTGCTTCTTGCTCGTGTGTGTGTGTGTGTGTGTGTGTGTGTGTGTGTGTGTGTGTGTGTGTGTGTGAGTGTTTTGTGCCTGTTCTTTGCATGTTTTTGGCGGTCTGTTTGTTTTTATGTGCTGGTTGCTCCTTTATTTTTGTTTTTATTATGTGATTCATCTTGTCTGTAATTTTTGTGTCGTATCCATTCTCCACAGCTATTTATTTGATTATCTGTAGTTCATTTTTGTAGTTGTCTTCACTGAGTGGAGATTTATTTAATTTGTGTGGTATGTATTGGAACCCGGCTTGTTTGTGGCCAATTGCGTGGTTCGAGTTTTTCTGTATGCAGCGTCAACACTGTGAGCTATTCAAAATCCGGGGTAGGTAGGGTAACACTGATCGTCATGAGAATGTAGGGACTCCATTCTATCACAAGTCTGCCCCTATCCAATGGAATGCCCTCAAAGTATTGCTGAAACTGATTGTGCATGCATAGATCTTAGTGAGTTTATGTATACTTAGAAACCGTTGACAGCGGATAATGTGTTTACTTTTTTTGTTGTTGTTTTTATTTTGCTCGGAATGATTCATACTATCGGCTGTTAACATATGCTCGTGTCCTCCTGAAACACGCCATGTATGTCTGTAGAGCCCCACTTTCCAGCTACCTCTAAATAGTCGCCGCTCCAACTTAGACATTTGTCGTGGCGTTGTACAAACTTTCCAGTACCCTCGTCACAGAAAGCAGCCGCCTTTGCTTTCCGCCAATTCTCTACACTGGTGTGCCTTTCGTTGTTTGTGCCAAAATGTTGTCTTTGTAGCCAGCGGTTCATGTGAGCAGAGATGAACAACGGGGGGAGCCAATTAAGGGCTGTATTGTGGGTGATCAAACACTTCCCATCGAAAATGCTGCAGGAGAGTCTTAATTGCCCCTGCAGAATGCGGCTGAAAATTGTCTTGAAGAAAGAAACGCATGACCTTTATGTTGTGTTGTCTGCATAGCTTCAGGTGAAATCTCTTACCAGATCCACATACTTGGCTGGAGGCACTGTTGTTTTAGGCATTTCTACATGATTACTTTGCGCTCTGAACTGAAAATAGTGACATGAAACCATCGACAGGCACACTAAATACAGTGTCCAACACATCTGTGCAAAGTCCCAGCGGATTTTCACAGTGGTTTCCATTTCGCGCCTAATGGGACCTTAGTTTCCGAATACGCCTCGTAATTCCATCGAAACAACATCTGCCAAAAATCATTCGTGTATCCACCTTAATACTCCCCACCCACAACCTCAAACCACGTCGCCACTACCTGACGGCTTGTGTAGTCATGTCCAACATTCTACAACTACACTAAACGAAGAATAGTCTCTTTTTATAGCTATATAAATTATAGAGAAATTGCTCTAAACTTCGCTTTTTCAAATGAGACTGTAATAATTTCTGTCGCTAGTATCGAAGTTCTAAAAAGAGACGAATTCAGTGGTATTTCACTCTTTAGCATCGGATTACTAGTTTCAGAGTAATTACAACATATAGAACTTCCGATTTATCTATTTTGAACACGACACGAATTGCTGTCTTATGCAGAAATTCATTTTTTCATACCGAAATAAGAAAATACGTGACGTCGGACAAGGAGGAAACAGAGTGTTGGACTGCTGCGACACCGGCATGAAAGTGTCTCAGAAGAAAGGTGGTTTTCATTGTGTCTGTGTCATTTACGTGTGTCGAGTGTTGTTTAGTTTGCAAAAATAAGTACCTTTAATAGACCGAGAAAAACTAGATATGCTACTCTTTTACCGAGAATGCGGGAGGAACGCCAAGACAGCAGATGAGTTGCACTCACAAAGGTATCCCGACAGACCGTGGCCAACAAGAATGACAATTCAGCGAACGTTCAAAAATTTGCTGTCGTAAGGGAACTGGAATACAACGTAGAGGGAAAGCAGCAAGCCTAACGAACGAAATGTGCAGGCTTGTTATAATTCATCCTGAGCCAATTGTAGCTTATTTTATAGAGATCATGTTAAGAATGTGCGCTGCACGATTTCCGTTCTTAGTAGTGTTAATGTCATGACTCGCGTAAGGCGCCGGTTCCGGTACGGCGACGTTGAATTGAAACACAAACATCATTGTGGATTACAGTTGCGGACATTCAACATGAGTCTGGACAAGGTGAGTGGGGCTTTACTCGTAAAGCTGTTTTATCAAAACAACAGCAACAGTGCTGCTGATTTTCGCGAGAATACGGAGAGGTCCCCTTTCCGAACCGACGTGATTCGCAAGTTCGATGTAATTGGCGATTTCGGAATTGCTCCTGGGAGAGACCGACGGCCAGTTGTGCCACAAATTGTTGAAGCTACTGTTGCCATGGCTGAGATGCTGGACTCAGTGTGCGATCTTCGAGCAGTACACGAGATGTGTCACGACAGCTGGACTTTCCACCGTTCGAGAAGTGCTACGAAAAATTGTGAACTGGCATCCGCGCAAATCTCACATTACTCACCAACTTTTGCCACGTGACGCAGATATTCGAGTGGACTTCGCTCTTACGTTCCTTGCAAGGGTTGAAGTTGATGTCACGTGGCCTTGGAACATTTCGTGGAGCAATAAAGCACACTTGATTTGTTATTTCTGTTCTGCATGTGCTTACAAATATTACCACAAAGTTTCATTTTCCTTCGATTACTCGCTTTTCACGGAGGCCCTCTCAAGTACAGAAACTTTAATTATAACCTTCCTATATATTCTGCAGCTGTTGCTCATAATTCGCATGTTAGCTCCAGAGAAATTGCGAATGCCTCTGGAATAAGTCAGCCCAGCGTTGTTTGCATTTTGCGCGCAAACAGCTTCCATTCGTATATGTGTCACTTCACGAGCAGATTAAACAGCGTGATTGCAGCATATGCATGGAATTCTTCCACTCGGCCGGCCGGAGTGGCCGAGCGGTTAAAGACGCTACAGTCTGGAACCGCACGACCGCTACGGTCGCAGGTTCGAATCCTGCCTCGGGCATGGATGTGTGTGCTGTCCATAGGTTAGTTAGGTTTAAGTAGTTCTAAGTTCTAGGGGACTTACGACCACAGCAGTTGAGTCCCATAGTGCTCAGAGCCATTTTTTTCTTCCACTCGGTTCTGATGCGACCTCAGGACTGTAAGATCTTTCTTCAAAGAATTCTCTTTACCAATGAAGCTACCTGTGATGTCGTCCAGACATCGCCGTGCCACACCGAAGTCGGCAACACATATCGATACCACAGACGTGAGGGAGGCCTCGCTGCATCCGCATCGACATATACGAGGGTGGTTTGAAAAGTTCTCGGAATCATCACGAGAGGTCACCGCTCTCGGAAGAGAGCTGTGGCGGTGACGTGGCTCTGTTGTTGTTCCCGCGTAGTGATTTGCGAAGAAGGAAAAAAATCAAGATTCGAGCAGTGATTAAGTAATTCGTAAAGAAACGTATGAAAGCAAAGCACATTCATGCCGATTTCCAGAACACGCTGGGGGACTCTGCTCCCTCATATTCAACTGTTGCCAAGTGGACAAATGAATTTAAATTTGGTCGGGAGAGCTTTGATGATGATCCGCGCAGTGGTCGGCGAAGATGTGTCACTACTCCAGAAATCATTGCAAAAGTGCACAAAATGATCATGGAGGATCGCCGATTGAAAGTGCGTGAAATTGCTCACGCTTTCCAGATGTCATGTAAAGGTTATATCACATTTTAACTGAAGAATTAGAAATCAAAAAATTATCTGCAACATGGATGCCGCGACTTTTGATGCTGGATCAAAAAGTATGAGAATGGACATGTTGGAACAATGTTTGGCCCGTTTTAGGAGAAACGAACAATTTTTTTTGCGCCAGTTTGTGACCACAGTTGAAACTTGGGTCCACTACTATACCCCAGAGACAAAACATCAGTGAAAGCAGTGGGAACATGCTGATTGTCCGCCACCAAAGAAAGCAAAGACAATTCCTTCGGCACCAGTGTTCTGGGATTCGAAGGGGATTCTGTTTGTAGATTATCTCCCCCTCGGCAAACAATTACTGGAGAATACTATGCTAACCTCCTGCACAAATTGCAACAAAAGATACGCGAAAAAAAGGCCACGTTTAGCAAGGAAAAAAATCATCATCTATCAAGACAATGTGCACCCGCACATGTGCTATCGTCACGGCAAAATTACACGAACTAAGATATGAATTGTTTCCACACCCGCCTTATTCACCTGATATGGCTCCGTCAGACTTCCATCTCTTTCCAAAACAGAAAATTTTTCTTGGTGGACGAAGATTCACTTCAAACGAAGAATTAATAGCCGGAGTTGACAACTATCGTGCAGGCCTGGAGGAAACTCATTTTAGTGATGGGGTCAAGGCACTGGAACATCGTTGGTTCAAAAAAGGTTCAAATGTGTGTGAAATCTTATGGGACTTAACTGCTAAGGTCATCAGTCCCTAAGCTTACACACTACTTAACCTAAATTATCCTAAGGACCAACACACACACCCATGCCCGAGGGAGGACTCGAACCTCCGCCGGGACCAGCCGCACAGTCCGTGATTGCAGCGCCCTAGACCGCTCGGCTAACCCCGCGCGGCGAACATCGTTGGACCGAGTGCATTAATCTACAAGGAGACTACATTGAAAAATGAAAAAAAGCTTCAGTGATGTAAGTACTTTTTTTTTCTATTCCGTTCCGAGAACTTTTCAAACCAACCCTCCTGAAGACCCACTCTCAGCATAACAGCGACCCCACGCTGAGGTCAATACGGTGTCGAGCATTCGAGGGCTCAGCCCAATTCGTGACCTCAGTCAGCATCATAGTGTAGGACCAACGAGTTGTTAAAGTATCTATGGAACTTGTATTGTTGGAAATGTCGAACATTGCACCTCAAGAGAACAGTTTGTTGGTTAGTGAATCAGGTCGTACTTTGCTAGTCAGTGACAGTTGTAAATTATCCAGTATTCCTGTGGCAAAGGAAGTGTATCAGAGTTAAGTAAATCTTTTATTCATTAATGTAATGAAATGAACTAAGATTTCATGAGTTCTAGTTTGTGTGCCACCTCACCGAACAATCAAACAACCCACAGTTGCGGCTGGACGAAAATAGTTTCATCTGATCACGACACTACCTTTGCAAGTGATGGAAAGTTAACTGTAAGAAATATACGTTACTGGGTCGCTGAGAACCTGCGCTTGCTGAGACAGGATTAATGCGAGAGACAGGGAAGAGCGAGATTATTGCAGACTACGTGACTGATCCTTACTTTTTTGGAGAAACCTTAATGGGTAGAAGATACGCACAGTTTCTTGCACGATGGGTGCCTGGCTATTTGCTCGTTTGTGGCTAGGAAAGTACTCACCCAGGTCTTCGCTGGTCGCTGGATAGGATGTGTAGGCGTCATCGACTCGCCTGCACTTTGGCACGATTTGACACCACTGATCTTTATTCTTTGGGGGGGGGGGGGGGGAGGGCAGGGGGACGGGAGGGGGACTCATGAGGACTATGCAGAAGCTCTGAGGACGCAAGGGGATTTAGGACATCGCATTGCTACAGTATATGGAATGATATCGAAGGAATCTCTTCAGCCCTCCGGAAGTCCTTGCTCCACCCATTGCTCCAGCGATTGCAAACTTGTGTTGCAGTCGACGGGGGGCATTTCGAACA
This sequence comes from Schistocerca serialis cubense, assembly GCF_023864345.2. NCBI lineage: Eukaryota > Metazoa > Arthropoda > Insecta > Orthoptera > Acrididae > Schistocerca > Schistocerca serialis. Next base: position 934,447,972 of record NC_064640.1, on the reverse strand, counting down.
CTTGTTGATACAAATGGTATTTTAAGGTAGTGTTTATGGCCACATCCTTTTGTAACTTCCTTTTTGTTGCTTAATTTTGAAATGTAAGTTTGTATCTTGACATTAAATTGTTGGCGCGAAGTTATTATTCAACAATATTTATACCTCAGTTGCATGTTTTTGAGTGTATCTTTCTTTCAAATCTCTGACAGAAATAGGGGCATAGTTGTTACCGTAGTTAACTGGTGAATCATACTTTGATGCCACCTCCTTTGCCTTCCGCCTGGTGTGTAATCCAGCCACATATAACCAACTGTGATCAGTATCAGTTTTAAAGTGTTCTTGTCTATTCGGCTTTTGTAAGCAGACTGTCCTAGCTGTGTCAAGTTGGAGCTCACGATCAGCCTCACGCGACAGTTCCGTATAACACGCACTTCCGGAAAACAGCAGTCGCCTACATGTTGAAAACAGATAAATCCCAACTTCCGTATATTGTAATTTCTCTGAAACTAGTTACCGAGTTTGAAGAGTGAAACGCCGTTCAATTCGTCTCTTTCAGAACTACGATAGTAGGAATGCGCCGAGCTGCGCCGCTCACCTCGCCCCGGGCCAGCGACATCAAGCAGACGTTTTCAATTGGTGAGAGATCTGGAGAATGTGCTGGCCAGGGCAGCAGTCGAACATTTTCTGTATCCAGAAAGGCCTGTACAGGACCTGGCGTATTGGAAAAGCGAAGTAATTAATATAGCTGTGAAATGAGACTATACGTCATTTGATGATGACTTTCTCACAATTCACCGGGATGAAAACAGAATAGCATTACCTGAAACGGTTCCGGAAATATCTGAGGTGAATAGTTTAGATGTATAATGCAGAAGTAGCCTATTAGTGTGGTGGGGAGCAGGCGGAGGCACGCAAGGCCAGCTGCGGCCGCGGGGAGCTAACTGTACAGCCGCAGGAATGCGCCGAGCTGCGCCGCTCACCTCGCCCCGGGCCAGCGACATCAAGCAAATGATATCTATTTTTTACATGCACACTCTACACACCACTGTCAAATGCCTGACGGACGTACATCCACTTCTGCATCACTATTCTGCAATTCATCTTTATTGTTTGTCTGAGAGTTCATCGACCCACTTTTAGGCTATTTTTCCTACTTTCCACTCTCGAATAACACTTAGCAAAAACGAACACTTATACACTGACGGAAAAAAATCGCAGCACCAAAAAATAATTAATGTAGAATAATGGAATTTCAGGAATACACTACTGACCATTAAAATTGCTACACAAGGAAGAAATGCAGATGATAAACGGGTATTCATTGGACAAATATTTTATACTAGAACTGACATGTTATTACATTTTCACGCAATTTGGGTGCATAGATCCTGAGAAATCAGTACCCAGAACAACCACCTCTGGCCGTAATAACGGCCTTGATACGCCTGGGCATTGAGTCAAACAGAGCTTGGATGGCGTGTACAGGTACAGTTGCCCATGCAGCTTCAACACCATACCACAGTTCATCAAGAGTAGTGACTGGCGTATTGTAACGAGTCAGTTGCTCGGCCACCATTGACCAGACGTTTTCAATTGGTGAGAGATCTGGAGAATGTGCTGGCCAGGGCAGCAGTCGAACATTTTCTGTATCCAGAAAGGCCTGTACAGGACCTGCAACATGCGGTCGTGCATTATCCTGCTGAAATGTAGGGTTTCGCAGGGATCGAATGAAGGGTAGAGCCACGGGTCGTAACACATCTGAAATGTAACGTCCACTGGTCGAAGTGCCGTCAGTGCGAACAAGAGGTGACCGAGACGTGTAACCAATGTCAGCCCGTACCATCACGCCGGGTGATACGCCAGTATGGCGATGACGAACACACGCTTCCAGTGTGCGTTCACCGCGATGTCGCCAAACACGGATGCGACCATCGTGATGCTGTAAACAAAACCTGGATTCATCCGAAAAAATGACGTTTTGCCATTCGTGCACCCAGGTTCCTCGTTGAGTACACCATCGCAGGCGCTCCTGTCTGTGATGCAGTGTCAAGGGTAACCGCAGCCATGGTCTCCGAGCTGATACTTCATGCTGCTGCAAACGCCGTCGAACTGTTCGTGCAGATGGTTGTTGTCTTGCAAACGTCCCCATCTGTTGACTCAGGGATCGAGACGTGGCTGCACGATCCGTTACAGCCATGCGGATAAGATGCCTGTCATCTCGACTGCTAGTGATACGAGGCCGTTGGGATCCAGCACGGCGTTCAGTATTACCCTCCTCAAGCCACCGATTTCATATTCTGCTAACAGTCATTGGATCTCGACCAACGCGAGCAGCAATGTCCCGATATGATAAACAGCAATCGCGATAGGCTACAATCCGACCTTTATCAAAGTCGGAAACGTGATGGTACGCATTTCTCCTCCTTACACGAGGCATCACAAAAACGTTTCACCAGGCAACGCCGGTCAACTGCTGTTTGTGTATGAGAAATCGGTTGGAAACTTTCCTCATGTTAGCACGTTGTAGGTGTCGCCACCGGCGCCAACCTAGTGTGAATGCTCTGAAAAGCTAATCATTTGCATATCACAGCATCTTCTTCCTGTCGGTTAAATTTCGCGTCTGTTGCACGTCATCTTCGTGGTGTAGCAATTTTAATGGCCAGTAGTGTATCATGCAAAGAATGAGCTTGCTCCCCTTCTAGCACCTGTTTATCGTACATCGTTGGAGCAAAGAAGGATACCTAGCAACTAGGAAACAGCGCAGGTCATTCCTGTTTTCAAAAAGGGTCGTAGCACAGATGCAAACAATGATTTCCTACATAAAAATCAACAATCGGACCAGATTTGCGACAGGATTCAAAACTTCCTTAACTACTTTTTATAATATATATAAATGATCTAGAAGAAAGCGTCAGAATCTCTGACTGTTCGCAAATGATGTGGTTTTCTATAAGAAAGTAGCAGTGCGAGAAGACAGTATCGATTTGCAGAATGATCTGCAGAGAATTGATGAATGGTGCTGGCTCTGGGAGCTGACCGTTAATGTAAATAAATATAATACATTGCGCATACAAAGCAAAAGAAATCCATAGCTGCACAACTACACTATGGGTGAAAAATTGCTGGGAACAGCATCTACCGTAAAATATGTAGGAGTAACTACCAAGAGCGACTTTAAGTGGAATGATCACATAAACCAAATAGTAGAAAAGCAGATGTCAAACTGAGATTGATAGGAAGAATATTAAGGAAATACAAGTCACCCACGAAGGAATTGGCGTACACGGCGCTTGTTCGACGGGTTGTTGAGTAATGTTCATCAATCTGGGACACTTGCCAGGTAGGACTGATAGAAGAGATAGAGAAGATCGAACAGAGAGCGGCACGTTTCGTCATGTGTTCGTTAGTCGGCTCGAGAGCATTTCAGAGATGCGCTACCAACTCCAGAGACAGTCTTACAAGAGTGGCTTTGTGCATTACGGAGGGGTTTACTCGCTACGGTCGCAGGTTCGAATCCTGCCTCGGGCATGGATGTCTGTGATGTCCTTAGGTTAGTTAGGTTTAAGTAGTTCTAAGTTCTGGGGGACTAATGACCTCAGATGTTAAGTCCCATAGTGCTCAGAGCCATTTGAACCATTTTTTGAGGGGTTTACTGTTGAAACTTCGAGTAAGCACTCCCCAGGAAAGGTCAAAAACATATATATCCCACGAAATGACGAGAAAATTCTTGAAATTTGAGCTAATACAGAGGCTTACCGACTATTATTCTACAGACGCACCATTCGCTAGTGGAACAGGAAAGAGGAGTGTTAGTTAGTGGTACCAAAAATACCCTTCACGACACACTGTTATGTGTTTTGGAGAGTACGATGACAGATGTAGATTAGACGAAGGACGAGAAGGCAGACCGTGTCTGTGAAGGACCAGGAATCGCTGGAGGTGTTGAGGCCGTAGTGGTCGAAGACCGGCGTATCTCAATCTAGGTGACAGCAGAAAAAGTGCAAATCAGTCACTGGTCAGTTTTCATCTTCTTGCATGACATTATAAACATGACAAAGGTGGCCGCCCACTAGCTGCTGCAGCTTTTCACTCATCCTAAAGGTCTGCCAAATTGAGGGAGCAGCGGAAATTTCATATCTTCGTCAGGCCAATCAAGATGACTTCAGCCGCCTAATAACCACGGTCGAGTGCTGGGTGTATTATTCTGGCCCCGAGACAAAGGAGCTAAACGAGCAGTGGAAACACGTGCATTCACCACCACCGGAAAGGCGAAGACTCAACCATCAGCGGAAAGTGTTTTTGGGAAGCTGCAACGGCCTGTTGCCAGCAGAATATGCTTGTAAGGACGAAGCTGCTCCATGACAACTCACACGACAGAGTTACGCATGCTGTTTCTTTAAGCTATCAAATATTGCGTCAATCCCTGTATTCTCCTCACATGACACCCAGCGATTGCTTCGTCTTTCCTCGAATGAAGAAATCATTGTGTGGCAGGCCATTTACAGAAGGACGACGAGGTGGAACTTCTTGAACAGATTCCTAAAACAAGTTAGCCATTGCTGGCAAAATGTGTGACATCGAAGGCTGAAGACCTAACACCATTACCAACTTCCACGGTCGCCGCTTCACTCTTTCCAGGTTATAATCAGAAGTTTATGAATCTGCTTCGTGCGATAGAGCCAGCGCAACCTGCCTCCAATACAAGTTTCTAAATTTAGCTTACAAGCATGCACAAGAACAGCGTCGCCTTTCTTGCAGTGATTCTCAGATAAACTCCCGTAGCTTTTCTGAGTAGACTTTTTTGTGAGCAGTGCCGAACTTTTACGGTGGTGGGGTGTTAGGCCCATAATTAACGAATGTCTTCTTAAATTCGGACTTAAATATTTCGACTTTCTCATCTCTTCGCCTTCTACGCCACACAGATTCACGAGAGGCTGTTTCTTTAATCAGCCTTCTAGTGTTCGGTGGCTTACGGCTCGGCGCAAGCCTTCTCGTCGTGGCACTGCTTTGGAGAATTTCGGCTCAGTGCCCATCACATGTCTTAACATTTTATCAGTGAGCTACTGTGCTGTGGAGCGTCCATCACCCTGCATGCACCGTGATCGACGACGTTCAGCTTCTACGCGAAGAGCATAAACAGCCTGTCATTATTTCGAACCGGAACGAAGTCCAGCGTTTTCATTGTTGTTCGACCCTAGAGACTGTGTTCCGTTTGTGATGACCTGGCTGTCGACGAATGCCTGCCAAAGAGTCCCCTCCCCACAGTCTCCTCACAGCTTTTATCCCATACATACAGAAAAACGGATATCAGCAGTTCACGATATTCTCGAATACTGTTTTGCAATAACATTGTTTTTCGTGGGTCAAGATGAAATTTTCTCGGCCGTGCGTAGAGATGAGGTTGGTATCAATGGCATTTTGTTTTCAATATGATGGTACATATGGTGCAGTAGAGTGAACCAAGTGTCAAATTAATGTGCGGAATAACTATATTTAAATGGCTTTCTGAAAAAGCCCTGTCGTGTTTCGTTTAAATGGGCAAACTTCAGTGACATGTCATAGTACTACTCTCTGTTTTAGAGTGTTCATCAGCATTTGAAATACATCAGTTGCTAGTGAAGATTTTTAATACGACTGGTGCTTCATTTTCAACAGTTAAAAAATGGTTCTTGCATTCAACTTGCCTGTATTTCTCTTGCTCATGATCCACGTGAAGAGCTTTCCAGACATTCAAACACAGACGAAAACATCGAGAAAGTGTTCTGTACGGTACTTGACGATCAGAAATGACGGACGAGTGATGGGAAATTGTACCGTACAGTTAAATGAAAAATTAACTATGAGAATGCATGTTGGCCGGGTGCCGCATTTGTTGAATATTGACCAAACAAGATTCTCGGATGTATTTGAATCGTTAAAAAATCCTGTTGTCGATTTGTTACTATGGATGAGGCATGGGCCCATCACTTCACACCTGAAAAGGAGTACCAATCAGAGCAATGGCTGGAAGCTGATGGCCTTGCGCGGAATAAGATGAAGATTAATTTAGCTGCCGCAGGGTTTCTGCCTTCGTCGTCTGGACTACAAAAGATATTCTTTTTACAATGGTTGAAAAAATAAAGAATACTACGCAACCAGTGTAAAAAGAATACGGAAGAAGAAATCTGAATTGCAAAGAATAAGAAATAATGGTTTAGTGAAGAAAATGCCCTTGTTCACATAGGCATTATGGCACTCGGAAAATGGAGCGGTATGAAATAAAATAGTTGAAAAAGTCACTTAATTCTCCAAATTAGGCACTCCTAACTTACACATAATCTCATATTAGAAGAAATTTCTATTTGGAAATGCGTTTGAAACAATGTAAAGATTATTGCAGTCGTATTTCACAGCACTGCCATAATCGCACTTTGGGATATAATGTACTCACTGGGAAATGTACGTTGAGTAAGCGTAGACTTAATAGTGCATATTTGGCCTAAACTGCACAGTCTTTTACTGCCAGGGCGACAGTTTTTCACCCTGCCCTTGTCACATTCTTCTTATCTCTGGCATACTGGGGGTATCAGGAAGTAGTTCTTAACTAAGGGGACAGTGTTTTACGCTCGATGGAGTGTACACTGCATGATCATTTGCAAAAAGTTAAATCGGTGTGCCGGTTCGTAGCTGGAACGCAGACACCTACCTCTGTGGCCATAGCTATCTTATTTGAGTCACCCGAATACGGCTTCTAGGCCCTATCTTAACCTCTACTTGCTACCGTCCCCACTTCATTCCCTCCACTCATCGCAGAAACTATTCGACGATGCATAGCTTAAAACTGTCGCGAATGAATAATCTCTTCACCGGTAGACAAAGAATTTCACGCAGTTAAAACAGTAAGACAGAGCTGAAATCAGTATTTCGCCAACTCATCGGTGTCAGTCTACATACATCCTCAGCAAAGTCAGTGAGGATTTTAACTGATTTATCACGCTTTAGTTAATAGAAATTTGATGTTGGAAACAGTACTCTATATTATAACATACAGAATGTAAAATAAGAATGAAAGGCAACTGTCAATTATTGCATATTAGTGTTGATACTAGATTGGAAAATAGACTTTAAAAATGTTTCGTGCAAGTAGTCAAACCATAAATTTTGACGAATGAAATAGAGACGAAGCACAATCCCAGAATAGGGAAGAGAATTGGTGGTGTCCTTTTCCAAGAAAACATTCCAGTGTTTGCGCTAACGCTTTTAGGGGAGTCACGGAAGACCTAAATCTAAATACCGTGTCAGAGATGTGAACCTTAGTCCTCTATAATGGGAGTCTAGTCTCTTAGCCACTGCGTCACCTCGTCACCATCTCGTGGTCTTGGAGTGAGCGTTGCCGACTCGCGACTATGGGGTCCCGGGTTCGATTCCCAGCTGGGTTGGGGTTGGTTGGGGTTCCCCTCTGCTCGGGATTTGTGTGTGTGTGTGTGTGTTTTCATCATCATTTCATCATCAGCAACCCGCAAGTCGCCGAAGTGGCGTCAAATAGAAAGACTTGCATCAGGCGGCCGGACCCACTAGAAGGGGCTCCCGGTCCAATATGGCATACGCACATTTCATTTTTTGCCTCACCTCGCTCCGCGGTTGTTTCAGTTCTGCTTTGTTACAATGGTGGCGATCGTGAAGAACGAGCCGGCCGGTGTGGCCGAGCGTTTCTTGGCGCTTCAGTCTGGAACCGCACGACCGCTACGGTCGCAGGTTCGAATCCTGCTTCGGGCATGGATGTGTGTGATGTCAGGTTAGTTAGGTTTAAGTAGTTCCAAGTTCTAGGGGACTGGTGACCGCAGATGTTAAGTCCCGTAGTGCTCAGAGCCATTTTTTGTGAAGAACGATGGTGATGAAAGATGACAATAGAGAGATGATCTCTGCGACTGAAACATGAGAAACTTAGAGGAAGCTCGATTCTGGAAGGCTTCAGTGAAAACCTTGTTTATTATCACTGGCAGTAATATTGGTTATTTCGGTGTTGGGAAATGCGTAATTTATAAAAATGGCGTGAAAATGCTGGAATGGATCTAGTGGCGGATTAGAATGCCTGAATTACTAGAGCGGGGAAGTTATTTCGCATAGTGAGATCCAGATTTCTGGGAAAAGGGCAAATAGGTCTGCAAGAAGAGAGGATGATGGAATTTGTTTTTTTTTATTTTATTTATTTATTTATTTATTTATTTTTTTTTGAGGTACAAAATCAGCTGGGCATGTGGTGACATATATTCTGCCACTGTGGGAGGCAAGGGCAGCGTTACAAGCGGGACCATTGCTTAATAGCGTTCTCTGTGACCACCGTCCACGTCTAAGGCACTCTTTAAGGTTATAGTTATGTGCCAGACCTTTTACGTTGTGTAGACCTATTCTAGTGTAATAACGCTGCTGTGACTTGTGATATTTGAAAACGCTGAAGTTCAATTGACTGTCCTAAACCTATATCAGCCGTCCGAGTACTACAGTTTGCTCCGAAAGTAAAAGAAATCCAATATCACGGGCACATGTTGCCTCATCTTAGATTTCTTCTGCAGTTTCGTGCAGCAGCAGGTGATATATTTTATCGCAAAAGATTTATATTGGGTTGCATTGTCGACGGTATGACAAAAAATGTGTCCGGATCAAACAAAGAGAATTTAGCTGAGTTACAGAAAATAAGTGCTGTAGTTCATCATTCATCTTTTGTTATAGGGAGCTTTGTTAATTTCATAGAGGGCCATGATTAAGCACGTATATACAAACAAACGATAAATTCTGTTGCACTGGCGTGTAGGTCAGTCTTCGTGCAGCGATTTGTAGCTTTTATTGAATTCCAGTTTTCTCTTATGTTAGCGTTGTTATTGTATACAAATAGCGGCTCTATAAATGCGCCGTTGTACGCCACCTCAACAGAATCACTACTGCAAATGACACATCAACAGTCAATGTTTTTCTGTCTAAACAGATTTTGTAAGCTATGGCGTTATAGTAGCACTATAGACGGTCAGCTAGACATAAAAATGCCACAAAATTAAGTTATCCGACAAGGTAGAAAGTAGGTCGTCTTTTCCGTTTGATACTAGGCTGTAAATTCAACAGGGACGGTTTATTAGAGACAAAGCGCTATCCTTGTTTCTGGAAACTAAGCGAAGGAAATGGCTATGGGCATTTTGAAGGAATTCTCTTGATATGCGTAATCTGATCTGGGAAAACAACTTTGGATGATCGAAAATGAATTTTGTGGAAGCTGCTTTCAAAGATGAAGCTGAACGCCTTAGCCACTGCGCCACATCATTCATTGTTGTTGTTGTTGTTGTTGTTGTCGTTGTTGCTGTTGAGGTCTTCAGTCCGAAGACTGGTCTGATGCAGCTGTCCACACTACTCTCTCCCGTGCAAGCGTCTTCATCTCTGAATAACTACCGCAACTTGCCTCCATTTGAATCTGCTAATTTTATTCATCACTTAGTCTCCTTCTGCCATTTTTACGGCCCTTCCTCCGCTGAACACTTACTTCCATTATCAAGTTAACGATTCCTTCATACCATATCAATCGATCTCTTCTTTTAGTCAAGCTGTGCCATAACATTTTTGTTCCCAATTCGATTCAGTACCTCCTCATTAATTATTCGATCTACACATCTAATCTTCAGCATTCTTCCGTAGTAACACATTTCAGAAGCTTCTATTTTCTGAACTGATTATCGCCCACGTTTCGCATCCGTATTAGAGACAGTCCAGACAAATACATTCAAAAAAGACTATCTAACACTTAAATTTATATTAAATGTTAACAAGCTCCTATTTTTCAGACATGCTTTTTGTGCTGTAGCCAATCTGCGTTTTACTTCGGCCATCATCAGTTATTTTGTTGCCCAAACAACAAAACTAATATACTACTTTTAGTGTTTCGTTTGCTAATATAATTCTCTCAGCATTGCCTGATTAATTCAACTGCATTCCATTATCTTGCTTTACTTTTGTTCATGTTAATCTTACAACCTCTTTCAAAGATATTATCCATTCTATTCAGTTGCTCTTTCAAGTCCTTTGTCGTGTCTGATAGACTGAAAAATTCATTGGCAAACGTCGAAGTTTTTGTTTCTTCTCCTTGAACTTTGATTCCCACTCCAAATTTCTCCATGGTTTCCTTTACCGCTTGATCAGTGTGCAGATTGAATAGCATCAGGGTTACGCTACAGCCCTGTGTCTCTCCTTTCTCAACCACTACATCCCATTCATGTACATCTACTCTTATAACTGCAGTCTATTTCTTGCACAAGCCGTAAATAACCTTTCGCTCCCTGTATTATGTCACTGATGGCTTCAGAATTTCAAAGAGAATATTACAGTTAACATTGTCAAAATCTTCCTTTATTGCCGATACGTTAATTGCTAACATCCCTTTCCTTTTGTACAGTTTCAGACTCTACTGCACAGGAACGGTTCAGTCGAATTTATGTCTCACGGTATTACCACTTGCTTTAAATTTACCTCATCCGATTTTGTATTTACCAAACTGTTGAGCTGCTTTATTATCATTAGAGATTACTTCCATTTGACTCCAGGAGGAGAAATTGCTGTAGGATTATCGATACTCTTCCCCATTGTGTAGCACTTCTCTCACAGGCAGGTGAACAAAGCAATGGCGGATGTAGCTCTCGGCGCCCAGTCGCGGGCTTTTTGCTGCGCTGTAGTTGAATACTGTTAGCCAGCCACCCGAGGTCGAACGTGCGGAAGCTATGAGCTAGGCAACGTCCGATGCATCTCCGTCAACGATCTGTTAATCCTACTCGCTGCGAGTCAGTGGTCCTAATACCCATAACATACCGAATAGTTTCGGAGATAAGCAATTTTGTTTCCGTTCAGAACACAGCAATGTCGATTGTGGTCGTATAACTAAGAACAACATGTTGATTTAAGAAATAGTATTTGTGAGAAGCTGTTTTTTGCGGCGGTCGGGTCATCTTAGCAGATAATTTGCCTCATTGGCTCAGTTGGTTAAGGAAAGGGTTTCCAGTTCTGAAGTCCAGAAATTAGCTTAGCTCTTTGTGAGACCGTATGTGTACAGGATACTAATCCACTGTTTCTGAATCTCATTTGGAACAAAAATAGTCGTAACAGTACGTTCGAGTATGTGATTAGCACAGGTAAGAATCCAGGCTTCGGTACTTTTTTGGGGGGAAGGGGGGGATTACTGTCTGTTATTTGGCGGTTGTGTCAGTGCACTTAAGATGTGTGGCTGGCAGCAGATACGGCAGCCCGTGGATTGGCGCAGCGAGCATTCGAGACTCAAGTGTTAAACGTAGCTTGTAATTTTCTAGAATTGCTTACCTTTTGAAGAGTTTGTTTCCATACTACTTTGATCTTACTGAAAAAGTTCTTGGATGAGGGGGCGGGGGGGGGGGGGGTCATGATCTCTTTGTAAATGCATCAGCTGTTAATAAGCCTATAGTACGCCGGTTTAATTATTGTAGAAATATGCCGCTTGTCATGATAATGATTTCATTCATAATTGATTCCTGAAGTATCTCGAAACCGGTATGTAAGCGTCCTCTTACTGAGACTTATATTATTAGTAATCTGTGCGTGAATCTTTTCGACAAATACCGCAGTCACTTTAGAAGATCTTTCGCTTTGATCTTCATCCTGAATTATCTTCGTCACCTACTAATTCACTCACTGTCTCAAACTGCACAGATCTGAAGGTGAATATCTAAAGATACCGCTGCTGAACTGGCTTCAAGTGGATAGTTTTGCACTAGACAACGAGCCACACAAATAAAATGCACCACTGTTCTGGCAGGAAATGTGGGGTAAAATGACTGTTTCTCGGTCTATTAATCAGATGTATATTACGAAAAACGTTTGCCAACAGTCATTCGAACTGCGGAGTACACTCTACGACGAAGAAAAAGACTCACCACGAAGGAATTATCAGAATGGGAAAGATGTAGAAAGATATGATGTACATGTGCAAATGATTACAGTTTCAGAAAAATTGGATGACTTATTCGAGAGAAAGAGTTTCACAAATTGAGGAAGTGAATAACGCCCTGGTTCACCTCTGGCCGTTATTTAGCTTGGCATTGACTGATGGAGTTGCTAGATGTCGTGCAAAATTATGCCCAATTGGGGAGCGTTAGATCGTCAAAATCTGGAGCTTGTTAGAGGACACTGCCAATAATGCTGCAAACGTTCTCAATCTGGAAGAGATCTGGCGACCATGCTAACCGTGATAGAGTTAGCGAACAATAAGACAAGCTGTAACTCTCGTTGTGCGGGCGGGCATTATCTTGCTGAAATGTAAGCCTAGGAGCCAGCCGCTGTGGCCGAGCGATTCTAGGCGCTTCAGTCCAGAACCGCGCTGCTGCTACTGTCGCAGGTTTGAGTCCTGCCTTAGGATGTGATGTCCTTAGGTTAGTTAGGTGTAAGTAGTTGTAAGTCTAGGGGACTGATGACCTCAGATGTTAAGTCTCATGGTGCTTAGAGCCATTTGAACCATTTTAAGCCTAGGATCGCTTGCCATGAAGGATAGCAAAACGGGGCGTAGAATAACATCGACGTACCGCTGTGCTGTAATGGTGCCGCGGATGAGAACGAAAGGGGCCTGCTATGAAAAGACATGGCACCCCAGACAATCGCTCCTGGTTGTCGGGCCGTATGGTGGGCAACAGTGAGGTTGGTGTCCCACTGATATCCGGGGCGTCTCCAGAGGCATCATCCCTGTTCATCGGGGCTCAGTTCGAAGTGGGGCTCATCCCTGAAGACAGTTGTACTCCATTTAATGATGTACTCCAATCAATGAGATTTCAGGCCGAAGACGTATCTGAAGACGCTCCTGACAGCGGTGGGATACCAACCCGACTGTCGCCCACCATACGACCCAACAGCCAGGCTTAATGTTCTGGGGTGCTATTTATTTTCGTAGCAAGGAATCTTTGGTTGTTATCCGCGACCCTTTACAGCACAGTGTTATGTCGATGATATTCTACGCCCCCGTTTTCTTGCCCTTCGTGGTAAGCCATCCTAGCTGTCTGGAGCGTCTTCAGATACCTCTTCGGGCTGAAATGTCATTGATTGGAGTACAACTGTCTTCAGTGATGAGCCCCACTTCGAACTGAGCCCCGATGAACAGGGATGATGTCTCTGGAGGCGCCCCGCTCACTGTCGCCCACCATCCGGCCTGACAACCAGGAGCGATTGTCTGGGGTGCCATAGCAGGCCCCTTTGGTTCTCATCCGCTGGCACCATTACAGCACAGCGGTGCGTCGATGTTATTCTACGCCCAGCTTTGCTGTCCTTCACGGCAAGCGATCCTAGGCTTACATATCAGCAAGATAATGTCCGCCCGCACACGGCAAGGGTTTGTATTGCTTGTTTTCGTACTTGCTAAGCCATATCTTGGCCAGTAAGGGCGACGCATCTCTCCCCAGTTGAGAAAGTTTGGAGCATTATGGGCACGGCCTTCTAACCAGATCGGGATTTTGACGATTTAACGCGCCAATTGGACAGAATTTGGCAATATACCCCTCAGAAAGACATCCAACAACTCTTATCAATCAATGCCGAGCTGAATAACTGCTTGCGTAAGGGCCAGAGGTGGACCAACGCGCTATTGACTTGCTCAATTTGTGAAGCTCTTTCTCTTGAATAAAACATCCAATTTTTTTGAAATTTTAATCATTTGCTTGTCTGTAAATGTACATCACATTACCTATTTCCGACCCATTCGTATAATTTCTTCGTGGTGCGTCGTTTTTTTTGTCTTAGAGTTTATTTTTCTGGATTTTTTCGTGTCACCATACAAAGTAATGGTATTGTCTGTTTCGTTCAAATGGCTGTAATAGAATACCGCGCCGTATCGAAATACTAGTACTTTGTGGGTCGTTACTGCCAGCAGTAATTCATCCATTATTGGTGAAGCTTGATCAGAAGTCTGCGCATGGCCACGATCTGCGCTTTCCTTTTTAACACGTAAGAAATGGGCGAGGAAGTACACAGTACCGTAATGTACGATTGGTGATTAGAGATGTACTGTTGTATTATGCGCCAGAACAATATTATTTGCGTGGTGCGTCCGTTGAACTGCGACCGCGCTGCAGTATTGCAAGAATTCATCGAAGGAACGCAACTTATTTCGCGAGTGACCTATCATATGACGGCAGGTAAGGCTGATTCAGTGCAGCGAATGAGTGAGCTCCGCGGTCGCTAAGAGCTGGCCTGTTGACACAACACTTCGGCAGTGAAAGGAGGTAGCCGTGCCGCGCACATTTAATTAGACGTCTTACAGCATCAGTTGACTCATTTTGTGTTGAGGCATACAGCGCACAACTTAGACTCGCCTGCCGACCTAAGCGAAGTGACGGTGTGTAGTAGCTGAGGCACTCGAGAGGAGCTGTGTCGCACCTCCGTCCGAGTATTGAGATGTGGGTTTTTCATGGTTTCTTGATATCTGTTAAGGCGAATGCAGGACATGATCCTCTGCTCTCTCCTTGTTCAGCCGGAGTTTGTACTGCAGCTCTGATGAGCACGTCCTCGACGGTACACTAAACTATAACATTTCAACCTTCTCGTGTTTGACAAGTATACCTTCACACGCGTATTTTTCCCAAACATAAGTGATCATACATTTTGGTTTTCAGTGAAGTCAATTTGCTCTTCTGAGGACAATGAAAAGTCCGGAATGGTTTTATTGCTAGAAACTACGTTTCAGTATCATACTGAACGGATCTATGACTCTGTTGTTTTGAAATTTGCTGGCAGATGAAAACTGTGTGCCGGACATACAATCTTATTCTTTCAGTATCATATTTAGCCTGTGCCTCGTAAACGGTTTCTAATAATTCCACCAATAATATTCAAAAACATTATACAGCAATGTGAATTATTTATGCCTGATTTCTATCTGATCCAAAATATTCTGTAATTTTTTCGAAATGCTTTATGAGTTGGAAATTTTATGAACGAAAAAAGCACTCGAATGTTTTCTTCATTGGGGCTTTTGTATTTGTTTTGTACGATTTTGGAGCTAGCAATTTTACAGAAATAGTTTTTCGGCATATTGTATATCTTTGCAAAAGTTAAAGTTGTCTTTGCAGAATGTTTGGTCGACGAGATATGTTTCGTTCCTGTTACTCCGATATGATGATACACTGTTTTCATCCGTACAATTTTTAAATCCAAACACGGTAAAATAACTTGCCACAGATATTCTCAATGTAGAAATAAATGTTGTTCTATAAAATTCCATTCACACCAGATAAGTAGCGTTATAATAGTCGTTCCGCCACTTGAACTTACAAAAAGCGAAATTTAGTTTCTCCTTTGTACTATTATCTCATGTGAAGATGGGCCACGTTCTGTTACTGTTAGGCGTGTGTGGTGCAAAATGCAGAATAGTGTGTATTAACACAGTTTCATGAGAGTTAAACAGCACTCACATAGTGAAAGGGAAAAATGTGTCAGCTTTAAAATGCTTAAGACAAATACAAGACGAATTCGTTGCACAGAAATATACACTACGGCACTAAACCAGTAACGAGTGCAAAACGAGGCCCCAGCAGGAAAGCTAAGAAATCTATAAGAGTCATCTGAAGATGGCTTTGTAAAAAATCCAAAACCGGTAATAATCTGAGATAGATAAACTTTTAACTGTGACTAGTTGCTGTTTAAACTATAAACCTCATACAGTAGCCTTTGGTTTCTCATTAGTATTTAAACGCTCTACTTAGAGCCTTTTTCATACACGATAGCCGGAAAGTAGTGTATTTCTTGTTAAAATTGCTGTTTTAAGTTTTTCGTGAGAAGTATCTCGACAATGTTCAGAAGCGACTGCGGAACTAGGTTCTACATATCTGGAAGGTAAATGCGGAATCTCGCTATTGTGCCGATGATAACTACGCAAAATGGCCGAGGTGGTGGGTATTTGTACGTAAAACCTGCAGCGAGCAGCTTTTTGTAGGTAGCCGGGAAATGACAGACACGCAGGCCCACCTGAAAGGTGCAATGATATGGTGGAGAAAGTGCCGAATGTTGTAACACTTCCGTCCGTAACGTGCTGCTAGCCGTGGAGTACGGGCACTTGTAAGGCGGTTGCCAGTTTCATTTATGGGTTAAAGGCGCTTCAGTCTGGAACCGCGCGACCGCTACGGTCGCAGGTTCGAATCCTGCCTCGGGCATGGATGTGTGTGATGTCCTTAGGTTAGATTGGTTTAAGTAGTTCTAAGTTCTAGGGGACTGATGACCTCAGATGTTAAGTCCCATAGTGCTCAGAGCCAACAAGAGAGTTTCATTTATCGAAGTGTGCTTTTGGGAGCAGATTCACTGTTTTCACACCTTGTTGACTCGTTGACCTCGAACTGCTTTGAAATGAGGCACTTCGGCCTAGTGCGATCGCCACAATAACTGTCTGCGTGAGTTCTTCCTCTTGCTTATTTCTTTTTACTAATTACAGGAACTAACACCAATTATAAATAGTCACAGTCGAAGTCTTTCATTTCACACTCATTATCTGAGGAACATGATTAGTGCTTACTGGCGCATCCGTGGGCACGTGTCCTTACACTTCACTAATATGAAGGCGGCGCAGAGTTTGGCACACTAGACTCGCATTCGGGAGGATGACGGTTTAAATCCCCATCCAGCCATCCAGATTGGCAAAGGATGGGGACGGAAATCGACCGTGTCCTTTCAAAGCAACAGTCCCAACATGTGCCATAAGCGGTTTAAATAAATCACGGAAAATCTAAATCTCGGTGGTCTGACGTCGATTTATACCGTTATCCTCCAGAATATGAGTCCATTGTCTTAGCAACTGCTCCACCCCGCTCGGTTTGGTGGTTCGAGACTGGTTGGAAGCCCTATATCTTCCCGTAGCATCTCAGTAGCATCTCTGTAGGCGATAAATAGGAGGGACTGGAAAGGTCAGTCAAATATTTATACAGTCTTCAAGCCGTTTGTGGTGTGGATTGCAGTAAGGGGACTTGCACCACCATGCTGCGATGTGCCATGTCGTACGCTGGTCATGAAAGGTGTAACAATAGAGTTTACTTCTCATTCTTGCTACATGCTGCCGAACATTCAGCCTCTCTTCAGCTACTACCAAATCAGTAGTTTTGTCATATATAATATTCCAGAAGTTAGAGAGTTACGTATCTCGGCTGCTTCGTGTGACGTTTCACCAGGTGTTCTATGGCCGCGGTGGAGTCGGTGCGATCGCCACATACAGAAGCAAGACTCATCGCTGAACAGCACTGAAGGCCACTCAGTGTTCTAGTTGACTGTGGCGCTGCACCATGTTGTCTATTGCCTGTGGTATGGCGCCAGCCGCATAAGACGCATGGCAATTCGAGATCTCAACCCAGCTTCCAAGAAACAGCCTTTCTAGCATCGTGGAGTGTTGTATTAAAGGAGACCTGGAGGAAATAGTAGCAGCAACAGCACACACTCATGTGGCGTTTGTGAAGGGTTATGCAGTGCCTCGACCAGCCCTGGGTTAACAAGGCTGGAGACATGCAAACAAACAGCTGAGGGGATTGATTTTAACTGAAACCAAGTCTCATATCTGTGTCGTGCCTGTTGCTGCAGTTGGGGGATAGAAATACACAAATCATGGTCTGAACCTGGACAGGAGGGCGATGGACAGATTGGGTGAGCATTCTGCAGAAAGTTTAAGGGAGGCAGGGCACATACTCGTACATAAAACAAAATCCTTGTGATTACTGTAATCAGAGAGATACATTGCTTAGGTTAGAGTCAGCTTACACGCAGACAGCATTGAAAGAAATTAGAGCAGAACGGGACCATAATATATGTAACAGTTTCCAGAAAAGTAAAATTAGTTTATGGATTTCTAGCATGCTGGATTAATTGCAGCCGGCTGGTGTGGCCGTGTGGTTCTAGGCGCTTCAGTCTGGAACCGCGTGACGGCTACGGTCGCAGGTTCGAATCCTGCCTCGGGCATGGATGTGTGTGATGTCCTTAGGTTAGTTAGGTTTAAGTAGTTCTAAGTTCTAGGGGACTGATGACCACAGATGTTAAGTCCCATAGTGCTCAGAGCCATTTGAACCATTTTTGATTAATTGCAGGACAACAACTTGTGTTAACCAGTTTGATATCGAAACAGTGATTGACTTTTTATTTAATTGATGACTAGTTTCGGGTTACCTGAACCCATTTTCAAATCATCTTGCGAGACGGAAAATTAAAATTATAGTTTTATCCAATGAACTGTTAATAAAAATATTGAGTGCATATAACAAGCTAGAGAACGTATTGTACCAGGATATACGCACCAGGCAGCCAAAATAACATTTTCAGAAATAGCATATAAACTATTTAAAAGCTACACATATACGATATTAAAGTCAAATTTAACCATGAACAGTGACAGAACACACATATAACTGATAGTCCACTTCTTCAGTTGCCACAAGGAAATCTCAGGAAGAGGGCGCCTTATCAGGATATAAGGAACATCTTTATCACAACGTCCAACGATCACAGATAAAACAATTAATACAATAAAAGGACACGTCAACTAATATACTTAAACTCGTTAAAAAGTTGTAGTGTGGTTGTTGATTTGTACTTTTATTGTATTAACTGTTTTGTTATTGATGACTAGAAGTTGTAATAAAGACATTTCCTACATCCTGATAGGGCACCCCTTACCTGAGGTTTCCGTCTGTCAGCGGAGGAAGTAGACTACCAGTTATATGTTTATTCTCGCCTTAACACGGTTTATATGCTATTTCGGAAAATAGTGTTTTGCCTGTCTGGTGCGTACACTGATCAGCCGAAACATTATGACCACTGCCTACCGCGGCGTTGGTTTGCCGCCTCTGATGGTGTTGCGGGCACGTGACGCGTAACATAAGCATGTAAGCGGAGGATCACCCTAGTGAAAATATAGGCAGCATTGAGTTTAGCGACATTGACAAAGGCAGATTATTGTTCCACAGAGCCTGTGAATGAGTATGTCGAAACTGGCGAAGATGGTCGAATGTTCATGTGCTACTCTCGTGAGCATCTACGGAAAGAAGTAGAATGACAGTGAAACTACCACTAGGCGCTAAACGGTTGGATGTCCACGACTCTTCACAGAACGTGACGTTCAAAGTCTTGTCCGCCCTATAGAGGAGAATAGATGGTGATCTGTGACATCTCAGCCGAAAGAATACGATGCTGGTGCACGCACAAGTGTTTCGGAGCACACCGTTCGTCGTACATTGTTGAACATGGAGCTCGGCAGCAGACCACTCCTACGTGTTCACATGTTGAACCGACGACATCGTCAATTACGATTGCAGTGGGCGCGGGACCATCGATATTCTACCGTCGGCCAATGGAAACGTGTCGGCTCTTCGAGTGAATCACATTTTTGCTACACTAGGTCGACTGTCGTCCCCAAAAACGTCGTCATCGAGGTGAACGGCGGCCCGAAACGTGCATCGAGCCACTGACGCAGGTTGGTGGGAGCAGTATTATACTGTGGGAGACATTCTCCTGCCCTTGCATTGGACCTGTGGTAGACACGCTGACAACTGCGAACCACCTGCATCCCTTCATGCTTGATGTTTTCCCCGACGGTGATGAAATCTTTCAGCAAAACTCCCCGTGTCTCGGAGCCAGCACTGTTGGACAAAATTGTAATTTTAACTTTCCGTCTCGCAAGCTGATTTGAAAATGAGTTCAGTCATCAAGTCAGTCATCAATTAAATAACAAGTGATCTTACAACTTTGGCTGATTCTACGCAACAGGAACCCATGTTTTAAGTGTAAGTTAAAAGAAGTGGTGTGGGTGATGTATATATAGAAAGAAATGCTAATGTCAAATTCAATTCGTATATCGAACTGGTAAAATTGTTTCACTAGAACATCATGGGGCTGAAAAGCAAGTTACATGAACTCCCTCTATGTCTAGAAGACGTGAAAAATTCTGGAGTGATAGCTTTTCTGTGTCTGAACGCTACAAGACTGCAGGGATGCCGAAGTTAAATTTCAGGGATTATAGATTGGTTGGTTGATTTGGGGGAAGGGGACCAAACAGCGAGGTCGTCGGTCCCATCGGATTAGGGAAGGATGGGGAAGTCGCCAATGCCCTTTAAAAGGAACCATACCAACATTTGCCTGAAGCGATTTAGGGAAATCTCGGAAAACCTAAATAAGGATGGCCGGACGCGGATTTAATCCGTCGTCCTCCGGAAT
The DNA here is from genome assembly GCF_023864345.2 of Schistocerca serialis cubense. Lineage (NCBI taxonomy): Eukaryota > Metazoa > Arthropoda > Insecta > Orthoptera > Acrididae > Schistocerca > Schistocerca serialis. Next base: position 934,427,785 of record NC_064640.1, on the reverse strand, counting down.
GCGAGTCCAGTGTGCTAACCACTGGGCCACCTCGCTCGGTCGGAATATAGGCTAGCATCATTTTCTTGTTGAGCCAACATGGAGAAAGGAGGAATCGCAACATGTGTAAAAGTTGAACACAAAGTCAAAAATATGAAACAAGCACTTCTTGTGTGGATAAGCATTAAGAAGTGTGTGATTGTGAGTTATTACTGCAGAATACTTCTCTGGTAATTGTAACAGACTACAGATGCGCTCTAGCAAACTTTCAGCTATTTATGAGATATCTAAATGCATTATTGAGCGACCTGTCAGATAACAAGAAGCAGTTAGTAGTTTGTGGAGTTTTCCCTGTCGATTTCTTAAAAGATACGAACAGGAAAAATGAAATGGATCATTATCTGGATGTTTCAATCTAATTTGAGTGCTCAGTTTTCTAACTAGTGTTCAGGAAGATAGTAGGAAGCTGATTGATAACAATTTTATAGATAGTGCTCAGGCTGAAACAATTAATGTGTACCCATTTGTCAATGGTCTAGCTGATGATGATGCACAATTAATGGAAATAAACAGTATAGCAACTTACAGCCGTGAGGCAGGCTTGTACAAAGTAAGGCTTAGTAATGAGAACAGGAACCCATGTTTTAAGTGTAAGTTAAAAGAAGTGGTGTGGGTGATGTATATATAGAAAGAAATGCTAATGTCAAATTCAATTTATTCCACGGTAAATCTGTCTCAGTATTTGAAACTCGCATACCTAAAAAGTTGTCCAGAAAATCCATCATAAAGAAAAAACAAGTAAGCCATGGATAACTAAAAGAATTCAAATCTCATGTAAGAAACAGAAGGTAATTTATGCTAAGGCAGGATAAATCAAAAACTTACATTATTTGCACTCTACAAAAAATACTCTAATATTTTAAGGAACATCATTAAAATGTCAAGTTGTATATACATCCTGACACATTACTAATAATGCTGGTAATAAGATTAAAATTGCATGGGATATTGTCAAATAGGAGACAGGAAGGCCAGTCAGTGTACAAGACACCACAACAAACTAAATGACAATGTTGCGACAAATAATTCACAGGTTGCTAGTACTTTTACCAATCACTTTTTTAATGTAGCGCCAAAAATAGGATTAAATGGTTTAGTCAAAGAAGCAGGATAATATATTCAAAAAATCATTACATGAAACTTTAAGCAGCTAGAAGCAGCACCAACATCCTTCACTGAAGTTAATAGAATTCTAAAAATTGTAAAAAAAATAGGCAAATGCTCATATGGTGTTGATGGAATTTCAAACAGAATTATGAAAAATTGTTCTAACTCAATAAGTTATGTCCTCACGGATGTATGTAATGCGTAACTGGCACAGGGAATTTTTCCAGACAGATTAAGATATTAAGTTGTTAAGTCTCTTCATAAGAAAGGTGAGAAGAAAGATTTAAATGATCATCGCCCAATTTCTTTCCTTACTGACGTATCTTTCCAAAATATTCGAAAAAGTAATGCACTCAAGAGTAGTCTTACATCTAAGTAGAAACAGTTTACTTAGCACATCACAGTTTGCATTCGAGAATGGTTTCGTGACGGAGAATGCTGTTTATGCATTCATTTACCAAAATTACATGTCTTAAATAATGAAATATCGCCAGTTGGTATTTTTGTGATTTTTTTCAAGGCAGGGGAGATCATATTACATTCTTAGAAAAACGCAAGTTTTATGGAGTTTGTGATTTTACAGAGGGTTGGTTTGAATCACACTTAACAAACAATGCAGAAAGTTGTGTTGATTAGTTCAAACAATGTTGGAAGGGTATAAGATGTTAGTGACTTTGAAGAAATCACATATGGAGGCCCACAAGGTTCAATTTTTGTCAACTCCTATTGCTTATATATGTGAATAACATTCCACATAACATTCAACAAATAGGATCGGTTCTTTTTCAGACAACACTAGTACTATAATAAATCTGATTAGAGAGAAAGCCACAGAAGAGACTGTAAATGATGTCTTTCAAAGAATTATTAAGTGGTTCTCTGAAAATGGACTCTCCTTAAATTCTAAGAAACGACACTATACTGTGTTCTGTACAACAGAGTAATACTAAGAACTGATGTAGCACGTGAAGAGGAGTCAGTAAATAGTGTAGAATTCTCCAATTGTTTGGGTGTGTATGTTGAAAACTTGAACCGTAAGAAGCATAACTCAGGTTCTCAAACAATTAAGTTCGGCTACTTTTGATATTCGTATAATTGTCAGTCTTGGAAACAAATGACTCAACCTCCTGGCATATTTTGCCTATTTCCACTCAAAAATGCCGTAAGGAATAATTTTCTGGAGTGACTCGGCGCAAGAAAGAACGTATTGATTGCACAAAAGTGAGCAGTAAGAATAATATGTGGTGTCACCCGCGGTTTTCCTGTGGATACCCCTTCTATGAGTTAGCCACTTTAACTGCACCGTCACTATACGTACTTCATGAAGTTCATCATAAAAAATTCATTACAATTTGAGTAGAACAGTGGTATCCATATCTACAACACTGGAGGAAAAAGTGACTTCATTACCCATTATTAAAGCTGTCAGTAGTTCAAAAACGAGTTCTGTATGCAGCAACAAATTTTTTGATCATTTGCCCAATGTCTGGCAGGTAGTAAAGCAAGTATCGAAATGTAACCTAAAATCATGCCTCATGGATGACTCCTTATATTCGGTGGACGAATTTCTATTTAAAAACTTATAGCCTGTATACAAAAATACCTTGTTTTAAATGCAGTTGGATACGTAGGAGTGAAAGATGTGTTCAATAATGTTGTCATTAATCATGTAGACGTATTCCGTAAACCGATTAGTTCCACATCATTTCGATGAAAGACTCGTGCGGAGGACCTATGGAACACGTACCTAACTAACTAAGCAACTCGACTGTTCGCTGTGGCACTCTGGCTGCATTTCAGCTGTTGACATCAGTCTGTCGGTCAGGGTCAGCAGAACAGTACTACTATTTTGTCTTGCTGTGACCCTTCAGGACATACCACCGACTACCCTTCCTGCCACACGCTTGTCCATCTCGTCACCACTCGTTCTGCAGTCGTTGCACTACCGTCAACTGTCTGCGCTATTTGTCGATGTCCTGATCCCATGTTCTTCAAGCTGGTGATTCGACCTTTCACACGAGACTTACAGATAACGATATACTGCACGGGCAATTTCTCTGGGCATGCTATGTTGCGATCTCCTCCTGAAAAGTTCCAGTAATATTAGACCTATCCAATACTTATCATGTACTCACACCATTTCTGATCTAAAGGAATGACTTTCTGTACTGAAAATGCTCGCATATGGACGAAATTTTAATCAGTGTACCCCACAGGCGTGGAAATACGAGAGTACCAGTTTGGTAGTGTTCGGTCCAGATCTTGGTGGTGTAATAATGTCCATTTCCGTCAGTGTAGTTATTTTCCCAAGTCTTTTGAAGAACATACCATTTTTAATCAGTACGTGTGCTAACTTGCAGTTGCGACGTCCGCTCAATCGTTTCAGTTTTTAATTGAATGAAGTACGGCAACAAATCTATCGAGCCCACCTCTCTTTAGCCGTTCCCTCACCATCGCATTCATCCTAGACAGCAAAATTTTATACGTATTATTACATTTATACCGAAACTGCAAAAAAGGAGCAAACTGCTTTTTGTCACCGAAGGTGTATGCCTTTTTAAAGTGTCGATTACCCTGGAAATCAATTCTTATGATTTACTGTGCCAGCACAGTAAAAGTTTGACAACTGTTCCCGATATTTCTTTGATAAGAGCCATTTAACCACATGTCGATGTAGCTACCCCTGATCTGTTCAGTTGTAAGGAACAGTGTTTCTAATACAGCGAACTGCTGCAGGAACGCCGGCCGGAGTGGCCGAGCGGTTCTAGGCGCTACAGTCTGGAACCGCGCGAACGCTACTGTCGCAGGTTCGAATCCTGCCGCGGGCATGGATGTGTGTGATGTCCTTAGGTTAGTTAGGTTTAAGTAGTTCTAAGTTCTAGGGGACTGATGACCTCAGTAGTTAAGTCCCATAGTGCTCAGAGCCATTTGAGCCATTTTTTGTTGCAGGAATTTGTACACGGACAAGTTGGTAACAAGTGACTCCTTACTCCATTTGTTTATGAAATGAGGGAACTGTGCGTGTTAAAGTCACTGTAAAAGGGACTGAGGTAAAACGGAGTTCTTTGCGTGGCTTTGAAAATAAAGGATCTCGCAAATAAAGAAGAATATAAGTGTTTCATTTTTACCTTTGCTTATGACGCAGGGCTTAATCACTTTGAATTTCAAATTCCCGTCATCATTGGAAGTATTTTGAAATTTTCGTTATCCGTCCGTTACCTCGATAGCTGTGATAAGATCCTGACAACGTTGTGGAGTGTTAAAAATAGATTCGTCGTGGATGCGCCACGCGATGAACAGAGCGGCATCGGTGGAGTACTTTCTGCGGTGTGGCCGAGGTCCCAACCAATGCCCATGTCATGCACGCAGAACTCACATCTCAGCTGATAAGCGGGTACAACTGATGCCATTTTCACAGTTCTCAACATTATTTTATATCGCCTAAGAAACTGTTTATTGTTTTCGTTTCCTCTTAGCACATAAAAAATCGCACTTTGCTCTTTTCCAGTGTACCACTACACTGATCCTGCTACGTAGTGAGTTTATGATAACAGCTGGTTATGAGTAGGACCAACAGTAGTTAGTAAACCAGCCATTTTTATTTTCGAACTTTCTGGGTATGAGGTGGAACGTGACAACAGATTTTTTTTTTTTTTAATAATCGTTTTCCCGATTTTCATTGACTTGAGTGTTTTATATGTTTACATTAATCTTTATCTTTATTCAGACTGATTGAAAGACACACACAGACACACACACACACACACACACACACACACACACACACACACACACACACACAGAGAGAGAGAGAGAGAGAGAGAGAGAGAGAGAGAGAGAGAGAGAGAGAGACTTTTCTGTACATTTACAATTTTGAACTATGTATCCATGTCGGTCTCTCATTTCTTGAACTCCAGTAGAGTTTCCATGGTCGATCTGTCGTCTCATTGCAGTCATTCCTCCAGTCTTTTCACCTATCCTGACACTCGTAGTAATTCCCAGTGTCCGTCTTTCCGTTGCTCACCGAGCAATCCTCAGTTTCTGAATGGTTTTTGTATTAAAAATTCATAGCTAAACTGCCGTAATTCCCGTTTCAGTCATATCGGAAGGTCGCATTTGAGCACCCTATTTCGTTTACTAACAGCACTCGAGATCGTTTTTACTCGTTTGTCTGTTTCTTTTGTACTATTTTATTTTTGATGTTACTTTGGTCATATTCTTAATGATTTTCAAGCATAACACACCAAGTTTTTCCACTCGTCGTTGTTGCACGTAAGCTACTTTACAGGTAAATATTACACTATCATCAGTTAAATGATGATTCATGTACGATCATGTAACACTTAGACGTTCATTTCCGAATTTAAGGACCTGTGAACTTCCTCTTGGAGTGATTAGGATATTTTTTGTGAAATTCCTCTTTGACTGATGAGGATAGTTTTGTGATAAGGAACCTCCTAGCCTGACTCAAATTTTGATTCTGAGTTTCTATCTTGCTGAACTTTAATGGCAGCTGTATTATTGACGAAGTTTAGTATAGTAACTGAGGTTGTATCTGCGCCAAATCACCCGACGTGCGTCAGTAAAAATTTTGTTGGAACTTAGTCATAAGCGTTCTGAAAACTTTGGTTGCTGACTGATACTCATTGTTCCGTTCTGCCGTTTCGTTCCCGACATTGTGCTATATTCATTTATAAAGCCAGCTTTTTGCTTTGGCTTATTAAAATCTACGGTCAATGTTTTTTCTATGCGGTTAATCATAATTTTAGTGAATAACGTGTACATTACGGATTGGAGGCTTAGCCGTACACAGCTTTCTGTGCCTTGTCTCTCTCTTGTTCCATTTTTGGGGAATTTAATTACTATTCAGACAGATCTTCGCCCCCTCAAATAGCGTTATAATCCTCATTTGACGTTACGTCTGGAATCTCACTATTTTGTTATTACTAACTGAACGTCTGTTTCTGATTCATTCATCTATACTTCCGTTTCTCATTCGTCTGTTGAAATGTACAAATATTGAAAGGAATCCTGGAATGCTAGTACAATTTTCTCTCTTGTTTTTAGCTGCCGCCTTATCTGCCATCTTAGCTGATGTAACTGAACTTTCTGTTTTGTTTTCTTCGTTCTTTTACTGTTAAAATTGTTTCTCATTCAAAATTTTCATTGTTCTCTTATCTTATGGAAGACAGTTACGAATAGTTTTACTTAATCTAGCACATTCTGTCATGTTCAATTTATCTCGCAACGTGTTCTTGGTCGTGTAATTGTGTGACGAAGCAAAGATTTTCACTGTTGAGCTAGTTGAGTAATATGTCGGTTTCGGTACGCTTGTGTGAACTGTCTTGGGACGGCACAATTGTGAGCGTTGCGGGCGGTTCCCCGGTACCGGCTGGTCGGCGCCAGCGTGACTTAAAAGCGCACAACTGTCTCGTTCTCTTCCCTAACAGTGCCAAACCCCTAGCAAGTTCCCACCGTCGGCTAGCTTTGTCACCAACACCGTTAAACGTATTTTTAGAATAAGGAGAATGTCATAACAAGCAGTAATTTCCTTTTTAATAGTAAAGTAGGTTCTGGTTCTTCGTCTTTTTCCACGTGACTACGGTACTGTGCAATTTACATTAACGTGGTTGGTAGAGGTTTCACAAAACCACTTTCAGACTATCTCTCTCGAATAGCACGTGGGGAAAAATGAACACCTAAATCTTTCCATGCGAACTCTAATTTCTCTCATTTTATCGTGATGGTAGTTTCGCCATATGTAGGTGAGGGTCAATAAAATCTTTTCGCATTCGGAGGAGAAAGTTGGCGATTGAAATTTCGTGAAAAGATCGTGCCGCAACAAAATACACCTTGTTCTAATTATCGCCAGCCCAACTCGATTATCATATACGTGAAACATTCTCCCCCATTTCGTGATAAAACAAAACGATCTGCCCTCTGTCAATTCTATATCGTAAGGATCCCATACAGCGCAGATATACTCAAGAAGAGGACAGACAAACGAAGTGTAAACAGTCTCTCTAATAGATTTGTTACCCCTTCTAAGCGTTCTGTCAGTAAAATGCAGTCTTTTGTTCGCTGTCCCCACAACATTTTCTTTGTGATGGTTCCAATTTAAATTGTTCATAATTATAATCCCTAGGTATTTAGTTGAATAGACAACCTTTAAATTTCTATAATTTATCGTGAAACCGAAATTTAACGGAATATTTTTTCAGTGCTATTGTTAAGGGCCTCACATTTTCTTTTGTTTAGTGTCAGTTTCCACTTTTTGCACCATGCATATATCTTGCGCAAATCACTTTTTGGTTCCTATTGATCTGAGTAATTTGCTAGAGTATAAACGACTGTATCATCCATACACAATCTAAAAGGGCTGGTCGGATCGTCTTCTAAATCATTTATATAAATTAAGAACATGAGTGGGCCTAGAACACTTCCTTGCGGAACCCAAGATATCACTTCTGCTCCACTCGATGACTTCCCGTGAATTACTGCGAACTGTGATTTCTCTGACACGAAATCACGAATCCAGTGGCACAACTGAGACGCTACTCCACAGGCATGCAATTTGATTAGACGTCGCATGTGAGGGACGGTGTCAGAAGCCTTCTGGAAATCTAGAAATATAGAATCAACTTGAGACCTCCGGTAGCACTCTTTATTTGGTTTGAATAAAGAGCCAATTGTGTTTCACAAGAATATTTTTTTGACTCCTTGCTGACTTTGTCAATAGATCGTTTTCTTCGAAGTATTTCGTAACTTTCCGTTAGTGTGTGGATCATACCTTACATCATGTACATGACAAGTAAACTACGCAACAGACTCAAGGCGTCTTAGATGAGCCTGTGTGCCTATTGGCCTGTTTGCATACCAGATATACATCTCAGCTGCTTTCTAGTCGATGTTCACTCCTTCATGCGCCGTGTAATGTGAGCTTAAGACCGTATTACTCAACTGAGGTCTAGAGTCTAGGCGATCATTCACTCGTTCGCGCATGATGTAAATGGGCTAGTCTAGCGAACGTGAAAAGTAGAGTTCGCAGTTGAGTTACAATAATATTATAACTGTAAAGTTGTGTGCACTTCAATTACGCACTCTCCTATCACTTGCAAGGATATGTAAAAGTCAAGGTGTATATCCTGTGAGCTTATTAAGTATGCTAGACGCTTGCGGGTAAGAGTGTATTTGCTAGCCCTTCCGGAAAAGAAATACTCCTGTTTTTTTTCCCGAATAGTGACATGTGATGTGACAATACAGTGATCATATCTCTGTGCAGTAGCCAGGAGCTGATGGAAAGCCAAAACAGGTGAGTCGTCCGAAAAATATGATGTCAATCTGGTACAAGATTTTTAGTGTTGTTCATCGGTTCAAGTGATCTTTGAAATGATGTTATTATAAGGGATTTATCATTTCATTCTGGTCACGAAGTTGTTTGATTATTGCGTGAATTACTTTAAAAAATTGCTACATCCAGGACAGTCGCGAAAACAGCCTCACCTTCCTTTTTCCGATGTAGCGCTGGTATTTGACGAATGAAGGAGCTGTGAGTTAAGTGCTGCTGGGAGCTCTACTCTCATCCTAACCACAAGACTATATAGGTGAAAGGAGCATGAGAGATGTGCATAAATAACGTGGTGTACTGGTAGAAAGGACGGCCGTGTGCTGCGGTGCCACGCGCGGTCTGGGTGGAGCCGACGGATAACGACACAATTGGGAAGGCGTGGTTACCGACCAGCATCCCGCTTCCTGCTCACGCCAAACTAATCCTACTTGCCACGGTGGCTGCTGTCAGGAAATCATGCTGCTGGAGAAAGTGACAGCAGCCTCACACTTCGCTCAGTATTTCCAGTCGTCTTCTCGCTGAACGGTGTGTCTGGCTTGGACTCGAACTCAGCTAGCTGCGGCCTATCAACTGAGTTCTCACAACGCCTGTCTTAAATCGACTCTAAACGCAATCTCCGGTATTTGAGAAAAATGAAAATTTTTTGCTGTTTATGTCGTATGTTTCCCGGTTAGATTATCTTTGCGCATTTTGGCAGCACAGTGTCATCAACAAGCGTCTATTTATCGTCTTGTGTGTAATGTCTCACAACATCGTGGCCGTATCCAGCTACTTTTTCGTCATTATGTACATGTATTCTGATCTAAAGGAAGCATCTTTACTTTACAGAATACGTGCTATTTGCGTAATTAAATCTCCGCATTGGTGGAATTTACTGCAGCGTTATGTCGTATGGACAGTTGCAGGCATTGGTCGCTGCGTTATATACACCATACGAAGATACATTTATGCAATCCATTTAATGTGCTGCATATTGATGTTGCATTCAAATGGTATTTCGGTAGGAAACTAAGTTTGTATAGACTGCTGCATATTAACGTTGCATTCAGAGGGTATTTCGGGATGAAACTAAGTTTGTATAGACTCTCTTGTGCGAAATAACGCACAAATATATATTCCCTTTTTAATTGTGCTCGTGACACCGATATTAGTAACTATCAGAACATGGAGCAGTACACTGATAATTTTACATATTGGTACTTGCTGTGGGCGGCCGGTGTGGCCGAGCGGTTCTAGGCGCTTCAGTCTGGAACCGCGCGACCGCTACGGTCGCAGGTTCGAATCCTGCCTCGGGCATGGATGTGTGTGATGTCCTTAGGTTAGTTAGGTTCAAGTAGTTCTAAGTTCTAGGGGACTGATGACCTCAGATGTTGAGTCCCATAGTGCTCAGAGCCATTTGAACCATTTTTTACTTGCTGTGCAATATTGTCAGTATCCCGACATGTTATAAAGCTTAGGGAGGGCGACAGTTCAAACCCGCGTCCGTCCATCCTGATTTAGATATTTAGATTTTCCTTGATTTCCGTACATCGCTTAAGACAAATGCCGGGATGGTTCCTTCGAAAGGGAGCGGCCGCTTTCCTTCTCCATCCTTCCCTAATCCGAGCTTGTGCTCCGTTTCTAATGACCTCGTTGTCGACGGGACTTTAGACACTAATCTCCCCCTCCTCCTCCTGCTCCTTATAAAGCATGTTGAAAAGTGCCACTGCAGGCTGCCATGCATTTTATAGCTCGTGTAGACACATGATTTGTTACTAATTGATGCTCGTGTCTCCAGCAGCAGTCTACAACAACTGCAAAAGCGTTGTTGTTGATAGTGACATATTTGAAAATGTGCTGTAGAGGGAACAGATAATGAGACACACCAAATAAAGACGTGTAAATTTCCTAACACTTCCACCGTCCCACAACTGTGGTAGTTCCAAATTTTTTGAGAATAGAGCTGTGTTAGTACAGTGTTATCGCTTCAGAATGCTCCATATTATCACATCTTAAAGTATCCTTTTGAAATTCAATATATAAAGCAACCTTGGTAGAAACAAAACCAAAAAAAAAAGACACCAAGGCAGTGTCATTTTCTCGTTCAAAATCTTACTCTTGGTGACTCAGAGGATAATAGTTAGATTCCAAAGTAAAAATGTTATTATTGTTATAATATTTGTTGCCTTTAAGGCGACGTCAGCTCTTGCTGTGTTTTGTGTAGCACCATGGTTGAGTATGACTATATGGCCATGACAGGTGAAGGTCTGTCTGGAGTAAATTAAGCTTACACTGATGGATGCCTTACTAACATCTTACTGTAATTTTAAATCTGTCAATAAATACTCCGCGGTATCAAAATTTATGATCCTTTTTTAATATTTTTATATCTTTCTTGTGCCCGTGAAAGGTTGTCATTTGTCTTTCGAATGAGTGTTTCGACAGTATGTATATCACTTCGTCTATGAAAGTACCTCTCGTATTTCGTAAATCCTGATTTATTAGGAGATTTCTCTTTGCCAAATTTTTTATGATATTGGGTAAGAGGTCAGTAACAACAAGCTGTTTAAATAGGTACGTTCAGAGTCGCCTGAAGTTTATGCAAAGGATTCCCTCTGAGGGATTATTGCTCCAGAACAGTATCTGCAAATAAAGTAATGAATGGCTGTAAACAAAGCGAGTTATTATTTTGCTGAATATCAAACAGTCGTCTTTCTTTGTAGAAAACGGTAAATGTTTTGTTTAGTAGAATACAGCTCTCAGATCAGAGCTGTCTCCAGTAGATGCGTTTATTTTGCACAACTGGGCCGTGAATAATGCTCCGTCATCGCTATGTATCACTTCCAGCAGTGGACGTCGTGATGTGGTAATCAGGTCTAGATTGGAGTTGTCTTATGTCATCTTTCCTCCCATTCACTGAGCATCCCGCCGGAGATCGGAGAAGTTGCACATCACGCCAGATCTCATTAGCACGCCCGCCTTCTATCTTGCGCACCTCCCTTCCGTGTTACGCCACCCACTTCCAGACCTCGAGAGTCTTCTAGCACGTCGGTCGGACATGTAGTTCTCGCAGGAGTGGCTTGCCTTTGCGGTCCTACTTCACTTTCGTTTCCACTTCATTCATACAGCGGAGATAGCACAGTGTATGAACGCTCGGCTGCTCAGTGTAAGAGTTCGTTGTCATTCTTTTGCATCCGCTACTCCGCGTGTGTGCCAGGCGCTTTTCCTACACGAGTGGGCAGTTGCTCGGGAATAAGCATATTTTCAGGCACCGTTACCGCGAAGGGCAAGGTCCTTTAATACGGCATAATTACGAGCCAAGAGACCACATCCCGGAAACGTGCGCACTTGCACACCACGTTTGCGTACGTCTGCCACTCCACAAGGAAAAGTTTGTGTCTACACGCTTTAACAACACACAACACGTATGCGCAAACGTTGCTTTTCAATGTGAGAAAGGTCTTACGTTGAGTGCTCACGTTATCTGCGTCGTTCTGGAGTGATTGGGTAATCGAGGTCGAGGAACAGTTAATTAGTTGTCATTTATTTCCACGTTATCCGTGTTCGCATTCGGCTAGCCTTTTCATATTGGTATGCCCAACAGTCTACCTTTGAAGAAGTATAACCAACCGAGGTGATGCAGTGGTAGAGGAATTCAGATTTAGGTTTACCGTGGATACCCTAAAGTACGTAAGGCCAATATCAGTACAGTTTTGTTGAAAAGGCCACAGGTGATTTCCAACCCGATCCCTGTCCGATTCGAGCTTGTTATCGACAAGACGTCCAACTTAATCTTCCTTCCTTTTCAATAACTATAAGAAAGCTAGTCGCAAAGTTTTATTTATCACTTCGAACAAAAAAAGTTACGCGACTAGTTTTTTGTTTATTTGCAGGTAAGTTCTTGGTACACGTTGAAATCCCCGCGCCGCACGCCACTAGAGGAGACAAAACAAAATTGTGCAAACAGTAGATAAACTGGTATATCATTAGGCAACAGCGAAAATGTTATAGCTGTGTGAGCCTGGGAGGGCCAAAGGAGTCTTCGGACTCGGCTTGACGTAGCTGTAACATTTCCGTTGCAGCCGAAAACGCATTACCGCACTGTACTCGACTTCATCGATGGGCTGCTACGGTGATGTGGCGAGTGTGTAGGACTACCAACGCTGCAGACATGGACATGCAAACAAATAAAACATTTATTACGTAATTTTATATTTTCGCTGTGATATCTAAAACGTAACTACTACTACCCCTCGTACATGGGAAAGTAAACGACGCTATAGTCTCGTAGTTGCATAACTTTTCTCTTGTAACGTATACGGCAAGTAGTACTTCAGGAAGGCGACGTAATGCCGATAAAGAATGTACAGTTTTGAAGGTGTTGATTTGTGTAAATCCCTTAGAAAAGGAGTGACAAGTGCTAACGTTCGAAGGCGGAAGATGAAAATACCCGCCGTCCGCGAAGCGAAGCAGGTCGCGAGCTACTTTTCGGCCATGCAAAGCACGTGGCGTCGCACTCTCGTGCCGGCGACACAAGTGGGGCACCTCGTCACACGTTTCGTGATGGCACGATCGCAAGTACCATACACACATTTCTGTAGACGCTTCACTTTCGTTACCAACTTGAATAGTTGTTTACAGCGTTGTCGGTCAGAATTAAGTTCTTCTTTTTGTTCCGATTAGCCTATAGCTCAGATTGGAACAACAAACTAGAGGGTTTCATATTCCATCTAAGATTAGTCCTAAATTTATTTTCAAGACTCAATAGAAATACCATTTCCGGTAGTGTTTTTTGCGTGCAAAGAGTTCCAAATTGCACCATCTTTTGGATTCCAGACTAAGTTTAAGTTCCTCCGTAACTTACTGGATAAGTCAGTTCGTAAATCACAGAAACACAAGTGCACACTGTCTCCAATGGGTGAACACCTCGTCAAACACTACAATATTCAAATCGATCTGTGAGCTGACAACATTTTTTATAAGGAAAGCATATAGATCTTCCTCAAAGTTTTTCTAAATGTAAGACTGGTTTCTAAAAATGGTCCAAATGGCTCTGAGCACTATGGGACTTAACTTCTGAGGTCATCAGTCCCCTAGAACTTAGAACTAATTAAACCTAACTAACCTAAGGACATCGCACACATCCATACCCGAGGCAGGATTCGAACCTGCGACCGTAGCAGTCGCGCGGTTCCAGACTGTAGCGCCTAGAACCGCTCGGCCAGACTGGTTTCTAATTCAGCGTGTTATGTAGGAGACTTTTCAGGTGAAAGACATGACACGTAGCGTACAAGAAAACTGTGTCACCCTATCACGAGACGCTCGGTATTACTTTAGAACTGGAACTAAGTACGACATTCTTAACAAGTGAATAAACGCAGGTGTTCTGTTGATGAGTGGACGCATCCGTTCCAAAAGCGAATCGAATGGTTGAGCGTGTCATGTGATCGAATATCGTCAAACTTTTTACCGTCGTCGATTTGACAGTCGAGCCCAGCACGGGCAACAAGCCCGATATCAGGGCGTTTGATCGCGGCCCTACGCGTGGTGCACTTTATCTCCAAAGTCGTAGCGGCGTTGGATTTCCAACGTATGCTGTAAATGGCTCTGAGCACTATGGGACTTAACATGTGAGGTCATCAGTCCTGCGGCCGTAGCACCAGCGCGGCTCCGGACTGAAGCGCCTAGAACCGCTCGGCCACAACGTATGCTTAACCGCGGCCGTGAGCAATGAAGTTTTGATGACTGGGCACACTGCAAATTTTCGTGAATTATAAAAGCAGACAGACGGAGGACAGTAGTGCAAATCACTCGTCATTTCAAATTTGGACTGTTTTGGCGGTCAGCAGCCATTGAGACCATTCACCGCCCATGCCAAGAGGGCACCGTGCAGGACAGTTGGTGGACGTATCCCAGTATGGCGTATGTTAATGTGGGATTGTGTTTCACCAGCAAGTGATGAACGAACCTAATGTCTGACTACAACCAGATCGCAGGAGACCTGAAGAGTGTAGATACTGCACCATTCTGTTACTCCCGGACTGTATCAGAATGGTTTGAGGAACACTCCGCGAACGTAAGGGTTGAGATATATTTCCAGGTCAGATGACGCAAGAGGTACTGAGCACATGTGGGATGCCACCAAGCTAGGACTGCGCGCCCATCTGTGAGCTGTCTTGTATCAGGATGTGTTACTCGTGCATACGATACAAATATGCATATTAAACGGTTTGCTGGATAGACTCGAGAAGACAGGTCTTGGTGAAACACGAACAAATAAATAAATAAATGTGTATATAAATATTTAAATGAATGTATAATATAAATGTTGGCAAATGACGCAGTTGTATATAAGCAACATCGTTAGTAAACTGTTGTCACATGTAGAGATCAGCGTCCGGAGAAAAATAAGGGAGCAGAACCTTAATGTGCGTAAATAGAAGAAAGACTCGGTGTAATATGGCTATATCATCAGTGCCTAGACGTTGGAATCGGTCTATAATGCATATACATATCATTTAATACATATACATGCCGATCGGTCTAAGGCGCTGCAGTCATGGACTGTGTGGCTGGTCCCGGAGGAGGTTCGAGTCCTCCCTCGGGCATGGGTGTGTGTGTTTGTCCATAGGATAATTTAGGTTAAGTAATGTGTAAGCTTAGGGACGGATGACCTTAGCAGTTAAGTCCCATAAGATTTTACACACATTTAAACACATACATATACATATAATTTTAGATGAAACGACCACATAAATTTAGGTGTGGGGGAGCCAGATACCAGACTGAGATTTATCGTAAGGCAGTTTAATTAATCTACGAATAATTTCGCTTATAAAACGGTCGTTAGACCTAGTCTAGGGTATTTATCGTCGATCTGGAATCCCCACCTAGCTGGATTAATGGAAAAAAATGGAGACAACTTGAACAACTGCGCGAATAATCACAGGTTTGTTTATCGAGCGTCACGGAAAAAGTTTAACAAATTAGTAAGATACGCTATAAAAACGCGTTGTAAATTGCCATGGCTGTTGCCCTAAAAATTTGTAGACCCCACGTTGTAATGTAAGTCAAGAAACGTACTGCTTTTTCCAGCGTCTTTCAAGCCAGTAAAATGAAACTGGAGTTTACAAAGAGAGGCGACGCGAATGTAATAGAAATTGACGATGAAAAAGGCAGGAGCAACGGTACCGATAGGATATGTGCACTTCGCAAGGAAACGTATATTTATAAGTCTGCAGACTTTCACAGTCGTTGTCACTGAAGGCAAAATCTTCTAGGTTGTTAGGCCGCGTCATGTTCCTCATCAATTTTTTCGTACACTATCCTCGATTCGATCTCTCTGTTTGGATCTCCAGCGTCGTCTGGTGTTCCCGGTTAGCTGAACATAGTCAAAGACCAGTGGCGCGTTCACTTTATAGCGGGTTTTCTTACACTTGTTCTGAAGAAGTGGGGTTATTGGGTAACATTTTCCGGCCGCTGCTGGTGGCCATCGTCACTGTATAAGTAGCGGAACAAGCAAGGCAAGAGAGGACGAAGGTTTATTAAAATATTACAGCCTCCTCTGCGCAGTACGGCAATAACATCTTGCTAAATAGGCACACTTCCCCTCTCTTACTTTGCCTCTTTCGCTATCCAGTGACGATGGCCTGCCAACAGTAGCCGGAAATATTTCACTCAATAACTCCACTTCTTCAGAACAAGCGCAGGAGAACTCCTTGTTATAAGCGAACGCGACACAGGTCCTTGACAGTATTCAGCTAACCGGGAACATCATACAATTCTGAAGATCCCGTCAGAGGGGTCGAAACGTCGACTGTGTAAGAAGATATTGAAGAGGAAGATGACGCGGGCTAGCAATCAAGAATATTTTACCTTTAACGACAACGGCTACGAAAGCCTGCAGACTTATATAATATACGTTTGCTTGCGGAGTGCGAATGTAGATGTAGCCTCGAATATGGCACGAACTAGTGTGCGCGACTCTTCCCGTTAGCAGCAGCAGCGCTGAAGCTGCGGCCGTGGCGAGATGTCGCTGCGTTCTTGTGGACGCAGACGAGTGAGTAACGGAGGATCACCGAACCCAGGGTCACTTACCTCGCGCTACAGCTGCCGGCGGCTTCGCTCGCTGCCTCTCACATCGCCTTCCAGTTCGGCGCTTCTTCTGTTTACAATATTTCCTTTTGAATTCGGTTACGTGTTTCTTCTGGCTCTTAGTTCCTATTGGATGCACTACTTTCAGCTATAATTCGGTCATTTAACACAGTAATACCAAAGTGGAGTGCTAGAGTTCCAAACTATTTTCAACTTTACAACGATGCATTAGAGTGTGTTGTGACGACTGTGACACTCTCTCGCTTATCCCGTTGCCTGGTGCCAAAGGAACGTGACTACTAAGCACAAGTTTAGCGTTAAAACGTAGTGTAACGTGATAAGCTAGGCCCCTCTCCTCCTTACCTCAATGTGAGTGTCACTTACGTAAGTTATTTCTGTGTAAATTATTGGACGATTTCATAAAGCTATACTCTTTCAGGCATTAAACGTATTAACATAATTTGACCAGTGTCACAGAGAGGAAAGTCTGAAGATTTTACAACAGACAGTAGATTCCCTGTCTGTAAGCCGTTGTATGAAACGACGGTCGTCCAGTTGGTCGTGCCATTCTCGCCAAGCCATCTCAAGCGGATCTAACAAGTTGTTTCCGTGGCTACAACAATGCGCTTTTTCAGTTACGAGAAACAGATGAAGACATCACAGTATCCCACTCCGGTAGAGTAATCATCACGTCATCGAAAATGAGTTTACGAATTTATCTGTAGGGATAAAAAATTTTCAAGTATACAATGTGAATAACACGAGCTTCCTGTGATCCAACAATTTATCGCCTTTCTATTTTTAGTCAACAGATTACTAGGCTTCCTAGAAAATTTGTTATACGATCGTACAATTTCGGTCCAAGAGCGTTACCAAGTATGTAAACTACAAATAGCAGATACACAGTTTATTAGCGTCAAATAAGAATTAAACGCAATGTGTATCAGCTCTCAAAATATGCTAGGAAAATAATAACTTGCTCCACAGAAGATTGGCAGTAGTACATTATACCATACAGATGTTTACTTCTGTGTAAATTTAATTAGCGTCCATCGTCGTACTTGTGACTATACGTAATAGTTATAAAATTGACAGTGTTAGGTTAGTTATTATGGCAGCACAGTACTACTGGACAGTCACTACTGAAGAGTCCTTACGGATAACTTAAGCTAAGTATACACAGATATATAAAGTTGATTTATTCAGCTCAAGTAGATGGTGCATAATGGGTATTATTCTGTCATATGGGCGCAAAAGTAGCAATATTAATCAAACTAAAATAAAGGAAGATATACCGTTCGCCATTTGAGCATATAAACGTTTACTATTGCGCCTTTTATAGCCATGAGATGAAAAAAAAGATGAAAATTATAAAATCAGAAGAAGACTGTTTTAGTTTATTATTATTTTGGTTGTAGAACCTTCTTCGTATGATGGCTCTACATATTCATGACTGCAGCAGTTACCGTGGTTTCTATAGCTCTGCGTTGTTTAATACTGTGTCCGAGTGGTCCTTTAGATGGATATAAATTTCAGTCTCTTCATTCATGTCTGTGACTTACCTTTCTGTATTTTACGCAGTACCTGTAGGGAACATTAATACTAGGTGTTCTGTAATTGGCTTCTTTCTAGTGTGCAGCGATGGTGGATGACTTTCACTTATTATTGTGTGTTCTTTAAATCAAGTGCTAACCTTTCCTTCTGTTTGTATAGCATAAAACTTTGGGGAGTCTTCAGGGTTAATTTCGTATATTCACGATTGTGAAAAAGGTTCGAATTTCTGTGGTGTGTCTCAGTAGTCTTCTAGATTGTTACTATTCCTGTTGCTGGTTTTTACTTTCGTATTCTTAAACCAACGAGCTATTTTCTCAGAAGTAACACCTAAATACGGGCATGCAATAACTTTGTTTTCCTTTAGTTCGCATGTGTTTGTGTGTGAAATTATTATATGTACGGGACTGGCGCGTGTTTTATTGGATTTCTATCAAAATAATTTGTCCACCAAGTCCATAGGAAAACCGTTATTTGTAGCTACGTTTCGGAGAATATTTATTTCTTGTTCAATTTTTTCTTTTTCTATTGGTAAACTGACCAGTCTGAGTAGCATGGTGCGAAAATATGCAAGTTTATGTGCTGTCGGGTGACAGTATTGGTCGTGAATAGTTACGTCTGTTGTGGTTTACGAAAAATATCGAATGTGTGTGTGTGTGTGTGTGTGTGTGTGTGTGTGTGTGTGTGTGTGTGTGTGTGAAATCTTATGGACTTAACTGCTAAGGTTATCAGTCCCTAAGCTTACACACTACTTAACTTAAATTATCCTAAAGACAAACATATACACCCATGCCCGAGGGAGGACTCGAACCTCCGCCGGGACCAGCCGCACAGACCAAGACTGCAGCGCCCAAGACCGCTCGGCTAATCCCTCGCGGCTATCGAATGTGTGTTTGGACTTTTTGTTTGAGATTTTTAGATGCAAAAAGTTGACGCTTTTGATTTTCTCTGTTTCTATAGTGAATTTAGGTTTATAATTTAAGCTGTACATTCATGATTGCATGACATTAAACTCACCTGTTTATTTTACGCCATCGAATAAGATTGGAATGTCGTCGACATACTTATATACTAATAAAGGATTTCTCAGCTGTACCACTGAACCTACTAAAATTTTTTTCTTCGAAAGTGTTAATGAAAATGTCTGCTAACGTACCTGCTAGACATGAGCCTATCGCTACCCCATCCTCTTGGAGATAAATATAGTTCTGGAATGAGAAGTAGTTGTATGTGGTGGCTAATTGTAGTTCTATTATTTCATAGGCTTCAGATTGACTGACTTTCTTACGTTTGAAAGTTTATTTTTGATAATTCCTATCGTCTCTGTTACCAGACTATTTGTATAAACGGTGGAAACATCGAGTGATGATAATTTTTCATGATCTGGAATCGTCATATTTTTTATTTTCTCGATGATACCGTAAAACTTTTTATGGTGTATTTATTGTCATGTGTGTAATGTTCCTTAAGGAATGTATTAAGATTTTTACTAGTAACATGTACTGGCTGTTAATCATATTAATTTTCGTGGTGGCCCTTTCATATGTATGTTAGGTTGAGCACACAATTATGGTGTTTTCGAATTCATTATTGTATCGTCTCGCCCGTTTTTTTTCTGTGAATATAAAGAATGGTATATCTTTTTAGTGCTTTCTTCAGATGTGCTGCAAACTTGATAGTTGTGTGACGGCCGTTTTTTATATTATTTAGTTCGAAAAATTCTAGTAGTTTGTTGGTGTAAACCTCCTCTTACATAATCACCTTTATAATTTCTATATCCGATTTTGCACTAACTGCTTTGTGTTTCTCGAGTTTGTCGTTTATTCGACGTATGACATCACTATCCATTGTTCTTTTATTGGTCCTGTTTTGCCATTCTGCTTGTGTCCGTATTATTTTCGCGATTTTACAAGAAATATTGTTTTGTTCGTGAGATGGCAACAACCGACAACAAATAAATAAAAATTGCAACTGAAGGCAGTACGAAGTCATGTAAACAAAAAGAATACCGTAGTCATCTCTGTTCGGGCGTGGTTTGATAATGACTGGGTTGAAAATAAATACCTCCTTGGCACGGCCCATGGCCAGCCACTGAACTTCAATCTCATCATGAGTGCGTGCCGGAGAACAAAAGATCCGTCGCACATCTTTTTTCCCATCGTTTACAACGGAACCAAATGCTGCACTACTAATTTCTGGTATTAATAATGGCTTTATGACAGATTGATAGTGAAAAGGTTTGTGTGCTTTTAAAATGTAGTGTTTTGGCTATCCTATTATGGATGGAAATGTCACTCAAAGGAATCGGTGTCGGAACAAAGCTGTTCCTTTCAATGAGTATCATGAAGGCTGCCAGGTACCTGACGGATCGGTATCAACAGTTCCTATGCCTTCACTGGACAACACATTAAGGTGAGCTTGAAATTTAATCCGAAATTTTAGTGGGCCGTACGCCTTTTCATCTCTTTCCTTTCTCCGTTAAAGGTCGCCGCTGAGGCTCCCTTGAGAGTGGGGAGACTTCAGAACTCGGCTCATTTGTAATTTAATAACTGTATCACGAATTGATGCTGTATCTATATGCAGATAGGGTACGGAATGCTCTGGGACTGCTAACCGGGTTTTGGAGGTCTCTGTTAGTGCAAGAAACCACCATGCTCGTAGCTGCGGAAGTGATAGCCTGCGTCTTGTTGCTGTTGCAATTTGGCTTAAGCTTCCTGTCGACGCGAAAGTCATTTAAAGGCCAAAAATCAGCTGCGCTCGTCGCAAGATTGGTGTTTAGGAGTTGGTCATTATATTTAGCTGGAGCCTCTCGTAATCCAAGTGGGTTAGTAAACTAGATTAGCTGCATCAAAATTAGTATGTGTGATCCCTATCATTATGTCCGAAAGGCATGACCATGAATCGTGATAATATCTACCGCGCAGCTGTAATAATTAGTGGCATCATATTCTAAAAGTAGAATTGTAACAGTGATTGCTTCTTGTCTTGAAACGTGTCTTCTGGTGCGCTCTGCAGCCAGCATGTATTTGAATTACATTCCGTTCCTCCTAAGAGTCGAAAGTTTTTGGGAAAAGAGGAAAGAAAAGGCAAAAGAATGGCCTTGTGTTTCTGCAGATTCAGAAGTTCACCGTGACATTATCGTTGCGTTCACCTTCTTTCGAGAGTCCGGGTGGCGAGAGTTTCCTAATGAGGTGCCAGCGTTGCCACAATGGTATGGCTAGCTGCTGATTTGCATCGCACGTACGCACCAGTTACGATGATGAGAAACTGTCCTCTAACGACGAGGGGCGTACACACCCAGGGGAAAGTAAACACCTTTCCCCGTCTTCTCCAAGTTCGCATTTTGCTAACGGTAAGTAAACCGTTTCTAATGAGAGCTCCGCATTTCTCTGGAGCAAGGCGGCAGAATAATTAGGTTCTGCGTGGTTTAGTTTAGAATCGAGGATTGTTTCTTTTGAACAAAAACGTTACACGTTTCTTACAACTATAACTCATCGAAGAGGTGCATTGCTGGACCTGAAAAATCGGCAGCCTCA